>NC_134356.1:444956842-446156842 GCF_048569485.1 Anomaloglossus baeobatrachus
TGCTTTTAGGACTGGTGGGGATAATCCCTCCAGTGGTCATCAAGTTGTTTATCTGCAGGACTGCTTACCAAATTTGGGATAACCCATTCACAAAAGTATTGCATTGAGAAGAGGAATTTATGTATACAGATTGTTTACTCACATAGGTCCAGCTGGTTCGTCATCTGCACCAACAGCCAAAGCATTTTGAGAAGGAAAGGAAACCAGAAGAGAAAAATACATTAGTAAAAAATCAATCATATTTACACATTTTTATCTCACAGTCACTTGCATCTGAAGGCATCTTGTTATTGTAAATGATTGGTTATGTTCTTTACAATGAAGCTCAAGTCGGATAGGCCATGAAGGACTGCAACGGTAGCGGACAGATTGTTGTGATATATTGAAACCATCTTGTCCCCTAGTTCCAGTGGTTCACTGAGTAGTTTTAATGACAAGACAAACCCAACATTTCAGTTGTAAAATCCTGCTGGTTGTTTTCTTATGGTTGGGTGAGGGGTCCCTGTGATCAGTTTGTCCTCCCTTAGCCATGTGTTAATTTATATTAATTCTCACTTATTGGATCCCGCACTATTTTTACAAGCTAGCCTTCTTCCTAACACTATATACATTACTCACAAAAAGTTAGGGATATTTGGCTTTCAGGCATAATTTACGGAAAACTTAAAAAGTTCACGCTACAGTGATATTTGATCATGAAAGTAGGGGCATTTAAGTAGAAGCAAGCATACAATGGTAATTTTCTCATCTTAAACATTTTAATAAAACAAAGCCCCCCCCTGAGCATCTTTTACAGCTCGACAACGACATCTCATGTTATTCAATAACTCGACTTGTATTTGCTGAGGCATAGCATCAAACTTTTCTTGAAGGGCAGCCTTCAGGTCATTGAGGTTCTGGGTACAGAGTTACAAGCCTCTACACAGCGACTCACCTGATCCCATAGGTTTTCTAGATTTCCTTATTCAGGTCTTGAGAATGTGGTACCTCAAATGGAGTGGCCTGCACTATCTCCAGCAACTGTTCTCTAATGATGCAACCTCGATGAGCTGCAGCATTATCGACCATAAAGATCAAATTTGGTCTGTGTTGTTCATGCAGAGCCCAGCGATAAGCCCCTTCTACTTGAATAAAATCATTAGTCAATACAGAACTCTCCTACACTTTGAATTAGACACCTGCACACACGAATACCATCACCAAAGACTTGTCTGATGACAACAGTTGATGATGCATAGCGCTCTCCTTGACATCTCCAACATCATTGGCCGCCATCATTTCTGCTCGGCGTGAATCAACTTTCACCAGTGAAGAGCACTGAGGCCCACTGGTCCCTCGTTTAATGTAAATGCTCCGGTGCCTGGTGGTGTGGTCAGGTACCCTTGCAGGTCATCTAGTACACAGACCAGGTGCAAATGTAAACTGTTTTGAATAGTCTGACGTGACACTTGGATGCCACTCCTCTTTTTAATGTGCCTGGAGTTGTGTGGCATTAATCATCCAGTAAGTTGTCACCAGTGTGGGATATGGCCAAAAGACATCCATTGCTATGCATTTCTGTGATTCATCCAGTCTCTCGGCATCGGTGTTGCAACTTGCCGACGACACTCTAAGCTCAGTGGTCATGTCAGTCTGAGAACATGCTACTTGAAGCCTCGCAATGGCAAGGTGCTGTTGATCTATTAAGTGCCGCCCTGGTCTCATGTCAAAATATGAACAGCATGATGAGGAGGACTGTTTACCAATGATACTTGAAACCCAAAATTTATTGGGCAATTCATGGATCAAACACCTGTTGTGAATTTTGCCTTAAGCACCTTGTTACAGAACTGCAAGTTGTGCATAAAGTACTAAAACATTAAACAGCTTGACATGTGCATTCAGAAGTTTAGAGAAGGTCACGTTAGGTTCACCTGAAAAGGTTAGAGGGCATTTTAGGAGCATCTGGAAATTTCACCCGAAAGCCAAATATTCCTAACTTTTTATGAGTAGTGGATAATAAGATGATTGGAAATTAGAATCCCGACAGACTTCAGCTACTTTTTTTTTAGGGCCTCTGTGTCACACTTTTTCCTGCAATTGCCAAATTAAATTATTTTTATGTTTCTTATAACAATAAGAATTTATATTTCAATATTAGACTCTGGTTTCAAGTGACTATCAAAACTGCAGACAACTGGAATGTTAAAAAGCAAGAGGATTTTCACTGAAGTCTTTAAGAAAAAATAACAGCAGGATTCCACAAGGAGACTAGTGCACATGAAGCAAAAAGATGGAGAAGGTACAATCTCTCAAACAAGTGTTGGTACCTGCATGAGCACAAACAGGGAGTAATATGATCACATGATCTATATTACTACCTTTCTACCTGCTGCCAACACATGAACAAAGTCAGCAGGTAGCCAAAAAGAATTAAAAAAAATAATAAATCCAGGGGCGGGAACTTAAAGCAAAATAATGAAAAACTGTGCACAGACAGTCAACAAGCCTTTGTCAACAGACATCTGGTAAACTGGCAAAATGCATTTGGAAATGGTACAGAAAAGTCAGACTGGGTAGGACTACAGCGTGCTATATTGACGCACAAGAGCTACATTTACACAGAGGGCCTGACACATCGCAACCAGTTCCCTAAACAAAAAGGCACAAACACACACGCACTCACACAAATGTAACACCAGTCCATTCACTAGTAAGTAAACATTTCTTCGATCAATGTTAAGACTGCAGCAGGGTTAGAATCAACACAAACTGTATACACCACAATAGTTTAGGAATGGTACACCCAGCAGTGTATATTCGAAATGTACTTCGCATCACCTTCAGGAGTTCTACTGTATGTTAAAAAGAGTTCTCTGGCGACATCTAGTGCTCTTATACTAGTAGTGTAAGGATTTTGCACTACATTCACACTTCTGTAAATCTAGGAATGTTACTTATGGTTTACATAGGAGACCCACTTTACGTTATTGGAAAAAAAGAAGAAAAAAAAAAGTTATATAAAAAAAGTGTTCTGTAAGGGCAATCACTGGCAGATTCTTATAGGACTGAGAGAAGCTCATGTGCCCTGGTTTCCCCAGAACACTTCAAGCTTGCTCATTTCAGCCTTGTTCCAAATGAAAACAAATGCGAAGAACAAGGTGACGATACATGCCAGTCACAACTGGGCCTACAATTATCAATGTGCTTTGAGAAAATATAAGCTTTTTTGTGTGTGTATTCTTTTTTCAATAATTGTATAACCTTTGTCTTTATACAACTCCCTAATGTGTAAATCGGCCATGTGAAGTGTGTTGGGAATAATAGATATATCTGAGATTAATCAGCAACAAAAGGGTACCTTTTAATAGCTGATTGAAAATTGAGGACTAGAATTTAGAAATCCTTATTTTGACATGCCAAGCTGGGCAACTCTAGCATTGATATTGGTACTAGAACCAAGCCAAGAGCAGAACAGGCCATGGAACACTTTATCTTGTATAAAAATAGTGACAAGGAAGGAATTGGGGAGAAGGATCATTCCAGAAAAAAATAATTTTTTCCTCAAACCAAAGCAAGGGGTAAAACAAACAAAAAACTAAAACAAACTGAAAATTAGTTGTGAGAGTGGATGAGGGAAAACTCCAAGTGTTAACATCATGGGCTTGAGCAATCCCAACAACGGAAGCGAGATTAGACAAACTGGAAAAGCATGCAGAACTCGCACTTACCACCATAATATTTAAGGTTTGATGCAATTGAAGGGGGGAAAAAAAAAGTCACAGTAACCGACAAGTATAATTAGAGAAGCTGCCTCCCTGGATTTCCCCCTCCCGACCAACAAAGTAAAGAAAATAAAAATTGAATAAAAAATAAAATGTTATTGGAAAATTAAAAGACAGACAAAGTGGCCAATTCGATCTGTGCTGCTGAGAAAAGAGGCAAGCAAAATGTGAAGTGGATAGGAAGCAATGGTGAAAAGAAGGGCAGGTTTATATACAGGCAGTGCGTACTCTGACCAGCAGGATGCACTGAATTCCCACTGGAAAGGAATACTATGTAAGAGGCAGCAAGAACTGCAGTGCATCATGATGGAAACATCCATTTGAAAGCAAATCCCCAACACACTCACACCCATGCACACACATTATCTGTATAGAGATATTAAAGGGAACCTGTCACCTAGAATATGCGTTCTAACCTATCAGCAGACGCATGTGTGCCCTAATTACACCTCCCTACCCATCCCTGTGCTGTAAAATTGTATAATATGAAAGTAATAAACGTTTTATTACCTTCATGTTTCATAAGTAATGTGGTCAAAGGGGCGGCGCCTTGCCCTATGGACGTCTGCATATTTCCGTGGTATCACGCCCCTGTGGGCGTAATACTATGAAGCGACGTCACCGTCACTCATTCTATCCTGCGCGCATTGCAGCAGGCTTCTTTTTCGGGTGTTCAATGGCCGGCTTCAGACGAGCACTGCGCATGTGCAGTGCGCGTCTGAAACTGACAAGGAGAACCCGGAAGAGAAGCCTGCCGCAATGCTCGCAGGATAGAATGAGTGACGGGGACGTCGCTCCATGGTATCATGCCCACAGGGGCGTGATACCACGGAAATATGCAATCGTCCATAAGGAAAGGCGCCGCCCCTGTGACCACATTCCCTGCTATTTACATACGATATATGAAGGTGGTAAAACTTTTTTTTTTTTTATTACTTTCATATTATACAATTTTACAGCACAGGGATGGGTAGGGAGGTGTAATTAGGGCACACATGCGTCTGCTGATAGGTTAGAATGCATATTCTAGGTGACAGCTTCCCTTTAAAAGCTGAAGAGTTCAGGCCTCTGGTTACGGTCAAGAAAATGACTCCATCAACGATTACCCTTTTTATGTGGAACTAGCTACAGCAAAGGGGTGAAAACGCAAATGTCTGACAAAGAATCATAGTACTCTGTAATTATCCTCACATTCATCAGTTTGGTTACCATTATTATCGATATTTGTGATCAAAAAGCGTAAATTATAAGCACACACACAAAAGACTTTAATACGTCCCCACCAGAGCTAGGCAAAGTGTGGTCCCTGGGCCACATCCGGCCTCCTGGCTGTTCCAGTCAGGCTCCTAAACGAAAACAGCTGCAGGGCTGAAAACTATGCCCCACAGGCCGCACCATGCCCTCACCTGCTTTCTGGTGTCACCCCTATCCACATCAAGATGCAGGCAGCGGCAAATATATTGGTGAAGGATGGAGTTGCCAGCTCCTTCAACCACAACGTGAGACTGCAGACAGGATTATATCACATCGTGTGTGATGTATGGAAAGTCCGTGCACTCGATACAGGAACAGAGCGACAGGGCAATGAGTGCCAGGGGAGAATGTGTTTTGTTTTTTATCATCTGTGTATGGAATGTTTGCATGTATATAAAAGGCTAAGAGCGGTCTCCCTGTATATAGAGCATCTATGCAAGGGCTCATTGTATATACAGGGCTATTTGAGGGCTTCATGTATATAGTGGGCTATGTGAGGGCCCATTATATATAGGGAGGCTCATACTGTATATAGGGGTTTATGTGAGGTCTCAATGTATAGAATGGGGTTATGTGGGGCTCACTATATAGAGAAGCTATGGAGGGCTCATACTGTATATAAGGTGTCTGCATGTGAATATATAGGGGGATGTCAGCATACTAAATTCTGCTCAATATTAAGGAATAAAGTATAAAATAATTGTAATATGTTAACATTGAGCAAAATTAATTTCAGCCTGTTGGTTCGGCTCTGCACAACAGTCTGTCAGTCTCTCATGTAGCCCTTCGGGGAAATTAATTGCCCACACCTGATCTACAGAACGATAGGTAAACTGGAAATTAAGTAAAATTAGAGTAGTTTTTGTGACCTAAATTATTATACTAAAAAATATTTAGAAAAGCTGAACTTTGCTGGCCTTGAACACTTCTATCTTGCAGTGGCCTAGTTTGCTCTTAAACTAAATAGGCACACTTGAGCAGCATAGCTCACTGCAGCCAATGCACTGAATAGTGTAAGCTGGGCTTAAAAATGAACTAGTAAAGAATACAAGATGCATAATATGTTATCTATAGAATGTAAAGCAAAGCTGAGCCAGGAAATAACTTTTAGGTCATGCCGAAGTGTATAAAATGCACTGCGGAATTACTGTCAGAGACAGACTCAACATAGGAACGCTACAACTGATTGAGCAGTATTAAAACTTCGTACAGGTCTTTAAAGAGTAGTATAAACTGCAGAAATGCCCAAATCCTTACCAAGAAGATATCATAAGCATGCAGTCATCAGCAGTGCGTTTCATGCCCACAGCAAGATGGCACCATGGCTCAGTCATAATTTATACAAATCTTAATAAAAAACTTGTGCTACCTCTGTAAAAACTTCTTACTTAAATGCATATATAGCGCACACTTACCAGATATACCAGGAAAGGGGAAGAAATTGGTGAGTGACATGGTTATTAAAAAAAAAAAAAAATAATATATATATATATTCTATCAAACCATATCAGCCGAAAACAAAATAAAATATCAATCCTTTACATCTGATTTTTTCTAGCTGTTATTTAACAATGCTAAACAGAATCTCTCCTTTCACATAATAGTATACTTAAAGTGGTTGTATACCACTAAGGCTAGTTTCACACTTGCGTTGAACGGCATCCGTTGCATTGCGTTGTGTGACGGATGCAACGGATGTGTTGCATATAGTGGCAGAACGGATGCAACGGATCGTACAAAACAACAGAATCAGCTTTTTTTTTTTTTTACAGGTTCCACCAGTGGCAGACTATTGTGAACGATCAGCTGATCGCTCACAGCAGCCGATCGCCGGGTGGTCAGCTGATCGTTCGGCCGCCGAGAATGTGTGCGGGGGCGGAGTGCGGGGTGGGTGGAGCTGAGCAGGGCCATGGCGCTGAGGACAGGTGAGTGTGTGTATGCCTGCGTGTGTGTACGCATGTGTACATGCGGAGTGGAGTGCGGGAGGGGGCAGAGCCAAGCGGGGAAGTGTCAGGCTCCCTGCACACGTAGCCAGGGTAAATATCGGGTAACTAAGCAAAGCACTTTGCTTGGTTACCCGATGTGTACCCTTGGTTACAGGTGCAGGAAGCCAGAGAGAGCATGCGCAGTAAAATCCTAAGGATTCCGCTGCTCAAAAAAACGTTGCATGCTGCGTTCCTTCCGCCTGGCGGAAGCAACGCAGGTACTTTTGGCACAATCAGTCATCCATACAAGTCTATGGGAAACAACGGAATCCGTTAACGGATTCTGCTGTTTTCCAAAAGGGCGGATTGTGACGGAAGGAAAAAAAACACAAGTGTGAAAGTACCCTAAGATTTACTATAGCTCATCAATATTAAAAAACAAACAAAAAAAAAAAAAAAAAAACACACCCCAGTGGAGGGCCAACAACCCCAACCAGCTAGCTATTTGCAGCTATGGCGGAGGTGGATGTAAACAGTGTATGGCGCCAGAATGTGTCAGCTCTGTACACAGCGTAATGGCCATTCTCAAACTATTGAACTAAATGAGAGAAGAGCTGCAGTACCTGAGAAGAGAAAAGGTTTTGACTCTGTACACAGTTTACATCCAGTTGCCACTAGAGCAGCAAACCGCTAATTGCTAGGGGCGTTGAACGACCACCCATCTGAATCAAGTACTTATCCTAAGCAAAAGTCATCAATATTTAAGGAGTGGACAACCGTTTTAACAGTGTAAGGCTGCTTTTTATTCCATAATAGAGTTCCGATCACAGGAAGAGATAGAGTGCTAGAATAGGTCATTAACTGATCAAGTCAGAATGAAGGTGCTGGTGGCAGTATCCTTAGGCTATGTGCGCACAGTGCGTTTTTCGCGGCGTTTTTGTGCGTTTTTCGGGTGCGTTTTTGGCCTTAAAACTGCAGGACTTTGCTTCCCCAGCAAAGTCTATGAGTTTTCATTGTTGCTGTCCGCACACATCTGTTTTTTTTACCTGTGTTTGAGTTAAAAAAAAAAAATGGACGTCAGTTCTTTCCTGCGTTTTTCTGCGTTTTCCGCCCATGCAATGCATTTGAAAAACGCAGAAAAACGCAGAGATGAAAAACGCAGCAAAACGCAGCCAAAAACGCACCAAATCACGGCAAAAACGCATGCGTTTTTTCGACGCAGGTGCGTTTTTAGCGGCCAAAAACGCACAAAAACGCAGCTTCAAAAAGACGCAGTGTGCGAACCTAGCCTTAAGCTCTAATGATATGCTGTCTCCATCTGTGATGAGCAAACACCTTTAAAATACAATAGCCCTAATGATACTCTTTCAGGGCATGGATCATTTGAGTCATTTACCTGGGCAAAATATTTTAAAGGCTATGTACACCTTCGCAACAAATTTTCTTTGATTGCTTGTTTTAAAAAACATTAAGCAACTTTCTCAGTAGTCTTCACAGGAAAAAAAAATCATCATGATGCCTTTGCAGAGTGTCTAGCAAAGTGGATTGCAAAAATGTTATAAATATGTCAAAGCTCCTGATAGCTCTCTGCTCATCCCCTCCCTTCTCTCAATGTTAGAGCTAGCAGGTGGGAGGTTGTACACAGCTCTCCATAGCGTGGAGAAAAAAAAAAATAAATATCTTAAAGAGGTGATTCACTACTCTGCAGTGGTGACCACATCTCTATAAAAATGATAGGGAAGGCTTTTTCTAAATACCTTGATCAACCAATTCTGCCTTTGAGCGGTGCTTTCGCAGTCCGCTAATCCCCATGAAGTGACCCCCCCCGGGTTCCGTGACCTCTGGGATCCAGTGGTTGACCTGACATCACCGCGGCTGGCCCCAGTCTTTCTGAGTGACTGGGCTGTGGGCGGAGTTTCACCGCTCGTCACAGCCCAACTGCGCTGTGTCATGTAGGCTTAATAAAGTAACCGTATTATGAGCAGTCCTCTTTTCTAGCCTTTGCCCAGTGATAGTTTTCCTCCTACACTACTGCAATTACTGCGGTTGCCATTGTGCATAACAGGTACAAGGAAGAGCAGCAGCTGATCCACACTTTACAAGCTTTCGGACACAGTTGTGCCAGTTATTAACACCTCCTGCCAAGGTGAGCAGTCACGCTTACTCTTACTTTATCTACCCAAAAACTCTACACTATGGAGAGCAGTTTTTTTTTCTTTTTCCTTTAGATATAGTGCATCATGGATATTTTTGTGCAGGTAAAGAATTAAGTTTAGTAAAACATTTTGCATTACACTGACAATGTTACAGGTTTATGGAGTCAGTGCCCTTAGCAACAAAAATTTGCAATATATACATGCAAGTGAGGCAGGACATCTCCAATTTAAAAAAAAAAAAAAAAAAATATATAATATATTGCCATTATTTTTGGAATTTTCATAACATCTAAAAACACAAGAACTCCCTTAGCACTGGATGGTTTTTTATGGCACTTAAAACCATGTCCATGAACACTTTTCTTCTTGCAACGTCTCAAATTCAAATTTTAGTTCAGTCTGGGTACAAGTTTATGAACCTAAAAGTGAAAGGTCTAATTTTCATGTGGAGTATATAAATGTGTTAGACAGAAAACATTACACACGTCCCTCATCCTGTTCTTACCGTCAGGTACTTCATCTGGTCTTTTGCGCTTTTCATACACCACAATAATCACAGCTAAGATGACTATCTCTGCCACAATTCCAAGGAAGGGCCATACTGGAGCCAAGTGACTGCGCACCCGCAAGATGATCTTACTGCATACAGTGCCAACAGGATTGGTAGCATTACACTGGTAAACTCCAGGGTCTTTAGTGATGTCCAGGTTAATTATTTTTAATTCTGTATAGTTATCATTGTTGGTGATAAAGATACGTTCACTTTCATTATTTGGTTCCTGCAAAGTGACAAAAGCAGAATTTAGACAAGTCAGCAAAGGATCACCAAAAGCGTATACCCCAATGAATAGCACTCTGCAAGCACAGAACCGGTTAGCAGTGTCCTAAATGAGATGGAGCGGCAGCGTTAGAAAATTGTGTGGGTGACCATGTTGACAACATGCAAGAGACGCACTAGCACTTTTTTTTTTTTTTTTTTTTTTTAAGATGATCATTCCTTTTCCTTTACCAATCCATGGTAATTTTTAATAAAGGACTATGGTGTGGATTACCAAGCAACTAGCTGGACAGAAACATCGGTGAATGCAACTTATATGCATTTTCATGATACAGGAAGGAGAATACTGTAGGGCAGGGGTCTTAAGCATAAGGGCCACATAAATTTTTTACAGCTCGCAGACAGGAATGGATTAGAATGAGGGCAATATGGGCTAGGTCCAGGGGGGTGAACCATGGCCAGTTTGCCCTCAAAGTATCTTTTAGCAACACACAGCACCGGGCATGAACCAATCCTGCATCTCCACTGCCGGCAATAGCAAGTTAAAGAATAGCTAAAAGAATTCTCTGCTTCCTGCCTGGCGCTCTGTCTTTGATTCAGTCAGTGCAATTAAGTCATCGTGCTGACTGTCAGAGAAAAGTACTCATCTACAAAAAAGCAAGTTTGGTTTTTTTTTTTTTTTTTTTAACAGTAACAGAGATAAACCACGAGACAGGGACTTTGGGGTGGGGGGGTAAATTAGTTAACTAATTTATATTTGAATTGGCTGAGGTAAAAAATTGGAATTGTGGGTTGCATAATAGCCAATTGTATACAATCATGGCCAAAAATGTTGGCACCCTTAAAATTGTTCCAAAAAATAAAATAATATTTCTCAGAAAATTATTGTGATTACATATACCGTATTTTTCGGACCATAAGACGCACTTTTTCCCCCCAAATGTTTGGGGAAAGTGGGGGGTGCGTCTTATGGTCTGAATATAGGGCTGCAGGGAATGAGTGTGCTGCGGTGGAGCGGGTCATCGGGGGCACGAGCAGGCTGTAGCAGACTGCCGTGACCACGTGGACCCGCTCAGTTAATATGCACGCCCATCCTCCCGCCCATCATCTCAGCGCTGAAGCCGGCACTGACAGGTGGGCGGGGTGATGGGCGAGGGATAAACAGCCGGCCCGCATGATCACTCCTGGCAACTGCAGCCTGGAGTGATCATGTGCGGCTGTATTCACTGCCCCCCGCACATCATCATCAGTGCGGGGGGCAGTGAATCAGTACACATTACTCACCATTCCCCTGCAGCACCACGATCTCCTCCTGTCTGTGCCGGTTAGCTGACTTGCGTGGAGACTAGCGGCGCGCACAGCGATGACATCATCGCTGTGCGCACGTGTCCACACGCAGCCGTCGGCACAAACCGGAGGATATCGCGATGCTGCAGCCTGCAGGGGAAAGGGGACGGCTCCACTCAGCGGCGCTGCCGCTGACAGACGGTAAGAGGAGCGGTGCTGCAGGGAGTGAGGTGAGGCGAGTATGAACATTTATTTTTTTTTATGTGCCACAGGATGCGGCCATACACCAGGATGGTGGGGGTATATGAGCAGGATAGGGGTATATTATGAGCAGCATGGGGGGTATATGGAGCAGGCTGGGGAGTATATGAGCAGGCTGGGGAGTATGTGAGCAGGACATTACCCCATAACAGTGTCAGCAGCAGATCCTCGCCCCATAAGTGTGTCATGACCACATTTTTTGTTTAAAATTTTATTTTCCTATTTTCCTCCTCTAAAACCAGGGTGCGTCTTATTGTCAGGTACGTCTTATAGTCCAAAAAATACGGTATGTTTTGTTATACATGTTTATTTTCTTTGTGTGCATTGGCATAACAAAAATACACGGGGAGAAAAAAAAAAAAAAAAAAAGCAAATTGGCCAAAATTTCACAAAACCTCAAAAATGAGCAGGACAAAATTTAGGGGGCTTTCAACTTAATTTTTTTATACACCCTTTAGAATAAATATCTAATTGCTTCCTATAAGCATCAACAAGCTTCTTACACCTATCAACATTTGGACCACTTATGCAAACTGCTCCAGGACTCATATGAAAGGTGCCTTCACCCAACAGCAATTTTAAGATCGCATGTTTTCAATAGTATTTAGATCCAGACTCATTACTGGCCACGTTAAGATCTCTCCAGCGCTTTGTTTCCATCCATTTCTGGGTGCTTTTTGACGTATGTTTGGAGTCACTGTCCAGCTGGAAGATCCATGACCTAGGAATCAAACCCAGCTTAAATGACACTAGGCATTACATTGTGATCCAAAAGCCTCTGGTAATCTTCAGATTTTAAGATGCCTTGCACAGAGGTAAGGCACCCCAGTGCCAGAGGCAGCAAAACAACCCTGAACCTCCACTATATTTGACTGTAGGTACAGTGTTCTTTTCTTTGTAGGCCGCATTCTGTTTCGGTAAACCGTAGAATGATGTGTTTTGTCAAAAAGCCCTATCTTGGTCTCATCTGTGCACAAGCAGCTTTCCCAGAAAGATTTTGGCTTACTCATATAGATTATTGGCAAACTGAAGTCTAGCTTTTTTTTGTCTCTGCGGGGTCCTTCTGGGTGTCCTGTCATAGCGTTTCATTTAATTTAAAGGGCGACAAATACTTTGCGCTGACACACATGCATCCTGAACCTCCATGACAGCTTGAATTTCTTTGGAAATTGATTGGGGATGCTTATCCACCATCTGGACTATCTTGCGTTGCAACCTTTCATCAATTTTTCTCTACCATCCACAGAGATTAGCTACAGTGCCATGGGTTGTAAAATTCTTGATTATGTGTGCACCATGGACAAAGGAACATCCAGCTCTGGCGACGTAACCTTGGGCTTGTTGAGGTTTTTCAACAATTTTTGTTCAAGTCCTCCAACAGATCTCTTCCTTTTCTGTTCTCCATGCTTAGTGTGGCACACACAAACACACAATGCAAAGACTGAGTGAACTTGTCCCCTTTTTATCTGTTTTCAGGTGTGATTTTCATATTGCCCACACCTGTTACTTGTCACAGATGAGCTTGAATGAGCATCACATGCTTGAAATAAAGTGGTTTACCCACAATTTTGTCCCGCCCATTTTTGGAGTTGTGAATGAAATTATGTCTAATTTGACTTTTTTCCCCTCCTCAGTTTTTTGTGTTGTTTCAATTCACACAAAGTAAATAAACGTGTATAACAAAACATGTGTAATTGCAATAATTTTTTGGGAGAAATGCTTCATTTTTCCAGAACAATTCCAAGGGTGCCAACACTTTTAGCCATGGCTGTATTTATGGTGTGGTGTATAGCTGTATTCTGGGGCACAGTGTGGGGGACTTGGCCTCTGTCACAGCCAGAATTACTGTGTGGCGCCAGCCTAAATTTAACAATGTGACCCGTGTTTTAACAGGATTTTTCTAAGTGGCCTTGGATCTCTGATACAGGGATTTTCTGCATTAAGCCACTCACAGCAAGGTGGACAGAAGCAGCAGCATTTGTGTCAGTATTTTGTATTCGTATCAGGGCTCGATCACTTGGGTGTAGACATCAGACAAGTACTATAAGAAAACTGCTCTAGAATGTCATTTAGGCTGAACCAGACAATGGAGGAGATTGAGAAATTAAGTTGATCTTCTCATCTGTAGAGATGACCGAACCTGAGGTTAGGTGTTCGTACCAAACACAGAATTTACAATACAGTACAGGTGCTTTACGTATGAACAACACTCGTGTGAGCATCGCTGTGCTCGGTGCTCAGCCAACTGTGAGCCGCTTGCAGTGTTCGAACAGCATTGGAGATAACAGCATGATCAGATGTAGTGTGCACTCAAAAAAAAAAAAAATTGCATATGCATGTGGGCAGAGACCCGAACTACCCAATTAGAGACTTTCATTGTGGTTCAGGTCAAGTACGGGTCCCAAACTGAACTTTATCTAAAGTCCAGCTGAACCCGCCGAACTGAAATGGCACATCTCTACTCACTCTGCTCCAATTTTTGCATGGGAGAGAATCGAATCACAGCAAATGACACTCGGTTTAAACTCTAAGGGCGGCTTTGCACACTACGACATCGCAGGTGCGATGTCGGTGGGGTCAAATCGAAAGTGACGCACATCCGGCGTCACTTGCGATGTCATAGTGTGTAAATCCTAGATGATACGATGAACGAGCGCAAAAGCGTCGTTATCGTATCATCGCTGCAGCCTCGGACATTTCCATAATGCCGCTGCAGCGACAGGTGCGATGTTGTTCCTCGCTCCTGCGGCAGCACACATCGCTGTGTATGAAGCCGCAGGAGCGAGGAACTTCAACTTACCTGCCGCCGGCTGCAATGAGAAGGACGGAGGTGGGCGGGATGTTTACATCCTGCTCATTTCCGCCCCTCCGCTTCAATTGGCTGCCTGCCGTGTGACGTCACTATGACGCCGCACGACCCGCCCCCTAAGGAAGGAGGCGGGTCGCCGGCCAGAGGGACGTCGCACGGCAGGTATGTGCGTGTAAAGCTGCCGTAGCGATAATAATCGCTACGGCAGCTTTCACTAGATATCGAACGTGCGACGGGGGAGGGACTATCGCTGCAGCATCGGTAACACATTGTTACCGATGTTGCAACGTGCAAAGCCCGCCTAAGACTTAAAATAATTGGACAATTCTTTCATATGAGAGAATACGGCTGTGTGACCCTAGCCTTAGTTTACCAAAATCATGGCTGGATGCAGAACATGAAGATGTACAAACCTTATGATCCTTTTTTTTTTTTTGCTCTTTAGGTTTCACTAGTGGCATTTGTTTACAAATACTGATCAAAATACTGGTGTGCTAACGTGACCTCAAACAAAATGGAGTCAAGAATCAAGATGTGTCAAGTAAGGCCTAGGACACACGGCGAGTAAAATTGGACGTGTGGAGTGTGATATAGATTATATCTCTATCTCTATATATATCTATATATATCTATCTATATATATCTATATCTATCTACACACACACATATATACATTATATATATATATATACATTATATATATATATTATATATATATATATATATATATATATATATATATATATATATATATATATATATATATATATATATATATATATATATATATATATATATATATATATACACACACACACACACACACACACACACACCCCTATATCTCGCATTCCACTCGCACCAATGTTGCTCTATCAGCTATTTTATTTTCTCAGGCGGAATCACACTAAAGCAAACAATCTAGAGTAAACAACCGGAGCATGCGGTGGGTGTATGTGAGAGCCGTTTTCGCTGCCGCCGCCACCTCTGATGTCACCGCCGCTGCTGCTCTAATGGTAAGTATTCCGTTCCCTGCGCGCTCCCGTGAAGGCCCCTGCCCGTGCCCCCCTTGATCTGCCCCCCTACGCCCCGATCTGCCCCCCGGCATCCCGATCTGCTCCCCACGCGATCTGCCTGCCTCCTCTGTCATCTCTATTCTGCTTCCAAGGTTCCTTCCTTCTGCCTTTGCTTCTCCGCCCCCTCTGCCCCCCCCATCTGCCCCCCCTCTCCCCATCCTCTCCCCATCCCCCCCGACGTCCTCTTACCTGCCTTCACGGGTCGTCCGAGGTCTTCACTGGCCCGATCACATCTGCCTCCATCGCTGGGTCCTTCTGCTGATCTGTCCAACGTCCTGCCTGCTGCTGGTGTAAAGCTGTCTATCTCACTGCCTTCTTGTTCCTCTGCAGCTCTTCTGGTCAGTCCTCTTGGTACTGTGAGCATAACTTTTTTTTTTTTTTTCTTGTATCCTGTCCATTTTTACACTTCATGCGTCCATGCGTCCCGCCAAGCGCTGATCAGGGATGCAGATAACGGATCTGCATCCGTGGTCAGTTTTTGGCGTGACTTTTTTCCGTATCCCCAACGCTTTTTGTATCTCATCCGACCGTGCGTCCTGCAGCAGCCGATCAGTGCACTGCGTCTGTGCGTTTGAAAAGTCAAATGGCGTTCCTTCTCTTCTGAACCCCACCATGTGCCCAAACAATTACTTTCCACCACATATGAGGTATCTGCGTACTCAGGAAAAATTGCACAATATGTTTTATGGTACATTTTTTCCTGGTACCGTTGTAAAAAAAAAAAAAGCTACCTGGTTGATACAAAAATTTTGTGGTTAAAAAAAAAATAATAATTTTCACGGTTCAACGTTATCAACCTCTGTGGAGCCCCTGGGGGTATAAGGGGCTCACCAAACATCTAGATAAATTCCTTGAGGGGTCTAGTTCCGAAATGGGGTAATTTGTGGGGGAGCTCCACTGTTTAGGCACCATAGGGGGCCTCCAAACGTGACATGGCATCCGCTAATGATTCCAACCAATTTTGCTGTCAAATGGCGCTCCTTCTCTTCTGAGCCCCGCCATGCGCCCAAACAATTACTTTCCACCACATATGAGGTATCTGCGTACTCAGGAAAAAATGCACTATAAATTTTATGGTGAATTTTTTGCTGATACCCTTGTGAAAAAAAAGCTACCTAGTTGAAGCAACCGTTTTGTGGTAAAAAAAAAAAATTTTTCTTTTCACGGCTCAACGTTCTAAACTTCTGTGAAGCCCCCAGGTGTTCAAAGTGCTCACGAAACATCCAGAAAAAATATTTGAGGGTTCTAGTTTCCAAAATGGGGTCACTTGTGGGAGAGCTCCATTGGTTAGGCACCTCAGGGGGTCTTCAAACCCGACATGGCGTCCGCTAATGAGTGCAGCTAATTTTGCGTTCAAAAATTCAAATGGCGCTCCTTCCCTTCCGAGCTCCGCTGTGCGCCCAAACAATTGATTTTTACCACATATGAGGTATCAGCGTATTCCGGAGAAAATGCACAATAAATTGTAGGGTGCACTTTCTCTTTTCTCCCTTGTGAAAATGAAAATTTTATGGCTAAAGTAACATTTTTGTGTTAAAGAGTAAAATTTTCATTTTTTCCTTCCACATTGCTTTGGTTCCTGTGAAGCACCTAAAGGGTTACTAAACTTCTTGGATGTGGTTTTGAGCAGTGAGGGGTGCAGTTTTTAGAATGGGGTCACTTTTGGGTATTTTCTGTCACCTAGGTCTCTCAAAGTCACTTCAAATGTGATGTGGTCCCTAAAAAAAATTATTTTCTAAATTTTGTTGGAAAAATGAGAAATCGCTGATGACCTTTGACCCCTTCTAACTTCCTAACGAAAAAAAAATTTGTTTCGAAAATTGCGCTGATTTAAAGTAGACAAGTGGGAAAGTTTATTTAGTAACTATTTTGTGTGACATATCTCTCAGATTTATGGGCATAAATTTTCAAAGTTTGAAAATTGCGAAATTTTCTAAATTTTTGCAAAAATTTCCTAAATTTTCACAAATAAACGCAAAAATTATCGGTTTAAATTTACCACTGACATGAAGTACAATATGTCATGAAAAAACAATCTCAGAATCGCCAGGATCCGTTGAAGCGTTACAGAGTTATAACCTGTCAAAGTGACACTGGTCAGAATTACAAAAAATGGCCCGGTCATTAGGGTGTTTTAGTGGCCGGGGGTGAAGGGGTTAAAGTAGAATCTTGATTTTTTTATTTTTTTTTGTGTGTGTGTGCAAGTCAGGTTTGTTTAGTAAGAGGATATGGCCATCTGCAACCCATCTGACTATAATTTACACCATTGATATAATTGTCATCAGATCATGTCACACCATTTGGGCAGTTCGCTCATTTTTGTTTGCAGTCAATTTAAGTGCCGCCGGCCGTAGCGCATCAGCGAGGACCACAATCATTTAAGTGTTCACATACAGACAAGTGAATACATGGAATCCATGCTAACCCATTAGAATCTTGTATACTTTTCCAAAAATTTAATAGGAATCCAAATATAGGATATTGTCGTACTCTGACTTATATAGGTAGGCACCAACCTTCACTATTCAACGAGGTTATCCATACTTCTATATAGAAAATGCAAAAAGTCTTACAAACAAAATGAATGAATTGGAGACTCTTCATAGATTACGATGTAGTGGGCATTGCAAAAACTTGGCTGTACGAAAGCCATGACTGGATTACAAACGTAGAGGACAGGAAAGAAAAAGGTGTGTATTTTAGTTAAAACAAACTTGAGACCTGCGCTCAATGACAATGTAGAGACAGTATGGGTTAATCTACATTTGGATGGTAGCTATAATGGACAGCTGGGTAATTGGAGTTTGCTATAAGCCTCCTAATATAGCTGAACAGGTAGAGGATGAAATGCTGTAACATATTGAAAAGGCAGCAAATAATAATAATAGTCTACGCTATCCAGACTCCCAATAGTACATAAAATCTTGTGATTGTGTTAAAATCTGTAAGCTCTTATCTACAGTTCAAGACAATTTCCTCTCTCAGTTGAAAGATGAACCAACCAGGGGAGATAATTTACTGGATCTGGTCATGTCAAATAGACCAGATATAATTTCAGATCTACAGATTCAGTAGCATTTGGACCACTGCAACCATAATATGGTAAGTTTCAATGTAATATTCAATAAAAATTTCAGAGGAGAAATTTAAAAAACTGGACCTTTAGAGCGGCGTTACACGGTATGATATATCGTGCGATATGTCGTCTGGGTCACAGAATTCGTGACGCACATCCGGCATCGTTAGAGATGTCATACCGTGTGACACCTCCGAACGACTGTTAACGAGCAAAAATACTCATCTTATCGTTGCTCGTTGACACGTCGTTTATTTCCATAATGTCATTCCTCCCTCTGCGTGCCGGTTGTTCGTCGTTCCCGAGGCAGCACACATTGCTACGTGTCACACCCCAGGAACGACGAACAACTTACCTGCGTCCCGCCGGCAATGAAGGAAGGAAGGAGGTGGGCGGGATGTTACGTCCCGCTCATCTCCGCCCCTCCGCTTCTATTGGGCGGCCGCTGTGTGACGCCGAACGTCCCTCCCCCTTCAGGAAGAGGATGTTCGCCACCCACAGCGACATCGATAGGGAGGTGAGTACGTGTGACGGGGGTTTAACGACTGTGCGACACGGGCAAAGAATTGCCCGTGACGCACAAATGACAGGGGAGGGTGCGATCGCTCATGCGATTGCACGATATATCGTCTCATGTAACGCCGCCCTTAGGAAAGCTTATTTCAATAAATGAAGGGAAGAGTTTAACTTGCAGCCTTTGATCATGTACTGGTAACTGGGGATAAACATAAATGCCAAATGTTTAAACAAACTAAACTACTAGAATCCTGTAGAAAGCCTAATAAAATATCCAGGAATATAAAAGAAACCATTATGGATAAATAAGACAGTGCAAAGCATAAAACAAAGGGCATTCAAAACCCTTGAAGATTGAGAAATCAGAAATATAAGATCTCAGTAGAACATTTAAAAAAGAAAATCAAGCTAGCAAAGTTAGCTACTGAAAAACAATCGCCAACAAAATTAAAGTAAATCCCCCCAAATTTTATAAAACTGTTAATACCAAAAAGAAAAAAAAAATCCATGGCATCTACTCCTTAAAAGAAGACAATAGAAAGTTAACTATCGAGCACACCGAAAAGGCTGAGATAGGAAACATGCACTTTTCATGTGTTCACTAAAGGTCCAGTCACACTAAGCAACTTACCAGCGATCCCAACAACGATAGGGATCGCTGGTAAGTTGCTAGGAGGTTGCTGGTGAGATGTCGCACTGCGACGCTCCAGCGATCCCACCAGCAACCTGACCTGGCAGGGATCGCTGGAGCGTCGCTACACAAGTTGCTGGTGAGCTGTCACCAGCAACCAGTGACAAGCCCCCAGCGCCGCGTGGAAGATGCTGCGCTTGGTAACTAAGGTAAATATCGGGTAACCAACCCGATATTTACCTTGGTTACCACCACACGGAGCTACACGTGCAGAGAGCAGGGAGCAGCGCACACTGAGCGCTGGCTCCTTGCTCTCCTAGTTACAGCACACATCGGGTTAATTAACCCGATGTGTGCTGCAGCTACATGTGCACAGAGCAGGAGCCGGCACTGACAGTGAGAGGGGCAGAGGCTGGTAACGAAGGTAAATATCGGGTAACCAAGGACAGGGCTTCTTGGTTACCCGATGTTTACATTGGTTACCAGCCTCCGCAGAAGCCGGCTCCTGCTGCCTGCACATTTAGTTGTTGCTGTCTCGCTGTCACACACAGCGATGTGCGCTTCACAGCGGGACAGCAACAACTAAAAAATGGCCCAGGACATTCAGCAACAACCAACGACCTCACAGCAGGGGCCAGGTTGTTGCTGGATGTCACACACAGCGACATCACTAGCAACATCGCTGCTACGTCACAAAAGTTGTTCGTTAGCAGCGATGTTGCTAGCGATGTTGCTTAGTGTGACGGGGCCTTTACTGTTCATTCAGCAAGGCAAAAATCATAGTTCACCACCCGATATAACCAATGTAACACAAGAAGCAGTATGGTTGCGCGTCAGCAAATTAAATATCAACAAATTCCCCACGCCAGATCAAATTTATCTACATATATTAATGGCATTGAGAGGAGTAATTCATTGACAGACCGACGTATCTCATCTTTATACTCTCCTGTAACAGGTCGGTGCCACAGGATTGGAGGATGGCTGATGTACACATATTTAAGACAGTTAAAATGAACCTGTCATGTTGTTTTATGATGTTAGACTGCCCCCCGATGTGTTTTAAATGATACAATGTGCATCACTAACATGGTTTAAAAAAAAAAAAAAAAAAGGACAATGTTTAAGTGAATGCAGTAAATACCTTAGGTTTCAGTCATAGGGGCGGCGCTTTTTCTTGATCAGCCACTATCACTCAAATTTAGGTATGATTCTGTTTTGAACTTCAACAATGCGGGGGCGTTCCGAAGTTAAAAAAAAATAATCATGCCTGAACTTGAGGGACTATATTATGAAAAACGTTGGGTACGAGGAATGTAATTAAATTATTGCCAGGAAAGTACTAACATCCTACCTTTGTTTCCCAGTTACTATCAGAGAGTTCAATTCTCAAATGTTATTAATACCCTAATATTGTCACTTACTGTTTTGGTCTTGTCATTATTTAGCACATTATTGGTTCATAAACCACATCTATAAACCACGCAATCCCGTTTTCTCTTGTTACGGGTACAGGCATAACTATTACAATATGGTTTCCATGTGAATAAAAGGATGGCACATGGCCTTATACATAGAGCTGACACCCATCTCTAAAGACTGCTGTCAGAAATTACTGTTTAATCCTCAATTTCAAATGACAAGCGTCCTCAAAAGAAAATAAATTCAAAAATATAAAAGTGACTAATAATAAAAAACATGTGTTGAAAAAAATCCCACATGGTGAATGCCTTTAACCCCCTTCGAGACGACGGACGGATCTTTCCATCATGGTGCCCTGGGCCTTAAAGACGAAAGGACGGATCTTTCAGTCATGGCATAATCACGGCACCGGAGCCTCCGGTGACTGCAGTCGATTAACATAAACCGCAGATTCGGGGATGAGGGGACCTGTACCTGACCTCAGGAGGGGTGGTGCCTCCTCCCCGGACTTACGGAGGCTGTGATTGGCTGACGAACGCCGCTCAACCAATCACAGCCACTGTAATGTTCCAGCCATTTAAAATGACTGAAACATTGAAATCCAGCCCTGACCAGTGCAACTGTAGCACTGGCCATCGGCTGGAGCTGTGTGACCTCACTGGATCACCCTCCCCCAGTTCCAGCAGCTCTGATTGGAGAGATCGGCCTTGTGACCGATCTCTCCAATCACCATGGACCTGTTGCCGGTGACCGCCCCCGTCACCTGTTGTTCCTGCAGCACGCCAGCACAGTGAGTGTATACAGTGCAATGGCAGGGCGACAAGCTCCGGTCCGGGCGGTCCCATGCTGTTATGTGACCGGAGCATGGGACCCGGAAGTTGCCGCGCTGCCATTGCACTGTATGAAACCGGCGAAAAGCCTCCCGATCCGCCGCTGCCCTCCGCCATCTGCCACCTGTCTCCCCGATCTGCTGCCCGCACCCCCACCCCTCGTGATCTGCTGCCCGCACCCCCACACCTCCCGATCCGCCGCTGCCCTCCGCGATCTGCCACCTGTCTCCCCGATCTTGTGCCCGCACCCCCACCCCTCGTGATCTGCTGCCCGCACCCTCACCCCTCCCGATCCGCCGCTGCCCTCCTCCGTCTGCCAGTGTCACCGCTCTCCCCGATCTGCTG
The DNA here is from genome assembly GCF_048569485.1 of Anomaloglossus baeobatrachus. Classification (NCBI taxonomy): domain Eukaryota; kingdom Metazoa; phylum Chordata; class Amphibia; order Anura; family Aromobatidae; genus Anomaloglossus; species Anomaloglossus baeobatrachus. The sequence continues at coordinate 444,978,973 of NC_134356.1, forward strand.
CCCAGCCCCTCTCCTCCGTTATGCGCTGCGCGCCACTCCCCCTCGTGATCGGCTATCCGCCCCCTCCCCTGTCACCCCCGTGATGTGTGCTCCCTCCCCTGTCACCCCCGTGATGTGTGCTCCCTCCCCTGTCACCCCCGTGATGTGTGCTCCCTCCCCTGTCACCCCCGTGATGTGTGCTCCCTCCCGTCACCCCCGTGATGTGTGCTCCCTCCCCCGTCACCCCCGTGATGTGTGCTCCCTCCCCCGTCACCCCCGTGATGTGTGCTCCCTCCCCCGTCACCCCCGTGATGTGTGCTCCCTCCCCCGTCACCCCCGTGATGTGTGCTCCCTCCCCCGTCACCCCCGTGATGTGTGCTCCCTCCCCCGTCACCCCCGTGATGTGTGCTCCCTCCCCCGTCACCCCCGTGATGTGTGCTCCCTCCCCTGTCACCCCCGTGATGTGTGCTCCCTCACCTGTCACCCCCGTGATGTGCTGTCCGCTCTCCCGCCACCTCTCACCCGTGATTTGTGCTCCCTCACCTCTCACCCAGTGATCTGTGCTCCCTCACCTCTCACCCCCGTGATCTGTGCTCTGCTCACCTGTCTCCCCCGTGATCTGCACTGCGCTCCCTCTCCTACCTCTCACCCTCCCCGATCTGCTGCCTCCATCTCCTGTGATCCTGCTGCCTAGATCCATCCTGTAAGGAAACTATCCCCAATCTCACCTCCCACTCCCCTTCCCTCCCATCCCCCCTTCACCCCATCCACTGCGCCCTCTCCCATCCGCCCCACCCTATACCAGCCGCCTCCGTCTCACAATCACAGATGCTCCCTTTATATGCAGCTGCCCCCCCATCTGCCGCTGTTCTGATCCATCCTGTAAGTATTGTTCGTGGCTCTTTTCTAACTATCCGCAATCGCATCTCCCACTCCCTCTCCCCCCCCTCCTCGCCGCCAAGTGCTGATCAGCTACGTGATTGGCTGATCAGGTACGTAATTGTTGCTCTAGTTTTTGCTTTTTTTTTGTGCACCCCAAATAAAAAAAAACAAAAAAAACAACCGAACAATTAGGTGCCTGATCAGCAATCGTCCTGCAGTCGTACTCGACTTTGGACAGGACTTTTTTCCATCCCACCTAGTCCCCCCCCCCACCTTTTTTGCAGAACATTCATGTGTGCGCCCTGTTTTTTTTCTATGCCATGGGGGTTCTAGTTTACAAAATGGGGTCACGTGGGGGAGCTCCACTGTTTCGGCACCCCAGGGGGTCTCCAAACACAACATGGAATACACTAATTATCCCAGACAATTTTGCGTTTGAAAAGTCAAATGGCGCTCCTTGCATTCCGAGCCTGCTGTGCGCCCAAACATTTGATTTCCACCACATATGAGGTGTCTGTGTACTCAGGAGAAATTGCACAATACTTTTTATGGTGCAATTTTTCCTGATACCCTTGTGAAAAATAAGCTACCTGGTTGAAGTAACAATTTTGTGGTAAAAATATTTTATTTTATTTTCACGGCTCAACTCTATTAACTTTTGTGAAGCCCCCAGAGGATCAAAGTGCTCAATAAACATCTAGATAAATTCCATGAGGGGTCTAGTTTCCAAAATGGGGTTACATGTTTGGGAGCTCCACTGTTTCGGCACCTCAGGGGCTCTCCAAACGCAACATGGTGCGGCTAACGATTCCAGCTAATTTTCTGTTCAAAAAGTCAAATGACGCTCCTTCCCTTCCGAGTCCTGCCGTGCGCCCACATATGAGGTATCTGCGTGCTCAGAAGAAATTGCCCAACAAATTTTGGGGGTTCATTTAATCCTGCTACCCTTGTGAAATGCAATATTTGAGGCTAAATTAACATTTTTGTTGCAAAAAGTAAAATGTTCATTTTTCCTTCCACATTGCTTTAGTTACTGTGAAGCATCAGAATGGTTAATAACCTTCTTGAATGTGGTTTTGAGTAGCCTGAGGGGTGCAGTTTTTGGAATGGTTACTTTTGGGTGTTTTGTGTCATGTAGACCTTTCAAAATCGCTTCAAATGTGATGTGGTCCCTAAAAAAAGTGGCTTTGTAAATTTTGTTTTAAAAATGAGAAATTCAAACTTTGAACCCCTATAACTTCCTTAATTTTTTTTTTTTCCCCCCAAAATTGTTCTCAGGTAAAGTAGACATGTGGGAAATGTTATTAATTATTTTGTGTCATATGTCTCGTTGGTTTTAGAGCATAAAAATTCAAAGTTTGAAAATTACAAAATTTTCAAAATTTTCGCGAAATTTCCGTTTTTTTTTCACAAAGAAACGCAAAGAATATCGGCCTAAATTTACCACTAACATGAAGCCCAATATGTCACGAAAAAACAATCTCAGAATCACCGGGATCCGTTGAAGCGTTCCAGAGTTATAACCTCATAAAGTGACACTGGTCAAAATTGCAAAAAATTGTCTTTAGGGTCAAAATAGGCTTGGGCTGAAGGGGTTAAAAAAAAAAAGGCCATTTTTGTTTTTTTCCCCCAAATAATATTAAAGATGTAAAAATTAACAAAGCCATACAGTGCATTAAAAAGTGTTCGTACGATGAACTTTTCCACATTTTTTTTTTCATGTCCATACCCACAAACAAATGTATATTAGGCCGATTTCAGACGTACGCGTTTCAGGTACGTGTGACATCCGTTTTTAACACTGATGCCACACATACCCATGTTATTCTCTGGAGTTACTCACACGGCCGTGTTTACACATGGACCTTGTGACCCCCTCGTGGCCCTGCACGCACACATGACGTTTTTTTCTCCAGCAGCACAGGTGTCACACGGATCACACACTGATGTGATCCGTGTGACATCAGTGTGACACGTACCCGAGAAAAACACAGATCTTTGAAATAAAAAGATTTTCTATAGTCACCTGTATCCAGCGGTGTTTTGTTTGGCTCTGCTGCCTCCCGCTCATTATATTCATTGATTATTTACTCCACTGAGGCCCTGGAAGCTGGAGAATTGCCAGGAACAGCACCGAGGACAGCACCACGGAGACAGGTGATTATTCAGCTGTGTGGTGGTTGTGTAGACATTTGTGTGTGTTCAGTGTATACATGCATGTGCGCTATGTGTGTGTGTGCTTGGTGTATCTGCTGTGTATACATATGTGTGTGTATATGTGGTGTGTGTGTATATGTGGTGTGTGTGTGTGTGTGTGTGTGTGTGTGTGTGTGTGTGTTTGTAGCGAGGACCTGGAGGCAGCATCGGGGACTCAGAGTTCCCAATGAACTCTGATGAACCCATGAAGTCACCGTGGTGACACGTGCTGTAGCGGGGGTGTCATCAGAGCTCATTGGGAATACCAATGACCTCCTGGACATCACTGCACACACGGCTTGGTGTATCACTTGTCCCTGGCGTTGCTGTACCCAGTGCTGTCCTGTGATGCTCTGGCTTCCAGCTCCTCAGTGCGGTGAATAATCAATGAATATAATGAGCAGCAGTCCGAAGTAAGAGGCAGCAGAGCCGAAGAAAGCAGCGCTGGATACAGGTGAACATAGAAAATTTTTTTTATTTCAAAGACCAGTGTTTTCTCCGGTACCTGTCACACATATGCAAACACAGATGACACACGTATGGCCATAACCACGTGTGGCTTGTACCTGATTAAACACGGACGTCTGAAACCGGCCTTAATGGAATTTTATGGGATATACCTTTACTGTGTCTTTCCAAAAAATAAGACAGTGTCTTGCACTTATTTTTTTTGCCCCCAAAAAAGCGCTAGGGCTTATTTTTGGAGTAGATCTTATTCTTGGAGAAACATGGTTGGGGGTAAGTTTACCCCCCCAGAAGACTCATACTTACCAGACTCCGGACATCTGCGTGGCACTCGGTCCTCCCCTGTGATCTCCAGGCCCTCTCAGCAGGTATGCTGCACGCCATCCTCCCCTGCTTCTGGCCGACACACTCACATACATCAGATCGCGCGTGCAGACACACAATTTACCGATCAGATCGCACACACACAATCACTAGTCACTCACCACATCCGCAGTACAGAATGCCTCTGGCCGCAGAGAAAGATGGGAGGAAGTTATGCATCGCAGGTCCTGTAAGCATTCCATCCACAGCCGCAGGTCCTTGCGTTCCACCGTACTGTCTCGGGATTCTGCCGGCCAGAAGGAAATGTGTATCGCTGGATGTAGTGAGTGTGCGTGCGCGATCTGATGAGTGATTGTGTGTGATCTGATGTGTGTGGGTGTACGATCAACAGCAGGGCCTCCAGCTCGGCGTCTGGTGAGAATGATTGAGGGGTGTCTGCTGTCTATAATAAGTGTCCTGCAGTATCTAACTTGTTTAGCTGGATGGACGCTTCATTATTGAACCGCGACTACGGATTATTTTCAGGATTGGCATATATTTAAGCCTTGCTCCGAAAATGCTGACTATCCCTACTAGGGCTTTTTTCTTTCGGGGGGGGGGGGGGGGGGGGGGGGGCGGGGAGTGTCTTATTTTTGGGAAAAACACGGTACTTCATGCTGGTATTTGTAAAGTGTAAAGGAGACGATACATGGCTTTCTAAATATTAAAAAAAAAAACCCTGAAAATTGTGACATGCATTTGTATTCCGCCCCATTAAGTCAATACTTTGTAGAACCACCTTTCCCTGCAATCACTGCTACAAGTGTTTTGGGGCTGTCTCTACCAACGTTGCACATCTAGTGGCTGAAATTTTTGCCCTTTCTTTTTTTGAAAACTAGTTCTAGCGAAGGCCGGGATCACTCTAGCGTATAACATCCGTTGCGAGAGAATCAGATGCGATATGCTAATGACACTCGGGTCAGACTCTGCTGCGAGCGTGAGCCGAATGTAACATTAAGGCCAGAGTCACACTTGTGAGTGGCTCGCATCACCCGACATGGCCACACACTCTTCTGACAGGAGCAGGTCGGCTACATGTATTTCTATGCATCTGAAACGCTCTTGTCCGGAGAGCGTGAGGCTGTGCCGAGTGATTCAATGCGAGACTTGCGCAAGTGTGACTCTAGCCCAATTGTTCCAATTCTCTTGCATGCGAGAATCTGAGCAGAGGTGAGGAAACTTACCAGAGATTAATCTCTATATCATTTCTATTGCCTCTCTGTGTATTTAAGACTGCACTAGGAGGTTATCCAAATGCAGTCTGATGTTTCACATGCACCCCTAGACTAGTGTGGGTGCGCACGATCCAAGACACTTCCAATCGCAGGATGCTGCAATTTTTTCCTCGATTCGTCCGATTAGAGCTGAGAAAAATCTTGCAGATCTGACTTGTATTGTTGTCTAACATTGGGATAAGCGCAATGCGATATTGTCTCACATTGCTCTAGTCCGATTTATACACTCATGTGAGCAAACCACAAGTCAGATTGGATGGAGAGGGTCTGAACAGCAATTTTCAAATCTTGCACAGATTTTCAATGAGATTTAGGTTTGATGTGTGACTGGGCCATTTACACACAAATATGCTTTGATGTAAATAATTCCATTGTAGCTCTGGCAGTATGTTTAGGGTCGATGTCCTGCTGGAAGCTGAACCTACACCTCAGTCTCAAGTCTTTCGCAGCCCCAGTTTTCAGCCTGGATTGCCCTGTATTTACAGTAGCTCCATCCATCTTTGCATCAAATCTGACCAGCTTCCCTGCCAAAGAAAAACATCACCACAGCAGGATGCTGCCACCAAAATGTTTGTCAGTGGGCAAGGTGTAGTGTTAATTTTCTGCTACACACTGTTGTCCTTTTAGCCTAAAAAACGATCTTCTTTGGTCTCATGTGACCAGAGCACCTTCTTCCAAATGCAAGTTGTGTCCTCTACATGTTTTTTTTGCCAGCTGCAAACAGGACGGGCTGTTTACTCCCCAATGGTCCCAAAAATTTTTAGAAAACCATGTATCATTTCCTTTACACTTCACAAATACTTGCTACTTAATGATGGTATGTTCACATAAAATGCCAATGAAAAGGTGTAGTGTGAAAAAAATATGGAAAAAAGTTTCCGTGGTACAAGTTCTTCAAGCACGATGTGCCAAAAAATTATTCCAATGAAAAATAGTTTGTTCTGCAAAAAAAAAAAAAATCAAACCCGCATAAAGCTCCATCCGCAGAAAAATATTACATTTGAGATGTAGCAAATATGTATTGTGCAAAAGTAGTAAAAAATTATCTATATTTAAATTTGATAGTACTGTAATCGTAACAAACTGCAGAATATAAAATAAAATTCAGTCATGAAATTAAAATCATTAAATTTAAAAAAAATAAATAAAAAAAATTACTACATTTATCCTATTCACCTGCTTCTCCCGCCCCTCCAAAAAAGTTAATACATAATGGAGCCTTTGTGCATTCTGCAAAAATATTCAACTCCATTAATAGAAGAATATTGCAATTATAGCATATGAATAGCAATGAAAAAAAACAAACCACACACACACACACCGCATGTTCAAAATTTACATTTGGCCATTTACTAAAGCGAAACTCCAGTGTTTATTTTTATTTCACCGCTGGCGTAACACTTGAAATCAAAAGTCCCTTGTGCATACTCATTAACCTGCCGCCATCTTCATCCAGCATTGCTCCCATTGGTCTCCAGCAATTTGTGACTTACCGGGCAGCTACAGTGTGTTATGGAACACATTGAAGGTCACAAATAAATACAACTCTTTGTGAGCCTTCTTCCATCTCTCATTGTATTGAGAACTTGTGACGTAACGTCTGACTTCTGGCCAGTCCGAAGTTACAGGCACAAGATGGCACACGGGACTGAAGAGACGTCGACAAAGAGGGTTAGTATAAGACCGGGGGCAGAGGACTTGTATTTAAAGAATCACTCCAGTGCTGCAGTGGTGTTTTAACTACTTATTGCAATCTCGTACATTTATGGGATATGTACAGGATTTCCCTTCGATGTATAGTACATGTGGATCCCACCATGCCAAGGAACGCATCTGTCTTTGGAGTGTTGGTGAGAATTCGTCTTCTATTTTTGGTAATTCCTAACTTAACACTGACATAAGTGGGATCTACATCTACTGTATATCCCATAGATCTGCCATACATGTATCAGATGGGAATACCCTTTAAGGAGATAAATAAGATTTTGGTAACAAAAGAAACAAGCAGAAAATCAGAATGCTGGAGCGGTGTGTGCTGAATATTTCTTTCAACAGATATTATTTATCGGAACCTATGACACTTTATTCTCTCAGTCGCAAAGATGAAGCATTGGAATTACACTGTTATGCAGTTAGCAGATATTGCAATTACTGGCAGGTGCATCCGCTCCATACTCCAGCACTTGGCATGCACTGCGTATATACTGTACGTTGGATGTTGGAAATGGGTTAAATATTCAGGTTTCATTCTTGACTTGTCCATTATTATTACAGAAATTACCCAAAGTCTCTAAGACGCTTATATGGCAAATTAAAAAACTAATATATATTTTCTTCAGGATATAACATCTAAAAAATAAAATGAAACCAATATATTTATTCTTGAGTGTACTTACAACTAGCATATCATCAACCACTTTGTACCAAGTCCATTCTGGGTGAGGATATCCTACACATCTACAATATAGAACAGCTTCTTGTCCCTCATTCTTGTTTTCACTCTTTTTGTGCCCAGTGATTTCTGGAGAAGCTAAAAAATGAAATAAAGCAGAAAACAATCTTTTCTAGTTAGACAGATGAATGATCATGCAATTATTGCAGCAAGTTTTCCTAAAATTAGCTAAACTAATATGGCAATATTAGTCAAATATATTTAAAGGGAACCTACCAGTCAATTAATGCTACACAAACTAGAGGAAGCAGTATGAATCCGTACCTGTCTGCACAATTGTAGCCAGGTAGGTTTTTCTCTGAAACTCCAGTTTCAGATAAAGCAAGCTTTAAAATCATATCCAGGACCATAGGAGTAGCCTAAACTAGTCTAAAGCGGCCCAGGCTAGTATTATCTTCATCTACGGTCTTTAAAAGGGGACCTGTCCGCAGGATATTTGATTCTTAAAGCACCTCTCCAGGGTGTGTATGTTTGTTTTTTTATTTGACTTCTGGAGAGGAGTTTTAAATCCAAGTCCCTTGCCCCCTGTTATATACTCATCAGCCACCATCTTCTGCTATTGCCGTAGCTCCCGGCAGCTCCAGTGTTTCATAGAGCCCACCAGAGGTCACTTTTCAATGCAACTGTATGAGAGCTTCGTTCTGGCTCTCCTACACCTGTAGAGTTCTTCTGACACAAATGCCGACTTCTGTCCAGTCAGAAGTTAACCCCTTCACACCCGGGCGATTTTACGTTTTTCGGGGGGGGGGGTTCGCTCCCCTTCTTCCGAGAGCCGTAACTTTTTTATTTTTCTGTCAATCTTGCTATTTAGGGGCTTATGTTTTGCGGGACGAGTTCTACCTTTAAACAAAACCATAAGTTTTACCATATAGTGTACTAGAAAATGGCAAAAAAATTTCAACTGCAAAAAAATTGCAAAAAATCCCCCTGCGATTCCATGATTGTTTTTGGGATAGTTTAGTCATACTGTTTACTATATGGTAAAACTCATGTGTGTGTGTGATGCCTCAGGTCAGTACGAGTTCGTAGATACCAAACAAGTATAGGTTTACTTTTATTTAAGAGGTTAAAAAAAATTTCAGAAGTTTGTCTCAAAAAATGGAGCACTTTTTGCGTCATTTTCCGTGATCCGTAGCGTTCTTATTTTTCGGGATCTATGGCTCAGTGACTGCTTATTTGTTGCGTCTCGAGTTGATGTTTTTAATGGTACCGGTTTTGCGCAGAAGCACCGCTTTGATCGCCTGTTATTGCATTTTGCGCAAAATTCGTGACGAAAAAATGTAATTTTGGTGTCTGGAATTTTTTTGCCGTTACGCTGTTTACCGATCAGATTAATTGATTTTATATTTTGATTGATTGGGCATTTCTGAACGCGGCGATACGAAATGTGTATATTTTTTTCTTTTTTTAACCCTTTAATTTTGAATGGAGGCGATTTGAGTTTAGGTTTTTTATTTTTTAAAAAACTTTTTTTACTTTACTAGTACCCCTAGGGGACTATAACGATCAGCAGTCTGATCGCTCATTCTTTTTTTGTAGATCAGAGCAGCATGGCTCTGATCTGCACAAAAGCAGCTCTCCTCTCACACACGGCCCTCTGTCGGCTGTAAGAGGAAGTGACTCATAATAGCTACAGGAGTCATTACATGACCCTGTGCTACCATGGCAACCATCGGATCCACATGATCACATCACGTGACTTCCGATGGAGCCATGTAAGTGAATGTTTACCGCTGCCCACTATTTCATCGCGCTGTGACATTTTCACAGTGCGCTGTATGGGGTTAGCAAGCACGAGTAGGTAGCGAACCCACTCGTGGTTGATAGCTGCACATGTCAGGTGACTTACAGAGATCGCTGCCGGCGGCAGCAGGCAAGGATTAACCTGACACGATCCATGACGTACCTATTACGTCATGTGTTTAGTGAAGATCTTAAAAGCACAAGATGGCGTTGCGGGACCGGAGCGATGCTCAAAAAAGGTGAGGACATCGGACGATGAGTATAACACCAGGGGGATCAGATTTGAAACACCCTTCAGTAACGAAAGAAACGCTGCTGTGGTGCGTTAATTAAAGGTATGAGTGTAAAGCCCTTTTAAATGCTTATAACATTCATATCTTGTTGTAGAATTGTATTGGGACATTAATGAGAAATCAATTTTTAAAGTGATATTTGTATATGCATTGTGTCAGGCACTAATATCACCAGCTCTGCTGTACTTTGTTGCCCACCCATTATTAACACGTCACTTTTCCCTCAGTGACCTGTCTCCACAGCACAGGCATTGCCCGAGTTTGTTTCATCAGAAGATGCGGCGCCTGCGCAGTGAGCTCCTGATGACATTGCGTGACCAATATACACAGATTGCTACAACATTACTAGGAGCTCACTGCACAGGTGCTGCCATCATCTGGGTTAGTTTCATCAGAATGGGCGGCGCCTACGCATTGAGCTCCTAATGTCTTTACAGGAATCGAAACATTGATCTCACAGTGTTATCAGGCGCTCACTGTGCAGGGGCCGCCCCTTCTGATGAAATGAACCTTGGCAATGACAAAGCCTGCATAGAGGACATAGGTCACTGAAGGAAGAGTGACCTGTCAATCGACAACCAGACGGCAGTGGTGGACAGCAAAGTACAGCAAAGCTGGATAGTGAAGTGCCTGCCCTGATGGACTGGAATAAAACGGCAGCAATAGATTTATCACTAATGCCCCAAAGAACGTAATAAGCATTAAAAGGGGCTTTACACTCATACCTTTAGTTAGGGATCGAATATTCTACTGATATGTCCTCTAAGCTAAACTAAACCATGTTTTGTTTTGTTTTAAACGCACAGCATTTTAAAGAAACATATACTGTACCTGGCAGCAACCATGCTGCATTGATCCTATTCATGGTGCTTATGGCTTGGGCAGCACAAATCAAGTGACCATCTTACTTAAAGGGGTTTTCCAACAAAGTTTTCTAGTTGATTTTAAAATCAACAAATCTTCGAATAATAAATTGTAACAATTGGATGTTTAAAAGGAAAAAAAAAAAAAAAACGTTCCTGTGCTGAGATACTCATATGTGTCCCTGCTATATACTGTGTAATGGCCATGTCTGGCCGCACAGGGACATGGTCTGATCATACCACATCTACTGGGCCGGAGAAGCAGAGGAAAAAAAAAAAAAAAAAAAAGTATACAGACATTACAGCAGACAAGGAGCTGCAATCCCATGCTATAATGTCTTTATACTTTTTTTTTTTTTTTACTTAGTCTCTGGTCCAGAATATGTGGTATGATCAGACCATGTCCCTGTACGGTCAGACACGGCCATTACACAGCACATATATAAAAGGTTCTCAGCACAGGAACTTTTTTTTTTTTTTTTTAAACAATTTAAATTGTGGAACTTATTCCAAAATCTATTGATTAAAATCAACTTTAAAAATTGACTTTGTTAGAGGGGAAAACCCCTTTAAATCTAATACTGAAAACTGTTTATAAAAATTTACATTTGCAACTAGTTTATTTTGAATGGATACGAACCTTTCACTTCAATAGTAGCATTGACAGGGGGAGAGCCTGTGAAGTTAAATACACACTGATATTCTCCAGAATCATCAGCTTTTGGTTTTAAGATCCTGTAAATACAACATGAACAAGAGGTCAAGAAAACAGCTTTATAGTATTCAACATATAATATGATCTCTAAGGAAGCATTAAATCAGCAAGTTTCCTACACTTTATCCAGTACAAAAAACACTGTAGGACAACAAAATCAGAGGACAAATTAAGTTTGAATATAAATGACATTTATGTCTAAACAGCATTAGGTTTCTGGGCATACCTATTACGGTGTTCATTAGATAATAACGATCTGCTAATGCTGTCAAAAGACCATGCGGACTTTTTACATCTTTATATCCCAAGTATACTTATCTTTTACTTCTGAAGAAGCTAGAACACACTGGGGCAAATTTAGTAGAACACATTTTTAGACACTCATTTTTAGCGTGAAATTTAGACTACACAGTCTTAAAGGCAACCTGACAGCTGATGCACATTACCTGATTCTCAGGCAGCATGTATCAGACACTGGCTGTATGATTTTAGCCATGTCGCGGGCGTCATCGCCCCACCTGCTGCTGCCCTGGAGTGACAGGACTTTCATTGGAAGCACACACAGGGAGAGCTCTGTCAGTCACGGGCAGCTGCTGGGGAATAGCCACTAGGGTCCCGCCTGTCCAACTAGCGGCTCAGTCCCTGGCGGCCTTTAACCCCTTCACGACGATGGATGGATATATCAGTCATGGAGCGTGTCCCATTAAGCCCCGCCTCCTGCCGCGGGCAGGCGGTGGTCGGCAAACATATCAGCTGTTTTCAACAGCTGACATGTGTGCCTGCTAGCCGCGGGTGGAATCGCTTCCACCCGCAGCCATTAACCCCTTCTTAAATCTCGCTGCCAAAGTCTGGCAGCAAGATCTAAATGCGCACGGCCATGTTTTTTACTTACCGCCGCCCCCACCGGAAGTCACGTGCGTGATTACGTGACTATCGGTGGTTGCCATCGTAGCACAGGGTCATGTGATGACGCCTGCAGCTATGAAGTTTCACTTTCGTTTTCCCTCGGCCGCGAGCAGAGAGAAACAGAAAGTAACTGAATCTGCTGTTTACAGCTGTATAGCTGTGATGAGCAGATAGATAAGAGCGATCGGATTGCAGATCGCTATAGCCCCCTAGGGGGACTAGTAAAATAAAAAAAAAAATAAAAAAAACCTAAAAAGTTGAAAACACCCCACCTTTCCCCCCATTGAAAATTCAAGGGTTAAAAAATAAATAAATATACACATATTTGGTATCGCCGCATTCAGAAATGCCCAATCAAAATATAAAATCAATTAATCTGATTGGTAAACAGCATAGTGGCAAAAAAAATCCAAACGCCAAAATTACGTTTTTTGGTCTCCGCACGTTTTACGCAAAATGCAATAACAGGCGATCAAACGTAGCATCTGCACAAAAATGGTACCATTAGAAACGACAGCTCGAGACGCAAAAAATAAGCCGTCACTGAGCCATAGATCCCAAAAAATAAGAACGCTACGTGTTTCGGAAAATGGCGCAAAACGTGCGCCACTTTTATTGGACAAACTTATGAATTTTTTTTAACCCCTTAGATACAAGTAAAACTATACATGTTTGGTGTCTACAACCTCGCACCAACCTCAGGCATCATACCCACATATCAGTTTTACCATATAGTGAACACCGTGAATAAAACATCCCAAAAACTATTGTGTGCCATCACACTTTTCTTGCAATTTTTCCGCATTTGGAATTTTTTTGCCGTTTTCCAGTACACCATATGGTAAAACTTATGGTTTCATTTAAAAGTACAACTTGTCCCGCAAAAAACAAGCCCTCATATGGCAAGATTGACGGAAAAATAAAAAAAAAAGTTACGGCTCTCGAAAGAAGGGGAACAAAAACGCAAAACCGCAAAAACGGAAAGTGCCCTGGGGCTGAAGGGGTTAAAAATCTATATTTTTTTACGAAGTTGAAATCATGTGAGGTGATGTGTTGGGCACGTGATTTTGTGGCACTCACTAATATAGAAGTATTAGATTCTCCAACTGGAAAACAGCATGCTGATGCCAGTGCTTTTCAATTGGGGGAGGCCAGTGTGTATCTAGAGATTAAAGGGAACTGTCGCCATGAAAATGCAGTCCAATCTGCAGGCAGCATCTTCAGAGCTGGAGGAACAGAGCAGACTGATGTATAGGTTTGTGATAAGATTCAGTATAAAATGTGTTTTAATCAGACCAGTAGCCGGTACATCGGTGATTAAAACCGCTCTATCTATACTTAGACAAAGACCGCTGTAAGTCACTGATCAGACCGACCACTGGACCAGAAATTCAAGAAAGAGCCGAGGTTTAAATGATTAAAACACAGCTTATACGGACTATTTTCTTACAAAACTATACATCAATATGTTCAGCTCCCCCTGCCCTAGAACATGTTCATTGCATATGGGACTGCAGGTTCCCTAAAACTGCTCTGAGGCCAGTGAGGTGACCCGGAGAGTTCTACTTCGTCGTGGACTAAATAAGAAGGATAAGTTAAAGGGTGTTTGGAGGAAATATACATCAATGATGTCCCAGGGTAATGCCAGTCTCTGCTCTCAGTCTTCACTTTGTTCTCTCCTTTAACAATGCGCACTGATAGCATCCTCTCTTGTAGACTCTGCCCTGCTCATTAAAGGCGGCGAGGGTGCGCACAGATTCTGCGCATTGAAAAGGAATAATGCACAATGAGCGTATACTGAGCATGCATCAGAATTAAGAAAACACATGCTCAGTAGAGCGGGGACTAACCCAACCCTGGAAACAGATGTAACTGATGACTTCACTTCAGGATAGAATAAGCAGCTATGGCATTAACATCAGCCCCAACCTGACGATGTCCCATTCGAGTATCTGAGAATGGGCTGGCACTTCTCAAATAAAGGGTCATAAAATCTGAGGGGTAGTGGTTGGACTACAAAGGGAACAGGAGAGACTTTTTAATTTAAGTATATTAGAAAATCAAATAAGATTGTTACAGTATAGGCATTTTGAATTAAAAAACAACTTTCATTTTGGACCACCCCTTTAAAAGCTCAAGTACGACAAAGCACCTTCAGCTCAACATGGAGAAGCATACTATGAAGACCTGATAAATGCAAAATGCAATACACTTCATTACTGGTTAAATGACTTGTTTTTATAGGTTCACAGACTGGCCAGTATATTAAGCAGGAAGAGGATAATTGCTGGCCTCATAGGCCACAAAGCCTGTTGCTTATAATAGGGGCCCCACAATGTGCTGCATAATCTATGGAAAAGGCATAAGCCAGTAATAAGAAATAGAAAACTGAATAGTCTATATAAGATCTAGTGTTTTTATTTTCCCTAAAAGTATGTGTGGCTTACTTGTGCTCCATGGTAGTGCTGCTTGTCAAAGTGCCAGTAATCTCCACACCATTCTTGGTCCAGTAGGTGCCTTGAACTGTGCCTAGGCCATTCTGGGTGAGGTTGCACTGCAAGAAAATGGGGCCAGAGTCTTTCTTTATAGTTACTTCTTCACTGGCATTGATTTTTGGCTCTGAAAGAACAAAGTGTTAGTTTTTAAAGGTTTTTTTATTATTTTAAATAAGAACATTTAAATGCTTTTTGCACTAGATGTAATAATAAAATAGCATACACTTTTATTATTGCATCAATACACTTATACTAAACAAAAATAAAAACTACATTTTTGTTTTTACTCCTATTTTTCATGAGCTGAACTCAAAGATCAAAGACTTTATGTAGACAAAAGGCCTTTTCTTAAATATTGTTCATAAATTTGTCTAAATCTGTGTTGGTGAACACTTCATTGCTGAGGTAATCCATCCAATGCACAGGTGTGGCAAATGAAAATGCTGATTAGACAGCATGATTAGTGCACAGGTGTGCCTTAGGCTGGCTGCAATAAAAGGCCACTCTAAAATCTGCAGTTTTACCATACAGGACAATGCCACAGATGTTGCAAGTTTTGACAGAGAGCACAATTGGCATGTTGACTGAAGGAATGTCCACCAGAGCTGTTGCCCGTGAATTGAATGTTCATGTTTTTACCATAAGCAGTCTCCAAAAGGCATTTCAGAGAATTTGGAAGTACTTCCTGTCGGCCTCACAACCGCACACCCACATGTAACCACACCAGCCCAGGCCCTCAACGTCAAGCATCTTCACCTTCAAGATCATCAGAGACCAGCCACCCGAACTAGTGCTACAACAATCGGTTTGCATAAGCAAAGAATTTCTATATAAAAACTGTCAGAATCCGTCTCAAGGAAGCTCATTTGCATGCTCGTCATCCTCAGAGTCTCTGACTGCAGTTCGTCGTCTTAACTGGCTTGAGTGGGCAAATGCTCACATTTGATGGCATCTGGCATGTTGAAGAGGTGTTCTCTTCACGGATGAATCCTGGTTTTCACTGTGCAGGGCAGATGGCAAACTGTGTGCATGGCGTTGTATGGGTCACAGTTTGCTTATGTCAACGTTGTGAATGAAGTGTCTCATGGTGGCGGTGAGAATATGGTATGGACAGGCGTAGGTCATGGACAAGGAGCAAAGGTTAGTTTATTAATGCCATTTTGAATGCACAGAGACACCGTGACAAGATCCTAATGCAATCGTTGTGCCATTCATCCATGACCATCACCTGAGATTGCACCACGATAATGCATGGCCTCATGTTGAAAGGATCAGTACACAATTCCTGGAAGCTGAAAACATCCCAGATCTTCCATGGTCCGCATAGTCACCCGACATGTCACCCACTGAGCACGTCTGGGAGGCTCTGGATCGGTGTATATGACTGCATCCAGCAACTTCGCACAGCCATTGAAGAGGATTGGACAAAAATTCCACAGGCCACAATCGGCGACCTGATCAACTGTATGCAAAGGAGATATATTGCACTGCGTGAGGCAAATAGTGGTCACACCAGATACTGACTGGTGTTATGAACACTCCTCCCAGGACCACCCAGTACTGTAAAACTGCACATTTTATAGAGTGGCCTTTTATTGTGCCCAGCCTATAGCACATCTGTGCAATAATTGTGTTGTCTTATTAGCATCATGACATGCTACACCTGGGAGGTGGATGGATTATCTCGGCAAAGGACAAGTACGTAACACAAATTTAGACAAATTTGTGAATATTTGAGAGAAAAAGGCCTTTGGTGTACATAGAAAAAAGTCATAGATCTTAAGAGTTCAGCTCATGAAAAATGTGAGAAAAAAACAAAAAGTTGCGTTTAGATTTTTGTTCAGTATATATGACAACTTTTAACTGTTGGGAGAGGGGAATGTAACAAAGTCCAAGACACTGAGACAAATGATGAAAAACACAGGTCAAACTACAATAAGGAACAAATAGATTCGTCATCAGAGTAGCAGGTGGTGGATCAGCTAGGCATCAATCAGTAATAAGTACAGGAATTACATGGACTCAAAAGGAAATACAAAATGCAACTCTACATGTAACACCTAACAGATAATACCTATACACACAGGCACTAGGAGGGTGTATATAGGCTTACCTGAGCGCTGATCAGCAAGGGATGGCATCAACTGAAATATCAGTAATCCCATTCATTGTCATGGCGTCATCACAAGGTTTTTCTAAGTGAAAGCTTCTAGTGAGAGCAGCAGCATGACAAGGCAGAAGGGGCCCAGCATGCAATGAAATCATTTTGCACCCTTTTTCTTAAAGCTATAGCTGAATGTGTCGAAAATTCAACGACTACATAAAGATTGAAGTCACACACTGACATATGCAATTACATTATTATATCCCTCCACCATAGAAAGAAACGGTTATAAGGGTACGGTTCCCACTTGCGAGACTCGCACGAGTCGCATCGGTAACGAGACTACGCATCGGTATCACCGGGCACAGCCACACACACTCCTGACAGGAGCTGTCCAGAGAGCGTCAGGTTGTGCCAGGTGATACCGATACGAGACTCACTAGTCATACGAAAGTGGTACTCCGGCCTAATGGTAAAGACAGCTATACAAAGTAGATAGCTGTACGATGCACGATTGTTTGGCTGACCGCTCTCACTAGACTCCCTCACACAGGAATATTTGGCTGTGCTAGGAAAGTCGCTGCCATAATAATCTGGCAGTGGCTCGCTCGCTCCACTAAGGATCAGATGAATGATATTCACTCTTCCCTTTTGTTTGGCAAGGACACAAGGTGACTGCAACATATGATTCTGGCAGTGGCCTATCTCTCTACTAAACCAAAGGATCAGGTGGCCGAGCTCAAATCGCACAATCCTTATGTGCCCTAACAATGTCAGCAGAGAGCTGTAATGCCCCCCGTACATGTTAGATGGTGGGCAGAGATTGTAGAAATCAGCAAGCTAGGCCAACTTATCAAATATTTCTCAAGCTTGCACAGCGTGTCAAGTGGGGGTTCCCTTAAATAAATAAGGTTATCCCACTCATTTGGATGCTGTTCTGGATATCACACCTTAAGGCTATGTGCGCATGCTGCATTTTTGTGGTGACCACAAATATGCACGTTTTTGGTCCCAAAAAAAAAAAAAAAAAGCGTCCTCGGCGTGCATTTTTTTGCCATGTTTTACTGCCTTTTTTTACCGCATTTTTGCCCAGTGTGTTTGTTTTGATGACAGATTCCCTTTAAACTGTTGGCAAATCTATTGACTGGAAGGGCTCAAAAACGCTAGCATAAACGCAGAAAGAATTCACAAAAAAAAAAAAAAAAAAGCTGCAACATGTGGACCGAAAAACTGAAATCTCAGACTTTACTGGGGAAGGAAATGCATGCGGTTTTGGTACCCTAACTGCACCCAAAAATGTGCAAAAATGCAGCGTGCGCACAAGGCCTAAACAGACATATGTTAATCTTTTGTCTACATGTTGGTCCATGGATACGTCCTGTAGTTCTTTCATGACTAAATTGCACATGCTCAGTATATACCTTGCATTCTATAGGGATTACTGTGAAAGAGCACGTGAGTGCACCGTCCTCACTACATAGAGGACATGGCCACTGTGCACAGGCTCCTGTCAAATGATAAACGCTGACTGTGCTGCTCAGCAATGATAGACACAGACAAGCAAGTGCAGAAGAACCAGACATCAAAACACCTATGGTTTTTCCTTATTAAAAAGTATGAATACTGATGTCCAGTGAAAAAGGTCTACACACACTATAATATATATATATATATATATATATATATATATATATATATATATATATATATATATATATATATATATATATATACACAAATACATATATATATATACACACACACACACACACATTACACATATATATATATATATATATATATATATATATTTATTATATACACACACACACGTAATACAAGCACACTTGGGCCTTCATATGATATATATACACACACACACACACACACACACACACATTTACATACATATACACACGTAACACAAGCACACTTGGGCCTTCATATGGTCTGTCTAGAAGAGACAAGGAGCAAACAGAACTCATCTTTAATTATTTTTAAACAGCTGAAGTAAAAACAAAATCTGCACAGGTTCTAGAGCTACAGTAGGAGAGGACACAAAAATTGCAGGACTGGAGATAAGAAACCTTTACCCAGGGTGTTAGGAGAGACAAGAATTCCTTTTATTGATAGAATATTAGAAGCTATGCACTACACTATGTCTTGTCAGCTCTGCCCCAGCGGCCATCAGCTGATCAGTGAGAAGTTGGAGTAGCTAATATCTGTGCAGGGGGATAGAAGGAAGACTGTAGAAGAAGCAGGGTGGTCGTGGGAAATATTGTTTAAAGTGGTCACTGGGGCAACACTAAAGGATCATCCATATCAGACAATAGAAAACCAATACTAGGGAAGCCAAAGCAAGAAAAGCATGTAAGGAATTATTGTAACTGAAGATTTGATGGTATGTTTTGGTTACTCTAAAGATGGTTTTTCACTGCACAGATTATTTAAATTAAAAAAAGTGCAAAAACAGCCTCCAAAGAACAGATGAAAAATGTAAGAGCAGAAGGTCGGCTCACTGCGGCCCTCAGTCACGAGAACAGGGATACCCAAGAGCCTTGGGTGAATGAAAGTTTAGTGCACATGTGGGATTGTCGCTTAAACAGCATTAAGGGTATGTGCGCACGTTGCTTTTTACCTGCTTTTTTGCTGCTTTTTCTTCTTTGCTGTTTAATGCCAAAATGGATGTGTTCTTCTATTCAAGCAAAGTCTATGGGAATTTGGGTTTCTTGTTCACACTATGTTGTTCAAAATGCTGCCTTTTTGAGGCAGAACTTTGGTCAAAAACTCAGCTTTTCAAAGAAGCAACATGTCAATTGTTTTTGCCATTTGGGTTTTGCACTGCAAAGCTGAGTTTTTGACCAAAGTTCTGCCACAAAAAGGCAGCATTTTGAACAACATAGTGTGAACAAGAAACCCAAATTCCCATAGACTTTGCTTGAATAGAAGAACACATCCATTTTGGCATTAAACAGCGCAGAAGAAAAAGCAGCAAAAAAGCAGGTAAAAAGCAGGTAAAAAGCAGGTAAAAAGCAACGTGCGCACATACCCTCAAGGTCTAGGGACCCTCAATCCTCTAATCCGGTCAGCATCCAGACACCCCATTTATAATTAACCTGTGATAGGTGATAAATGTTGTGTTTGGGACATCCCTTTAAAAGTTAAAATCCAGGGAAATTTTCATGGCTAGTAAAATGGAGCTTGTAAGGTCATTGAACTTGCATTGAATGTGAACGCTTTCATCCCAGTCTTACAAATTCACGTTTCCAAGGTGCTGTTTACAATATGGTCCTTAACAAGGTTTGCCATACATAGAAAAAAAAATCCTAATTACCTTTAAACAAGCAAATCTCATTTGTTTTGTATAAGCAGGTACATGACTAGTACACTAAAGTGGCCGCCATCTTGTTACACACAAATCTATGCTAGAATGTTAATGTGACAGGTGCCTGTGAGTATGTGCAGCAGAAAGTTCCATCTCCTTCCAACTTGTGTAGGAAAATATTTTGATTGATTATCTTCTGATTCATTCTAGATTGTCTAATCTTACTTTGGAGATACCAGGGGTAGTGAGGCTAAAGGCCCCGTCACACTAAGCAACATCGCTAGCAACATCGCTGCTAAGGAACAACTTTTGTGACGTTGCTAGCGATGTTGCTGTGTGTGACATCCAGCAACAACCTGGCCCCTGCTGTGAGGTCGTTGGTTGTTGCTGAATGTCCTGGGCCATTTTTTAGTTGTTGCTGTCCCGCTGTGAAGCACAGATCGCTGTGTGTGACAGCGAGACAGCAACAACTAAATGTGCAGGCAGCAGGAGCCGGCTTCGGCGGAGGCTGGTAACCACGGTAAACATCGGGTAACCAAGAAGCCCTGTCCTTGGTTACCCGATATTTACCTTTGTTACCAGCCTCCGCCGCTCTCACTGTCAGTGCCGGCTCCTGCTCTGTGCACATGTAGCTGCAGGACACATCGGGTTAATTAACCCGATGTGTGCTGTAGCTAGGAGAGCAGGGAGCCAGCGCTAAGCAGTGTGCGCTGCTCCCTGCTCTGTGCACATTTAGCTGCAGCACACATCGGGTAATTAACCCGATGTGTGCTGTAACTAGGAGAGCAGGGAGCCAGCGCTAAGCGGTGTGCGCTGCTCCCTGCTCTGTGCACATGTAGCTGCAGCACACATCGGGTAATTAACCCGATGTGTGCTGTAACTAGGAGAGCAGGGAGCCAGCGCTCAGTGTGCGCTGCTCCCTGCACGTGTAGCTCTGTGCGCTGGTAACCAAGGTAAATATCGGGTTGGTTACCCGATATTTACCTTAGTTACCAAGCGCAGCATCTTCCACGCGGCGCTGGGGGCTGGTCACTGGTTGCTGGTGAGCTCACCAGCAACTCGTGTAGCCACGCTCCAGCGATCCCTGCCAGGTCAGGTTGCTGGTGGGATCGCTGGAGCGTCGCAGTGTGACATCTCACCAGCAACCTCCTAGCAACTTACCAGCGATCCCTATCGTTGTTGGGATCGCTGGTAAGTTGCTTAGTGTGACTGGACCTTAAGAAGATGATGCTCACACTGCTGTCCACCTTGTATTTCTGAATCCTGTGAGGCGGACGTGACTTGGAGATAGCTTGACAGCAACGTTATCCATCTCCAAGTCACATCAGCCTCACGGCACTCAAGCACAAGGTGGACAGCAGTGTTATCAGCCTCTTATGAAATCCAATAGACAGGGTGGACATCAGTGTGAGCGGTTTCTTGTTACTTCAGCATAAGGCTATGTTCACACACTGCGTTTTTTACCTGCATTTTTGGTCCGTTTTTGCTGCAGAAATTTGAGAAATTCTTGTAACCTTTCTGCAGACATTCCCCAGCAAAACCTATGGCAAAAATATTAGCTGTGCGCACACTGCGTTTTTTTCTTAAGAAAATTCTTTCAGTAGATTTTCTTAAGAAAAAGAATGAGCATGTCACTTCTTTTCTGCAGCTAACTGCGTTATTTGCCATAGATAATTGGCACAATAACGCAGGGAGCAACCAGCGGTAAAAACGCACCAAAAACACGGCAAAAACGCAGGTGCGTTTTTGGTGCGTTTTTTAATGCAGGTGCACTAATCCTTCACTCTTAAGAAATTTCTTAAGAAAAATCATTTTTCTAGTGTGAACATAGCCTTAGATCAGAATATCACATCATCGAACACATGAAGGGAAAGGGTCAGAACTTCCTACTGCACATGCTCACAGGCACCTGTCCCATTAACATTCTATCAGTGTAAGAAGAGGACGACCAATGTAAGTCAAATCGGGATTAACTTCCTGTTCAATTAGAGCAAAAAAAAAAATAAAAAAAATTACACAGTACAAGCAAAGGGCGACCAGAGCAGAAATGCTCAGTACAGAGGTTGCAGCCACTGTCAAGCCTATGCCCTCATGAGTTCAACAAAAGGGATCATTGAGAAAAAAAATACAAAACCGTAAACTTTTTGGCAGCTATATGGTATGAAATCCTAAAGTGTATAGTGTACCTTGGAAATTTGCATGCTAGTGACCAAATAGGAAAAAGAAACCTACTACAGGTATCACATTGGGACCTTACAACTTTCTAATTATGATAATTTCCTGAAGCTTCATTTTAAGGCTGGGGCCACACGGGGCACAAGTGCGATGCTCGCATGACACTCGGCTCGCGCTGGCAGCACAGCGGGAGCAGAGTGTCATGCTAGTATCCCTGCGACTGCGGTCAGACTGTGTGAGGGAACCTCAGCTGCAGGGGGCGGGCCGGCTCTGAGGAAGGGCGGGCCAGCGCTAAGGAGGGGCGGGCCGGCACTGAGGAGGGGAGGGAGGGATTTATCTCACTCTCTCCTCCATAGCCGGCTATTGCCATTCTCGCCCTGCACTCGTGGTACACCAGTGTACTGCAAGTGCAGTGCAATTTTTCTCTCGCCCCATTCACTTGAATGGGTGCGAGAGAAAAGAGTCTCGCATTACACCCGCAGCATGCTATGATTGTTTTCTCGGTCAGATTAGGGCTGAGAAAATAATCGCTGATGGGTGCTGACACACAGGCTAGAATTGGTCCGAGTGTAATGCAATGTTTTCTCGCACTCCACTCGCACTGATTTTCTCGCCGTGTGGCTTAGGCCTAAAAAGGAGCCTCAAATTTTGTGACATGACCACATTGGCAGATTAGAGTTTGCAAGTTTAAAGGGATTCTGTTACAAAGCTTTTGCCAGTTATTGTGAGAGCAGCAAAATGTAGAGGCAGAGACCCCAATTGCAGCGATGTGTCACTTACTGGGCTGCTTGCTTGTTTTAATTTCAAGAAAATCAATTTCATCAGCAGGAGATTATCACTAGGGATTTAGTAAACCTGCTGCTATGTGGTCTTCCATATTCATGAGCTCTGTATAACCTCACCCACACTGAATTTCTGCTGCTTTCTGCCTATGCACAGTATACACCGAAAGCTGTCGCTCAGTGGAGCAAGCCAGGTTATGCAGAGCTCAGCATTCAGATAACTGGTAGATCTACAACAGATAAAACAATAAGTTTATCAAAATGACAGCATGCAGCTCAGTGAGTGACATCTCTGCAATCAGGGTCTTTCAATACATGGCGCTTCTGTCAGATGAGGTGGCAAAAACGTGATGACAGATTCCCTTTAAACTGTTGGCAGCCATCATACAGATATAGCCAG
This sequence comes from Anomaloglossus baeobatrachus, assembly GCF_048569485.1. NCBI lineage: Eukaryota > Metazoa > Chordata > Amphibia > Anura > Aromobatidae > Anomaloglossus > Anomaloglossus baeobatrachus. The sequence continues at coordinate 445,002,346 of NC_134356.1, forward strand.
CTTTGCATTTTACAATTCTAAAAGCAAAACTGTTATTCAGTCCTTATGAACCACCCTTAAGTGACAATTAAACGATCCATATTTAGGCTGCAATACACAGTAGTAGATGTAAAGAACAAGACTTTTTGCCTTCTGTGTACTGACATTTGTATGACAAATGCAAAAATTGTGATATTTAAATTTATAGGTGCATATATAAATATGTCGACGAAAACCAAGGTCATTAAAATGCTAAATGAAAATATACATTTCCAATAAAAAAAAACCTGGAACTGTTAAGGAGCTGAACTCCTCCTCCTTCGCTTGTCCTCCTGAATGCTCCTTGCTGAAGTTTGAGCTACTTTGCTATCAGTCTCAACGCTCCGCTTCTATCAAAGGCAAGATTGTGCTATTGAGAGCGACAGGGATAAAATTTAAACTTCGGATTTTGGCAAAAATCTGAATCATAAAGCAGTTAACTATAAAATTAGGCTCCTTTCACATTGCGTTTTGCCTTGCGTTCACAGGTCCCGTCGGGGCATACATCCGAACTGCCCCTACCCCACCCCGCAAAGCGTGTTCCGGACGCATGCGCCGGCAGGGCCATTCACTGTAATTGAGCACACTACGTTAGCGTGCGCTCTGTTTTGTGCCATTTTTGCACATATACATTTTCTGCAGACGGACACCCAAACGTAGTCCACTAGGGGTGGTTCGGACGTATGCCCCGACGGGACCTGTGAACGTAAGGCAAAACACAATGTGAAAGGAGCCTTAGGGCGGCGTCACACGCTACAATATATCGGGCGATTTGTCGTCAGGTCACGGATTACGTGACGCACATCCGGCATTGTTAGACATATAGCGTGTGACAGCTACGAACGACTGTGAACGTGCAAAAATACTCACCTTATCGTTACTCGTTGACACGTCGCTCATTTTCAAAGTGTCGGTCCTCCTTCTGTGCTCCGGTTGTTCATCGTTCCCTAGGCAGCACACATCGCTTCGTGCGACACCCCAGGAACGACGAACAACAACTTACCTGCGTCCCGCCGGCAATGCGGAAGGAAGGAGGAGGGCGGGATGTTACGTCACGCTCATCTCCGCCCCTCCGCTTCTATTGGGCGGCCGCTGTGTGACGCCGAACGTCCCTCCCCCTTCAGGAAGAGGATGTTCACCACCCACAGCGATGTCGTTAGGGAGTTAAGTACGTGTGATGGGGGTTTAACGACTTTGTGCAACACGGGCAATGAATTGCCAGTGACGCACAAACGACGGGGGAGAGTACGCTCGCTCGTGCGATCGCATGATAGATCATCCCGTGTGACGCCGGCCTTAGTGTAATTAATTTGCACAATCTCACCCTGGTCTACTGCTGCTTATTAAATTTGATTTATGGCCCTTTAGATGCCTCAGCCTGCTGACAGGACATAGACAGCCAAAAGGGGCTGATGTGGAAATGTAGGTACAATTTGCCAAGGTCTAGATTATTCCATTTCAGAAAAATATCCACGTTAAAAGGTTGAATATGTAAGGTTTACTTGCCATTTTGAAAATTGATGAACATTTTATTCTGTATATTTAATGTCTGAGCTACACTGCAACTCTCCAAGATTGATCTCAACTATTCAGCCGCAACATCATACAACTCAAAGTATACAGTCCTGAGAAAAGCTAAGCACACACTTTGAGTACTATGGTTTTATGTATCAGGACACTAAAATATACAATGTGTCCACCCATATCCTGTCCACCGCCATTAACTTGAGAACGGCAGCAGCTATGGGCAAAGAAGTGGTGTCCAGGTATAGTAAAGTAGCCATGTGCCACCTGGTGGAAAACAACGGAGTTAGCATTTTTATCTTGAAAACAGAACGAGATAGAGAAAAAAAAAAGTGAATGAAAAAATTGTAGGGCACCATCAATTCAATACGAATCGACACTTTGCATACAGAAATGCTATGATATGAAACCCATGACCACCCCCCCCCCCCCAAAACATTGAATGCTGGTCACGCATATAGCGCTCATTTAACTTTGATGCTTAAAGTGGCCACTGTCAGCTGCAATGCACATCTGCACAGCATACTGTATCTTGCTGCACGTTGTGCAATATGGTAGGTGACACGTTTGCACAAGGATATGCGATACGTCGTCGTAGGTCCTGCAATGTTGGTGGAGGGGGTCGCATACACCTGCTGTTTCAGGTGACTTCACAGAAAAATCCAATGGGGTCAAGTCAGGTGAGCGTGGAGGCCACTCCACGCAGTCACCATACCCAATGACTTGTAGGAAGGTCTCCATGAGGTATCGCTTCACGTCCACAGCCTTGTGAGTTTTACACGTTCTAATCATAGCATTTCTGGATGCAAGGTGTCGATTCATATTGAATTGATGATGCCCTACAACTTTGTAATTCACTTTTTTTCCCTCTCTCGTTCTGTTTTCGAGATAAAAATGCTAACTCCGTTGTTTTCTCCCAGGTGGCGCAATAGGTGGTTTCATTGCGTAACACATGGCTACTTTACTATACCTAGACACCACTTATGTGCCTATAGCTGCCGCCGTTCTCAAGTTAATGGCAGTGGATAGGATATGGGTGGACACACTGTAATATAATATGATATATATATTATATATATGCGCACACATACACACACAGTGCTAGCCAAAAGTATTGGTACCCCTGCAACTGTGTCAGATACTACTCAGTTTCTTCCTGAAAATGATGGCAATCACAAATTCTTTGGTATCATCTTCATTTAATTTGTCTTCAATGAAAGAAAAAAAAAAAAATTGTCATAAAGCCAAATTGGATATAATTCCACACAACAAAAAAAGGGGTGGACAAAAAGTATTGGCACGGTTTGAAAAATCATGTGATGCGTCTCTAATTTGTGTAATTAACAGCACCTGTAACTTACCTGTGGCACCTAACAGGTGTTGGCAATAACTAAATCACACTTGCAGCCAGTTGACCTGGATTAACCCCTTCACGACCTCGGGCAGTAAAATTACGTCCTATTTTAACGTGACTTAACGACCAGGGACGTAATTTTACTGCCTAAACTTCATTTGATTGCCGTGGCCATAGCAACGACTTTCAAATGATGTCCCCTGCTGTTTCTTACAGCAGGGGACCTTTGCTTGACCCCAGGGGGGGTGGCATCGCCACCCCCCATAGGCGATCGATGTGATTGGCTGTTCAAATACCGCCAATCACATTGATCACACTGTTTTCGGCAAAAAAAAATGCCAAAAATAGTGTGATCTTGTAAAATCCAGCTAGGACCGGGGCTGCAGCAGCTCCGATCATTGGCTGGAAGCAAGCAGACACCGTGCCCCCCCCCCCTGCAGCACTGATTGGAGCGATCGTGCTATGACGCGCAATCGCTCCAATCAGTGTGCAGTGGGGTGGTCTGATCTGCCGGTGGCCGCCCTCCCCAGGCCTGTGCTGGTCTGGGGACCCTCCCCCAACATGTCTGCAGCGTGCAGCACTGGCTGGTACTAGTGGTACCACGCCACCGCTGCTGCTGCCGCTGCTGTCACGGAGCAGGAGCGGTGAGTATTGTGCTCACCTTGCAGCCCCTGCGCGCTTCCGTAATGGCCCCTGCTCGTGCCCCCCTGCGATCTGCCCCACCCCGACCTGCCCCCCCGACATCCCGATCTGCCACCCGCCATCTCTATTCTGCAGCTCCTCCGGTATCCCTCCTCCCCTGCTCTCTTGCAGCCCCTGCGCGCTCTTGTGATTTGCTCCTGCGCGCTCCCGTAATGGCCCCTGCCCGTGCCCCCCTGCGATCTGCCCCCCGCCATCCCGGTCTGCCTCCCCGCCTTCCCGGTCTGCCCCCCAGACATCCCGGTCTGCCCCCCCAGACATCCCGGTCTGCCCCCCCAGACATCCCGGTCTGCCCCCCCAGACATCCCGGTCTGCCCCCCCAGACATCCCGGTCTGCCCCCCCGACATCCCGGTCTGCCCCCCCGACATCCCGGTCTGCCCCCCCGACATCCCGGTCTGCCCCCCCGACATCCCGGTCTGCCCCCCCGACATCCCGGTCTGCCCCCCCGACATCCCGGTCTGCCCCCCCGACATCCCGGTCTGCCCCCCCGACATCCCGGTCTGCCCCCCCGACATCCCGGTCTGCCCCCCCGACATCCCGGTCTGCCCCCCCGACATCCCGGTCTGCCCCCCCGACATCCCGGTCTGCCCCCCGACATCCCAATCTGCCGGCCTCCCCCGTGATCTCTATTCTGCAGCTCCTCCGGTATCTCCCTCCTCTGCTCTCCCCCTCCCCCTCTGCTGTCCCCCTCTGCTGTCCCCGTCCCCCTCTGCTGTCCCCCCGACGTCCTCTTACCTGTCTTCACCGGCCGATCACATCTGCCTCCATCGCTGGGTCCTTCTTCCTGGGTCTTCTGCTAAGCTGTCCAATTTCCTGCCTGCTGGCTGCTGCTGTAAAGCTGTTCCTCCTGCTAATCCTCTGGGTACTGTGAGTATCACTTTTTTTTTTCTTTTTTTTCCTCTATCCCCTTTCTATTTTTACACCTCATGCGTCTGTGCGTCCCGCCGAGCGCTGATCAGGGATGCAGATAACGTATCTGCATCTGTGGTCAGTTTTCGGCGGGACTTTTTTTCCCGTATTCCCGACGCTTTTTGTATCGCATCTGTCCGTGCGTCCCGCCGAGCGCTGATCAGGGATGCACATAACTGATCGGCATCCCTGCTCAATTTTTGGCGTGACAAAAAGCATCGGGGATACGGAAAAAAAAGTCACGCCAAAAATTGAGCAGGGATGCCGATCCGTTATGTGCATCCCTGATCAGCGCTCGGCGGGACGCACGGACTGATGCAATACAAAAAGCGTCGGGGATACGGAAAAAAAAAGTATCGCATCTGTCCGTGCGTCCCGCTGAGCGCGGATCAACATCCCTGCTCAATTTTTGTCGTGACTTTTTTTTTTTTTTTTTTTCCCATATCCCCAGCGCTTTTTGTATCTCATCCGACCGTGCCTCCTGCAGCGGCCGATCAGTGCACCGCGTCTGTGCGTTTGAAAAGTCAAATGGCGTTCCTTGTCTTCTGAGCCCCGCCATGCGCCCAAACAATTGATTTCCACCACATGTGAGGTATCTGCGTACTCGGGAAAAATTGCACAATACGTTTTATGGTGCATTTTTTCCTGATACCGTTGTAAAAAGAAGAAAAAAAAAAAGCTACCTTGTTGCTGCAAAAATGTAAAAAAAAAATTTTTTAAAAAAAAAAAATAATTTTCACGGTTCAACGTTATCAACTTTCAGTGGAGCCCCTGGGGGTACAAGGGGCTCACTAAACATCTAGATAAATTCCTTGAGGGGTCTAGTTCCAAAATGGGGTAATTTGTGGGGGAGCTCCACTGTTTAGGCACCATGGGGGGGGGGGGGGTCTAAAAACGTGACATGGCGTCCGCTAATGATTCCAATCAATTTTGCTGTCAAATGGTGCCCTTCTCTTCTGAGCCCCGCTATGCGCCCAACTATTACTTTCCACCACATGTGAGGTATCTGCGTACCCAGATACCCTTGTGAAAAAAAAAAAAGCTACCTAGTTGAAGCAACAGTTTTGTGGTAAAAAATTTTTTTTTTCTTTTCACGGCTCAACGTTATAAACTTCTGTGAAGCCCCCAGGTGTTCAAAGTGCTCATCAAACATCTAGAAAAAATATTTGAGGGCTCTAGTTTCCAAAATGGGGTCACTTGTGGGGGAGCTCCATTGTTTAGGCACCTCAGGGGGTCTTCAAACCCGACATGGCGTCCGCTAATGAGTGCAGCTAATTTTGTGTTCAAAAATTCAAATGGCGCTCCTTGCCTTTCGACCTCTGCCGTGCACCCAAACAATTGATTTTTACCCCATATGGGGTATCAGCGTACTCAGGAGAACATGCACAATAAATTGTATTGTGCACTTTCTCTTTTCTCCCTTGTAAAAATGAAAATTGTACGGCTAAAGTAACATTTTTGTGTTAAAAAGTAAAATTTTCATTTTTTCCTTCCACATTGCTTTGGTTCCTGTGACGCACCTAAAGGGTTAATAAACTTCTTGGATGTGGTTTTGAGCAGTGTGAGGGGTGCAGATTTTAGAATGGGGTCACTTTTGGGTATTTTCTGTCACCTCGGCCTCTCAAAGTCACTTCAAATGTGATGTGGTCCCTAAAAAAAATATTTTGTAAATTTTGTTGGAAAAATTAGAAATTGCTGATGACCTTTGACCCCTTCTAACTTCCTAACGAAAAAAAAATTCTTTCGAAAATTGCGCTGATGTAAAGTAGACAAGTGGGAAATGTTATTTAGTAACTATTTTGTGTGACATATCTCTCAGATTTATGGGCATAAATTTTCAAAGTTTGAAAATTGAGAAATTTTCCAAATTTTCGCACAATTTCCTAAATTTTCACAAATAAACGCAAAAAGTATCGGCCTAAATTTACCACTGACATGAAGTACAATATGTCACGAAAAAACAATGTCAGAATCGCCAGGATCCGTTGAAGCGTTCCAGAGTTATAACCTGTCAAAGTGACACTGGTCAGAATTGCAAAAAATGGCCCGGTCATTAGGGTGTTTTAGTGGCCGGGGGTGAAGGGGTTAAAGTTGACTCAACCTCTGTCCTGTGTCCTTGTGCGTACCACATTGAGCATGGAGAAAAGAAAGAAGACCAAAGAACTGTCTGAGGACTTGAGAATCCAAATTGTGAGGAAGCATGAGCAATTTCAAGGCTACAAGTCCATCTCCAAAGACCTGAGGGTTTCTGTGTCTACGGTGCGCAGTGTCATCAAGAAGTTTAAAGTCCATGGCACTGTGGCTAACCTCCCTAGATATGGAAGGAAAAGAAAAATTGACGAGAGATTTCAACGCAAGATTGTTTGGATGGTGGATAAAGAACCTCGACTAACATCCAAACAAGTTCAAGCTGCCCTGCAGTCCGAGGGTACAATAGTGTAAACCCGTACTATCCGTCGGCGTCTGAATGAAAAGGGACTCTATGGTAGGATACCCAGGAAGACCCCACTTCTTACCCTGAGACATAAAAAAAGCCAGGCTGGAGTTTGCCAAAACTTACCTGAGAAAGCCTAAAACGTTTTGGAAGAATGTTCTCTGGTCATATGAGACAAAAGTAGAGCTTTTTGGGAAAAGCCATCAACATACAGTTTACAGGAAAAAAAAAAAAAGAGGCATTCAAAGAAAAGAACATGGTCCCTACAGTCAAACATGGCGGAGGTTCCCTGATGTCTTGGGGTTACTTTGCTGCCTCTGGCACTGGACTGCGTGACCGTGTGCATGGCATATGAAGTCGGAAGACTACATAATGTAGGGCCCAGTGTGAGAAAGCTGGGTCTTCTTTAGAGGTCATGGGTCTTCCAGCAGGACAATGACCCAAAACACACTTCAAATAGAAAGCACTGGAGACTACTAAAGTGGCCAGCAATGAGTCCAGACCTGAATCCCATAGAACACCTGTGGAGAGATCTCAAAATGGCAGTTTGGAGAAGGCACCCTTCAAATCTCAGGGACCTGAAGCAGTTTTGCCAAAGAAGAATGGTCTAAAATTCCAGCAGAGCATTGTAAGAAACTCATTGATGGTTACCGGAAGCGGTTGTTCGCAGTTATTTTGGCTAAAGGTTGTGCAACCAAGTATTAGGCTAAGGGTACCAATACTTTTGTCTGGCCCATTTTTGGAGTTTTGTGTGAAATGATCAAGGATTTGATTTTTGTTTCATTCTCTTTTGTGTTTTTTCATTGCAAGCAAAATAAATTAAGATAATATCAAAGAATTTGTGATTGCAATCATTTTCAAGAAGAAACTGATTATCTGACAATTGCAGGGATGCCAATACTTTTGGTCAGCACTGTACATACAATCTATATCTACACACACACACACACACACACACGATCCTTAGAAGGTCCTAAAATTAAATATAACTCCAGATGAACACACTGACAATTTCTACCATGTCAATATTTAACAAAAACTAGGTCAAAATGCAGTAGTTGTGTTTGAAAAATTACTACGAATTAAGAAGGTAGCTAGACAGGTGCTATTGATCAAATGTTCTTTATCAATTGTTCGTTAGCGAGTGTGATCCCCTCAAAAGCAGAAGTTTGGGTAGTTTGCAGGTCTGCATTGCTTTTTTTTGTTTGCAGTTTTTGGTGCACAAAAAATGGAAGCATGTCAATTCTTTATGCATTTTTGTCCTGTGGGGATTTTTTTTATTTGTTTTTTTTTTTTTAAGTCTTTCCAGCCATTGATTTTACTAAAAAAAAAAAAACAAACACATGCTTTCTTTGCTGCGCTTATGGCACAAGGTGCAATTAGTGCCACAAGGTGTAGTTTTTTTTGTAAACAAATTTTCTGCAGCGTGCAGACATCGCCTTATATGACTTTCTAAAACTGTTTGGAGCCCATCATTCTTAAGTGAAAATGATTATTCACAAGTAGAAAACATTCAAGACGCTTGGCAGTCTTCCCGGGAGTGGTCATCTCAACACTATCACACCACGATGCAATGCTCAGAGAAAATGAAAGTGCATCTGACAAACATTAAACTTCTGGCACAACAGCCTTTAGAAAGAAAACGCCAAAGTGGAAATGTTTGGCCATAATGCTATGTGTCATTATTTGGCAAAAACAGGACATGCAAGGATTTGGGCACATTGTGCAGCCACAGAACTGGGCCCTTCTAGGGATTAAGTCAATTATAAACCAAGTATATTAGACTCAAACGGTAGCCATTAGGCTGCTTTCACACATCCGTTTTTTGCAGTGCGGCTCAATCCGGCTCAAAAACCTATGCAACGGATGCGGCGAAAAAAACGGATCCGTTGCACAAGTTTTTCCATGCGGCCCGTCCGTTTGACGGATGAGTCTTGATACTGAGCATGCGCAGTGCAAAAAAACGCATCCGGCCGCCGGATGCGTTTTTGCTGCAGGACACCAAATCCGGCGTCCATAGGCTTGCATTGTAAATCGCCCAGGATCCGGCGCGATGCGGTTTTTTCGCCGCACAAAAAACGTGCCAGGCAACGTTCCATCCGGCCGCCGCATGGGCCAAATATGCCGCATCTGGCAAAAAACGGACGCAAAGCAAGGCCATGCGGCACAATACAGCGCTAATGAAAGTCTATGCAAAAAAGACCGCAGCCGGCGGCAAAAAAAAAAACAAAAACGGTTGCGTTTTTTCTGCAAAGCGCCGTATTGTGCCGCTAAGCAAAAAACGGATGTATGAAAGCAGCCTTACCAAAAGGCATGGCTGAAACTGGGTCCTGCAACAAGCATTCTTGTGAAGCTCAGCCTGAGCCTCACAGGAGAACACAATAAGCAAACAAATGACCATTGGGTCAAGTCTCCTAAGGGTGCTTAAGCACGATTAACGTTTGCAGCATTTTGGATACAGCGTGTTTTTTTGTGTGTCCAAACCGCTACATTGTACAGTACAAGCACAGTGGATGGAATTTATAGAAATCCCATGGCCACTATGTGTGTACGGCCCACAGCGAAAACAGACCTGCAATGCAGCTTTCCGAGCCGCAAGCATATCAATTCTTTGCTGCGGAGTCGCAAGTGTTCTATCCCCAGCTCAGGACCTGCCGTATCAAGGACGCAGCGGGCCCTGATTGTTAGCACGTACCCTAAAAACTTTATATTTAAAAAAAAAAAAAAATAATAATAATAATGGTTGTTGCAAATGAATGCTTCTAGGGGTGGTATTTAAGTTCTTCCATTAGGTTTACATAATTTTTCACACACTTTCTGCATTTTGTCCTAGCTTTTCTTAAAGTGAACCTGTTAGGTCCCATATGTCTTCTAACTTAGCAACAGGGACACATGTCAGAGCTAAAAATTCCTGCCTAATATTGTGTGAATGGAAAAATAATAAAAAAAAAAAAAAAAGGGGGGTTTATAACTTACGTTTCCCCAATATCTAATAAGCGCTGGGACTAGTTGCAAGGGTGTTTCTTCTCTCAGACTAGTCTGCCCTCTGTCCATGGTATCACGCCCCTGTGGGCATGATACCATTATTTCCATGAGCAGACTTCACCTCCGGCTCATGCGCACATCTCATTCCTGGTTTCAGACGTGTTCTGCACATGGGCGGAAGCGCAGGAGACTTCGGATCATATGCAGTGCGCTTGTGAAACCGACAAATGTACACCCGGCTAAGAAGGCCAGGCAACGCTGCAGGAATGAGACGCGTGCATGCCGAAGATATTCAGGAGTCTGCCGTATCGTCGGCTCATGGAAGTCAAGGTATCAGAACGAGGGCAGACTAGTCCCAGCACTTATTAGTATAGGGAAAACGTAAGTTAGAAACACCCTTTTTAGGGTACTTTCACACTTGCGTTTATTTCCTTCCGTTACAATCCGCCCTTTTGGAAAACAGCGGAATCCGTTAACGGATTCCGCTGTTTCCCATAGACTTGTATGGGTGACGGATTGTACCAAAAGGACCTGCGTTGCTTCCGCTGGGCGACGCTCCGTTGCTTCCGCCCAGCGGGAGGAACGCAGCATGTAACGTTATTTTGAGCAGCGGAATCCTCTGGATTTCACTGCGCATGCTCTTTTTTTTTTTTTAAATCAAACTTTATTTTGGCTCGCGGTGGCCGAACGTTCAGCTGAGCGCCCGACCGTCGGCAAGCGACAGCGCTCAGCTGAGCGACCGGCCGCCAGCATGCCCGGCCGCCGGCAAGTCACAGCGCTCAGCTGAGCGCCCGCCCGCCGGCATGCCCGGCCGCCGGCAAGTGACAGCGCTCAGCTGATCACCCGGCGGCCGGCTGCAGGGAGCGATCAGCTGATCACCCGGCGGCCGGCTGCAAGGAGCGATCAGCTGATCACCCGGCGGCCGGCTACTGGGAGCGATCAGCTGATCACCCGGCGGCCGGCTACTGGGAGCGATCAGCTGATCGTTCACAATAGTCTGCTGCTGGTAAAACTGTAAAAAAAAAATTAAAAAAAAAAATCCAAATGAATTGCATTGTTTTGCAGCATCCGTTGCATCCGTTGTGCCACTATATGCAACACATCCGTTGCATCCGTTACACAACGCAATGCAACGAATACCGTTCAACGCAAGTGTGAAACTAGCCTTAGGGCGGCTTTGCACGTTGCGACATTGCACGTGCGATGTCGATGGGGTCAAATCGAAAGTGACGCACATCCGGCGTCGCAGTCGATATCGCAACGTGCAAATCCTTTTTGATACAATGAACGAGCGCAAAAGCGTCGTTATCGTATCATCGCTGCAGCCTCCGACATTTCCATAATGCCGGTGCAGCGACAGGTGCGATGTTGCTCCTCGCTCCTGCGGCAGCACACATCGCTGTGTGTAAAGCCGCAGGAGCGAGGAATATCACCTTACCTGCCTCCCGGCTGCAATGAGAAGGACGGAGATGGGCAGGATGTTTACATCCTGCTCATCTCCGCCCCTCCACTTCAATTGGCCGCCTGCCGTGTGACATCGCTGTGACGCCGCACGACCCGCCCCCTTAGGAAGGAGGCGGGTCGCCGGCCAGAGGGACGTCGCACGGCAGGTATGTGCGTGTGAAACTGCCGTAGCGATAATAATCGCTACGGCAGCTTTCACTAGATATTGCACGTGCGACGGGGGTGGGACTATCGCTGCAGCATCGGTAACACACTGTTACCGATGTCGCAGCGTGCAAAGCCCACCTTAGACTTTGCTTTTTACACAATATTATTACACAGGGATGGTTAGCCAGGGATTTTTATCCCACACATGTCCCTGCTGCTAGGTTAGAAGGCATATGGGACCTAACAAGTTCACTTTAAAAGAGAGTGTCAACTCTGAATGACTGTTCAAACAAAGTACAGGCTCTTAGTGCATTATGGTGGGGCCAATAATTTAAAGGGAACCTGACACCAGGTTTTTTCCTTATGAGCTGCGGCCACCACCAGTGAGCCCTTACATACAGCATTCCAAAATACGGTATATAAGAGCCCAGGCCTCGCTGTATAATGTAAAAACACCTTTATAATACTCACCTAGGGGGCAGGCCAGTGTGATGGTGTCACTGCTCTCGGTCCAGCGCCTTCTCCATCTTGCTTGATCACCGTCCTCCTGCCAAGCCCAGTGTGCATGACACGTCATTCACAGAGCGGCCTCCATTGCACTCTTGTGCATGGGCACTTGCACAGCAAAGTACTGTAATGCGCAGGCGCAAGAAAAAGTAAACGTCCAGCCACGTAAGCGCACTACAGTACTTTGATCGGATGCCCTTATCCGAATTCTAAAGCAACCATATGATAAAGACCTGGGAGGGTCAAAACGTCAGTACAAGACGTGTCGCTTTTGGTGTTCTTTAATGCCATGTGAATAATAAAATTCCCCCCTGCATCGCATACCGAGAACAGTGACACCCATCGGACCGGTACCCTTTATCTTCCCACCTACTTATTTTCCCTTCATCTCCAATTCTATGAAGCCAGAACTATCAAAGAAAAGTAAGGTAGAGAAAGAGCAAAAACCAGCAGGTGGGAAGATGACCTTAAATGTCTGGCCATGCCATGGTGCACAAAGTGCCTTGGTATGAACAGTCATTTTGTGCTGACAAAGTCCCTTTAAATAATGAAACTGTGATTTGTGATATGTTGTATTTACCCAAGTTTTAGATCTTCTAAGGACCACATTTTTTATGTCTGGTTAAAAAAAAACCTGTGGAATTCCATGATGACATACTGTAGTTATGATGACTGTAGGTTTGAATTGCAGCTTTAGCTGGATCAATACAAATCAGCACTGCTATAGAAAAATCAGTGTAGCCCTAGTTAAAGGGAGCACACACACAATCCGGGTTTGTAGAGTTTTGGAGGCAGCGAGTTTTCGCTGAGTCCAAAATGCTGCGTTGTACAGTACAAGCATAGTGGATGGAATTTCTAAACTTCCCATGCACACTGCTTGTTTTCTTCGCAGTGTAAATGAACATGCAGAACGGTTTTCCGAGTATGTAAATTTATGCTATGGAGACACATTCTCTTTCACGCAATGCAGAATGAAAATAAAAAATAAAAATGTGAGGCAACCAAATAGGAACTCACATGCACCAGTAATTATTCCCTGCTGCTAGGTGTAGGATGGGGTTTTACATGGGATTTAAAAAGGGGACAGATACACTGTTAGGCTATGTGCGCACGTGTGCATAATTCATGCAGTTACGCTGCGCTTTGTAGCGCAGCGTAACTCCATGCGTCCTGCGTCCCCTGCACAATCTATGTAGATTGTGCAGGGGCCGTGCGCACGTGGCGTCTTAGAGCGCAGCGCTTCGGCTGCTGCCCGAAGCGCTGCGTTTAAGAAGTGACATGTCACTTCTTCCGTGCGCTCTGCCGGCAGCCCCTGCTCTGTCTATGGCAGGAGTTGCAGGCAGAGCGCATGGAATCGGCTTTTCTTTTTTTTTTCTACGGACATTTTCTGCAGCGACTTGAAGCGCACGTGTGCTCTTCAGATCGCTGCAGAAATTTCTGCAGGGCTAGTACGCAACGTGCGCACATAGCCTTAGGCCAGGGCCACACGGGGACTAATGCGATCCTCGCATGACACTCTGCTTGCGCTTGCAGCACAGCAGGAGCCAAGTGTCATGCGAGTGTCACTGCGACTGAGGTCTGATCGAACCTCAGCTGCGAGGGCCGGGCCGGCTCTGAGGAGGGGCGGGCCAGCGCTGAAGGAGGGGCGGGCCAACGCTGAGGAGGAGAGGGAGGGATTTATCTCCCTGTCTCCTCCATAGCCGACTATTGCCATTCTTGCACTGCACTCGCAGTACACCGGTGTACCGCGAGTGCAGTGCGATCTTTCTCTCGCCCCATAGACTTGAATGAGTGCGAGAGAAGAAAAAAAAGGCTCCGATTACAATCGCAGCATGCTGCGATTGTTTTCTCGGTCCGATTGGGGCCGAGAAAATAAATCGCTCATGGGTGCTGGGATATACTTATTAGACACAACTTTTGGACATCAGTGGATGGCCAAATCAAGGAGTGACATAAATGGCAATAAAAAACAATCTTTATTTATATTTCATGAAACAATTAAAATATTAGCATAAAAGGTACCGAATAATTAGAGGGGCACAAACAGGAAATCAATTGGGTCCCTAACGTTATGACAAAATTACAACTGGGACATTCACATTAAATCCAATGTGAATATGTAAATCTAATGTGAATGTCCCAGTTGTAATTTTGTCATAACGTTAGGGACCCAATTGATTTCCTGTTTGTGCCCCTCTAATTATTCGGTACCTTTTATGCTAATATTTTAATTGTTTCATGAAATATAAATAAAGATTGTTTTTTATTGCCATTTATGTCACTCCTTGATTTGGCCATCCACTGATGTCCAAAAGTTGTGTCTAATAATGATATTTGGAGTGCTATATGCATTTAGGACATGAGGTTATTAACTGCTGGGATATACTGTAGGTTAATATTGATCCGAGTGGAATAATATGTTTTATCGCATTCCACTGGGTCCGATTTTCATGCCGTGTGGCTTAGGCCTTAAAGACAATCTGTCATCAGGTTTTTGCTACCTCATCTGAAAGCAGCATGATGTAGGCAAAGAGATCCTGAATCCAAACGATGTATCACCTAGATTACTGGGGGCAGCTGTTCTGACAAATCAGAATTTTTTTTAGATTTAGCCTACATCAGGCTCTCTAGATATTGAACATTGACGTGCCAATCAGAGAAGAGGTCATGTCAGACATCCTTGCTTGGACTACAAAATTGCCATGAATGTCAAGTCCTGCTGCTTAAACAAACACGGCAAATAAACAGATATGACCTTGACAGGACAGCCATAGCTAAATTCTATGTTTTAACCCTTAGAGCATGCAGTCTTCAGATCGCACAACAAAAACTGATGACACATTCCCTCTAACCCCTTCACGACCAAGATCATATATATAATATATTATCTATCTCTATTAGTGATGAGCGAGTACTAAAAAGCTCGGGTGCTCGAGGCTCGGGCCGAGCATCCCAAGATACTCGTGTACTCGGCCCGAGCACCGAGCCCAATGTTATCCTATGGGAGACCCGAGTATTTTTGTGAAATGACCACCGGCAGCATGTAGAAACCATAAAACTGTAAATTAAAAAAAAAAAAACGTGCGTGTGTGTGTAAGCGTGCATATATATATATATATACACGCGGAGTGGAGTGCGGGAGGGGCCGTAGCCGAGCGGGGAAGTGTCGGGCTAAAGGCACGGTCATTCTGTGAGGGCCGGCCAATCACTGCAATTCCACAAGTAACAGGGCTGTGGCATTGCGGTCTGCCAGCCAATCCCTGCATGAGGGCTGGCTCTCAAAAGAGCGCCAACATGAAGACCACGAGTACAGCACGAGTATCGCGAAATTACTCGGTACCCGCCGAGTAGCCCGAGTACAGTGATACTCGTGCGAGTACCGAGTAGTGACAAGCATACTCGCTCAACACTAATCTCTATCTATCTATCCATCCATATATTGAAGCAGCGTTCTGATCAGCAGAAGTGATCAGACCGTGCAAGCAAAGTCACCTAAGGGGACTAATAGAACCAAAAAAAACCCCACACATTTGGCATCGACAAGTTCAGAAATGCCAGATCAAAATATTAAAAATGAATCAGATCGGTAAAGGGTATAGGTATAAAAAAAACAAAAAAAAAAAACAAAAACAAAAACAACCAGAATTACATGTTTTCTGGGGGGGGGGTGTGTCGCTACAACATTGAATTAAAATGCAATAAACAGGCGTAGAAATTATCCCATCTACCCAAACATTGTGTAAATTAGGGACATCAGCTCAAGACGCACAAAAAAAGCTGTCACTGAGCCCCAGATCTTAAAAAAATGAAAATGTTACAGGTCTCCGATGATATTGGAAACAAAAGCACAATATTTTTTTTTTCCCCACCACTTAGACAAAAGAAAAATGATACATATTTGGTGTGTACGAACTTTTTCCCCGTTTTCCAGTACAATAATATGGGGCAGAATGAATGGTGTCATTCAAAAGTACAACTCATCCCGCAAAAAACCAAGCCAACTTAAGGCTATATTGATGGAAATAAAATAAAAAAAAAAAAAAAGTTAAGGCTCTTGGAAGAAGGGAGGAAAAAAAAAACCCCGCTGGAAGTGATAGGGTTAAGGGGTTTGTCCCTTCTGTTTTAATGTGTTGGGCAATTATTTTGAGGCACTTACTAATATATAAAGTTTTACAGGTTTCTCCTCCAGAAATAAGGTGTATAGGAGGAGACCCACAGACTGTACAGCTCTCCTGTTCTCACGTAGCTGCTTATGGAGGAGCACATGACCATACCAGTCCATCAGCCCCCTCCAATATAAAACCATGGCATTGGGAAGCGTTTTTTCAAAATATATTGCTTTCATACATTTTTAAATATTACATGATGAAACCTGTGTATATGTACAGTGCCTTCAAAAAGTATTCACACCCAAGATTAATTTTTGCTCTCTTCCCTTTCATGCTGTAACCATATTTGTTTACAGTTATATGGGGGAGAAGGGGTTTACATGTGAGACGAGTAGTAGTTTTGAATGATTAACTCCATTCCCCTATTGTTTTTGCCTATATTTTAAATGTCTTTATTGTACAGTGAAATTTACCTAAATGTTACAATTCTCAAGGTCCGAACGACTATGGCGGTACCAAGCTTCAACAACTTCAGTGGCTTAAAAACAAAACAAAAAAAAAAAAAAAAAAAGTGTTACCAGTTTCTGAAACCTGTAACTTTTTAATCTCATCAATTGACCTGTATGATGGCTTGTTTTTTTGGGCAATTACAGTGCCTTGCGAAAGTATTCGACCCCCTTGATTTTTTTCAACCTTTTCCCACATTTCAGGCTTCAAACATAAAGATAAATTTAATGTTGTGGTGAAGAATCAACAAGTGGGACACAATTGTGAAGTTGAATGAAATATATTGCTATTTTAAACTTTTGAACAAAATAAAACACTGAAAATTGGGTGTGCAATATTATTTGTCCCCTTTACCTTAAGTACAGCAAACTCACTCCAGAAGTTCAATGAGAATCTCTGAATGATCCAATGTTGTCCTAAATGACCGATATAAGCCACCTGTGTGTAATCTAGTCTCCGTATAAATGTACCTGCTCTGTGATAGTCTCAATGTTCTGTTTAAAGCACAGAGAACATCATGAAGACCAAGGAACACAACAGGCAGGTCCATGATACTGTTGTGGAGAAGTTTAAAGCCAAAATTGGTTACAAAAAGATTTCCAGAACTTTAAACATCCCAAGAAGCACTGTGCAAGTGATCGTATTGAAATGGAAGGAATATCATACCACTGCAAATCTACCAAGACCCGGCCGTCCCTCAAAAATTTCATGTCAAACAAGGAGAAGACTGATCAGAGATGCAGCCAAGAGGCCCATGATCACTCTGGATGAACGGCAGAGATCTACAGCTCAGGGGGGGGGGGGGGGGGGGAGTGTCTGTCATTAGGACAACGATCAGTCGTACACTGCACAAATCTGGCCTTTATGGAAGAGTGGCAAGAAGAAAGCCATTTCTCAAACATATCCATAAAATTGTTGTTTAAAGTTTGCCACAAGCTACCTGGGAGACACACCAAACATGTGGAAGAAGGTTTTCTGGTTAGATTAAACAAAAATCGAACTTTTTGGGTACAATGCCAAACGATACGTTTGGCATAAAAACACCACCGGTCATCACCCTGAACACACCATCCCCACTGTCAAACATGGTGGTGGCAGCATCATGGTTTGGGCCTGCTTTTTTTTCAGCAGGGACAGGGAAGATGGTAAAATTGATGGGAAGATGGATGGACCCAAATACAGGACCCATTCTTGGAAAAAAAACAAAACTGTTGTAGTCTGCAAAAGACCTGAAACTGGGATGGAGATTTGTCTTTCAAGGAGACAATGATCCAAAACAAGGCAAAAATCTACAATGGAAAGGTTCACAAATAAACGTATCCAGGAGTTAGAATGGCCAAGTCAAAGTTCAGACCTGAATCCAATCGAGAATCTGTGGAAAGAGCTGAAAACTGCTGTTCACAAACACTCTCCATCCAACCTCACTCAGCACGAGCCATTTGCAGAGGAAGAATGGGCAAGAATTTCAGTCTCTCAATGTGCAAAACTGATAGAGACATACTCCAAGCGACTTGCAGCTGTAATCGCAGCTAAAGGTGGCGCTACAAAGTATTAACTGAAAAGGGGACGAATAGTATTGCACGCCCCAATTTTCAGTATTTTTTTCTTTTACAAAAAAGTTTAAAATAAGCAATAAATTTCGTTCAAATTCACAATTGTGTCCCACTTGTTGATTCTTCACCAAAAAAATTAAAATTTTTATCTTTATATTTGGAGCCTGAAATGTGGGAAAAGTTGAAAAATTCAAGGGGGCCAAATACTTTCACAAGGCAATGGATTTTGAACAAAACATTTCAGATGTAGTTATAGGTCAGACTTTCAGCTTTAATTCAGTGGGTTGAACAAAATGATTGCATAAAAATGTGAGGAACTGAAGCCTTTTATGAACGCAGTCCCTTCATTTCAGGGTTACAAAAATAATTGGACAAATTAAATATTTGGAAATAAAATGTTTGTTTGTTTCTAATACTTGGTTGAAAACCCTTTGTTGGCAAGGACAGCCTGAAGTCTTGAGCTCATGGACATCAACAAACGCTGTGTTTCCGCCTTGTTAATGCTTTGCCAGCCTTTACTTCAGCAATTTTCATTTGCTGTCTGTTTTTGGGCCTGTCTGAGGTTTAGTCTTTAACAAGTGAAATGTGGCTCTATTGGGTTGAGATCAGGTGGCTGACTCGGCCATTCAAGAATATTCCACTTCTTTGCTTTGATAAATTCCTGGGTTGCTTTGGTTTTATGTTTTGGGTCAATGCCCATCTGTTTCATGAAACGCCGACCAATCAGTTTAGCTGCATTTGGCCGGATTTGGGCACATAGTAGGTCTTTGAAAACCCCACAATTCATCCGGCTGATTCTGTCCTGTGTCACATCATCAATAAACACCAGGGACCCAATGCCACTGGCGGCCATGCATTCCCGGCCATCATACTGCCTACGCTGTGTTTTACAGATTATGTGGTATGCTTTGGATCACGAGCTGTACAATCCCTTTGTCATACTTTTTTTTTTTTTTTTTTCATTTCCATCATTCTGATAGGAGGTTGATCTTTGTTTCATCTGTCCAAAAAATGTTTTTTTCCAGAACGGTTTGGTTTTTTGTTTGTTTTTTAGTCCAATCTAGACATCTTATTCTTGAGGCTTACGAGTTGCTTGCACCATGCAGTGAACGCTATTTTTTTCATGCAGTTTTCCCTTTATGGTAGATTTGGATATTGATATACAGTGCCTACAAGTAGTCTTCAACCCCCTGCAGATTTAGCAGGTTTGATAAGATGCAAATAAGTTAGAGCCTGCAAACTTCAAACAAGAGCAGGATTTATTAACAGATGCATGAATCTTACAAACCAACAAGTTATGTTGCTCAGTTAAATTTTAATACATTTTCAACATAAAAGTGTGGGTCAATTATTATTCAACCCCTAGGTTTAATATTTTGTGGAATAACCCTTGTTTGCAATTACAGCTAATAATCGTCTTTTATAAGACCTGATCAGGCCGGCACAGGTCTCTGGAGTTATCTTGGCCCACTCCTCCATGCAGATCTTCTCCAAGTTATCTAGGTTCTTTGGGTGTCTCATGTGGACTTTAATCTTGAGCTCCTTCCACAAGTTTTCAATTGGGTTAAGGTCAGGAGACTGACTAGGCCACTGCAACACCTTGATTTTTTCCCTCTTGAACCAGGCCTTGGTTTTCTTGGCTGTGTGCTTTGGGTCGTTGTCTTGTTGGAAGATGAAATGACGACCCATCTTAAGATCCTTGATGGAGGAGCGGAGGTTCTTGGCCAAAATCTCCAGGTAGGCCGTGCTATCCATCTTCCCATGGATGCGGACCAGATGGCCAGGCCCCTTGGCTGAGAAACAGCCCCACAGCATGATGCTGCCACCACCATGCTTGACTGTAGGGATGGTATGCTTGGGGTCGTATGCAGTGCCATCCAGTCTCCAAACGTCACGTGTGTGGTTGGCACCAAAGATCTCGATCTTGGTCTCATCAGACCAGAGAACCTTGAACCAGTCTGTCTCAGAGTCCTCCAAGTGATCATGAGCAAACTGTAGACGAGCCTTGACATGATGCTTTGAAAGTAAAGGTACCTTACGGGCTCGTCTGGAACGGAGACCATTGCGGTGGAGTACGTTACTTATGGTATTGACTGAAACCAATGTCCCCACTGCCATGAGATCTTCCCGGAGCTCCTTCCTTGTTGTCCTTGGGTTAGCCTTGACTCTTCAGACAAGCCTGGCCTCGGCACGGGTGGAAACTTTCAAAGGCTGTCCAGGCCGTGGAAGGCTAACAGTAGTTCCATAAGCCTTCCACTTCCGGATGATGCTCCCAACAGTGGAGACAGGTAGGCCCAACTCCTTGGAAAGGGTTTTGTACCCCTTGCCAGCCTTGTGACCCTCCACGATCTTGTCTCTGATGGCCTTGGAATGCTCCTCTGTCTTTCCCATGTTGACCAAGTATGAGTGCTGTTCACAAGTTTGGGGAGGGTCTTAATTAGTCAGAAAAGGCTGGAAAAAGAGATAATTAATCCAAACATGTGAAGCTCCTTGTTCTTTGTGCCTGAAATACTTCTTAATACTTTAGGGGAACCAAACAGAATTCTTGTGGTTTGAGGGGTTGAATAATAAATGACCCTCTGAATAAACTTTTCACAATTTAAAAAAAAAAAAAAGAAAGAAATAACATTCTTTTTTGCTGCAGTGCATTTCACACTTCCAGGATGATCTACAGTCCAAATGTCACAATGCCAAGTTAATTCCGAATGTGTAAAGCTGCTAAATCTGCAGGGGGTTGAATACTACTTGTAGGCACTGTATCCTAAGGAGAGTTGTTCACTTGGTTGGATGTTGTGAAGGGGTTTCTCTTCACCATAGTTATTATTCTGTGATCATCCTCCACTGTTTTCCTCTGTGGGCAGTCACTTTTTTTGCATTGTTGAAGTCACCAGTGCTTTTTTTCTCTCTCAGGATGTACCAAACTGTAGATTTAGCCACTGCTAACATTGTAGCAATTTCTCTGTTTTTTTTCCCGTTTTCACAGCTGAAGGATGGCTTGTTTCACCTGCATGGAGAGCTGCTTTGACCGCATTGTTTACTGCTCAGCAAAAACTTCAAAATACAAGCAACACACCTCAAATCAACTCCACGCCCTATATGTGCCTAATTGAGAATGAAATAAAGGAATTGCCCAGACCGGCCCATGAAACATCCCGAGAGTCAATTGTCCAATTTGGGCCCTTTAAAACCAGGGTGGCACAGGTAAAGGTGCTGCAACTCCTAAACACTTCAAATTCTAATGTGGATGCCCTCAAAAGAAAGCTAAAAGTCAGGACTTAGGCGGGCTTTGCACACTACGACATCGCAGGTGCGATGTCTGTGGAGTCAAATCGAAAGTGACGCACATCCGGCGTCGCAGTTGATATCGTAGTGTGAAAATCCTTTTTGATACGATTAACGGGCGCAAAAGCGTCGTTATCATATCATCGGTGTAGGGTCCGACATTTCCATAATGCCGGTGCAGCGACAGGTACAATGTTGTTCCTCGTTCCTGCGGCCGCACACATCGCTGTGTATCAAGCCGCAGGAGTGAGGAACATCTACCTGCATCCCGGCTGCAATGCGGAAGGAAGGAGGCGGGATGTTTACATCCTGCTCATCTCCGCCCCTCTGCTGCTATTGGCCGCCTGCCGTGTGACGTCGCTGTGACGCCGCACGACCCGCCCCCTTAGGAAGGAGGCGGTTCGCCGGCCAGAGCAACGTCGCAGGGCAGGTAAGTGCATGTGAAGCTGGCGTAGCGATAATGTTCGCTACGGCAGCGATCACAAGATATCGCTGCTGCGACGGGGGCGGGGACTATCGCGCTCAACATCGCAGCATCAGCTTGAGATGTCGCAGCATGCAAAGTACCCCTTAATGTCCATTATATAACTATGACATGTTTAAGTAAACAGGTAAAAAAAATAATTGTGTCAGTGTCCAAATATATATGGACCTTTCTGTATATTCCATAAACCATTATAGAGTATCTTGATCGCTGTTCCTTGCATTTATTTCGAGATGTATAGTGACCAAAAATAGCAATTTTGGAGTTTACCTTTTTTTCCAGGAATTAATGTCCAGTTAAATTTTATTTTGATTGTTTTATGCATCCAACAATACGAAATGTGTTTATTTTGTAAAATGTCTATTGTTAAACAGGAAAGTGGAAAGGTCTATATTTTTTTTTTTATTTGTATTTTATTTTTTAGTCCCCCTAAGGACATGTTTGTTCAAGGCGTATTTGGTGACTTTTTATGCTGCAGCATTTCTGCACCCATTAGCTAAATCAGGTTACTTGCGTGATTTTCATTAAGTTTTTTTTTCCTTGATGTATTGCGTTTTTGATACTCGTAATCTTTTTGTTATGTCAGGTTTTAAATTCAGCTGCTTTGTTTTTTATTCCTCCTACTATTTGGTTTTGAATGAACTTTGTTACAATTAAGTGTGGATTAAATGTTTATTGTGTTTCTTAAAAGGGAACCTGTCACCAGGTTTTTTCCCTGATGAGCGGCGGCCAGCACCAGTGAGCCCTTATATACAGTATTCTGAAATGCTGAATATAAAGGCTATGGGCCCACAGGACTCTGTACC
This sequence comes from Anomaloglossus baeobatrachus, assembly GCF_048569485.1. Classification (NCBI taxonomy): domain Eukaryota; kingdom Metazoa; phylum Chordata; class Amphibia; order Anura; family Aromobatidae; genus Anomaloglossus; species Anomaloglossus baeobatrachus. The sequence goes on from NC_134356.1 coordinate 445,025,129, forward strand.
CGCAGATATATCCGCAGGTACGTCCGTAGGTAAATCTGTAGACATTCATGCAACTTACCTGCGGAAGTCCCGGCCTCTATTTCCATAGTGGAGAGGTGGGACTTCTACAGGCATTTACACAGGAATAATTGACATGCAGTTCCGTGCGGCTGCGAGACATCCACAGCATATTCCGCAGCCGCACATACCACAGCATGGACACAGACACTCCCCCATGTCCCATAGGATAACATGGGGAGTGTCTGTACTTGCTAAAACCTGCGGATTTATCTAGAAAATCCAGATAAATCCGCAGGTTTTACGCAATAAAATGCGCAGGTACAGAGTCCCGTGGGCACATAGTTTAAGAGCCCAGGCTGCTCTGTATAATGTAAAAATCACCTTTATAATACTCACCTAGGGGGTAGTCCGATGGGTGTCGCTGCACTCAGACCGGCGCCACCACCATCTTGTGCGATTGCCATACTCCTGAGGCTCATGTGCAAGACGCGTCCTAAGTCACCCACACAAGCCGGCATTGCGCTCCTCCGCAGGCACACTTTGATCTGCCCTGCTGAGGGCAGAGCAAACTATTGTAGTGCGCATGCGCCAGCGGTCTTTGTCCTCTCCTCGGGCCTGCACATTACAGTTCTTTGATGTGCTCTCAGCAGGGCAGATCAAAGTGTGACTGTGGAGGACCGCAATGCCAGCCTGTTTGAATAATGTTGGACGTGTCAAGCATATGGGCTTCAGAAGGAGGACAGCGATTGCACAAGATGGAGGAGGCGCTGGACCAAGACCAGCAACACCTATTGGACCGGACTGCCCCACAGGCGAGTGTTATAAAGGTGGGTTTTTTTACGTCATACAGAGTAGCCTGGGCTCTCATATACGGCATTCCAGAATAAAGGGGCTCACTGGTGCTAGCCGCAGCTCATCAGGAAAAAGTCTAGTAACAAGTTCCCTTTAAGCAGAAACGCATGAAAACCACATATGCAATTTTTACCTGTAAATTTTCCACATGTAATGCAATTCTAAGGGGAAAATCTGCACATAAAACTCAGTATATCACCAAGAGAAATTGACATGTTGCAGATTTCAAAAAACAAACTGCAGGTCCGTTTCTGCAGTGTAACAAAAGACAAGACAAAAAAACAAACCGTTGGCAGGAGATTTCTAGAAATCCTATCCACTTTGCTGGAGCTGTAAGACTAAATTTTTTTCTCAGTGAAAATACACAGCTTCAATAACTCCCCAAAACCTTCTTGTGGGAAGATCTGATCTGCAATCAACAAAATATTATGCAAGTAAATCATGAATTACTTAATTTAAATGTGGCTGGCAGTGATTGACAACAGTGAATTTTGGCGCTAGCTCTGGTCACAGCTGTTACAGGCAGACGCCAGCTGTGTAAGGGCTCATATGCAGACGTCTGTGCAAATTAGTCCGATCTTGGAACGCATTGCATGGACTGGCTGTAGCGGTCTCAATACAAGCCTCATCACCTCAAAAATATATGAAGCGGTCATGCTCCGGTGGGGAGACCCCGCAGCCAGTCCATACATTGTGATCCAAGATCGTACCAAATTTGCATGGCTGTCAACATGAGCACTAACACAGAACCATCTGTTTGTTATTCTCAGCATCTTGAAGAGACATGCTGGAAAAGGGGAAACTGTCGCTCAAGCCACTCGGTGGGACAGCACTTATTTAATGATTGAGCGAATGCTTGAGCTAAAACTCTTTCTTGAAGACATGGTAAAACCCTTTCTTGGACACAGGTGGCTGAATTGAAGGAATTGCTTCATCACCCATTTACAGTGCCTAAAAATATTACAAGCAGATTTAAATCCTGGCATCTTCATAAAGGAGTGGAAGAACCTGCTGTTTTGCCTGTCCCAAAGAGGAGGTTTCATCGCAGATGGCATTGCTGCTTCAATGAAATGGAGAGAGTCACTGGTAGCTGTGTATGTGGCCCCAAATCATCATATATTGCTGGATGATCAACAGGTTACTAAAACGAAAAGCGCTGACAGAGGTAGCAGTTAGGATGAGTGGGCTACAGGACTGCCAATAGCAAGAGTACTTGGATCCTGCCAGTGATACTGCTGCCATTTTTAGCCTCATCACATGAGGAGTTTAATTTTGAAAAGTATCTGTACGATGTGCAGCAGGCAAAGCGTTGCTGCAGGGGAAAAGATTCCACTCCCATTGACCATATTTCAGCAAACTTTTTCACTTTCTCTCAAAGAAGAAGCGTTCAACTGTTCATCAAAACAGTCTGTGCATGAGGCAATTCCTTTATATCTTGAAATTGTTAGAGATGTTGCCCATATGGTCACTGCTTTGCCACTAACCCAAGTTCGTGGAGAGAGGTTGTTCTCCAGCCTTAAAATAATTAGATCAGATTTGAGGTCATCTATGAAGGAGGATCTGATGAGGTGAATACTATTTCTAAGAACAATTTCATAGACTGCAGAAATGTTATTCCGTACATTTCTGTTTGAAACTGTTTTTCCCCCACTTCCTGCATACTGTATTGCATATTTACAATTTATTAAAGTTTTTTGGTTTCTAAACTTGTATTCCAATAAATATATTTTATGTTCTATCTAAACAGATTGATTATTGCATTACAATAATGATTAAAAGCCTGATGCTACCATTTTACTACAGTAAATTTATCACAAACATGAGTCATGTATGAGGGAGTCAGTGTGAGTCATGGAGTCTGAGTCGGAATCGGGGAAATTGAGGAGTCTGAGTCAGAGGTTTGGCTAAGGCTACGTTCACATTTCCGTTTTGCTTCCCTCAGGTCCGTCGTTGCGACGTTTTTGAGATGTCAACTGACGCAACGGATGTGTTATTTCACAGGATTCCGTTCACAGGAATCCTGTGAAAAAACTGATCTGTCACATCTGTTACATCCGTTGTGCGTCCGTTTTTCGACGGATCCGTCGTGATCCGTTTGTGTTTGGGACAGCCCAATGGGAGTGCCAGACATGCTGGGCATGCTCATTAGAGCATGACGGAATCCAGCACTGGATTCAATCATGTGACGGATTACGACGGAATCCAGCACCATAGACATACATTATAGCTTGTGACGGATGGCGACGGACACCTGCGGAGTCCGTTTTTATGCCGCTCCAAAAAACGTTACATGCAGCGTTGCTCCCGCCTGACGGTCTGTCAGTAAACGACTGATCCATCATGCCACGGATGCAACGCAAGGCCATCAGTCACAATCCGTCGCTAATAGAAGTCAATGGGGAAAAAAAACGGATTCCTGCAAAATTTACAGGATACCGTAATTCCTCAAGGCGACGGATTGCAACGGAAGGAAAACAACGGAAATGTGAACACAGCCTTACTGACTCCATGACCCTGGTAATGAAGCTTCAGTCCATCTCCTCTCCTCTACCTTCCACTTGTGATAGGTTTCTCCCAATTTGCTCTTTTAAGTAAAATGCAGGGGATAACCGGGTGGAGCTGCATTTCACAGGAAAACATTGGAGGTCTTGCACACTATACTGGCAGTTAATATTGACGGCATGAGCCAAGAGAGTTGTATAAAAATTCAAGTCAGTAAATGGACAGCTACTAAGTGATTGCTGTCAAGGCAAAATTATCTTCAGCTGTACAGAGGGGAATTCGGCAGTGGTACAGGGGCAGAGTTAAGCTGGAAGTCGTGTCAGAGCTGCCAGGAGGGATCGGATAGGCGATGACATCCTCTAGATCACGGATCTCAAATATTCAGCCCCTGAGGTTGCTTCTTGTGGCCCTCAGACTTCGTGACAATCATGGCCTTATGCAGGGGGCCGGCGCAGTCAGGGCTTTACTTCAGTTGAATAATTTGCGGCACTGCGCAGAGGAGCTCTCTGCACTATATCAATATACTTGGCAATCAAAACATACAATGGGGAAACTGAAGGTATGATTTGATTCACCATGTTACTACCAATATGGAACTGCCTTTACTTTATATGGCATAATGTGCTTGTACGTGTGTGGAATGGCACAATAGGGGACCAGGATGGGACATTTAAGAAGTTGTGGAACGAATTTGTCTGCATTGCAATTATTTCCTATGGGAAATCTTGCTCTGCTGAACGAGTAACTTTGTTAACAAGCACAGTCCCAGAACGGATTGTTCTCGTTATCCAAGGTTCCACTGTATAAGGTTAATGTTATGTATTAATTTTTCTGTGTGGTGTAACTATCTGGATTAAAAGGGATAATCAAAGTTTGAAAACTGCCACATTTTTTAAATTTGTCAAATTTCTGATATTTTTATACATTAATTGTAAATGTATTGATCATTTTTGCATTTAAGTATGTGTCAAGAAAAAAAAAAAAATCTTCAAATTAACGATATATGTTGAAGCATTCCAGAGTTATTGCCATATAAAAGTGACATGTCGGATATGAAAAATATGGCCCGATCACTGATGGATTAGCAAATCTGCTCCAGTAGCTTTGTGCACACATACACTCAACTGCTTAATCATCAAGCTTTTTATCAATGTGAAAAGAGAAAAAATAAAGAAAATTAAATCAAAATGAACCATTGTGTTTGTTTGTGTATGTGTAATTTGGTGCTTCTCCAAAAGTGGATTAATAGCTGAACAAACAAAAGCTGCCTTAGGGAAAAATGGATCTCTCGGTATGTGTATACAAAGTTACATAGCTCAGAAACTGTATTTGTGAACAGTTGCAATCTTGAATCTCAGCTTTAACCACACAAGAAGGAACTGTCAGAGTCTGGTGTGCATTGCTGCAGGATCCATAAGCAGAAAAAGCTGCCAAAACGTAAAACAGGCTGCTTAATATTCTGTCCACTTGTTCCTGCAGTGTACTCCATTCAAAGTTAGCTTTCACCTTTCTGCAAAGCTCGACATGAAAGAACACAATCTGTCGCATTACAACATTGTAAGGGGGAGGGAATTTGGAAGACCTTTAGTCAATTTACAGGCAGGAAGAAACGGCCTGTAAAAAACAAGAGGTAAAACACAGAACTATTAGAAATCAGTTTCAACTCAAATGTAAAATATTACAATTTGTAAGGGTAATAAAAGACTAAAGAACAAATAATAAAAAAAAAAAAAAATAAAAAAAAAGTCCACGTAACTGTTCCAAAAATTGAAATTTACCTTACATCTAACACTTTCTCTCGGAAAATACGAACCAGGGACAATAAAATTGTAACAAAATGATTATGGTAGAAATATATATGCCAAGAAATAAATAAATTACATATAAGAGATATATATATATATAGCTTTATGGGATAGCAAACAAAAAAGTAGGTGTACCCTGTCTCAAATTAGCAGTTAGACAAGAGGTTAGGAGATCTAGAGAGCCAATGTCACCAAGATCAAAAGACAAACGAGGCCTATAGTAAAAGACAATGACAGAACAAAACAGTCTAAACGCTATAAAAAAGACTGTTCACTCAAAAAGAAACAAAACATGAAACATGAAGAAAAATACTCTGTTACTGGAATTATCTGAAGAGCTGTAATGCAGGCTAAAAGAAAAAGCAAGTTAGATCGTAAAGTAACAAAGTCAAACATAGAAGTAAAGACAGCACACAAAATACCAAGAATGGAACCAGGAAAGACAAATAATGGGAGCATATTAATGCATCAAGAGTCCTTCTTCTGCGATTCCTAATATAAGAAAGCAGCAGTTGAAACAAGTTTCTAAAAACTACGCATGGTAATAGGATCAAAGGGTCAAAAAGACGAGACAACAAGATGGTTTATCAAGGATCTCGGGTGGTGGGTTTGAGAGGAAAGTGGGGCACACACAGTTTCACTAGAGCTCATCTAGCTACTACAAATCCACTACGAGACGGGAGGAGGGTGACTCACTCTGTAGGACGCTTACGGTGGCCTGGGCTCGAATCCATGTAATGGCTGGGTTTTGTCTCAGGTCATTTCTTCGGGGATCGTTGCTTGCCCGGCACTCATAGGTGCCAGAATCTTCCAGAGTCAGACGAGTTATTCTCAGCACACTCACACAATTTGTGCCTGTGGCTGTGTTAATGGTGACGCGGCGCTTCCTTACACCATCCCACAGCTGTTTGAAAGACTCAACCCGGTTGACTTCGGCATACCACCACTGGATTTCTGGTGTGGGGATGCCAGCCACATCACAGTACAGTTCAAAGGCATCCCCTGTTAGTTTAGTTTCTGACATTGGCGACTTGACAAACCCAGCTATGGTTAGAGGGGTTTAGCAGAGAGGCAGCAATGGGCCAGTGGAAAGAAAAGGATAAGGCGTAGAAAGAAAAAAAGAAAAGATAAAGCAAATAAGAATGCAGATAAAACAAAGGATTATATAGAATTGCTTTTAGCATGACTGGCAGTTTAGGCGGAGAAAAAAAAAAGTGAAAAAAAAATAAATAAATAGAAGTCCTATAAAGTTATATATAGCAGAACAAAAGCGTACCAGGTCTTAACATTCTATGCTCCATCAACAACCTAAATGTACCCCAGTCTCCTATAGTGGAACATACAAGATGTAGAACAAAGGAAACAAAAGAAAAACTACCGATCTAATGCATCCATTTAGTATTACAATATTCAAGAACAACAGTAGTATGGAACAGATATGTACACTATATTTACATGCCATAGTACCACACCAAGCATTACCTCTCTAAGCAGAATATTAGGTTAAGTTCCCAAGATGAGCAATTAGTGAGTTTTTGATGCTGCATATTTTTGCTGCGCAAATAGCACAGCATCTTAAAGTTAAGCAGAGTGGATTTATAGAAACATCTTGCCTCTTTTTTTTTTTCCCCCATTTTTACACGGTTTTATGTGCGGATTTTCTGAATAGAATTGCTTTCAATGCATACACTTTTCGGCTTTTTTAAAATAAATAAAATCCTTGTGTGTTTTTAATAAGCTTCTTCTGCGGAAACACACTAGAACCGCACGTCGTCCACACATTACTGCCAAAATGTTGTCAAAGCCAAATACCAGGAAATACAATGTTTCCCCGAAAATAAGACAGCATCATATTGTTTTTAACTTAAAAATGTACTCTGGTATATTTGGTATTGGTGTAAGTGATTTGGCTGCCCGTTAACGAAAAATGAATATTCACCCACTTCCCCCACCCGTAATCCCACCCACCCGTCTGCCGATGTCAGCGATTGGAACTTGTGTTAATGAAATAATAGTTATTCATTCCCATCCCCGCCACCACTCTGTCGGATGTCAGTGATTCAGTCAGACAGTCTTATTACTGCTCAAGGATGGCAACGTAATGCTCGCGCTGGCCGGCGGCTCTCCTGACCAGAGCGTGTTAGCATGTACTTCTATGCAGCTGTCACACTCAGGTGAGTGCGAGCATTGTTTTGGGATCTTCGGGCAGTAATACACAATCTGAGTGAATTAGTGACACAAAAGGGTGTGAATATTATTTAATTAACACAAGTTCCAATCATTGATGCCAGTAGTGGGGTGGGCGGGAAGAGATGTGAATATTCATTCCTTTAACTCGCTGGCATGTAACTAAACTTCCAGGGCTTACAGCAACATACACCAATAAAACTTACATATCGTGAAAGGGCTGCTCAAGCTCTAGGATACTATTAGTATGATAATCCGCAACTAGGGTTTATTTTTATAGTAGGGCTTATACTTTAAGAACACCCCCCAAAAAAACCTTCTAGGCCTTATTTTCAGGTATAGCAAGAAGAGAATGGCACTTCCTGTATATGCGGAGATATTATTTTCAGGTATGTCTTATTTTCAGGGAAACCCGGTATCAAAAAAAAAACAAAAAAAAAAAAAACAAAAACCGTTTTATTTAAAACATGACATACCAAAAAGGCATAAAAATGTAGTGTCAAAGACACAACAAAATGCATGTAACCCCCCCCTTCCCAAACTCAAGAACACAGGTAATCTAATTTAATCAATAGGTGCAGAAACTCAGCAACATGAAAAACTCATACTCATCGTGGGAATGTAACCTTACAGCGAGGGCATCATTCGATAAATCTAGAAATGTTTGTGTACCGGTAAGTACAAAATTCTGTTTTAGGAGGGAAGACACTTGCACCAACAGACCCATAAGGCTGTCTGGAATGGTTTCCGGTTTCACGTTTGATAAAATTATAAAACCTTTTTTAGGCAACACTTAATAGCCTTGAATGTTAAGCAGAATCTCCCAGAGCGAGTAGTCACCTGGGCTATACCCCCATTGTCTAGAAGCCTTTTCTGGACCTCCACCGGCCCTGCATTGCAGCATCCTCTGCAGCTGTCTAGCTGCTCCCTTACATTAGCTGCACGTTCACGCACAACCCTGTTAATGCTTTGATTGCTGAGCTGTAATCTGGTAATGAAAGGCTGGCACAGTGAGCATGATCAAGCACAACACTTATTTAGCAAGGAACAGCCCTGACACACACACAAACAACACTACAATAAAACTGAACAATGAGACAAGAAAGATTTCACAAATTAATGTACCAAGTGCAATTATGAAAATATAAGGTTAAGAAGTGGGTGTGCCATTCCTTACACTGCCAATACAAATTCTAGAAAGATACAGAACACAAGCTCACCTGATCATATTTTGTGGTTTATTTTCTTGTAAAAGTTACTTTAACATTGGCTACTAATACTCAAAGCCAGGCACAAAGGGTCCATATTAATCACCTGCTTTCTGACGCCTGTACAGTGTCTGTTTACTTCATGTGAAATTATATTTTTAGAGCATTTCTGTGGGCTGCTGTAAAGATGATTAGCTTGTCAAAACCCCAGGTTGCCGTAGCAACTGTCTTTGGTAATGCTTAAGGAGGCCCAATATGTAATATGCTTACTTTTAATACAGCACAACAATGTGATTATTAATTTGGCATGAAGACTTAATGAGAGTATGATATCCATAGTTTTTGTGCATAAACGTAGCCATTTTCACCTTATATCTTTGCCCAAGCCCTCGTGCACAGTCATATCATACTCTTAGGCCTAAGCCACACGGCAAGAAAATCGGTGCGAGTGGAATGCGATAAAACATTGAATTCTACCCGGACCAATATTAGGCCTAAGCCACACGGCGAGAAAAACAGTGCGAGTGGGTTGCGATAAAACATCGCATTCCCCTCGGACCAATTCTAGCCTTTGTGTCAGCACACATGAGCGATTATTTTCTCAGCCCTAATCGGACCGAGGAAACAATCGCAGCATGTTGCGATTGTAAGCCGAGTCTCTTTCTCTCGCACCCATTCAAGTGAATGGGGCGAGAGAAAAATCGCACTGCACTCGCGGTACACCGGTGTACCGCTAGTGCAGTGCGAGAATGGCAATAGCCGGCAACTGAGGAGAGAGTGAGAGAAATCCCTCCTTCCCCTCCTGAGTGCTGGCCCGCCCCCCGCAGCTGAGGTCTGCTCGCACGAACTGACCTCAGTTGCAAGGACACACGCATGACACTCTGCTCTACTGTACTGCCAGCATGAGCCGAGTGTCATGCAAGTGGATCGCAATAGTCCCCGTGTGGCCCCAGCCTTAGCAATTATGTTCTCAGCCCTAATCGGACCGAGTAAACAATCGCAGCATGCTGAGATTCTAATGCGAGACTCTTCTCTCGCACCCATTCAAGTGAATGGGGCGAGAGAAAAATTACACTGCACTCATGGTACACCGGTGTAACACGAGTGCAGAGCGAGAATGGCAATAGCCGGCTACGAAGGAGAGAGGGAGATAAATCCCTCCCTCCCCTCCTCAGTGCCTGCCCGCCCCTCAGCACTGGTCCGCCCCCCGCACCTGAGGTCCGCTCGCACAGTCGGACCTCAGTCGCATGGATGCTAGCATGACACTCGGCTCTGCTGTGCTGCCAGCGCGAGCCGAGTGTCATGCGAGCACTAGTGCCCCGTGTGGCCCCAGCCTTAAAGAAGTACTCCGGGGAGTCAAATCATTGTGCAGCTCCATGCTGTATCAGTCAGCCTCCTATAATAGCTGCTTCCACATTTCAAGAACAGGGGTGTGATGCCCCAGAAGCTTCGTGCTGTATCAGTCTCCTGTTCCACAGTCTGAGAAGAAAGGGGCGTGACCACACCTCCTGATCTCTGTATAGAAGCAGATATCAGGAGATTGAAGCTGGGGCCACACAAGGATTACGGTGATCTCCTCGCATGACACACTGCTCACGCTGGCAGTACAGCAGAGCAGAGTGTCATGAGAGTGTCCCTGCGACTGAGGTCCGATCGTGCGAGTGGACCTCAGCTGTGGGGGGCGGGCCGGCGCTGAGGAGGGGCGGACCAGCGCTGAGGAGGGGGAAGGAGGGATTTATCTCTCTCTCCTCCGTAGCTGGCTATTGCGATTCTCGCCCTACACTCGCGGTACACCGGTGTACTGCGAGTGCAGTGCCATCTGTCTCTCGCCCCATAGACTTGAATGGGTGCGAGAGAAAACAGGATCGCATTACAGTCACAGCATGCTGCGATTGTTTTCTGGTCCGATTAGGGCTGAGAAAAATAATCGCTCATGTGCGCTGACACACAGGCTAATATTGGTCCGAGTGGAATGCGATTTTTTTTTTATCGCACTCCACTCGCATCGATTTTCATGCCGTGTGTCTAAGGCTATGTGCCCACGTGTGTGTGCTCTGCACCGCAGCGTAAAGTCACTGCATGTCCGCTTCAGAGCGCAGCTGAAAAGCTCAGTTCTGAAACTTTGGTGGGTGCAGAATTCGTTTACTCTGGATGCTGCCTCTCCCTATAGACAGAATGGAGACAGCATGTAAAGCGCACGAAAGAAGTAACATGTTGCTTTTTAGAATGCAGCGATTTGGCAGCATGCAAATCGCTGCGTTCTATAACGCAACATGGGCATGGATTATGCACAATCTTCATAGATTGTGCAGGGGACGCAGGACGCATGCAGTTACTCTGCAGTGCAATACACAGCGTAACTGCATGCAAATACGCAACATGGGCACATAGCCTTAGGCCTGATACGGAGCTTCTGGAATGTCACGCCCCCATTTGTCAGACTGCGGAAGCAACAGAAGACTGATACAGCATGAAGCTTCTGGGACGTCATGCCCCCTGTTCTTGAACTGTGGAAGCAACAGGAGACTGATATGTCACACATCAATGTGCAGCTTTGTGATGTATCATACAGGAGGGGTGAGGAACAGGTAGTGTATCACTGAATTCCAAGTGTTCTAAAAGATACTGGAAGTGTACTAGACATCTCAGCTTTATAGTGCACGAGTGCAGGGACAGTACAAAAGAAAAGCATTTACCTCCCTGGATTACCTTTTTAAGGGGTATGCTCCCACACTTGGAAGCACAGGGACCATACAAACTCCTTACAAAGGTTGTTCCTGATGGGATTTTAACCCAGGAACCAGACACTGCAAAGCAATACTTCTAACACTGAGCCACATGCATTTACGGTATATTAACCACCTAGATAGGCCTCATCTCCAAGGTAAGACTAGGCTAGAGTATGGTGCCTTGTGGAAGCAGCGGTTACCAATAAATACTTTGAACCAGATTCAATATTTGGGATTTATTGCACTTTTTTTGTCTTGTTGTGCCATCTTCAAAATGGCACAAGTGATTGGATGAATTAGTCACAAAGCTGAAATATTCTATTTTTGTCTTCGTCCTTAACCGTTTTTGTGACTTTCCAGCCCCAAGTCATAAATGCACCAAATGGAAAACTCATGCAGAAACCTTACTGCACGAAGTAATTTGACTGAGATGTGTGACATTTGGTAAAAGTTGCATTACTTTAATCTGTAACACATCCGTATAATAAAAATTGTCGAAAAAATAATAATAAAGAAAAGAAATAACTTAACGAGTGTCACAAAAACTACAGCGAATAAAGGCACAAATACGATAAGTCACAAAGAAAAAAAAAAAGCAGTAAGCCCAAACTGCAGTCAGGCAGGTTACACTCAGGAAATATACTCTGACAAGAGAGTCAGTAAGATTTTCCACCTCTTCACACGACCATAATTTTATTGCAAAGAACCAGTTTGTCATATTTGCATTAATAGTTCATGACCACATTGCTTTAATTCACATGTCACGGGTTATTTTTTGCCTCTATTTATAACATGTACATACGGATGTCAGGAACAATAATTCACTTCACTATTAGTGATGGGCGAAATCGCAGATATCCGAGATCGGTGGGACGAACCAGAATTTAAATAAATAAATTTAAAAAAAAAAAAAAAATATACAAATACGGGTCCAGCCTGGAATTGATCCCGGATATCTGACCAGAGTCTGGTCCCCATATAGGTTTATGGGGCCCAGACTCCAGCTCTTAAAAAATGGTGGTTGAAAAGATAGTGGGATTAGATCAAGGGCGCTATACTTAGATTCTTCAGCGCAGCTTTAACGGCTTCTGGGCCAGTCATTCTACTTCCAGGGCTGCTCATTATTGCTCATACATATTCACTGCTTCCCCCACCCACTGGCAGTTCTGGCTTCTGTGATTGGTTGCAGTCAGACAGAGCCCCAGCCTGTATGACAGTGTCTGAACCAACACTACTTGGTACCGTTTTACTGGCCAAGAAAGAAGTGAATCAATATGATTTTCCATCAATTATTTATTTTATTATCAATAAATTCAAACCATTATAATATCAAACAAGAGCTCTCTTGTTTGATATTATAATGGTTTGAATTTATTGATAATAAAATAAATAATTGATGGAAAATCATATTGATTCACTTCTTTCTTGGCCAGTAAAACGGTACCAAGTAGTGTTGGTTCAGTGTAACTGAAGTGTGTATAGTAATTGGACTTGGGTAAAACTAATGTATGACAGTGTCTGGCTGCTTGCAATCACAGACTGTCTGTGGGTCACTGTAGATTGGAGAAAAAAATAGATAAAAAAAAATGTTGTATGGTCCCCCCATATGATACCCAGCACAGAAAGCATACAGCTACAGACTGCAGCACCCAGTCGTGCACTTAGCTGTGTATTACAATAAGAAGAACCGCATGTGGCTTTTTTTTAATTACTTAAATAAATTTAAAAAACTGCATGTAGTCCCCCTCATTGTTGATACCCAGCCATGATAAAGCCCAACAACTGTGGGCTGGTATTCTCTGGCTGGGGAGACCCATGTTTATTGGACCCCCCAGCCTAAAAATAGCAGCCTGCAGCCGCCCAGGATGGTCACATCCATTAGACGTGACAATCCTGGAACTTTACCCAGCTCATCTCAATTGTCCTGGTGTGGTGGTAATCGGGGGTAATAACAGCTCACAGCTGCTACTAAGCCCTAGATTAGTAATGGGAGGCATATTTGAGACCCACCCCTCCACTAACAAATCTGTAAATGAAAATAAATAAAACCACAAAACACCGGAAAAAAAATCCTCCATTTGAAATAAAATACAAAACCCCCACCCTCTTTCACCCCTTTATTAACCCCCAAAACACCAAGGTCCGACATAATCCACACAAGGTCCCACAACTATTCCAGCTCTGCTACATTTAAAGTGATAGCAATTGGCCATAGAACAAGACCATCAAAGAACGCCCATGGATGTGCTCTACAATACTTTGATCTGCCCTCAGCAGGTTAGAGAGAAGTGTGCAGAAGTGTAATAGACTCTGTGGGGGATGACATCGGAAGCATCATCCACAGGAAGCAGGGAAGAATGGTGATTGCAGGCGTTGAGCCCGAGAGCAGTGACGCCCATTGGACCTGACCGCCCTGCAGGCGAGTATAATAGAAGCTTTTTTTTTATGTTCTACAATGCAGCCTGGGCTGTTATATACAGCGTTCTAGAATGTTGTATATAAGAGCTTACTGGTGATGTACGCAGCTTATAGGAGACAAATCTGGTCACGTTTCCTTTAAAGGCAACCTTCAACCAGTTTTTTGACTATTAAACCAAAAGTGTCACCTTTTGCAGCTCCTGGGCTGCATTCTATCAGGGTGCACCTTGTTGCTGTCCCCACTTGCAGACCGCAAAAATAACTTTATAAAATCTCACCGTTTTGTATGCTAATGAGCCATGTTGGCATGATGGGCGGGCTCCATTTCGGCTCCTGTCCCTCCTTTTGGCCTTGCTCACCGTCCTCCTGTCATATTGACACGCTGCAGTCATCATGCACGCTGCTGGCCAAGTCTTGCGCAGGTGCAGATACATCACCGACACACGCGAGGGAAACTGTTTTCTGCTCGGCCCGCGATAGGGGCAGAGTGAACTGCGCCTGCGCGAGACTTGGCCAACAGCGTGGATGATGACGGCGGCGTGTCAATCATGACAGGATGACAGCGAGCAAGGCCAAAAGGAGGGACAGGAGCCGAAATAGGGCCCGCCCATCTGGCCAACATGGCTCAGCATACAAAACGGTGAGATTTTCTAAAGTTCAAAAAACTGGTGACAGGTTCCCTTTAAGGCTATGTGCGCACGTAGCGTTCTGCCCTGCAGAAATTTCTGCAGCGATTTGAACAGCACACGTGCACTTCAAATCGCTGCAGAAAGAGTCCGTAATGGAAAAAAAAAGTCGATTCCATGCGCTCTGAGTGCAGCCCCTCCCATAGACAGAGCGGGCGCTGCATGCAGAGCGCAGGAAAGAAGTGACATGTCACTTCTTAGAACGCGCGCGTCGGGCAGCAGCTGAAGCGCTGCGCTCTAATACGCCACCTGCGCGCGTCTCCTGCATAATCTTCATAGATTATGCTAGGGACGCAGGACGCATGCAGTTACGCTGCGGTGCAGATCGCAGCGTAACTGCATGCAAATACGCAACGTGCGCACATAGCCTAAGTCTCCATACACAGACAGCTCGGCCGACACCTCACACACAAATACTTTGTTTGCCCAAGCGCTCCAGTCTTCTCTATGAACGAGCTGCTACACTTGAAGTCTGCGCTTACTGCTCATGTTCATCTAATTTCTAAGGGCCTTTAGAATTTGTTCAAAACTTGTGGCCAAGTTTCAGTTTTTGCTGCAATTTTAGCAAAAGGAAAAAAAAAAAATTATATATGGTACGTAAATACAGCCAAGACTTTTAAACACACCTTAACATTTCCACTAACCTACATATTGTAGACTTATCAGTCCCAAAGATAAAAGAAAAATAAAACATTGCTGAGCACAGAGCTAAATATAAGTCCACGTCAGATGGCTTAAATGACTTGATTCTCGTTACCAAGGCTCAGAGTCAAAGCCGTTCCCTTTCTAAGCGCACAAAAAGTTAATAAAAGATTGTGGATTTCTGGCAGCCAGCTGGACTATGGATAATACCCTGTGTTTCACTTTCCAGCTCTTGAATCAGCGCCAGCTAAACAGTAAAGCAGGCACCTTGGCTGCCCTTGAGATAAGTGAAGCGGGTTGGGTGTTCTTATAATATGTGCTTACAAATTTAATCTGCAATTCCAACACAACATTTGTGATATTTTCACCTTACCTCTATAAATACAATAAGCCTTCCAATGTGTATTGTATGCCAAAGAACAGTGATAAAAGATCGTAAAACTCAATCTTGTTCAGATTTGGTTATCCAGACATCTTAACCCAATTCATAATCTAAATAAATATAAGAAATGTGTAGAGAACAAAGAATTAATACATTCCCCCACCCCACACCCTTTCCCCAACTAAGCTTGTTCTGAAATGATAGTCTGGTACATTTTGTCTAGGTGAGCATGTATCATTGACTACACTTGAGGTGTTAGTAATGGAGGTGTCTAATAGATGCATCTCCTTAGTAACCCCTGGGCTTCATGTCAGCTGTCAATTAACAGCTGACATCAACCCGAGAAGTATTACCCCAATCGCCACCACACCAGGGCAATCATGTAGCCGGGAAAAGTGCCAGAATTGGCGCCTCAAAATGATGCGCCACTTTTGGGGAGGCTGCAGGCTTCTATTTATAGACTGGGAAGAGCCAAATAACGGGGTGTGGGACCCCTCTATTTTTTGATAGCCATCTGCTTTTACCTTGGCTGGTCATCAGGCAGGGAAAACCCAGGGTTATTTGGCCCTTCCCAACTGTAAAATAAAAGCCTGCAACCTTCCAAGAAGCGGCGCATACTATCGATGCGCCAAGTCTGGCACTTTGCTTGGCTAGCCCCGATTGCTCTGGTGCGGTGGCAATCAGGATAATACTTTTGAGGTTGATGTCAGCTTTAAGTTGACAGCTGGTAGCCCGCACTGGGTATCAAAGATACTGGGAACCCCTATCCACATGTTTGTATGGCAATCATCCTGCTCTCCTCCCACTCCAACCTCATTTTGCAGCCCAGACGTTTGGGTCCCCATTGACTTATACGTGGTTTGGGGGTCAAGAATGGGTCCCAAACTGCACTTTTAACTTACGTGAGTCTGAAACTGGAGAACACTAAAGACTTACAAAGGTTTACTCATCCCTATTTTGGAATTACAGCTTTTTCATATGTAGCTGCCACTTTCAAAAAGGTACCAAAAGTAATTGGACAATCATCTCAAAAGCTTTTTAATGGGCTGCATGAGCTATTCCCTTGTTAATCCATCATCAATTAAAGGGAATCTGTCACCCTTTTGCGTTCTTTTTTTCAGTTATTAATATTGGCATAAAGGTGAAATTTGCCATACCTGTATGCCTCCTGGACAATGGGTGATTTGGCAAAAGTCCTCTTTTATATCTTCCAGACATCACACGCCCCATGGCCTGGATGATAGAAGAAAAGCCTCCCTCCAGTCTTCATTATACAGGATTCTTCCTCCTCTTGTCTTCAGTGTCCCTGTGACGTCAGGTGCGCGGCCGGAAAACGACCTCATGCGCATTCTTACTGTAGTCTCTTCCTTGCACTGTGAAGTAGCAGTGACTCCCCAGCACCTGCGCACAGCAAAATTGAAGCCTGTGCCACAGAAGGGGCGGAACAGTGCAGGGAGGGACGACAGGAATGCGCAGGCGCAAGATTTCCAGCCGAGCACCAGGTGAGGGATACCAGGGAAGAGAAGGGGAGGAGGAATCCTTATAATGAAGGCTGAAGGCAGTCGTATCAGACAGCACATGCCCCATAGCCCCGGAAACCAGAAGATATAAAAGATTTTTGCCAAATGACCCCTCATCCAGGAGGCATACAGGTATGGCTAATTTCACATTTATCCAACCTTTAAGCCCATAGTAACAAAAAAAAAAAAAAAAAATGCAAAATGGTGACAGATTTAAGCAGGTAACAGGTCTGGAGCAGGTTCTAGGTGTCGCATTTGCAAGCTGTTGCTGTGAGCCAAGATGCGGTCAATGGAACTCTAAATGGAAGAGAATCAGGCCATCAATAAGCTGGGAAAAAAATATGAAGAAATCGAGAGAGAGCAGAAATGTTAGGAGTGGTCAAATCAACAGTTTGGTACATTCTGCAAAACAAAGATGACTTGTGCGCTTGGAAAATCAAAAAGACCTGGACATCCACAGAAGTCAACAGTCGTGGATTAT
This sequence comes from Anomaloglossus baeobatrachus, assembly GCF_048569485.1. Taxonomy (NCBI): domain Eukaryota; kingdom Metazoa; phylum Chordata; class Amphibia; order Anura; family Aromobatidae; genus Anomaloglossus; species Anomaloglossus baeobatrachus. The sequence continues at coordinate 445,042,541 of NC_134356.1, forward strand.
CCCAGAATCCTTTCCATGGTGAAGAAAGGCCAGATTAGACTTTGCAAAAAACATCTAAGGCTACTTTCACACATCAGTTTTTTCCATCAGGCACAATCCGGAAAAACAGATAAAACGGATCCGGCGCCGGATCCGTTTTATCCCCATTGATTTGCATTAGTGCCGGATTGTGCCTGATGGCCTTGCGTTGCATCCGGCTTTTGCCGGATCAGTCATAATTGCCTAAAGCGGCGGGCGGAGGCAACGGTATCTTGTAACTTTTTTTGTCCTGCAAAAAAAACGCATCGCGCCGAATCCGGCGCGATACGGCGTGTTTTACAATGGAAGCCTATGGACGCCAGATCCAGCGTAATGCGGCAAAAAACGGATCCCAAACAAATTTACAACCAACAAGTAATAATCAACCAGGGAAAGTTTTGTAGTCTATCAAAATGCAAGATAGTACCACCACCCCATGATTAAAGTAAATGGATATGAGACTGACTCAAAATAATTATATTACCAATCCACACACACGAATCAGAGAAAAAGATTCCAGTAAAAAATTATTAATCTTTATTGAAACAAGGTAAAAACAGGGCAGGGGTGTAATTTCATGACAGTGCACAAGGTGGCGTACATAAGCGGTGAAAAAGTCCTAGTGTCCGGTTAAGAAGGTAAACAATCAGCTCAATATAGCCTTCAGGAAGCCCAGTACCAGGGATAAATTAGATTATACACCCCATGGTGGGTAGTATCACTCAAGGGACTTATATGTAAGGAGAGGTACACAACCGGATAACATTAACACTCACCGCTGAGATGACGCCAGGTCCCGCCTACGCACGTTTCGGCGCTAGCCTTCGTCAGGGGGGCGTGAAAAAAAACGGATGTGGCTGCCGGATCCATTTTAGTAAACTGAGCATGCTCCAGTGTTTTGAAAAAACGGATCAAGCAAAAAAAAAAAAAAACGGACAAAACTGATGCAAAAACGGATGTAAAACGGATCCAATGGATCTGTTTTTTACGCATCCGGCATAACGGATCCGTTAAAAAACGAATCCGGTGGATACGGTTTTTACATTTTTTGCCGGATCCGTTGGATCAGGAAAAAAAAGGATTCTGCCTGAATGCAGAAAACTGATGTGTGAAAGTAGCCTAAAGAAGCTAGCCTAGTTCTGTAATAGCATTCCTTGGACAGATAACACCAAGATCAACCTGTACCAGAATGATGGGAAGTTGCCGAATTTCATGCATTTACGCTGCGTATTGCACTGTAGCATAAACGCATGCGTCCTGCGTCCCCTGCACTATGAAGATTGTGCATGATAGGTGCGCACGATGCTTTTATGAACGCAGCGATTTGACCCAAATCCGTGCGTTCATAAAAGCAGCATGTCAATTATTTGTGCGTTCTTGATGCAGCTCCCACTCTGTCTATGGTGGGGGCAGCAGCCAGAGCGCATGAAATAGTTGTTTGTTTTGGGTTTTTTTTAAACAAAAATACTGCATTCATTTTGCAGCGATTTGAAGCGCACATGTGCTGTCAAATCGCTGCAGAATAATTAGCAGTTACGTGTGCATGAGCCCTAAAATATGGTGGAGGCCGGAATGCATGGCTTCCAATGGTCCTAGTCACTAATGTTTATTGATGATGTGACTGAAGACAGAAGTAGTCGGATAATTTCTGAAAGGTACAGGGCTATGCTTCTGTTCAGAATCAAGCAAATGCAGCAAGGTGGATTGGACGGCGCTTCACAGTAAAGATGGACAATGATCCAAAACATACCGCGAAACATGTAGGAGCATGTACACATTGCAACCATTTACAAGACAAAACCTAAGCTCTAAACAAAATGAGCAAATATCCTGCAGTAAGTAAAAAGCATATATAAATAACATAGGGGACTTTTAAATGCTGCTTTTGATCAAAAAGGGCTTTGTCTGTTAACCCCTTAACGACCAAGGGCAGTAATATTACGTCCTAGCGGTCATAGTGTTACTGCCCGTGGTCTGCTGCTGGCAGCTTGCAGCGATCGGCGTATATCTCAGCTGATTTTTACAGCTGAGATGTGTGCCTGCCAGTCACGAGCAGAATCTACCTGTGCCATTTAACCCCTTAAATGGCACTGTCAATATGTGACAGCGCCATTATAATGGCATCGGCGGTAAACATTTACTCACTGGCCGATACCGGAAGTCATATGACGTGATCACGTGACTTCCGGTGGTTGTTATAGTAGCACAGGGTCACGTGATGACTCCTGTAGCTCACATGACTCAGTTTCAATTTCACCCGCCTCAAAGCTAGGTGAGACAGTAAATGAGTATATCTGCTGTTTACAGCTATATAGCTGTGATCAGCAGATATAGCAGAGCAATCAGATTGCTGATCCATATAGCCCCCTAGGGGGACTAGTAAAATTAATAAAAAAAAAAAAATAAAAAAACCCTAAAAAGTTCAATTCACCCCCCCCCCCCTTTGCCCCATGGAAAATTAAAGGGTTAAAAAAAATAAAAATATACACACATTTGGGATCGCCGCATTCAGAAATGCCTGATCAAAATATAGAATCAATTAGCCTGATCGGTAAACGGCGTAGCAGCAAAAAAAAAATAAAAATCTAAAAACGCCAAAATTACGTTTTTTTGGCCGCCACATTGTGCTAAATGCAATAACAGGCGATCAAAACACAGCACCTGCGAAAAATGGTAAGGTTAAACGGCAGCCTGAGATGCAAAAAAATAAGCTGTCACTGAGCTATAGATCACGAAAAATGAGAACACTATGGGTCACGGAATACGGCGTAAAACGTGCGCCACTTTTTTCGGACAAATTTCTGATTTTTTTTAACTCCTTAGATTAATGTAAACCTATACATGTTTGGTGTCTACAAACTCGCAATGACCTCAGGCATCACAGCCACATATTAGTTTTATCATATAGTGATCACAGTGAATAAAATCTCAAAAACAATAGTGAATAGCGCTATCGCACTTTTTTGCAATTTTTCCGCATTTTGATTATTTTTGAAGTTTCCCAGTAAACTATATGGTGAAACTTATGGTTTCATATAAAAAGCACAACTCGTCCCGCAAAAACTGAGCCCTCACATGACCATATTGACTGAAAAATCAAAAAAAAAAAAAAAATTACGTCTCTCGGAAGAATGGCGAAAAAACAAAACTGAAAGCGAAAAATCGGCCGGTCATGAAGGTGTTAAATGGCTACAGTGTGAACATACTACTAAATGTTACATGTGAACCAACTTATGCTATGGCTTATTTTTTTGTTTGCTTTCTGTGGGGTTTTTTTTGTACAACAGGGGCATAACTTCCAGCATCAAATGTGCATCTCCCCCCACCACAAAAAAAAAAAAAAAAAAAAAAAAAAAAAAAAAAAAAAAAGTGGTTTTCTGCCAGGAGATGCAGGTCTGATTGAACTCTATCGGAGGTGAGTATACCTGCGGTCACAGGTGGGGTGCTGTGAGGCCCTCCATCTGTGACCACAGGTAAACTAAGTGATGTCACCATTCAGTCAGTGTCAGCCTTAAGCCTGTGTGTGGTCATGTGCTCTAATATGCCCGTGAGCTGCGACATCAGTATGTAGCAGAACCGGGATTGTCGTTGAACCTCATATATTGATTATGTTGGACGGGTGTTTGGAGCGGGGGTGAGCGGGTTAATAAATTGAAGACTGAAGGTTTTTTTGTATTTTATTTCAAATAAAATAATTTTTCCAGTGTTTGTAGATTGGTTTTCACTTACACGAGTAAGTGGGGGGGGTCCTCAGATGGCTCCCATTACTATATTAGGACTTAATGGCAGCCGCCATTAATCCCTTATATTACCCCGATTGCCACCAAATTTATTTATTTTTGCACCACTATAGGGACCCAGCGTGTCTGATTGCAACCAATCACAGACTCCTGGACTGACTGTGGATGGGGGAAGCAGCGAATATGTACGAGAGGCAATGAACGGACCCGGAAGTAGTGTGACACCCGCAGCGAAGGTCAGTAAATATAATGGTACTGCTTTATCCTTATTTTCTTTTTCCCTTCACTAGTAAAGATTTAAAAAAAAATGTATTAGCTGTAAATATGTCAGTTACACAAAAGGGTAAAAGTTGAAAATGGACAGCACAATTTATTGTGCAATTTCTCCCAAACACGGTCATGCCCTAAATGTCATCAGAAACTACTGTTTGGCCAGCTGATAGTGCTCCTTCCTGATCAGCCCTATTTGGCTTTTAGAGCACAGATTTTGGTAGACGTTTGAGGGCGATATTTGCAGATCCACTAAGGTGCCAGAACAAAAGAAAACCCCCAAAAGTGACCCCATTGTAGAAATTGCAACTCAAGTTATCTATGGCAGCAGTGACTTTTGTAGCATCCACGCCACGCTCATTCTGGAGAATTACATATATGCCAGCTTAGCGGCCATACATTGTGCCCCCATATATTGTAGTGCCCCCATGCATTGTGCCCAGCTTGTGCTTCTGGAGACACACAACCTATCCTGCGAGCATTGCAGCAGGCTTCGTTTCCGGGTGTTCAATCGCCGGCTTCAGACACGCACTGCGCAGTGCGCGTCTGAAAATGACAAGGAGAACCCGGAAGAGAAGCCTGCTGCAATGCTCGCAGGATAGAATGAGCGATGGGGATGTCGCTACATGGCATCACTCCCACAGGGGCGTGATACCACGGAAAGTATGGAGACGTCCATAGAGCAAGGCGCCGCCCCTGTGACCACATTCCCTGCTATTTACATACAAAATATGAAGGAAATAAAACGTTTATTACTTTCATATTATACAATTTTACAACACAGGGATGGGTAGGGAGGTGTAATTAGGGCACACGTGCGTCTGCTGATAGGTCAGAACGCATATTCTAGGTGACAGGTTCCCTTTAACTGTGCTTTCCCTTCTACAAAAATGCCACATGTGGCCGCTTACTGCGGTTTAGGCACAGGGGGCATTTGGATTGGGGAGCATAGATACCACTATTTTATTTGAGGGGTGGGAGCCATATTGCTTTTCCAGAGTCTCTGTTCTACCTGTAACGTGGGACCCACCTATATTTCCGATGACAGACCTGAGTGGGGGGTGTGTATTTGTGCGGTATAACTTAGGGGTTTTATTGGTAATATTTTTGGGTACATCACATTTTTTGGATCGCTTTCATTATAAGGCTGGGATCACATTCTTCTATTCTGCGCTGGGCACTTATGTCTAGGTTTCCAAGTAAATACCCCAAAAATGTGATTCAGACAAAATCCCAGATGGAACTACTCACTATAATGAGTCAGATTGAGACACTTTGGACTTCGTTTGGCGTGTTTCACGGGTTTCCATCTTTTTAGGCGTGCACAGAGATGTAGTTGTTTACTTTTGTGTGCTAAAAAGATGGGACACCAGCGGAACAGAGATAAAACGAAGTGTCTCCATCTGTCTCAATATAGTGAGTGGCTCCAACAGGTGTGTTTTCCCTGAAACGCGTTTTTTGGGGGTTTACATGGAAACCGACCTAAGTGCTCAGCGGAGAGTGCAGGGTAAATGTCAGCCTTTTTCCAATTTTTGGGAGGCAGAATGATCAAATAGACAGCAGTACAGGAATAGTTCTTGGTTTTATTTTTTTCGCAGTTCACCGTGCGGTATTAGTGATAGGACGGATTTAGTCTGTGGCTTGGTGCGATTACGGCAATATCAGATTTAGGCTGGTTTCACATCTGCGGTATTTTGCTGCACTGCCGGATCCGGCACAAATGCAGTACAGTTCTATATAGTTCAAAAGGCATCGCGGCAAGCTCCGTTCACATTCGGTCATGTGACCGGAGCTTGCCGGCAGTGCGGCAAAATAATGCAGATGTGAAACCAGCCTTATACAATTTTTTACGTTCTGCTTCTATCACACAGTAAAAATGCGTTTTTATAAGGGTATGTGCCAACGATCAGGACTCACTGCGTCCTAAACGCCGACTGGGTCCTGACCTGCGGGGCCACAAGTCTTCTCCGCAGGAGAACGCTGGAGACCGCAGCTGCTTGTATCCACGATCAGGGTTCAGTGCGCTGCGGTCTTTCGCTTGTGTTCTCCCTACGGAGGACGCATGCAATTCCACAGCAAACAATTGACATGCTGCGGTCTGCAAAGACGCACCGCAGGTCAGTGTTTGCTGCGGAACAAACAAGCACAGTGGGCACAGGATTTCTAGAAATCCATCCACTGTGTTTGCACTGTACAATGCAGCGTTTTGGACGCAGCTGAAGCATGATGCATCCAAAACGCTGCAAACACTGATCGTGGGCACGCAGCCTAATAGTTTTTCCGTTGCAATATTCTGAGAGCTGTAACTTTTTCATTTTTTAAAAAAGGGCTGTATAAGGGGTTACTTTTTTATTGCGTAACAATATTTTTTTGAGTATCACATTGAGAATTTTTTTTCTTTTCTTTAAAAAAAAAAAAAAACTTTATTCAGATGAAGAATGAACAAAAAAAAAAAAAAACCAGCAATTCACTTATTGTTTTATTATTTGTTTTGCAGAGTTCACGTTGCAGTATATGTGGTAATGATTTCTTTTTCGGTCAGTACAATTACAGCGATACCATATTTATATTTTTTAATGCTCTGCTACTTTTTACACACTAAAAACAATTTTACAAAAATTATTTTTTTTTGCGTCGCCATATTCTGAGAAATTTAATTTGTTTTAAAAAAAAATCCGGATGAGCCATATTAGGGATTGTTTTTTCTGGACAGTTTGGCGTTTTCATCTCTGCCATTTTATACATATCACTTTTAGATAGGTTTTTTTGGAAGTGGCGCTACTAATTATGTTCAGGTACTAACTTGTAAAGTTTAGGTTATAGTTTACAAGTCCAAGGGGGTGTTATCAATTTCGTCCCTGGGGGCATGTACTATTTCTTTTGCATAATATTGACCAATCATAAGCAGGGGAAGAAAAAATAAAAATGTACTGTATTTTTCGGACTATAAGACGCACTTTTTTCCCCCCAAATGGGGGACAGTGGGGGGGGGGGGTGCATCTTATAGTCCGAATGTATGCTACGGGGAATGAGAGTGCTGCGGTGGAGCAGGTCATCAGAGGCAGGAGCAGCCTGTAGCAATGCCTACCGTGACCACGTGGGCCTGCTCATAAACCTCTTTTCATATGCACTGAATCCTCCTGCCCATCATCTCTCGCCGTTCACTGGTGGGCGGGATGATGGGCGGGGGGTGCGCGCATAATTAACAGCCGGACCGCGTGAACATCCTTGGCAACTACAGCCTGGAGTGATCATGTGTGGCTATATTCACTGCCCCCCACGTATCATCATCATCTGTGCGGGGGGGGCAGTAAGTATACTCACTGGCCACCGATCCCTGCAGCATCGCGATGTCCTCCTGTCTGCCGGCCCGCTGATGTGTGTGGAGTGGTGCAAACAGCGGTGACTTCATCCCTGTGCGCACGGCTCCACACAGGTCAGCGGCGCTGGTGCTGGCACAGACAGGAAGACGAGCGATGCTGCATGGAGCGAGGAAAGGCGAGTATAAACGTTTATTTTTTTGTGTGCCACAGGATTGCGGGCCATATACCAAAATGGGGGTATATAGCAGGATGGGGGCACATATCAGGATGTGGGCATATATGGTACCTGGATGTGGACACAACAGGATGGGGGACATATGTACAAGGATGGGGATCATATACAAGGCAGGAGGATCATTACCAGGATGGGGTACCTTAGTAGAAAATTTGGGGACATTACGCCCATAACAGCATCAGCAGCAGATCTTCACCCCATAACAGTGTGTTATGGCCACATTTCTTGCTTAAAATTTTGTTTTCCTATTTTCCTCCTCTAAAACCAGGGTGCGTCTGATAGTCCGAAAAACACAGTATGAGGAAGGTCGATTAGTCGATTAGACTGAAACATCAAAGGACTTGCATACTTCATTCTTCAGACCAATAAAAGGGATCTTTTTGTTTCTCTTATTATTGAGTGCCAGACTTATCTATGTCATGACAACCCATCAGCGGCTCCGCAATCACGTCACAGGCGCGTCGATGGGATTAGGGATTGACAGTGGGATTTCCCTAGTTAACAGCCACAGGCTGTCATTTGCAAGGAGAGATGCGGGCTCAGCTTCAGAACCCGCATCAAAGGCAGGGATATGACCTTTGCTATAAATATCAAAGGTCGTGAAGGTGTTAAAAAATATGTCCAGCTTTCATCTCGCACCAAGTACTCTCCTGCACCCAACACCGACTGCCTTGGGATAAAAAATTAAACATATCTAAAACCGTTGGGAAGACCATTAACTTTTCCCGAGGGGCCACATGGGACACTGACTGAAGTGCTGAACCAATATGCTAAAATTAATTCTGCTCAATATTTATATTAGCATTAATTCTGCTAAATATTAAGTGATATAATTAAATATTCTGCCTGCTGTATCCATTCTGAGCCCCCACATCGCCTCCTGTATCAATTCTGATGCAAAAAGCAGTGACATTGGGAAGCGGGCAGCAGACGTGTGGCAGGGAGGGTATGGGGTGTCACTTTGCCCAGCCTGTTCTATACAGTAGCTGCTGTGTATCATAAGGCTGCTTTCACACATCCGGTTTGAGCACTGCGGCTAAATCCGGCTCTAAAACCTATGCAACGGATGTGGCGAAAAAAATGCATCCTTTGCATAAGTTTTTACATGCGGCCCGTCCGGTTTTTGCCGGTTGCGGCACGCTACTGAGCATGCGCAATGCAAAAAACAGCATGTGGCGGCCGGATGCGGTTTTTGCCGCATCCGGCATCCATAGGCATGCATTGGAAAAAGCGCCGCATCAGCCGGATGCGGCTTTTTTTGCCGGACAAAAAAAAAAAAAAAAAACTTGCCAGGCAACGTTCCATCCGGCCGCCGCATGGACTAAATATGCCGCATCCGGCAAAAAACGGACCGAAGGCAAGGCCATGCGGAACAATCCGGCACTAATGAAAGTCTATGCGGGGGGGAAAAAAGCAACCGGCGGTAAAAAAAAACTGTTGCGTTTTTTCTGCAAAGAGCCAGATTGTGCCACACAGCAAAAACCGGATGTGTGATAGCATCCTTACCCGTCACCTGTGAGATGCATCTCTAAATTTATCGAAGAGCATGTTCCTTTAATCCTCGGTATAATACCTCCTGTTTATGACTGGCAACGTCATGAAAGGGGGAGAAAAAAAAAAATGTACACAGCCACAGAAATGTATATCTGGTAAACGGCCTTAGATTAGTTATAAATTATAACCGAATCTTAAGCTACCATACCTGCAGCAGAGACACGTTCGGTACCTAGATTTTACCCAGCTCTGCAGTCAGTATTCCATGATTTGGACAGATCAAGGTGCTCAAACGGGTGAAAGATCTTTAAATGCCACTTTCAGATTGATATCAGCATCTGAAAATTATTACCAGACGGATGCGGCTATGTAATATAGCTGGCACTGGCCATATGTGGAGGGAGCTTCTGAGCCGCCATCACACGTGGATTCATTTTCTGAAGTTTAATGATCGCTTCTTACATTTATTTTTTGCTCTCGGCACCATTCATTACTCGCACGGATATTACGGTATTCGCGATCTGTTACTCGCCGAGTAATTTGGTATACGTGACCCCTCCCAGCAGGGTTGGCACCTGATGTTCAGCCACTAAACATGCTGCAATTGCAGTTATGCCGTTGCCATCTTTGCTACTGGCATTCCAGTGGGAGGAAAAAAAAAAAAACCAAAACTTTGTCATTAGAGCAGGAGTACATACACTTACTCAATTTTCCTGTCACACTACTTCCTGGTACGCTAATTAACCCTTATGAATATGCACTGATTCCCCCACCCAACCCTCTCTGCCAATATCGGTGATTGGTGGAGTGTAAAAATAAATAAATAATTGGAAGAAATTAAACAGAGTCCAATGTATATGGATACCTAGCACAGGTAAAGCTGACTTCTACAGGCTGCAGCCCCCATCTGTGAGCGTGATCTTGCCTGTGTAGCAAAACATGAGGTATCCCATGCAGCTTTTTTTTTTTCTAATTTAAAGAATTTTTTTAAAAAAAAAATAAAAAATGGTGCGCGCTCCCCCCTAATTTTCATACCCAGCAAAGATAAGGCAGACAGCTAGGGGATGGTATTCTCAGGCTGGGGAGACCCATGGTTATTGGGTTTGGATTTGGTGCGGAAATGCCCGCAAAACATTCCTGCATTAAATCTGCATCTCGTACCAGAAAAATGTATTTTTGAAGAGGTTTTCTGCCAGAAGATGCAGACGCATTGTGGTTTTGGTGTGTTTTTTCTGCCAGGAAAAGATGCAGATTTGGTGTAGAAAGGTCTGCAACCAAATATTTACTGTGCATACATTGCCTAATCTGGTAATCTGGAATGGAGTTCAATGACTTCACCTGAGGTGAGGTCTCAGAGTTCAACTCAGGTCAGTTCACCTGCGGTCACAGCTGGAGTTCCATGGGACGCACCAGCTGTGACGTCAGGTGAACTCTGTGACATAATCGCTCACAGTGGCAGCTCAGTCAATGTGTCCCCGACACCACAGTGAGCGGTCACGTTTTCGAATAATAAAAATATCTTTGTAGCAGAGCCAGGATGGTCATGGGAGCTCGAGTGGATTATATCAGACCTGGGGTGTTTTGGGGGTTAATAAATTGGTGAAAGAGGATATGTTGGTTTTTTCTTTATTTATAATGAAGAATTTTGTGTTTATTTCTTTTAACTTACAGGCTTAGTAATAGACCATTCCCAATTACTAACCACAGACTTGATGACAGCTGTGCTTTTTTGACAAGTCACAGCTGTCCTTAACCTCTTATATTAACCAGATTGCCGTGGTGCAGTGGCAATTGGGATGAGCTGGGTAAAGCGCTGGAATTGTTGCATCTAAGGCATGCGACAATTCTCAGGTGGCTGCAGGCTGCTATTTTTAGGCTGAAGAGGGCCCAATAACCATGGGCCTCCCCAGCCTGAGAATACAAGCACCCAGTTGTTTATCTTGGTTGTGTATCAAACTTCGGAGGGGACCGCAAGCCAGTTTTAAAATTAGTTATTTAAATAAACAAATAGGATTCCTTGTATTTTGATACACAGCCAAGATAACTAGCACAGATAAAGCCAACTTCTACAGGCTGCAGCACCTATCTGTGCTGGGTATCAATATACAGGGGATCCCATGTCATATTCTTTAATTTTATTAATTTTTACACTCCATGTCCTGCCCAAGACAGCTACTAAGAGGGCAACCAAGCACAGACATCGGTAGTCTAACTGCAGTCAATCACATATGCTGTCATAGAGGGTGGGTGAAGGAAACAGTGAATATGCTCTAATGATCGCACTTCGAAGTAGTGCGACACCACCAGGAATATCAGAAACTAATATTCCCTGCTCTAATCCACTTAAGGCCGGGGCCACACGGGGCACTACTGCGATGCTCGCATGACACTTGGCTCGCGCTGACAACATAGCAGGAGCTGAGTGTCATGCTAGGATCCATGCGACTGAGTTCCGACTGTGCGTGCGGACCTCAGCTGCGGGGGGCGGTCCGGCTCTGCAGAGGGGCGGGCTGGCATGGAGGAGGGGAGGGAGACATTTCTCTCCCTCTCTCCTCCGTAGCCGGCTATTGAGATTCTCGCTCTGCACGCACGGTACACCGGTGTACCGCGAGTGCAGTGCGATTTTTCTCTCGTCCCATTCACTTAAATGGGTGCGAGAGAAAAAGAGTTTCGTCTTACAATCGCAGTATGCTGCGATTGTTTTCTCGGTCCGATTAGGGCTGAGAATATATTCAAAACAAGAAAGCCTGCGGAGACACCATCACATGTTTCTCAACGCTGGCAGGAAACTAGCCAGGTCTTTCACCAGGAAGGAACAACCACGGGAAGGGCAGTCTCCAGTCAAGGAGACCACCTATGCCAAACATGGTATCCATCCACAGACAGCTGTTTCGGGGTATTTGCCCCTCATGAGTGTGGAGTAGGAAACTGGCTAGTGGGAGCATTGCCTAGTAGAAGACTACATAAGCAAGGATGATTGACCTTAGGGAGATCAACATCCAACACCGCGGAAACACCATCACGTGTTTCTCAACGCAGTGACACAGCTGTCTGGGGTGGCTGCGGACTGCAATTCGCAGCTGGGGTGCCCAGAAAGCTTGGGCACCCTGCGCTCCGGATTCCAATCCCCAGTTGCCTAGTTGTACCCGGCTGGACACAAAAAATGGGGCGAAGCCCACATTAAAAAAAAAACAAAAAAAAAAAAAAAACAAAAACAAATATTTCATGAGATTCATGAAATAATGAAAACAAAAAGGGCTACCCTATATTTTTGGTTCCCAGCCAAATAGGCAGCTGGGGGTTGGGGACAGCCGTACCGACCTGCTGTACCTGGCTAGCATACAAAAATATGGTAAAGCCCACATCATTTGTTTACGTTTTTGGGCAAAAAACTCCTGCACAGTCCTGGATGGAGGATGCTAAGCCTTTTAGTTCTGCAGCTGTCTGCTCTCCTGCATACACTAGTGGAGAATGAAGAACAGATTGAAGCAGGAAATGACAGATCAATTTTTTTTTTCTTCACCAATCTTTAAATGGCATTGTTCACTGAAAAAAAGCAAAAACGCAGTGAACAAAAACACAGCAAAATGCAGCCAAAAACGCACCAAATCGTGGTAAAGACGCAAGCTTTTTTATGCGTTTTGCATTTGAGCGTTTTTTTAGCAGCCAGAAACGCAGCGTTTTTGATGCCACAAAAAAACGTTGGCTGTGCACATACCCTTAAACTTTTTTCCTCTACAAGTAGACGATTGCCTCATTGTCACCACTGCAGGCTAGGTGTAAAAAGATAATTTGCAAGATCTCATTGTACTATCCATTCATATTTGTGCAGCGCAAAGATCTCCAAGGGTACCGTCTCACTAAACAACGTACCAGCGATTCCGACCACGATATGACCTGGTCAGGATCTCTGGTGCGACGCTGCATGGTCGCTGGTGTCAATCAGGCAGATCTCACCAGTGACCAGCCACCAGCGACTCGTGGAAACGATGCTGCGCTTGGTAACAAAGGTAAATATCGGGTAACTAAGCAAAATGCTTTGCTTGGTTGCCCGATATTTACACTGGTTATGCCCACCGCTTAGAGCTGGTTCCCTGCACTCGTAGTGTACCTTGGCTACGTGTGCTGGGAGCAGGCAGCCGGCCTCTAGAAGCTGCGGACGCTGGTAACCAAGGTAAATATCGGGTAACCAAGCAAAGCCTTTGCTTGGATACCTGATGTGTACCTTGGTTACCAGCATCAGCAGAAGCCGGCTCCCTGCACATTCATATCGTTGCTCTCTCGCTGTCAAACACAGCGATGTGTGCTTCACAGCGGGAGAGCAACGAGCAAAAAATAAACCAGAGCAGTGTGTAGCGAGCAGCTTTTTCACAGCAGGGGCCAGATCGCTGCTCAGTGACACATATAGCGAGATAGTTGATGAGGTCACTGGTGTGTCACAAAACCTGTGACTCAGCAGCGATGTGAGAAGTACCCCTAATTCTTTGTTTTTCAGATATAAATGTCACAAAGTATGATAACCTGTCTTGGTACTGCAGTCCACACATTTCCTTAACCTCAGCTGCTCTTCATCGCCCGCTCTTGTTTACCTAGGTCCTTCTTATACGCTGGAGCGCAACATTTATACAGTGTGGCTACACTAGTGAGTTGTATTGAGGCAAACAGCATCTATACCTCAAAGCATTCCATGATTTTATTTCCCTTGGCATCAGCTGCTTGACACTGGTCAATAAAATGGAGTTTGTTGTCCACCAATACAACAAAGTATTTTTCAGACAGTTTTATCCAGTGTTTTGCCATTCAGTACATAATAATACAGTTTATTTCCTCAGCCCTAGTGTATGACCTTACATTTATCTACATTAAAACTTCAAATGTCATTTCTTCACCCAAAATACAGCTTACATAAATCCTTCTGTAATATTAAATGATCTTCCTCAGTGTTGATTACCTTGCAGAGTTTAGTATCTGAAAATACTGAAACTCTACGCTGTATGCAGTCTACAAAATAATTGATACAATGGGAAGAGGGCCCAATCCTGAACCCTGTGGTACTCATCTGTTACCCAGAGTGTGTTCCATTAGAGGGATTGTCCACTACAAGGACAACCCCTTATCATTCCCCATCTTTGCCCCCATTAACCCCTTCATGACCGAGGACGTACCGGTACGTCCTAAATCATGAAGGGGTGATCACCACCAGCTGCAAATCAGCAGACATGTGGGCCTCGCAGGTGGATCCGCGATCCACCTGCATCTGTTAAACCCTTAAATCTTTCTGTCAAAATGTGACAGCGCGATTTAAATAACCACAGCAGGTAACGTTCACTTACCTGATGCCATAGGAGGCCCCGTGACGTCATCACAGGGAGCCGAAGGTTTCCATGGTAGCACAGGGTCATGTGTTGACTCCTGTCGCTATCATGACTCACTTCCTCTTACAGCCGGTATAGTGCTGGTTGTAACCGAAGATGAGCATTTCTACTGGTCTGAGATGTGCATATCTGATCGGGAGAAATGAAAGTGATCAGAGTACTGTTCCTTATAACCCCCTAGGAAAACAAGTAAAATAATCAGATGAAAGAAAAAAAAAAAAAAAAAAAAAAAACCCTAAAAAGTTAAAATCATGCCCATTTGAAAATGAAAGGGTTAAATACACACACACACACACACACACACACACACAAACACACACACTGTATCGCCACGTTCAGAGATGCCCAATCAAAATATAAAATCAATTAATCTGATAGGTAAACTGCGTAGCGGCAAAAAAAAAAAAAAAAAAAAATCTAAACGCCAAAATTATGTTTTTTGGTTGTCGCAAATTTTGCAAAAGATGCAGTCACAGGCAATATAAAAGTAGCATCTGTGCTAAATTGGTACCATTAAAAACGTCAGCTCAAGGCACAAAAAAAAATAAGCTGTCACTGAGCTACAAATCCCAAAAAATGAACGCTATGGCTTGCGGAAAATGGTGCAAAAAGCAGGGCTATGGAGTTGGTAAACCAAACCTTTGACTCAGACTCCTCAATTTCTCTTGCACCGACTCCGACATATATTGCTTATAGTTGAAAAATGTATTGTAATACATGAACATGTGTATGTGAACATCAGACATTTAACAATTTTTATGATACAATAATCAAGATATTTGGATAGAACATAAAATATATTTATTGGAATACAACTTTAGAACACAAACTGTAATAAATTGTAAATATGTAAGACAATATGTAATATACAGTAGATTACATATATATCTTGTGTATATATATATATATATACACACATATATCTCTCATATGACATATTGTATTACATATTTACAATTTATAAGTTTGTGTTCTAAAGTAGTATTCCGATAAATATATTTTATATTCTATCCAAATATCTTGATTATTGTATCATAAAAATAATTAAATGTCTGATGATCACATTGTACTACAATACATTTTTCACTTAAATATAAGCATTATACTAAATATTATTTAGTAAAATATTCAGCACATTCTGCATTGCACTACTGTCCCCAATTATATATTTTAGGAGTCGGAGTTGGTGCATTTTATACCGACTCAGACTCCACCAAAATGAGCTCCAACTCCACGACTCCGACTCCACTGCCCTTGCAAAAAGTGCGCCACTTTTTTTTTTTTTGGATAAACATGAATTCTTTTTAACCCCTTAGATAAAAGTAAGCCTATACATGTTTGGTGTCTTTGATCTCATATCGAGCTGATGCATCAACAGACATCAGTTTTACCATATAGTGAACACTGAATAAAATATCCCAAAAACAAACATGCAAACACACTTTTTCGCAATTTTTCCACACTTGGAATTTTTTTGCTGTATTTTGGTACGCTATATGGTAGAATGGTTTCATTTAAAAAGTACAACTTGTCCCACAAAAAACAAGCCCTCATATGGCAAGATTAACGGAAAAATAAAGTTACAGCTCTCGGAAGAAGGGGGAGAAATAAAAAAAAACAAAAAAAATGGGAGAAAAAGATTATATTCCCTCCCCACACCACTGGATCTCTCCTGGATATCACATGAGGTTTTTATCTCACACAGGCCACCACCCAGGTTTCCCTCTCCCTGCCTTCAAATGTATAAGTAATTAAAGGGCTGGTTGACTGTTTTTTGCTAGACTGTATGGGCTGCATTTTGAACACGCCCCTGTCACGCCACAAAAATGGCTCACACCTAGTGGCGTAACTAGAGTTTCATCTGCCCCGATACAAAGTTTGGACCTAGGCCCCTCCCCCCACATACACCGACACTTGGGGTACGGGATAATGACGCCGACACTTGGCTCTTTCACTCAGCACATAGCTTTCCCATATCAGAGCATGGGAAAGCTGGGTGCTGAGAGAAAAAGCCTTTTTCCCTCTGCACAAAACTGCATATATGCTTGTATCTTTGTCCCCTTTCGTATATAGTTCTCCAAATACAATAATGGCCCCCCCACAAAGCCTTCCATATAGTATAAAGGGTCCCACATAAACCTTCATATATTAGAATGGACCCCCATAGTCCTCCATGTATAAAGTAGTCCTCCATGTATTATGCAGCCCCCCGTAGGCCTCCATATTGTATTATGCAGCCCCCCGTAGGCCTCCATATTGTATTATGCAGCCCCCCGTAGGCCTCCATATTGTATTATGCAGCCCCCCGTAGGCCTCCATATTGTATCATGCAGCCCCCCGTAGGCCTCCATATTGTATTATGCAGCCCCCCGTAGGCCTCCATATTGTATTATGCAGCCCCCCGTAGGCCTCCATATTGTATTATGCAGCCCCCCCGTAGGCCTCCATATTGTATTATGCAGCCCCCATAGGCCTCCATATTGTATTATGCAGCCTCCATGTATAATGCAGCCTCATAGGTCTCAGGCCACAGTGTACTCACAGCTTAAAAAAAAAAAAAAAAAAAAAACAAAAAAACACAAGTACAGTGGTACCTCGCTTAACGAGAATTTCGCTTAACAGGCAAAGCTTTCTGTAAATTTGTAACCCGCTTTACGAGAAAGCTTTGCTGTACGAGCGAAATCCTCACCGCACACACTTCCGGTTCCGTCCACCCACCGCGCTCTAACCCGCACTTGCAGTCCACACAAACACACATGTACGCACAAACACACAAACATACACGCACTCACACACATACAGTATTATGCTCACCTTACCTTCCGTTCCACCGCCGCCCTCATGGTTCTTGTAGTTCCCAGGTACATCGCAGCGAACTACAAGTACCATGAGGCCGGCGGTGGAACGGAAGGTATGGTGAGCATATAATATTTGTACCTTCCGTTTCATCGCCGGCCTCCTGGGTCCTGTAGTGCGCCGCGCCGCTCTGCCCCACTCCAGGCATTGGCATCCATAGCAACGAAGCAGAAACTTCCTGGTTCCTGTCACCGCTTGTCAAAGGCAGCGCGCTGGCCAATCAGAGGCAAGCGGCTCTGCCTTTGACGTCAGCGGTCTGGCAGGAAGTTCCGCCCTCGTCGTTATGGTTACCTGATACACGGCCCGCACCGGAGAACAGCAAGTCCCAGGAGACCGGCGATGGAACGGAAGGTAAGGTGAGCATATAATATGTGTGTGCGCGTGCTTGTGTGTGTGCGCGTGGAATGATAGAATAGGGTACCAGGATGGGACATTTAACACATTGTGGAACGAATTGTCAGCATTGCAATGATTTCCTATAGGAAATCTTGCTCTGCTGAACGAGTAACTTTATTAACAAGCAAAGTCCCAGAACGGATTGTTCTCGTTAAGCACGGTACCACTTTACTCACTTCTCCTCGTTCCCCGTCCTGCGTTTTGCATTAATCAGCACAGCAGTCGCACAGTGTTGACGTCACTGCACTCGGCTGCACTGACGTCGAGCACAGGCACAGGGGTAGAATGATGACGCATGGAACGGAGCGTGCCGCTCGATGCTTCATCATTGTTGTGCGCGATGACAGGCGAGGGGGCCCAGTGCTGCTGCTGACACCGGACCCCCGACTCACGGGCCATATAGCGGCCGCATGGTCTGCCACAGAACAGCAGCTCTCTCACGGAGAGGAGCCGGCTGCTGATCTGCAGGGCGGATGCCGGGCCCCTAATGCTGCGGGCCCAGTCGCCATGGCGACCTCTGCGCCCACGGTCGTTATGCCCATGCTCATACCTGGAAGAAGCCACTTTAGTCTAGCATTTACCAAGGCCAGGCAGACAGATTGGGGCGGGAATATATAGCAAGACCCAACCCATATATTCACTTCCTGTTGCACCTGTCAATCAAATAGCAGTGCATTTCTGTAACTTTACTTGCACATATTTCTGAAATAAAACCTCAAATATCAGAACAAAAGGTATGCTTATATTCAGCATCCTAGAGCCAGTATAGCACTGGCTTTACTTTATATATGAAAATCCTGCTGGTTGGTTCTCTTTAAATCCTACACAGTTGGGAAAGAGAATTGCCTTTTGTCAAAAAAAACATTTCCTTTGCTGGACCTGCAGGTTTCTGCTCCCCAACATTTATAATCTATTTGCTGTATGAGGATATTTTTTGCTGATTCCATTGTATTTGGAGACTTGTGACAAACTCCCATCATTATTTTATTTAATTCTCCCACCCCTTACCTCACAGTTTGTCGCGTTTTTTGGTGCAGTTTTGATGTCAGAAACTTCTCACTTTTGACTTTGTAGTAAAGTCTATGAGAATCCAGATTTGCTGTGCGCACGTTGCATTGTTTTTTGTCTGCAGTTTGTCACAAACTTCTGTCAAAACTGCAGCATGTTCATTATGCTTGCTTTTTTGGCCTTCAACTGAAAAAAATGCATCAAATCAGATTGGACAAAAAAAAAAAAAAAACGCACCAAAAACGAAGCATCATTACAAGCAAGGTTTTTTGTTGTTGGTTTTTTTTAATTTCTGGGACAAGATGCAGTTTTGATGTCTCAAAGGAGCAGTTTTGTTGTGACAACAAAACTGCAGCGGGCGCATGTAGCCTTATCCTCATATATTATCACGCCTGGTTGGATTTTAGGGGCGATTTTGCATAGAAGAAATCCCCCTCGCTTATTTGTACGGTCATTCCAGAACAGACTATATCCCTGTAAACTAAAAGCTCAGTCACAGCTCTCGTCCAGCCAGGTCTCTTCTCCCCACCACATATTTATTTTTCATTATTGTTCACTTAATTCCTCCAGCTTGTGGTTGAGGCTTCTTGCATTAATATACAGTGAAATACATGAAGTGAATGTATCTATGCCTCCTCTATTGTTCCCTTCCAGCACAGCTGCACATTTCCCCATGGAGGTCCAGATGATCGCTAGCATAGAGCCTGAAGTCGGCCTAGTTCTATGGGAACCCGAAACCCTCATACCTGCACCAACTCCTCAGCCACTAACCACCTCCCTCATCTCCCACCAGCTCTCTGGGGTGGAATGTAGTACGGCATTATTTCAGGGACTACCACCTTTGAGGTCCTTGCCTTAAATGGAACCTGTCACCAGTATAGTCCCCTATAAGCTGTGGCCACCACCCAGAAGCCCTCATATACAGCATTCTAGAATACTGTATATACAAGTGCCCAAGCCGATCTGTATATCCTAAAAAAAAACAGCTTTTATTATACTCACCTGCGGGTAATATATGCAGCGATCGTGTGCCAGCTCCATACAAAGTTGACATCATGATGATAAACAGCTGCCCAGTCTGGGAGTCCCCACCGATTGGATAAGGACTCTGAGAACAGGTCTTTATAAAAGCAGTATTCTCATCTCCAAGATCCTATCCCAATATGTAGTAGGAATAATAATATTAATCATATCAAATACCTCCAATAAAATGTATAGTTGTCCCGATATAGCCATGTCTCTTGACTCATGTGCAGGGCATTGCAGCTCAGGTATCGATGGATAGCTAAGCTGCAATGCCCTGCACATGAGGTAAGAGATATAGCCATATCAGGAGAACTATACTATATTTCTAATTGGAGATATTTTCTGCTACTACTAGATATTGAGATGGGATCTTGGAGATGGGAATAATGCTTTAACCCCTTCACCCCCGGCCACTAAAACATCCTAATGACCGGGCCATTTTTTGCAATTCTGACCAGTGTCACTTTGACAGGTTATAACTCTTGAACGCTTCAACGGATCCTGGCGATTCTGAGATTGTTTGTTCGTGACATATTGTACTTCATGTCAGTGGTAAATTTAGGCCGATATTTTTTGCGTTTATTTGTGAAAATTTAGGAAATTTTGCGAAAATTTCGCAATTTTCAAACTTTGAAAATTTATGCCCATAAATCTGAGAGATATGTCACACAAAATAGTTACTAAATAACATTTCCCACTTGTCTACTTTACATCAGCGCAATTTTCGAAACAAATTTTTTTTTCGTTAGGAAGTTAGAACGGGTCAAAGGTCATCAGCAATTTCTCATTTTTCCAACAAAATTTACAAAATAATTTTTTTTTAGGGACCACATTACATTTGAGGTGACTTTGAGAGGCCGAGGTGACAGAAAATACCCAAAAGTGACCCCATTCTAAAAACTGCACCCCTCACACTGCTCAAAACCACATCCAATAAAGTTTAACCCTTTAGGTGCTTCACAGGAACCAAAGCAATGTGGAAGGAAAAAATGAAAATTTTACTTTTAAACACAAAAATGTTACTTTAGCCATAAAATTTTCATTTTTACAAGGGAGAAAAGAGAAAGTACACAATACAATTTATTGTGCATGTTCTCCTGAGTACGCAGATACCCCATATGTGGTAAAAATCAATTGCTTGGGCGCACGGCAGAGCTCGGAAGGGAAGGAGCGCCATTTGAATTTTTGAACGCAAAATTAAATGCACTCATTAGCGGACGCCATGTCGGGTTTGAAGACCCCCTGAGGTGCCTAACCAATGGAGCTCCCCCACAAGTGACCCCATTTTGGAAACTAGAGCCCTCAAATAATTTTTCTAGATGTTTGGTGAGCAGTTTGAACCCCTGGGGGCTTCACAGAAGTTTATAGTGTTGAGCCGTGAAAAGAAAAAAAAAAATGTTTTTACCACAAAACGGTTGCTTCAACTAGGTAGCTTTTTTTTTTTCCACAAGGGTAACAGGGAAAAAATGCACCATAAAATGTATTGTGCATTTTCTCCTGAGTACGCAGATACCTCATATGTGGTGGAAAGTAATTGTTTGGGCAAATGGCGGGGCTCAGAAAAGAAGGAGCGCCATTTGACTTTTCAAACGCAGAGCACTGATCGGCCGCTGCAGGACGCACGATCGGATGCGATAAAAAAAGCGTCGGGGATACGTAAAAAAAAAAAAAAAAAAAGTCACGCCAAAAATTGAGCAGGGATGCCGATCCGTTATGTGCATCCCTGATTAGCGCTCGGCGGGACGCACGGACGGATGGGATACAAAAAGCGTCGGGGATACGGAAAAAAAAAGTCACGCCAAAAATTGAGCAGGGATGCAGATCAGTTATCTGCATCCCTGATCAGCGCTTGGCGGGACGCACGGACGGATGAGCTGTAAAAATGGACAGGATACAGGGAAAAAAAAAAAAAAGTTATACTCACAGTACCCAGAGGATCACTGACCAGAAGAGCTGCAGAGGAACAGATGGCAGAGAGACGGACAGCTTTACAGGAGCAGCAGGCAGATCAGCAGAATGCCCAGGAAGGACCCAGCGATGGAGGCAGATGTGATCAGGCCGGTGAAGACAGGTAAGAGGACGTCGGGGGAGAGGGGGGGGGTGAGAGCAGAGGGTGGGTGAGAGCAGGGGGGGGGGGGTGAGAGCAGAGGGGGAGGGGGTGAGAGCAGAGGGGGAGGGGGGAGAGCAGAGGGGGAGGGGGGAGAGCAGAGGGGGAGGGGGGAGAGCAGAGGGGGAGGGGGGAGAGCAGAGGGGGAGGGGGGAGAGCAGAGGGGGAGGGGGAGAGCAGAGGGGGAGGGGGGAGAGCAGAGGGGGAGGGGGGAGAGCAGAGGGGGAGGGGGGAGAGCAGAGGGGGAGGGGGGAGAGCAGAGGGAGGGGGGAGAGCAGAGGGAGGGGGGAGAGCAGAGGGAGGGGGGAGAGCAGAGGGAGGGGGGAGAGCAGAGGGAGGGGGGAGAGCAGAGGGAGGGGGGAGAGCAGAGGGAGGGGGGAGAGGGAGCTGCAGAAGCAGAATAGAGATAATGGGGGAGGCAGTCAGATCGCGGGGGGAGCAGATCGGGATGTCGGGGGGGGGGGGAGCAGATCGGGATGTCGGGGGGGCAGATCGCAGGGGGGCACGGGCTATAACGGCAGCGCGCAGGGGCACCACGGGAGCGCGCACGGGCTGCAAAGTGAGCACAGTACTCACGTGCAGCAGCAGCGGTGACCTCAGCAACGGCGGCGGCGGCAGCAGCGGTGGCGTGGTACCACAAGTACCAGCCACTGCACGCTGCAGACATGTTGGGGGAGGGCTCGCAGGCCAGCACAGGCCTGGGGAGGGCGGCCACCGGCAGATCAGACCGCCCCACTGCACACTGATTGGAGCGATTGTGCGTCATAGCACGATCGCTCCAATCAGTGCTGCAGGGGCTGGGGGCGGCATGTTTGAGGTCCACCTATGATATGCTGCAGCAGCTGCGGCATCTCATAGCTGGATCTCACAGTATCGCACTAATTCGGGCATTATTTTTGCCGAAATTAGTGCGATCGATGTGGTTGGCGGTTCAGATTTTAACAGCCAATCACATCGATCGTCGATAGGGGGTGGCGATGCCGCCCCCCCTGGGGTCAAGCAAAGGTCCCCTGCTGTAAGAAACAGCAGGGGACATCATTTGAAAGCCGTTGCTATGGCCACGGCAATCAAATGAAGTTTAGGCAGTAAAATTACGTCCCTGGTCGTTAAGTCACGTTAAAATAGGACGTAATTTTACTGCCCGCGGTCGTGAAGGGGTTAATATCAGTGCAGTGGAAAGCATCTGGAAAAATGCTCAAGTTGCACACAGATTTCCATTATACCAAATAAAAAAATTGAGCATGTCCGAGGGTCAAAATGCTTGTTCCTTGCACCCGCGTATGGTAGGGCTCGCTCATCACTAGTTATAATATTCGTACATACATATGGATTGCAGCTGCTGTACTGAAAACTGGGGGAATTTTAGGTTTAAGTCACTGTCATGAAGATGCATACATCATCAATCTACAAAGGGTAGAGACCAGTAAACATATCAACTGACCGTCCAAGAAATAAAAATGCTTTTAACAAGAACATTTTGTAGAACCATGGATAAAACATTTCACATTATATCATGGCAGTACAAAGAACAGCAGCAAGAAATAAAGGCCACGTCTCACTAAGCGACATCGCTAGCAACATTGCTGCTGAGTCACGCGGTTTGTGACGCAACAGCGATGTTGCTGTGTGTGACATTCAGCCACGACCTGGCCCCTGCTGTGAGGTCAATGGTCGTTAGTGAATGTCCTGGACCATTTTTTGGTCATTGCTCTCCCGCTGTGAAGCACACATCGCTGTGTGTAACAGCGAGAGAGCAACGATCTGAATGTGCAGGGAGCCGGCTTATGCGGACGCTGGTAACCAAGGTACACATTGGGTAACCAAGCAAAGCACTTTGCTTGGTTACCCGATATTTACCTTGGTTACCAGCGTCTGCAGCTTCTAGAAGCCGGCTCCCTGCACACGTAGCCAAGGTACACATCTGGTAACTATAAGCAAAGCGCTTTGCTCAGTAACCCGATGTGTACTATGGTTACCAAGCACAGCGTCGTTACACAGGTCGCTGGTGGCTGATCTCTGATCACTGTGGAGATCTGCCTGATTGACAGCTCACCAGCGACCATGTAGCGACGCTCCAGCGATCCCTGCCAGGTCAGATCGCTGGTGCGTCGCTAAGTGTGACGGTACCCTAAGAGCAAGTACAGACCAATATACGGGATATCTAGATTACATATGCACCAAGTGTGGGCATAGCTCCTCTATGGAGGTGGTGGGTGGAAGAAGAACAAAGAACACCTGATTCACCATAGCTTCTTGTCACAAAGTAAATGTGCATTCTGTCATTTAGAGGAACAGCCCCACCATAAGGATAATAAGATTCTCCTCAGCACAAGTCTGAAGTAGATCGTTACAAGTCATCTGATCACTGGTAGATGTGGAAACTGATGTAAAATGTATGCCGTCTGTGCACAGGGACGTACCTCTCAGGTCTCACAGCTTACATCACAGAAACCACCGTGACCTCGGGAGGAAAGACCTTGAAACATGCGCCAATGATGGCTAAGTATTACATCTGCTAGATAGAAGAGCAGCACATTCTTACGGGACGTTTCCACGATCACCAGAACTCCTGTTTTTTTGTTTTGGTTTTTTTTTTTTTTTTTTACAGCACAAGCAAAGTAGATGGGGATTTATAGAAATCTCATGATCACTGTTTTGTTTTTTTTTTGTTACACTGCGTAAACTCGCCTGTGTTTTCTCTGCAGATTTTCCTCATAGACTTGCATTAGAAAATCCACAGGCGACAGACATGAATTTTTGGTGCGTTTATGTGTTGGAAATGCACCAAAATGGATTTAATCCAAATCA
The DNA here is from genome assembly GCF_048569485.1 of Anomaloglossus baeobatrachus. Taxonomy (NCBI): domain Eukaryota; kingdom Metazoa; phylum Chordata; class Amphibia; order Anura; family Aromobatidae; genus Anomaloglossus; species Anomaloglossus baeobatrachus. The sequence continues at coordinate 445,067,197 of NC_134356.1, forward strand.
ATACCTGGAGATTTCAAAAACAAACTTTTTCTACCAATTAAAACTTCCCTGGTCGTGTAAAGAAGTTGGGGGGGGGGGGGGACGAGGGAAGGGGGGAGGCCTCAACATCACTAATTTTAAAAGGAATCTGTCAGCAGGTTATTGCCACCTCGTCTGAGAGCAGCATAATGTAGGTAAGGAGATCCTGAATCCCACAAATTATCACTGTGTCAGAATGGCTGCACCCAGTAATCTGAGATTTTAGATTTAACAAGGCAGCAGAGCTGAGAAAGCTGCCGCCTCCTACACCAGGCTCTCTATGTACAATGTACATAGGCAGTGAGTTGTTAATCGCAGATGGGGCATGTTGAACTAGGGCTCACGTGCGAACTAAGGCTCATGTGCTGCTGCAGCTAATGTAGCTGGCAGTAATAATCTCCTAGTGCTAAAACAAACATTACAGGTAAACAGTATAGACCTTGATAACAGGCAACACTGAAGTCTGTTTTAACCCTACACCACATTGTCTTCAGATTATATAGCAAAAACCTGCTGACAGATTCCCTTTAGTGCACTAGCGTAGAATAAGTAATGGATGTATTGTCATTATTTCTCTACAGCATGTGTATTATATACATATAGCTTTACAGCACATTATATACACTCACTGCAGGGCACACATACACAGCTCCATCATCAAAAGTCATACAGTATGCATTAGCTCATTTTGAAGTTGCTTCCAGGTATGTGATCAGATAGGTCCTTAGCTACTCCAGACCTGCAGCAACATTAGTGATGTGCAGGTCCTGGTAGCTTCCTCTCCTGCCCTACACTGATCAGCGCGGGGATAGGAGGACAGCCGTTCTCTCGTGGATAGGAGGGACACAGAGTTGGCATTCTTCTTGATCACAAGAGGATGCCACTCAGCCTATAAGATTTTTTTACTTGCTTAAGAGTACGTTTCAGAGGTATATGCACACGTCTTTCAGGTGGGTTCCAAAGTGCTGCAAATTGACGCAAAAAGTTAACAAAATGCACAGCTACGTTGAAGAAACACTGCGGTGCACAAATTCAGTCTTTTGTTACTTCTTTTAACAAATTCAGGATTTTAAATTCATGGAGCGGTTAAAAGTAGTGGCGAGTTCATAACCCGGGCAGATCCCGCTAGGAAGCCGCTGGGTCAGGAGTGGGATTCAGCCGGTTCGGGCGAACCGGTTGTTAAAATAGCAGCCAGTTCCACGAAACTGCTCCGGCGATCCGGTGCTCTGTATTCACTTGTGGCCGCACTTCCAGATTCAGTGAAGCCTGTTTGCTCCCTGCCTGACCTGCCGTGCAGCGCCGTGTTGACACTGCAGAGGTCACGGCAGCGTGGTGAGGTTGCTCATCCTGCCGTCGCCTGCCAGCGTCAGTGTGCCGCAGAGGAGAACGGAAGACAGAGGAGAGGCCGCCGATGCTTGGAGCAGGTGAGCGCTCCAGGGAGACAAGAATCTGCAGGGCCAAGGAGGCCGCATAAGATGGGAGCCATAGTGGGATGGGATCTGCAGGGCAAAGAGGCCATAATGGGATGGGATCTACAGGGCAAAGAGCCCATAATGGGATGGGATCTGCAGGGCAAAGAGGCCATAATGGGATGGGATCTGCAGGGCAAAGAGGCCATAATGGGATGGGATCTGCAGGGCAAAGAGGCCATAATGGGATGGGATCTGCAGGGCAAAGAGGCCATAATGGGATGGGATGGGATCTGACAGTGACTGGAACAACTGGTACTTGACAGGAGAGTAAAGGTATAGGAGGGTAAGAAGGGGAAAGATTTTACTTTAAATTACTTGAATTTTTTGGTTGAGGAAAGTGCGTGAAAATGGGTGTGGTTTTCACATGGGCGGGGTTTACAGAGAACCTGTTAAAAATTTGAATCCCACCCCTGCACTGGTTGGTTATAGTTAAATCACAGAAGAGGCTCGGGGCAAAGCTCCTGCAAAAACAACAGCGAAACTGCTTCACGAAAAAGTCCGTTGGCTTCTCCCTGAAGTGACTTTGCTAGAAAAACCTTGGCGGGTGTGCCAGCTTCCTAAACATGTCATGTGCACATGCCCTCAGGCTAAGTTCCCACAATGCATATTTAATTCATTTTTAGTGCTGCCCATCATTGCTGCAAAATCTCATGCCATTGTTTTTTTTTTGTAACGGAGCGCAAGCCGAACTGTGCTGCATTTTTTAAATCCACAACGACAAATTCTCTTGCAGTAAATATGCATTTTATTTGTGGATTTTCCTTATAGGCTTGAATGATGTGAGAAAAAAAGTACACGTGAACTTATAAGGCTATGTGCGCACTAGGCGTTTTTTTCACGCTGCGTTTTTATGTGCGTTTTTGTCTAAAAAACGCACCCGCGGCTAAAAAACGCGGCAAAAACGCATGCGTTTTTGCCGCGATTTGGTGCGTTTTTTGCTGCGTTTTTAATCAGTGCACAATGCCATTAAAGATTGTTGATGAAAAAAAAAAAAAAAAAAGGTCTGATGTCATTTCCTTCTTCAAAATGTTCATTGTATGCAGGAGAGCAGACAGCTGCAGAACTAGTGTATGCAGGAGAGCAGACAGCAGCTGCAGAACTACAAGTCTCAGCATCCTCCATTCACTAGTGTATGGAGGAGAGCAGACAGCAGCTGCAGAACTACAAGTCTCAGCATCCTCCATTCACTAGTGTATGCAGGAGAGCAGACAGCAGCTGCAGAACTACAAGTCTCAGCATCCTCCATTCACTAGTGTATGCAGGAGAGCAGACAGCAGCTGCAGAACTACAAGTCTCAGCATCCTCCATCCAGGACTGTATGCAGTTTTTTGCCCAAAAAGAAAAAAAAAATGACGTGGGCTTCGCCATATTTTTGTATGCTAGCCGGGTACAGCAGGCAGGTACGGGCTGCCCCCAACCCCCAGCTGCCTATTTGTACCCGGCTGGGAACCAAAAATATAGAGAAGCCCTTTTTTTTTAATTATTTCATGAAATAATTAAAAAAAAAAATGACATGGGCTTCGCCTAATTTTTGAGTCCAGCCGGGTACAACTAGGCAGCTGGGGATTGGAATCCACAGTGCAGGGTGCCCATGCTTTCTGGGCACCCCCACTGAGAATTGCAGTCCGCAGCCACCCCAGAAAATGGCGCTTTCATAGAAGCGCCATCTTCTGGCGCTGTATCCAACTCTTCTAGCTGCCCTGAAGCCGGGTGGCGAGCTAGGTAATAATGGGGTTAGGGCTAGCTGTATAGCTGGCCCTAAGCCCGAAATTCATGGTGTCACGCCAATATTAGACATGGCCACCATGAATTTCTAGTAATGATAAAAAAAAAACACAACACAGAGAAAAATATTTTTATTAGAAATAAAACACAACACAATTAGTGACTCCATCTTTATTGAAATAAACCCCCCTCCGCAGTAATCCTGGGTCAGGGTCCCGCGCCGTCCAATCAGGATCCAATATCATCTGATCGGTTTGCTGGAAGGCAAAGCGATCAGATGATGTGTCAGGTTCAAGTGCTTGAATCACATCACACATCAGCTGATTGTATAAAAGCCGGTTATACAATCAGCTGATGCATCAGTAGAAAAAAAAAAATAAATAATACTCACTTATGTGCTGTGGTGATTACCGGCAGCGCCTGGAGCGATCGATTGGACAGGAGTCTGATCCTATACGATCGCTGCCGGAGCTGCCGGTAATCAGCTGATGAAGTCACCTGACGGCAGGATCAGCTGATAGCCGGCCGGGCAGGAAAAAGCCGGCGACACCGCGATCAGCTGATGCGTCAGGTGACTGCATCAGGTGATCCACAGCCAGGTCCTGCAAGCAAGGTCCTGCCCCGGGGAGACTGCACACAGCCAGAGCGGCGGGACCGGGAGGAGCTGGGAGCGGGCATGGCACCGGGACCCTGCGGACAGGTGAGTATATGACATTTTTTTTTTTTCTACTGTTCACTTTGGTTTTCGCCGCTGCCTCCACCTCCCGCCCAGACATGGCACCGCACGGAGCTGACATGCACAGGACGGGAGGTGGAGGCAGCGGTGACGGTACCGGGAGGATTCCTGCTTCTGTGTTTACCAACAGAAGGAATCCTCTTCCTGTACACGTCACTGTAGTACCCACCCCTTGCGTTTATAGCTGCGTTTTTAGTCATAGAAACGCGGCTATATGCGTTATTCATTGCGTTTTTAACATCTCATTGAATTCAATGAGTGAAAAACGCAGTGGAAAACGCAGAAATAATTGACATGCTGCGTTTTTGTGGTCACCACAAAAACGCAGCTAAAAAAAAACGCTGTGTGAGGACAGCACTTCTGAAAACCCATTGACATTGCTGGGGAAGCAATGTCACTGCGTTTTCAGCACAAAAACGCGGTAAAAAACGCCGCTAAAAACGCGGCAAAAACGCCTAGTGCGCACATAGCCTAAAAGTTGTATCAAGGCTAAGAAACAGGAGGTATCCAAAACAAAGATTTATTTTTTTTTTTGAGGGGGGGGGGGGGGGTGTTTTTAAAATGACATAGCAATAGACCAGAACTGCTGTTAAAAATAAAAAAGAAAAGTGACCCAATTTATCACTGCAACACAAACAGTGCAAAAACTACTCATGGTGGGAACGTAGCCTTAGATCAGATGCAGAAATGTATGCACCAAATAGTGTGTACATAATTTTTAGTCCAAAATATATGGTAAATCAGGGAGCCTTGTAAAGCCCTTATACGAATAACACAAGGTGCCTCTTCCAATGGAGCAGATCACCGGACTCCCTTGGATATCTGTAATTTGAATATACTTGGAGGAATTGTACACCAGTAAGTACAAAATATGCTTAAATCACTTTGTTCTTTGTCATCTTCTATCAAGCAAATATATTTCATTGTCTGAATTTTGAATATGCGAAAAAACAAAGTTCTGGATCTTACAACCTTAGTCTGGCCATGCCAATAGGTAGAACAAAGCTACTCCGTACAGTAGCAAAGCATGTGGTCACATCTAGGATTGAGCGAGTACCTAACTATTCGTACTCGCTATACTCAAAGATACTGTCTAATACTCACGTATTCATTTCGAATCGTGTGTGCAATGCAAGTCAACGGTGAAAAAGTCACAATGTAACGAGTGCGTGCATAATTAGCAGCCGGCCGTGATCACCCCTGGCAACTACAGCCTGGAGTGATCATGTGCGGCTGTATTCACTGCCACCCGTGCATCATTATCAGCGCGGGGTGCAGTGAATCAGTACACTCACCCGTCACCGTGTGTGGAGCCGCCCCCCTGCAGCATCGCATCTTCCTGTCTGTGCCGGCGGTCAGCTGATCTGGACACTAGCGGCGCGCACCACGATAACGTCATCGCTGTGCACGCCGCTAGTATCCACCAGAAATCGATCAGCTTACCGCCGGCACAGACAGGAAGACGCGATGCTGCAGACAACGGTGACGGCTCCACACAGCGGCGCTGCAGCTGAGACAGAGATCGGTGCGGGCATTTCATGAGCAGGATGGATGGGGGCATTTCATGAGCAGGATGGATGGGGGCATTTCATGAGCAGGATGGATGGGGGCATATCTTGAGCAGGATGGATGGGGGCATATCTTGAGCAGGATGGATGGGGGCATATCTTGAGCAGGATGGATGGGGGCATATCTTGAGCAGGATGGATGGGGGCATTTCATGAGCAGGATGGATGGGGGCATATCATGAGCAGGATGGATGGGGGCATATCATGAGCAGGATGGATGGGGGCATATCATGAGCAGGATGGATGGGGGCATATCATGAGCAGGATGGATGGGGGCATATCATGAGCAGGATGGATGGGGGCATATCATGAGCAGGATGGATGGGGGCATATCATGAGCAGGATGGATGGGGGCATATCATGAGCAGGATGGATGGAGGCATATCATGAGCAGGATGGGTGGGGGCATATCATGAGCAGGATGGGTGGGGGCATATCATGAGCAGGATGGGTGGGGGCATATCATGAGCAGGATGGATGGGGGCATATCATGAGCAGGATGGATGGGGGCATATCATGAGCAGGATGGATGGGGGCATATCATGAGCAGGATGGATGGGGGCATATCATGAGCAGGATGGATGGGGGCATATCATGAGCAGGATGGATGGGGGCATTTCATGAGCAGGATGGATGGGGGCATTTCATGAGCAGGATGGATGGGGGCATATCATGAGCAGGATGGATGGGGGCATATCATGAGCAGGATGGATGGGGGCATATCATGAGCAGGATGGATGGGGGTATATCATGAGCAGGATGGATGGGGGTATATCATGAGCAGGATGGATGGGGGTATATCATGAGCAGGATGGATGGGGGCATATCATGAGCAGGATGGATGGGGGCATATCATGAGCAGGATGGATGGGGGCATATCATGAGCAGGATGGATGGGGGCATATCATGAGCAGGATGGATGGGGGCATATCATGAGCAGGATGGATGGGGGCATATCATGAGCAGGATGGATGGGGGCATATCATGAGCAGGATGGATGGGGGCATATCATGAGCAGGATGGATGGGGGCATATCATGAGCAGGATGGATGGGGGCATTTCATGAGCAGGATGGATGGGGGCATATCATGAGCAGGATGGATGGGGGCATATCATGAGCAGGATGGATGGGGGCATATCATGAGCAGGATGGATGGGGGCATATCATGAGCAGGATGGATGGGGGCATATCATGAGCAGGATGGATGGGGGCATATCATGAGCAGGATGGATGGGGGCATATCATGAGCAGGATGGATGGGGGCATATCATGAGCAGGATGGATGGGGGTATATCATGAGCAGGATGGATGGGGGTATATCATGAGCAGGATGGATGGGGGTATATCATGAGCAGGATGGATGGGGGTATATAATGAGCAGGATGGATGGAAGGTATATTATTAGCAGGATGGATGGGGGGTATATTATTAGCAGGATGGGGGGTATATGAGCAGGATCATATACAAGGCAGGAGGATCCTTATCAGAATGGGGTACCTTAGTAGAGAATTTGGGGACATTACTCCATAACAGTGTCAGCAGCAGATCCTCGCCCCATAACAGTGTGTCATGACCATATTTTTTGGTTAAAATTTTATTTTCCTATTTTCCTCCTCTAAAACCAGGGTGCGTCTTATGGTCAGGTGCGTCTTATAGTCCGAAAAATACGGTAAACAGGTGTGGACTCAATCTTTGTATTGTGAATGTTTGTGTGCCACGCCAAGCATGGAGAACAGAAAGAGGAGAAGAGAACGGTCCGAGGACTTGAGAACCAAAATGGTTGAAAACTATCAACAACCTCAAGGTTACAAGTCCATCTCCTCTCCAGAGATCTTGATGTTCTTTTGTTCATGTTGCGCAACAGAGATGAAGAAATTTACAACCCAAGGCACTGTACCTAATATCTCTGGAAGTGGACGATAGAGAAAAATTGAAGTTTTCCAAAATATAAACTAAAGCCAAAATCCTTCTGGGATAGCGTCTTGTGGACAGATGAGACCAAGATAGAGGCTTTTTTTGTAAAGCTTTCTAAATCTCATTGAACACCTGTGGAGAGATGTTGACAGGAACCCATCACCATGTTTTTCCCTTATGAGCTGCGGCCACCACCAATGAGCTCTTATATACAGCATTCTGGAATGCTGTATAACCTAAAAACCACCTTAATACTCACCTAGGGTTCGGGTTGGTGGGTGTCGCTGGTCTCGGTCCTGCACCTCCACCATCCTCTTGCTCAGCCCTGTGTGCATGACACGACCTGAGTCATTCACAGAGAGGCCTCCATTACGCTCCTGCGCAGGGGCACTTTGATCTGCCTGGCTGAGGGCACATCACAGTACTGTAGAGCACATACGCAGGCGGTCTTTGACCTTTTCTCGCGCCTGCGCATTATTAGGCTACGTGTGCGTATTACATGCAGTTACGCTGCGACCTGCAGCGCAGCGTAACTGCATGCGTCCTGCGTCCCCTGCACAGTCTCTGGAGATTGTGCAGGAGCCGTGCGCACATGGCATATTAGAACGCAGCGATTAGGCAGCTGCACGAATCGCTGCGTTCTAAGAAGTGACATGTCACTTCTTCCGTGCAGTTTGCATGCTGTCTATAGGGAGAGGCAGCATGCAGAGCACACGTTCTCTGCCGGCACCATGCGCTTCAGAACGGAGCTTTTCAGCTGCGCTCTGAAGCGCACCTTTTAGGTGCGGTGCAGAGCGCACACGTGCGCACATAGCCTCACAGTACTTTGCCCTTAACAGGGAAGATCAAAGTGTGTATGCGCAAGAACGCAATGGAGGCTTCTGTGGATGACTGAGGACGCATCATGCACATAGGGCTGGGTAAGAGGATGGCGATTGCAAGAAGAGAGGAGGTGCTGGACCGAGAGTAGCAACACGCATCGGACCAGACTGCTCCCTATTTGAGTATTATAAAAGTTGTTTTTTACGTTATACAGATTGACCTGGGCTCTCATATACAGTATTATAGAATACTGTATAAGGACTCACTGGTGGTGCCCTCAGTTTATAAGGGAAAATCCCGGTAACAGGTTCCCTTTAAAATTGCTGTTGGGAGAAGGCACCCTTCAAATATGAGAGACTTGGAGCAGTATACAACAGAAGAGTGGTCCAAAATTCCAGGTGATTGTTATAGGAAGCAAGTGATTGCAGTTCTTTATTCCAAAGGATGTGCAACCAAGTATTAAGTTGAAGATGTCAACAATTTTGAGGGTTTTGTGTGAAATTATGTCCAATTTGCCTCCCCCACCTCTGTTTTTTGTGTTGTTCCAATACACACATAGGAATTAAACGTGTAATTGCAATACTTTTCTGGGGGAAATATTTCCTTTTCTGGAACAATGTCAAGGGTGCAAACACTTTTGCAATGACTGTACTATTGTACTGGGAAGATGACTAGCTATCAGCATGGCCTGATGAAACATTTGTGTATCTCCTCATGTCAAATTTCACTTGATATGGTGTTAATTTTGGTTATGAGCATGAATCAAAGCTGTGAAGAATGTGGCGAGAACTGTCCATACAGAAACGCTCTGATGTGCTCTTCTACTTTGTGTCAAGCATTGTTACACAAGGATTGCATGGAGTAATGTAAAGGAATGTAGAAAAAGTAAGCCCTATATAAGACCTCCAGACCTAAGGCTAGGTTCACATTTCCGTTAAAATGTATCAGTCACAATCCGCGGCTCTGGTAAACATAGACTTGTATGAGTGGCGTATTGCGACTGATGACCTTGCATTGCATCCGCTGCATCGCGGTAAGTAGTTTTTTGACTGACTGCCGGGCAGGAGCAACGCAGAATGTAATGTTTTTCTGATCGTCAAAATTAACGCGTCACGCAGGAATCTGTCGCAATCCGTCAAGCTTGTAATGGATGTCTATGGTGCTGGATTCCATCATGCTCTACTGAGCATGCCCAACATGTTTGGCACACCCACTGGGCTGTCCCAAACACAAACGGATCATGACTGATCCATCAAAGCACGGACGCACAGCGGATGTAACGGACGCGATGGATCAGTTTTTTCACAGGATTTCTGTGAAAGGAATCCTGTGAAAAACACATCCGTTGCGTCAGTTGACATCTAAAAAACAACTGATCCGTTTCTGACGGACCTGACGGATTTAAAACAACGGAAATGTGAACTTAGCCTAAGTATCATGTCCAATACTGTATAGTGGAGTTCAGTGAGAGATTTAACTCCATCAGGCAGAGAACCGCCAGAATTCATGTGAACAACCCCAATATCTTATTCTTCTATGTTAGCAGCTAAATAATACCATACTGTGACCTAAATTAAATGATAAGGAAATTCTACAGTGTATTTCAATACTCTTGTTACAGTTAATGATTCTAATAAGAAAATTCACCAAGTATTTCAGATACAGAGAGAAGATTAATTATGCTGCTATTTATATCCCGTGCTCATTAGAGGAGACTGCCTTTCTCTACCATCAACCTTGAATGAATGATTTGCCATGAAGCCGGAGTCAGTCTTCTATCACATCTCTAAGATTTCACCTCCCAGCAGCAGCTTTGGGATTGTGGCCGAATATTACGGGTAGTGGCACGGGTGAAGAAGGTTTCATTATTAATAGGAATTTGAAGCCAATAAATCAGCCGCCAATTCCAAGAGCAGAGGCTTTTCCATCTCTGGAAGTAATGAGACATTGCTATGCCGTCCCGTGGGTGTCTGATGCACTCATCACAAAGTGCTTCTCGGCATTTTCTCTACCCAGATCCGCTATTGAAGTCAATCGGGTTGCAGTACCTGCAGCACACCCCAGGATAGGGATACACAGAAGTAGGGTATTCTGTGTTTTCCAGTGGAGGGACCTCTGCTTACCAGTAAATGACCGCATGATCCAGGAACGTGCAGTCATTTCCATAATGTTAAACCGACAGATGATTGATGGTGCCCGAGCTATGGGTGACATGGAGCAGACACTGTCATTTCAGCCATGTTTGTTATCTGAGCATTTGTAAGAACACATACATTAAAAACTGGATCCCCAGCTGCTTCTGCACACCCCGCTTCTCTTGATTGACAGGTCTCTCGCTATATACATGTAGGCTGTAACTCATGGGGAGTGCAGTGTTGAGAAGCCACTGGGGACCTTCCTTGGATCAGTCACCTAGGTCGCATGGCCCCTAGACAGCTTTTTAACAAATGTTTTCTCAGACTTCAGATTAAAAAACATACCTGGCTTAGATGACGGAGACTAAATCATGATATCCTTGCAATGGGCAGCATGAATGAGCGATCATGTTGCCACAAAGTTAGAAGCCATTTAAAGGGTTATTCCCAATGCTGAAAGTTATTGCCTAGCCATTGGGTAGGCAACAACCATGTCCAGTGAGGATCCGTACCGATATGAAAAATGTAGCTTTGACATGCAGCGCGCGCAGCTTCATGTATTTCTATGCAGCTGCACACTCCTGTTTTGAGAGCGGACGGCCAATGTGGGTAATGAAATTCTCACGTGAGGAGGACTCCAGCCTGAGACCAGAGTCACAGCTGCGCGAGAATAGAGTCGCATTTCCCAACACAGCCAGCAGCTCTCTAGACAGGAGCGTGCAGCTACATAGATATACATGATGCTGCACGCTTCTGTCCATAGAACGGCCAGTCATGTCGGGAGATGCAACTCAATTCTCGCACGAGTCACTCAAGTATAAGGCTATGTGCGCACGTTGCGTAATGTCACTGCAGAAAGTTCTGCAGCAATTTGAACAGCACACGTGCGCTGCTTCAAATCGCTGCAGAAAGAGTCCGTAATGAAAAAATAAAAAAAAAAACTGATTCCATGCGCTCTGACTGCAGCCCCTCCCATAGACAGCAGGAGCTGCATGCAGAGCGCACGCAATAAGTGACATGTCACTTCTTAAAACGCGCGCTTCGGGCAGTAGCCGAAGCGCTGCGCTAAAATACGCCACGTGCGCACGGCTCGTGCATTATCTTCATAGATTATGCTGGGGACACAGGACGCATGCAGTTACACTGCGGTGCAGAGCGCAGTGTAACTGCATGCAAATACGCAACGTGCGCAAATAGCCTAACTCCGCCCTTACACTCCTTCATGGGGCAGCTGGAGATGGAAAAATCTGAGCGCTATAGCAGTCCCAAAGACAATGAAGATCTGCTCTCGACATTGGCAGGGGTCTCAGCGGTTGGACCCCCACAGATCATAAAATGAATAGTGAAGTTTAGATTGAGATAAATATTGCAATCAATTTCCAAAACCGATTGGAGATAGGCAGTAAAAGCGTTTTTGGCCAGATATTTTTATTTCCAGTATATTGACAATGAAGGGATATGGACACTTGTATGATAAAGGGCTGTGTAACAGACTGTACGGACACTTTGCATGTAGCCAGTTTGATTATTTTTGCTAGTCTCGTGGTCAGATCATGAGGATCTCTCCCCAGGTGAACATTATACAGTTTTTACTCTCATTTTATTCCTGCTGCTTTCTTTTCCTTCTAATCTGCTTTACTGCTACGGAGATTCATTAAGGAGTTTACAGCAGAAGTCTGTCAAAAACACTAATATATTGCAATATTTTTGCGCAACTCAGAGGTTCGGGCGTTTTCAAACCAGTCCTAGCCAACTACGCCAGTATGGACAGGGCATAGGGCAGTGGGGCTCTGCTCAGCCATCAAATTCATGAACGTTATACCACTTTAGTGGTGTCACTTACCGCAGTACATTCTGGAGGAGACGCACGCAAATTAAGAGAGGCTTCTACTTTATTAAGTGGTGTGCGCCTCTGAAAGGGGTGTTCTCACATTTAAAAGTTATCCCCTTCCACATGATCGTGGATACCTTTCTGACTCCCATGACCCTCACAGATCTCAAGAACTTGAGGCTCTGAAAAGCCCCTGATGAACGAGGTGAAGGTTGATCATTCTGATTAATGCTCCATTCATTCTTACTGCCCTCCATTCAACTGGGGCTCTTCAGAGTCTCAGTTCTTGGGATTGGTGGGGGCCATATGGTCAGACCCCCAGAAATCGGAAAGTTATCCCCCTTCAATTTAGAGACCACCACTTTAATGAATTAGGTGCATCTTTTTCCAGACCGCCCATTAATTTAGACTACGTTCACACATCAGTTTTTTTGCATCAGGCACAATCTGGCGTGTGCCTGATGCAACGGATCCGGCGTAGAATATGCAAAAACGGATGCGCCTGATCCTTTTTATTTTTATGAATCCGGTATATCTGATCCAGCGCATACGTTTTTTGCTGGATCCGTTTTTTTCAATAAATTGGAGCATGGTCAGTTAAAAAAAACGGATCTGGCGGCCGCACGGATCTGGTGTCCATAGTCTTCCGTTGTAAATCACGCCGTATTGCACCGGATCCGGCGCGATACGTTTTTTTTTCAGAGACAAAAAACGTTCAATGAGACGTTCCATCCGCCGCCGCATTGAGTAATTACGCCGCATCCGTCAAAAGCCGGATGCAACGCAAGGCCATCAGGCACAATCCGGCGCTAATACAAATCAATGGGGAAAAAACTGATCTGGCGCCGGATCCGTTTTTTTCTGGATTGTGCATGATGGAAAAAAACCTGATGTGTGAACGTAGCCTTAGCCTGGCATGCACAACACCAGTCTTAAATTACATGACAGGTTCCCTTTATGTGTTCTAACCTACAAAAACTGTGATGTGTGTGCTAGTAACCCCTTCCTACCCAATTAATGTGTAAAGTGAATGTATAAAATGTGTTCTATTACTTATGTGTTCTATATGTAAATGAGCAGGGGCTGTTGCACCATGGGCGTCACACCGCCCTGTGGGCGTTTGCATGTTTTCCGTGGTATCACACCCCTGTGGGCGTGATACCATGAAAAACATGCAAATGCCCAAAGGGCGATGCAACACCCATGGGGCTAGAGCCCTGCTCATTTACATACAGAACACAGAAGTAATAAAACATATTTTTATACATTGACATTAATAAACACACAGGTATGGGTAGGAAGGGGTTACTAACACACACATCACATTGTTTGTAGGTTAGAACACAAATTACATGACAGGTTTCCCTTAATGACTTGACCCCATGGTACTTTTAATACACCTCTAGCTCCACAAGTAGGACAACACATTCTCATTAAAATAAAAAAAAAAAGCCTATACCACACCACCACCCGAGGTGAGAATGGGCGCTCATGTTCCCGGGTCTCACATGAGGTTGTTACTAGTGATGAGCGAGCACTACCATGCTCGGGGCCCAGTACTCATAACGAGCAGTTCAGTTGCGCCCATCAGAGCACCCAGTTATAAAAGAAGTCAATGGGGAACGCATTTTTACAGAAAATCTGGAAAAATGCTCGAGCTTCCCATTGACTTTTATTATACTTGGCCCGATTCATATCTGCCTACAATCACGAATGGCACAACATGCGTGCCATTCTGAATAAATATTGGCCAATCTTAAAATCTGACCCTACCCTTAGGGAGCTTATCCCAGAGTATCCGTCAATGACGGCACGACGATCAAGAAATCTACGTGATTTTCTTGTACATAGTCACTATGTCCCTGTGACTCCCCACCCCTTCGGTTCTTCGAATCCGGTCTGCGGGTGTTTTCCGTGCGGTCACTGTCTCGCATGCACCAATGTCTCTCGTAGTAAGACCTTCTCCACTGCAGATGGTAGCCGGACCTTTGATATCAGGAGTTACATCTCATGCGCTACCTCTTTTGTCATCTATTACGCGACGTGCAGCTGTCCTAAGATTTATATTGGTTTAACTTCTAGGGAGCTGAGAGTTAGAGTACGCGAACATGTGAGAGACATTGGTGCAGCAAAGACAGTGACGGACATTTCTACTTTGAAAACTCTTCCCCGACATTTCCGGCATCACCACGGTTGCAATGCGAGATCTTTGAGAGTCACAGGTATAGATGTTGTGCATTGTGGGAATAGGGGCGGGAATTTTAAAAAAATTCTCGCCCAAAAAGAGGCTAAATGGATCGTTATGCTGGGCACAATGGTCCCGTCTGGTTTGAATGAGTCCCTCAGCTTCGCTTCCTTCCTCTAGATCCCTGTGTTTCATCTTCTCCCCCCTCTCTTTTCCCCCCCTTTTTTTCTTTACCCCTTTTTCCCCTTTTTTCAGAGTGGTATTTTCCACTACTGTGCTTTTTTTATATTGGGGGTATTATGATACATTTTTTAATCCTTTTTATGTATTTTCGCTGCATGTTTTTTATGTTCATTTTCCGTTTTTCCTTCTGCAGCCTTTTTTCTCTTGTCTTTCTGGGACTTTTTTTTGTTTCTGCCACATGACTGCCTGAGCATATCGTTTCCTGGGACAGCATCTACAAGAGGACTCCATCTATGATGTTTCCGGATATGGATTTAGGATGAGGGACCATTACTGTTATTTATGTATTATTGTCTGCTACCGATATGCCCCTCTTTTCCTTAAACTTCCATATGCTGCTGCGGTTTGGGAGTCTTCTTATTTTGCTCTATGTCCCTACAGGTGTGGTGTGCGCATGCGTGGTCTATGTTCTCTCCCTGGCATGCTCGGCGGTGTCCACGGGGCGGATTGGTGCCGAGGAGGGGGCGTGGTTTTATCCCCCTCCCCTGCACCCGTCGGCCTGACGCTGCTCGCATTTGCTGGGGTGAGTGGCTGGGATCACGCATGCGCCGTAAGAGCTCCACCGATTGGGCACACCTCCACCATGTGACCCATCACATGTTCTTTTTAAAAAGGTCCTGGAATTCAATGAGTGACCACCCCTCCTCGGTCTGATGAAGCGTTATACCTCTAACACGTGAAACGCGCGTTACCTGCATTAGGGGGGGTTTGTCTGTCGGTCTTTGATTTCTGCACATTGGCACTTTAAAGTAATGTGTTGGTGATCCTTCTACTTATACAACCGCTGGTATGTACTGATGTCCGGACGTATAAATGGTTGTAATGTGCGGTTTGTGTACCTCTTGTTTTGGACACCAGCTATTACTCTCTGGTTTCACCTGGCAATAATGTCATTCTGTATACAACATTTTATATCTTGTCTGTTTTTTGTACTTGCCATGTGAAGGTCTATGATTAATCTTGTTCTGTGCCTAAGTGCCCTCTGTTTTTTTGTACTGTATTAATGTGTGCTGCATCTAATTGTAGATGTACAAATAAACCTTGATATTTATATTTTTTGCAATACAACCACGTTTGTTCTCCTGTTTGCTTACATCACATTGTTTGTAGGTTAGAACACAAATTACATGATAGGTTTCCCTTAATGACTTGACCCCATGGTACTTTTAATACACCTCTAGCTCCACAAGTAGGACAACACATTCTCATTAAAATAAAAAAAAAAAAGCCTATACCACACCACCACCCGAGGTGAGAATGGGCGCTCATGTTCCCGGGTCTCACATGAGGTTGTTACTAGTGATGAGCGAGCACTACCATGCTCGGGGCCCAGTACTCATAACGAGCAGTTCAGTTGCGCCCATCAGAGCACCCAGTTATAAAAGAAGTCAATGGGGAACGCATTTTTACAGAAAATCTGGAAAAATGCTCGAGCTTCCCATTGACTTTTATTATACTTGAGTCACACGTATCAGAGCATCCAACTGCTCATTACGTGTACCGGGGCACCAAGCATGGCAGTGCTCGCTGATCACTAGTTGTTACATCACACGAACCCGGAGCCCAATCACAAGCAGTTTCCCTCTCCTACCTTCAGATGTATAAGTAATCAACAGGAAGTGAGTGGAAGCTGCAGCCCTCACTTCCTGAGTATTACTTATACATCTGAAGGCAGGAGGGAAGATGGTGGTGATTGGGAGCAGGGCTCGAATGGCAACCTCATGTGAGTACCAACACCACTGGAACAGCGCCAGCACGGGAGAGTATACTTTTTATTTATTTTAATGGGGCTAAACTTGGGAATGAGAAGAGGTTGTCCAAGTTGTGGACAACCCTTTTAAGGTTTTTATCAGGGGATGTGGCCCAAAGGGTTGTCAGAGGCCTGTCTTTAGCCTGATCTACATTAAAGGGAACCAAACATCAGGATTTTGGTATATAAGGTGCAGCCAGTGCAGTACTGGCACTACCAGGCACAGGCTGTACATACCATTAGTGGGCAGCTCAGATGTTTAGGCTGTGAAATCCAAGTTTCTAAAGTTTGAAAATTCATCCACTTTTTGATTGACATGTGCACCTCTCCAGATAATATCAGGGCGGGTTATGCACATGATTCCCGCCCCCCCGCCGCATGTTCCTCCCTCTCTGGCTGTATGTAAATTTCTCTATTCAGAAACATGGCGTCGGAGTTGGCACCTTATCTCCGGCGCAGTGTTTCTGAAGCCTGCAGTACCTAGTATTGTGCATGACAGGGCGGCGCATGCGCCCTCGCTTCATCAGATCTCGTTGGGAGCGCGCACGCGGTCACAACAGGACTGGAGAACAGCTGATCTTACCGATTAGCTGCAGCAGACGTCTGCTACGATATCGTCTGCTGCAGCTAATCGGTAAGATCACCTGTTCTCCAGTCCTGTTGTGACTGCGCGCTCCCACAGTCACAAGATCTGAAGAGGCGAGGGCGCATGCGCCGCCCTCTCATGCACAATACTAGGTACTGCGGGTTTCAGAAACACGGCGCCGAAGATAAGCGCTATGCGCAGGCGCCAACTCAGACGCTGTGTTTCTGAATAGAGAAATTTACATACAGCCAGAGAGAGGGAGGAACAGGCGGCGGGGGGACAGGAATCATGTGCATAACACGCCCGGATATTATCTGGAGAAGTGCACACGTCAATCAAAAAGTGGATGAATTTTCAAACTTTATAAACTTGGATTTCACTAACTAAACACCCGAGCTGCCCACTAATGGTATGTACAGCCTGTGCCTGATAGTGCTAGTACTGCACTGGCTGCACCTTATATACCAAAATCCTGATGTTTGGTTCCCTTTAATACCCTGAGAGCCACACCCAAAGTAATTAAAAAAAAACATAACACCACAAAATAGGGGCGCTGCAACAGAGGTAAAATAATCGCAAAAATGGGTCACCCCACCTGGCAACGGGTCCTATAAGTGCTACAAATAGCCTCTTTCACCATAAGACTCCTGATGGAAAATACCCAGTGACCCGTTTACCCGTGGGGGTGAAGAAACGACTAATAAATAATTGCTGCCAAGCATCAGGTTTGTAAACACATTAATATTTTAGCTTTATTTCTTGTGATCTTCACAACATGCAGGAAGGCAGAGCAGAAAGATCCTTTTACCAAGTGAGCAGCTTAATGCACATACACCCTGTCACTGCCAGGACGCAGCGCTGTGGATCTGGATAGGGGGACTGGCTGTCCTCGACCCCCTCCCTGCCCTAGTCACCTTCCTGCACCTCTGCCCTCATCCGTCTTCCTGCCCCACTGCCCTCCCCCTGCCCCTCTCCTAGTCACCTTCCTGCCCTCATCCCTCTCCCTACCCTCATCCCCCTCGCCATCCTCCATGGCCCTCATCCCCACCGCCCTCGTCCCCCGTCCCCACCGCCCTCATCGCCCCTCCCTCTACCGCCCTCTTCCCCCCTCCCTAGCCCCCACCCCACCGCCCTCGTCCCCCCTCCCTCTACCGCCCTCGTCCCCCCTCCCTCTACCGCCCTCTTCCCCCCTCCCTAGCCCCCACCCCACCGCCCTCGTCCCCCCTCCCTTGGCCCCATCCCCCCTCCCTAGGCCCCATCCCCACCGCCCTCGTCCCCCTCCCTAGCCCCACCCTCCCTCTACCTGCCTCGTCCCCCTCCCTAGCCCCACCCTCCCTCTACCTGCCTCGTCCCCCTCCCTAGCCCCACCCTCCCTCTACCTGCCTCGTCCCCCTCCCTAGCCCCACCCTCCCTCTACCTGCCTCGTCCCCCTCCCTAGCCCCACCCTCCCTCTACCTGCCTCGTCCCCCTCCCTAGCCCCACCCTCCCTCTACCTGCCTCGTCCCCCTCTTGCACCAATGTCCCCCCCTCCAGCCTCTGCTGCCCTCTTTCCCCCTCCCTAGCCTCACTCTCCTTGCCTCGTCCCCTATTGCACCAATGTCCCCCCCCCTCAAGCCTCTGCTGCCCTCGTTCCCCCTCCCTAGCCTCTCTCCTTGCCTCGTCCCCCTATTGCACCAATCTCCCCCCCTCCAGCCTCTGCTGCCCTCGTTCCCCCTCCCTAGCCTCTCTCCTTGCCTCGTCCCCCTATTGCACCAATCTCCCCCCCTCCAGCCTCTGCTGCCCTCGTTCCCCCTCCCTAGCCTCTCTCCTTGCCTCGTCCCCCTATTGCACCAATCTCCCCCCCTCCAGCCTCTGCTGCCCTCGTTCCCCCTCCCTAGCCTCTCTCCTTGCCTCGTCCCCCTATTGCACCAATCTCCCCCCCTCCAGCCTCTGCTGCCCTCGTTCCCCCTCCCTAGCCTCTCTCCTTGCCTCGTCCCCCTATTGCACCAATCTCCCCCCCTCCAGCCTCTGCTGCCCTCGTTCCCCCTCCCTAGCCTCTCTCCTTGCCTCGTCCCCCTATTGCACCAATCTCCCCCCCTCCAGCCTCTGCTGCCCTCGTTCCCCCTCCCTAGCCTCTCTCCTTGCCTCGTCCCCCTATTGCACCAATCTCCCCCCCTCCAGCCTCTGCTGCCCTCGTTCCCCCTCCCTAGCCTCTCTCCTTGCCTCGTCCCCCTATTGCACCAATCTCCCCCCCTCCAGCCTCTGCTGCCCTCGTTCCCCCTCCCTAGCCTCTCTCCTTGCCTCGTCCCCCTATTGCACCAATCTCCCCCCCTCCAGCCTCTGCTGCCCTCGTTCCCCCTCCCTAGCCTCTCTCCTTGCCTCGTCCCCCTATTGCACCAATCTCCCCCCCTCCAGCCTCTGCTGCCCTCGTTCCCCCTCCCTAGCCTCTCTCCTTGCCTCGTCCCCCTATTGCACCAATCTCCCCCCCTCCAGCCTCTGCTGCCCTCGTTCCCCCTCCCTAGCCTCTCTCCTTGCCTCGTCCCCCTATTGCACCAATCTCCCCCCCTCCAGCCTCTGCTGCCCTCGTTCCCCCTCCCTAGCCTCTCTCCTTGCCTCGTCCCCCTATTGCACCAATCTCCCCCCCTCCAGCCTCTGCTGCCCTCGTTCCCCCTCCCTAGCCTCTCTCCTTGCCTCGTCCCCCTATTGCACCAATCTCCCCCCCTCCAGCCTCTGCTGCCCTCGTTCCCCCTCCCTAGCCTCTCTCCTTGCCTCGTCCCCCTATTGCACCAATCTCCCCCCCTCCAGCCTCTGCTGCCCTCGTTCCCCCTCCCTAGCCTCTCTCCTTGCCTCGTCCCCCTATTGCACCAATCTCCCCCCCTCCAGCCTCTGCTGCCCTCGTTCCCCCTCCCTAGCCTCTCTCCTTGCCTCGTCCCCCTATTGCACCAATCTCCCCCCCTCCAGCCTCTGCTGCCCTCGTTCCCCCTCCCTAGCCTCTCTCCTTGCCTCGTCCCCCTATTGCACCAATCTCCCCCCCTCCAGCCTCTGCTGCCCTCGTTCCCCCTCCCTAGCCTCTCTCCTTGCCTCGTCCCCCTATTGCACCAATCTCCCCCCCTCCAGCCTCTGCTGCCCTCGTTCCCCCTCCCTAGCCTCTCTCCTTGCCTCGTCCCCCTATTGCACCAATCTCCCCCCCTCCAGCCTCTGCTGCCCTCGTTCCCCCTCCCTAGCCTCTCTCCTTGCCTCGTCCCCCTATTGCACCAATCTCCCCCCCTCCAGCCTCTGCTGCCCTCGTTCCCCCTCCCTAGCCTCTCTCCTTGCCTCGTCCCCCTATTGCACCAATCTCCCCCCCTCCAGCCTCTGCTGCCCTCGTTCCCCCTCCCTAGCCTCTCTCCTTGCCTCGTCCCCCTATTGCACCAATCTCCCCCCCTCCAGCCTCTGCTGCCCTCGTTCCCCCTCCCTAGCCTCTCTCCTTGCCTCGTCCCCCTATTGCACCAATCTCCCCCCCTCCAGCCTCTGCTGCCCTCGTTCCCCCTCCCTAGCCTCTCTCCTTGCCTCGTCCCCCTATTGCACCAATCTCCCCCCCTCCAGCCTCTGCTGCCCTCGTTCCCCCTCCCTAGCCTCTCTCCTTGCCTCGTCCCCCTATTGCACCAATCTCCCCCCCTCCAGCCTCTGCTGCCCTCGTTCCCCCTCCCTAGCCTCTCTCCTTGCCTCGTCCCCCTATTGCACCAATCTCCCCCCCTCCAGCCTCTGCTGCCCTCGTTCCCCCTCCCTAGCCTCTCTCCTTGCCTCGTCCCCCTATTGCACCAATCTCCCCCCCTCCAGCCTCTGCTGCCCTCGTTCCCCCTCCCTAGCCTCTCTCCTTGCCTCGTCCCCCTATTGCACCAATCTCCCCCCCTCCAGCCTCTGCTGCCCTCGTTCCCCCTCCCTAGCCTCTCTCCTTGCCTCGTCCCCCTATTGCACCAATCTCCCCCCCTCCAGCCTCTGCTGCCCTCGTTCCCCCTCCCTAGCCTCTCTCCTTGCCTCGTCCCCCTATTGCACCAATCTCCCCCCCTCCAACCTCTGCTGCTGAATGGGGCCACAAAACATGTGCAGGTGTCTAGAGCTGTACGGCCGTGTAACGCCAACACACCCGCCATTCGCATAGGTTTGGCATAATATAGGAAGTCTTACACTTGGGCATTACATGAAACATGTCACAATGAAGACAAGGTACAGCTGCCGGTATGCAGACAGAAGAGCAGGCACAGGAAGCCACAGTGACACCGTACATGCAGAGTAATGTCGTCTGACTGCAGACTCCTAGCACCGCGCTAACAATCCTCTCCAGCCACGTCCCAGCGCCGGTGTATGATGCCCGCACACTATGGCGTCCTCTCCGGGCCCCCGCCCGCCCTCTGCCCTGGCTTCCCCTTCAGCCTCGACCTTCTCAGCGGGCGCCGCATTGTCGTCTTACCGTTCTGAGCGGCGTCCGCCAGCCCCGGGAGAAGGCCGCAGGTAACCAGCATCAGCCCCAAGATGAGGGCTGCAGGCAGAGGGCGAAGGTCGCAGCGGTCCATGTGCGCACAGAGAGGGAGACACAGCCGATGGGCTCGGTGTCCAGTCTCTCGGGCCTGAGGTCCGGTATCCGCAGCTCCCCCTCGGTCTCCTCCCGCAGCGAGCACCTGAGTCTCGCGAGAATCGCCGCTCGTATGTGGGCAACCAAAGGAGGAGCCCGATGCGTCAGGCCGCCGGAAGGGACCCGCCCGCACTCAGCTGCTGCCGTGTGCTGTGGAGGTGTCACCAGTGGGAGCTGTCAGGCGTGGGGCAGAGTGATACACGGATCAATGCAGTGTGTGCTCTCTTGGACGATGTAGTCACAAATGCATCACCTTTTTTGGCCGCACCAGATCCATAGCCCCTGTGGACACAGGAGGACTCTGGGGCGATGCACCAATATGTCTGCCCCCTGCTGTCCATAGCGTTAAAGGAAACCTGTCACCTGCTCCATGGTTGCCATAAATCTGAGCAGGATTGTAGCATGGAGCTTTTTCAACAAGGCAAAAATCAAAGTGCCCCTTATTATAACTAATTTACCACAAGAAGTACGCCAGCGCCTGAGTAAATTAAACCGTGACAAATCCCCGGGCCAGATGGCATTCATCCACGGATATTGAGGGAATTGAGCTCCATATTTGCCAGACTGCTGTACCTTACCTTCTTGTAAGGCTGCTTTCACACCTCCGGTTTTAGCAGAGCCTGCCAATCCGGCTCTAAAACCTATGCAACGGATGCGGCGACAATACCGCATCCTTTGCATACGTTTTTTACATGCGGCCCGTCCGGTTTTTGCCGCTTGCGGCAGGCTACTGAGCATGCGCAGTGGAAAAAAACGCATGCAGCAGCCGGATGCGGTTTTTTGCCGCAGGCGTCCATAGGCATGCATTGCAAATCGCACCGCATCGGCGAGATGCGGATTTTTTGCCAGACAAAAAAACGTGCCAGGCAACGTTCCATCCGGCCGCCTCATCGGCTAAATCTGCCGCATGCGGCAAAAACCGGACGGAACGCAAGCCCATGCGGCACAATACGGCACTAATGTAAGTCTATGCAAAGAAACCGCAACCGGCGGCAAAAAGAACCGGTTGCGTTTTTTCTGCAAAGCGCCGGATTGTGCCGCACAGGAAAAACTGGATGTGTGAAAGCAGCCTTACAGGGTTGGTACCTCAGAATTGGAGAATGACTGATGTGGTATCGATATTTATGGATCCAGGCAACTACCGTCCAGTAAGCCTGACATCAGTGGTGTGCAAGGTTTGGTTTAAAGAGCTGACATGCAACAATATATTGGATAAACGATCAGCAGATTTGGTTTCCAGTCCCATCTCTGTGCTGATGACACCCAACTGTACACATCTTCTCCTGACATCACCCCTGCACTATTACAAAATACTACCGATTGTCTGTAGGACAAAATAGGATGGAGCAATGTATATTAATAAGATCAAAAAATATATATACTTTTGTTTAAGAATTAATGGAGGTTTAATATATTGCACAGGCGGCCCTAGAAACAGAAATGAAATCACCGCTAAAATACCAACTATTATAAAGTGCAAAAAACCACAAAGCAATACATTATTTAATTACACCAGTCCAGCTTTTTGCTCAAACGGCCAAAGTGGCAATAGATTTATACCATGTGGTTTAATACATTGCTCAAGCGGCTTTAATACAAATAAAATTATATCACCGCTAAAATACCAATTCCATTAAAAATGCAAAAAACCCCACAAAATTATAAATTATATTATTCAATTATCCCAATCTAAACTATTGCACAAATGGCCACAGTGCAAGATAAATATAGCTGCCCAAGAAATAATAATAGCATTATAAAGTGCACATATTCACAGAGATATTAAACTTACAAATCCACAAAATCAGGAAAGCCCTCCACAGCCTCATTGTTCTGTAGAACAATATAATCAGGCTAGGCACTCCAAAATTATGCAAAGTGATTATTTTTGTTTACAACAACAAGCAGTTTGGACATCAGACGTTTTGGTCACAATATTGACCTTCATCAATAGGAACTAGCTGTATGAGTCTGAGTGTGAAGAGTGGAAGGAATCATTAAAAACCGGATGTGAATGATATATAGCGCGGAAAATGTAGGTTGGTTGATATAATGGTATAGACCACTAGTGGTGCCGAATGATGTAAATAAGGCAAAGTCAGCTAATGATCTCACTGATGGTAACAATTTTAAATTATGGTCACCTGAAATGGAGGACAAATTATGTGTATCGAGATCTTTTTACAGTAGAGATACACGTGATATCCATCGAGAGTGTAAGGTTTCCAAGAATAATTAAAGTCTTATCATGGTGGTTAAATACTTTATTAATGGTGCAACCCAGATAATAAATATGGGTAGCTAGGCAGTCTCAACTGCTCTGCGAGAATCGGGTATTAGCAGCTTGCTGACATCGGGTACCAGGGGTGAGACGCTATGTAAATGTGGCTGTTGGGCGGCAGGAATACAGGAACACATACGGTATCCACTGCTAGTGTGTAGAAAGACAAGATTACGGCTTCTTTTTTTTAAAAGAAAGAAATAAATAAATTGGTGTAAAAGGGCTCTAGTTGGGGGTATTTTTTCAAATAAAATGTTAATTTTTAATTTACAACTACTGGATTAGTAATGGGGGTGTTTGCGGGTCATGCAACACTGACATCACGGGGTTAGTTGAGTCCATTGTGAACTCACCTCACCTGACCCTGTGCCGTGTGATCCAAAGTCGCAAATTCGTGGGTCGCTTGGCAGTGACATCACGGGATCAGATGAGATGAATGCTGCTGTAATGTTCTGCAGCTGGTCACGTCCTCTGATCAGCTGTTGCTTATCATGTACTCCGATCAGCTGTTGCTTTGGGCTGTCTCCACTTCTGTTCTGACCGTGAGCACTCCCGCAGTCACAACAAGACCAAAAGATGTGAGGGCACATGCGCCGCCCTCGCAGAGGCAAGAATAGAATAACGGGGTCACTTGATCTTCACAAACATGGCACTGGAGGTAAGCGCTATGCGCAAGCACCAACTCTGATCCCATCTTAGTGAATAGATTAGTAAAACTCTTCTGTAATAGAATTAGCATAAATAAAAGATAGGAGAAGAACGCACAGGCAGGGGGCAGGAATCACTATGAAAGCCCACCCCAGCTATTATCTGCGTGATAGCTGCTGCCAATCAAAAGCTGTTCATTTCACAAACTTTACTTGCTTGGATTTCAAAAACTAAACATCCTAGCTTACAACTAAAGATATGTGTATAATCACCATGATAGTGCCAGTATAGCACTAGCCTTAGTTTATATAGGAAAATCCCGGTGATTGGTGTGCTTTAATTTTTAGAGGCATGTCTTGTGGTCTGACGAAACTAAAATTGAACTGTTTGGCCATAATGACCATAGTTATGTTTGGATGAAAAAGGGAGTACCTTTGAAGCCTACGAACACCATCCCAATTATGAAACACAAGGGTGGCAGTATCAAGTTGTGTGGTTATTTTGCTGCAGGAGTGACTGGTGCACTTACAAAATAGATGGCATCATAAGGAAAGAAGATAAAGTGGCAATACTGAAGAAACATCTCAAGACATAAGCCAGGAACTTAAAGCTTGGGTGGAAATGGATCTTCCAAATGGACAATGACTCGAAGCATACTGCCAAACCGGTTACAAAGTAGCTTAAGGATAACAAAAGGCAGGTGCGAGCAAGGAATGTACAAACATGGCTCAGTTACATCAGTTCTATGAGGAGGAATCTGCCCAAATTCTTACCTGCTATTGTGAAAAGCTTGTGGAAGGATATCCAAAACATTTCACATAAGTCATACAGTTAAATCACAAAATACTAATGAAATGTATGTAAACTTTAGACTTTGCAGTAAGTAATAAAATGCCTTAAAACATTCTCTCTAATTATTCTGGCATTTGGCAAAAATAAATAATTTTGGTTCCTAATTGACCTAAAACTTGAAAAGTTTATTCTGATTTCATGTGTGATAGTGACAAAAACCTGCATATGTGTCTTTTTAGACTGTATGTAAAACTCTGGTTTCAACTGTTTTTGCTTATAGTTTCCCCTAGTCCTTGCTTCTGGAGGTTTAGTATAAGACTATTATGTGCTACAGTATCAAATATCTTTGCAAAGTCCAAATAAATCATATCAGCTGCATTACCAATATCCAGATTTGCATTTACCTTCTCATAGAAACCAAACATGTTGGTTAAACATGACTTATCTTTATGAATCCATGCTGATTGTCAGTTATTATTTTATTTTCTCTAATATATTGTTGCATGTCATCTCTTAAAATGCCCCCAAAAACCTTGCATACCACTGATGGCAGACATACCGGACGGTAGTTGTCTGAATGGACCCTATTACCTTTCGTAAATATCAGTAATACATCAGCCATTCTCCAATCCTGAGGTACCAATCGTGTTACAAGAGAGTCTAAGAAGATAAGGTACAGCAGTCTGTCAGTACTCATCTCAATTTCCTCAATATCTGTGGATAAATGCCATCTGGCCCGGGGGAATTGTCTATGTTTAATTTACTCAGACGTAGGCATATGTATTGTGTTAAATTAGTTATATTGGGAGAACTTTGAGTTTTGCCTTGTTGAATGATCCCTGGAACAGTTAGTTCCTTGGTAAAAAAAACAATGAAAAGTGCCTTTTTAATATCCAATCCTTTGCTTTGTCCTCTATAATTATCCTGTTATAGTCTTTTGTGGGTCCAATACATCCTTTTTATATTCACAGCCTTCAAGATTTTGAATGCCCTTTGTTTAATTATATTTTATACTGTCTTATTTATCCATAGTGGTTTCCTTTTATTCCTGTCATGCGGTGTTCTGCTCTGCACTCGCTAGGTGTCATGATGGCATCGGACTCTGTTCACATTGCAGTGTCTGACAGGCAACCTGATGTCTCTTAGTTGTTCAGCCAGAGCCAGGTGTCAGCTGTTTTCATGTTCACTGCTCATCAGTCCAGCAGAAGCAAACCCTGCTGGCTTGTGAACTGCTTCTAGGAGGTTGATAATGACCACTCACGGCACCTCCACCCTTTATAAGGTGCTGAATCTGGTTCCTTATTACCAATTATAGCTCCAGCGTTGCTCCAGTGGTTCCAGTCTGTAGCATGTGATAAAGTTTTTGGTGATTAGCTGTATGATATCTTATGTAGTGTACAAATATCCCTGTTGTCAGTATATTTCCTCCCTCTATGTTATTTCTTCCTGTACACTTGTTTCTCTCCTGTGTCCTGTGTCTGATTGCATGGTGTATGTGTTTGGGTTCTCCCCTGTCTGCGTTATTTGTGGGGTTTCTTACTTCGATTCCTGCCTTGAGGTGAGGGAGAGGGGGTTGTTAGACAAGGGTTTGGACAGGCGTTAGGGTCATGCTGGCGGTCCAGATCTTTCCACCACAGGGCATATCTTTGGGATAACGGACAACGCAAGGTCCTTAGTTTGAGGGCCAGTTTACGTGCCTCTGCTTCAGTTACCCATCACTCCTGTGACAATTTTTGGACATTTTATTACAAGAGGGTACAAGGTTTTTTCATACAGGACTCTAGCAGTATATCCTTAAACGTGCCCAATTCATGTTCAGTATCCCTAGTTACCATGACATTGTCCCAATCTACATGATTAAGCTCTTCCCTTAAGTTGTTGAAATCCGCTTTCATAAAATTCCAGGTTTTAACATTTCCCCTTTCAAATGTTCTATTGAATATTACATTGAAACTTACCATATTATGGTCACTGCTGCCCAACTGCTCCCAGACTGTATATCTGAAATTATATTTGGTCTATTTGACAGGACCAAATCTAGCAAATTATGTTCCCTGGTTGTATCATCTACCAAGGTAACTGTCCTGAATTGTAGATAAGAACTTACAGCTTTTAGCACAGCTCGAAGATTCTATGTCCCACTAAATGTCTGGATAGTTGAAATCCCCTATAATAAGGGCCCGATTATTATTATTATTATTATTATTATTATTATATGCTGTCTTTTCAATTTGTTGCAGCATGTCATCGTCTACCTGTTCAGTTATGTTAGTAGACTTATAGCAAATGTAGGACCTTCTCTGTCTGCCTAATTATAAAGTCCCCTACCATCAACATCTGTCTGGCCTTTCCTGCACTTCTATTTCCCTCCTTCCTACAGCAGTCATCGTTTAAGTTGCTAGAAGCAATGTCCTGCTTTAGTCATCCTAGTACTGCGTCTGTAATCCTAATATCAGCTAAACAGACATATTTACTAGGTTGTGCCAGATCAGGACTAGGCAGCTTGACACTTTTCCTCCTACCCCTTCTTCTAATTGTTACCCAGCTACTACTTGGTCTTGAACTTCCCCACCGCCACCCTTGTCCATATCACTGGCCCCAGCTAGAGCATGCTTAGTGAGCTCTAAACTCCTCTCCAGGTTTGAAATGCTCCTGAGTGTTGCCAACTGCATATTTAGATCCATTACCTAGGCTTCCAAATATATAGCACACTGACATCAGGCACAGACATATTCACCCCCGAACAGCTGTTCAAGGCATGCATATGTCGCGCCCAGGGGTATGAGGTACTCTGTCCTGGCAGTGTCTCTCTTGGGAATGTCACGGGGGTGGCCGTTGCCCGGTTCCGTGCCTTGGGCCCTTTTTGTAATGGGGGTGTATTTACAGGGGATTAAAGTAATGTTCATACATTACGCCACTTGCGGTGTTGCGGCTATACATATGGAGCCGCCGCTGCAGAATGTCACTACTGGGGCTGGTGTTGATTGCAGCCTGGATGGTAGGCCCTCCGCAAGCAGGGCTGGGCCCCAGAAGATGGGTGATGTGACAGGCGTCGGAAGAAGGTAGCCCACACAGAGGTATAGTGCAACTGGTTTTTGCTCACAACTAGTTGATGGTAACAGGTTACCTGAGGCCGGTTGGTTTCACCTCCAGGTCCCCTTCGCCCCAATGCCAGTTCAGGACTCTGGTACCTTCTTCCCCTGCACCTGTCTCTGGTAAATGGGTCCCCGTGGCATAGAGCAACTGGGTGTCCCCGTCTGGTGGTCTGTCCACTTCTGTCCGCCTGATGGTAGCGTGAACCCTGTGGGGTTGGAGTCTCTGGTCCTGTCCCCGGTTCTCCCTTTGCTACTGAGTCTTCGGATTCTTGGGGTCAGCGAAGTCCTTGATGGTCCCCTCGCTGTGCAGGTGTTAACAGGTCGGCTTGGAGCTCTTTCCTGTCCAAAGGTCCTATGCCCTGTCTGTGCGTAGTTACGGGAGTACTCCACCGTACTGCACCAGCAACTACTCTCCTGGGTACCAGGTTACCGCTAACCTGAGTCCACTGTCTTCTCCCATTATCCTATAAAATGTAAGCCCTCTACCCTTCTGTACCAGTCTGTCTATTGTAACTTGTGTATGTGGTTTGTATGTAACCCCTTCTCATGTCCAGCAACATGGAATCAATGGTGCTTTATAAATAATTAATAATAATAACTATGCACTTACTTGCAGCCTGCACTTAAATTGCAGCCTCACCCGCTCAGCAGCCTGTTACGGGGGACTGTCTGATAATAAAACCTAAAGGAATATCAGACAGTCAGGGTCCACCGTGCAAAGACCCTGCTGCAGACTATGGCAGAGTACAATACCTCTGTTAAACTCACAGATGAATATAATTAGTAAATAAGGCAATTCCTCCCTTACTTGGAGGGTGTGTGGAATGGTCTCTGTTAATGATCACAGAGACAAAAGCAGTGAGTGTGAAATGGCACCTACTTAGGTCCGTTCCTCTAGTTGTGCCGGGAGACGGACAGCAGCGTAAGCCGCACAAAGCTCCTACCTGCGTTCGCTCCACTAGTGTGCGAGGACACGAACCACTAGATATGGCACCTGTCTAGGTCCGCTCTTCTAGTGGTGCAAAAGAGACGGACAGCAGCGTAAGCCGCACAAAGCTGCTACCTGCGTTCGCTCCACTAGTGTGCGAGGACACGAACCACTAGATATGGCACCTGCCTAGGTCCGCTCTTCTAGTGGTGCAAAAGAGACGGACAGCAGCATAAGCCGCACAAAGCGCCTACCTCTGTTCGCTCCCCTAGTGTGTGAGGATATGAACAACTGCCAGACGCAGTATAAGGAACGTTACCCTAGCGGCAATGTCCACCTACGAGTAGAATCACAAGGCCCAGCCAGACCATGTGCCTCAGGCACCTGCCTATGTCCGCTCCCCTAAGAGGTAAGGATACGGACTGCAGCCGAAGCTGTAAGGTATAAGAACGCTACCCTGCCGGTAGCGCTCACCTAGCATAGACAGAGAGATGCCTAGAGGAACGTGCACAGAGAGTCTACTCTCATGCATGAACCAAGAGGACTGAGCGCCATGCGGCGTGTGTCAGGGTCTTATATAGACTCTGTGCCTCATCCAAGATGGAGGACACCAGAGCCAATCCGCTGCCAGAACGACAAGAATGACGTCACGCTGGCCTATCAACGAGCAAAGCGTCACAAGCACATGACCAGCGACCAATCGGCATAGAAGGTGTCAGAGACATGTGACCACGTGTCACAAGCACATGACCAGCGGCCAATCGGCATAGAAGGTGTCAGAGACATGTGACCTCGTGTCAGCGATAATGTCACCCGCACATGTGCAATGGCTCCAAGATAGGACTTAGTCTCCAGCGCTTGCACATGTGCAGTAGCAAGAAATCTGGACATAGTCTCCAGTGCTCGCACATGTGCATTAGCAAGAAATCTGGACATAGACTCCAGTGCCACAGCAACCGTAACAGTACCTCCTCCTCAAGGGCCCCCCTCCCGGCGACGCAGGTAATCGGCAACTAAGTCGGGAGCATGGACAGCCTCCTCAGGCTCCCAAGAGCGATGTTCCGGGCCGTAGCCCTCCCAATCTATCAAGAAGAACCTGCACCCTCTAACCATCTTAGAACCAACTATGGCTCGTACCTCATAGCTAGAGCGAGAGGAATCAGAGGCAGGAGAGTGCACTTCACGAGCGTGAGGTAAAATTGCCGGCTTTAGCAGTGAAACATGGAATTTGTCATGGATTATAAGATGGACGGGTAGCTTCAATTGGTAGACTACAGGATTTACCTGTCGAAGAACCTCATAAGGACCCAGGAAGCGAGGAGCAAATTTGACAGAGCTCACTCTAAGTTTCACGTGTTTTGCAGAGAGCCACACAAAGTCCCCTGGAGAAAAGACAGGAGCCGGGCGACGAAACTGATCGGACACCGTCTTCATACGGTCCTTAGCTGCTTGGATCGACTCTTGAGTCCGATCCCAAACCTCTCTGGCATTAGTTGCCCAGTCGGCCACAAGAGGAGGAGGTGCAGCAGCAGGAAACGGTACCGGTACCCTAGGGTGTTGCCCATTATTGAGTACGAACGGTGTCTGCCCAGTGGCCTCAGCCAGCGAATTTTTAATGGCAAATTCTGCCCAGGGTAGGAGGGAGGACCAGTTATCGTGGTTCTCAGCAACAAAGTGTCGAAGGTATATAATCATGGATTGATTGGTACGCTCAACCAAACCATTGGTCTCCGGATGGTATGCCGAAGAGAGATTCAACTCAATTTGCAGAAGGCTACAAAGATCTCGCCAGAAACGGGAAGCAAATTGCGGGCCTCTATCACAAATGATACGATCTGGCATCCCGTGAAGCCTAAAGACATGCTTGAGGAATAGTTTGTCTAGTACCCTGGAAGATGGGATTCTCGATAACGATACGAGATGGACCATCCGGGAGAAATGGTCCGTAATGACCCACACAAATCTATGTCCCTGTGAACACTGAAGATCACCCACAAAGTCCATGCCTACCATCTCCCATGGTCTATCTGGCACTGGTAAAGGATGCAAGAGCCCAGCCGGTCTCTGCCGTAACGGACGGTTGCGAGCACACGAGTAGCAGGAACCAACATATCTCTTGACGTGGCTGGCTAAGTGTGGCCACCAATACTACCTCTCGAGTAACTCTCGTGTCCGTCTAATACCAAAATGCCCACCCACCTTTGAGGTGTGGGCCCACGACAGTATATCATTCTGTCGATCCGGCGGAACAAAGGTCTTGCCCGGTGGGATTTGGTCTAACGTCACAGGGGAGAGCGTATGAAAAACCCTGGAGGGAAGGATAAGACGAGGTTCGTCAATCTCTTCCTGGGTAGAAACCATAGAGCGAGACAGGGCGTCTGCCTTGTTATTCTTACTCCCAGACAGATAGTTGATGGAGAAGTGAAAGCGGGAGAAAAACAAGGACCAGCGGGCTTGGCGAGGATTCAGACGCTGAGCGGTTTGTAAGTACGTCAGATTCTTATGCTCTGTATAGACCTGGAAAGGATGTTTCGCTCCTTCCAGCAAGTGACGCCACTCCTCCAAGGCTAATCTCAGGGCGAGCAGTTCCCTATCCCCAATGGTATAGTTTCTCTCTGCCGGTGAAAAGGTTTTAGCAAAGAAGAAACACGGCCTTTTTCTACCTGCACCGTTCTTTTGATACAAGACCGCACCAGCACCCACTGAAGAGGCATCAACCTCCAAGAGGAAGGGCTTATTCTCATCGGGTCTTTGAAGAACGTGAGCAGTTGAAAAGTGTCTTTTTACTGCCTCAAAAGCCTGGGATGTCTCAGTAGACCAGACTTTTGGATTAGCACCTTTCTTAGTCAAGGCCACCAAAGGGGCCACCAAAGTAGAGAAATGGGGTATGAACTGCCTGTAATAATTTATGAATCCTAAGAAGCGTTGCACCGCCTTCAATGAATGAGGTTCGGACCATTCCAGGACAGCAGAGAGCTTCGCAGGATCCATAGCCAGACCCTCTTGTGAGATAATGTAGCCCAAAAAAGGCAAGGATGACTGCTCGAATACACATTTTTCGAGTTTAGCAAACAAAGAGTGCTCCCTTAAACGGGAAAGGACACGAACGACATCCTGACGATGAGTCTCCAGATCAGGAGAAAAAATCAGGATGTCGTCCAGATACACCACGACGGAGGATAACAGTAAATCCCTGAATACATCATTTACGAAGTCCTGAAATACTGCGGGTACATTACATAAACCAAAAGGCATGACGAGGTATTCATAGTGACCGTCTCGGGTGTTAAAAGCGGTCTTCCATTCGTCACCCTCTCGAATTCGTACAAAGTTATACGCACCCCGCAGATCCAACTTCGTAAAAACCTGAGCTCCCCTCAGCCTGTCAAAGAGCTCTGAAATTAAAGGTAACGGGTATTTATTCTTTATCGTGATTGCGTTGAGACCCCTGTAATCTATGCAGGGACGTAAATCACCATCTTTCTTCCGAACAAAGAAAAACCCAGCTCCCGCGGGAGAGACGGACTTCCGAATGAACCCCTTCTCTAAACTCTCTCTTATATAGGTCGACATGGCCTCAGACTCAGGTATTGACAGGGGGTAAACCCTGCCCTTAGGTGGAACCGAACCTGGAATAAAGTCTATGGCACAGTCATACGGCCTATGGGGTGGAAGAACCTCAGCACCCTGTTTGGAGAACACGTCAGCGAAATCCAAATAGGGTGTAGGTATGGGAGACAGATCAGTTGATGCAACCGCCACGACCTTAGGTGGTAAGGGAAGACATCGGGACTGACATTTCGAACCCCAACTAATAATGCTGTCGGACTCCCAGTCAATTAGAGGAGCATGGGTCCGAAGCCATGGGAAACCCAGAAGAACGTCGTCTATACCCTCAGGCAAAACAAGAAAAGAAATCTCCTCTATGTGACCCTGAGACAGGGAAAGGCGCAAGGGAACTGTCCTCAATGTAATTGTCACGCTCCCCGGTGCCCGTGCCATGCTCCCCGGTGCCCATACCATGCTCCCCGGTTCCTCTGTCATGCTCCCCGGCTCCCCTGCCATGCTCCCCGGCTCCTCTGCCTTGCTCACCGGCTCCCCTGCCATGCTTCCCCACTCTCAGGTTACGCTCCGCCGCTCCCGTGCCAGGCTTCCCGGTCCCCCGCTCCACAGCCTTCATGCCCCATCACCTGCGGTCCCCAGGCAGCCGGTCCCCGCTCCCGGCGCCCATCGGTAACGCTGAGCCAGCCCGGCACTCCTGCCTCCTGTGCACCGCTCCCTGCTCTGGCTTCTGGCACCCGGGCCTCGCGCATGCGCATTAGGGCGCGCGCGCAGTCATTGACCCTCTCTTAAAGGGCCAGTGTCCTCCAACAGGATATTGAAGAATCAGGTACAGGGTATATAGGGCGATCCTTTCCAAGTGGGCGGAGCCTGTTCTTCGTGTTTGCTAAGCTAGGAGTCAGGTCTCCTTGTGTCTTGTGCCATACTTACCTATCTGTCTTGTAGAGTCGCCCCTGTCTCGCCAACCGGTCCTGACGACTCCCGAACCCCGAACGGTGACTGCCTGCCATCCCGTCAGTCCCTACCATCTCCGATCCCTGGATCCGTGTGGTGACCCACCTCCTCGCTCCGTTGGTTCCGGATTCTGCCTGACGTCATCTCGGCCTCCGAACCTGAGCTCCGTCACCCGGACTACCTTCAGAGACTCCGTGGTCCCAGGGACTTCTTCACTCCACTCCTCTGAACGGACTGTCCTGCTACCTGTAGTGCTCCAGCTACCGGGCACCTTGCCCTCGGTGAGGTGTTCAGCCCAGTGGATCCACCTCCTGGGCCTACCCGCCCTCCTGGTCCTAACAGTAAGAACAGGCCATGGATCCCGCCGAAGCACAAGCGGCCCAGCTGGGCAACTTGCAGCAGGAACTCGGACGACAGCGCGAGACCCAGTCCCGCATGCTGGCCTTCATGTCCTCGGTGGATACCCGCCTGAACACGCTGCAAGCAACTGCCACGTCCCTGACATCTCAGGCTTCAACAGCACAGGCCACGGCCACAGTTCCCGTGGCGGCTACCTCGGAAGCTTCTAAACTCCGCTTGGCCTCTCCACCCCGCTATGCCGGAGATCCCAAGACCTGCAGAGGATTCTTAAATCAGTGTGTGATACTTATTATATGTTCTGAGGATTTCGATAGCGTAGGGCAATGATCAGCAGAGACGAGTTTTTGATACAAGATGTTTTATAATCTGTAACCACGGTAGATAACAACGGAACAAACACAGCAGTACAAATACACAAAATACCTTCCCGAAACGGAGCGGAGGGAATTCCCGGGGCCACGCACCGGACTCCCCCAGGGAGACCACCAGAGCGAACCCCTATACAGGGACTGTCCGGCAATCACCCCGGAAGGCCTAAATGCGCAGCAGCCGGGACACAATGGGCAAGCGGTAAAAGTCCAGGAGTGTCCGTACGGGATGATTGTCCAGAGTGGTTACGAACCAGAGAGAACCGGGCAGAGTGCTGACCGAAGATGGCAGACGGAATCCGGGCACAGCTTGAGAAACCGGGTAAGGTCCAGAGTCGGTCGGTAGTCTTTAGGAGGATCCAAAAGCAATCAGGATTAGCAGCAGCAAAGCAGGAGCACACAGCAAGCAGTATACTCAGGCACTGGACTGGGCTGAGAGGCGGCCTTTTAAGCAGCTGGACAGGAAGTAGGGCAACAGAACCTTAAACTCCATGTTAACTGAGGGCAAGCTCATTCAAAAGAGAACTGGAAAATCTGGAAACCTGACACAGTGCTCCCTCCACTTTAAGCTGCTTCCGCACCTGTTTGCCTCCGACCAAGCCAAGGTGGCGTTTGTGATGTCCCATCTGGAGGGTGAGGCACTGGCCTGGATGAACCCCTTGTGGGAGAAGGAGGACCCTGTAACTTCGAACATCCAGGACTTCCTTCAGGCGTTTAGAACCACCTTTGACGAACCCGGACGTGCCGCCGCATCCGCTTCATCACTCCTCAGGCTACGTCAGGGGACCCTGACGGTGGGGCAGTATGCCATCCGCGTTCGCACCTTGGCCTCAGAATTAGGGTTGAACAATGAAGCCCTCACCGCCGCCTTCTGGGAAGGACTCTCCAGTCGTATTAAGGACGAGCTGGCAGGCCGCGATGTTCCTTCCACACTGGATGCCCTAATTGCATTAGCCACCCGCGTGGACCTCAGATTCCAGGAACGATCCAAAGAGGTGTCCCGCGAGAGACGTCCGATACGGCATTCCTCTCCTCCGCAGAAGCCCGTCGTACCTCAGTCGGCATCGTCTGGCGTCTCTGTCCACGAACCCATGCAGATTGACCGTCTGAGGCAGTCCGAACAACGCCGAGCAGAACGGCTCGCTAAGGGTCTCTGCTTCTACTGCGGAGAGGGCACACACCTGCTACGTTCCTGTCCAGAGAGGCCGGGAAACTCCAAAGCCTAGGGTTGGTTGGAGAGGCCACCCTAGGTGCTGGGACTCTCTCAGACCCGGTTACGTGGACCGTTCAAGTGACAACGGGAGAGACGCGGTTCACGGCCGAGGCGTACCTCGACTCCGGGGCAGCAGGCAATTTCATCCAGCAGGCCACGGTGGACAAGTACCAGGTGCCGGTTACTCCACTCGACAAACCCCTCGTGATTGCATCTGTAGATTGGAGACCCCTCTCTGACACCATCTCGTGGATTACCAAGCCAGTAGGACTACGTATCGGTGCCCTGCACACCGAGAACATCACTCTCTACGTCCTCCCACACATATCTCATCAAATCCTGCTGGGACTCCCCTGGTTACGGACACACGAACCGTCGGTCAGCTGGCGTACTGGTGAAATTACCCGATGGGGCTCCTCTTGCCACGAGAACTGCCTGAAGTCCATACAGCCCATCCGACGACCTCCGCTTCCGGAGTCCCTACCAGGACTGCCTTCGGCCTACTGGTCCTACGCGGACGTCTTTGATAAAAAGGAGTCAGAGGTACTGCCGCCACATCGTCCTTACGACTGTGCCATCGACATACTCCCGGGAACTACACCACCTCGAGGACGGATATATCCTTTGTCTCCTGCTGAAACAAGGGCCATGTCTGCCTACATCACTGAGAACCTGGCAAGGGGATTCATCCGGAGATCCTCCTCTCCTGCCGGAGCAGGCTTCTTCTTAGTTAAGAAGAAAGAGGGTGACCTACGCCCATGCATTGACTACCGGGGATTAAACCAAATCACCGTAAAAAATAAATACCCCCTGCCGCTCATCCCCGAATTGTTTGATCGGCTTAGAGGAGCTCGTGTGTTTACCAAGTTGGATCTTCGGGGTGCCTACAACCTTGTCCGCATCCGCTCTGGGGACGAATGGAAGACCGCATTGAATACTCGCGATGGGCACTACGAATACTGTGTGATGCCCTTCGGTCTGTGTAGCGCACCAGCAGTCTTTCAAGAATTGGTGAACGACGTGTTCCGGGACCTTCTCTACGTCTGTGTGGTGGTGTATCTGGATGACATCCTGGTCTTCTCTCTGGACCTCCAGACCCACAGAGAGAACGTGCAGCTGGTACTACAAAGACTGAGAGAGAATAGTCTGTACGCCAAGTACGAGAAGTGTGTCTTCGAGCAGTCCTCTCTTCCCTTCCTGGGTTACATAATCTCCGATACTGGTCTGCAGATGGACCCAGAGAAGGTCTCTTCCATTCTCAACTGGCCCCCTCCTTCCGGACTGAAGGCAATCCAACGGTTTCTTGGATTTGCGAACTATTACCGTCAGTTCATCCCTCACTTCTCTGCCCTGACTGCGCCTCTCTCCGCCTTGACCAAGAAGGGGGCTAATCCAAAGGACTGGTCACCTGCGGCCGACGCCGCATTTTGCTCCCTGAAACAGGCGTTTTCTTCCTCTCCTGTGCTCCACCGTCCTGAGTTAAACCGACAGTTCACCTTGGAGGTGGATGCCTCCTCCTCGGGAGCCGGAGCAGTGCTCATGTAGAAGTCCTCCTCTGGGAGGATGGTTACTTGCGGATTCTACTCCAAGAGCTTCTCAGCGCCTGAATGCAACTACACCATCGGTGACCGAGAGCTATTAGCAGTCAAACTGGCTCTGGAGGAGTGGCGCTACCTTCTGGAGGGAGCAGTGTACCCCGTGATCATTTACACGGACCACAAGAACCTGGAATACCTGCGGTCTGCTCAGCGACTGAACCCACGACAAGCCAGGTGGTTCTTGTTCTTTGCCAGGTTCGATTTTCAGCTCCATTTTCGGCCCGCGGATAAGAATGTGCGAGCAGATGCCTTGTCCAGGTCATTCGTGCCCATGGAACAGGAGGAGGAGACATCCCAGCCCATCATCTGCCCAAGTAAAATCATTCCGGTGGCCCCTGTAACCCTGGCCCAGATACCGCCCGGGAAGACCTATGTCTCTGAGACTGACAGACAAAAAGTGTTGCATTGGGGTCATGCCTCGAGAATAGCCGGCCATGCTGGTCAGAAGAGAACATGGAGTACAATTGTACGTCACTACTGGTGGCCATCCCTTCGCACGGACGTCGCGTCCTTTGTCTCAGCCTGCTCCTCTTGTGCCCGGAACAAGACGCCCAAACACCTGCCATATGGTTGCCTTCTGCCTCTGCCAATTCCCTCCGTTCCGTGGCAACACATTGCTATGGACTTTATTACAGACTTACCCTTGTCCGCTGGACACACAGTCATATGGGTCGTGGTGGATCGGTTCTCCAAAATGGCTCATTTCGTCCCTATGGCTGGATTGCCCTCTGCCCAGGAACTCGCTGACGCCTACATACAGCACATCTTCCGATTGCATGGCTTTCCATCACACATTGTGTCCGATAGAGGGACTCAGTTTACCTCCCGCTTCTGGAGGGCCCTCTGCAAACATCTGGGAGTGGCTCTGGACTTTTCTTCAGCCTACCATCCTCAGTCGAATGGCCAAGTGGAACGAGTCAATCAGATCCTGACCTCCTTCTTGCGTCACTACGTTAATACCCATCACGACGACTGGTCCACGCTTCTTCCTTGGACTGAATTCTCCCATAACCACCACGTCAGTGAGTCCTCCTCCAGCTCTCCCTTCCATGTCGTTTACGGACTTCAGCCTTCCATCCCATTACCTGTATCTCCTTCATCGGATGTCCCTGCTGCTGATGCTCTAGTCCGTGACTTTACAACAATTTGGGACTCTGTCAAGACGTCCCTTGGACGTGCTTCCCTGCGGATGAAGAGACACGCAGACAAGAGGCGTCTGGATCCTCCGTGTTTCTCTCCAGGAGATCTGGTCTGGCTTGCTTCCAAGTACGTCCGATTGAAGCTACCATCATACAAGCTGGGTCCTCGCTACATCGGGCCGTTTAAACTCATCAGCAAGATCAATAAGGTCTCCTACAAGCTGCAGCTCCCGGCCACGATGAAGATACCCAACTCCTTCCACGTCTCCCTGCTCAAGCCAGTTGTCCTTGGTCCCTTCTCCGCTGTTGCTAGTTCTGCTCCTCCTCCTATTGCTGATGATGACATCTATGCGGTAAGGGATATCATGGCCATGAAGACCGTGCGGGGCCGACAGTTCTTTCTGGTGGACTGGGCTGGGTATGGTCCTGAGGATAGGTCCTGGGAACCCCGGGAGAATGTGGGTACTCCTCTGATACGTGCCTTCCTGTCCCGGTTGCGGGGAGGGGGGCGTGGGGGAGGGGGTACTGTCACGCTCCCCGGTGCCCATGCCACGCTCCCCGGTTCCTCTGCCATGCTCCCCGGCTCCTCTGCCTTGCTCACCGGCTCCCCTGCCACGCTTCCACGCTCTCAGGTTACGCTCCGCCGCTCCCGTGCCAGGCTTCCCGGTCCCCCGCTCCACAGCCTTCATGCCCCATCACCTGCGGTCCCCAGGCAGCCCGGTCCCCGCTCCCGGTGCCCATCGGTAACGCTGAGCCAGCCCGGCACTCCTGCCTCCTGTGCACCGCTCCCTGCTTTGGCTTCTGGCACCCGGGCCTCGCGCATGCGCATTAGGGCGCGCGCGCAGTCATTGACACTCTCTTAAAGGGCCAGTGTCCTCCAACAGGATATTGAAGAATCAGGTACAGGGTATATAGGGCGATCCTTTCCAAGTGGGCGGGGCCTGTTCTTCGTGTTTGCTAAGCTAGGAGTCAGGTCTCCTTGTGTCTTGTGCCATACTTACCTATCTGTCTTGTAGAGTCGCCCCTGTCTCGCCAACCGGTCCTGACGACTCCCGAACCCCGAACGGTGACTGCCTGCCATCCCGTCAGTCCCTACCATCTCTGATCCCTGGATCCGTGTGGTGACCCACCTCCTCGCTCCGTTGGTTCCGGATTCTGCCTGACGTCATCTCGGCCTCCGAACCTGAGCTCCGTCACCCGGACTACCTTCAGAGACTCCGTGGTCCCAGGGACTTCTTCACTCCACTCCTCTGAACGGACTGTCCTGCTACCTGTAGTGCTCTGGCTACCGGGCACCTTGCCCTCGGTGAGGTGTTGAGCCCAGTGGATCCACCTCCTGGGCCTACCCGTCCTCCTGGTCCTAACAGTAATGGAGTCAGACAACATAGTCCCATTCACAACATGGACAGGAATAGGCGCCTCTAACATGATAGAGGGAATATTGTGCCTCTTTACAAATCCTGAGGACACAAAAGTCCCGTCAGCTCCGGAATCCACAAAAGCCATAATAGGCCATGTATTCTCAGAGAATGAGAGCTGACCTGGGATACTACACTTAGAGGGTGCAGAAGACGTCTCTAGTAACCCCCCTCTAATAGTTACTAGGCCTGGGAGTTTCCCTGACGGCTAGGACACTTGTTGGCATAGTGCCCAGCCTGACGACATACGTAACATATAGGAGGACCAGACTTGCGTAGTCTGGAGGATGTATGACCTAACTCCATAGGAGAGGGAGATGTTTCAGATGCTGAGGAAGATGGTAGTGGACCCTCAACAACTGGAATAGCCCGAAGCTTAGGGCGTGAGGAAGAGACCTCGAGTCTACGTTCCCTATGGCGTACGTCGATCCTCGTTGCTACTGTGATCAGGTCCTCCAGAGAAGCAGGGACCTCACGAGTAGCAAGAGCATCCTTGACATAGCCTACCAACCCTCTCCAGAAGATAGAAATCAACACCTTCTCTGGCCAATCTAGTTCTGCCACCAGAGTTCTAAAAGCAATGGCATAAGAACTAGTCGATAACGAACCCTGAGACAGATCTAACAGTCTCAGAGCCGCATCATGGGTAACCTGCGGACCCATGAATACCGCCTTAAGAGCATCAAGAAAGTCTTGATGTCTCAGAGTAACCACATCAGAGCGCTCCCATAGGGGAGTCGCCCATTCTAAGGCTTTGTCCTGAAGTAAGGAGATGATAAAGCCTACTCTGGACCTCTCCGTAGAGAAGCGAGAAGAGTTGACCTCTAGGTGTATCTGACACTGACTAATGAAACCACGACATGATCTGGCATCGCCAGAATATCTGTTTGGCAGATCAAGTCGAGGATCATGTGCAGATGTCACCATGGTCTGAGGTTTATCCTCTATACTCTTGAGCCGCGACTCAAGTACTTGTATGTAACAGTGTAACTGCTGATATTCTGCCATAACTGCCAGACCCTTGGCTCAGTCCTAATGTTACGGGGGGCTGTCTGATAATAAAACCTAAAGGAATATCAGACAGTCAGGGTCCACCGTGCAAAG
The DNA here is from genome assembly GCF_048569485.1 of Anomaloglossus baeobatrachus. NCBI lineage: Eukaryota > Metazoa > Chordata > Amphibia > Anura > Aromobatidae > Anomaloglossus > Anomaloglossus baeobatrachus. Next base: position 445,108,233 of record NC_134356.1, read on the forward strand.
ACTCTGCTGCAGACTATGGCAGACTACAATACCTCTGTTAAACTCACAGATGAATATAATTAGTAAATAAGGCAATTCCTCCCTTACTTGGAGGGTGTGTGGAATGATCTCTGTTAATGATCACAGAGACAAAAGCAGTGAGTGTGAAATGGCACCTACCTAGGTCAGTTCCTCTAGTGGTGCCGGGAGACGGACAGCAGCGTAAGCCGCACAAAGCTCCTACCTGCGTTCGCTCCACTAGTGTGCGAGGACACGAACCACTAGATATGGCACCTGCCTAGGTCCGCTCTTCTAGTGGTGCAAAAGAGACGGACAGCAGCATAAGCGCTCCTACCTCTGTTCGCTCCCCTAGTGTACGAGGATACGAACAACTGCCAGACGCAGTATAAGGAACGTTACCCTAGCGGCAATGTCCACCTACGAGTAGAATCACAAGGCCCAGCCAGACCATGTGCCTCAGGCACCTGCCTATGTCCGCTCCCCTAAGAGGTAAGGATACGGACTGCAGCCGAAGCTGTAAGGTATAAGAACGCTACCCTGCCGGTAGCGCTCACCTAGCATAGACAGAGAGATGCCTAGAGGAACGTGCACAGAGCGTCTACTCTCATGCATGAACCAAGAGGACTGAGCGCCATGCGGTGTGCGCCAGGGTCTTATATAGACTCTGTCCCTCATCCAAGATGGAGGACACCAGAGCCAATCCACTGCCAGAACGACAGGAATGACGTCACGCTGGCCTATCACCGAGCAAAGCGTCACAAGCACATGACCAGCGACCAATCGGCATAGAAGGTGTCAGAGACATGTGACCACGTGTCACAAGCACATGACCAGCGGCCAATCGGCATAGAAGGTGTCAGAGACATGTGACCTCGTGTCAGCGATGATGTCACCCGCACATGTGCAATGGCTCCAAGATGGGACTAATTCTCCAGCGCTTGCACATGTGCAGTAGCAAGAAATCTGGACAGACTCCAGTGCCACAGCAACCATAACACAGCCCTTGCTTTGTCACAAAAAATAAATTTAGAATCACTAGGATATGTTGAAGCATATTAGTTATTACCATGTAACAAACACTGGTCAGAAATGAAAATTTGGTCTGGTCAGGAAGGTGAAAACAGGCTTTGGCGGTAAGGGGTTAAATGTTAAGTGGGCACTTATTGGTTTATGAGGCTGTCAAAGTACCACACAGGGGGCATTATTACTTTCCTGAGGGCAAAATGTGGGCACTGTTTTTTACGGCACTTACAAAAGACATTAAATTCTAGTGGTCTGTTTTACCATCTTGAATCTTAAGGGCACACATAGGAGGCATTTTACTAGGTAAGGGGCTGTTACGTCACCGCCCAAGTCTGCTCCAGCGACTTCTGCTCCGATCGCCAGGCGACGCTGTGTTCCTGCCGTGGATGCTGCTGGTGATGGGAGAGGAGTCGTGGGTGCGGGCTCCGATCATCCACTGGGCTGAGTTATCTTGGGATCTTCAGTACCGCTGGCTGACTGTGGGTGGCGTGTGTCTTCCAGCTGAAGTTGCCAGAGTTCAGCTACAGCCAATGGGAAGACACCACACCCTTCTTATTCCCCCTCCTGTCACATGACCACTGCCAGAGATAGTTCTGATTTCCTGGCTCCTGTTCCGCCCTGTTCTGTTTTGTGATTCCTGTGTGCTGACTTCTGCGTGTTTTCTGACTACCCTTCTGCCTGCTGTTTTTGTACCTCGCTGCCCGATCCGGATTTGACCTCTGCTACGTTTTCTGATTACGTCCTTGTCTGCCGATTCTGTCCCTGTTCTGCTATTCCTGGTTTGACCCTGCCTGACGACTACTTTCATCGGACTGTAGCCTTCCACAGGTAGTGATCTCCAGGGCCCTGTGTAATTCCAAATCCCTGTATAGGGGTTAAAGGGTTTCAGGGTTCTGGGCATCCTGCTTGGTGAGTGGCTTCCCTCTAGTCTGTCCATTACATCCCCCCTGAGACTGTTGATCCAGGCAGGCGTTACATTATCTCTGGGCCATCTAACAATTAAAGAAAAAAAAATGGATTCTTTCCATGCTGTGCTAAACCAGGTGCACACCCTTTCTGGCCTTGTTCATGGACTTACACAGCAGGTGCAGGATCTCAGGTCTGCTCAGGTTCAAGCCCCTGCAGCACCTACCTTGTCGTGTCCAAAGTCCCGTCGACTGCAAGGGAGCAGATCACATTGTGGAGCCGAACATGGAGAGCCTGGATCTCAGAGGCAATCGCTTCCAAAGGAGCAGCAGCGCCTGAGTGGGCCCCAGGATACTCACTCAGGCGCCCAGGTACTTCCTGCGGACCCTATGAGGTTAATGTTACCTGTCCAATTGTCTCACCAGGGAAAATGTGTACGATTGCAGGCCTTCATTGATTGTGGCTCTGCAACTAATTTCTTAGACACTATTGTAGCAAAAGAACTGGGTTTGCCTTTGCTAAGATTGAATGCTCGCATTAGAATATCTGCTATCGATAGTACACCACTCACTCAGGGTGTGGTTACTTTTGTAACTCCAGAGATCTCCATGCTTGTTGGAGCTCTGCATGTAGAAACTGTGTCATTTTTTGTTCTTGAGAATCTGATTTCAGCAGTGGTATTGGGCATGCCATGGCTGCGCAACATAACCCGGTCATAGACTGGCACCAGGGTGAGATTGTGCGCTGGAGCCCTGAGTGTCAGGAGACATGCATGTCTTTATTTGTTAACTTGACTAGAGCTGAACCTATTTTCATACGTCATGCATTCAGGGATTTTGCTGATGTGTTTTCGGTATCTGAATCTGAAAAATTACCTCCGCACAGAGATTATGACTGCCCCATAGATTTGGTCCTCAATTCCCGACTCCCCAAGGGTAATATGTATAATCTTTCTGGTCCAGAGCGTCAGGCCATGAAAGATTATATAGCAGACAGTCTGCAGAGAGGGTTTATCAGACCATCCAGGTCACCAGTCGGCGCTGGATTCTTTTTTGTTGATAAAAAAGACGGTGGCCTCAGACCTTGTATTGACTACCGTGCACTTAATGCTATTACTGTAAAGAATCAGTACCCTCTGCCACTAATCCCCCGATCTCTTTAACCAGCTCATAGGAGCCCAGTGGTTTACCAAACTGGATCTCAGGGGTGCATATAACCTAATCCGCATCAGAGAAGGAGATGAGTGGAAAACAGCATTTAACACTCCAGAGGGACACTATGAGTACTTGATAATGCCTTTTGGGTTAAGTAATGCGCCGGCTGTCTTTCAGAACTTTGTCAATGACATTTTCAGGGATATCTGTGGTGGTCTATCTGGATGACATCCTGATTTATTCTCCTGATGCTATGTCACATGTCCAACATGTCCGCACTGTACTCCAGAGACTCAGGGAGAACTCCCTATTTGCTAAATACGAGAAATGTGTTTTTTTTTGAGGCAGAGGTTAATTTCCTGGGTTATATCTTGTCTGCAGAAGGCTTCCGCATGGATCCCTCTAAGCTTCGACCGATTAAGGAGTGGGTGTGTAAGGGGTAGTCGGACCCCTGGTAGTGAAGGAGCGGTTTTTCCCCCCTGAAAACGCCACAGTAGTATGGAGGCAAATTGTAAATGTTGCAGGTAAAATGTTACCTGTCATAAACTGTTTCCCCGCTAGGTGCCAGTGTAGAGCAGTGGTTCCCCTGGTAACAGTGGCAGGGAAGGAAGGGGCAGGGCAGCCTAGGTGGGGAAGGAAGGGTTCTGAATGCAGAGTCCAGTGTGCAGTGAGATGTGAGAGGCGAGCAAGCTCGGTCTGAGGTGACGGGGCAGAGTGTGGGAGTGAGACGAGGCAGTCAGCCTGACTGAGTACTCTTGGCTAGAAAGCAGAGGAAACCCATGAGAAACGGTGGAAGAGTTGGGACTAGTCCGGAGCCGGTGGTGTGTACTAGAGTGGAGTGCAGCTATCAGGGGGATAACAAGTGGCCCCTGCAGGCGAAGGTTAGTGCCCTGACAAAGAAGTGGAGAGGTGAGAACTTATCCAGAGCCGGTAGTGTGTGCTGGATCTGCCCTACAGTAAATCCGGGTTAGAGCGCAGCTACTAGGGGGTTAACGTATGTCCCCTGCAGGCAAAGGAAAGTGCCCGTAGAGAAAAAGGAAACCGTTTTTGTAGAAAAGGACCTGTAACTTGTAACGTACTAAAGTAAACCTGCTGCAAACAGAAAGATGGAAGCTTTGTTTAATAAATCGGTGTTTGGTTTATCTGCTGCCTGCAATTGTCTCTTTCCTGAAAGTGAAGAAGGAGCTGGAGAGCACAGAAAGAACGCTGTCATGAATGGGCCCCATGCATCCACACTCTGCCCCAACAACACACCTGTTTTGCAAGTAACGGCCGGGCCGGGGTTCAGCCTGCGGCCCACAAGGCGAGGGGACCCGACTACACCCCCTGAGGCGCCCCCTGCCCCCATTACAGGTGCAACCCAAATCTCTTAAAGCCTTGCAGCGTTTCCTTGGATTTGCTAATTATTATCGCAAATTCATTAGAGATTTTTCCAAAATTGCCAAACCCCTCACTGATTTGACTAAAAAGGGGGCTGATGTGGTTAATTGGAAGCCATAGGCGATCCATGCCTTCTCAAAATTAAAAGACTGTTTTTCCTCACACCCGATTCTGGTTCAGCCTGACCTTATGCGTCCGTTTATAGTAGAAGTCGATGCATCTGAGGTCGGAGTGGGAGCGGTGCTATCACAAGGTACTCCATCTCTCACTCAGCTTCGTCCTTGTGCCTTCTTTTCTCGCAAGTTTTCTCCCACAGAGAGAAATTATGATATTGGTAATCGAGAGCTGTTGGCAATCAAATGGGCCTTCGAGGAATGGCGCCACTTCCTCGAAGGCGCCAAACATAAGGTCACAGTTCTCACAGACCATAAGAACCTCACTTATCTGGAATCTGCTAAGAGACTCAATCCTAGGCAGGCCAGGTGGGCATTGTTCTTCTCCAGATTTGATTTTGTGGTAATGTTTTGGCCCGGTACCAATAACACCAGAGCTGATGCACTTTCCCGTAGTTTCTGTCCCTCTCAGTCTGAAAACTCTGAACCAGTCCCTATTTTAGCTAAAGGCGTTATTATGTCATCTGTTTCCTTAGATTTGATAGAAGAGGTCCAGAATACCAACAGTAAACAGTAAACTGTTTGTTGTCCCCTCACTTCGCCTACAGGTACTCCAGGAATCCCACAATTCTGTGCTGGCAGGTCACCCTGGTATTGGCAATTCCTTCCGATTAGTAACCAGGTATTTTTGGTGGCCAACCGTAGCGAAAGATTGTAAGCACTATGTACTGTCTTGTGAAACATGTGATCGAGCCAAGGCACCCCGTACCCGCCCTGCCAGATTTCTCCAGTCCCTACCTACTCCAGTAAGCCCTTGGACACATCTCTCCATGGACTTCATCACTGACTTTCCACCCTCAGAAGGGAAGACTTGTATCTGGGTAGTAGTGGATAGATTCAGCAAACAGTGTCATTTTGTTCCTCTGTCCGGATTACCAAATTCTGAAACTCTTAGCAAGTTGTTTATGAGGCATATTGTGCGGTTACGCTGGGTTCCGGAAAATATTGTTTGTGACCGAGGAACACAGTTCGTCTCGAAATTCTGGAGGGCGTGTTGTAAAAAGATCAATATAGAATTATCTTTTTCATCTGCCTATCACCCAGAGACCAATGGTCAGACCAAACGTTCCAATCAAACCCTTGAACAATATCTCCGGTGTTATGTGTCTGACCGTCAGTCTGACTGGGTGGAAAATCTGCCGCTAGCTGAGTTCGCTATCAATAATCAGTATCAGGAATCCATCAAGACTACCCCCTTTTTCTGCAATTTAGGGTTGCATCCACTTTTTTTTTTTTTCTCTTCCGCTGTGTTGGATACTCCTGAGGCTGAATCAACTGTGGACAAATTGAATGCTATTTGGTCTGAGGTGAAAGAGAACCTGAAAAAGGCAAAGGATAGTCAAGCCTCCTCTGTTAATAAGAGACGTTCCAAGGGCCCTAGCCTTGGAGTTGGGGACAAGGTATGGTTATCCACACGGAATATTAAACTCAAGGTCCCTTCTGCTAAGCTGGGTCCAAGATTTATAGGACCTTACGAGATAATCAAGGTAATTAATCCCACAGCTTTCCCCCTGCAACTCCCCCCGTTCTTTAAGATATCGAATGTGTTCCATAAGTCCCTCCTCAAGTTATATCGTGCCCCCGTTCACCCAGTCTGTGCCCCCCCTCCTCCTGTTTTGGTTGAAGGTAAATTGGAGTATGAGGTACAGAGAATACTTGATTCCCGTATTGTCAGAGGGGCGGTACAGTATTTGGTGCATTGGAGGGGTTACGGCCCTGAGGAGAGGTCATGGGTCCCTGCGAGCGATATTCATGCTAAGCGTCTGGTCCGGCGGTTTCACCTCCAATTCCCTGGGAAGCTGGGTTTTGAGGGTCCGGAGGCCCCTCGTGGAGGGGGGGGTACTGTTACGTCACCTTCTGCTCTGATAGCCAGGCGATGCCGTGTTCCTGCCATGGATGGTGCTGGTGATGGGAGAGGAGTCGATGCCGGCGGTGCCGGTAAGCGCGGGCTCCGATCATCCACTGGGCTTATCTTGAGATCTGCAGTACCGCTGGCTGACTGTGGGTGGCATGTGTCTTCCAGCTGAAGTTGCCAGCGTTCAGCTACAGCCAATGGGAAGACACCACACCCTTCTTATTCCCCCTCCTGTCACATGACCACTGCCAGAGATAGTTCTGATTTCCTGGCTCCTGTTCCGCCCTGTTCTGTTTTGTGATTCCTGTGTGCTGACTTCTGCGTGTTTTCTGACTACCCTTCTGCCTGCTGTTTTTGTACCTCGCTGCCCGATCCAGATTTGACCTCTGCTACGTTTTCTGATTACGTGCTTGTCTGCCGATTCTGTCCCTGTTCTGCTATTCCTGGTTTGACCCTGCCTGACGACTACTCTCCTCGGACTGCAGCCTTCCACAGGTAGTGATCTCCAGGGCCCTGTGTAATTCCAAATCCCTGTATAGGGGTTAAAGAGTTTCAGAGTTCTGGGGGTCCTGCTTGGTGAGTGGCTTCCCTCTAGTCTGTCCATTACATCCCCCCTGAGTCTGGTGATCCAGGCAGGCATTACAGGGGCACAGTGTTAGGCGTTATTACATGTGGCACTAACCTGAGCACTGATATTGTGCCGTTCAGCATGTTCAGTTATAGGGACACAGATGGCAGCAGTGGCTGAGTATTGGGGTGTCAGCAGAATGAGGAGTGTGTGCAGGTTTGGAGTATTGAGGACACTGCTGGTAATGTGACAAGTCAAATGTATTTTGTTGTACTCTCTGGGCCACATGAAAAACACAGGAAAAGTGAATGACTCCATCAGAAAAAAACGTCAGCTCTTAAGGCTTTGTGCGCACGCTGCGTTTCTTGCCACGTTTCCAGGTTATTCGGGTGCAGTTTTGATACCGAAACTGCATGCATTTCCTTCCCCAGAAAAGTCTATGAAATTTAATTTTTACTGTGCGCACGTTGCAGGTTTTTTTGGCTGCATCTTTGTGGGGACCATAAAGATGCAGTATATCAATTCTTTTTGCGTTTTGTCCCTGCGCTTTGTTGCTCTGGCAAATCAATCTCCCACTGACTCGGGGTCAGCGGGAAATTGATCTTTGGTATCTTGCCTGATGCTGGTCCCCATATAAGGTCTATGGGGACCAGAATCCGGCGCAAAGGGGTAGGAGATAGTGATTCGTTCTTACCGATTTGTTGGGACCATAAAGATGCAGTATATCAATTATTTTTGCATTTTGTCCCTGCGCTTTGTAGTACTGGCAAATCAATCACCCACTGACTCGGGGTCAGCGGGAAATTGATCTTTGGTATCTTGCCTGATGCTGGTCCCCATATAAGGTCTATGGGGACCAGAATCCGGCGCAAAGAGGTAGGAGATAGTGATTCGTTCTTACCAATTCACCGGCGCAGCTGACACACTGCTCCTGCAGTCGCTCATTCATATTTACTGCTTCCCCCACCCACGGCGTCTGTGATTGGTTGCAGTCAGACAAGACACCACGCTGAGTGACTGTGTCTGAGGCTTTCAATCACAGATGACAGTGGGCGGGTCTCTATCTTACATTAAAATAAATAAATTGGCGTAGGATCCCGCCATATTATGATATCAGCAAAGATAAAGTCCGACGACTGAAGGCTGGTATTCTCAGGCTGGGGATACACATGGTTATTGGGCACCCCCCATCTTAAAAATATCAGCCTGCAGCCCCTGGCATTGCCACATCCATTAGATGTGTCAGTCACGACACTATACCCGACTCTTCCCGATTGACCTGGTGCGGTGGCAATTGGGTTAAGAAGGAGTTAATGGCAGCCCAGAGCAGCCATTAAGTCCTGTATTAGTAATGGCAGGCGTCTGTGAGCCACCCCATCACTAATCTGTAAGTGAAAGTAAATAAATACAAACACTGAAAAAATCCTTTATTTGAACTAATAGACAAAAAAACACCCTTTTTCACCACTTCATTAACCCCAAAACACCCCTCCAGGTCCGACGTAATCCACACGAAATCCCGTGACCCTTCCACCACTGCTACACTGAAGCTCACAGCGAGCACCATAGAACACGACTGCCTGCTGTGAGGTTCAAATATGTGAATACAAATAAAATAAAAGGGAAATGAGAGGCACCCGTGGATAAGATTCTTAGTATATTATAATACGTGAGGTTCAAGCAGCAACTGAGCTGTGATCAGCGGTGACATCACTCAGGTTAGTTGCGAACATATTTGGAGTCCTCCACCTGTGACCGCGAATCACTTAACCCTACAATGCGTATCGGGGTTCTTTTAGGCCCCAGTGCTTACTTTTTTGCTATTATCTGCAAATTTACTTTAGTTACAATTTTGAAACTCTAGGTATTCCTCCAGTATGTCGTTGTTGGTAATGTCCAGTTGTTCATATAATTTTTTTGATAGGCATTTTGGTGTAATAATGCTTTTTTGGGGAAAACCACATCTGTACGGAACGGGGGCCTTTTAGGCCCTTGCTATTTTTATCATGTACTCAGCAGTGTTTGTGTCTCAAGTTACTTTATTTGTAGTCGGGGTTGCTGGTGGAGGGGCCGGGGAGTGGATCATTTCATGTGAGTAGGTCATATGATTTTGGGAGTGAGTGATAAGGCCATGACATCATCTCAGGTTCTTCTGAACACAGTAATGAGCTTTGTAGAGAGTACTGAGGACAGTATACACTGTGAGCTAATTGCTGAAGGATTGTGGCAAAGAAGTTGATGAACCAGTACTGAAAGATCTAGGGTCTGAGATTGTGAAAACACTTGCTGTGCCAATATACAATTCAGGTAGAAACATTACCATGGACTATTAGGTTACCAATGTTGCACTGGGCAATTTTCTGCTTGAAAAAAGCTGTTGTTGGTACTATGAAGCCAAACCATCGAGAAATTCCTCAAGCAATGAAACACAATCCACAGCGAGCACTTTATGAGAGTGTCTTTGGTACACGGTGGACATGGAAGTCAGTGAGAGCGCTGACGTCAGGAGTACAGGAGATCGTCACAGCAGGTAATGATCTCATCTACTAACCGCAAATGCCAAGTGACACTACTCTGTCCTCCTCCTCCTCCTGGACCTGTCCTCTGCCTTTGACACAGTAGACCACTCCCTTATACTACAAATTCTCTCATCTCTGGGCATCACAGACTTGGCACTATCTTGGATCTCCTCATACTTAACCAACCGAATTTTCAGCGTCTCCCACTCTCACACCACATCCTCAAGTCGCCCCCTATCTATCGGTGTCCCCCAAGGTTCAGTTCTTGGACCCCTGCTGTTCTCCATCTACACCTTCGGCCTGGGACAGCTCATAGAGTTCCACGGCTTTCAGTATCATCTCTACGCTGATGATACACAGATCTACCTCTCTGGACCTGACATCACCTCCCTACTAACCAGTCTGCTATTTCATCTTTTTCTCTGCTCGATTCTTAAAATTGAATATAGACAAAACAGAATTCATTGTCTTTCCTCCTCATCACTCAACTTCCCCACCTGACATATCCATCAATGTCAATAGCTGCTCACTCTCCCCGGTCCCATGTGCTTGCTGCCTGGGAGTAACTCTAGACTCTGATCTCTCTTTCAAGCCACACATCCAAGCCCTCTTCACCTCCTGCCGCCTCCAACTCAAAAATATTTCCCGGATCCGAACATTCCTTTCTCAAGAAGCTGCAAAAACCCTAGTACATGCCCTTATTATCTCCCGCCTGGTTTATTGCAGCCTGCTGCTCTGTGGCCTCCCTTCTAACAGTCTCGCACCCCTACAATCTATTCTAAACTATGCTGCCAGGCTAATCCACCTGTCCCCCCGCTACTCCCCGACCTCTCCTCTCTGCCAATCATTTCACTGGCTTCCCATTGCCCAACGACTCCAGTTCAAAACCCTAACCATGACCTACAAAGCCATCCACAACCTGTCTTCTCACTACATCTCTGACCTAGTCTCCCGGTACTTACCTGCACGTAACCTTCGATCCTCACAAGATCTCCTTCTCTACTCCCCTATCATCTTCTCTTCCCAACATCGCATCCAAGATTTCTCCCGTGCCTCCCTCATACTCTGGAATGCTCTGCCACAACACATCAGACTCTTGCCTACCTTGACAAGCTTCAAAAAGAATATTGAAAAACTCTAAGAGTTATACTAAATTATTTATTAACCCATTGCAAAAATACCAAGCGGAACTATTTGTAATTTTGGATCAGGCAGTACAAAAAGGAATTATTCCTAAAAAAGTCATGGAAGCATTAATAGTACCCAATGCCAGAATGCCTACTTTCTATTTAATACCAAAAATGCTTGGAGGGCTCTGTGAAAAAGTTTGTGATCTAATAGAGTTTTACTTACAACCACTGGTCTTGACTCTCCTGTCCTATATTAAGGACACGACCACTGCCCTACAAAGGTTGGACATTTTAAACATTGGTGATACTGCCCTCATGGTGACAACAGATGTTGAGGCATTATATTCTTCAATCAGGCACCATGATGGTATTGAGGCAACTAAATTTTTCCTGGAATCTAGTAATTTGGACCCACAATTGATTGAATTAGTTCTTTCCCTATTGGAGTTCATTTTCCGACATAACTGTTTCATATTTAAAAATTATCTTTACGTACAAACGCAGGGAACAGCGATGGGGGCATCTTGTGCCCCCTCCTATGCAAATTTATTTTTGGGGGCGTGGGAGAGACAAATCTTCCAGACTGAGCCGGATGAGTCGATGTACCTGGTCAAAAATTGGATCAGGTACATCGACGACATCTGGTTCGTCTGGGAGGGTAATAAACAGGAGCTAGAGAGATTCATGCGCGGCCTCAATCTAAATTACAAAAAACATTTTTTTGACCTACAAATTTGGCCGTACGGTCGAATTTTTGGATATTTTAATTCAGGCCTCCTCCTGTGGAGACTTAAAATACTAGTATATTTAGGAAAAAAACCTCCACAAATACACTGTTGCACGCAACCTCTTGCTATCTTCCGGCCACAATCAAAAACATTCCTGTCTCTCAGTTTTTGCGAGCGAAAAGAATCTGCTCTACGAAGGAGGATTTTCAAAAACAGGCACATGAACTCTCAAAATGATTTTTAGACAGAGGGTATAGCAAGAAATGCATACGCAAGGCCTTTAGGAGGGATTTCAACACCCCTAGAAATCAACTATTATACTCTTGCCGTGACAGGGAAACTATGGAACAGCCAGTGAGACTGGTAACTACATATAACAACAGATGGAAAGACTTCCTATCAATTCTTAGGAAACATTGGAGCGTTTTATTAGTTGATCCACTTTTGAAAAAGTGCCTTCCAGATCGGCCATTAGTAACTGCTAAATGCTCAAAAAATTTGAAAGATCTATTGGTGCGAAGTCACTATACGGGCTCTACAAGACAAGTAAAATCTAAGCTATCTCGGGCTTTTACCCATGTGGCATGTGTAAAGGTTGCTTAAACATGATCCGTTCTAAAAACTTTAAGGGCAATAGAAATTCCAAGGAATATGACATCAGAATGCACCTCACATGCTCATCAAAAAATGTTGTTTATCAAGCAAAGTGTGGCTGTGATAAATATTACATAGGCTTCACTACCAGTGAGTTAAAAATTCACGTGCATGAGCACGTACGCGATATTGAAAAATCGAAAGAGGCCCGAGAAGGGGAATATCTCAAAACCTTACCTAGGCATTACAAACAATACCATAACTCCAACCCTGCGTCCCTCCAAATTAAAGCCATTGATCAAATTCAAATTGAGGAGGAGGAGACATAATGCTCGGGAGGTTGGAGAGTAAGTGGATATATACACTTAACACTGTTACACCTGTGGGCCTGAATGAGCATTTTGGTTTTAATTCATTCTTATAAATCTGGGGAGATGTCATAATACTCTGTAAAGGCGGGATTGTTAACCTTGGGGTTAATTTTATATGGTTTTAAGATTGAATATCAACAATAGCAAATAGTATAAATCAGAGTGGGAGCATTAAATACAAACAAACTCCTCCCCTTGGGTTCTTTCCCTCTCCCCCTTCCCTTTTTCCCCCTTCCCTTTTTCCCCCTTCCCTCCCCCTCCCTTCCCCCCTCCCCCTTCTCTTCTTATTTGATTATTAATACTGTGTTTTCTCTGTTTTTCTATTCCTTTACAAGATATTACTTCCGAGAACTGTGATTGAAGCAGTTATCACTATACTCAGCAATAAAATCGATATGGATAAATTGAATTTTGAGAACTGAGATAACATTGCTACATTCCGATGATGTACAAGAATTCTTTATTGTATTAGTTGTTATCAATGCATTATAATACAGTGGAATCTCGCTTAACGAGTAACCCACTTAACGAGAATTTCGCTTAACAAGCAAAGCTTTCTCTAAATTTGTAACTCTATTTACGAAAAAGCTTTGCTGTACGAGCAAAATCCTCACCGCACACACTTCCGGTTCTGTACATCCACCACGCTCTGACCCGCACTTGCAGTCCACACAAACACACACAGGTACACACAAACTCACACACACACACACACACACACACACACACAGTATTATGCTCACCTTACCTTCCATTCCACCGCCAGTGTCATGGTTCTTGTAGTTCCCGGGTACATCGCGACGTCCTCGCGGCGAACTACAAGACCCAGGAGGCCTGCGATGGAACAGAGGTAAGGTGAGCATATAATATAGTGTACCTTAGGTTCCTGTCACCGCTACTCAAAGGCAGCGCGCTGGCCAATCAGAGGCAAGCGGCTCTGCCTTTGACGTCAGCGCTCTGGCCGCGGAAGTTCCTCCCTTGTCGTTATGGTAACCCGATACACGGCCCGGCCCCATGCCAGAAAACAGCAAGTCCCAGGAGACCGGCGATGCAACGGAAGGTAAAGTGAGCATATAATATGTGCGTGTGTTTGTGTGTGTTTGTGCGTGTTTGTGCGTGTTTGTGCGTGTTTGTACGTGTTTGTACGTGTTTGTACGTGTTTGTGCATGTGTGGAATGGCACAATAAGGGATGAGGATGGGACATTTAACAAGTTGTGGAACGAATTGTTTGCATTGCAATGATTTCCTATGAGAAATCTTGCTCTGCTGAACAAGTAACTTTGTTAACAAGCACAGTCCCAGAACGGATTGCTCTCGTTAAGCAAGGTTCCACGGTATACAATTTGAACTTTATATAAAGCAAATTTATTGTGGATATGTAACAGCTATTGTGCGCATGCCCAGTTATAATCCTTGGTGTCTATTCCCTTATTGCAGTAAAGGCATCGTGTCACATGCCCTAAGTGCCATTGAGACGGGCTGCCTCTGCCATGGGTGCCAACCGGAATAGTGAGCTGGCCATAACTGGGAGGTTTAGCTGTACATGTGCCACCATATAATAGCTATACAAAATGTTTTTGGGGGTATGTATAATTTAGATGGGAAAGAGTAGAGAAGTTTGGAGATGGGATATTAAGAGGAGGAGGTGATGCATTGAGTGACTATATGTGAGCCAATTCACAGCATTTTTGTTGATAGGGGAGATTTATATGTATTCTAATATGGGTAATAAAAGGGAAATTTGACTTAATAGCAAGAAATCCATATCCATTTTAATGAATCAACAGTTTTCCACATAATCATGAACTGTCCATTAATGAAGAGCTATTTAGTGGGCATGTAAAAATGAATGTTATCTAATCTAGCCATTAAAATTCTTATAATATTATTATTGATTCAGTTATATACTTATAAAATGGAAGAAACTAATTAAATCATAGCTATACAATATTTTGGACTGTACCTAACGTATGGACTTTCCCTGCTTCAATTACATCTATGTAGTTTTAACAAAGACATTAGTACGTCTTTAATGTAGACATCAGGTAAACACGTGATATCATCACGTGATTTAACCCTTGGAAACACCCATATAGTGCACATGTCTGCGGGGCACCCACGTATTTTAATGTTTATATACCACGTAATTCTGTCGGGTGCCCACGTGGTCTAACTAGCCGGAACAAGCAGCCATTGACCCACATTATGCGGCTCAAATACAGGAAGCAATGCCATCGCCCGGTTACAAATAGCTATACGCCCACTGGCAATACATCGGGTGCCCACGTGATCTAAACAGCCGGAACAAGCATATATTGAACCACAATGTGCGGTCCAAATACAGGAAGTAATGTAATTGTTTGGTTCCAGTCATAAATAGTCTTACGCCCACTAGCAATACGTCACTGCTCCCTGCAGTATTTAAACCCCACTAATGATTTACTGTATTTTTCGGACTATAAGACACACCGGACCATAAGACGCACCCTGGTTTTAGAGGAAGAAAATAGGAAAATAAAATTTTAAGCAAAAAATGTGGTCATGACACACTTATGGGGCGAGGATCTGCTGCTGACACTGTTATGGAGTAATGTTTTGCTCATATACTCCCCAGCCTGCTCATATACTCCCCAGCCTGCTCATATACTCCCCATGCTGCTCATATACTCCCCAGGCTGCTCATATACTCCCCAGGCTGCTCATATACTCCCCAGGCTGCTCATATACTCCCCAGGCTGCTCATATACTCCCCATCATCCTGGTGTATGGCTGCATCCTGTGGCACATAAAAAAAAAAATAAACGTTCATGCTCACCTTGCCTCACTCCCTGCAGCATGGCTCCTCTTACCGTCTTTGTCAGCGGCAGCGCCGCTGAGTGGAGTCGTCACCGTTCCCCTGCAGCAATCTCCTCCTGTCTGTGCCGGCGGCTGTGTGTGGACACGTGCGCACAGCGATGACGGCATCGCTGTGCGCGCCGCTAGTCTCCACGCAAGTCAGGTGACCGGAGGAGACAGGAGGAGATCGCGGTGCTGCAGGGGAACGGAGAGTAATGTGTACTGATTCACTGCCCCCCGCACTGATGATGATGTGCGGGGGGCAGTGAATACAGCCGCACATGATCACTCCAGGCTGTAGTTGCCAGGGGTGATCATGCGGGCCGGCTGTTTACTATGCGCGCGTCCCCGCCCATCATCTCGCCCACCTGTAGCGCCGGCTTCAGCGCTGAGAGATGGGCGGGAGGATGGGCGTGCATATTAAATGAGCGGGTCCACGTGGTCACGGCAGGCTGCTACAGCCTGCTCGTGCCCCCGATGACCCACTCCACCGCAGCACCCTCATTCCCCGCAGCCATATATTCAGACCATAAGACGCACCCCCCACTTTCCCCCAACATTTGGGGGGAAAAAAAGTGCGTCTTATGGTCCGAAAAATACGGTAGTGCAGCACACGTTCCCTGATGAAGAGGTGAAACGCGCGTCGGGACGTTTGGGGTCGCACAGACAGTAAACACTGGTCAGTATTACATGCAAATGCAGAGATAGAATTAAAGTTTTACTATGTAAACCTATATACTAATGCTGAAGGTTGCATTGTATATCGGCATTCATTGACATTGGAATGTGGACACCTTGTTCGGATAAACTTTACTGCTAATGTTAATGTATGAATGTATATGAACAAATATTAGTTTATGTTGCACCTCTATATATGTGTACAAAAATTGCATGTAACCAAGTTCTTTGGGTTCTGTCCTTCATGCAAATCCTTATACCGTGTATCTCTTGGTTGATTGATTTTTTTATGTGTTTTTTATGTGTTTTTGAGATAAAATAAAATTAATTATTTTAAATAAATATTGGATTAGTACCACTGATTTCGCAGAGTTTAATGTATAGATGGCTGGTTTTCCATTATGTAGCTTACAGAGGTCCTGTTTAGTGACTTATAGAACCAAGCTTCAAAAGGAACCTGAAGACCCACCTCTTCTGACAAGCCTACAACCTACCGTAACCCTCAGTCTGATATAACGCCGCACAACCAGCTCTACCCTAACCTACTGTATCCTCATACATCCCTTGTAGACTGTGAGCCCTCGCGGGCAGGGACCTCTATCCTCCTGTACCAGTCTGTGCCTTGTATTGTTTATGATTATTGTACTTGTCCCTATTATGTATACCCCTTTCACATGTAAAGTGCCATGGAATTGATGGCACTATAATAATAAATAATAATAATAATAATAATCTAATCTCCTGATGGCAGTGCTCGTCATCCCCTGCAGTGACCTGGGCTGACATCATGATGTTAGCTCAGGTCACTGCACTACTCTCCCAGCCAATGGGGAACATTCTGTTCTTCATTGACTGGGACAGTGGCTATTGTACAGATCGTCGTGTGACCCCCTTATTGGATTACGCCGGACCCGGATTTGATTGTTCTTTTCAATAAATTGGTGAAAGAGGGAATGTTTTGGGGAGTGTTTTTTCAAATAAAACTTTTATGGTGCCTATTTTTTTTTTTTATTACTGACTGGGTTGGTGATGTTGGGTATCTGATAGACGCTTGACATCACTAACCCCAGGGCCTGATGCCAAGTGACATTACACATCTGGCATCAACCCCATATATTACCCCGTTTGCCACCGCACCAGTGTAATGGGATGAGTTGGGGCAAAGCGCCAGGATTGGCACATCTAATGGATGCGCCACTTCTGGGGCAGCTGTAGCCTGCTATTTTTAGGCTGAGAAGTGTCCAATAACAGTGGACCTCCCTAGTCTGAGAATACCAGACCACAGCTGTCTGCTTTACCTTGGCTGCTGATCCAATTTGGGGGGGAACCCATGTTTTTTGTTTTAAATTATTTATTAATTTAAAATAACAGCGTGGGGGGTGCTCTGTTTTGGATTACCAGCTAAGGTGAAGCTGCCAGCTGTGGTTTGCAGGCTGCAGCCATCTGCTTTGCCCTAGCTGGCTACAAAAGATAGGGGGGACCCCACGTCGTTTTTATTTTATTATTTTTTGGCTAAATACAAGGCTAAGCACCCTTTAGTACCACATGAAAGGCACTAAAGGGTGTCAGCTTAGAATATGCAGGGGGGGTAGGACATTATATATGTCTTTCTTATCTATCTATCTATTCCTCTGCTCATTCATTCATTCATCCCTCTATCTCTCTGTCTCTATATCTATCTAGCTATCTCTATATCTACTCATCTATTTATCTTTCTTGCTGCTTCCGTTTTTTGCGGGCCTCAAAAAAAACAGAAGGCACACGGATGACACACGGACAGTATACGGAACGGAATGGATGTCACACAGATGCCACACGGATGCATCCGGGGAAAAAACAGACCATTTTTGCGGACCGCAAAAATGGAACGGTCATGTGAATGTAGCCTACACGTGTTCCCTATGGGGTCGGGGGTCGGTACAGAACGATAGTGGGGGGGTCGGTTCGGTGCAGAACAATCGTGGGGGAGGTCGGTACAGAGCGCCGTGTGTGTGTGTGTGTGTGTGTGGGGTAGGGTTGCAGAGCCTGATGTGTGTGTGGGGGTGCAGAGCCCTATGTGTTTGTGGGGTGCAGAGCCCGATGTGTGAGTGTAGGGTGCAGAGCCAAATGTGTGTGTGTGTGTGGGGTGCAGAGCCCTATGTGTTTGTGGGGTGCAGAGCCCGATGTGTGAGTGTAGGGTGCAGAGCCAAATGTGTGTGTGTGTGTGTGGGGTGCAGAGCCCTATGTGTTTGTTGGGTCTAGAGCCCGCTGTGTGAGTGTGGGGTGCAGAGCCAAATGTGTGTGTGGGGTGCAGAGCCAAATGTGTGTGTTGGGGTGCAGAGCCTGATGTGTGTGTGGGGGTGCAGAGCCCGATGTGGTGTGGGGGTGCAGAGCCCGATGTTTGTGTGGGGGTGCAGAGCCCGATGTGTGTGGGGTGCAGAGCCCGATGTGGTGTGGGGTGCAGAGCCCGATGTCTGTGTGTGAGGGTGCAGAGCCCAATGTGTGTGTGGGATGCAGAGCCCGATGTGATGTGGGGGTGCAGAGCTC
Source organism: Anomaloglossus baeobatrachus (assembly GCF_048569485.1). Classification (NCBI taxonomy): domain Eukaryota; kingdom Metazoa; phylum Chordata; class Amphibia; order Anura; family Aromobatidae; genus Anomaloglossus; species Anomaloglossus baeobatrachus. Next base: position 445,126,674 of record NC_134356.1, read on the forward strand.
GATGTGGTGTGGGGTGCAGAGCCCGATGTGTGTGTGGGGGTGCAGAGCCCTATGTGTTTGTGGGGTGCAGAGCCCGATGTGTGAGTGTAGGGTGTAGAGCCAAATGTGTGTGTGGGGGTGCAGAGCCAAATGTGTGTGTGGGGATGCAGAGCCAAATGTGTGTGTTGGGGTGCAGAGCCTGATGTGTGTGTGGGGTGCAGAGCCCGATGTGGTGTGGGGGTGCAGAGCCCGATGTGGTGTGGGGGTGCAGAGCCCGATGTGGTGTGGGGGTGCAGAGCCCGATGTGTGTGTGGGGTGCAGAGCCCGATGTGGTGTGGGGTGCAGAGCCCGATGTGGTGTGGGGTGCAGAGCCCGATGTGGTGTGGGGTGCAGAGCCCGATGTGTGTGTGTGAGGGTGCAGAGCCCAATGTGTGTGTGGGGTGCAGAGCCCGATGTGATGTGGGGGTGCAGAGCTCGATGTGGTGTGGGGTGCAGAGCCCGATGTGTGTGTGGGGGTGCAGAGCCCTATGTGTTTGTGGGGTGCAGAGCCCGATGTGTTTGTGGGGTGCAGAGCCCGATGTGTGAGTGTAGGGTGCAGAGCCAAATGTGTGTGTGGGGGTGCAGAGCCCGATGTGTGTGTGTGGGGGTGCAGAGCCCGATGTGTGTGTGGGGTGCAGAGCCCGATGTGTGTGTGGGGGTGCAGAGCCCAATGTGTGTGTGGGGTGCAGAGCCCGATGTGTGTGTGGGGTGCAGAGCCCGATGTGTGTGTGGAGTGCAGAGCCCGATGTGGGGCTGTTATTTCCAATGCTAGAGTGATAACAGGTCAGGTGCTGGGGCAGAATACTGACAGGGAATGTGTGTGCAGAGGTCGGGCATGGGGTGGGGCTGAACACTGAGGCCGGGCGGTGCCAGCTTTGACTGTGAAGTTTAGCACAGGAAAAGGTCAGTTTGGTTGAGCTGCATGTAAACAAAGAGCTGCAGAGATAAAGGGATAATTCAAGAGGAACAAAAGTTAGAAAACAAAAAATAACAATGTAGGGGTGTTTTATATGACAATACAGAACAGATTAGCTTACCAAAAATGTTTGCGTTTATGTCGGACAACACCTTTTAGGGATGAATCAACAGATCATTAATTTGTATCTAATGTCAACCTGGGGATAATCTCTACTGGGCATATGATATGATATAGGTAAGGAAAGAGGTTAACATAGGGAATAGTGTTGTTAGCAATTTTCTTTTTTTCAATTATGTGTTTTTCTTTGGTGAGCTCCTGCCCATTCAAGTTTCTCTTCATATCATGCCCAGTAGAGATTATCCCCAGGTTGACATTAGATACAAATTAATGATCTGTTGATCTAAATTCTGGTATTTATTTTTTTTAAATAATATTCTTTCATTGGTATAGGAGTTGGAGGTCCCTTTTTTCTCCATTTTCTTTTTCCCTATATATTGACCTTTGAGACATAGGTGTTGGATTTATTGTGTGAGCTGAGAAATCCTGTGTATTAATCTGGGTGACATGCGATTTCGTTACATTGTATGGGATGCATATCTTTAATGATAATAATAATAATAATAATAATAATAATAATAAAAAAAAATCTTTTAGAAGATTGTGGGAGATGGCTAATATCTGTTCAAATTTTACAGTATGCGATCATCACTCTTTAAGAAAAACAAACTGGCTGTGAGGACTACAGAGGAACCGGTCAAAAGAGCGGTGGCTAGATCTACCTTACAGCCAGAGGGATTCTGTATTGATCTGACGCATGCGCGATGCGTGCGGTACAGACTAGTGCAATGTCTGCATCCCACCGCTGGAGTATGTGGATAGTTATCACATGACTGGGCGGGATATAACAACACGGGCTGCTTGGCAACCAAACCACAGATGCATATGACGTTTGCGTTCCCCCGTCGGGAAGTGTGATCGCTGTATCACATGACTCGGCGGGCGGATTTGACATCACACGCCGAGTGAAGGGGCAAACATTGAAGTAGGAGCGGTTTAGGGTGGCTCGGTACAGAGCGATAAGCACCGCCGCTGGTGTCATGCGGTAAGTCTCTATGCAGTACTGATTTGACCTCTGAAGGAATCTGTATGCTAACTACCTAAATACTTTATATATATTATATAATATTACATTGCAGCATGCTATAGGATTGGGTCCAGAAATGTATGTGTGACACCCTGGACTAGCCAGGTAGTCACAGTTAGGCCTCCGCACAACAACCTTCCCCTAGAAAGGGTACTATCAGCCAACCTAAAACCCTGAGTCACCCCTCTCAGGTTCTGACGTACACACCAGGTGGGCGGAACCAGGCGGTTGGCCACGCCCACCGAGGAGTTCGGATGGCCTGAGGCGGGAAAGCACGTTAGTTGGTTAGTGACACGAGAAAGGAGAGTGAAAGAGAAAGGAAGGAGAGGAGTAGGGAGAGTGACAGAGGAGAAGAGAACGTCTGTCAGGGGTCCGGGTCGTAGCCCAGACACCCTGTGGCCAGGAGGCAGACGGTGGTGGCCGCCTGCAGGTGCTGGGACTACAGCCGGTGGAACCGTAGGGACCGGGGATGGGTGGTGGCCCGCCGGTACCGAACCGGGGAACCGATTGGAAACTAGAGCACCAGGAGGGGTACTCAGACCCAGTACGAGGCCCAGAAGCTACTGGGCCGAGACAAATCAACTGAGGACTGGACATGAGGTCCCTTCCCATCCAAGGCCTGACTGAAAACAACAGCGTCTGCAGGCAAACAGATTCCTTAGCACACATTCAGCTGGGGAGCGGACTACCGTCGCTGAAGCGTAGGCAGTTAAATCTACACAAAAAGGTGCAGGAGGGGAAGTGGCTTGGACATGGCGGTGTGAAGAGGCATACTTGCCGAGCTCCTGCACCCACCACCCGTCATTAGCAATTCTGCGGCCTCTCCGCAACCTAATGCCGCCCAAAAAGAAACCCCAGGGATCACTCACCATTGTGGCTGGAGCCGTGCGTCCAGGAGGAAGGATGGAGCGGTTTCTCAGCGGGCCGTCACCGGAGCTGAAGAAAGCGGGCACCAGTGGCAAGATGGCGCTGCCTCACGCGCCGGCCTGCTAGAGGGGGATCCCCACAGACTGGGACGCTGCAGAAGTCGGCGGATGCCGGGGTGTGGCCCAGGGAGGAGGCGGGGACACGAGCGGTAGCAGAGAAGGGGACCCAGCCGATGAGGAGACACAGCCCGGCTGAAAAGCTCCACAGCGGGGACACCATGAGAGGCGCACAGCACCACGAGGAGGAAGGTGAGGAGACCCGGAGAAGCGGGGGGGAGGCCCAGAACGTGGGGGCACTAACAGAGCCACAGCACCTGGTTAGCTCAAGCCCTGTAAAGGAGCGCTGTCCCCTGCCCTCACCAGAGGGATCCCCAAGCAGAGACATTCCAGCAATCTTCCTCCCTGTGGGGGGGCCTCCCCTGGGCAGCTCAGCTCTCTCCCACACATGCGAGCTCTGCTTATAGTGCACCAGATATGCAGGCATTGAGAGAGTTAATCCTGGCCCTTCCAAGTAAAAGTGACCTGGATGCACTGGTTTGCAGAACAGAGCAATCCCATCAACAAGCCATCACTGCTGTGAGAGAGGAGATAGGGGCCCTGGATGACAGGGTCACGGCCACTGAACAGGCCCAAGATTCTATGGAAAGCAGAGTCATACGGATGGAAAAAGAATGTGCGGCCTATAATAATCGGTTTAAGTATATGGCATTGCTGCTGGACGATCAAGAGAACAGAGGTCGTCGCAACAATATAAGGTTAAAGGGTATCCCAGAGGACTGGTCCACTGAGTCGCTCCGTACCAAGGTACAAGAAATATTCAACACGGTCACTAATAGACCACTGGATGCCACATTTCTATGTGACAGAGTACACAGAGCTGCCAGGGCCACCCAAGGGGCCAACTTGTCCACAGCAAGAGAGGTTCTTTTTCGTTTGCATTATTTTATGGACAAGGAGCAGATCCTGAGGAGGGCCTGGGAGTTCGGGCCAGTAAAGTTGGACAGTGTGGTTATTAAGCTTTTCTCGGATGTCTCCAGCCGCACACGCTACATGAGGCTCCAGCTCCATCCACTTTTGGTTAAAATCAAGGAAGTAAATGCCTCGTATCGCTGGGGCCACCCGTTCCACCTCATTGTCCGGAAGGGGTCGTCTACGTTTCTATTGAGACATCCAGCGGAGCTTCGGGACCTATACAAATTTCTGGATCTGCCCGACCTCTCCATTCCAGACTGGCTATCCTGGGAGTCTATGAGCCCCCAGATGCAGAGGAGGGGAAAGGATACAGGATTCACGCCAAGTGGTGGTAGTGGCTGAACAGTCCATAAGGCTCCGTCCTTTGATTGCTGAACTGGTGTATGGTGCTCATTTGCATTTGCTAGGGTTTCTGGTTTATCGTGTGGGGGGGGGGGAGGTGGAAGTGGACTACATGGTTTGAAGGTGGCGGCGGAGGAGAGGCTGTTAGAGTTCACAATAAGTATCGCCTCCTGTGGGTTTACAGGGGTGATAGTCAGTTTATCGTGGGGTGGGAGGGCGGGTGGGCTTCATACGGGTGTTCATAACCTTCTTCGTTGATAGTGCCCTAGTAGGCCTAGGGCGGGTCCATAGGTCTGCAAGCTCTTTGTGAGCAGCTTATCTTCATTTCCTTTTTCTTCTTCTTTCTCCTTCTTTCCATCTTTTCTTCCTCTTAACCCTTCCTAGACTTCTCCAATCCCCCCCCTCTCTCCCCCCCCTCTCAGAACCTTCCTCAGTGGTGTGTCTGTTTGTCCTGTTCTTGTCGTTTTCCCGTAGGTCCTTGTTGAAGTCATGAAGCTGATGTCCAAACCTGATCTTAGAGTGGGGTCCCTGAACGTCAAGGGCCTCCACAGCCCAGAGAAACGCTCAATTCCCTTGAATCTGCTATGGAGAAGACGAATCCAGGTAATCTTTCTACAAGAAACCCATTATTGTCTAGACAAACCATTTAAGCTGTCTGACTGGAGATACTCGACGGTCTACCACTCGCCATCACCTGATCCACGATCCAGGGGGACTAGCATTCTGGTTGCGAGCTCTCTGCCATGGGAGTTGATAGAGACCCACACGGACAGGGAAGGGAGAATGATCATGATAAAGGGTCATGTCCAGTCCCAGGTCTTCACCTTCGCGGCCCTTTACCTTCCTAACGCGGGACAATGCTCTGCTCTGCTAAAGTATCCGAACATCCTGGACGAGTTTTCAGAGGGCACGTTGATATTGGGTGGGGACTTTAACTTTGTAATGGATCCAGAGGTAGACACTTCAAGGGCAGTCGCCAATATGTCCAGGGCCGCCCATAGTCGGATTAAACGGGGGTTACACGAATACCAGATAGTAGACGTGTGGAGGGTGCAGCATCCGGCAGATAGAGACTACTCCTTCTACTCCGCTGTCCATGATTCGTATTCAAGACTTGACCACTTCTTTATCAAACATAGGGATCTCCACTGTCTGTTGGATACTGAAATAGATGAGATAGTGTTCTCCGACCACGCCTTAATAATCTTGGACGTTTCCCTGATGCGCCCATTAGTCAAACAAGGCCAGTGGACACTGAATACTTCCTTGCTGGGAGACCAGGGGACTATGCAGGAAATACAGGAGGCGGTAAAGGAGTATTTCAACCTTTGCGCCGAGGGAGACACCACCCCTGCGGTAACGTGGGAAGCTCATAAATGTGTAGTGAGAGGCCTGTTTATTAAGCATGGAATTCGGTTGAAGCGGGAGAGAAACGCGGAAATCGAGCTACTATTAGCCGACATTCACACGCTGGAGAGGATTCACAAAGAACGGTTAGATGACGGACCAAAACCCTCCTCTTTCAAAAAAGAGAAAAGCTGAAATCGCTACTCTCCAACAAAGCTAAAGGCTCATTAGCAAGATGCCGAAGGCACTTCTACGAGTATGGAAACAAAAATAGCAGGACACTGGCAAGGGCGTTGCGGATTCAAAGGATGAAGGGGTTCATACCACACATACAGAAGCAGTCCGGGGAGAGAGCCTCACGCCCGACCGACATTGCTTCCGCATTTAGGGACTTTTACTCAGCTCTATATTCGATTGACAACAATCTGTCAGAGGACGACAGGAAGACAGCTAGGGAAAGAATTCAGGACTATATAAGATGTTCAGGACTCCCGAGGTTTAAACTGGAAGATATAGAGTCACTGGAGGCACCGATTTCTGAGGCGGAGCTCGCCGCGGTCCTAAAGAACTCCCCTTCGGGTAAGGCATCGGGGCCGGATGGGCTCCCGGTGTCCTACTACAAGAAACTAGGTCCCATATTGTCCCCCCACTTCCTAGCAGCTTTCAACAACATCCCATCGTGTCCATTCCCACCTTTACCTAGGGACGCCCTATCGGCCAACATAGTGGTTATTCCTAAGGAGGGGAGGGATCCCACCAGTTGTGCTAACTATCACCCGATCTCCCTGCTCAATGTGGACCTAAAATTGTTTGCCAAGATTCTGGCCGATCGGCTGTCCCCCCTGCTAGGGGTTATAGTCCATTCTGACCAGGCCGGGTTCATGTTGAGCAGGGAGGCTAGGGATAACATCACGAGGGCCATCAACCTGATTCATAGGGCCAGGACAGATGGTGGATCTCTTATGTTGTTGTCGACGGATGCCGATAAGGCGTTCGACCGGGTCGGTTGGATGTTTCTTGATGGGGTCCTCGCTTTCCTGGGTCTGGGGGGAAACATACTAAGTTGGATAGGATCTCTATACAGTGCACCGTCGGCACGCATTCGGGTTAATGGAGTGCTTTCAGAGGGATTTCCGATCGCCAATGGCACCCGGCAGGGCTGCCCGCTTTCCCCAATGATATTCATACTCACATTAGAGCCCCTGCTGCGTCACATACGGAAGAATGCGAGCATTAAGGGACCGGAGATTGGGGGCGTGACACACAAATTGGCAGCCTTTGCGGATGATTTATTATTTTTTATCACTGACCCTGTCAATTCGCTCTCAGCGCTAATGCAGGAATTTAATCATTACTCCCTACTCTCTAACTTAAAGATCAACTTGTCTAAATAGGAGGCACTAGGCGTCAACCTCCCCGCGGAGGTAGATTCGCGGCTACGGGGAGCCTCTGATATTCAGTGGGCTCCTCAGTACGTGTAATACTTGGGACTCAAATATTCGGCCGATGTGAACTCCTTATTCCAGTTGAACTTTACCCCTCTTCTCCAAAAAATTAAAGAAGACTGCAAAACTTGGTCAAAAGGCACTTTCACGTGGTTCGGACGGTCCGCGATTTTTAAGATGAACATCTTCCCGAGACTGTTATTCCTCCTTCAGACCCTGCCCATCGGGATCCCAAAGTCCTTCTTTAAAGAAGTTGCTTCCATACAAACGAAGTTCCTATGGACAAACAAGCCGGCGAGATTGGCGCGGTCGCTGTTATGTAGACCTAGAGCCCAGGGGGGGGGCTGGGTCTTCCGGACCTCAGGACTTACTACATTGCCACTCACGTAGCCAGGGTGGTGGACTAGTGTCGGCACTCCAAGGCCAAACCATGGGTGCAGGTGGAGCAGAGCTTCACTGGAATGCCATTGTCGGGGCTCGCTTGGGCGCTTTCCCCTGTGGGCACAGAACTCAAATCCCATCCTACGATCGGCGCTACGTTGTCTTGCTGCTCCCAGGAGGCGGTCCGGAGAGTCCTAATGCCTTTACCCTCTCCCCTTTCCCCGGTTATCGGCGCCCCGGGCTTCTCGCCAGGTCTTTCAGACACGGTGTTTCGTCTTTGGATCTCCCGAAACAGATTTCGCGCCCACCACATCGGAGTCGGGGGGCATTGGCCAACAATAGAGGAACTTCGGAACTTCCGGGTCCCCGGACCTCTGGGACTGTGGTGTTCTTTGCAGCTCCGACACTTTCTTTGTTCATTACCGGTCCATAGGCAATTCGCTAGACCCCTCACCGACTTTGAGAAGCTGTGTATGGAGAAGGGGACTCTCCGACACTCACTGGCCATATCACACACCATGCTATGTAAATCTGCAGACCTGCCGCCGCCTAGGTTCCTCTTGCACTGGGAGTCAGACATGGGCCTCACCCTCTCGACTTCACAGAGAAACAAGGTGCTGTCACTTGCTCACAAAACATCAGTCAGCTCCAAACTCCAAGAGGCCAACTATAAATGTATCTCTCGTTGGTATAGGGTCCCGACAAAACTTCACAGGATGTTCCCAGGAGTGGACTCTAGCTGTTGGCGATGCGGGGCTGGGGAAGGAAACTTCCTGCACATATTTTGGGAATGCCCGGTGTTGCAGCGGTTTTGGGAGAGGGTACGGGGGGTGATCGGGCATATGACTGGACAAACACAGACCCTGGGTCCAGAACTCTTCTTACGCCAATTGACTGATTCCTCTGTTCGTGCCTATAAAGGGTCTCTGTTAAGCTTCCTGGTGATGGCTGCCAGGACGTGCATCCCCCTGAGATGGAGATCCCCCGTTCCGCCGACATTATCAATGTGGGCAAACAGGGTGAATGAACTGTTGTACATGGAGGACCTGACGGCATCTCTCCATGACAGACAAGAGGCTTTCCACAAGACGTGGTTTTCCTGGATCGAGTTTAAATTCTCCACGGAATACGGTACCTGGATTCCCCCTGACTGAGGGGGCCCTATTGTTGCCGTGAGACAGAGGTGCCCTGAGATGATGGATCTCTGATTTGTGGCTGTTTGTTCCCTATTGTCTTACTCCTTCCCCTTCACCCCTTTCCTTTTGTGTGCTCCCTCCTACTCGTTTCAGGTCTAATCTCTCCTGCCTTACTTGTTTCTCTCTTTCCTTTCTCTTAACTCACCACAGTATCTTTATATTTGAAAACTCCCGGGTAAACATGGAGGAGTCAAAGTGTTGTATTTATCATATGCTACTGGTAGCCAGATGGGAGATAACAACATACAATGGATGCGAAATGTAATACTACTGAATTTGATGTGTTTCCATGTTTTTCGGTTAAATAAAGAATTTAAAAAAACAAAAAGGGTGCAGGAGAAAGGCGGAAACCACCAACCCGAAGAAAGGGGAGAAGCGCAGCCGGCTGCGGGCACCGTCCACCATCTTGTTTGGTTTACCAGAGACTCCAGTGTCTGTAATAGTGAGTACACCAGTGCCCTCGGGCCGAGCACCGCACCGCATCAACACTGCCCTACACCCGCATCTCCAGAGCGACCCCTCGGGCCCTGGGACCATCACCCACGGAGGGGATAACACCAAGCTGCATAACACCGTCCCCGGGAGCCTTGTCAATGGCAGCGGTGGTGTCCATCCATTCACCACAGCCCTGTGGGTGGCGTCACGAACTCTTAATTCCACAAACCACCCCACCTCCGCCCGTAGCACCAGCAAGCAACCCCCCCTTTTCAGAGAGGCGGCGGGACCCCTGGGTCCGTGAGAAGCTCGAGCCACCCACCGACGAGCATGGATCCGAGCGGCTCGGCAGCCGGCCGAGCCCCGGGGCGGTACATCCCCAACCTCTCTTCTGGCGTCACGAACAGGATTGAACCCATCCACTTACCTGTGGAAGTGCGCCTTGAAGTTATCGTTAGCGGTGTCCTGCTGAAAAATTTCAGAATCCGCCATCTTGTCACTATCCCTGTGCCGCACAGTTTCCCGCCAGACTTGCCTTCCCCGCGAAAGTGGGGGAAGTTCCGCCCCCTGAGAACAGAGTGGTGCAGAAGGAGAGCGGAGTGCCCCGAAAAGACCAAGGGGGGCGGGTGGAGATTCTGCCTCATGTGACCGAAGAGATAAAGGTCAGGGACTCCAGGACTCTGCCACCCGTCTGGTTCCTGGACACACAAGCTGCAACATGTCCGCCCCGCCTGGCAAGCCCGAATTCCCGAAGCCCGCGCCCGGAACAGCGGCGTGGGTGGAGGCTCGGACGACTCTAATGTGCTGCCATTTGCAAGTGCAGGTGAGGTACCTCATGGAGCAGTGGACGTCTGAGATGGGCGAGATAGCTGCGGCCGTGCGGGCACATGAGATCGAGGCGAGATTGGAGGAGCAGGTGAGCGACCCACGCCCCTATGTCCCTGAGGGACCGGCAGCTGCGGCTGAGGGACCCGGTCTGCCTTCGCTTCTCCTATCGCCTTCTCCACCGCCCGTACCGGTTGCCGCTGCTTCCCCGCTTGGTCCGCCGCCCACGACACTGGTGGCGAAACCTGTCCCCTCCGCCTGTGAGGGCCCACCTGTGGAGGCAGCCCACGGAAGGCCTCATGTCCCGCGCACAACAATCTCGTTACTGTGGAAGGTGCCCATTCCTAAAGAGGATCCATCGGGCCCAGGAATGACTGCGCCCCAGAAGGCCCCGGCAGCCCGCCCGGCCAAGATGACGGCGGCTGAGATCCAAAGACCCGCCCAGCAGGTAAAGCTGGCCGCTTCCCGAACCCAGGCCTCGGCTGAGGCAGTCCAGGGTTGCCGCTGCAAGGCAGCACCGAAGGCCGCGACATAGTGGCGTTCCCCAGCTGGTCGAAGTCGGCACGGGGGCGCTCCGGCTGGGCTCAACCCATGCGCAAGGGGAGCATGCATACGCTCCGTACTGGGAGCGGCAGCAGCGCCAGCTGGGCCGGGAGATTGCAGCCCGGGAGAAGAAAAAGGCGGAGGTCCTGGCCCAGACCATTAAAGAAAAGGAGAATTTGAGGAGCGCCACTGATCGGGTGCGGGGCCCGAGGTACGGGGGCCAGGTCCGGCGGTTTGACCCCCAGCATGAATGGGGGTTCATCTTTGAACCGGGTCTGGAGGTCGAAGTTTTTGTCTCCCGTCGAGACGTATACCCTCACCTCCCAATGGGCCACCCGGATTGGGATCTGGAACCTGGAGAACTGGTTACGTACACCCGGCATTGTGGGGAAAGGGGCTGGTTTGCCCTCAGCGTACAGAGAAGGGCGTGCCATGAAAATCCGGTGCCCTCCCAGTCCCCTCCCTCACCGTACAGCCCTGATGTGAAGCTGGAAGAGGAGTACCCAGAAGATGAGGAGTAACAGGCAGCGGAACCCGGCTGCCAACTAGTTGTCCCCGTTGGGACCATACTGCCCGTCCCCGTTGGGACTTTGTTTTGCCCCATTTTAAAATGGACAAGGCCGTGAACTTTCAGGACACCCAATAACTTTTGGGTTTGTAAATATGTCCCGGACCACCCTTCAGGTCCCACAGCCTCCGGAGAGACAGACTGGAGGAAGAGCCCACGGAATGTGATGGCCGAGGCCCTGTCACCACTGCAACCGGTGACGACCCTCCGGGTCAGGGGTCCCCTGGATATGGGGCCTCTGAGAGACTGCCGGGTATGGAACTTTGTACCCGGCCCATTTAAGCAACACCTGGACCCGTTCCTGTTCCTGAACTGGGGAAAAGGGGTGCTGCCTGTTTCTTAGGGGCAGCATCAAGGCTAGGTTTGCTTGGGTGGGCAACTGGAAGGACCTGGTCCCGTTCCCGTTAAATAAAAATGTTTTATGTTTGCAACAGTTTAAGAATATGCCTCCCTTAAGGGAAGATTCAAAAAGTCTGCTTGAAGTTTGTACAACAGTTATTATACTTGTAAACTTGTTTTCATCTTTTTCAGTTAAAACAACAAAACTAAACCGGTGGTGGATGGGCAGCCAGTGGACGGTCTGCATTAAACCAAGGGGGAATATGATGCCCTGGACTAGCCAGATAGTCACAGTTAGGCCCCCGCACACCAACCTTCCCCTAGAAAGGGTACTATCAGCCAACCTAAAACCCTGAGTCACCCCTCTCAGGTTCTGATGTACACACCAGGTGGGTGGAACCAGATGGTTGGCCACGCCCACTGAGGAGTTCGGATGGCCTGTGGCGGGAAAGCACGTTAGTTGGTTAGTGAGACGAGAAAGGAGAGTGAAAGAGAAAGGAAGGAGAGGAGTAGGGAGAGTGACAGAGGAGAAGAGAACGTCTGTCAGGGGTGCGGGCCGTAGCCCAGACACCCTGTGGCCAGGAGGCAGACGGTGGTGGCCGCCTGCAGGTGAAGGGACTACAGCCGGTGGAACCGTAGGGACCGGGGATGGGCGGTGGCCCGCCGGTACCGAACCGGGGAACCGATTGGAAACCAGAGCACCAGGAGGGGAACTCAGACCCAGTATGAGGCCCAGAAGCTACTGGGCCGAGTCGAATCAACTGATTGAGGACTGGACTTGAGGTCCCTTCCCATCCAAGGCCTGACTGAAAACAACAGCCCACCCAACAAGGATAGAAAGCCACCGCCAAGGCATAGAGATCCAAAGGGCCAGCGTCTGCAGGCAAACGGGTTCCTCAGCACATATTCAGCTGGGGAGCGGACTACCGTCGCTGAAGCGTAGGCAGTTAAATCTACACAAAAAGGTGCAGGAGAAAGGCGGAAACCACCAACCCGAAGAAAGGGGAGAAGCGCAGCCGGCTGCTGGCACCATCCACCATCTTATTTGGTTTACCAGAGACTCCACTGTGTCTGTAATAGTGAGTACACCAGTGCCCTCGGGCCAAGCACCGCACCGTGCCGCACCGCATCAACACTGCCCTACACCCGCATCTCCAGAGCGACCCCTCGGGCCCCGGGACCATCACCCCCTACCCACGGAGGGGTTAACACCAAGCTGTATAACACCGTCCCCGGGAGCCTAGTCCAGCGGTGGTGTCCATCCATTATCCACAGCCCCTGTGGGTGGCTTCATGAACTCTTAATTCCAAAACCACCCCACCTCCGCTCGTAGCGCCAGCGAGCAACCCCCCCTTTTCAGAGAGGCGGCGGGACCCCCGGGTCCATGAGAAGCTCGAGCCACCCACCGTCGAGCACGGATCCGAGTGGCTCGGCAGCCGGCCGAGCCTCGGGGCGGTAGATATGGACCATTATGAGAACGCCACATAAGTGACTCCCCTGAAGAGTTGAATGATGAAATGCATTGGGAGATATATATGGCATAATTGGGCTCCAGAAAAAGAATGAATAGAACCTAGTAGTATATAAGAGAACAGCACCTGAGAATTGGGTGAGAAAGTTCCAATTGATTATAAAAGGAGATGAATTAGGATTCTCTGAGTTTGTGTAGTATTTAAGTGGTGTTACTATTTTATAGTTTGGAAATTTATCCTCACTGTTCACTTTAGCTTAGAGACAGAGGAACCAAACTAATTATACATGTTGTTTGTTTTATGTTTTTATCTATAGGGGTCAGTTAGCGACCTTTTTTATGGTTATTTATTAAAACTTAATTTTTAGGACGTAATTTTCTTCCACAAATTTTGCTTTGAGGTTATACTGCTAATCCCTGCCTAACCGTCCTTGTATACACTAGCATAGATAAAGGGATCTTTTGAAAAATTACTTCTAAAGATCTTTTATCTTATGCTAAAGGGCATTATATCCCCCAACTAGTCTGCCCTCTTAGCATGTTAGCATACCCACTGGGGGATTCAGGCACTGGGTCTCGTACCTGAGTTTACTAGTCGCCGGGCCGGAGTGAAAGTCTGGGGTGTCGCAGTGGCCTGCCCGGCTTCATGCCCTGAAGTATACACCAATAAGGAGGGAGGATGATGGGGGTTGTAGTAGGAAGATTGTCATGACGCCACCTGTGGTACGCGGACAGAGATTAGCCGCCACTGCTGTCGCTGTCCTCCGGGGCGGATGGTAATAGCTGCCGGGATGGTGTCGCTCCCCACAGGTGGAGCGGGCCCCGAGTGGATGATGAGGGCAGTATTCCATGGGAGTGCTGACGCGCAGGGCGTCGGAAAAGACAGGGATGACACAGGAGGGGCTGCGGTTCAAAGTTTTCGTTACTCAAAGTTCTTAAGATGCCCCGCAGGTGCCGCTCTCCGCTGCAATGCACCTCAGCCGGTACCGGGTAAATCAAAGGCAATCACAGGTGTCTGTGAAGTGTGAGAAATCCCTTCTTTGCGCTTGGATGTAGATCCCCGTGGCTTGAAGCGACTTAGGGACCCTAGTGTCTCTGTTAAGTGTTCCGTCCCGTATACAGGTGATGTGGATCCTCGCCGTGGGGCCTGGCTGCAATCCTGACCCCCGATCCTATGTCACTGTGCTCCGGGAAAATGGGTAGTGGGCTATGGGACTTGGAATCCCCATCCCTGCAGATTCTGGCAGACAGCATAGAGTATAGCACAGGTCTGTGACTAAAAAGCTATTTGATTATTTTCATCTAATTTCCATGTATTTTGGTGTGCTGAAAATGAAACAAATATTGAAAAAAATCCTGGACGTCAGGATTTGTCACAAAATGCAAAATTCTCTTCAAATTTAGTAAATTTTTCATAATTTTTTTTTTTTTTGAGTTTTGAAAGTCAAAATTACTATTAATTAATTCACATCAATGCATTGAAGATATATAATGCCAAAAAAATATAACTTTCAAAGAAAAGAACTTTCAGAGTGAGCTAATGAAACCAGCATCAACATTTTGCAAGCTGAATGAGCAGGCTCTGACATGCCCCGGCTTGTTTCAATTGTTTTATCTTTGTTCTTGCCTGTTCACACTTTTTAATCTCAGTTCGTGTTAGTTCTTCATATTCAACCGTGTTTCCCAAAATTAGCATTATGGCTCAGCGGAAGTGTATTAATTCGCCTGACAGTTTCTGTTACATTTGTGGTGAATATACAATGTTGAAGCAACAGCTAAATATTACAGACTTTATGAAAAAAGTATACTTTGCATATTTCGGACTAAAGCTTGGAGATCAAGATAAAGCTTGGGCGCCTCATAAAGTGTGCAAACGGTGTGTTGAGGACCTCCGAAATTGGTTCAAGGGTAAGAAAAAAGCTTTCGGGGTTGGGATTCCTATGGTATGGCGAGAGCAAAAGAACCATAGTGACCATTGTTACTATTGTTCATGCAATGTGAAAGTGTATAATTCAAAATGGAAGCATTCCATTTCATACCCCAATATTCACTCAGCAATTCGTCCCATCCCCCATGGCACAGATATACCAGTACCCAAGGCCCCTGCTACTTTGGAAGAGATAACTATGTGGGTGGAGTCATACCTGTGATACCAATGTGATATGACTGAAAGAATGAGTGTGATTAGATAGGGATCATAATCAAAAGATATAGTGATCCCAGATATTATTTGATCCATCCATAATTCAGTATCAGAGAGAGATGTCCTCTGGCTGACCCTATTTCACTATGACCAAAGCGTATGTGTTAGCAGATCTTGAACAAACCACGATTATGAGGAAGTAACGTTTACAGTTCAACAGTCAGGAAACTTGTGGTTAGTTGACAACAGGTGTAAGGAAACTGGCATGTAAAATTCACGTCTCCTTGCAATAGCTCCAGGAAACTGTGTTCGGCCAGTAGTCAACTGGCAAAATGTGCAGGAAGCTACTGGTGCCCACAGCAGCTTGTGGTCAAGTTACATGAACATGACTCAGCTGTCACATGCTGGTCACCAATTCACCACTCAGTGCACATGACGTACAAAGTTTTGCTATAAAAGACAAAACTCGCTTAGTGAAATCAGGGACATTTCCAGGACGGTCAAGTGGACACACTGTTCCTGTGATGCAGATGCCATGTTGTTTCCTTCTCACTAATCGAGTCCTTCGGATGAGAAAGGCGTGCTACAACATACGGTAATGTTGATGCATATTTCTGTTATTGTATAAGATTCTATGACTATAAAGAAGTGCTAATGCCTATGTACCATTGATTATTCATGTGCTATTAAAATAAATAGTATCTTGCTATAAAGAATCTTAGTATTCGTGCTTGATTAGGATATCAGTGAGTGCTTCGTAAGTATGGGCTTTCAGCCCCTTTTTAGGAGAATTTAGCAAGACATAAATTGGCGTAGTCGGCAGGATTACTTCTATAAGAAGTAATTAAACGAATTTCTGTAATTTAGAAATTAAAAACATAAATTTGGCAAATTTTCAATTTTTTTTTAATCTTTTTGCATAGTGTCAAAATGTTCAGAAAACGTAAGGATAAATGTTAAGGAGGTTGTTGTGGAGATCCCCGGCTGGACTGAGGCTCCCTACAATCTTATAGCACATGAATTAGTCAATTGTGGATTGGCAGAACAATGGCAGGATAAGCTTAAAGCCTGCTTTACACGCTGCAATATATCTTACAATGTGTCGGTGGGGTCACGTCGTAAGTGACGCACATCCGGCATTGTAAGTTACATTGCAGTGTGTGACAAGTCCGTGCGATTGCGATTGAACGTTAAAACGTTCATCGCATACACATCGTACCTTTCTCTAGAATTGCACGTCAGATTGTTCATTGTACCCGGGGTAGCACACATTGCAGTGTGTGACACCCCGGGAACGATGAACAGATCTTACCTACATCCTGCAGCTCCCGGCCCACAATGCATAAGGAAGGAGGTGGGCGGGATATTTACGTCTCGCACAGCTCCACCCCTCCGCTTCTATTGGCCGGCTGCCGCGTGACGTTGATGTGACGCCAAACATCCCTCCCACTCCAGGAAGTGGACGTTCGCTGCCCACATCGAGGTTGTATGGAAGGTAAGTACGTGTGACGGGGGGTTAATAGTTTGTGCGGCACGTTCAACAAATTGAACATGCTGCACATATGATGGGGGCGTTGCAAATCGCATATGATATCGTATGCGAAATTGCAACGTGTAAAGCAGGCTTAAGGGTTGTGAACCTACTGATGTTGTGAATGTACTCAGTAGTGTCCCTGTGAAAGCAGGTGATGTCAAGGATAGTGAACCTACTGATGTTGTGAATATACTCAGTAGTGTCCCTGTGAAAGCAGGTGATGTCAAGGGTAGTGAACCTACTGATGTTGTGAATGTACTCAGTAGTGACCCTGTGAAAGCAGGTAATGTAGTGTCTTTAGGGCGGCGCATCTGGATTTTGGCAAGTGCATATCGCGCGATGCATGAGCGTAATCTAAAGATGCAGAAGAAATGTTCCCAGCTGGAACAAAAGATGATAGAATTAGGTGGCCAGAAAATAGTTCTGGAATGTATTACCCGACTGTTGAATGAAGAATCCCCGGTGAAGTGGGGGAAAGCATATGAAGATTTAACCAAACAACAACAAATACATGCATGGTTCACAGACAGATCGGCTCGTTATGTGAGTGGGAAAAGGTTGTGGAAAAGTGTTGCATATAATCCCAGATTGGAAAAATTTCTGTCAGTAGAAGGGGAAGGCAAAAGTAGCCAATATCCAGAACGCTATGCCATATTCTTGGCATTATCTTTTGAACAGGGAAAAGAGTGTCATCTTTATATCGATTCTTGGTCAGTAGCAAATGGATTAGCCACATGGATGATGGGATGGAAAAAACACAAATGGTTAATTCATGGAAAAGAGATTTGGGGCAAGGAAGTGTGGCAAGACATTGAAGAGATTATTCAATCTACCAAGACCACTGTATTTCATGTCGATGCTCATGTCCCTACTAACTCACTTGAATGTTTGTTTAATTCAGAACCAGATAAAGCAGCAGCCATCAGACAAATCAGTCCAACAGTTAACAAGGATAAAAAAGGCATGGTTGCAAGGTACAGCTGTTTGGGCACACCAGAAAGAGCGACACCTTATTTAGCAGGTTTAGACCTCAGTACATTGGAAACTGTCGTGGTACCCCCAGGTAAGGTAAAACCAATTTCAACAGGATTGGGTTGCCAGATACCAAAGGATCATTATGGTCAAATAGCCACTGGTTCTAGTTTAGTGTTAAAAGGAGCCATAGTGGTGGGAGGGGTAATAGATGCAGATTATCAGAAAGAAATCAAGGTACTGATGCTAAATTTGGGAAATGAACCTTTGATTTTGGTGAAACACCAGAGGGTGGCTCAGATGTTGATAATTCCAATAAACTTGTCTGAGATAAGAGAAGGAACTTCCCTGGCACAATTAACAATACGGGGTACTAAAGGTTTTGGATCCTCTAATATTACAAATGTAGGAGCAATAATATGGATTCAAAACTTCCAAGGACCGCCCTCAGAGGCAGAAGTAATAGCGGTCACAAAAGATTGTACTCTCCTGATAATGAGACCAGGAGTGGAGAAGTGGGAATATGTTCCACAAGAAAAATGTTATTTCCGAGAATAATAGTGTATCTTTATTTGCAGATGGTGTTGTAAATAAGCGGAATCCATGGTATTGGTTACTGGGAAGAGCTCGATAGTGATGAGGTGGAGAAATTCCTGTGTTTGATGTTCGCCTCTTTGGTCGTTGGATAGACAAGTCTACATCAGGAGGAACCTATGGCGAATAAATTTCTGATGCACCATCACATTTTAACTGATGCGCTGAACAGTAGCCAACACACAGATTGCTGGATCTGTACACATTCTCCGGTTACAGCCACCAGTATATAAAAATAAGTTTTGGGACAACTATAAATACTGTAGATGCTTTTAAACCCAGCTTAGTGGAAAGGACAAATCATGATATGTTATGGCCTTATGCCAATATGTTCATAAATGGGACTAGTGAAACTTGTAGTAACATATCAGGAAATTTAACCCCTTAACGACCCTTGGCGTACTGGGTACGTCATGGTGACATGGTGCTAAACGACCCATGACATACCCAGTACGTCATGGCGAAATCACAAACCTTAGATTTGGGGAGGAGGGGACTTCTGCCTGACCTCAGGAGGGGTGGTGCCTCCTCCCCGGACCTACAGAGGCCGTTATTGGCTGACGAACACCGCTCAGCCAATCACAGCCACTGTAATATTCCAGCCATTGAAAATGGCTAAAACATTGAAATCCAGCCCTGATTAATGCAGCTGTAGCACTGGCCATTGGCTGGAGCTGGGCGATTGGAGAGATCGGCCTTGTGACCGATCTCTCCAATCACTGTGGATCTGGGGCCGGTGACCACTCCCCTCCGCTTTACTCCATCCGTGGAAGCCGAGGGGAGCGATCCCTGCAAGTGCCCTGGTAAGCCCCTGCCCCCGATTCGCTGCAACTACCGCCGATCCCCCGATCCACTGCCGATCCCCGACACTCTGCCGCCACCGCCGCCGATCTCCTCTATCTGCTGCAGCCGCCTCCATCTGCCCGATCTCCTGCCTGCTGTCCACCATCTCACCTCCCCATCTGCTGCCCCCTCCCCATCTCACCTCCCCATCTGTTGCCCCCCTCCCCCATCTTACCTTCCCGATCTGCTGCCCGCTGTCCCCATCTCACCTCCCCATCTGCTGCACGCTCTCCGCCACCTCACATCCCCATCTGCTGCCCCCTCCCCCATCTCACCTTCACGATCTGCTGCCCGCCTCCGCCATCTCACCTTCCCGATCTGCTGCCCCCTCCCCATCTCACCTTCCCGATCTGCTGCCACCTCCCCCATCTCACCTTCCCGATCTGCTGCCCACTCTCCCTCATCAGCTGCTGCCCCCTCCCTTATCTGCTGCCCCCTCTCTCAACCTCCCCGATCTGCTGCCCCCTCCACCACCTCTCACCCTGATCTGCTTCCCGCCCTCTCCCATCCTCCACCGCTCTTCCATCTACCACGCCCTCTCCCATCCTCCACCCCGCCCTCTCCCATCCTCCGCCGTACCCTCTCCCATCCTCCGCCGTACCCTCTCCCATCCTCCATCCATTTTTTTCATCCCACCTAGTCCCCCCGCTTTTTGCAGCACATACGTGCGTGCGTCCTGATTTTTTTTTCTGTAAACTAAGAAAGAAATACAAATAAACTTAGTTTAGGGCCAGTAAAATTATACTGTAGTAATCGTCAACTACAGTAGTTTTTACTGAATATTGTAAGGGTCAGCCCAGTGCCACACGTGAGAGCGATACACGAGTCTCACATCGCATCATCCGGCACGGTTGCTCTCTTCCAGACAGGAGTGTGCGGCTGTGCTGGATGATGCGATGCGAGATTCGTGCATCGCTCTCACGTGTGGCACTTGCCATAGTGTCCGTTGCAGGCGCTCATTATTTTATTATTTTTTTTTTACTGACGTCTTATTTTTATTTCGCCAAACTAATTTTTTTGTATGGGGGGGTCTAGTTTCCAAAATGGGGTCACATGGGGGGCAGCTCCATTGTTTAGGCACCTCAGGGGGTCTCCAAATGCAACATGGTGTCTGCTAATAATTCCAACCAATTTTGCTGTGAAATTAAATGTGAAATGGCGCTCCTTCTCTTCTGAGCCACGCCGTGCACCCAAACAATTGATTTCCACCACATATGAGGTATCTGTGTACTCAGGAGAAATTGCACAATACGTTTTATGGTGCATTTTTCCTGATACCCTTGTGAAAAAAAAGCTACCTGTTTGAAAGAACAATTTTGTGGTAAAAAAAATATATATATTTTCACGGCTGAACATTACAAACGTTTGTGAAGCCTCCAGGGGTTGAAAGTGCTCACTAAACAGCTAGATAAATTCCATGAGGGGTCTAGTTTCCAAAATGGGGTCAGTTGTGGGGGAGCTTTATTGTTTAGGCACCTCAGGGGGTCTTCAAACCCGACATGGCGTCCGCTAATGAGTGCAGCTAATTTTGCACTCAAAAGTTCAAATGGCGCTCCTTGCCTTCCGAGTCCTGCCGTGTGCCCAAACATTTGATTTCCACCACCTATGAGGTATCTGCGTACTCAGGAGAAAATGGACAATACATTTTATGGTGCATTTTTTCCTGATACCCTTGTGAAAAAAAGCTACCTAGTTGAAGCAACAGTTTTGTGTTTTTTTTTTTTTTCTTCTTTTCATGGCTCAACGTTATAAACTTCTGTGAAGCCCCCAGGGGTTCAAATTGCACATCAATCATCTAGAAAAATTATTTGAGGGCTGTAGTTTCCAAAATGGGGTCACTTGTGGGGGAGCTATATTGTTTAGGCACCTCACGGGGTCTTCAACCCCGACATGGCGTCCGCTAATGAGTGCAGCTAATTTTGCACTCAAAAGTTCAAATGGCGCACCTTGCCTTCCGAGCCCTGCCATGTGCCCAAACATTTGATTTCCACCACATATGAGGTACCGTATTTTTCGCTTTATAAGACGCACCTGATTATAAGACACACCCTCAAATTTGGTGAAGGAAAAGATTTTTTTTTTTTTAATGTTAAATGGGGTCCATCTTATAATGCTAGTGTCCGTCTAACAAATCATATAGGGTATATGTTCCTCATAGCCCCCCCATCCTAAAATTAGCCCCCCTTAATCTGGATATGGCCCCCTTATATTGAATATAGCCCCCTTGTGCTGGGACACGTCCCCATGTGCTGCCCATGGCCCCTATATATAGCACATCTCCCCTGTGTTTGATATGACCCCCATACAGCTGCCCATGGCCACTATAGATGGCACATCTCCCCTGTGTTTAATATGGCCCTCATACAGCTGCCCATGGCCCCTATAGATGGGACATCTCCCCTGTGTTTGATATGGCCCCCATACAGCTGCCCATGGCCCCTATAGATGGCACATCTCCCCTGTTAGATATGGCCCCCATACAGCTGCCCATGGCCCCTATAGATGGCACATCTCCCCTGTTAGATATGCCCCCATGCTGCTGCCCATGGCCCCTATAGATGGCACATCTCCCCTGTGTTAGATATGCCCCCATACAGCTGCCCATAATAAAATAAAACACTTTCCTTACCTTCTCAGCGCTGTAATCCCTGTGTCTCCCTCCTCGCAGTTGAACTCAGAGTCCTCCCTCCTCCACTTCCTGGTTCTTGCTGCTGGTCATGTGATCGGCATGGCAGAGTGATATCATCTCTGATTGCCTTATCACAGACAGCAGCAGCAGGAGACCGGAGATCAGTGCTGGAGGTAAGTAAAGCTTTTTTATTTTACTATGGGCAGCAGCACGGGGGCCATATCTAACACAGGGGGGGATCATGTGCGATCAAAGGGAGCACAGGCAGATATAATATGCCCCACTGCCCCAGCCACTCAGCGTGATGCAATTTCAGCACCACACTGATGGACAGCGGCTGTGCATATTATATGAGTGGGAGCAGGAGACCTAGCAGTGCTCCAGAGCGGACCCTGCAGTATGTATGTATATATATATATATATATACACATATACATATACACACACACACACATATATATATGTATACCGTATATTCGGTTTATAAGACACACCCCCTACTTTCCCCCAAAATTTGGGGGAACAAAAGTGCGTCTTATAAAGTGAAAAAATACGGTATCTGCGTACTCAGGAGAAAATGCACGATACATTTTATGGTGCATTTTTCCTGATACCCTTGTGAAAATGCTAAATTTTATGGCTAAAGTAACATTTTTGTGTAAAAAAAAAAAAAGTAAAAGTTTTGTTTTTTTCCTTCTACATTGCTTTGGTTGCTGTGAAGCTCCTAAAGGGTTAATAAACTTCTTGGATGTGGTTTTGAGCAGAGTGAGGGGTGCAGATTTTAGAATGGGGTCACTTTTGGGTATTTCTGTCACCTAGGTTTCTCAAATCACTCCAAATGTGATGTGGTACCTAAAAATTTTGTGGGAAATGTTATTTAGTAACTATTTTGTGTGACATATCTCTCAGATTTATGGGCATAAAATTTCAAATTTTGAAAGTTGCGAAAGTTTCAAAATTTTCGCCAAATTTCCGAAATTTTCTCAAATAAACGCAAAACATATCGGACTAAATTTACCACTGACATGAAGTACAATATGTCACAAAAAATAATGTCAGAATCGCCAGGATCCGTTGAAGCGTTCCAGAGTTATAACCTGTCAAAGTGACACTGATAAAAATTGCAAAAAATGGCCGGGTCTTTAAGGTGAAAACAAGCTGGGGGCTGAAGGGGTTAATGTGTAATGATTCCTCTGAATATCGAGCAAATGCCAAAACACATGATATTCAAAGGAGCTTTTCAGATAATATTGCTTTTAGTTTTAATATACATAGTAGTGAAAGTGATTATATTTGTGATTCAAAGTTTATCCAAACAAACCAAGAAATCAAAATTTGTGGCAAAGTCAATGATAGTGTCCTATTAAAAGCGATACTTCTTGGTCATGGTATGGTGTTTTCCGAGTGATCTTCCTCTAGTGGAATACTGATGATGGAAAATAATCCCTGGGATCAAGGACCGATTGTGATACCAATGTGATATGACTGAAAGAATGAGTATGATTAGATAGGGATCATAATCAAAAGATATAGTGATCCCAGATATTATTTGATCCATCTATAATTCAGTATCAGAAAGAGATGTCCTCTGGCTGACCCTATTTCACTATGACCAAAGCGCACGTATTAGCAGATCTTGAACAAACCACGATTATGAGGAAGTAACGTTTACAGTTCAACAGTCAGGAAACTCGTGGTTAGTTGACAACTGGTGTAAGGAAACTGGCATGTAAAATTCACGGCTCCTTGCAATATCTCCAGGAAACTGTGGTCAGCTAGTGGTCAACTGGCAAAATGTGCAGGAAGCTACTGGTGCCCACAGCAGCTTATGGTCAAGTTACATGAACATGACTTAGTGCACATGACGTGCAAAGTTTTGCTATAAAAAGACAGGACTCGCTTACTGAAATCAGGGACATTTCCAGGATGCTCAAGTAGATGCACTGTTCCTGTGATGCAGATTCCATGTGGTTTCCTGCTCACTAATCGAGTCCCTCTGATGAGAAAGGCATGCTACAACATACGGTAATGTTGATGCATATTTCTGTTATTGTATAAGATTCTATGACTATAAAGTAGTGCTAATGCCTATGTACCATTGATTATTCATGTGCTATTAAAATAAATAGTATCTTGCTATAAAGAATCTTAGTATTCGTGCCTGATTACGATATCAGTGAGCACTTCATAAGTACGGGCTTTCAGCCCCTTTATAGGAGAATTTAGCAAGACAATACCTGAACCAGATGAATCAAGTTCTGACTTTGAAAATGATACAATACCAAAATTGTTTTCCCAGGAGGAGATGAATGATTTGGTAAGAGACTTAAATCTTCCCAAAGATGCTGCTGAGTTACTCGGTTCAAGGCTCAAAAGCAAGAATTTATTGTTGCCAGGAGTGTCTTTTTCATGGTTCAGACATCGTGAAGACGAGTTCGTTCCTTACTTTGCCCAGGAAGACAAGTTGGTTTATTGCATCGATGTCGAAGGTTTGATGGGTCAATTCAAAATCCAATATGATTCAGCGCATTGGCATCTTTTTCTGGATTCTTCACAAAGAAGTCTCAAAGCAGTTTTACTCCACAACGGCGGTTTTTATGCTTCCATCCCTGTAGGTCATTCCGTACACCTCAAGGAAACCTATGAGAACTTGGAATTGGTTCTTCGTAAACTTAAATATGAAGACCACGGTTGGCAAGTGTGCGGGGATTTGAAAGTCTTGTGCATGCTGCTCCGGCAACAAGCTGGGTATAGCAAATACCCTTGTTTTCTGTGTCTATGCGACAGTCGAGACCGACAAAATCACTGGACCACGAAGAATTGGCAGCCGAGGGTTCTCATAGTTAGTGAAAAAAATGTCGTCCGACAAACTTTGGTTCCTCCCCATAAAGTTCTTCTACCACCTTTCCACATCAAATTGGAATTGATGAAGCAATTCGTAAAATCACTTCCAAAAGATGGAGAATGCTTCAAATACTTGGTCGCCAAGTTTCCAGGCCTCTCAGAGGCAAAATTGAAGGAAGGTGTGTTAGTCGGACCAGACATTAGAAGGCTTATAGCTGATCAAGAGTTTATCAATACCATGACGCATCCTCAAAAAGAAGGGTGGATTGCATTTAAAGAGGTCGTAGAGAAAGTTTTAGGCAATAACAAAGACCCTGACTACAAACAAATCGTCGGACGAATGCTGAAAGCATTTCAAGCTTTAGGTTGCCTGATGAGTTTGAAAGTGCATTTCCTCCATTCCCACCTTGTCAACCTTCTTGAAAATTTGGGAGCTGAGAGTGAAGAGCAAGGTGAACGATTCCACCAGGACATTAAAGAGATGGAAAGAAAATACCAGGGAAGATGGAGCATTACAATGATGGCAGACTACTGTTGGACGCCTCAGGAGAGACATTACAGATGCTACTCACAAGCGTAAATATACCAAGAGAAGCCACACAGGGAAGAAGAATCGCTTTTAGTGTGTGTTAGTGAGCTCATTGCAGTTAAAAAAATGATTTTCATTAAACATTTGTAATAAAAAATTAATTTTATGAGTCTATTTTCATTTATTTTGAGGTATTGTGTTATTTAACATAGTTACTTAAATTGTTAGAAAACGTGATGTCCTATGACAAAACGGAGGTCATTTTCAGATTCAGCGCACTCAAAAACAAAAATTATGTGGAATAACCAAAACAGCTCTCGAAAAAAATTTTTTTTGCAGACCTGTGTAATCTGCCCTAGGGCTTCTACACCCTGTCCACGCTGGCACTGTGGGAACAGTTAAACTCGACCTCCAGCTACCATGTTTTCTTCTGTCTCACTATCTCCACCGGTTGCCTCTCTCCCTCTTCCAGCCTGCCCAGTTCTAACTAGAAGAGCTCTGAAGCACGCCTTCTAGCAACCGTGTTGTTCCAAATCTCAGACTATTCTAAACTGAAATTGTTTGTGTTTGCTCACTTAATCAGGAAGCCTCCACCTTTGGGATGACTCATAGTGGCTGTTGCCCTGGTAACCGGGAATTCCCCAGGCTGTCTCACTTCTGTGTTGTATAACTGTCTGACTCACTGACTGGATTTTGTGTAAGTGAAACAAACACCAGCGATTAACCTCTTCTTAGCCGGAATGAATACTACATCTTAAAAGAGATGCAGTACCCTGTGGCGACATCTTGCTTGTCGGGGACATCTTGACCTTGTATGTATCCAATACGTCCTGGCAATCGTGCAGTCACAGGAGCTGTGCCCACGCAATTGCTGCCAGCGACTCGGCTTTTCTGACTGCCAAGTTCCGTCTCTCACAGCCAGGGTTGGTCCCCAGGCTGTCCCTGGCTGTTTAATCCCTTAAAATGCCGAGATTGATATCAATTGCAGCATTTAGGGGGCTAGGAGAGGGATCATGCTCCTTCTCCCCTCCGATCGCCTCCATGATGTCATCGCTAGGGCCCAACTGTTGCCACGGTGACCCAGAAAGTCTCTGGGAGCATGCTAGGAGTACACATGGACAGCACGTCTAAAAGTCATAAGTTGATTTAGTGCCACTAGACACCCACCGCTGCAGCAACAATGCACCAAGGGCAGGTGACCTGGTGCCTCACAACTATTACAAGGCCGAGTCCCAGTATAGGCGACAAAAAACCACTGCAACAATGGCCTTCACACAGCACAAACACCTTGTGAAAGGAGCTGGACAACTCACCTTTCCACAAGCTCCCAGACTGAACTGAGAGCAAAAAAGGCAGAACCCGTCTTGCAGTTTCCTCAAAAAATATTATGTGGCCCAAAAAGGTACCATTAAAAGCTCCAACTCATCCCGCAATATACATGTCCTGACATGACCCAAAACTATAGCCTTCAAAATACGGTGATGCAAAAAACTTTTATTTTGTATAAAAGCGTTTTTATTGTGATAGTAGCCAAACCTAACAAAACCTATATAAGTCTGGTATCAAGGTAATTGTACTGACCTGAGGAATAAAGCCGCCTAATCACTTATGGTGTATTATGTAAAACATAGTAATGAATTCAATTCTTCAACTGCAGTTAATTTGTTTATTCTGCCTTCCAAAGATCGCAGTCTCACACTTATCCTGCACTCTACGCTGAGCGCTTACACCGGGGATTACGTGTAAATTTCTGAAAAACGTGATTCTGACAAAATTTCCAGCTGAAAATTCACTGTAATGAGGCAGAGGGAGACACTTGGAACTCCCTTCTGGCCTCTGGTTTGTCGGTGTCCATCTTTTTATGTGTCTTTTTAGCATACCTTCCAACCGTCCCGGATTCTGGGGGACTGTCTCGATTTCATGGCTCTCTCCCGCAGTCCCGCAGCTCACAGCTGATGTCCCTGCTCCTCCCCTCAGTGCAGTGAATAAAGTAAATTAAATTCTCATCTTTTCTGATTTACCGGGACAGCTGGGACTCAAACTCGTGAACTCATTATTCCCACTCCCCCCATCAGATCTGTATGCCCCCAGCCCACCCATCAGATCTGTATGCCCCTAGCCCCCCCACCAGAACTGTATGCCGATCTGTATGCCCAGTCCCCCCACCAGATCTGTATGCCTGTAGTCCCCCCATCAGTACTGTATGCCTCCAGCCCCCCCACAGATCTGTATGCCCCTAGTCCATCTAACCAGAAATGTATGCCTCTAGCCCCCACACCAGATCTGTATGCCTCAAGCCCCCCACCAGATCTGTATGCCTCCAGCCCCCTCACCAGAACTGTATGCCCCCCCACCAGATCTGTATGCCTCCAGCCCCCTCCACCAAATCTGCATGCCCCCAGCCCACCTCACCAGATCTGTATGCCTCCAGCCCCCCCACCAGATCTGTATGCCTCCAGCCCCGTCCACCAGATCTGTTTGCCCCCAGCCCCTCCAGTATATCTGTATGCCCCCAGCCCTCCCACAAGATCTGTATGCCTCCAGCCCCCCGTCACCAGATCTGTATGCCTACAGCCCCCCCACCAAATCTGTATGCCTCCAGCCCCACTCACCACTGCTCCTTTCAGCACCACTAAGCATAGATAGATGTTCATTTCACCGCACTCCCGATGCGATGGCATCGGGCCTATTTCTAGTAAAATAATAAACATCACAAATCAGCAAATAACATGGACATATTTGGTGTCCCTGTAATCATAACAACCCGAACAAGACAGTGATCAGGTTATTTATGGGGATCGGTAAATGGTGTAAAAACAATGGCGCAATTTATTATTTTTCTTTATTAAAACCCATACATAAAAAGTGTAATAAAAATGTATCGTTGAGGCCATGTTCACACGTAGCGTAAATGCTGCGTTTTTTTCTGCAGGTGTCCGCACCATGAGCGCAATAACATTATTCTCTGCTGTTGCATGTCTGTGGTATTTTGTTTGCATTGTTCTCCTTATTTGATACATGATTGGTGCAGATGTAAATCCTGAAGCTTATAAAGATAAAAAAACACCAAAACCGCACAGTTAAGCAGTGTCTTTAGACGCAAAAGGGGCAGAAATTTCATGACGTCTCATCCACTTTGCTTGAAGAAATATTATTATTATTATTATTATTATTAATAAATAATGGAGGAAAGGCATACAAAATGCAGCAAAAATGGATTGTTTAGTTTGGTGCAGACAGCGGCAGAAACAAATAGAAACAGAATTTATGCAATGTGTGAACACGGCTTTATAGGCACAAATAAGCAACATGTCATATAGTGACACATAGTAACCAGAATTTTCTTATATTTATATGACTATGAATGAACAGTCCGGGGCATCTACTGAGTGACCCTTACTGCCAAATGGGTATGGCTAGGGGCATGGTCAAAATTTACCATGGTGAAGACTTAATCCCCCTTTCCTTTCTTCAAAAGTTGGGAGGTATGTTTTAGACATGCGGTCAACAACAATTTTGTGCACCTTTCAAAAGACGGACACTGCTGAACAGAGACCAAATGGAGTCTCAGTAACTCTGCTGCCTCATTAGTGAACAGATCCATTGGGGGTCTCACCTAAATCATGTATTTTGGAGATGTAGCTGAAAACCCCAATATAAGTGCTCAGTGTAGCGCACAGGATGAATGTGAACTGACCCAAAATGTTGTGTACCCAAATTGCCACAAAATAGCATTCAACTCAAGCCACATAAAACAAGTCGCCACTCAGGTCATCATCTGTTAATGAAAATATTGGTGGCTTCCACATTACTGGCTCTGGATAAGTGCTATGCCCCCTCCCCAAAAAAAAATCCAAGAAATTCTGCGCTCCCAAATCCAAATGCCCCCTTTTCTTTTGAGCACCACAATGTGTCTAAACCACATTTAATGTCCACATGTTTAGCATTGTTGTAGTGAGGAAGCCAACTTATTTTCTGCGTGTGTGTCTTCAGAAGCACAGGCTAGACGCAATGTATGGGCACTACAAAATACTGAGCATTACAAAGGCTTTGCATAATACTGCAACATTAACTGCATTTAACTCTACAGGTGTTCATCACTACACCTGCAGATGAACTCCCAGAGGGTTTAATTTCCAAAATTTGGTCACTTGAGGGGGTTTCTGCAGTTCTGGCACTTAGGGGCTTTGCAAATGAAGTCTGCAAACTATTCTAGGAAAATCTGTGCTCCAAAAGTCATATGGCACTGCTTCCCTCCCGACTCTGCGGTGCAGCCAAACAGTTAAACTTTACATTTTTTCAGTTATTGAAATTTTTTTTTTCTGATGATACATTCCCTTTAAGCGTAATACCATAGAGCTTTTATTAAGATTCCCCCCACAGATCCTTTTTAATGAGTTCCCCCACAGAACGTGGTGCAAAGTGGCCACACAGACCCTTTATTATACCGTAGTTGCCCCACAGGCCCTTTTTTAAGATTACCCCATAGAGCCTGGTGCTGATTGGCCACACAGAGCTTTTTATAAGAGTATCCTGACAAACCCTCTCTTAAGAGTGCCCCCACAGACCCTGGTGCAGAGTAGGTACACAGAGCTTTTTTTCCCCCTGAATACCCCACAGGGCGTTTTTCCGAGTACCCTCACAGAGCCTTTTTTAAGCGTACC
The DNA here is from genome assembly GCF_048569485.1 of Anomaloglossus baeobatrachus. Classification (NCBI taxonomy): domain Eukaryota; kingdom Metazoa; phylum Chordata; class Amphibia; order Anura; family Aromobatidae; genus Anomaloglossus; species Anomaloglossus baeobatrachus. The sequence continues at coordinate 445,156,297 of NC_134356.1, forward strand.
CCCACATAGGCTCGTGCAGAGTGGCCACACAGATTAAGGCTATGTGTCCACGCTGCGGAAAATGCGCGGATTTTGCCGCGGATTTCTCGTGGAAAAGCCGCGGATTTTCCAAAAATCTGCAGCAGCGGCACTTCCCAGCCATTTCTATGGCATTTTGGAAATGCTGTGCCCATGCTGCGGATTTTTCCGCGGCGGAATTGTCGCGGATTTTGATCCGGAAAAATCTGCAACATGTCAATTATTGTTGCGGATTTTGATCCGGATTTTGGCTATAGAATTGGGGAAAAAAAAAAATCCGCACCAAAATCCGCGGCAATTCCGCGGTAAATCCGCACCTTTGAAAAGGTGCGGATTTGCCGGGAAAGTCGCGGATTTTCATGCAGAAAAATCCGCAGCAACATTCTACCGTGGACACATAGCCTAAGAGTACCTCCACAGAGCTCTTTTAAAATTCCCCACACAGGCCCTTTTTTTTTTTAGAGTAGCCCAAAGAACCTGGTGCAGAGTGGCCACACAGAGCCTTTTTTAAGATAATCCCCACAGTGCAGAGTGGCCACACAGAGCCTTTTTTAAGATAACCCCACAGAGCCGGGGTCACAGAGGCTTTTTTTAAGAGTATCCCCATAAACCCTTTATTAAAATTTCCCTCCACAGAACCTTTTTTTTTAACAGTACCCCCACAGAGCCTGGTGCAGAGTGGCCACACAGACCCTTTTTTCAGACTACCCCCACAGAACCTTTTTAAGAGTACCTCCACAAAGCCTTTTCTTAAGAGTACCCCCACATAGCCTGATTTATGAGTATGCAGAGGAGTAAGAGGAGTAACTAACAATGTCCCTCACTCGAGCAGCGTCCTGTCCCTACGCTAATCAGAGCAAAATGGCAGCGTCACCTGTGATTCGATGGTTATAAAGGCCCGGTCACGTGGTGCGGCGGCCTATCACAGCCATGCTAATACCCGGCATGGTTGTAATGGCTGTGGAAGTGCCCACAGCCGAAAAGCTTGATGATTGGCTACACTGCAGCCTTTCAATATACTTCATTCAGCATTAAACTCTGAATTTGACCACAGACTTCCATGAGTGTTCGGATTTGAACACCGGACACTATGTGTCTGGTACGAACTCCAAACTTTACAGTTGTGGCTCACTCATCCCTATTCATAAACTATGAACATTTCCATATTTTTTAACGTTACACCCAAAAACTTAAATAAATATATTTTTATAGGGATTTTATAAGATCCCAACACTCAGTAGCAAGCATTTGTGAACTAAAAGAAATTAGACATGGTTTTTAAAATATTTTAAATACATACATTTGAAAAGTGTGACTTGCATTTGTATTCAGCCCTGTAGTCGAATATCCCTAAATAAAATCATGACTGACCAATTGCCTCCAAAAGTCTCCTAATTAGTAAATTGAGTCCACCTGTGTGCAATTTTGTTTCTTAGAAATTCAGTTGTTCTGTGAAGGCTCAGAGGTTTGTTTGAAAACATTAGTGATTAGCCCCTTTACAACAGGATTAAAATGGCGGCAGGAAAGGGAACTTATTCCATATCACTATTTTAAAACGGCAGCAAGAAAAAAGTGCATAGCGCCTCCAGCGTCACAAAATCTCTGTGGTTTCAGCTACTGGGGGTAGCTGAGACCCTGGAGATCATGATCTGGGCCGCTTTTTCCGGTCATCAGTGCAGCCGTAGCCATAAGCAGCCTACTGCAGTTCCTGCTACGCCCAGGCGCCGGCCGCAATTTTTGGCCATGCCTCGGGTCGTCTAGCTAGCTGCTTATTCCTCCACATCTAAGTGTGGAGAGGTGGCTAGGGTGCATGCATGTGCTGATTTACCACAGCCAGAGCCTAAAGCGGGCTTTACACGCTGCGACATTGCTAGCAATTGCTAGCGATGTCGAACGCACGATAGTGTGGCGCCCTGGACAAGCCAGGGGCCACAGGTAATTACACCACCACACATTACACCGCGGTTAGGCACATCTAAGCCAGACACAAAACCCTTGTTGCCTTCCCCAGGGGCTGATGTCCACACCAGGGGGTGGAGCCAGGCGGTTGGTCTCCACCCACCAAGGAGTTCACAGTCCTGGAGGAGGGAAAAGGAGCAGGTGAGTTTTGACAGTGAAAGTGGAAGGAGGGAAAGTGAGCAGTAGTGAAGTGGCAAGAGAGCAGACAGAAGTGAGTCCGGGTGTGTGGCCCGGACGGAGCAGCAAGGTTGTCAGACGGTGGTGACCGTCTGCAGGAGTGGCCTATCGGAGTTTGCCGTAAAGACCGTGGACGGGCGGTGGCCCGGCGGCACCGGACCGGTACACAAGGAGAAGCCAGCACCATTGGCAGGGGCTTTTCGGACCCCGGCAAGGCTAGGAGTCGCCGTGAATTTGCCGAATCCGTTAGTGAAGGGGACCTCTTGGGTTTCCAAACAGTCAAGTCCCGACAGAAGGCAACCGTCCAACCGTGAAGGGGAGACACCGCCACCGCCAAGGGCAACCGTTTCCCAGGGCCAGCGCCTGCGGGCAAAAGGGGCTCCTACGGCCCACATCCAAGTCGGGGAGCGGGTTACCGGTGGGAACCCATCGGAATCAACATAGAACATAGGTGCAGGGAGAGACAGTCATCACTAACCTACGGGGAAGAAACAACCGCAGCCATCTGGGGGACTCGTCCATCCAGCCGTGTGTTTTACCGAGAACTGTGTCATCGTCTCAGGCTGAGTGAGTACCCCCGTGCCGTGCGGCACAGCGCTGCCCCTGCGACCCTGCACCTCACCAGTCCCTGCAACCCGCCTGCCATCCAGCCCTACCCCATCACCGGGCCCCGGGACAACCAACCCCCTACCCACGGAGGGGAGAAATAACAACAAAGCTGCTCCCAGTCACCGCTCCCGGGATCCCCGTCTAGAGCAGCGGTGGTGTCACTAAAATCACCACAACCGTGGGTGGCGTCACGGACAATATCCATAATCAAAACCCCCACAACCAATCATCCCCTTTTCACTCACGGGCGAGGAGCGCCGCTCGAGTCCCTGGGATCCGGCCCACCGCTCGAGCCACCACCGAGCAGCAGCAGCAGCCGCAGCAGCAGCGGCAGCCGGACCTGAGCAGTGGGAGAGCACAGCGTCCCCTCCTCCGCCCGCGACAACTTGGCGTCACGAACAGGATCTTACCGCTCTGCCATCTGGTAGAGGTGCGCCTTGTTACCGCCGGAGGTGTCCGGCCGAAAAATTTCAGAAGCCGCCATCTTTGGGGCGAAAAGTTCCCGCTCGAGCGTCTCCTCAAGTAGTGGAGGCGCGAAGGCCAAAACCCCGCCCCTGTAGAGGAGGAACCGGAAAGAGGCTAAGGGGGACGCGGATGGAGGAATGGCGGCTTTCTCGAACTGGAGTGCGGGAGTACCCGCCACCGGGGCGTCGAAGCTCTGGGGGAACCGAGGAGGAGTAGCTTTTGAAGACTGCGGCCCAGGTGAGCTCCCCGCCGGGACCGCGGCGTGGCTGGAACGGGAACTGGGCCGGTTCTGCTTGAAGGTGAGGGCGCAGAGCCTGCAGCAGTTGCTGGACTGGAAGGCGGAGATGCGCAGAATGGTTGCCGTAGTAGGGGTCCGTGAGCAGGGGCCGCCGCAACCGTGCAGCACCGCGACCAGGCCACCCAAACTCCAGAACCACCCCTGATTGAGTGGGAGCCGGGGACCGGCATCGTGGTTGGAGGCCCAGAAAGAATGCCGTTGATGGAGGAGGGGGTCCCGAGTACGCTGCCCCCGCCACCGTTGCTAATGGCCGTCAGTGGTTCTGGGCTGAATTGCCAATGGAAAGAGAACCCAATGTACCACCCGGTCCCTGAGTGGGCCGACCCCCTGCGGTGGTAGCCACCTCAAGGTCAGCGGTTCCCGGTTACCTTGCTGTCGGTCCCCATTGGGACTCTGCTGACATTCCAGACGGCCCTCAAGGCTCAGGAGTCCGGTTGGAGGAGCAGTCGTACCCGCATCATCGGCAGCTGAAAATGGAGTCCTGTGGGACAGTGTCACCCCTGTGTGTGGGTGGCGTTGGGGGCTCGTGCTGTTTGATGGTGGACTGTGGGAAAGCTGCAGGAGGAAGTTGTACTGGAGCCAGGTGTTGTGGATGGCCCCTGGGACCCAACTGACGGTCCCCGTCGGGACCCTACGGCAAGTCTCCGTTGGGATCCTACAGTTTTGTTTGTGGTAGCCCGTTGGCTACGAAGCACTGTTATTTACCTGATTGACAAGCCTTGATTTGGAACCGGTCGTAGCCGGCAGCGGGTCCCCGTTGGGACCCCCTTCACCACTTTACATAGAAACTACTATGAACATGCCTGAGAACTTGCAAGGCAACCACAAACTTGTGGCCTGTAAATAATTATATGGTTGCAGCTTCCACCGTTGCCGCCTCCGGAGAGGCAGATTGGAGGAAGGGCCCGCAGTGGAGTAGGCTGGGGCCCAGCCACCACCGGAACCGGTGGCAATCCTCTGGGGGTTTCAGGGGTTCCCCATGGACGTGGGTCCCCTGAAAAGGACAGAACCCGCTCGGGCAACTTGTGCAGGACTGGGGGTCAAGGGGTGCTGCCTGTTTGCTTAGGGGCAGCATCAGGGCCAGGTTGCTTGGGTGGGAGAGAGCGGAAGCCGTAACCGTTTACCGTTGCAACGTTTAAGTAAGAGTACCTCCCGATGTGGGAAGATGTTATTTTAATTGTATGTCTGTTACCGTTATTTATGTCTTTTTCAGTTGGTGAAAATAAAACCGGTGATGGACGGGCAGCCCGCGGACGGTCTGCATTTTGCTAAGGGGGAATGTGGCGCCCTGGACAAGCCAGGGGCCACAGGTAATTACACCACCACACCCTACACCCCGGTTAGGCACATCTAAGCCAGACACAAAACCCTTGTTGCCTTCCCCAGGGGCTGATGTCCACACCAGGGGGTGAAGCCAGGCGGTTGGTCTCCACCCACCAAGGAGTTCACAGTCCTGGAGGAGGGAAAAGGAGCAGTTGAGTTTTGACAGTGAAAGTGGAAGGAGGGAAAGTGAGCAGTAGTGAAGTGGCAAGAGAGCAGACAGAAGTGAGTCCGGGTGTGTGGCCCGGACGGAGCAGCAAGGTTGTCAGACGGTGGTGACCGTCTGCAGGAGTGGCCTATCGGAGTTTGCCGTAAGGACCGTGGACGGGCGGTGGCCCGGCGGTACCGGACCGATACACAAGGAGAAGCCAGCACCATTGGCAGGGGCTTTTCGGACCCCGGCAAGGCTAGGAGTCGCCGTGAATTTGCCGAATCCGTTAGTGAAGGGGACCTCCTGGGTTTCCAAACAGTCAAGTCCCGACAGAAGGCAACCGTCCAACCGTGAAGGGGAGACACCGCCACCGCCAAGGGCAACCGTTTCGCAGGGCCAGCGCCTGCGGGCAAAAGGGGCTCCTACGGCCCACATCCAAGTCGGGGAGCGGGTTACCGGTGGGAACCCATCGGAATCAACATAGAACATAGGTGCAGGGAGAGACAGTCATCACTAACCTACGGGGAAGAAACAACCGCAGCCGTCTGGGGGACCCGTCCATCCAGCCGTGTGTTTTACCGAGAACTGTGTCATCGTCTCAGGCTGAGTGAGTACTCCCGTGCCGTGCGGCATAGCGCTGCCCCTGCGACCCTGCACCTCACCAGGCCCCGCAATCCGCCTGCCATCCAGCCCTACCCCATCACCGGGCCCCGGGACAACCAACCCCCTACCCACGGAGGGGAGAAATAACAACAAAGCTGCTCCCAGTCACCGCTCCCGGGATCCCCGTCTAGAGCAGCGGTGGTGTCACCAAAATCACCACAACCGTGGGTGGCGTCACGGACAATATCCATAATCAAAACCCCCACAACCAATCATCCCCTTTTCACTCACGGGCGAGGAGCGCCGCTCGAGTCCCCGGGATCCGGACCACCGCTCGAGCCACCACCGAGCAGCAGCAGCAGCCGCAGCAGCAGCTGGACCCGAGCAGTGGGAGAGCGCAGCGTCCCCTCCTCTGCCCGCGACAATAGCACCCGCCCCCGTCGTACAGCTGATATGTGGTGATCGCTGCCATAGCGAACATTATCGCTACGACAGCGTCACACGCACATACCTGCTCTGCGACGTCGCTCTGGCAGGCGAACCGCCTCCTTTCATCCATGAATAAAAACTTACGACACGGCGTTATATCGTTATATGGTTTTAATCCATTTGCCTGTGATCCGCTGGACTTCACTTCTTCTGAATTTGTTTCCCTGTGCCTGGGATTTCCGTGCAGGATCAGATAGTCCACTCCTTTGATTTATACATCATAGCGGTGAGCTTGAATACGTTTCTTTTGGTATCCTTTCAAGGTGGCGGGTCGTGCAGCAGCCGTCCAATAGAAGCGGAGGGGCGGAGATGAGCGGGACGTAAACATCCCGCCCACCTCCTTCCTTCCGCATTGCCGGTGGAGGCAGGTAAGGAGATGTTTGTCGCTTCTGCGGTGTCACACACAGCGATGTGTGCTGCCGCAGGAACGACAAAGAACATCACTATAAAGCAGAAAACGATTTTTTATTTCAGGACGACCTCTCCGCGGCAAACTATTTTGCCCTCTTTTGCGATCGTTTCAGATCGCTCTTAAGTTTTACACACTGCGATATCGTTAATGACGCCAGATGTGCGTCACAAACAACGTGACCCCGACGATAATTCATTAACGATATCGTAGCGTGTAAAGCCCCCTTATGTCCAGTGTTTCGCCTGGTAAGCATGCTCAGCTTGTTAGTACCATTTCTGAGGCTAAGTCCTCAGTTCAGGCTACTGAGCGTGCTCCCACACTTTTTGCCTCTTTGCACAGGTACTTGGACTTCTTTCTGTGTCCAAGTCCTGTATTGTGCCTACTGAGCATGCTCAGGCCGATAGTCTGATTTCCGAGGCTAAGTTGGTTGTTCAAGCTACTGAGCATGCTCAGGCACTTAATGTGTTGGAGCCTAAGTCCAGTACGGACTTCACTTGGCATGTCCGTGAGGTGGCAGGCCCTGATGGGCTTGACAGCGTTAGGTGTCCAGATGATCTGGCCATTCCGGACTGGCTTGCAGAGTCCCGCCCCTATGACCTGGCACACCACCATTAGTCATCAGACGCTGACTGATAAGGTGTTTGGGGCGGTGCTGCTATTCTGTCATCAGTGATGTGGTGGTTCCGGATAGGCTGCTGGTGATGTCACTGGTGATGTGGCACTCCGTTATTGGCCCTTGGAGGCGTCATTTTGGCTCACCCTGGGTTTGGGGCGAACCCTAGGTCGTGGAGACTGCATGGAGGTACGCAGTCTTCACATATGCTCTGAGCATACGCATATGCTCATGTTTAGAGCCCATTGTGGCTACATCCTTTAGCTCTGAAAGCGGTAATTAGGGTTAGGTGTCTGGTGCCTGTCACGCCAAGATTTGTGGCCCGGCACATTAGGGTCAGGCACCGCGCTTCCCTCCTACTATCCAGTCCTGCTTGAGCAGCCCAGTGGAGTTAACTGGGCTGCGTCGACTGTCACGGTGTGCCCCCTACGTGCACGGACAGTGTACCTCAGGACCCATGTGGTGCTAACAGGGGAATTCCTGTCTGGGGTGTGTCAACCCTGTGGTGTGAACAGGGTTTACAGATTAAGGCTGGTTTCACACTACGTCTTTTTAACATCCGTTGAAAACGTTATTTTAGCGGAAGTACGGATCCAGTGCAAATGCGTTTTCATTTCAATGCATTTGCAATGGACTCGCGTTAACATCCGTTCACCTGCGTTTGCGTGCGTTATAGTGAGGATCCAGTGACTTGCAGTTTTTTAACATGTTTCAAAAACGCTACTTGTAGCGTTTTTGAGCTGCGTCCAAATACTGCAAATTGCTGGATCCTGACTAAACAGCACGCAAACGCAGGTGAACGCTGGCATGCTGATAGACAGGATCCTGCTTTTGTACTGAGCATGCCCAGAACCAGTCTCGCGTGATCTGTCTGTCTCTCCTCCTCCCTCCCTCACCCTCTCTCTCTATCTCTGTCTTTCCCCCTTCCTCCCCCTTCCTCTCTCTCCCACCTGAGAGCTGCGGACACTCGTAACCAAGGTAAATATCGCGTAACCACTTATCTTAGTTACCCGATGTTTACGTTGGTTACGCGTGCAGGCAGCCCTGCTCCTAGCAGCTGCAGACACTCGTAACCAAGATAAATATCGGGTATCCAAGGCCGATGTTTACCTTGGTTACCAGCGTCTGCAGCTGTCAGAAGCCGGCTCCCAGTCTAGTTCCCCTCACTCCCGATCACATGACTCCAATGCCCGCCCCTAAACATCCAGTGCAGGATCCTGCAAAATAACAGATGCGTTTGCATACGTTATTTGCTGTAAAAGCAGGATCCGTACTTCCGCTAAAATAACGTTTTCAACGGATGTTAAAAAGACGTAGTGTGAAACCAGCCTAACCTGATCCGAGTGACGTTTCACTTGGGTCAGGTTCATATTATTTCGGAGTCACCAAGCTCTGTAGTATCCACCTTACCTATGGGTTGCCAGCAGCTTCTTACCATCTGGGAGCATGTGGACCCCGACTGGCGATTGGGATATACACCACCTTATCCTAATCCACCAGTCCCCCCGTAACACCCGGTCATGTGATCACCGTTATAGATCGTGTAAAGATGGTTACGTTACAGCAAATGGCGGCGCCGGTAAAAAATGATTTCCCTCCCACCTGGCATGATCAAACATATCAGATGTGAGATGAATCTCCTTCATTGGTCCCCTTCAGTCCCCCAATGTCGCCAAAGTGCCCCCCGACCCCCAAACCCCTTTCGGTCATCAAAATGGCAGCGTGCACGATTAGCGCGCCTGCAGCATTCATCTTCCTTCTCTGATTCCTGTCACACGTGACATGTCACATCCAACAGAAAAGTCCTCCCCAGTTCTAGCCAGGTCACCCACCATTACCCTTGGTCATACCCGGTACCTGCTGCTTCCCACGATCCCTCCTCCTTCTGAAAAGATGGCGGCTGCATGCACAGAGCAGCTGTCTGCCAGTTTTTGCGCGCAGTGACACTAAGCTTACTGCAGCTCACATTGGCGTACTGTGCACTAGGGGAGAGCGAGTGCAGTATTCTCAAGTCACTCCACCCACTCTCCTCGCATGGAGGGTCTGCACTTCGAGAAAATGGGGATACATTCCCTGAGCGTGCCCCCCATATTCTGAAATGAGGTTACTGCAGGTCACTCTGCCCTCGGGTGGACCCGGGCAGTGTGGCTACAGTTTTCTCACTCAGATCACTGCATCCACACTTCGTACATGCAGTGCTTGTGTAGCACCCAGGAAAATGGGGTACTCGGTTCTGGGTAGTGTCTCTATTGGGAGTGTCACGGTGGTGGCCGTTCCCGGTTCTGTGCCCTGGGCTCTTTTTGTAATGGGGGATATTTACAGGGGATTTGTGAATCAAGTTATTTGTGACGCCACTTGCAGTGTTGCGGCTAAGTGTAGGGAGCTGCCACTACAGGTTTTGCTGGAGCTGATGGAATGTGCAGCTCTGATGACTTGGGCCCTCCACATTAGGGTATTACCCCAGCAGGTGTATGGTGCAGTAGACGTCGGAAAGAAGGAGTCCAGACAGGTATTCAGTGCAACTGGTTTACTCACTTTTTGGGTGTTAACTGGTTGCCCGAGGCCAGCTGGTTTCGCCTCCAGGTCCCCTTCGTCACAGTGCCAGTCTGGTTCCCTGGTACCTTCTTACCCTGCACCTGTCTCTGATAAGTGGGTCCCCGTGGTATGGAACACTGGGGGTCCCTGGTTTGTGGTTTGTCCACCTCTGTCCGCCTGACGGTAGCGTGAACCCTGTGGGGATGGAGTCTCTCCTGTCACCGGCTCTCTCTTTGCTACTGAGTCTTCGGATTCTTTAGGGTCAGCAAGGTCCTTGATGGTCCCCTTTGCTGTGCAGGTGTTAACAGGTCGGCTTGAAGCTCTTTCCTGTCCTAGGGTATTGTACCCTGTTGGTGCAAGTTCCAGGAGTACTCCAAAGTACTCCACCGGCAACTACCTCTCCTGGGTACCAGGTCACAGTCAACCCGAGTAAGGGAGTCACTTCACACTCTCACACTTTCACTTAGACTCCTTTAGGTAGACTCACTTCTGACTTCCTGTGTTCCTAGCTACTCTCCACAGTCTGCCCCTCCCACCTGGTCAACTAGTGGACTGGAGTGGCTTCATCTCTAGGCAGTCATCCATGGTCCCACCCTAGCTGGGTACCATTATAATGGGGATTGTTGGGGAAAACTGGGATTACCTGGGTTTTTGGTGGTACCGGCACTGGAATTCTGTGTCCCTAAGGGGGTAGGCCCTGTATCCTTGTAGAGATGCAGAACCTTATAGCACCCTGATTGGTTCAGGGGTGCTATACCTGCACTTCCAGAAAATGAGGGATACGTTCTCTGGGCATGCCCCCCATATTCTGGAAGATCCAAAGTCATCGTGAGACCTCCAAAATGGATTAAGGAGGACCGGATTTCTTTTTCTTTTCAATAAATTGGTGAAAGAGGGAATGTGTTGGAGAGTGTTTTTTACATTTATTTATTTTTTTATTACTGATAGTTAGTACTGTCAGGTATCTGATAGACGTCGTGACATCACTAACCGTTGGGCTTGATGGCAGGTGACGTTACAGTTGGTATTGACCCCATATATTACCTCGTTTGCCAATGCACCAGGGCAATGGGATGAGTCTGGGCGAAGCACCAGGTTTGGTGCATCTAATGGATGTGCCACTTCTGAGGTGGCTGCGGCCTGCTATTTTTAGGCTGGGAAGGGCCAAATAACGATGGCTCTTCCCACCCTGTGAATACCAGAACACAGCTGTCCGCTTTACCTTGGCTGGTAATCAAATTATTTATAAATAATTAACAAACACAGCGTGGGGTGCCCTCTGTTTAGAGTTGCCAGCCAAGGTGAAGCTGTCAGCTGTGGTTTGCAGGCTGCAGCCTTCTGCTTTATTTTAGAAAGCAGGTATAGTTACCCTTTTGGCTAACTATAAGGCTAAACACCCTTTAGTGCCACATGAAAGTCACAAAAGGTTGCCAGCTTAGAATATGCAGGGGGGTGAGACATTATATATGTGTTTGACATCTATCTATCTATCCATCCATCCATCCATCCATCCTAACCTTTTAAGCTGTGTGCCTACAATCAGGGTTTGCAGCGTTTTGGATGCAGAGTGTTTTCACTGCATCCATAATGCTACGTTGTACAGTACAAGTGTGCCGCCCCCACATCAGCAGTCACCCTGCTCGGTTCCGGATCCGCAGTGGCTCGAGGGGTTTCCGGACCCGGGGGTTGCACGGACACTCAAATAAAAAGGGACGTATATGTACGGGGATTGCTATGGATACTTCGTGACGCCACCCACGGTGTGTGCTAATATTAAGTACCACCGCTGCTGTTGGAAAGCACCCGGGGGCGATGGAGTGGCAGCTGGTTGTTTAACCCCTCCGTGGGTAGGGGTGGATGCCCCGGAGCTCAGAGTCCAGGACACGGGGAGTGATGTAGGCCGGAGGTGGCGCGCCGGGCCAGACCGGGGAATGTTGATGTACTCACCGTGGAATAATTGCACACAAGTCTGTTGGTAAACCAAGGTATCAGTGGCCAGTTGCCGCATCTGGGTGTACTCGGGTCCCACACCCAGCTGGTGTACCGATGTCCCTTCCTCCGGCACTCTGTAATTTTCCTCACTTCTCGACAACTCCGTATGGAATGGGGAAGTCCGCTCCCGGTATGTTCTGGTTGGGAGGCGTGCCCATGAAAACTGACCCTTGGGATCTCAGTGGGTGTTTGCGGATACCCTATCCCCCGCGGTGGGCTGCCGTTTCGCTCTAACACTTTTGGAGCAATGTCTGAAACCTTGCTCCCAGCCTGTGAATTAGAGAAGAGTCTTGCAACCGTCTTCTAACTAGGGTCCAGGTACCCCGCCTGTGCACGGTTTCCGGACTGGATCTCCGCTGTCGGTATCGGCGGGCTCCAAACCTGTCCCGGCCCCCTTTGGATTTCCTGCGACCGGACTCCCGTCGCCTTTGGACACGGTCCACTGCTTGCCACCTAGCCAGTAGACCAGGGCCATGTTTTACGCCATATTCCGTGACCCGTAGCGTTCTCATTTTTCGGGATGTATGGCTCAGTGATGGCTTATTTTTTGCGTCTCGAGCTGACGTTTTTAACTGTACCATTTTTGCGCAGATGCTACATTTTGATCGCCTGTTATTGCACTTTGCGCAAAAGTTGTGGCGACAAAAAACGTCATTTTGGCGTTTTGAATTTTTTTGCAGCTACGCTGTTTACTGATCAGATTAATTGATTTTATATTTTGATAGATTGGGCGTTTCTGAACGCGGCGATATGAAATCTGTGTATATTTTTTATTTTTTTAACCCTTTAATTTTCAATGGGGCGAAAGGGGGGTGATTTGAACTTTTATTTTTTTTTGTTTTTTTTTTATTTTACTAGTCCCCCTAGGGGGCTATAGCGATCAACAATCCGATCGCTCTGCCCTATCTGCTGATCACAGCTACACAACTGTAAACAGCAGATATGCTCACTTTCTGCTTCATTCGACTCCGGGCCGAATGAAACTGAAAGTAATTCATGTGTAGTACAGGAGTCATCACATGACCCTGTGCTACCATGACAACTACGGGAAGTCACGTGATCACGTCACGTGACTTCCGGTATCGGCAGGTAAATAAAATTTTACCGCCGATGCCGTTATAATAGCGCTGTCACATATTGACAGCGCCATTTAAGGGGTTAAACGGATCTGCTTGTGCCTAGCAGGCACACATCTCAGCTGTGAAAATCACCGATTGCAACATTATGACCGCTAGGACGTAATATTACTGCCCGCAGTCGTTAAGGTGTTAAGGGCATAAAAATTAAGTTTGAAAATTGCGAAATTTTCGTCAAATTTACGATTTTTTCATAAATAAAAACAAAGAAATATTGTCCTAAATTTACAACTATCCTGAACTACAATATGTCATGAAAAAGCAATCTCAGAATCACTGAGATTTGATGAAGCGTTCCAGAGTTATAACCTCATGAAGCAATACTAATCAGAATTGCAAAAAATGGCCTGGTCATTAAGTACAAAATTGGCTTCGACCTTAAAGGGTTAAACAGCATCAGGGAATTCAAGAAACACAACAGTCAGGTCAGGGATAAAGTTGTGAAAGGACTAAATCTGGGTTAGGTTATAAAAAAACATTTCACAGATAACTGTTTAAGCCATTATCCAAAAATGGAAGGAATATGGCACAACTGGCCATTTAACTGAACTGACATCCCAAGCAAGGAGAGCACTAATTAGACAAGCAGCCAAAAGGTGGCAGAGATCCACAGTTTAAGGGCTCTTCTCCACTTGCGTTTACAAATTCACAGCGACACTCGGCTACAAATGTGAGTCGAGTGTCCTGCGTGTGGTCTGCGTACAGTGTGTGTTTTTTTCCTCACATAGCATCCGTGTGACATGCGAGTGTCATGCGGGAGCTATGTGAGTGTTTATGCATACCGCATCAGACTAGCTACCGGAGGAATCTCCAGTAATACCAGTCCTGGCCGCGGTTACATGCACTGAGCTCCAGAAATCAGCCCGGTCTGTCTGCAGCTGTGCTGAACTGAACAGCAATCGCCGGGGAATCAATCACTCGGCGCTCGCTGTTCAGGCTGCACTCTGGAGCTCAGGTGACAGCTCTGGAGTGCAGTGCATGTAACCGCGGCCAGGCCTGGTATTACTGGAAATTCCTCCGGTAGCCAGTCTGACGCGGTATGCAAGTGTCAAGAATCCGTGTGACATGCGTATGCCATCTGTATGACATGCGCATGCCACCCGGATTCTGATTTTTTCTCTTGCTCCCATAGGATTGAATGGGGGTGCGAGAGCTGAGACTCGGTGAAATCGCACCATGCTGCGATTTCACCGAGAGCACGAGACATTCCGTAAAACATTTAGCAAGAGGACACGGCCTCATTGATTAACACTGGTGTGAGTGAGATCCGATTTTCTATCGGATCGCACTCGCACATAGAAATTGCAAGTGGAGAACAGCCCTAAAGGACACATTCACACATTCAGTATTTGGTCAGTATTTTACATCAGTATTTGTAACCCAAAACCAGGAGTGGATGAAAAATGCAGAAGTGGATCACGTGTATACTTTTTCACTGATTGTCCCATTTCTGATTTTGGCTTTCAAATGCTGATGTAAAAAAAACTGACGAAATACTGAACGTGTGAGCGTAGCCTAATTGGCAGAATCTATCCACAGGACAAACATAAGTTGTACAGTCTACAAATCTGACTTTTATGGAAAAGTGTCAAGAAAAAAGCTATTTTTGAAAGCAAGCCATAAGATGTCCCATTTGCAGTTTGCAAAACTCCATGTAAGAGACACAGCTAGCATATGGAAATAGGTACTCCTGGAAATAACTAAAACTACACATCACCCTGAAAACACCATCCACACTGTCAAACATGGTGGTGGCAGCGTCATGCTGTTGGGATGCTTTTCTTCAGTAGGGACAGGGAAGCTGGTCAGAATTAATGGGTGGAGTTAAATACAGAGCAATCCTGAAAGAAAACTTGTTAGAGGCTGTAAAATACTTTACACTAGGACATAGGTTCACTTTCCAGCAGGACAACAACTAAAAACAATCTGCCAGAGCTATAATGGAATAGTTTAGATTAAAACATATTCATATATTTGAAATGCCTAGTCAAAGTCTAAACTGAAATCTCAATGAGAATCTGTGGCAATACTTGAAAATTGCTTTTCACAGATGCTCTCCATCTAATCTCACTGAGCCAGAGCTATTTTGCAGGGATACGGTATCTAACTGTTGTCTCTTCTGTGTCCTGCTTCTGCACTGTTAAGGCTATGTGCCCACGGGAGCTTGTTTGTGCGGATTTTGCCGCGGAAAACCTGCGGATTTTTCTGGATTTTCCAGATAAATCCGCAGGTTTTAGCATGTACAGTCACTCCCAATGTTATCCTATGGGACATGGGGAGTGCTGTGTCCATGCTGCGGAAAGTGCAGCTGCCGAACATGCTGCGGATGTAGGCATCCGCATGTATAATTGCATGTCAATTATTCATGCGGAATTACCTGCGGATGTCCCGGACCTCCGCTATGGAGATAAGAGGCTGGGACGTCCATAGGTAAGCCGCATGAATGTCCGCATGTTTCCTGCAGCTATTCCGCTGTAATCTAGCAGCTAAAAATAGCTGCGGACGCCGGCGGGCAGCTGCGGGAAACATGCGCTGGTACGAGCACCCGTGGGCACATACCCTAAGGCCGCTTTACACGCTGCGATATCGGTGCCGATATCGCTAGCGTGGGTACCCGCCCCCATCTGTTGTGCGACACGGGCAAATTGCTGCCCGTGCCGCACAACATTGCCCAGACCCATCATACGTACTTACCTGCCCGGCGACGTCGATGTGACCGGCGAACCGCCTCCTTTCTAAGGGGGCGGTTAGTTCAGTGTCACAGCGACGTCACAGCTGCGTCACTGAACCGCCGCCCAATAGAAGCGGAGGGGCGGAGATGAGCGGGATGTAACATCCCGCCCACCTCCTTCCTTCCGCATAGCGGCTGGGAGGTAGATAAGGAGAGGTTCCTCGTTCCTGCGGTGTCACACGGAGCGATGTGTGCTGCCGCAGGAACGAGGAACAACTTCGTTACTGCTGCAGTAACGATATTTGAGAATGGACCCCCATGTCACCGATGAGCGATTTTGCACGTTTTTGCGACGATGCAAAAATCGCTCATAGGTGTCACACGCAACGGCATCGCTAATGCGGCCGGATGTGCGTCACCAATTCCGTGACACCAACGACTTCGCATTAGCGATGTCGTAGCATGTAAAGCCCCCTTTTGGCTATGTGTGCACGCTGCATCTTTTTTTTACCACAAAGATGCAGCATTTTTATCTTGTGGTGACCACAAAGATGCGTTTTATCTTTGTGGTGACTACAAACAGCAGCGTTTTGGCCTAAAAAAAAAAAAAAGCAGGAGTCCTCTAACTGTTAGGCTATGTGCGCACGTTGCGTCGGAGTACCTGCATTTTATTCTGCACGTTTTGCTTCCCTTGGTTTTTGACCAAATGGCTTTTGACCATTTTTTAGCGCTAAAAACGCATGCGTTTTTACCGCGTTTTTAGTGCGTTTTTAGCGCTTTTTACCTGCGTTTTCACCTGCGTTTCTGCAGATGCGTTTTTGAGATCAAGACACTGAGAAATAAAGTTGAATTAGTCAAAAAGAATGAAAAAAGAGAAAAAAAGTATAAAATTAACTTTTAATAAAATTATATGGGAAATTATCAATTTTAATGTAATAATAGTGGTTATGCACATTTTAACAGAAAAATAGCTAAAGTTTATTATTTTTTTACATTTACATTTTCGGTTATTGTGTGTGTGTAAAGGAACATTAGAACCCATTTATTTTTGCCCAGAAAAGCATGCGTTTTTGGAGCCAAAAACGCAGTTGAAAAGCAGGTAAAAAGCATGAAAAACGCAGGAATTGTGATTTTGGTTGCTTTTTGCCATTTCTCATAGACTCCAATGTTAAGGAAACGCTGCAGAAATGGCAAAAACAACTGACATGCTGCTTCTTTTTCAGCATGGTTTTTGACCACAAATATGCAAATTAAACGCTGCAGAAAAAAAAGCAAAGTGCAGACAGGATTTCTGCTTTTCCCATAGACTTTGCTGGAAATAAAAAATGCATGCGTTTTTGCGCAAAAACGCTGCAGCCAAAAACGCTGCAGAAACGAGGTAAAAAACGCAACGTGCGAACATAGCCTTAGGCCTCTACTGAAGTGAGTCGCAGGATTAGCGCTGACGTCACTCAGGTGATGTGCGTGGAGTGTGACACTGCAAATCACAGGAGTGATGTCACCACTGATCTCGTCGCTCACTTCAGCTATGGCCTGATATGCGGTCACAAGTGGAAGACTCTAGCTGTCACTGCACATCACCTGACTGAAGTCACCGATGATCTTGCGCAGCTCACTTCAGCCGCGGATGGATTTGGGGTAACAGGTGGAGGACTCCAGTCAGGTGATATGCGATGATAGCTGGAGTCCTCCACCTGTTACCGCAAATCCGGCTGCGACTTAAGTGAGCTGAGCGAGATCAGCAGTGACTTCAGTCAGGTGATGTGCGGTGACAGCTGAACTCACCGCTGATCCCGCGCGGCTCACTTTACTTCACCCTCACAGCGTGCAGTCATGCTCTATGGCCGCTCACTGTCATTGTCAGATGTAGCAGAGCTGGATAAGTCGTGGCACCTCGTGTGGATTACGTCGGACCTGGAGGGGTGTTTGTTGGGTTAATAAAGTGGTGAAATAGGGGGCTTTTTTGTGTTTTATTTCAAATAAAGGATTTTCTGGGTGACTGTGTTTATTTACCTTCACTTACAGCTTAGTGATAAGGTGGTGTCTTATGGGCTATGGGCTGCTGCCATTAACTCCTTATTACCCCGATTGCCACCGAACTAGGGTAATCGGGATGAGCCGGGTAGAGTCCCGGGACTGTCGCATCCAATGGCTGCGGCATTTCTGGGCGGCTGCTGGCTGATATCTTTAGGCTGTGGGGATCCCCATAACGTGGGGCATCCTGAGAATAGTAGCCCTCAACCGTGTGGCTTTATCTTGGCTGGTATCAAATTTGGGGGAACATTGTTTTTTTTTAATTATTTATTTATTTTACTGCATGATATAGACTTGACCACCAGCGGCTGTGATTGGTTGTAGTGAGACAGCCGTCACTCAGCATGGGGGCACGTCTAACTGCAACCAATCATAGGCGCCGGTGAGCAGGGAAGGAGTGAATATGTTATGAGCCTAATGAGCGGCTGGCTCTGGAAGATGATAAAGCTGCTGCGGCAGCAGTGTGACAGCCGCCCGGTAATCAGTGAGTATGAAGCGCTTGCTCCTACCTCTTAGCGCCCGATTCTGGTCCCTATAGACTTTATATGGGGAGCAGTATCTGGCCAAATACCAGCGATCAATCCCTGCCGACCCGGAGTCTAGTCAGAAAAACACACCAAAACACATGTAAAATAACAACTTGCGTTTTTCATTGCAGTTTTCCACCCTGATTGAATTCAATGGATGAAAAACGCAGTGAAAAACACCAAAAGAATTGACATGCTGCATCTTTGTGGTCACCACAAAGACGCAGCAAAAAAAACCTGCAACGTACGGACAGCAAAAATGAAATCTCATAGACTTTGCTGGGGAAGGAAATTCATGCAGTTTTGAGAACAAAACTGCACCCAAAAAATGCGCAAAAACACGGCAAAAAACGCAGTGTGCGCACATAGCCTTACATTCACTTTCCCAACACAAGTGCATTACGGAGCATTAATTACACATGTAATCAATTGCATCAAACAAAAGAAATAAATAAATTAAAATGGAACAATATATTACTTATCAACACTATAAGGTCTTTAGGAAGTGTTTTCTTGTTTTCCCATGCTCTTACACACTTATGTGTGTTCCACAAGCCAGGAAGCACACTTTCTATAACAGATGAGCATTAGTTTCTGGGGTTTTTTTTTCTACAGTGTAAAATTAGCACTTAAACTGCCTTCTTTTTGGAGTACTTCAAGAGTTTAAAATAAAAACTGCTGTGATGAAGGTGGTTTGGAACACACATGTAAGCAGCTGGTGGTAGGAATTGGCTTCTGTATACAAAACTGCTTTGTGCACTGTTATTCAAGTTGAGGAGTCACTGCAGTCAAGAGCTGATGGCTCTAGGTTCAATAGTTATGAAGATAAAATAAACAGAAGAATTGATCCAGCTGAGTGCGAACGGTGATTTATTTGTGCAAAATCAGACAGTGCACAGAAGACGTTAACGCGTTTCTGGCTTGACGCCCTTAATCATAAGGGCGTCAAGCCAGAAACGCGTTAACGTCTTCTGTGCACTGTCTGATTTTGCACAAATAAATCACCGTTAGCACTCAGCTGGATCAATTCTTCTGTTTATTGCTGTGCGGCTAAGGCAGGGCCTGTGTCCGAGACTGAGGCACGGTGAGGTCAGGTGGCGGTGAGCTGGATTTTTTCTTGAAGATAAAATAGCAAAACTGTAAAACATACCTAGACATGGCCATCCACCTAAACTGAAATCCCAAACAAGGAAAGCACTATTTAGAGAAGCAGCTAAAAGGCCCATGGTCAGTCTTCATGTGCTGCAGAGATCTTCAGCTAAGGTGTGAGAAACTGTCCATAGGACAACTATTAATCGCATACTCCACAAATCTGGCCTTTATGGAAGAGTGGCAAGAAGAAAGCCATTTTTGAAAGTAAACTAAGTCAAGTCTCGTTTGCAGTTTATGAAAAGCCATGTAAGTGTCGCGCCCAAGGATGGGGGTACTCTGTTCCGGGCGGTAACAAATGGGAATGTCACTCTGGTGGCCGTTGCCCGGTCCCATGCCCTGGGGCTTCTTTTGTAAAATTGGGGTATTTACTGGGGTGAATAGAGTTAATGTCGTGTGACGCCACCTGTGGGTTGCGGTTAAGGATAGAGAACCGCCGCTGCCAAATGTAGGTACTCCCAGAGCTTGTGGTGATTGCAGCAATGGTGTTAGGCCCTCCGCAGGTAGGGCCGTGCCTGGGAGATGATGAGGGATATTAACGGAGACCACACCAGGCTGTCTTTAACAGTCTCTACTCACTTGGACCCAGGGGTTGCTGGTTCAGGTCCCTTAGAGTATCAGTGCCAATGTAGTGACCCAGATTGCTCTGTCTGCGGCACTGTCTGATGGTTGGCTTCCCGTAGCGTGGAGCGTTTGGGGCCCGACTGTCCCTTTTGGGACCGAACCCCGATCCTAGTTTACTGCTGATGCTCCCGGATTATTTAATTCGGTGAAGTCCGTGAAGGTGTCCTCACCGGGTAGGTATTTATCAAGCCGTGTAAAACTGGTGCCTGATCTAGGGCCCTGTGCCCGGTGCATGCTCCGGTCCCAGTGGTATCTCCGATACCCTACCTGGCGACCTCTCTCTGTGCCCCCCCGGTCACCGTTGCACAGACCCAGCTCAGGCACGTCCGCACACCTCTCCTGTGTGCCACACTTCTCTAGACTCTCTACTGACTGCTAACCCCTCCCACTAGGCTGGCTAATCCCAGGGACTTGTTCCTTTCTATGGCGACCATCCCCTTACATGGTTAACCCTCTATGCCTGGTGTGGAGAACTAGGATTTTAGTTGTGTTTTTTTGTGGTATCGGCACTGGTACTCCAGGTCCCAGGGGGTAGGTCCTGCATCCCCAAAAGGATGCAGTTTCTTGTAATGCCCTGAGTGTCTCAGGGGCGCTACATAAGGGACACATTTAGCGTGTGGAATAAGGTTCTCTGGTCAGATGAATCCAATGTAAAACGTTTTGGGCTAAATGCAAAACGCTATGTTTGGTTGAAAACTAACACATCATCATTCTGAAAACTCCATCAGCACTGTTAAATGTGGTGGTGGCAGCAGCATCATGCTGTAGGGATGTTTTTTGTCAGCAGGGACAGGGAAGCTGGTCAGCGTTAATGGAAAGATTGATGGGGATAAATACAGGGCAATCCTGGAGGAAAACCTGCAAAAGATTTGAGACTGGGGATGTAGGTTCACTTTCCATCAGGACAATGAATAGGTGTAACTACTGCCACAGCTACAATGGAATGGTTTAAATCAAAGCATATTCATATGTGTGAATGGCCCAGTCCAGACCTAAATTCCATTGATAATCTGTGGCAGGACTTTAAAATTGCTGTTCACAGAAGCTCTCCATACAATCTCACAGAGCTAAAGCTATTTTGAAAAGATGAATGGGCAAAAATTTCAGCCTCTAGATGTACAAATCTGGTAGAGATACCCCAAAAGACTTGCAGCGGTCTTGCACCGAAAAGTGGTCCGACAAAGTATTGACTCTGGGAATACAAATGCACATTACAATTTTCAGATTTATGTTTTCTTTTAATAATTACACAACTATGTATAATTTCCTTTACACTTCTCAAATACTTATTATTTAGTGTTGGTATATCTTATAAAATCCTCCCAAAATAAATTTAAGTTTGTGGCTGTAATGTGAAAAGGTTCACGGGGTATGAACACTTTCAATGCACTGTATATATGATCAGTTACTGGTAAATTCAGAACAACATCATATAGGTTATAGTATTGTGTTTATGCCTGTACTGTGTGATTAAGGTCCTAACAATAGGTGTATCTAAGCCCATGGTGTGTAGTGCAGTGATACTACACATAAGCTGAGCATATTACACGTTTCCAACGTTTTGTATGGTATTACTGCACCATACAACATAGTTTAGATACACATTTCATACAGCAGTACACTAAAGGCTACTTTACACACTGCGATATCGGTCCCGATATCACTAGTGTGGGTACCCGCCCCCATCTGTTGCGCGACACGGGCAAATCGCTGCCCGTGCCGCACAACATCTCGCAGACCCGTCACACATACTTACCTGCCCGGCGACGTCGCTGTGACCGGCGAACCGCCTCCTTTCTAAGGGGGCGGTCCGTGCGGCGTCACAGCGACGTCACTGAGTGGCCGCCCAATAGCAGTGGAGGGGCGGAGCTGAGCGGGACGTAACATCCCGCCCACCTCCTTCCTTCCGCATTGCGGCCGGGAGGCAGGTAGGAGAGCTTCCTCGTTCCTGCGGCGTCACACATAGCGATGTGTGCTGCCGCAGGAGCGACGAACTACATCGTTACTGCTGCAGTAACGATAATCGAGAATGGACCCCCCATGTCACCGATGAGCGATTTTGCACGTTTTTGCAACGATGCAAAATCGCTCATCGGTGTCACACGCAGCAACATCGCTAATGCGGCCGGATGTGCGTCACAAATTCCGTCACCCCAACGACTCCGCATTAGCGATGTCGCAGCGTGTAAAGCCCCCTTTACCCCTTCACGACCAAGGATGTATATGGCGAGCCTGCATTATTCCCTGCACATGTCTGCAGATCTGACCAGCAAACATGTGCAGGTAACAGGTGCAAGTGGATCAGAGATCCACCTGTACCTGTTAACCCCTAAGATTGTGCTGTCAATCTCTGACAGCGCAATCTAACGCACTCCAGCGGGGATTACGCTGTTCCCCGATGCCATCGGCAGCTCCATGACGCGATCATGGGGTGCCAATGGGTTGTCATGACAGCACGGGGTCAGCTGATGACTCCTGTCACTGTCATGACTGACTCCCTGCAGAATAGCAGAAGTGATCCTACAGTGCAAGCATAAAGTCCTTAGATGACTAGTAAAATCAATAAAAAATAGTTACAAAAAAACAACACATATCTCTGCATTCAGAAATGCCCAGTCTATCAAAATATAAAATCAATTAATCTGATCAGTAAAAGGCGTTGTGAGAAACAACATCAAAAAGCCAGAATTACGTTTTTTTAATTGCTGCAATTTTGCATTAAAATGCAATAACAGGCAATCAAAGCATCACATCTACCCAAAATTGGTATCATTAAAAACACAAGCTCAAGTTGCAAAAAATAAGCCATCATTGAGTCCCAGATCCCAAAAATTTAGAATGTTGCGAGTTTCAAAAGTGCAATTCTTTTTTGTTTTACAAGCTTCTGAATTTTTTATTACCACTTAGATAAAAGTAAATCTATATGTTTGGTATCTACGAACTCTTACTGACCTGGGGAATCAGATTACCAGGTCAGTCTTACTATATAGTGAGCAATGTAAATAAAAAAATGCAAAAAAAAATTGTGGAATTGCACTTTTTTTTGCAATTTGACCTCACTTGGATTTTTTCCCCGTTTTCCAGTACAATATGGCGCAGAATAAATGGTGTCATTCAAAAGAACAACTCGTCCCACAAAAAAACAAGCTCTAATATTGCTATGTTGATAGGAAAATATAAAAGTTATGGCTCTTGGAAGAAGGGGAGGAAAAAATGAAAAAAAAAAAAACGGAAAATTGCCCCGGGGTGAAGGGGTTAAATTATAGGATTAGATACTACATTACAGAATTGTTAAAATTGATAGGCTTACATATAGGATTAATGTACTACATAATATGTGCGTAAAAACATAACCTCTAGCACATCATCATACATGATATGCTAAGGTTGCATTCAAACTGCATTTGGCAACAATTTGGTGTAACTTTTTAAAGTATACACCAGATTGGTGGCCACAGTCTGGATGGATATTTTGATATCTTACCACCATAGGGACTAATTTAAAAAAAACAAAAACATATTGTGTGGTGATATGCTCTGTGACATGCATTTGGCTATGCTTCCCTATACAGTTAAATATATGGCTGTCAAAATAGGTATTGGGAAATACCTAGACAACAGCAAAAAGAGGGGAGGGAAAAGGGAAACCCTGTGTCTAGGAGAGGGGGAGATGGTAACCCCTGATAAAACAGCAACATACAGCATTTCTCCAGATGATTACAAACAGGGTGCTTGCAATCAGGACCATATAGAAACTTAACCATCACCAGCTGCATACCAGGGCAAATGCAGGTATATAAAGACACAGAGAGTGAGGGATAATGATTAACAGCTGAAAGGAAAAGATCTCCGCAGGGTCCTGAAGGAGAAAGAGTAAACCCTAAGGACATGTGCCCACAGGACAATGTACCTGCAGACTTTTCCGGAGGTTTGTCCGCAGGTCTACCGCAGCTGCTCCCTAGAATCCATAGCCATCCATTGATGCGGTAGATCTGCCCTGTATCTCCATAATGGAGGAGCGGGAATTCCACAGATATTTCCGCACGAATAATTGACATACAGTTCCGTGCGGCTGTGGGACATCCGCAGCATATTCCGCAGCCGCGCATACCGCGGAATTGATACAGCACTCCCCAAATCCCATTGGATAACATGGGGAGTGTCTGTACTTGCGTAAACCTGCAGATTTATCTAGAAAATACAGATAAATGGATAAATGTCCTGTCTGCTCCTCTCTTCACCACACAAAGAGGGGGGAGGGGCGGCTGCACTACTGCGACCGGAGAGATAGAGGGGGGAGGGGTGCCTGCACTGCTGCGGCCGGAGAAGCTGCTTCTAAAGACCCTTTGAACTCCAGGAGGCCAAAAAGGAGAGGCGTACAATGTGAATCATGTATTTTGTGCTGTCTGTATGTGTTATGTATAGAGTTGAGCGCGGTTCGAGGTTCTCCAGTTCGCAGCTCGAGTGATTTTGGGGGCTGTTCTAGATCGAACTAGAACTTGAGCTTTTTGCTAAAGCTCGATAGTTCTAGATACGTTCGAGAACGGTTCTAGCAGTAAAAAGACATGCTAATTACTAGCTGGCTTTCCGCTGCAATAGTGTAAGTCACTCTGTGACTCACAGTATTATGAAATTTCAGCGTATAGTGTGCGGGAACAGCGCATTCAGATCACTACTGTTTGGATAATGGCGATCGCCATTTATTTATTTTTTTTCCTTGTCTTCCTTCCCTAAGCGCGCGCGTGTAGTGGGGCGGGCCAGCATGTCAGCCAATCCCAGACACACACACAGCTAAGTGGACTTTTAGCCAGAGAAGCAACGGCATGTGTGATAGGATGTCCATGTCACATGTCCCAGCATTATAAAAACGGACATTTTCCTCCAGCACGCCATTATCTGCCTTCTGCGTCTTGGTGTCAGTCACCGCTGGCGTAGCTCCTGTCTCCGATACTGCTGTGTACGCTCTATACACAGCGCTATACAGAATAGGGATAGAAGTTTCTTTCAGCCCTTGTAAGGGCTAATGCCGGCAGGGTCAGAGCCATAAGTGACAGTCAGGTCCGTGAAAACAGATTTTAACAGCTACACAAGATGACAGCGTCTGTGTAGCTAAGGTCAGGGATTTCCTCTCTGCATTTCCCCATTAGGAGGGATAGAAAGGGAGGCTTCCTTTCCTCTACCCAGACCCACAACCCTGCCACTGTACCCTCCTGCCCTTTGCACACTCAAACTCATTGTTACTAAGCCATTATACTAGCAAACACTGAGGAAACTTAGTGGCATCCTAAAAGTGGCTGTTGGACTTCATTATTGTCCCACTGGTGCAAAGCTATTTCTAGCACCTCTGCATGATACCCTCCTGCTCTGTTTTTAATAAGCTATAATAATAGCAAAAAATGCTGCCATTTAGTGGCATACAAAAAGTGGCTGTTGGACTTCCATTAGTGTCCCACTGGTGCCAAGCTATTTCTAGCACCTCTGCATGACCCCCTCCTGCTCTGTTTTTAATAAGCTATAATAATAGCAAAAAATGCTGCCATTTAGTGGCATACAAGAAGTGGCTGTTGTACTCCATTAGTGTCCCACTGGTGCCAAGGTATTTCTAGCACCTCTGCATGACACCCTCCTGCTCTGTTTTAATAAGCTATAATAATAGCAAAAAATGCTGCCATTTAGTGGCATACAAGAAGTGCCTGTTGTACTCCATTAGTGTCCCACTGGTGGCAAGCTATTTCTAGCACCTCTGCATGACACCCTTGTAACGGGGTGCCAGGGGTGCCTCCGGCCTTGTAGTCGTGGCCCTCGGTATCAGGCTTACCCCTGGTTCCACCGTCACTATGGGGACAGGAGATGACTTGGTGGGGCAGAGTGTGGTGGTGGCGTAGATGTTCTCCGGCGCACAAACACTCTTCAGGCAGGGTACAATGCAAGGAACAAACATTCTTTTATTCTTCACAGATAAAAAAACAAAGCAATCCGGTCAGCAATAGATCTGGCAGATGACAATTTCTGTGGAGCTGGGGACAACCTGTCCAAACGCACCCTCTGGTGGGGCTATGCCCTAAGTACTCCACTTCCGTCGGGCACCCACTCTTCAGCCAAGCATACACCGGACCCACACCGGCAGAATAGGCTCTGAGGTTGCGTCCACCTCCTTATCTCCGGTGTCCCCTGCTGTTCCGCTCACACACTCTGCCTGATGTGCACACACTGCTGTCCCGGATGCTACTTCTCACAAAGTCCCAAACAAAGCCACAAAGGTGCTGATACGCTTTCTTAGCTGGGGGAAGCCTGTCCTTGCGCCCCCTCCAGTGGGGATGTGCCTGACTACTCCACTTCGTCCGGCTCCCACTTCTGGCTACCCACAGCCCGGACCCACACCGGACTGCTTCACACTATGAGGTTCCGCCTGCTCCTTTTCTCACCGGCTTCCCTGACTTCCAGCTCCCACACTCTGCCCCGGCTCTGCTGCTCCGCTCCTGTCCCCGAGACGACTGCTCCCTTGATCTAATCTTTCCCTCACACCCTTGCTCTCCCCCTCCCCTTGTCTCTGCCGGCTCCTCCTCCCCACTGTGGTGACAGCCGTCCCACTCGGCCACTAGGGGTCCCCTAACACAATGTACATGCACATACAAATAAAACATTTTTATTAATAACATTTCCGGGTTAACTATGCTCCCTTTTGCAGGGGGTCTGCTCACCCACTGCACCCTCCTGCTCTGTTATTAATAAGCTATAATAATAGCAAAAATTGCTGCCATTTAGTGGCATACAAAAAGTGGCTGTTGGACTTCCATTAGTGTCCCACTATTGCAAATCTATTTCCAGCACCTCTGCATTGCACACTCAGACTCATTGTTACTAAGCCATTATACTAGCAAACACTGAGGAAACTTAGTGGCATCCTAAAAGTGGCTGTTGGACTTCATTATTGTCCCACTGGTGCAAAGCTATTTCTAGCACCTCTGCATGATACCCTCCTGCTCTGTTTTTAATAAGCTATAATAATAGCAAAAAATGCTGCCATTTAGTAGCATCCTAAAAGTGGCTGTTGGACTTCCATTAGTGTCCCACTGGTGAAAAGCTATTTGCAGCACCTCTGCATGACACCCTCATGCACATTTTGCTACGCTAATTTTATAGCAAACTCACGGAATTCCTTGCTGCATTTGATCATTCGGAGGGATAGAAAGTGAGGCTTCCTTTACTGTCCTGGTACCCACAGAACACGGCCACTGTACCCACCTGTCCACTTTTGCCAAGCTATTTAATTTGCCCAAAGAGCTGACTCTTTTTCTGCCTTCCTAAAATTGTCTTTAATACTAAGTTAGTGTTCCTTTGCTGCCAAGCAAGGTACAACACATGTGCATTCTAGACTCCTTTCCATTTCTGGAATGCAATTATTAACTGCAGGTAGTCCAGCCAATCTGTGACGAAGGTGCAGGTGTGGATATAATGTAGCCTGCATCCAATGTTGGTTTTCTCGATGTCTGACAGCTCAACAATACCATCTGTTTCCACTTCCAAAACAAGTGATGACCTGCCAATCACACTCCCTGTTGCGTGTAAAGGGGTGGAAGTTCAGTGTGAAAAACCATGTGAGACTACTGTCCCCACAGTCACAGAGGATGAAGAGCACGCAGATGCACTTGATGGGGCAGGCGGTGGTTGCACAGGCATGCTAGGCCGCATTGTAGCACAGTGAAATTCACATTGCGACTTATGCTTCATTTTAAGTCGTGTACAGGGTGGGCTCCCCAGTATGCAGCAAAACCAGGCAACAGGAAAAGGACTAGTCAGTTGGGTTGATAAATAATTGTTTAACTTTACCAAAACAAACAATAAGAACCATGCATACAATTTAAATAATTGAACAATCTATTCTGTTGCCTACTACCTGCTAATCCCTCTGTGTAGCAGTAATTGTGTGTTTGTGCGTGTGTGTGTGTGTGTGTGTGTGTGAACACGACTTACCAGTGGCATATCACAAGAGCTTCCCAGTTATCTACCTAAACATAGACAAAACACATTACCCCCCCTGAATACCCTTGTTAGCTGAAGCCTCACAGATAAGGCAGATGATAACAGTGTGAATGCAAACCACACAGCTCTGCAACACAGTCATGGAAATCTTGAAAAGCAACAGTCAATGCAAACATGTGTCGCTGTCCCTCTATGATTTAAACTGTACGTGACAATTTGATAGTGCAGAGGCAGCAAGTCTTATTGTCTATAAATAGTCGGCCAACCCAGAACAGATATGTGTTTTGCTAATAAAACAAAGTGTTGCGTGCCCGCATTATTGTCTGGGCACAGTCTACCGTACCCGGGTACTGTGATGTCCAGTTGCCAGAAATACAGACTTTACGCTCCTCTCACGGTAAGCAGTAAAGACAGCACCGTAAGAATGTTGGTCTGTGGCACAGGATGCTGCTCACTGCCGTTACGGTACTCCTCACCAAACTCCAAAATGACTCCCCTCACAATTGAACAAAGTGTTTCCGTGGTGGCTCCTTGCTGTAACACACACCTTTAGCTTTTCCTTCTGTTCATAGACAGCATCTCCAAGTCCACACCCGAAGAGCAATTTCTCCTCCACGTCTAAGTGTGGAGAGGCAGCTAGTGCGCATGCGTGTGCCGATTTACCCCAGCCGCAGCCTAACTTCAGTGTTTCGCCTAGTGAGTATGCTCAGCCTGACTGTGCCATTCCTGAGGCTAAGTCTTCATTTCGGGATACAGCGCATGCTCCCACACTTAGTGCGAAAAGCCTCTTTGCACAGGTACTTGCACTCCGTGCCGGGTCTAAGTCCTGTTTTGTGCCTAGACACCATGCTAAAGCTGATAGTCTTTTTTCAGAGACTGTATTTCATGCTACTGAGCATGCTCAGGCACTTACTGCATCAGAGACTAGGTCCGGTAATGAACTCTTTGGCCCTGCCCCTGATGTGGGGGGCCTATATAGACCACAGGGCATCAGGTGTCCTGACGATGTGGCCAGGCCACTCCCAAATGGCTTGCAGAGGCCCGCCCCTATGACTTGTCACCTCATTATTGATGGTCAGACGATGACCGGTGAGGTGTTTGTGTCGTGTCAGCCATGAGGTCATTATTGAAGTTGCGGTTCCAAATAGGACGCTAGTTATGCCACTCATGATGTGTCACTCTGCTTTTGTCTCCAGGAGGAGCATTGTGGTCCACCCTGGTTTGGGGCGGACCCAGGTTATAAAACGGGCTGGAGGCAACAAGGAGGTGCGCAGTCTTCTATTATGCTCCGAAAGAGCACACCTCCATGTGTTGAACCCATTGCGGCTTTAGGCCAGAGGTAGGCATTGATAGGGCGTCGATGCAGGCCGCCACCACAGTTGGTAACGCAGAACGGTTAAGACCAGCTCCTGTCCTACCAGTCCTGCTTGTGCAGCCCAGTGGCATTAACAGGCCTGCTGCTGCTGATGCGCCTGCTGTCCACAGGTGTGGCCCCAATGCACACGGTCAGCGTACTCAATGGCCCCTGTGATGTTAACAGGGAGTTCCTGGGCTGGGTGGGCATGTGGACCCTGTGACGCTAACAGGGCTCCCAGTCTCCAGATCCGAGTGGCGTCTAACTCGGTTCAGGCTACTATTAGTTTCATAGCCACACAGCTCTGTATCCTCCAACTAACCTTCCAGTTGCCAACCTCTCCTTTTCCATCTGGGAGCACGGTGGACACTGACTGCTGATGGGGATATATACCTTTCTCTTTCTTTTCTTATTAATTTTCATTATATAGCGGTAACATAGTATATACCACCTTATCCAGATCTGCCAGTCCCACCGTAACAGATGGTTTTTTTTTCAGCAAATGTTACTTTTGCTTAACCACCAAACCCACGGACAAAAACTTTTTCCCCCTTTCCAACACACCTGTTCCCCTTTCCACCAGGATCTGTCCTTTTTCAGCTCATTTTGTATATGACCAAAAGTGCAACTCTGCAGGGACACCGTACTCAATGCCATCTCAGCACAGCAGCCAGCCCTCGGTCCCTCAGATGTGGACAAGTAAAAGACCATTTCCTCCTATCCATGACAAAGCGTTGAGATTCACTCTGTGCAGCACTGGTGTTTAGTGGAAAAGCAGATCTAAGATTGCGTACCACCTTCTGCAGATACTCCTGTATACGTGCATCCCTTTAATGGCAGGAATTATTTCGCCAAATTTTGTCTTGTACCGGGGATCTAACAGTGTGGCAACCCAGTAGTTAGCATGACTTCGAATTCGTACAATCCGAGGGTCATGTTGTAGGTAGTGCAGCAAGAAGGCGCTCATGTGTCTTGTGCATCCAGGAGGACCAAGTCCTTGGTGTGTTGGTGGCAGAGAGGTGAGAATCGTGCCTCCTTCCTCTGCCCTCTCCCCCCAACCTCGCACAACCGAAATGTGAGCAAGCTCTCACTCATCTGCTGAGTCTTCCATGCCCATCGCCAGTTCGTCCTCCATTTCTTCATGGGCTCCTGCACTTTCCTCAACACTTTTTGCTGATACTATGCGCCCTTGTTAATCCCTCTCCCCCACCATGACTGCCGCCTAGGTGCCGCTGACCATCTGGACCTCGTAGATCTTGTTATCCCTTCCGCATACGACTCCTCCTGTACTTCCTCCCCTTCCTCTTGTCCCAACACCTGACTCCGAATAATGCTTACAGTGTGCTCCATCATGTAGATGACCAGAATTGTCACGCTGAGAATGGCATTGCCAGTGCTAAACATCTTCGTCGACATTTGTAAACTGTGTAGAAGGGTGCATAGGTCCTTGATCTGACACCACTCCAGCAGCGTGATCTGCACCACCTCTGGATCAAGTTAGGCCAGGCTATATGTCATAACGTATTGCAGCAGGGTTCGGCGGTGCTGCCACAAACGCTGCAACATGTGCAGATTCAAATTCCTGCGTGTCGGCACATCACATTTCAGGCGTTTAACCACCAGACCTAAAGACTTATGGAGCGACGAAAGTTGTTGAGCTGCTGTGTGCGAACGATGTAAGTGAGCACATAGCGAGCGTACCCGCTGCACAAGGCCATGTAGGCCGGGATGGTGTTTTAAAAATTGCTGGAGAATTAGATTCAACACGTGAGCCACACAAGGCACGTGTGTCACATTGTCACGGCGAAGGGCCGCACCCATGTTTGCATCATTGTCACACCCGGCCTTCCCTGGCTGCTGGTTGAGTGGAAACAACCATTGATGAAACTTGGTCTCCAGAGCTAACCGTCCACAACTTCTCAGCGGTGTGACTTACATTTCCCGTACATTTCAAAGTAAACATTTGACCGCATGATAGCATTGTGCTCTGCTGCCAGCATAGTAAGGAGGTGTGTGGTTTTTCTTGTGTGCAGTTACAAGGAAGGGTGCCCTGACCACACAGGGTTTGGGCCGAGGTGAAGGACCCACACGAGGTTGAGGAGGCAGAAGCAGTGTATTAACTTCTACATACAGAGGAAGGATTGATACAACTCATGGGGACAGCAAGACTTGTACAGCAGACCCTTCTCCATCTCTCCCCATAGTAACCCATTGCCCAGTCAGCGACATGTAACGCCCCTGTCCATGCTTACTGGGCCAAGTATCTGTGGTGAAATGCACCCTGTCACACAGTTTCTCAAAGAAGCAGTGATGTTTGGTGCGACATGCTGGTGTAGCGCATGCACGCCTTTGTTGGAGAAGGAGTGGCGCCTGGGCATCGGCTCTTGGGGCACTGCGATGGGCATAAGGTCTCGAAAATCCTCGGTTAAAAAGGTTGGAAAGGAAGCATTTTGGTAGCCAACAGTTTGCAGATGCTGAAAGTCAAGCTCTAAGCCATGTCATGCCCTTCTAAAAGCATGTAAAACACAGCAAGGGGACTCCAACCACAGTCTTCCTCGTTTCCACTAATTGGGCCACACACATCCCACTTGACTGGCATCAGTTGACCCCCATTTTCAAGATGAAAAAGATCCTTTGCATGAAGCACTCTCAAAAATACGCGTGCCTTTCACCTCCCCTGGCTGAGCCAGGGGAAGAAAAGTCCTCTGAGAGCCATGACTTGTTCATCTTGGTGAACGTTAGTCTGTCCACACTGTCAGTGGACAGATGCGTGTGCTTAGCTGTCAGCACACCCCCAGCAGCACTGAGGACACGTTCCGAGAAAACGCTGGCTGCGGGACACAACAAGATCCCCAAGGCGTACGTGGTGAGCTCAGGCAATTTATCCAGATTGGAAGCCTAAAATGAGCAGGGCTCAAGTTGCACATTAATGGCATCGACGTTCCCTTGCATATACTCATATCTGTGTCTCCTCCTCTTTTTCTTTGTCCAGCTCCTTTGTTTTCGCATGAGTATATGTCCTTGTCACTTTCCCATGTGTTTGTGTTGTGTTGTGAGTTGTTTGTCACCTTTTGGACACCTTTGAGGGTGTTTTCTAGGTGTTTTTATGTGTTTGTGATTGCCTGCCATTGTTTCCTATGCGGTTCGAGTGGTTTGTCGAACGTTCGCCGAACCGAACTCGAACGGGATCTCCGTTCGACGAACCGAACTCGAGCCGAATCACGGCCGGTTCGCTCATCTCTAGTTATGTATAAGATATGTGTCCTGTATAGTGTGCAATATGTAGCTGTTTGTCTGTGTATACTCTCTGCCTATCTATACTGCCTGTCTGTGTATACTGTCTGTCTATATTGTCTGTGTATACTGTCTGTCAATACTGTCTGTCTGTCTGTGTATACTATATGGAGAGAAGGTATGCACACCAGCGACTATGTAAGGGGAATATATGAAAAGCAGAAACTGCTGTGTGAATACTGACATGAAAAATCCAATAGCTATATGTAAGAATGAAAATATGAAAATGGAATCTGCATTACTGCCATGAACATATGAATAAAGAGAAATTTAGCTATTGAATTGATCAATGCAACACAGCCCCAACACTACGCCAAAGTATTTCTCTACGTTGGGGTCCCTAGCTAGTGTGTGTCCTCTCATGCAGTTAAAAAAAAACTTACTGTGTATGGGGAAACTGAGACCCAGGCTATATATGCGTATAATGTGGACTAGCAACAGGTGTGAGTGGGGCCGGGTTCACAAACGAAAAACTACAAATCAAATCAAGAAATAACGTCTGGAACTCCATTCAGACTCAGAATGTGCCAGTCCACATTATACGCATATATATAGCCTGGGTCTCAGTTTCCCATACACGGTAAGTTTTTTAACTGCATGAGAGGACACACACTAGCTAGGGACCCCAACGTAGAGAAATACTTTGGCGTAGTGTTGGGTCTCTGTTGCATTGATCAATTCAATAGCTAAATTTCTCTTTATTCATGTTCATGGCAGTAATGCAGATTCCATTTTCATATTTTCATTCTTACATATTGCTATTGGATTTTTCATGTCAATATTCACACAGCAGTTTCTGCTTTTCATATGTTCCCCTTACATAGTCACTGGTGTGCACACCTTCTCTCCATATAGTGTAGATTTTTTAGGTTTTTGCACCCAGTTCAGACTCAGAATGGAGTTCTGAGTGTTTGTGTCAGGTTTCCAGGTTTTCCAGTTCTCTTTTGAATGAGCTTGCCCTCAGTTAACATGGAGTTTAAGGTTCTGTTGCCCTACTTCCTGTCCAGCTGCTTAAAAGGCCGCCTCTCAGTCCAGTCCAGTGCCTGAGTATACTGCTTGCTGTGTGCTCCTGCTTTGCTGTTTCTACTTCCTGATTGCCTTGGATTCTCCTGAAACTCTACCGACCGACTCTGGACCATACCCGGTTTTCTTCAAGCTGTGCCCGGACTCCGTCTGCCGTCTTTGATCAGCACTCTGCCCGGTTCGTAACCACTCTGGACAATCATCCCGTACGGACACTCCTGGACTATACCACTTGCCCCTTGTGTACCGGCTGCCGCACATTTAGGCCTTCCAGGGTTGATTGCCGGACAGTCCCTGTACAGGGGTTCGCTCTGGTGGTCTCCCTGGGGGAGTCCGGTGCGTGGCCCCGGGAATCCCCTTCGCTCCGTTTTGTGTGTTGTTTTACTGTGTTTATTCCCGTTGTGTATCTACCGTGGTGACATATTATATAACATCTTGTACCAAGAACTCGTCTCTGTTGTCATTGCCCTAACGCAATCGAAATCCTCAGAACATACAGTAGTATTACATTATACTCAGGCCATAAGAGGATTTCGCTGGGGCAATGACTGAGACACGAGTAGATCAGCTCTTTTCCATGATCAACTCCTTGCAGCAGGAGATGGAGGCGGTGCAAACTAAACTCAGAGATGTGGAGGCACAGCTGGGCCATGATCACCAGGTACTGGGTCCGGCTATTCAGGATTTGCAAGTCAGAGTGGAGGCTCAGGAAGCCGTCCCCACTACGTCCGTATCAGCTGCCGGTATGCCTAGGTTACCCCCATTCCGTTTCAATGGTGAGCGTAGTCAGTTTCGTGGATTTGTGAACCAATGTATACTGTTTTTTGATGTACATGCTGATTATTACCGTTCTGACCGGTCCAAAGTGTTATGTATAATCATGTTATTAACCTCACGAGCACTGGCTTGGGCTAATCCTATGATAGAGAATCGGGACATCCGTTTAAATCACCTGGATGACTTTCTGAACGCAATGGCGCAAATGTTTGATGATCCGAATCGCCGTGCTACCGCTGAATCGGCTCTCCTTTCCTTACGTCAGGGAAAGCGTTCTGTCATTGAATACGCCACTGAGTTCAAGAGGTTAGTGGTAGACACCGACTGGGGAAACAATGCATTATTGTCTGTATTCAGAAAAGGTTTGTCCAGTACCATCAAGGACGAGTTAGCTCGTTCCGAATCTCCAGGGGATTTTGAACTGTTTCTCCAGCACTGTGTGCGTATTGATACCCGCTTGACGGAGCGTAGACAGGAAAAATGGGCAGCTGTAAACCGTGTAAACAACTTTGCGTTTCCTTCTAGAGAACCCGCTCTCAGGACACCACGGGAGGCCGAGGACGTTCCTATGCAAGTGGACTCTCTGCAAAAGCGAGACCAACGAACGTCGCGAACACCGGCTCCGTGAGCGTTTGTGTTTCTATTGCGGTCAATCGGATCATTTCTTGATCGACTGCCCGAAACGTCCGAATCGCCCAAATAAGGTATTGGCAGCCATGGCAGAGTGTGACAACACGGACGCAGAGTCCGATATCTCTGAGGCAAGTGGGCACTTGGATGCGGTATTTCCCTTGACTGTAATGTCAACCTCACCGAAGGACTCAGAAGGGAAATATACCCATTGCTCGCTCCCCATTCAGATCCGGTGGGAGGGGCATCTAATACCTACCTCTGCAATGATAGATTCTGGGGCAGGGGGAAATTTCATGGACTCCTCTTTTGCCAGGAAACACGGTATCCGGACTCAGCAAAGATCCTCACCGGTTACCATGGAGACGGTAGACGGATCTCCGTTAAGCTCTGGACCAGTGGATCAGGAAACAGTACCGCTAGAATGCGTGATGAAGCCAGGTCAGCAGGAGACCCTTGTTTTCATGATAATTTCTTCTCCTCATTTTCCGATTATTTTAGGTATTCCGTGGCTACGGTCTACGAATCCGGTCATCGATTGGGAAACTAAGGAAATAACCTTCCCACCGCAGAGTGGTCCGACCATTAGTCCAACTGTTCCGGTTCCAGTAACACCGAATGCGGAGGGCACTGTACAGGTACCTGTTCTACCCCCGGTTTATGATGACTTTGCTGACATATGCGACAAAAGAAAAGCCGATCGGCTTCCCCCGCATAGACCGTATGATTGCCCCATAGACTTACTTCCAGGGGCGGAGATTCCGTTTGGCCATGTCTACCCGTTGGCGGCACCTGAGCTAGAAGCACTAAAAGAATACATTGATGAGAGCCTAGCCAAGGGATTTATTCGCCCGTCTACCTCACCAGCAGGGGCACCCATCTTTTTCGTGAAAAAGAAAGAGGGGACTCTGAGACCCTGTATTGACTACCGGGAACTGAATAAAATAACCATCCGGAACCGGTATCCGTTACCGTTGATTCCTG
Organism: Anomaloglossus baeobatrachus; assembly: GCF_048569485.1. Classification (NCBI taxonomy): domain Eukaryota; kingdom Metazoa; phylum Chordata; class Amphibia; order Anura; family Aromobatidae; genus Anomaloglossus; species Anomaloglossus baeobatrachus. Next base: position 445,192,124 of record NC_134356.1, read on the forward strand.
AGCTATTGGAGAGGGTCCAACAGGCAAAAATATTCACCAAATTGGATCTCCGTGGGGCATATAATCTACTTCGCATACGTCCCGGAGACGAGTGGAAGACCGCGTTCCGATGTCGGTATGGACATTTTGAGTACCTAGTGATGCCTTTTGGACTTTGTAACGCTCCCGCGGCTTTCCAACATCTAGTTAACGATATTTTTAGGGATATCATGGACCAATTCATGGTGATTTATCTGGACGATATCCTAATCTTTTCTGATTCCTTACAGGAACACCAGGAGCACGTCAAGACCGTACTTACCCGGCTGAGGGAAAATCACCTGTACATTAAACTGGAGAAATGCGAATTCCATTGCTCACAGATACAATTCTTAGGGTATGTCATCTCTCCTCAGGGACTGAACATGGAGTCTGGCAAGATACAAGCAATTCTGGACTGGCCGGAACCGGGTAACGTCAAAGAGGTACAACGCTTTGTCGGTTTTGCCAACTTTTACCGACGTTTTATCCGTAATTTTTCAGAGATCGTTCGTCCCATCACTCTGTTAACCAAGAAAGGACAGAAGTTTGTGTGGTCCGCCCAGGCCCAGGAAGCCTTCCATCGTCTCAAGGTTTGTTTTACCTCAGCGCCTATATTGGTACATCCGAATCCCGCACTTCCCTTTATCGTGGAAGTCGACGCTTCCGACTACGCATTAGGGGCCATCCTTTCTCAAAGGACTGGGGACAAGAGTCTCTTACATCCGTGTGCTTTCTTTTCCCGCCGGTTGTCCCCTGCAGAAAGGAACTATGACATTGCGGACAAGGAATTGTTAGCGATTATTTCCGCTTTCAAGGAATGGAGACACCACTTACAGGGAGCCGCGCAGCAAGTGATAGTACTCACAGATCATCGTAATCTGGAATTTCTTAAGTCTGCCAGGTGCCTGTCTCCACGGCAAGCCCGTTGGAGCCTATTTCTTAACCAATTCAATTTTGTCGTTACATACCGTCCAGGTTCACGTAATGGGAAAGCCGATGCCTTGTCCCGAATCCACGCCGTGGACTCCGTGCCTGGAACCCCGTCTCAGACCGTGTTATCGGATGCCAATTTCGTTGGAGTAATCCAGGACCAGGACTTGTGGAAGGACATCAAGCTGGCCTATGATGGTGACGTATTTCTTGCTGCCCCCCCGAATGATGTAACTCTTGTTCTTCGGAATGGTGTGTGGTTGAGAGAGCGACGCATTTATGTCCCGGAGGCCGTAAGACTTCGGGTTCTCAAGTTGGTCCATGACTCCGTGTTGGCTGGTCATAGGGGGGTACAGAAGACGCAGGAATTTCTGAGCCGTTTTTTCTGGTGGCCTACCTGTCTAAAGGATGTAAAGGACTATGTCCACTCATGCATGGTTTGTGCCCGGTGCAAGGTCCCTCGTGTGGCTCCTACGGGACTCCTCCAACCGTTACCCGTGCCATCTCGCCCTTGGGGGTCTATCTCCATGGATTTTATTGTGGAGTTGCCAGTCTCAGGCGGGCACAATACCATCTTAGTGGTGGTGGATCGATTGACTAAAGCTGCTCACTTCATTCCGTGTACCGGTCTTCCCTCAGCCGCAGAGACAGTGGATTTGGTTATCCAGAACGTATTCCGATTGCATGGGGTACCAGACGAGATCATCTCTGACCGGGGCGTGCAGTTCACGTCTAGGTTCTGGAAGGGCTTTTGTACGGCACTCCAGATTGATGTCTGTTTGTCTTCTGCATACCATCCTCAGACAAATGGGCAAACCGAACGGACGAATCAAACCCTGGAACAATACCTTCGATGTTATGTCAGCCATCTCCAAGACGATTGGTTGAAGATGCTTCCGTTGGCGGAGTTCTCCTATAACAACACTCAGAGCAGCTCCACTAAGGTAACGCCCTTTTTTGCTAACTTGGGTTATCATCCGAATGTTTTGCCTAGGTCACCGGTTGCGGTTTCGGTGCCGGCGGTGGAGGACAGATTGACAGAGCTTCGACAGAATCTGGAGGTTCTAAAGGACACTGTGGCTACGGCCCAGGAGCGTTACAAGAGGTCGGCAGACACTCACCGGAAACCGGCACCCATGTACAAGGTAGGGGACTCTGTATGGTTATCCACCAAAAACCTGAGATTGGGTGTTCCTTCGCAGAAGCTGGGACAAAAATTCATCGGTCCGTTTAAGATCACCGGGATCGTGAGCCCTGTGGCCTGTCGGCTACGGTTGCCGCACCATCTAAAGGTACACCCGGTCTTTCATGTGTCTCTCCTCAAACCTGTCTCCCCTAATACGTTTCGTGGTCGTGTTGTGCCTCCTCCTCCGCCTGTGATGGTCGACGGCGAGGAGCAGTTCGTGGTTGAGGACATTATTGACTCCCGGCTCCATCGTCGTCGGCTTCAATATCTGGTACGTTGGCAGGGGTACGCCCCCGAGGACGATTCCTGGGAACCGGTGGGTAACATTCGGGCACCCCGGAAGATCGCTCAGTTTCATCGACGGTTCCCGGACAAGCCGGGCCCTGATCCGTCCTGAGGCCGTCTCTGGGGGGGGGGGAGTAATGTCAGGTTTCCAGGTTTTCCAGTTCTCTTTTGAATGAGCTTGCCCTCAGTTAACATGGAGTTTAAGGTTCTGTTGCCCTACTTCCTGTCCAGCTGCTTAAAAGGCCGCCTCTCAGTCCAGTCCAGTGCCTGAGTATACTGCTTGCTGTGTGCTCCTGCTTTGCTGTTTCTACTTCCTGATTGCCTTGGATTCTCCTGAAACTCTACCGACCGACTCTGGACCATACCCGGTTTTCTTCAAGCTGTGCCCGGACTCCGTCTGCCGTCTTTGATCAGCACTCTGCCCGGTTCGTAACCACTCTGGACAATCATCCCGTACGGACACTCCTGGACTATACCACTTGCCCCTTGTGTACCGGCTGCCGCACATTTAGGCCTTCCAGGGTTGATTGCCGGACAGTCCCTGTACAGGGGTTCGCTCTGGTGGTCTCCCTGGGGGAGTCCGGTGCGTGGCCCCGGGAATCCCCTTCGCTCCGTTTTGTGTGTTGTTTTACTGTGTTTATTCCCGTTGTGTATCTACCGTGGTGACATATTATATAACATCTTGTACCAAGAACTCGTCTCTGTTGTCATTGCCCTAACGCAATCGAAATCCTCAGAACATACAGTAGTATTACAGTTTGTCTGTGTATACTGTCTGTGTATACTCTGTGTATACTGTCTGTCTAAACAAAAACAGGATAATTGTGGTGTACTTCTCGCTGCTGTACAAAGAATAACTCAAAGTAATAAAGCAATGTGGGTGGTCTATGCTACACGTTTCGAAGAGATATCCCCTCTTCTGCCTCAGGAAAATCCACCAAAAAACGCGTTATTGCTTTTACGTATATGCTTTATTACTTGGAGTGATTCTTTGTACAGCAGCGTGGAGTACACCACAATTATCCTATTTTTGTTTCGCTTCTGCCTTTGGCACGTGGGATAGGCTGCAGCTGTTATGTTTCTATATTGATTGTGAGACACACAAATAATCCAAGTTTTGCGGTTTTCCTTTAAAGTCACCATATTATACATCAGTAAGACCCTATTGCGCTTCTCATATCCACAGCTTGTTCATGTCTATACTGTCTGTCTGTGTATACTGTCTGTCTGTGTATACTATGTGTATGTGTATACTGTGTCTGTGTATACTGTCTGTCTATACTATGTCTGTCTGTACATCCTATGTATCCATTCATCCTGTCTGTACATCTATCTATACATCCATCCTAGCTCTCTATACAAAATTTCCATATGTCTCATTATGAAAGTGTACACATAGACTGGCTTGCAAAGTCTCCTTAAGGAGAATAGTGTTCCCCCGTGGTCCCCACATAGTACAGTCGTTTATTTTTTTACTGTGCGGTGGTGGGCTATATACCAGGATCGGTGGCTATATACCAGGATCGGTGGCTATATACCAGGATGAGGGGCTATATACCAGGATGAAGGCTATATACGAGGATGAGGCACTATATACCAGAATGGAGTGCTATATACCAGGATTGGGGCTATATACCAGGATGGGGCCATATATACCAAGATAGACCATGATGGCGCCATATATACCAGGGTGGGCAATGATGGGAACATATATACCAGGGTGGGGCCATATATATCAGGCTATATCCATGATCGGGGTCATACACCAGGATAGGGCCATGATGGGGACATATACTAAAATGGGACTATATATACCAGGATATAGGCATGATGGGGGTCATCATACACCAGGATGGGGCTATGATGGGGAGATATACCATGATGGGATTATATATACCTGGATGGGGCTATGATAGTGGACATATATACCAGGATATAGCCATGATGGGTCATACACCAGGATGGAGCCATGATGTGGACATATTTACCAGGAAATGGCCCAGGATAGGGGACATTACTACACAATAAAAGGGGGAGGGTGGGCACTTGAATGTCTTTATAGGTTTTAGAATGCTACAATGGCCCATACATCTGCTGAGGGGGGAGGGGGGGCCCAGGCTCAAACTCTTCACCGGGGCCCATCAGACTGTAGTTATGCCACTGCTCAGGCCTACACTGATCTTGGTATGGCACAAATTGCAAATTACTCTTTATTGGCCACACCTTCTATAAAAAAGATACCATACTGGGAACACCTAACCCTTTCCATCAAAAAGTGTTGCTTGTGGGTGCTCTTGGGAACAGTTGGCCACCTTCTCCCTCCGGCCACCCCACTTCCTCTGATGGCGCTCCCAAAATTCAGTGAGGGCTGCCTGCTGGTCATCTAAAAATTATGACTGAGGGATGGCTGCTGGCCTTCTAAAAATTGAGTGAGTGCCACTTGCTGGTGCTCTAAAAATATTGAGTGAGGTCCGGCTGCTGGTCCTCTAAAAATTTAGACCCGTCTGCTGGTCCTCTAAAAATTATGACTAAGAGCTGGCTGCTGGCCCTCTAAACATTGATTGAGGCTCGCCTACTGGCCCTCTAAAAATTATGAGTGAGTGACGCCTGCTGACCTTGAAAAGTTACACAATTTTTTTCTTAATTACCTATTAAAAAAACCCTCCAAAACATACATTTACACCTCAAGCAACATATAACCCGATATTGGGCATGAATGGGTAGGTTTAGGATTTTGGGGGTACAGCCTTAAATTTACAATCAAGTTTAGGTAGTGACATTAGCTGTTCTCTACAGTGAGGTCACCCTACCTTGCCATGGAGGTTGGCACCCTGATTTTCGAATGCGTCCCGCTCACTGAAAATTGTCCCTTATATAGCTGTCTCTAATCTCCCTATCCTACCACACAGATGTGATTAATAATGATAGTCTGTTAGGAAATGTAAAAGTATTAGCTCATAAATAAGTCATTTCCTTGGCACAGTCACCAGCTTAGACACGATTATGACTAATCACGTCTCATGGTTTCTCCATTGCTCGACGAGTATTTTGGGGTTCATCAGGAGAGAGGAGGAGGCTAAATCACCCACTAAACGTCTATTAACCCATCCCACAAAAAACAATGGTGGAATTGCATTTTTTTGCCCTCCATTTTATCCCACTTGGCGTCTACCCCTTTTCAGTAATTATATGGCTAAATGAATGGTGTCTTTAAACACTACAGCTTGTCCTGCAAGAAAAACGAGCCCCCATATAGACGGAAAAATGAAAAAGTTGGAAGAAGGCGACGAAAAAAACGTAAGCGCAAGAAAAAAAATCCCTGGTTAAATAAGATATGTGCCCACAATGCTCCTGATAGGACACACAAGTCTCACTGTGCTGTTCGCAGAGAATACACGTATGGACGCAGAACTTGCCTCGCATGAAAAACACCATATGGAGACGAGCGTTATGACATTTTCTGGGACGCTTACCAGCATGATTCTTTTTTTGTCACAGAGACTCATTTGTTACATACTGCAAGCCTATTTTTTACTGTGAGATAATGGGACACGGATGGCGGTTGTAGACACGAGGCCACGCTGTAGCTTGCGTCATATTCTGAGGCATGTCACTCCGATAAACGTGAGCAGATACATTGTATAGTATATGGGGGCTGAACCCCAAAAAGGAACCTGCGAGAGCAGAAGCAGTGTACAAATCCCTCACACTGCTAGGTAGGGGTACTGCCAGCACAATTCACACTGCTAGGTAGGGGTACTGCCAGCACAATTCACACTGCTAGGTAGGGGTACTGCCAGCACAATTCACACTGCTAGTTAGGGGTACTGCCAGCACAATTCACACTGCTAGGTAGGGGTACTGCCAGCACAATTCACACTGCTAGTTAGGGGTACTGCCAGCACAATTCACACTGCTAGGTAGGGGTACTGCCAGCACAATTCACACTGCTAGGTAGGGATACTGCCAGCACAATTCATACTGCTAGGTAGGGGGTACTGCCAGCACAATTCACACTGCTAGGTAGGGGTACTGCCAGCACAATTCATACTGCTAGGTAGGGGTACTGCCAGCACAATTCATACTGCTAGGTAGGGGTACTGCCAGCACAATTCATACTGCTAGGTAGGGGTACTGCCAGCACAATTCATACTGCTAGGTAGGGGGTACTGCCAGCACAATTCACACTGCTAGGTAGGGGTACTGCCAGCACAATTCACACTGCTAGGTAGGGGTACTGCCAGCACAATTCACACTGCTAGGTAGGGGTACTGCCAGCACAATTCACACTGCTAGGTAGGGGTACTGCCAGCACAATTCACACTGCTAGGTAGGGGTACTGCCAGCACAATTCACACTGCTAGGTAGGGGTACTGCCAGCACAATTCACACTGCTAGGTAGGGGTACTGCCAGCACAATTCATACTGCTAGGTAGGGGGTACTGCCAGCACAATTCACACTGCTAGGTAGGGGTACTGCCAGCACAATTCACACTGCTAGGTAGGGGTACTGCCAGCACAATTCACACTGCTAGGTAGGGATACTGCCAGCACAATTCATACTGCTAGGTAGGGGTACTGCCAGCACAATTCATACTGCTAGGTAGGGGTACTGCCAGCACAATTCATACTGCTAGTTAGGGGTACTGCCAGCACAATTCATACTGCTAGTTAGGGGTACTGCCAGCACAATTCACACTGCTAGGTAGGGGTACTGCCAGCACAATTCACACTGCTAGGTAGGGATACTGCCAGCACAATTCATACTGCTAGGTAGGGGTACTGCCAGCACAATTCATACTGCTAGTTAGGGGTACTGCCAGCACAATTCATACTGCTAGTTAGGGGTACTGCCAGCACAATTCACACTGCTAGGTAGGGGTACTGCCAGCACAATTCATACTGCTAGGTAGGGGGTACTGCCAGCACAATTCACAATGCTAGGTAGGGGTACTGCCAGCACAATTCACACTGCTAGTTAGGGGTACTGCCAGCACAATTCACACTGCTAGGTAGGGGTACTGCCAGCACAATTCACACTGCTAGGTAGGGATACTGCCAGCACAAGTGGCTGTGCCCTCTAATAATGTCGCCTTAGGGCACGTGCTAGAAGATGGCCCCCAGAGGGCTGCACACGACACCTTCCCTGAGGTCGCCGGCTGTGCCGGCATTACACTGGGATATGGGATACAGCCGCCTCTGCCAGAGGAGGGCGGATAAGGAGTGACAGGAAATCTGGCCTCCCAGCACCGCTGCACACAGGCCGCCTCCACCAAGAGGTCTTTGTCAGAGCCGCAGCCAATGAGTTCTCTTATCTCGCCCCATCCTCATGATCTCACCGGGAAGGGGAAGCAGACCGAGCATGGACCCGCACACTGGGCGACAGTGAGGACGGCGGCCGGACTGTCAGCAGCGCACAGTGTGCCAGGTACGTGCTGTAGTGTGGAAGGGTGCGGTACTGCACAGCCGCTATTCCGGGCAGTGCCAGCGCGCCATGTGTGGAAGGGTGCGGTACTGCACAGTGTGCACGGCCGCTGTGTTGTCCAGGGCTCATGCGCCGTGTGGCATGTCTGGCAGATCAGGCACCGTGGTTGTACTTTATGCTGCAGTTCTGGGAACAAGTTGTGTCCTGGAGCAATAGGTGTAAGGCTATGTGCACACAATATACTTGTATTTCCCCGGAAAAAAAAAAAAAAAAAAGTTAATGATAAATCTATGCACTGCAAAACCGACCTCTGTGCCTATGTTGTCTTTTGGGGCTTCTTTCCACCTCTTCGAAAGCCGAGAAGTGGCTAATAAACGCGATGAGTCCGTTGTTCGGCGCTCACTAGTTTATATATACATCTATAAATAAACCTGCTGTAACGGGGTGCCAGGGGTGCCTCTGGCCTTGTAGTCGTGGCCCTTGCAATCAGGCTTACCCCTGGTTCCACCGTCACTATGGGGACAGGAGATGACTTGGTGGGGCAGAGTGTGGTGGTGATGCAGATGTTATCCGGCGCACAAACACTCTTCAGGCAGGGTTCGATGCAATGAACAAACATTCTTTTATTCTTCACAAAGTCCCAAACAAAGCAATAAAGGTGATGATACGCTTTCTTAGCTGGGGGAAGCCTGTCCTTGCGTCCCCTCCAGTGGGGATGTGCCTGACTACTCCACTTCGCCCGGCTCCCACTTCTGGCTACCCACAGCCCGGACCCACACCGGACTGCTTCACACTATGAGGTTACGCCCACTCCTTTTCTCACCGGCTTCCCTGATTTCCAGCTCCCACACTCTGCCCCGGCTCTGCTGCTCCGCTCCTGTCCCCGAGACGACTGCTCCCTTGATCTAATCTTTTCCTCACACCCTTGCTCTCTCCTCCCCTTGTCTCTGCCGGCTCCTCCTCTCCACTGTGGTGACAGCCGTCCCACCCGGCCACTAGGGGTACCCTAACACTATACACATGCACATACAAATAAAACATTTTTATTAATAACATTTCCGGGTTAACTATGCTCCCTTTTGCAGGGGGTCTGCTCACCCACTGCATACCTCCCCTCTTAAAACCCGAGCCTCCCGGCACGGCTCTTACTTAAAACACACAGAAGCACGTAAAGTCTGCAATACCGTCCACAATAGGCGCAGCACCCACACAGAGGGCTCCAGTGTGCCCAGTTCTCCTCCTCTGGACGGCCACCAGTGTGCGCAGCTCTCCTCCTCTGGACGGCCACCAGTGTGCGCAGCTCTCCTCCTCTGGACGGCCTTCAGTGTGCCCAGTTCTCCTCCTCTGGACGGCCACCAGTCCCGCGCAGCACTCCTCCTCTGGACGGCCACCAGTGTGCGCAGCTCTCCTCCTCTGGACGGCCACCAGTGTGCCCAGTTCTCCTCCTCTGGACGGCCACCAGTCCCGCGCCCGGCGGTTTCTGCAGCGCTCCCGGTCCTTCTTTCAACTAGCGCCCGGAGGCTCAACAGCGCTCCCGGTCTTAGATGGGCGCCCGGAGGCTTGGCAACAGCGCTCCCGGTCTTAGATGGGGCGACTGCCCGTACAAACACACAGAAGGGAGCTCGTCCCGTGAAACTTTAAAAGAACTTCTGCCGGCTAAACGGCGCCGGACTTAAACAACAGATCAGCAGTGGTGACTTACTCTGGGGGCCAGGCCCTCTTCCATTCCTCCGCTTGGGCCTGGATGTATGCCCCCAGGGATTGTCCCGGCTGCTGACGGATCCTCTGGAAGGACGCAGGGGCGTAGGGTGGCTCCACAGGCGCAGCTGCTGCAGCTCCTCTCGGTGGTGAAGGCGTCGCTGCCCCTGACAATCTTGCTGGTAACGGCGGCGGTGTCAATGCTGAGACTGGGTCGAGTGGAGGCGGGTCCTCGTTTCCCGCTCTTAAACAGACTCCACCCCCAGCCCCACGCATCATCTTGACTCCTCCGCTGAGGTACTTCTTTTTCTTCTTCCGTGCCCTGGAGCTGGCGCCTCCCCTCTTTGGGCGGAGTACTCCATGCTTTCTCTTCGGCACCGGCCAGCCCCAGGCTCTTCTTTCGGCGCCAACTTTCCGCGCCTTTTCTTCCTCACAGATAACGGCCTCCTTGCCGCCATCTTGTACCCAGTCCAACGCTACGGGTACTAGGTTCTCTCCACACCACGGGGCTGGAAATCCTGTATCACGGTCCGGATCCTGTGCTTCAGGCACGACCCGATCTCCAGCCTCCTGGGTCCCCGGCAGGGGACTCGGATCCTGCCGACTACGCCACATGTAACGGGGTGCCAGGGGTGCCTCTGGCCTTGTAGTCGTGGCCCTTGCAATCAGGCTTACCCCTGGTTCCACCGTCACTATGGGGACAGGAGATGACTTGGTGGGGCAGAGTGTGGTGGTGATGCAGATGTTATCCGGCGCACAAACACTCTTCAGGCAGGGTTCGATGCAATGAACAAACATTCTTTTATTCTTCACAAAGTCCCAAACAAAGCAATAAAGGTGATGATACGCTTTCTTAGCTGGGGGAAGCCTGTCCTTGCGTCCCCTCCAGTGGGGATGTGCCTGACTACTCCACTTCGCCCGGCTCCCACTTCTGGCTACCCACAGCCCGGACCCACACCGGACTGCTTCACACTATGAGGTTACGCCCACTCCTTTTCTCACCGGCTTCCCTGATTTCCAGCTCCCACACTCTGCCCCGGCTCTGCTGCTCCGCTCCTGTCCCCGAGACGACTGCTCCCTTGATCTAATCTTTTCCTCACACCCTTGCTCTCTCCTCCCCTTGTCTCTGCCGGCTCCTCCTCTCCACTGTGGTGACAGCCGTCCCACCCGGCCACTAGGGGTACCCTAACACTATACACATGCACATACAAATAAAACATTTTTATTAATAACATTTCCGGGTTAACTATGCTCCCTTTTGCAGGGGGTCTGCTCACCCACTGCACCTGCCATCACAAAGTAGTGGCAGAAACAACCAGAAAGAAGTAAAAAAGGCATTGCAGGAAAAACACAGCGGCGCTCTCTATTGCAGAGTCTTGTGCTTCCAGGACTCAGCGGGATCGCCTGCATCAAAAAGGCGCGGTGTGCACCTAGGAGGCCGGATATGGACTCAGAGTTTTTGTTTTTTTTTAGTTCCCATAGAAGAACTTGTAGAAAAGTCTACTCCTCCACCTAATACATGTACAAATGAAGCAGTGATGCCCCATAGCGGTTTATACAGTAAGATTGTTTGGGTGTCGGTCTACACAGGCGACTTGGTGTCCATTTACCAAAATCTGATATCCACAGCAAATTGTAACTTGTGCTCCTGTGGCGCCCCTGACCCGGTCAGGCACCACTGAGTACTGCACCCATGCTGGGTCAATACTTCTAGGTAATCCTAAGGGCCAGAATGAGGTGTGTACGCACAGACACATAGCAACCAGGTCTCCCACACCTTTAGAGGGGACCCTTGGGCAGTCTCCAGAGGGGGGCTAGCTTTCAAATCTTTTCAAGAGGTGGAGCAGAGGGGCTGGGAGCTAAAGTGCTGAGATTGTCAGGAAAGGAGGGAGAGAACCAGTCTGGTAGTGGAGCACGGCAGTCGCGAGGTGGACACGCGCGCTCACACTAGTCAGACCCTGCGCGGTGTAGTGACAGTTGGCGGGGGAGAACGGTCACCGAGGAGTCAGAGAAAGGTGCTCCTGGTGACTAGGCATGTACGGGGAACAGGTCCCTAGAGCAGACTCAAGTTTAACTATCTGCTAAACCTGCCGGTGAGGGGAACTACAAGTACCTCACCAACCACACAGAGTCCGAGCCTCAGCAGCAACGCAGGGACCCATAAGGAGACAGAGCTTGAAGCCATCTCACCTGGTCCACGCTGCCGGCAAACGGTCCAAACAGGAGAAAAGGCAGTAGCAACTCCCTGGATAGACTCCCACGGTACTTCAGGTCAAGGGGTTATCCGAACACAGAAGTGCTAGGAAAATGAGCTACCTGTTACCCTCAGACTGGCCCGAAGGAGCCCCTGGTCCTATCTGGTTCATCACAGCAACGCCCGGGTTAGCTCACAGCAACATCTGAGTGAGTAAAAATCAGTTAAATGACTTTTGGACTGAGCCTGAGTTATTCTGGACCCGTTATTCTACACACCTGAGCCCCTGGGGCCTGCCTCACTCACGGGAGGCCACACCATCCGACTGCAGACCCCATCAGCCACAGACGCTCATAAAATCTGCAGTGGCGGTCATCTATATCCCTGACCGCAAGCCGTGAGTGGCGTCACGACACGTACAAAATCTGACATACCTGTTTGCCATATACAGAAGAAGACTCTGGCGTCCCTGAACCTGGATCGGTATCCCAGGGGCGACACACTCCCGTGTTCAATACCACAGAAGAACCTCCTTTTTCAGATGCTGCAGTTCCGTGTGTCCGATGTTTACGCAGCCAGAGCTGGGCACAGGTTTAAGCCCAGGGTCAGATGAGTGTAAGGCTATGTGCATACGTTGCATTTTTTCATGCGTTTCCACAGCGTTTTAAAATGCAGCGTATATGCATGCGTTGTGCGTCCCCAGCAAAGTCTGAGAATTAAGCAAATTCCATGCGCACGTTGCTTTTTAAATAGCAGCGTTTTGTATGCCAAATATTTTACAAAATCGACGTGTTTAAAAAAAGCAGCGTGTCATTTGTGCGTTTTGGATGCTTTTCCCTCTCTGTCTGTGGGAGAGCATGCATCCAGAACGCATCCAAACTGCATTCAAAATGCATCCCAATCGCAACGTTTTGGATGCATTTTTAAACACACATGCAGTGTCAAAATGCTGCATTTTATTTGACAACCAGAACGCAGACGTGCACACATACATTGGATGGGATATGGTAATGACACTCGGCTCAGGATCTGCTGCGGGCGTGAGCCGAGTGTCGGTCACAGTGATCCCTTCCTCTGATTGGATCCTAGGTGCGGAAAAGTAGCAGAGATTAATTTCTCCAAATTCTCCGCTGCCTGTCTCTACTTGTATATGAGACTGCCCGCGGATGTTTCAGACGCACTCATAGACTTGTATGGGTGCCAATGATGAGAGACTTGCTGTTAAAAGTAGCATGCTGCAATTTTTTTTCTTCAGTCCCATTCAGCCTGAATTTTTTTTTTTGCAAAACAGAAGTGCCCCATAGAATAACATTGTTCCCAGCGGAATACTTTTTTCAGCACATTCCTTTCCTTTGATTTATATGCCTTTACTGTCAATTAACGCAGTTTTGCAGACAGCATAAGGCCGGTTTCACATCAGCGGTATTCTGCCGAACTGACGGATCCGGAAAAAATGCAGTACAGTTCACAGGCATCGCGGCAAGCTTGGGTCATGTGGTCATGTGACCGGAGCATGTGATAGCTTGTGATCGGAGCTTACCACGATGCCAGTGAACTGTATCGCATTTGTGTCGGATCCGACAGTGCGGCAGAATACCGCTGATGAGAAACCAGCCTTAGGCTAGTTTCACACTTGCGTTGAACGGTATCCGTTGCATTGCGTTGTGTAACGGATGCAACGGATGTGTTGCATATAGTGGCACAACGGATGCAACGGATGCTGCAAAACAACGCAATTCGTTTTGATTTTTTTTTCCGGTTTTACCAGCGGCAGACTATAGTGAACGATCAGCTGATCGCTCCCTGCAGCCGGCCGCCAGGTGATCAGCTGATCGCTCCCGGCCGCCGGGTGATTAGCTGATCGCTCCCTGCAGCCGGCCGCCGGTGATCAGCTGAGCGCTGTCACTTGCCGGCCGCCGGGTGATCAGCTGATCGCTCCCTGCAGCTGACCGCCGGTGATCAGCTGAGCGCTGTCACTTGCCGGCCGCCGGGTGATCAGCTGATCGCTCCCTGCAGCTGACCGCCGGTGATCAGCTGAGCGCTGTCACTTGCCGGCCGCTGGGTGATCAGCTGAGCGCTGTCACTTGCCGGCGGCCGGACATGCCAGCGGGCGGGCGCTCAGCTGAGCGCTGTGACTTGCCAGCGGCCGGGCATGCCGACGGCTGGTCGCTCAGCTGAGCGCTGTCGCTTGCCAATGGCCGGGCGCTCAGATGAACGTTCGGCCACCGCGAGCCAAAATAAAGTTTCATTTAAAAAAAAAAAAAGAGCATGCGCAGTGAAATCCAGAGGATTCCGCTGCTCAAAACAACGTTACATGCTGCGTTCCTCCCGCTGGGCGGAAGCAACAGAGCGTCGCCCAGCGGAAGCAACGCAGGTCCTTTTGGTACAATCCGTCAACCATACAAATCTATGGGAAACAGCGGAATCCGTTAACGGATTGCGCTGTTTCCCAAAAGGGCGGATTGTAACGGAAGGAAAATAACGCAAGTGTGAAAGTACCCTTAGTGATTTTAATTCACATCAACATCTGAATTCACACGGAGAACATAAAGACTCCCTTAAGATGGTGTCCTTGGTAGGATTTGAACACAGGACCCCAGTTCTGCAAAGCAAGAGTGCTAACCACTGAGCCACTGTAACAGCCCATATGCTCCCTGCATCACCTTCCCTCCCTCACAGCAGAACGCTGCAAGCAAGAGATGCGAGGCTCGGTGCTGTGAGGGAGGAGGGAGGGGGGAGCAGATGGGCTGTGACAGCGGTGAAACGCCACCCACAGCTGAGTGAGTCTGGAAGAATGCAGCCGGCTGCACGGATGTGACGTGTGCAGCACTTGACGGTGATGTCACTGGAGCGGGAACAGCGGTCTGCAATAGCGCCTCTCACAGGCACTATTGCCAACACAAGGTATTTGAGAGAAACATTGTTTCTCAATATAATATCGAACTAGACAATAAAAAATGTGTGAACCACCCTTTTAAGGATAGAGTCACACTTATATATGACTCGTACTAGTACAATGTGAGAAAATCTCTCATTGCACTCGGCTGCATTTAAGGCCTCTTTTACACGTCCGTGAAAATCACGCACGTTTTTCACGGACGTGTCAAAGGTGCGTATTGCCCTCGGTGTGCCGTGTTTATGGCACACGTCTGTTCTCCGTTTGTTATCCGTGATAACACACGGAGAACGGGAACTTTCTGCTCACCTGCCCCTGGCGTCGCTGTCCGCGGTACTGATCTTCGGTCTCCGGTCCTGTCGACTCCCCGCTGCTGCTTCCGGCCGCAGTGAAGTGTATATATTTAATTAGCATAATGAGCGGCAATCGGAAGCAAGTGACAGCAGCGGCAGAGACAGGAGGGCTGGAGAAGGTGAGTAAAGGTTTTTGTTTTTTTTCGCAGATACATGTGTCTTCTCCGGCGCATGTCAAACAGAACACGTTCGTGTGGTCCGTTTGTGTTATGTGTGACCCATTTGCGTTCCGTGTGACACCCGTGATGCCGGAGAAAACGTGGACATGTCTATGTGTGGAGCACACGGGTACACGTATGCTCCATGTGTACACTTGGTCCATGGCAGAATACGCACGTGAACGCAGACCCATTGATTTTATTGGGTCTACTTGTGCCCGTGTCTCCGGTACGTGAGAAAACTGACCATACATGTACCGGAGGCACGGACGTGTGAAAGAGGCCTAAGATGAACCTGCTGCTCAGATCTGCGAGTTTTTCTTCAGTCCTAATTGGACTGGGCAAAAACTTGCAACATGCTGCAATTGTCATGTCACTTGCACCCATACAAGTCTATGGGCGTGAGAGAAACATTGGACTGCACTGATGACATTCAAGTGCAGTGCAACATACACACAGGCTGACAATGGAGGAGATGGGGGTGATTAATCCCCCCCCATCTCCTCCACAGCTGTGATCTGATCTCAGGAACAGATCACAGTCACATGACACTCTGCTCACACTCGCAGCAGAGCTTGAGCCGAGGGTCATTAGCATATTGCATCCGATGGTCTCGCATCAGAAGCCATACTTTACCCTAAAGGATTGCTGCACTACTTTTATATTGTTGACCTATCATCATAGCCCTATGAACAACGTAGTGGCCACAGCTGAATTCTGCAGATCCACTCATTCATTCCCATAGGGGCGTTTGTGCAGTTCCAGCCTCTGCACAGTTGATGGAGCTGTGCTGTTAAGCTACTAACATCTGTTTACCACCTGCACAGAGAACAGCTGATCGGTGGGGCTGCCAGACCCGCACTGCTCTTATCTTTATAAATTGTGTTTACAATAGGTTATGAATGTCCGGCGAGATGTGTCACACGACACTGAAATCAGAGTGACACATTGTATTATTGGTTGTAATGATTTTCTATGGGGTCACGTTGCGACTTGCAACCTATTGTGACAGTAGCATATGTCTCAGATGTGTTGTATTTTCTGTTGCTGGTTGCAAGTCACACACAGAACACTTACCATAAACTTCAATTTGGCTTTTTTATTTGCCATAAACTCACAGCTCTAAAATAGTCACGCAACAGCAAGTGGCAGACAAGTCCTATAAATTTTCCATGATGCCACTAAAGTTTCCCTTTAGGGTTCTCTCACACTGGACGAACGGACGAATGCAATGTGAGAAGAAAGTGCATTGCACTCTGCCCAGTGTTAAGGCCCCGTTACACGCAACGACATGTCGTCAGGGTCACGGATTTCGTAACGCACATCCGGCGTCATTAGCGACGTCGATGCGTGTAACAGCTACGAGCGAGTGTTAACGACCAAAAATGCTCACCTAATCGTTGATCGTTAACATGTCGTTCATTTTCAAAATCTCGTTGGTCGTTGTGGATGTAGGTTGTTCGTCGTTCATGAGGCAGCACACATCGCTACGTGTGACACCCCGGGAACGACGAGCAACAGCTTACCTGCATCCTCCAACAACGAGGTGGGCGTGTCGTTAATGTGGCTGCTCTCCGCCCCTCCGCTTCTATTGGTCGGCTGCTGTGTGACGCTAGGAAGGTTCGTACGTGTGACGGGTGTTAGCGATATTGTGCGCCATGGGCAGCGATTTGCTCATGACGCACAAACGATGGGAGCGGGCGCTTTCACGAGCGACATCGCTAGCGATGTCGCTGTGTGTAAAGCCCCCTTAATTCAATGAGGCAGAGCAGATCTGTGAGTTTTTCCTCAGCTCAAATTAGACTGAAGAAAAAATTGCAACGCATTGTGATTGCACTCGTCTATCGGACACGACTCGTCAATGGGTTCGAGGGAAAAAAAAGGATGCCACACACGTCCATGTGATGTTCGCATTTTACGGCTACATTACCATTGTGTAGCAAAGAACACTGTAAATGGTCCTGTAAATTAGTGTAGAAAAATAGCTGCTGAGAAAAAAAACCTGCATAGCATACGGATGCTAGGTGAGAAAAAAAAAAAGAAATCACACACTCACATAGGACTCACATGACATATGGAATAACAAATGGATTTCTCTCGTCCAACTTTTCTGGCTGAGAATGGGAATTTTTCTATGCGGTGTGAGACTACCCTAAAGGGAGCCTTCAAGCTGATTCCTGCTGGCCGATCCACGGGCAGCATGTGTCAGACCATGGCTGCATGATTTCAGCAACATATGTTTAACTCTGAGATTGACAAGCATACGCAGGGAAAGACCTGTCACACCAGAGCAGAGAGAAGACTCTGGGGACCCGCTTGTCCAGCTAGTCTCTCATGTTGCTTGGTCCCGGTGGCTATTAAACTACATTTTTCCCTGAAACTTTGTGGCATTTCAATGTTAAACAAATGTGTCTGAAATCATTCAGCTGGTGTCTGATGCATGCTGCTCGATCCGCAGGCAGCATGTATCAGCTGTCGGGTTTCCTTTAAATGGTTTATCCCAGAATTTATTTTCTCCCCCTTATTGGGTTAACTATTGCTCACTCTCCTGGCTCAAGCGGTGTTTTCCTGCTTCTTTCGACCTCACGTCAGCAGGCCAGGTCTTTGTTTTCCACCCTGCTCTGTCTATAGGTCATCACTGCCGACATGCTGATTGACAACCAGCTCTCCACAACTAGGCAGCGGGAAACCGGCTGTCAATCGAAGTCACTTCAAAGGAAGCAGAAGAATTGCCAGCAGGAGAGGTCTGTGACTGCTCCAAGCTGGGAGAGAGTCTTTCCGGTCAGAACAGACAGTTAGTTGGCAAACACCTTTCAATAAGTTCTTAGCTCCATAGGGGTTAAAAAGACAAATGTCCCGGCAAACCCCTTTAAGTAGGGATTTTAATAAAATAAGAATTATATTGGATCTTTTCCAGCGCTCTATAGGTCAACTTGTTGAGCTCCTTCTTTGCTATGACATGGTGCTGTCTGTCGAGTTCTACAATATGACAGGTTACCTTTTTAAGGTTTGTTTTTTTTACATATAATAGAAGAGGTATATACCGTAATTGTAGATGCATACATTTGTATATGTCTGCAATATATATATTTTTGACATATGCACCAGTTCAGAACCATTAACAAATTGTTCCATTTCATCGGTTATATAATTTGCCTGTATCTGTCCATTGATTATGGGACTGAAACCAGCTGAGCCCTGCACAATGCTACCATATAGACAACCACCAGATCATCTTCTCCTAACTGTGGCCATTCAACGAGCCATTACCTCTGTTCCAGTAATTGTGGGAACACAGAGTTGGAGGCCCCTTCAGATATTTGGCACCTACCCCTTCGATAGGATTGCTCGGAAAACCCGTTTTAGTTGCCCATACTCATACACTGGTTTAGCCTATTGAAATGTCTTCTGAGTTAACCATGCATTTTAAATGCCTTCTGAAATTCAACATGTCTGATCCTTCTTTCCCCAGCCTTTGCTGTCATGGAGCTGTTGGGTTCTCCGTGTATATGTAGCACCAAGGGGGCAGGGGGTTTGTCAGGCACAAGGTATCTCGTACCTGCATTACTCATCACCGGGCTGGTGTGATGATCTGGGATGTCGCGGTGGCCTGCCCGGCTTCGTGCCCCGAGGTGTACACCAATAAGGAGGGAAGATGATGGTGGTAGTAGTAGGATGATTGTTTTCACACCACCTGTGGCCAGGGATTTAGCCGCTGCTGCTGTCGCTGTCCTTCAGCGCGGATGGTAGTAGCAGCCAGGGATGGTATTGCTCCCCACAGGTGGAGTGGACCCTGGGGACAGTCCCATGCTTCGTGATGGTCAACCCCGTGCCTATCCTAGCACAGCTTCCCTGAGAGAAGGCTCCTAAGCTATATGTAAAGTGTGAATGTGGAACACCGGTGATTAACTCCCTTCTTACCTCGAGGCGAATACTGCAACTTAAGCTGCAATACTCTGTGGCAACTGAAGCCTCAGGGGTGCCACATATGCTGGCAGTCGGTCTCACATATTTGTATCTAATCTGTATGGAGAGCTCCACGCCTGGAAGGGTAAACCCTCAGCCTGATGGCTGTAGATGGTCTGTGATATTTAACAACTCACAATGTGTAGTGTGTTTTGTGTGAGAGCAGGGCAGTCTGGGATTCCTTCAGGATGTTACATCCCATATTATGTCTGCAATTTCCTGATTTGTCATCACTAATTTCCATTCTTTTTTTTTTTCTAGTTCCTAGTGATCGCAAAACATGGATGTCCTCTGCCTTCTTTTTCTTCTCCCTTTATGCAGTAAGTTTCTCAAGTTTATAATAAGTAGCAGAAAAGGAGGGAATAAATTATAGGGTTAAAACTTTCTTTTCTCGGTGTCAAGTGCCATAGACAGATGAAAAGTACCGGATTCAATACTGTCCAGTGCTTGGCCATATTTTGTGAAGGAAGTCTCTGCTGCGACACTTGACATTAGATTATATATGTTTAACCTGACTGATTGTTCCCATTTTACTTCTTCCTTGAATTATCATGAGGGAACTGGAATATATTTAGTGGGTGTCCACATCTCCTTCAGGATTCAGTATCTTTGCTTTCTGCCCGGCATCCTGTGTCTCCTCCCACACAGTCACATGGGCGTGACATCATCGCAGGTCCTGCAGGATGAATTATTCCGTCTGCTGTGCTGCTTCTTCTCCTGCCCGGCGGGAACTTTTAAAATGACACACGCAGCGCAGTACTGACAACGTCAGAGCGCACGCGTGTGTCACTGACAATTAGTGCCGGCAGGGAACAGAGGAGAGACTCCTGCGTTCCGCTGTCTGTACTGACTGTGCGGACCTGCACAGGATCTCTCCCTGCTCGGCACGCTGCAGCCCGGCTCCACTGCATCGGCTGAAGACGGGCGGGCCGGTCACAGAGAGCAGGCAGGCCGGATGTGGCCCGCGGGCCGCCCCTTGCCCAGGTCTGGTTTTACATATCGGGACATAATACAAAAAAAAAAATCTGATCCTTAGAAGGACTTAAAATTAGGTTAATACAACCAACCTCAGATGTACAATATCATACATTTCACACGCTGCTTCTTTGTTTTGGCCTGCTTTATGCTAAATAGTGTAATGTAAATGTTCACCCTTACTTCTTTCATA
The DNA here is from genome assembly GCF_048569485.1 of Anomaloglossus baeobatrachus. Lineage (NCBI taxonomy): Eukaryota > Metazoa > Chordata > Amphibia > Anura > Aromobatidae > Anomaloglossus > Anomaloglossus baeobatrachus. Next base: position 445,212,404 of record NC_134356.1, read on the forward strand.
GGAATTAAAATGGTAAGTAGTCAGATGCTGTTAATCAAATGCCCTTGATTAAAGAGGGGGTCCACTACAAAGCATAGTGGCCACATCGATTGAAAGCAGGGAAAGAAGTCTTTTTCGAAGTACCTTCTTTTTCTAATTCGGCCTGTAAGCGACACTATCGCTGTTCGTTCATCCCCATCATGTGACCCGGGCTGCAGTGACCTCTGATGTCCAGTGATGTCATGCCAACTTCCGTAATTGGAAGTTGACCCGGCATTATCGAGGCGGGACCCAGTTTCCCTGAGTGACTGGACTGTGGGCGGAGTTTCATTGCACGTCACAGCCCAGCGTCTCGCGTGCTCTCACCTTCACCGATTAACAGAGCGCCACAAGCACACATGCTGTGGTGTGCAATGAAACTTCGCCCACAGCTAAGTCACTCAGGGAGACTGGGTCCCGCTTCGGTGATGCCAGGTCAAGTTCCAATTCCGGAAGTTGATGTGACATCACCGGACATCAGAGGTCACTGCAGCCCGGGTCATGTGATGGGGATCAGCGAACAGCGATAGTGCCACTCACAGGATGAATTGGAAAAAGAAGGTGTTTAGAAAATGCCTTCTTTCGCCGCTTTCAATCGATGTGGCCACTATGCTTTGTAGTTGACCACCTCCTTTAATTGTTCATTGGCAAGTGAGACAACAGCTATAAAAGCAGATGTTTTGGCAGTTTACTGATCTTCTGCATTTAAGAGTATTTACATAGGAGGAAATATATCAGAAATTGTATTTGAGAAGCATTTTTGCTATTGATTAATCTGTAAAAAGTTATAAGCTGATTCATCATTATACAGTGAGAAATATACACAGGTGTAAAAAGATTCAAGACTGTTGACAATCTAACCAAGAGTGAATGTCCTAGCAAATTCACATCAAGGTCAGAGCATACAATGTTCAAAGTAATTGCAAAAAAACACAGAGTTACAGCTCAGACTCAAAGCCTCAGCCTGCTAAATATACAAGTACATGACTGTGCAATTAGAAATAGACTGAACAAGTATGGCTTCTTAGGAGGATTTGCCAGCAAAAACCCTCTTCTTTAAAAAGGACATGGCAGGTAAAGTTTTTAGACTTTTTATTATTATTATTATTTATTATTATTGCGCCATCTATTCCATGACGCTTTACATGTGAAAGGGGTGTACATAATAGGGACAAGTACAATAATCATAAACAATACAAGATACAGACAGGTATAGGAGGAGAGAGGTCCCTGCCCGGGAGGGCTCACAGTCTACAAGGGATGGGTGAGGATACAGTAGGTTAGCTTTTGGAACAAGCTCCTTTGTACAGATGACATTGATGATTGTTTTGCAGTCACAGCCCTTGCAGTAAATGAGCTGATGAGGATTTCCTCTGTACCCCAAAATATTCTAAAGTCCAAAGTGAGACCATTTGTGCAAAAGCTAAACCTTGGCTGAAATTGGACCATGCAACTGAACAATGATCCCAAGCACATCCGCAAATCACATCAGAAAGGCAAAAAGTGAAAAAAATGAAGGTGTTGGAGGTTTGACATAAATTAATGCCCACAAACCTTACTTATTCCCTTCATGACATTGATATTTTCTGATTTTTAGTTTTTTCCTCCCCTTTTTCCAACAGCCAAAACTTTTATATTTTTTCCCATCAATATACTCATATGAGGGCTTGTTTTTTGCGGTACAAGTTGTATTATTGAATGACACCATTCATTTTATCATATAGTGTACTGGAAAATGTGAAAAATATTCTCAAGTGCGGTGAAATTGCAATTCCACAATTTTTATTTTTTTTTATTTTTTTATTTACCATGATTACTATATGGAAAAACTGACCTGGCAGTATGATTCTCCAGATCATTACAAGTACGTAGATACCAAACATGTATAGTTTAGTTTTTTTTTTTTTTTTTTTAAATGACAAAAATTCCAAAATAAAATGTTGTTACAGGTAAAATATATCTTTGTACCGTGTTAGCGCAAAATGAGGGTTGCGTCCAGGTGCAGGTGTCCAATCTGACCTTTTTTTGGTTGTCAGTTCTTTTTAAACATTTTTTTTATTTTGTTGGCATTTTTCATAATATTTCCATTTAGGTGATGGCTTATTTTGTGTGCCCTGAGCTGAAGTTTTGACTGATACCATTTTGGGGTAGATACGATATTTTGATCACCATTTAGTGCAATGTTGTGGCTGCCAGAAAATTATAATTCTGGTGTTTTAATTTTTTATTAGTTATACTGTTTTTCAATCAAATTCATGTATTTTATACTTTAATAGATTTGATATTTGTAAACTCAGGAATTACAAATAGGTGTATTTTTCTATTGTTTTATTTTCCATGGGGCAAAAGGGGGGCTGATTTGAACATTTTTTTTTTTTTTTTAACTTTTGTTTCACTTTTTATTGTATCTACTAGTCCCCTTAGGGGACTTAAAGCTGCGATTGTCCATTTGCTTGTGCCATACAGAGCAGCGTATCAATCTTGTAATAATAATAATTTCCACACTTGTCAGTGTTTAAAAAAAGAAAAAAAAAAAGGGAGGGATGATAGAATACCTCAAATATTCGGCTTTGCGAATATTCGACGAATAGGTCGCTGCTATGCGAATATTCGATGCGCAATGTAAGTCTATGGGAAGCCCGAATAGTTGTTTTTTGGGTTTCCCATAGACTTACATTGCACATGGATTATTTGCGAATAGTCGAATAGCGGCGATCTATTCGGCAAATATTCGCGAAGCCGAATATTTGAGGTATTCGATCATCCCTAGTCATGATCTTAATGGTCTGATCATACCACATTTCCTGGGAAGTGAAACAAAAGAGAGTATACAGATATTACAGCATGAATTCCTTCTATGAAGTAAAATATTGTTTAAAAACAGGGAGGGAAATGTTTTACCTCACAAAAAGAATCTGCTATAAACCCATACTGTAATGTTTTATACTCTTTTGCATCCTTCCTGGCCCAGGAGCTGTGGCATGATCAAACTATGTTCCTGTACAGTCAGACACAACCATTGCACAGTACTTAGCAGGGGCACATTTATAAGATTATCTTAGCATAGGAACATTTTTTTAAAACACATCCAATTGTGGAATTTAGTTTATTTGGCGGTCTTGTGATTAAAATGTACTTAGTTCATGGGACAACACCTTTAAAGCACCACTCCAGCGTTTTTTTTTTATTGCACCACTGGAGTGGTGCTTTAATTGTAAGTCCCCTGTATTATACTCCCCTGCCGCCGTCTTTCTCTGTTTGCAGCTATGCTCCGGGCGGTCTCCTGTGATTTGGGACCTGCCGACAGCTGCAGTGTTTCATGGGGCGCCGGAGGTCACAACTCAATACAAGACTATGTGGGCCTATTTCTGGCACTCATAGACTTGTACTGTGTGCTTATGACATAACTTCTGACTTCTAGCCAGTCAGAATTTACAGGCACAAGATAGTGCTGCGGGACTGGAGTGGTGTCAAAAAAGGATGAAAACGCTGGAGGGTAACTATAAGACCAGGGCTATGGGACTTGGATTTAAAGCACCACTCCAGCTGTGAATAAAACAAACTGCTGGAGTGGTGTATTAACCAATATTATAAAAAGTGGTCCAAAATTTCTCCAAAATGATGGAAGAGACTTGATAGTTCAAGTTATTGCTGGTAAATGAGGTTTTACAAGTTATTGATTCATGGGATGTTCTTAATTATTGACAATTGTCTCAGTCGAACTGTAGTGCCACCTATTGGAAGTAGTACTGCAGCTCGTAAGTACAAAGTATGAGATCTGATTTGGCTGTATGAGAAGCTATAATGAAGTCTAAGGGGAAAACGTTTCTCCTTGCGGAGACTGAGAAACCAAGCTGGTGAGGAGTCTTATAGGTGCAGTGCTGCTCTGGGAAATATGCAAATTGTCTCTTTAGGGAGGAAGGAGACAAACTCTAGTGCCACTTAATGGAAGTAGCAATCCTAAAAGTCAAAAGTAAGGCTCCTTTCACATTGCATTTTACCTTCCGCTCACAGGTCCCGTCGGAGCATCCGTCTGAACCGCCCCTCCCCCACTCTGCAAAGCGTGTTCCGGACGCATGCGCCCGACACGGCCACTCACTGTTATGGAGCGCACTGCGTTAGCGTGTGCTCTGTTTTGTGCCATTTTTTGCATATATACGTTTCTGCAGACGGACATCCGAACGTAGTGGACTACGTTCTGGTGTCCGTCTGCAGAAACGTATATATGCAAAAAATGGCACAAAACCGAGCCCATGCTAACGCAGTGCGCTCCATAACAGTGAATGGCCCTGTCGGGTGCATGCGTCCGGAACACGCTTTGCAGAGTGGGGGAGGGGCAGTTCGGACGGATGCTCCAATGGGACCTGTGAGCGGAAGGTAAAACGCAATGTGAAAGGAGCCTAAGGCCCTGTGCGCACTGGAAAACGGAATTTTCTTAAGAAAATTCCGCAGGGTCTGAAAGATTACCGCACCCACGGTAAAAAACTGCGGCAAACCGCACCCGAAAACCGCATGCAATTTGCTGCGGTATTGTTCGCGGTAATGCCGCGGTTTTGCCGCGTGCGGGTTGTTGGTACATGTGCTTTAATGCATTCAATGCAATAAAGCACATTGAAAAAAAAAAAAAGTAATTTCCTTCTGAGATAGCAGACAGATAAATAAATAAATGGACAGATAGAAGGATAGATAGAGTTCCTGTGAGCACACGCTGCATTTCTCCCGAGCGGTAATGTGGTGTTCACATTACCGGCCGTGGGAAATGCCCTGTGGTTACCTCTGCTGTCTCGTTGCGAGGCTGCATTCAGCGCTGTGTGTCAGTCGCGGCTGGATGCAAGCATCGGAGGACGTGGATTACGCCGGAGTTGTGTGTTTCGGGGGGTTAATAACGGGGTGAACCAGGGGCTTTTTTGTGTTTTATTTAAAATAAAGGATTTTTCGGCGTGTGTGTTTTTTTCACTTTACTTACGGGTTGATCATGTCAGCTGTCTCATTGACGCTGCCATGATCAAGCCAGGACTTAGTGGCGGCAATCCTTATATTACCCTGATTGCCACCGCATCACGGCAACAGGACGAGCCGAGGACACTCCAGGACTGCCGCATAATGGATATGACAGTCCCGGGGAAGCTGCGGGCTGATATTCTCGGCTGCGGGAGAGGGGGGACATTAACCCTGGCTCTCGCCCTCCCCAGCCTGAGAATACCGGGCCGCAGCTGTGTGCTTACCTCGGCTGGACGGTAAAAATACGGCGGAGCCCACGTGTTTTTTTTTTTTTCTATATGTCTGTTTGCTTTCTATGTGTATTCTATATGTCAGTGTGAGTGTGATGTGTGTGTATTGTATGTCTGTGTCTGTGATCTGTGTGTGTTTACTCTCTGCTCCGCTTCCTCTTCCTGTCATAATGACATCACTTTCCTTCAAACCGCAGGCAGCGATGAACATTAGCGCAGGTAAACCACGAAATACCGGAGGGAATAACGCAGGTAAACGCAATGAACCGCACAGAATTTGCTGCCTGCGTTATTCCCTGCGGGATTTCACGATTACATGGCAGTCAATGGAGTGAAATCTCGCAGCGACGTGCGGAGAAGAAGTGACATGCAATTGTTTTTGCTGCAGGAATCCCGCAGCAAAACATGCAGCTGTCAAAATCCGCATAGTGCGCACAGCATTTTTTTTTCCCATAGGTTTTGCTGGTGAATCACTGCAGAGATGTTATGAACATAACATGCAGCGAAACATGTAGCAAAACCGCAGGAAATCTGCTGCAAAAACCGGCAAGTGCGCACAGGGCCTAACTCCCCAACAAGCCTTGTCATATGACTTAGGATTTATGCCAGATCAGAACCTCAATTTGCAGACACGGTGTTTTGGGGTGATTGCTCCTCGTCAGTGCCTAGTATGAGATCTGATCAAAGTATGAGATCATTTTGACAACAATGTTTCTGCTTTTAGGCCTACTTTTTGTTAAATATTGATTTTAATTTATATGTTGTTGTTCACCTGGGGATGTATTTACCTAATTTGAAGACCTTCAATGGACTAGACTTTTTTGTCTTCATATGTAAAACCATAGCATTCAAAGAGGGTGTAATAATAAGTTATAATATTTTTTTGTATTTATATAGTGCCAACATAATCCACAACACTTTACAATTCAAAAGCAAAATATACAGACAATGTAAGACAATACAGAATAACACAATTGAACAGATACCAAGTGGAGTGAGAGCCTTGCTCACAGGCTTACAGTCTATGAGACTGTAATAAGATTTTCTCTTGCCTATACGAGCTGCAAAACTTTGTCCCTTCTCTTTAATTCTGTCTTTTCATTTTTTTTTTAAAGGATCCATTGAAGTAATAGTTCCTGATGTCCCTGTCACCGGGATTCTGGATGAAGATGTCATACTTCCATGCCGCTTTGCTCCTCCAGCGGGGTTTTCATTGCAGGACCTCAGTGTGTTCTGGGAGATTACGAAGCTCCAGCAGGTTCACGCCTTCATCCAAGGAAAAGAACAACTAGAGAAACAAGACCCTAAATTCACTAATCGGACACAACTTTTTCTTGGACAGCTACCAGAGGGCAACATGTCCCTTTTATTGCACAATGTTAGTTTATATGATGAGGGCAGCTATACATGCTTTGTAAATGTAGGGAACTCCAGTTCAGCTGCTGTAAGTCTTCAGGTTGCAGGTAAGCATTAAGTTTGGGTCCAAATCTTATTATTGATCCTTCTGGTGATGGTCAATTAACCCATTCTTTCACTTAACTGCAGCCTTCTACACTAAGCCTACTTTGCACATGGATCCTAGTGAAGGACTTAAACCTGGTGACCAAGTAACAGTAACCTGCCATACCTACCGTGGATATCCTCAAGCTGAAATCCTGTGGCAAGATGGAAGTGGGAAGAACCTTACAGAAAATGTAACAGAATCTCAAGTAGCTAATGAGGAAGGCTTGTTCCATGTGCAGAGCTCTATCCGAGTAATCCTGGAGAGTAATGACACTTACACTTGCCTGGTATATAATCCCCTGCTGCAGATGGTGACCCATGCGTCTCTCAGTGTCACAGGTCAGTGCAGGAAAGGCCTCATCTGGTCATAGGTCAGAAAGCAGATGTTCTGCTATTGTTTTGTAAAAATAAGTCTCTATTTGCAGTCAGTCAGTCTATATTAAGTCAACCTATGTGCATTTTATAATGCTAGTCTTGTACTATTCAGAATATCTGATATCACATGCATGTGGTTTATTACACGTAAAGACAAAGTCATGCAATGGTGCATTATTGCATATTGCATTAGTCCAATAAAGGTAAGTACCATGGCACACAACTGCTGGATGACTTTACTAAAAATGGGCAAACCTTCAGATGATCGGGTTCAGCGGGTCCAGTCGGACTTTCTTAAAACATAAAAATTCTTGTTCGGGACCAGACTTGACCCTGGACGCTGAACCCCCTATAAGTCTTTATGGAACCCGAACTTAAGTGCTATAAAGTTTTAGTAAGGCCTAACAGCTGCAAAAGGAAGGAAAACGGGGATTAAAGCAAGACAATTATACTTGCTGAGTTTCTGCGCCGCTGTCACACCGCATCTGAGTCCACTAATTAAATCTAATGAATATTCACTGCTTCACCCGTCCAACCTCTGTGACAGCGTCTGTGATTGGTTACAGTCAGACTGTCGGCGTCTGATTGGTTGCCCTCACACAAGCAGTCTGGGTCCCCAAAGTGGAGTGTAAAAATAAATAATTGGAAAAAACTGCCGTAGGGTCCCCTGCATTTTAGTACCCAGCGCAGATAAAGCAGACAGCTGTAATCTGCAACCCCCAGCTGTGTGTGTTATCTTGACTGTGTTTCAAAATATGAGGGACCCTTCGCAGCTTTTTTGAGATTTAAAAAAAAAAAAAAAATCTGCGTGTGGTCCCAAAATATAAATGGGGTATCAATTTACGGTGGACTGAACAACATAGTTTTTCAATTATTTATTTATTTTTACTCTCCACTTCGGTAACCCAGACAGCTAGAGTGAGGGCAATCAATTAAAGGCTGGCAGTCTGACTGCAACCAATCACAGACGCTGTTAGAGAGGGTGGGCGGGGGAAGCAGTGAATATTCATGAGATTTAAAGAGCGGACCCGGAAACAGCTTGACAGTTGCATGGAAACTTGGTAAGTATAATTGTTCTGCTTTAATCCCCATTTTGCTTCTTTTTTTAAAAAAAATCTTTGTCTGGGTGGCCTAACCTGAACAGTAACAGAGACTTCCCGAGAAGTCCGTGTTCGGGGTCTGTGCACGGACTACGAGTTCGGGTTTGCCCATCACTAGACTTTACCTATTCACTTCTGTTGCAGTGCAGTGTGCTAATATATGCATATATTTTTAATCATTCTATTTGTGTAAATTGAAGGTAAAAAAGTGCCCTTCATATATTACTTTTTCGGCTAATCTGACTTCAGACATAGAGAGATATACTGGTACACTTGGCATTATAGTTACTGAGGCATGCATTTGCATCTATCCTGACCTGTGTGGATTGGGTGGAAAACAAACATTACAAGGTCACTTTACTTTTTTAGTTCCCACAGATTCTTTCCATCAATCTATAGATGCTTTACTTTTTTTTTTTTAAAGCAGAATCAGTTATGTGTACCAATTTTATTAATTTACTTTATGTTCTTATGCAATCAGCTGATACATACTTTTTTTTTCTTCCTTACATTCTCTAGAACTTGTTTTCTTAAAGGGTTTGTCCAGGCTTGGAACAAAAGTAACTCTGTGACTGCGGACTACTACATTCCCCAACAGTCTCCATGCTAGTCGTTGCATATATGTAATTTAAATACTTAGGCCGGGGTAACACGGGGGACTAATGTGATTCTCGCATGACACTCGGCTAACACTGGCAGCACAGCGGGAACCGAGTGTCATGCGAGTGTCATGCGATTGGACCTCAGCTGCGGGGGGCGAGCCGGGACAGAGGAGGGCAGGGCCGGCGCTGAGGAGGGGCGGACTGGCGCTGAGGGGGGGAGGGGAGGGATTTATCTCCCTCTCTCCTCCGTAGCTGGCTAATGCCATTCTTGCCCTGCACTCGTCGTACACCGGTGTACTGCGAGTGCAGTGCGATTTTTCTCTCTCCCCATAGACTTGAATGGGTGCGAGAGAAACCAGGAACGCATTACAGTCACAGTATGCTGCGATTGTTTTCTCAGTCCGATTAGAGCTGAGAAAATAATCGCTCATGGGGGCTGACACATAAGCTAATATTGGTCCGAGTGGAATGCGATGTTTTATCGCATTCCACTCGCTCCGATTTTCATGCCGTGTGTCTTAGGCCATATCATGTACTAAGTAGCCACACTTGGCTTCTCTCAATTCCTTTCTAAGGGGAGAAGCCGAAAGAGTCCAGTCAGCTTATTATCACAATACCCATACATGTGATTGCCCCTTGCATTGGGACTAACGGAGAATCGTGATCGTGCGACTGAAGACTTTTGTTCCAAGCCTGGACAACCTCTTTAATAGCAGCATAATACATCTCCCTAATCCAGGCTACCATAATGTCTATAATTCAATGCCAAAGTACCAGCTTGATATATTTTTAAAAGTGTCTTTTTTTTCTTTTAATATTTTTTGGGGGGGAGGGAATTTTTATATTTTATGCTTTTCTTGGCTTTGTGAAAAACAAAGCAGACACGTTTGTAGTAAAATTATTGTAAATTCTTCAGACACACAATTAGTCTTTGCTGCTTTGCTCTTTTTGTAGCTTTTTTGTGCAGTTTAGTTTTTCCATTGGCTGCTTTATTGGTCACACAATTATCGTTTTTTTCGTTTTATAAGACGCACCCCAAATTCAGAGCAAGAAAAAAAAGGGGTCTGTCTTGTAAGCCGATAGTGTCTTACCAAATGGGGCAGTAGCGGTGGTGGAGGAGGCTGTGCTGGGGCTGCGGCGGAGACTGGGGCTCGGGCTGCGGTGGAAGCTGGTGTTGCCGTGCTGGGGCAGCTGTGCTCGGGCTGCGGCGGCTGCTGCGGACGATGAGGGCTTCAAAGAAATGGTGCCGGAGACAACGGCGGCCGCTGAGCTGCGGTGGCTGCCGCGGAGGCTGGTTCTGCCATGCTGCGGCTGCTGTGCTTGGGCTCAGGCTGGGCGGTGGCTGATGTGGACGGTGAGGGCTTCAAAGAAATGGTGCCCAGAGTCAGCATAGATTGAGCTCTAGGCTCAGTGGCAAGCCGAGATCTTATCCGCGCAAGCGCCACCTTTGGGTGCAATTTTCCTGAAGTCTGCTGCGCAGATGGGAGCTTTAGCCGAGAGCTCCATCTGCACATGTGCTGACTCCGGGCGGCATTATTTGAAGTCCTCACCGCCCGACCCGCAGTGCCAGTAAAGCCGCCAGAGACCCCGCACAGCAGCACCAGCCACCAGAGACTATGCGCAGACCCCGCACAGCCGCTACAGCCACCGGGGACCCCGCACAGCAGCTGCTGACACCTCACAGCCGTCCCAGCACCAGCCATCGCAGCACCAGCCCGGCCACCGCAGCCCCTGTACAGCCGCCGCAGCATTCGCCCAGCCTCTTACGACCCCTCTCCACCCCTGTAAGCTACATTCAGATTATAAGACTCACCCCTCACTTTCCTCCCAAATTTTTGGGAGGAAAAGTGCATCTTATAATCCGAAAAATACTGTAAATGGGATGCAAAAATAAGCTTTCCATCAGATACTCTGGCTCCACTGTGAACAGGTAATTGAAGCAGAGTGCAGCCCGTGATCCAGCACCCCTGGCCTTTGATCTGTATAACGCATATATCCACTTATGGACAGCAAATTAATGATTAATGTCATATGAAAATTTATAGCTGAATTTAAAGGGGTTGGTCACTTTCCACCATATTTTTAAGTTCTGTGCCAACTAAACTGTTTCATTCGCTGATGCAATCAAATAGCTTTACTGTATTTAATTTAAATCATGCTTTTGTGTTCAGGACAACATCTTTCTTTTCCTTTGGTCGTTGTGTGGGTGACGGTCGGGCTATGTGCTTGCCTACTTGGTCTGCTAGTTGCTCTGGCATGTGTATGCAGAAAACATCTCAAACAGACGTGTGAGGAGGAGCAGGAAGAAGCAGGTAAGTAGAAGAAATGATGGGCTGGGTCACAGTACCACACTGTGGTGGAAGATATTGGCACTGAACTAGTCGGTGTGGATGCATTTTCTGTATAATTTAGTAGCATGCAAAAGAATAGGATTTCATCAAATCTATTCTACTGGCCTCCGTTGAGGATTTTTAATATTTAGATCTCATCAGTGATTGCCAGAGCTGAGCTTGCGTTACGTATTTTGTATTCACGTGCACACTATTATTTGGTGAGTCTTTTTAGTTCAGTATTTGTAAGTCAAAAGCCACTCCTGATTTTGGCTTACAAATACTGAGGTAAAAAAACTCACCAAATACTTATCGTGTGCATGTGGCTTAATCCATGGGCTATTGGCACTCCCTGAGTCCCTCACACCCGTCCAGTATCAAACCCATTATTCTCCAAGCACATATATTTGTAGAACTCTAGTTAAGGTTAGAACAAGGGTGTAAAATGTAATCTGTATTCTGTTATTGTTTATTTATATACTGAAATTTGGGACCGCTTTCTCTCTAGGCCTCTGCTTCTTCTCACAACATTCCAGATGAGAAGAGAGACCGAGCTCCAGGAGAGCACAGTGCTGCACTTGATTCAATACTGTCTATGCAGAGTGTAGCAATTGAGATGAGTTTGTCATCGGCTACTGCAATATGCATCGGCGGTGACTGAGATGATAAAGCTCACATAATTATATCACTGTCTATGTATATAATTATATCACTGTCTATGTAGTGGGCTACAGCCAATGGCAAATTCATCTCAAGTACTGCGCTCTGCATAGAAACTGGCAACCAAAAGGTCAAAGCAAACACTGGCTGCTTTACTCATTTATTTCACTGGGCAGACACTCACATCAATCATTTATGCTCCAAAAAGAGATTGCAATTGCTGGTCCTGTTTATTGTAGTGGAGATTCCTCAGCATTGGTCCTCCTTGATTATTTGACATTGGGAGTGGTGGGGAAGCAGAGTGCAAAATTTTGTGCTTTCAAAGGATTTTGCAGAAATGACTCTGTGACCGCCAACCCTTATGCAGGTGTCACACGGTACGATATATCTGGCGATATATATCGCCGGGGTCACGTCGTTAGTGACGCACATCCGGCATCGTCAGAGATATCGTACCGTGTGACACCTATGAACGAGCAGAAATACTCACCTTCTCGTTCATCATTGACACGTCGTTCATTTTCATAATCTCGTTCCTCCTTCTGTGCTCCGGTTGTTGTCGCTCCCGTGGCAGCACACATCGCTCCGTGTGACACCCCGGGAACGACGAACATAGCTTACCTGCGTCCCGCCGGCAATGCAGAAGGAAGGAGGTGGGTGGGATGTTTACATCCCGCTCATCTCCGCCCCTCCGCTTCTATTGGCCGGCTGCCGTGTGACGTCGCTGTGACGCCGAACGTCCCTCCCCCTTCAGGAAGTGGATGTTCGCCGCCCACAGCGAAGTCGCCCGGGAGGTAAGTACGTGTGACGGGGGGTTAACAACGCACAAACGATGGGGGCGGGTGAGATCGCTCGTGTGATCGCACAATTTATCGTCCCGTGTGACTCCCGCATTACTGAACACAACCTTGTCTCATAGCTGACCTGGGTTTGTTGCACATTTTCAATTTATACTTTTAAATTCATTTGCCTTTTTTATTTCTTAGAAACTGAAGGAAAATTTACAATGGCTTATCTGCATGATTTGTTCCAGACTTACCATTGTCGATTTCCCTGCAGATTTGTTGCATAAACTTCTAGCAGTAAATCTGACCCCTTGGCACTTAACCCTGGAACACAATTTGGGCTGCCTGATGCGGAGGCATAAAGGAACAAAATAAAATACTCATAGGAAGATACTTTAGACATTGCACTTACTAAATGGTTCAGTGAAAATCAGTGTTTAACCCCTTCAGCCCCGGGGCACTTTCCGTTTTTGCGTTTTTGTTTTTTGCTCCCCTTCTTCCGAGAGCCGTAACTTTTTTATTTTTCCGTCAATCTTGCCATATGAGGGCTTGTTTTTTGCGGGACAAGTTGCACTTTTAAATGAAACCATAAGTTTTACCATATGGTGTACTGGAAAGCAGCAAAAAAATTCCAAGTGTGGAAAAATTGCAAAAAAAGTGTGATGGCACAATAGTTTTTGGGATGTTTTATTCACGGTGTTCACTATATGGTAAAACTGATGTGTGGGTATGATACCTGAGGTCGGTGCGAGTTTGTAGACACCAAACATGTATAGGTTTACTTGTATCTAAGGGGTTAAAAAAATTCACAAGTTTGTCCAATAAAAGTGGCGCATGTTTTGCGCTATTTTCCGAAACACGTAGCGTTCTTATTTTTTGGGATCTATGGCTCAGTGACGGCTTATTTTTTGCGTCTCGAGCTGATGTTTCTAATGGTAGCATTTTTGCGCAGATGCTACGTTTTGATCGCCTGTTATTACATTTTGCGTAAAACTTACGGCGACCAAAAAACGTAATTTTGGCGTTTGGAATTTTTTTGCCACTACGCCGTTTACCAATCAGATTAATTGATTTTATATTTTGATAGATCGGGCATTTCTGAACGCGGCGATACCAAATGTGTGTATATTTATTTATTTTTTAACCCTTTAATTTTCAATGGGGGGAAACGGGGGTGATTTGAACTTTTAGGTTTTTTGTTTTTTTTTTTAATTTTTTAAAACTTTTTTTTTACTTTTTTTAATTTATTTTACTAGTCCCCCTAGGGGGCTATAGCGATCAGCAATCCGATTGCTGATCGCTATCTGCTGATCACAGCTATACCGCTGTAAACAGCAGAAATAGTCACTTTCTTTCTTCCTCTGCTCCGTGCCGAGGAAGAATGAAAGTGAAACTTCGTAGCACCAGGCATCATCACATGACCCTGTGCTACGATGGCAACCACCGAACGTCACGTGATCACTCACGTGACGTCCGGAGGGGGCGGCGGTAAGTAAAAAAGATGGCCGCGCGCATATAGATCTCGCTGCCAGACTTTGGCAGCGAGATCTAAGGGGTTAATGTTCCGGGTGGAATGCGATTCCACTCGGAACATGTAGGCACACATGTCAGCTGTTGAAAACAGCTGATATGTGTGCCGATCCACGCCGCCTGCCCGCGGCAGGGAGCGGGGCTTACCGGGACACGATCCATGACGGATATATCCGTCCATGGTCGTGAAGGGGTTAAACCCTTAGGCTATGTGCCCACGGGACAACGTACCCGCGGACCTTGCCGCAGGTTTGTCCGCAGGTTTACTGAAGCTGCTCCCCGGAATCTGCAGCTATCCATTGCTGTGGGATTCCAGCATTTTTGTTGCGGTAAATCTGCGGGACATGTGTGGAAATACTTGCGGAAGTTCCGCACTCTATCTCCATAGTGGAAAGGCAAGACATCAGCAGGTATTTCCGCATGAATAAGGCTATGTGCCCACGGGACAACGTACCCGCGGATTTTGCCGTGGAAAACCTGCGGATTTATCTGGATTTTCCAGATAAATCCGCAGGTTTACACAAGTACAGACTCTCCCCATGTTATCCTATGGGATTTGGGGAGTGCTGTATCAATGCTGCATATCGCGGCTGCGGAATATGCTGCGGATGTCCCGCTACCGCACGTAACTGCATGTCAATTATTCATGCGGAAATACCTGCGGATGTCCCACCTTTCCACTATGGAGCTAGAGGGCTGAACTTCCTCAGGTATTTCCGTACTTGTCCCGCAGATTTACTTCAACAAAAATGCTCGAATCCCACAGCAATGGATAGCTGCGGATTCCGGGGAGCATCTGCAGGAACCTGCGGACAAACCTGCGTCAGAGTCCGCAAGTACGTTGTCCCGTGGGCACATAGCCTAATTGACATGCAGTTACGTGGTGGGACATCCGCAGCATATTCCGCAGCCGCACATACTGCAACATTGATACAGCACTCCCCAAATCTCATAGGATAACATGTGGAGTGTCTGTACTTGCGCAAACCTGCGGATTTATCTTGAAAATACAGATAAATACGCAGGTTTTTCGTGGCAAAATCCACGGGTATGTTGTCCCATGGGCACATAGCCTTAGCCTAAAATGACGTGCAGGTGCATCATAGTTGCAGTGCTCGTGCAGAGAGGGCTCAGGAACTCAACTTCTCTCTATACACAGCAGATGCTGGCTGTATTACATAGCCGGCATCTTTGTCTAACAGCAGCATCTGGAGCTGAGCTCTGATTGCGGCTGTTAACCATTTAAATATTGCTGTTAATCTCTAACAGCGGAGTTTAAGTGGAGCAGTCGCTGGTGCCTTCACTACACTTGTGGACTCTAAGTTGCAATTGTGGCCCCTGAGTGGTATGTTCTTATGCACTAAGGGATTAATAGCCTTTGTAATATGCTGATTTGCTCCTTGACTTTAAGTGGTTGGCACCTATCTACGTGACAGGTGATTAATGTCTGATCGTTACAGGTCCTAAAGGTGGGACTCAACTAATCACAAGAATTTGTCCCCAATTACCATTTTTCCTCACTTGAGTTGGGATTGAATGAGTAACTTGGTTGTGCATGACAGCTGATGCTCCATTCATGTCTAAAAGACTGATGCAGATAGCCAAGCTTTGTATTGGCTACTTTGTCCATCAGTCCCATGGAGATTGAGTGAAGATGCAGTGGCCATGCATGACTATGCCATTCCATTAGTCATATCCAGAAGACGAATAATGAAGGATCATAGCCCAGTTCTCGTAATCGGTGGCAATCCTAGCTATCAGGCGTTTATCACATATCTTACCTATCTTGTGTAACCACGTGGTTGTAGCTGTGAATTCTTTCATCATATAAGTACACTGGCCGCAATACCATGTCTCTTTCCATTAGAGAGTTTGGGGCCTCCTTCAGTGTGTACTATGGCATTCACAAAAGCACCTTGCTTTGAATATTCTGTAGGTGCTCATCAAGTTTAACCTTATTTCATTTATTTAAATCAGGTAATGAAGAGCGTGAGGAAAATGGAGAATTAAAAACAGGTATGGTTCAACAAATAAATGGTAAAAACCTATCCTGTGGAAGGCCTTTCTGCTTTCTTCCGTGTATTATTTTAAAGAACCACTCCAGCACTGAAAAGGTAAAAAAAAACCACTGGAGTGGTGCTTTTAACTTAAGGTCCCTGCCCCTAGTAATATACTCACCCTCCGACGTCTTCACCTTGTACTAAAGTCGCTCCAGTCCCTCCTGAAATCAGAAATTATGTTACAAGCTCTCAATACATTGAATAATGATCTCTGGCTCGCTCCATGAAACACTGGGACGAGATGGCAGGTCACAAACTACAGGGGACCAGCAGAATGGGCGCAGATAGAAGATGAAGGTACCGGAGGGGGAGTAAATATATATCTCCTGCCCCTACTTTAGAAAGCACCAGTCTAGCGATAAAATACAAAAATACACTTTAAGTGTTAATCACTGAAACTAAAATACACAAATGTTCTCTTTTTACAGCCATGCAGCCTCTAAAGAGCAGCGCAGCAGAAGGTAAGACACTGGTTTCATAAATGGTAAACTTTGCAGAACAATATGATCAATAAGAAATTAAAGTTGTAGTAGAATAGTAGAGCAAGATATTAGAAAATAACAAATCCTCCAGTAACCAACAGATGAATATGTTTTGAAGTAAAGTTTTTTTATTGGTTGACTTCTACATATGGCCATTTGAAAAAAATGCTTTCTGCATTTTTACTAAAATAGTTTTTCTGTATCAGAACCCGTTTGGCTTTTTTCCAGCATTTCGTGCTGATGCCATACTTTTACTATGAGTTTTAGCATTCGAAGCCTCAGTTTTTTCCACAACGTCTGTTTACACCAGGCAGCAAAACATTGCATGCATCATTTTTCATGGCGTACTATACAGTAGATGCCATATTAGTGCTCATCTTTATCATCAGTAGTGTCCACCATTAAACAAGTTACATTCAGTAGTTTGAAGCTGTTCAGAGAACTGTGAAATTAACAAATTTGTTTGCCAATCCAGTAACTCAACACCAAAACGTGTGTATGTATATATTAGGCAGACTGTAGCGCCGAAAGGGATTTTGTCTTTACTCCATTAGGCAGACTGTAAAATAACAGTAGTGGTTTGGTTTTTTTTGTTTTTTTTGTTTTTTTTTTAAAAAAAAAAAAGCACTATACTCCCTTTATCATCAGCCGCTCCTAATTCCTGACCTTGTTGTTCTTGCTCCAGTTCATAGCCAGTGTTTAGAGACCAGTGGAGCTCGGGCAATAGTTGTCACAGAAGTGTCAATTGCTAAGGTGACTGCACTACTCGCCCTATTTAAAAATCTGCAACAGTAGAATTTTCTTTTTACTTTTTCATTTAGTCAGTGGGAAAAATGAGCAACAGGAATCTGGAATCGTTCTTTTGTCTATAGATATAATATGCTGTAGATTTAAGTATGCTCATCACAGGTCAGTTTCCGGATGAAAATCCTTGCAGAATGTGGCTGAAATTTTGTTAAATTCTCATCTACATGTTTGTTACCTTATTCTTCTGCAGATTTTCTGTAAGGAAATCAGAATGGAAAGTACACAGCATTTTTGACCTGCATGGATATACCTTAACATTAATACAAGCGAACCAGTAATAAGAGACAATACAACTACAAAACCTAATAAAAATCATTTGAACAAGAGACAATAGTCATGGGTGCACAAGACTTATTGAAGCTTGTGGAGAGCATGTCTGATCCGATTTCACAATAAAGCTATTGTAACACAAATTGCTGAAAAATTAATCGTGAATTATAAAAAAAACCACACAGTACATTGCAGCCGGCTGCATATTCGGCCCCTTTGCTGCAGACCGGTCATTGTAAATTAACATAAGTACTGTCGGCCTCTGAGCATCAGAGCTGTACCATGGAGCAATGGCAAAAGGCAGCCTGGTCTGATAAATCACATTCTTTTTTACATACACAGTGAGGTTTGAGTGTTGCTTGCCTGTAGAAGAGGTGGCGCTATGGGTAGAAAACACTAAGGCAGTGTGATGGTCTGGCAATGTACGATGTTTGGATGAAAAACCCAGGGCCTTGGCAATTATGTGGATCTGACTCGTCAGCATGGAGGATTTTGTTAGCTTTTGTAAAGGAAAGATCTGCTAATATCTTGGTGTTAGATGTCAGGGGACACCTTGAGAGGTCTATGCTACATGACATTAGGGTCTAAGGTGATAGCTGCTATATAAAAACATAGATATAAGAAATTGACTAGGAAAAGGCTATGTTGGACACCGATGTAAGAATTTCTGATGTAAGAAGTTTTATTTTTCCCTTCTGCTGATTTGTTGGTCTAAAACACATTATGTCGTTTCAGGTGATGAGACTACAACTATAGAGTGACATTCCCCCATTGACGTGGAAAATACACACTGCACTCTACACTTGAAGGATGAAGGGACCTTTCATGGAATATGCAGTGGGTTTGCCTTCCTGTGCGGAATTATACTTGGCCCAATGTGTAAAAACATGCTATATTAGTAGTAGCGATGGAAGGCCGTAGGATAACACTGTTTGTTTGTCCACTCTACTGCTGAACCTTTCAGTTATGAGGGCTGGATCAATGGTGATTACTTTTAGGAAGGGAAGTTATTTATGCCATATTTTAAGTAAATACATACACTGCAAAACTGCACATTTCAAGTTCCTTTTTATCATTTTTCTTATAGATTTTTTTAATGTATTGATTAGTGTGAACACTGAACGTTCTTATTAGTGACTGAACCTGTCATTGAATGTTCATTCTGTATCTGAGTTGTTACATTTCCTTAGTTCTGCAGGTCCATAAATCTACAGGAATGTGATAAATCGCACAGAACCTTATAATGTTTTACCCATTTTACAAAATAGGGTGATTTTTTTTGAATAAGAAACAATACAGTGCCTAATATATTGTATGTTTTTATGGCAATAAAGTTTGATACCTTATTCTGCCTGGGAACCACAACATTGAGGGATTTGCTATTTTGTAAGAGGTTTTTAATAAAATGCTTTCCTGTCATGAATAGCCTGTTTTTATTATTAGACAGTAGAGAATGAAATACTAAGATCATTGAAAATAAAAAGGTCTCTTAGGGGCTTATCCTCATGACTTTTATATTGCATAAATGACTACATGGCTGTTTTTTGTAGTCTGGTAACACCCTACTCATAATCCTGGTGCAGGTACCAGGGACATGCCCTGAAAAGATTAATCGTTGGTCAATGGTCTGTTCTTAAAGATGTGCCTCTAAAGCAGGGTTCTCAAACATGCGGCCCCTGAGGCTGCTTCTTTTGGCCCGCCGGCCCGTAGCCCCCTAGAATAACATGGCCAGTGCAGAGGGCCGGCGGAATCAGCGCTTTATTTCAGATGTATGATTTGTCGGCGCTGCTCAAACACAAGCAGTCAACACAGCTATTCCAACGGCAGCCGCTGGTCAATCAGAGGCCAGCAGATGTCATATGCATCAGCTGCTGGCCTCTGATTGGCTGTTGGCTGCTACTGGTATAGCTGTGCAGAGAGCTTGACTCTACTCGGTGCCACAAATAATTCATTCTTCTGAAGTAAAGAGCTGACTGCTTCAGCCATGATCGTCAATGGGGCTGCGGGCCTCAAGAAGCAGGGAAGAGGACACCGAGGGCATCTAGGACAGGTGAGAAGACTTGTTTTTGCGTGTGTGTGAAGAATGGCACAACAGGGGACACTACTACAGTATGGGGTATTGCTACAAGAAGAGGACCAAGAAAGGGGACATTACTACAGGATGGGGACCAAGATGGGCACATTATAATAAGTTTTATTTCTATAGCGCCAACATTCCGCAGCGCCTTACAACATTACTACATGATGGGGACAAGGATAAGCACATTACTACAGGATGGGGACCAGTATGGGCACATTACTACAGGATGGGCACAAGGATGGGCATATTACTACACGGTGGGGACAAGGTGGGCACATTACTACAGGATGGGGACAAGGGTGGGGCACATTACCACAAGGGGGCAAGGATGGGCACATTACTATAGGATGGAGACAAGATGTGCACATTAATACAGTATGGGGACAAGGATGGGGCACATTACTACAAGGGGACAAAGATAGGCACAATACTACATGATGGGTCAAAGGATGTGCACATTAATACAGTATGGGGACAAAGATGGGGCACATTACTACAGGATGGTGACAAGCATGGGGCACATTGCTACAACAGGACAAGGATGGGCACATTACTACAGGATGGGACACATTACTACAAGAAAGGGAACAGGATGGGAGAAATTACTATAAGATGAGGACCAGGATGGGAACATTATTACAAGATGTTGGCCAAATTTACTATGTGGTACTAATTGTAAAACTATATTACTTACAAGAAAGGGATAAATTGTAAAAAAAAATAATAAAGCATGATTTTTTTTACCATTAAAAATGCTTATTTATATATAAACAAAAAAGTTCATGTTTGTTATAATAAACGAGCGAAAAATGTTCAAAAATAGTGATCCAAAAGTGTAAAGAAAAAAAATATGGTACCCATAAAAATGTCACTTAGTCCTGCAAAGAATGTGGCCTCCCAAATTAATGTTTTTCCCACCTGCGGCCAATATACCCAGCTGAGTTTCAGACCCCTGCTCTAATGTGTCCCTTAGTCTGGCAATTCATTATAATATTGGGGTAAACTCTAAAGGGGCGCATGAAGAGATATGGTTGTGTTGTAGCCATAACCCAAAATCAGAAGTACTTCAGTGTCAATCATATATGTGCTGTACGCAATCATCTTATCTCCTCTCCAAAATCTACCACCATGTTGGGGACAGGAGGGAATTCATGTTTTTAGTGCACCATGCTAGCTTCCAGGCTACTGGTCATGCTTATCTATATATATAATTGCCTTATTCTGTCTGTCTGTCTGTCATGCTCCAAAATTGTGTCCTTACGGTGACACAAAGCTGATTGGCCGCTGGGCTCGCCATGGCCCCGCCCCCCCACACGGATTGGCCGCTCGCCCAGGCTGCGCCCCCACACGGATTGGCCAGCCGCTCGCCCAGGCTCCGCCCCCCCCACAGATTGGCCTCTCGCCCCGGCACCCTGCAGGCATTGGCAATTCGGCCACGCCACGCCCCGCCCCCCTCACGCAATGCACGTTAGCTCTGGCCCCACCCCCTCCCTCCTCCCGCGCATTTCTCGAACTGACACGGCTGTCACGGAGGTGAGTACGGTACTCCCTGCCCACCCCCCCCCCTCCCCCCCCCGCCCCCGCCCCCGCTCGCACAGGACTGGTGTGGATACGTTGCTAACCATGCTCGCATGGTTACAAGCGCTGTCACGGAGGTGAGTACTGTACTCCCTCCCCCCCCACCTCCCCCCCCCGGCCCCCGCTCGCACGGCAGTGGTGGGAGTGGTGTGGATACGTTGGTATCAAGCCCATCAAGGTCCTGCTGCGCCAGAAGATCCACACGCACACACACAAACATACACACACATCAGATCACACTCACACTCACTCTTACACACACCTCACACACACCTCACACACACCTCACATCGCATCCACATACTCACAACATCCTGGGATATCGCTTGCTTCTCGGCGGCGAAAATGTGCTGTTGTGATCTTCCAGGACCTGACGGAGGATCACATGGCCAGAAGCATGTGATATCCCCGGATGTTGTGAGTATGAGCGCGTAAGTGCGATATCGTCAGTGTCTGTGTGTGTGAGTGGATGCGATCGGGTGTGTGTGAGTGGATGCGATCGGGTGTGTGTGAGTGGATGCGATCGGGTGTGTGTGAGTGTATGCGATCGGGTGTGTGTGAGTGGATGCGATCGGGTGTGTGTGTGAGTTGATGCGATCGGGTGTGTGTGTGAGTGGATGCGATCGGGTGTGTGTGTGAGTGGATGCGATCGGGTGTGTGTGTGAGTGGATGCGATCGGGTGTGTGTGAGTGGATGCGATCGGGTGTGTGTGAGTGTATGCGATCGGGTGTGTGTGAGTGTATGCGATCGGGTGTGTGTGAGTGGATGCGATCGGGTGTGTGTGTGAGTTGATGCGATCGGGTGTGTGTGTGAGTGGATGCGATCGGGTGTGTGTGTGAGTGGATGCGATCGGGTGTGTGTGTGAGTGGATGCGATCGGGTGTGTGTGTGAGTGGATGCGATCGGGTGTGTGAGTGTCGGCAGAGGACCAGGCCGTGCTGGAGGAGGCTGGGAGCAGAGAGGCTGATCATGGGGAAGAGGGGAATGCTGATGCTGAAGGAGGCTGGGATGGGAAGGCTGGGAGGAAGGAGGCTGGGACGAGAGAGGCTGATCCTCAGGAAGGCTGAGGAGGGGAGGCTGATGCTGAGGGAGGCTGGAAGGAGAGAGGCTGAGCAAACGTGCTCCATCCGCCATACTGCGCACTCCCCATCGTGCTGCATCCCCCATGCTGCGCACTCCCAAACGTGGTCCATCCGCCATGCTGCGCACTCCCAAACGTGGTCCATCCGCCATGCTGCGCACTCCCAAACGTGCTCCATCCGCCATGCTGCGCACTCCCAAACGTGCTCCATCCGCCATACTGCGCACTGGAGCACGTTTGGGAGTGCGCAGCATGGCGGATGGAGCACGTTTGAGAATGCGCAGCATGGCGGATGGAGCACGTTTGGGAGTGCGCAGCATGGCGGATGGAGCACGTTTGGGAGTGCGCAGCATGCCGGATGGTGCACGATCGGGAGTGCGCAGTATGGCGGATGGAGCACGTTTGGGAGTGCGCAGCATGGCGGATGGAGCACGTTTAGAAGTGCGCAGCATGGCGGATGGACCACGTTTGGGAGTGCGCAGCATGGCGGATGGAGCACGTTTAGGAGTGCGCAGCATGGCGGATGGAGCACGTTTGCAAGTGCGCAGCATGGCGGGTGGAGCACGATGGGAGGTGCACACCTCCCCCCAACACACACACACACGCGCACTGCACAACACACACACACTAGGAATCACAAACAACGCCCTACACAGACACCCACACAGACAACGCTGCACACACAAATATACGCACATACTGCACAACACACACATTGCTCAAAACATACCTCCCCCCAAAACACACCACACCCACACAAACCGCACAACACACACACACACACACACAACGCTACAGACACACAGCGCTCCACAAACAACGCAACACACGCAACACACATACAACACCGCTCTCACCCCCCGCGACACTCAGAACATGTACAGCGCCCTACACAAACACTTGGTAACTACACACAACAACATCTATATATATATATATAACAAAAATCATACATGAACTACACAATACGTAAATTCTAGAATACCCGATGCGTAGAATCGGGCCACCTTCTAGTGAGATTATAAAGATTCAATACTTCTCTATGGTCATACGTACAGTAGAGGTTTCATGGATATAGGTATAAGCTTCTCTCTGGATTTTGTTTTTACTGCCAAGTGGAACGGCTCTATTTTTGCTGGTCTGAATCTAGAAGAAAAGGTTACTACTTGAAAAAAGAGCTTCTATGTTGTTGACTAATGCACCAACTATACAATGGCATATAAATGTTTGTGCACCCCTGCTCAGAATTACTGTTATTTTGAACAGTTAAAGCGTAACTGTCATTTTATTTAATAAATCAATAGTTGACATGAAAATAAGCAACTTTGTAATATTTATAAGACAAATTTGCTTCTTTTCTGCCAGAATAGATCAGTCTTTATTAGAATTCTCTAATTCTGAGGTAAAATCTGTATTCGGTGAAGACTTTCCTATTCCGGAGATAGGAGATGGCAGCTGTTACTGATGAGATTCCATGTAGATAGAAGAGAGGGGAGGGAGGAGCTCTGTATGTAGCTCCTCCCTCTGCCTCTAGCTCCTCCCTCTGTCTCTAGCTCCTTCATCCATCTCCTATCTCAGTAATGGGATAGTCTTCACTGAATACAGATTTTACCTCAGAATTGATAAGTTTGATAAATAATGATCAATTCTGGCAGAGAAAGAAGCAGCTTTCTCTGATAGGATATATTACAAAGTTGCTTTTCTTCATGTGTACTATTGAATTATGAAATGAAATTTAACGATGGTTACACTTTAAGCCTCTGTCACACGTTCGTGCCTCCGGTACGTGTTTGACAGTTTTTTTGACGTACCGGAGACACGTACACACGTGGACCAATGTTACCCTATGGTAACAGGCACATTAACGTAAATCCACATGTAGATAGAAGAGAGAGGAGGGAGGAGCTCTGCATGTAGCTCCTCCCTCTGCCTCTAGCTCTTCCCTCTGCCTGCAGCTCCTCCCTCTGCCTCTAGCTCTTCCCTCTGCCTCTAGCTCTTCCCTCTGCCTCTAGCTCTTCCCTCTGCCTCTAGCTCTTCCCTCTGCCTCTAGCTCTTCCCTCTGCATGTAGCTCCTCCCTCTGCCTCTAGCTCCTCCCTCTGTCTCTAGCTCCTTCATC
This sequence comes from Anomaloglossus baeobatrachus, assembly GCF_048569485.1. Taxonomy (NCBI): domain Eukaryota; kingdom Metazoa; phylum Chordata; class Amphibia; order Anura; family Aromobatidae; genus Anomaloglossus; species Anomaloglossus baeobatrachus. The sequence continues at coordinate 445,237,012 of NC_134356.1, forward strand.
CATCTCCTATCTCAGTAATGGGATAGTCTTCACTGAATACAGATTTTACCTCAGAATTGATAAGTTTGATAAATAATGATCAATTCTGGCAGAGAAAGAAGCAGCTTTCTCTGATAGGATATATTACAAAGTTGCTTTTCTTCATGTGTACTATTGAATTATGAAATGAAACTTAACGATGGTTACACTTTAGGCCTCTGTCACACGTTCGTGCCTCCGGTATGTGTGTGACAGTTTTTTCATGTACCGGAGACACGTACACATGTGGACCAATGTTACCCTATGGTAACAGGCACATTAATGTAAATCCACACGGAACGTGTGTCCGTGTGGATTGTACTTTTGTGCGTGTTTAAAAACGGCCGACATGTCCACGTATCCTCCGGCATCACGGTTGTCACATGGTCCGCACCCGTACCACACGGATGTAGTGTGGATGCGGTCCCGTGTGACAGGCACCAGAGAAACACATGTCTTTATTGTAAAATAAAAAAAATACTCATCTCCTTCTTCCCTGCAGAATCTACCGCAGTTAACTGTTGCTGCCGGCCGGCGCTCATTATGAGCGTGTTAAGGAGAGGTGGGCGTGATGTCACGGGTGCTGATCTCCTCCCCTCCGCTTGGCCGGAAGCAGCCTCAGCGGGGAGTGGGCGGGGCTGGAGCTGAAGATCAGTACCCTGGACAGCAGCATGGACCACGTGAGTATGTAAATTACCGGTTCTCCGTGTATTATCGTGGATAGCACACGGAGAATACACGTGGTCCGCACATACCAGAGACATGTACTTACCTCACACAACACGCAAGGAAAATATGTGTCTCGCGGCACGTGCGTGATTTTCACGTGAGCGTGGCACAGGCCTTAAGCAAGTTGAAGATGAAATGATCTCTAAAAGGAATAACGTTAAAGATGATACATCTCCTTTGTATTTTAGGCAAAAAAATAAATAAATTTTATTTTCATTGTTTACATTTTAAAATGAACAGAAAGGGCAATAGAGTGATGCAAAAGTTCACCCTGCATGGTTAGTAGCACCCCCTTTGGCAAGTATCACAGATTGTAAATGCTTTGTTGGGTGAGCACGGGATTAGTAGATCCACTGAACCGAAGGTACCGATCAATGGCATGGAGGATTGAGCTAGAACAGCTACTGAGTCTTCACTAAAGCCACCAGAGGTGGCAATAGACATGCAGGTAGGTAGCTGACAGAAGGCAGCCTCAGGGAATCAACGATACCTCGGCAGGTGGCGCCATGGACACAAACAGTCTCTGGTTGTAGAAGCAGCTGCAGCAGATGTCATAGAATGCAGCCGGCATAGATACTTGCAGCAGAGGCAGCCGGCGTGGATATTTGTGGCAGCGGATATTATAGACAGTGGCTGGCATGCACCGTTGCCGTGGCAGTAGCGGACTTGTCATGCACTGACACACAGGAATCAGCAACAGCAAAGTAGCAGCAGTGGCAGCACAAAGGGACCTGAGAACTAGCAACATATAGAACTCATTGCCCAGTCACCTCCCTCAAGGGGAAGGTGCCTTAAGTACCGGATGCCTCTCAGCCATGCCGAGATGCACTTCCGGTCATGACGAACTGCATCTTTAAGAAAAAGAGCATGTCTGCACTCTATTGGCACTCCCTATTGTGAATTTTGAAGTGTGTTTAGGATCATTATCCATTTGTAGAAGCCATCCTCTTTTCAAATTTTGCATTTTTACAGAATGTGTTATGTTTGCATCAAGAATTTGTTGAAATTTTATTGAATCCATTTTTCCCTCTACCAATGAAATGTTCCCCGTGCCATTGGCTGCAGCACAACCCCAAAGCATGATTAATCCAACCCCATTCTTAATGGTTGGCAAGATATTATTTTCCTGAAATTTTGTACCTTTTTTTTCTCCACACATACCTTTTATCATTGTGGCAAAAGAGTTTTATTTTAATAGGAACTAACCACCAGGATTTTACTATATAAAATACAGGCACTGCCATATTGACACTAGGATTCTGAATCCAATCATACCTTTTGTTGAAAGGCTTGGTTTCTGAAATATCTGTAATCAAAGTTACAGAAATGCACAGCACCTTTGATTGGCGTGTGCAGAAGGGGCGGGCCTTTGTGGGTCGGGTCCTCACTGTAAAGTCCTCCTCCTGCATCTTCTATGGCATGCCTCATTTCCATTATTTAAATATTGTGCCACCATTGCTGCTGTTGGCAGCACGTGCATATTGCCACAGTAATGATGTCTTCATTAAAATGGCGCCGGAGGCATGTGCATACCGCGATCTCCTGCGCCTGTGGACTGATGAGGTTAAAGAGAAACAACCACCAGGATTTTGTAATATAAAGTGAAGTCAGTGCCATATTAGCACTAGGATGCTGAATCCAAGTATACCTTTTGTTGAAAGATCGGATGCTTGGTTGCTGAAATATCTGTAATCAAAGTTCCATAAATGCACAGCACCTCTGATTGACATGTGCAACAAGGGCGGACCGTTGTGAGTTGGGTCCTCGCTGTAAAGTCCTCCTGCATGCTCTATGGCTTGACCCCTTTTCCTTATTGAAATATCGCACCACGCCGCCATTGCTGCTGTTAGCAGTGCATGCGCATTGTCACAGTAATGATGTCTTCATTAAAATGGCGCTGGAGTCCGCCCATGCACGTATCGTGATCTCCAGCGACATTTTATTGAAGACACTGTGGTGAAGACTATGGTGGGCTTTGCACGTTGCGACATCGCAAGCCGATGCTGCGATATCGCACGCGATAGTCCCCGCCCCCGTCGCAGGTACGATATCTTGTGATAGCTGGCGTAGCGGAAATTATCACTACGCCAGCTTCACATGCACTCACCTGCCCTGCGACCGTCGCTCTGGCCGGCAACCCGCCTCCTTCCTAAGGGGGCGGGTCGTGCGGCGTCATAGCGACATCACACGGCAGGCGGCCAATAGCGGCGGAGGGGCGGAGATGAGCAGGATGTAAACATCCCGCCCACCTCCTTCCTTCCGTAGAGCCGCCGGCGGCAGGTAAGGTGAAGTTCCTCGCTCCTGCGGCGTAACACACAGCGATGTGTGCTGCCGCAGGAACGAGGAACAGCATCGTACCATCGCTGCAGCAAAATTATGGAAAAGTCGGAGCTTGCAACGATGATACGATAACGACGCTTTTGCGCTCGTTTATCGTATCATCTAGAATTTATACACAACGATGTTGAAAGTGACGCCGGATGTGCGTCACTTTCGATTTGACCCCACCGACATCGCACGTGCGATGTTGCAACGTGCAAAGCCGCCCTATGAGTTGCATCCACAGATTTATTATTTTTTTTTTACATCGGCACACGCACCCCTGACGCTCATTGTCTTCCTGCAGAGACTTCAATAAACTGGTGCAGGGGATCTTTCAACAAAAGGTACTGTATGCTTGTATTCAGCATCCTCCACCTGCTTTGTGGGTCTCCACTATTTTAATTTTCAGAGTGCTCGGCAGCTGCTTAGAAGAACCCATGGCTGCTAATTTTGGCACAAGGTGAGAGGATGCTGGGTTTTTATAAGGCCTCTTTCACACGTCCATACAAAACACACTAGTTTTGCACTGTCCGTTGGTGTAGGTGCTGTAACGTTGCAGGGTTCGCACAGGTCGACAAAGAGGCAGTGACCCAGTACAGTCCAATTCACACGGCTTTTATTCAGCACTTGAAGATAACAGGTAACCATAGATATCCTCCGGATCGCAGCCGGGGTTCCACACAGTCCAAATATAAGCAGACAGAAGGTACCGGTTACCATGAGAGACGGCCTTGCCGGGTCGCTCCACTATGCGACAGCAGACTCCACAGACCTGTGATCTAGCTCCACACAGGGCTGGCGTACACCAAGCTCCCTGCTCTGCAACTAACAAAACAAACTCTGCAACTAACAAACCTTTGCAGGAACTTTTAAATTAAATCAGTGGTCATGAGCCATATGCAAAACCGGCCCGGAGGGAGTGGACTGACTACTGTCCAGTACTTTAATATAGTTCTGTGTGCATTCTGGGGGATATATACCATCCTTCACATATGAGTCCCCCCACTACCTCACAGTGCGTATGTATGTGCGTGTGTCCATGTGTGTGTTCAGCATGTGCTGTCAGTGTGCTATCCATGTGACATCCGCACACGTACAGCATGAACTCCTATACTTACCTGTCCATGGTGCTGATGTGCTGCTGCTTCCGGTCCTCGGTGAAGTGAATATGTGTAGCGCCCCTGAAGCCTTCAGGGGCTACAAGGTACTGCATCCTGTCAAAAATGCAGGGCTTACCCCCAGGAACTCAGAAGACCAGTGCCGGTAGCACCACAACATTCATTTTAATCCCTGTTTTTCCCTTTCCCAAAGACTGGTGACAGACTAGAGTTGGACCCAATGGATGGCCACCTAATGGTTGAGCCGATCCAGTCCACTAGATGACAACCTGGGAGGAGGGGTCAAGGCAGTCAGTAAGAGTCAGTAAGGCCGGTTTCAGACATCCGTGTTTAATCAGGTACCAGTCACATGCAAGGTTATGGTCATACGTGTGCCATGTGTGTGTCATCCGTGTTTGCATTTGTGTGACATACCGTAGAAAACATGGGTCTGTCAAATAAGATTTTCCATATTCACCTGCTGTCTTCGGCTCTGCTGCCTCCCGCTCATTATATTCATCGATTATTCACCGCACTCGGGATCTGGAAGCCGGAGCAGCGCTGGGGACAGCACAGTGACAGTGACATCCAGGAGGTCAATGGAGTTCCCAATGAACTCTGATGACATCCTGATGACCCCCGCGACACCTGCGCTACAGCTTCACGGGTTCATCAGAGTTCATTGGGAACTGTGATGAGTCTCCGATGCTGTCCCCGCGATGTTCCGGCTTCCAGGTTCACTACACACACATACACACACACACATACACATACACGTATACACTGACCACATATACACACATACAGTACAGACCAAAAGTTTGGACACACCTTCTCATCTCTAGAACAACTATTAAGAGGAGACTTTGTGCAGCAGGCCTTCATGGTAAAATAGCTGCTAGGAAACCACTGCTAAGGACAGACAACAAGCAAAAGAGACTTGTTTGGGCTAAAGAACACAAGGAATTGACATTAGACCAGTGGAAATCTGTGCTTTGGTGAGTCCAAATTTGAGATGTTTGGATCCAACCACCGTGTCTTTGTAGAAAAGGTGAACGGATGAACTCTACATGCCTGGTCTGTCCCCAACAAGCATGGATTAGGAGGTGTGATGGTGTGGGGTGCTGTGCTGGTGACACTGTTCGAGATTTATTTAAAATTGAAGGCATACAGGACCAGCATGCCTACCACAGCATCTTGCAGCAGCGTGCTATTCCATCCGGTTTGCGTTTAGTTGGACCATCATTTATTTTTCAACAGGACAATGACCCCCAAACACACCTCCAGGCTGTGTAAGGGCTATTTGACTAAGAAGGAGAGTGATGGGGTGCTACGCCAGATGACCTGGTCTCCACAGTCACCAGATCTGAACCCAATCGAGATGGTTTGGGGTGAGCTGGACCGCAGAGTGAAGGCAAAAGGGCCAACAAGTGCTAAGCATCTCTGGGAACTCTTTCAAGACTGTTGGAAAACCATTTCCAGTGACTGCCTCTTGAACCTCATCAAGAGAATGCCAAGAGTGTGCAAAGCAGTAATCAAAGCAAAAGGTGGCTACTTTGAAGAACCTAGAATATAAGACATATTTTCAGTTGTTTCACACTTTTTAAGTATTTCATTCCACATGTGTTAATTCATAGTTTTGATGTCTTCAATGTGAATCTACAATTTTCAGAGTCATGAAAATAAAGAAAACTCATTGAATGAGAAGGTATGTCCAAACTTTTGGTCTGTACTGTATGTATACACACATAGCAGACACACATGGATACACCGAGCACATACACACACATAGCGCACATGCATGTATACACTGAACACACACACACACACACTGCTGTATACTCACCCAGCGATGCGGTCCCCGGCACTGAAGTCCCCAGCGCTACTCCGTCTTCTAGCTCCTCAATGCAGTGAATATTCAGTATGTATAATGAGTGGCGGTCAGGAACCGGAGGCAGCAGAGCCGAAGACAGCATCACTAGATACAGGTAAATATAGAAAATCTTTTTTATTAAAAAAACCCTATTTTCTCTGGTACGTGTCACATGGATCACATCAGTGTGCGATCTGTGTGACACTCGTGCTGCCGGAGGAAAAAATGGACATGTCTGTGTGTGTGAGTGCGGGGTCATGAGAGGTCACACACTCCGTGTGAAAACACGGACATGTGAGTAACAGCAAATAATAACATGGGTACATGTGGCATCCGTGTTAAAAACGGATGTCACACATACCTGAAACACAGACGTCTGAAACCAGCCTAAGTGGAAGTGAGAGGAGATGGACGTAACCGCACTGACCGGAGAGTGTAACGGTGACCTGAGGGCCCAGGCGTGTGGTTGCTGGTGGAGTACGGTGGAGTACTCCCGGAACCATAGCACCGACGGGGTACAGAATCCAAGAAGAAGAAGGTCAGGCAAAAGCTCTAGGCAGACCTGATAAAATCTGCACAGTCAGGGGACAATCCAGGACCTCACTGACAGTAAAGTTCGGGACACAGTAGCAACAGGGAGAAGCGGGGAACAGGACCAGAGAAACCGACCCCACAAGGTTCAAGCTACCTGTTATATGGACTAAGACTGAAAGAGAACCAGGAGGGGACCCACCAACCAGAGACAGGTGCAGGGGAAGACAGTCACCAGGTCATCACACTGGCACTGGAACTAATGGGACCAGTGGTGAGGACCAGCCTTCATCGGGTCGCCAGCCATAACAACGCTGTGAGTAAAGAAACTAGTTACACTGCAATCCCTTGTGTGGCCAACCTTCTTTCAGTGCCCAACAATATCATCTATTTACCCTGGGGCCTGGCCCAACTTGCAGGGGGCCCAACATCCAGGCTGCCACCAACACCAGCCCCAGTAGTGACAACTGTGCAGCAGCGGCTCCACTTAAATAGCCGCAACCCGCAAGTGGCGTCACGACAAGAACTTTTATTACATCTCCCCTGTAAATATCCCCCTTTTAAAAGCGACCCTAGGGTCACGGAACCGGGCAATGGCCACCCAGTGACATCTCCTAGCAATACACCGCCCGGGACCGAGTACCCCATAGCCCTGGGACGCGACATATGCGATGAGCATAATGAGCAGAGGTCGGAAGCAAGTGACAGCAGCTAAGAAGACAGCAGGGATGGAGACAGGTGATAAAGAAAGTCATTTTATTTCACAGACACCGTGTTTTCTCCAGAACGTGTCACACTGATGTCACACGGAGACATCACTGTACAGTCTGTGCGGTCCGTGTGACACTTGTGCTGCCAGATAAAAACGGACATGTCGCCGTGTGGAGCACATGGACACATGTATGCTCTACACGGACATAGGGTCCATGGGAAAACACGCACATGTGAGCAAATACATTGATTTTAATGGGTCTACATGTGCCCATGTCTCCAGTACATGTGAAAACAGATGATTTGGTCGCTAAAACTGCGGCCCCTACCAGTAGGCTGTTATATACAGCATGTTAGAATGCTGTATATAAGAGCCCAGGCTGCTGTGTAGAACGTAAAAATCACTTTATAGTACTTACCTAACGGTCAGTGCGGTGCAGACCTGTCGGATGGGTGTCTCCGTTCTCCAGGTCCGGCGACTCCTCTTTCGGCTATCTTTGGCCTCCTTCTTCTGAAGCCTGGGTGCATGACGCGTCCTATGTCATGCACACAGGTGGCATTGAGGTCCTGCGCAGGCGCACTTTGATCTGCTCTGAGCAGAGCAGATCAAAGTATTGTGGTGCGCATGTGTGGGACATGAATGCCGGCCTGTGTGCATTACGTAGGACGCGTCATGCACCCAGGCTTCAGAAGAAGGAGGCCAAAAATAGCCGAAAGAGGAGTCACCGGACCCAGAGAACAGAGACACCCATTTGACCGGTCTGCACCGCCCCGTAGGTGAGTATTATAACGTGATTTTTACGTTCTACACAGCGGCCTGGGCTCTTATACAGTGTGTCCACCCATATCCTGTCCACTACAATTAACTTGAGAACGGTGGCAGCTATAAGCATATAAGTGGTGTACAGGTATAGTAAAGTAGCCATGCGCTACACCATGAAACCACTTATAGCACCACCTGGTGGAAAACAATGGAGCTAGCATTTTTATCTCGAAAATGGAACGAGATAGAGAAAAAAAGGGAATTACAAAGTTGCAGGGCATCATCAATTCAATACAAATCGACACCTTGCATACAGAAATGCTATGATATGAAATCCATGACCCCCCAAAACATTGAATGCTGGTCACGCATATTGCGCTCATTTAACTTTGATGCTCACAGTGAGCTGCAATGCACATCTGGACTCTGGACAGCATACTGTATCTTGCTGCACGTTGTGCAATATGAGTAGGTGACATTTGTGATACGTCGTCGTAGGTCCTGCAATGTTGGTGGAGGGGTCGCATACACCTACTGTTTGATGTGACCTCACAGAAAGAAGTCCAATGGGGTCGGGTCAGGTGAGCGTGGAGGCCACTCCACGCAGCCACCATACCCAATGACTTGTAGGAAGGTCTCCATGAGGTATCGCTTCACGTCCGCAGCCTTGTGAGTTTTACACGTTCTAATCATAGCATTTCTGTATGCAAGGTGTCGATTCGTATTGAATTGATGATGCCCTACAACTTTGTAAATCACTGTTTTTCTCTATCCTTGCGTAGCGCATGACTACTTTACTATACCTAGACACCACTTCTATGCCTATAGCTGCCGCCGTTCTCAAGTTAATGGCAGTGGACAAGATATGGGTGGACACACTACACTGTGTGCAGAATTATTAGGCAAATGAGTATTTTGATCACATGATAGTTTTTATACATGTTGTCCTACTCCAAGCTGTATAGGCTTGAGAGCCAACTACCAATTAAGTAAATCAGATGATGTGCCTCTCTGTAATGAGGAGGGGTGTGGTGTAATGACATCAACACCCTATATAAGGTATGCTTAATTATTAGGCAACTTCCTTTCCTTTGGCAAAATGGGTCAGAAGAGAGATTTGACGAGCTCTGAAAAGTCCAAAATTGTGAGATGCCTTGCAGAGGGATGCAGCAGTCTTGAAATTACCAAACCTTTGAAGCGTGATCACCGCACAATCAAGCGTTTCATGGCAAATAGCCAACAGGGTCGCAAGAAATGTGTTGGGCAAAAAAGACGCAAAATAACTGCCCATGAATTGAGGAAAATCAAGCGTGAAGCTGCCAAGATGCCATTTGCCACCAGTTTAGCCATATTTCAGAGCTGCAACATTACTGGAGTATCAAAAAGCACAAGGTGTGCCATACTCAGGGACATGGCCAAGTTAAGGAAAGCTGAAAAATGAACACCTCTGAACAAGAAACATAAGATAAAACATTAAGACTGGGCCAAGAAATATCTTTAGACTGATTTTTCAAAGGTTTTATGGACTGATGAAATGAGAGTGACTCTTGATGGGCCAGATGGATGGGCCAGAGGCTGGATCAGTAAAGGGCAGAGAGCTCCACTCCGACTCAGACGCCAGCAAGGTGGAGGTGGGGTACTTGTATTGGCTGGTATCATCAAAAATGAACTTGTGGGACCTTTTCGGGTTGAGGATGGAGTGAAGCTCAACTCCCAGACCTACTACCAGTTTCTGGAAGACAACTTCTTCAAGCAGTAGTAGAGGAAGAAGTCGGTATTGTTAAAAAAAAAAATGATTTTCATGCAGGACAATGCTCCATCACATGCATGCAACTACTCCCCAGTGAGGCTGGCCAGTAAAGGTCCAAAGGATGAAAAAATAATGACATGGCCTCCTTGCTCACCTGATCTGAACCCCATAGAGAACCTGTGGTCCCTAATGAAATGTAAGATCTACAGGGAGGGAAAAAAATACACCTCTCGAAATGGTGTGTGGGAGGCTGTGGTGGCTGCTGCACGCAATGTTGATCGTAAACAGATCAAGCAACTGACAGAATCTATGGATTGTAGGCTGTTGAGTGTCATCATAAAGAAAGGTGGCTATATTGGCCGCTAATTTTTTGGGGTTTTGTTTTTGCATGTCAGAAATGTTTATATCGAAGTTTTGTGCAGTTATATTGGTTTACCTGGTGAAAATAAACAAGTGAGATGGGAATATATTTGTTTTTTATTAAGTTGCCTAATAATTCTGCACAGTAATAGTTACCTGCACAAACAGATATCCTCCTAAGATAGCCAAATCTAAAAAAAAACCCACTCTAACTTCCAAAAATATTAATCTTTGATATGTATGAGTCTTTTGGGCTGATTGAGAACATAGTTGTTGATCAATAATAAAAAAAATCCTCTAAAATGCTTAATAATTCTGCACACAGTGTATATACGAGCCCACTGGTGGTGGCCGCAGCTTTTAGTCACCAAATCTGGTGACAGATTCCCTTTAAAGATGCACTCCCAATAACATTTTTATTGTTTAAATGTGTGTATGTGCATGTATTGTAGTGTGAGGGCGGTAATACTCACCTACCGCCGCTCTCTCCAGTGTGCAGCCATTCTGAGTTATATTTTCAAAGTAAGAATGCTAATCTCATCAGGTCTAAGATCTATTTTATAATGTCTTAAGTCTGTATTGTGAAATACAAATCTTAAGATAAGTCATTGATTTCTATAGGAAAGTTTTTTGTAACCTGTGCAAACTCAAGGACTCCATAGATGTTAGATAGCTGTCGTCGGTACAGATGGTCGTCCGACAGCCATCTCCCCCAACTCCACCATACACAGGATTAGGCCTCCAACACACTCACGTGAAAATCACGCACGTGCCGCGAGACACGTATTTACCCTGCGTGTTGCGTGTGGTAAGTTCGTGTCTCGGATACGTGCGGGCCACGTGTGTTCTCCATGTGCTATCCGCGATAGCACACGGAGAACCGGTAATTTGCATGCTCACGTTGTCTGCGCTGCTGTGCAGGGTTCTGATCTTCGGCTCCAGCCCCGCCCACTCCCCGCTGACGCTGCTTCCGGCCGAGCGGAGATTAGCGCCCGTGACAGCTCGCCCAGCTCCTTAACATGCTCATAACGAGCGGCGGCCGGCAGGAACATTTAGCAGCGGAAGATTCTGCAGGTAATAAGCAGGTGAGTATGTGTTTTTTTATTTTTTAAAGAATGACACGTGTTCTCCGGCGCATGTCACACAGAACCGCATCCATACTACATCAGTGTGGTGCGGATGCGGGCCGTGTGACACCCGTGCCGGAGAATACGTGGACATGTCAGGGTGAAAAAATCACGGACGCACGTAAGCACGGAACGGACACACGTTCCGTTCCAAAATACTTACGTGTGTCCAAACAATAATGAAAACATAGGTCCACGTGTCTCCGTGCCGCCGGTACGTGAAAAAACTGCCAAACACGTACTGGCGGCACGGATGTGTGTCGCAGGCCTTAAGCTGTAAAGTGTTCCTCTGTTCTGATCTCAACTGCCAGACTTTACAGCCTGCCAGTAATAATAGAGATCTGAAATCTGCAATACATTAATTTCCATGCAGAATCCAAAATGGGTGACATTTGTTACTTTTCTGCTCCTCCTGCAGATTTTTTGTATGTGATTATTTGCATCCTATTCATCTGATAAGGCAGCATGCTTTACTGTGTGGGTTGTATTTTCCCAAGAATTCCATACCTCTCGAGAGTAACATTGTATGTGTCATGTGAATTTGTGCTCTAAATGTAATTTTTTTTTAACTTATGTTCCTTTTGCCTCACATAGATCTCCTGCTGTGGAGAAAGCTCTAATTATCTCAGTACGGGGTCCTGACATATCTTTGGGCGCAGTTCCTTCTTTATTCACTGCTGTGCGGCACAGATGGACCAGATTGAGAAGTTGTTTATGAGCAAAATAGACTGCCATGAGTCTGACCTCACGTTATATGGAATTATTTCTCTCAAATAGGTTGGTCTTTATTATTGAGAGACATCATAAGCAACTTCTGCCATATTAGGAGAAGTTTGCTAACATTTCTATACAGCGAGTCGCAACAACTTTGGAATTAAATCAATTACACTATGCTAAATGAATGTATCATGCATATTATATTTATAATTAAATCCAGACACATGCATATTTATTTTTATCATATATTTTTAATTTTCCTTTTGTGGATATTTTTTTTTATTTTACTTTCTGTACAATATTGTAGGGACAGCCATCTTGCCTGTGTTCTTGTACAGCATTCAGAGATCTGCTTTATAGCAGCCACATGGACCATAAAGCCTGTAGTATCCAGATGACTCATTGACTTTTATGGAAGAGTTTACTAGGCATGTTTTGTTGGCTGTATAGAGGCCATTGTGGAGGGAGAATAAAGAGGTGAGCTTTCACTATCCAAAATTATGCACAGTGTAATCCCATACCTCCCACCCGTCCCAGATCTGGGAAGCTGTCCTGATATCAACTGTCTGTATCCTTCTGTCTACTTACAAAAATTAACATGTATTAATTGTTAAATATCATTAAAAAAACCCCCAAAACAATGATGTATAACTTTACCCACACAAATATGCAGCTAAAGATGCGCTATAGAGATAGTGAAGACATGGCACATCTGCATAACATCACATCATGGACATCCCAGGTTATGAATATGTAGTGCCCCTGCGGTCATGCTACTAAAATCTGCAACCTGGTTCCTGGAGTCCGAGCTCTGGCTAAACCCTCATACACCTAAAACACTCACACGACCCTGAACCACAAGAGAGTTGGCTGTCCCATGGTGTAAAGCCTGTCCAGGAAGTGGAGGTTGCCTAGGAGGTGTAAATCCAACCCTCTTGTAGCTAGGTCCCTAGGGGGAAGGGGAGGGGTTGGTGAGTGAATTGGAGGAGAAAACTGAGGCAAGTACAGACAGAGACAGAGGAAAAAGAAGGAGGAGGATGCTCGGTTGGGTGTCAGGCTTGGGTGCAAGGCCTGAGGATCTAACACACGGTTCCCCGGGGAGAAGAAGCTGGCTGTGGGGTCTGCAAGGGACTCTGACAGAGCTGTGCAAGAGAAGTGCACAGAGGGTGCCATAGCCAGGCTACACAGACAGAGCCGGGGCAAACGGAACCAGGAATCTGTCCCAGCACCTGGAGAGTGTAACCTGTGAGTAAAAATCAGCAGTAAAGACTCCCTGTTTCACTCGGACTTTGCCTGTTTGGATTCCTTTCAGCCTGCACCTCATTCAGCACCACGGTAACCAGCAGTGTGTGTCCCTGTTTCCTGCATTCTGTACCTCATCCAACACCAAGAGGTCTCATAGCCTGTTCCTGCACTGTCCCCCTCATCCAGCACCTAGAGGACACTGGGGTTTACCCTACCTGCTGAGGGGGTTAACACACTTGCTGCTGATTCCATCAGCCCCAATCCAATCATAAGCATCAGCGACAGCACCTATTTCTTTGCCGCACTACCGCAGGTAGTGTTACAAACATTAATTTCATTATCCCTTGTAAATAGCCCCTGACATTTCATTAAGCATCCCCAGGGCACGGGATTTGGCAATGGCCACCAGAGTGACATTCCCTTTTGTTACTGCCTGGGACCGAGTACCCCCTTCCCTGGGCGACACAAATACAGATCACTAGATAAACCCTGGTAGTCCCTAGGTGTGGTACTACCTGGCCTGCAAAGTTAGCACTCTAAAGCTCAGCGTCTTCTGATCCTATCTCACCCTAGCAGAACTGAGAGTATGATTATTAAACAGGAAACACTGAAATATCACATGGTCATAAGTATTCAGACCCTTTTCTCAGTATTGAGTAGACGCACCCTTTTGAGCTAGTACAGCCATGAGTCTTCTTGGGAATGATGCAACAAGTTTTTAACACCTGGATTTGGTGATCCTCTGCCATTCTTTCATGCAAGATCCTCTTCAGTTCCGTCAGGTTGGATGGTGAGATATTTTCCGGTCTCTCCAGCGATGCTCAATTGGGTTTAGGTCAAGGCTCTGGCTGGGTGTTTTTAAGCCAGTCTTTTGTTATTTTAGCTGTGTGTTTAGGGTCATTGTCTTGTTGGGAGGTGAACCTACTGCCATGTCTGAGGTCCAGAGCACTCTGGAAGAGGCTTTCTTCCAGGATCTCTGTACTTGGCCGCATTCATCTTTCCTTCAATTGCAACCAGTCATCCTGTCCCTGCAGCTGAAAAACACCCCCATAGCATGATGCTGCCACCACCATGTTTCACTGTTGGCATTCCATTGGGCTGGTGATGAGCAGTGCTTGGTTTTCTCCACACATACCACTTAGAATTATCACCAACAAGTTCTCTCTTCATCTCATCAGACCAGAGAATATTTCTCATAGTCTGGGAGTCTTTCATGTGTTTTTTGCAAACTCTATGCAGGCTTTCATATGTCTTGTACTGAGGAAACTTCATAATACTAAATAGGATAACTCAAGTGAGCACTAATATATATTCTGAGTGCAAGCCAAAAAAATACATAGTACATAAGGATAAGGCTGCACATCATAGTTAGATAATAGTATAATGCTATAAGCATACCGAAAAACATTGAAGCATACAATGAAAAATGCCACTTGCTAACTTGAAAGTGTGAATAATGAAATGCATACCTGCCATGAATATTAGGAAAAAGGAGATATTTAGCAATCGCATTGATCAATGTAACTGAGCCCCAAAACCTCGTCAAGGTATATCTCTATATTGGGGTCCCTAGCTCTATGACTTTAACTGTGTGTCATCTCATTGCAATTAAAAACTGCTATGTGTGGAGAGGGGTAACCAAGGACTTTCTTACATAGGAAATGGGAAAACATGGCCGAAAGGGGCGGAGCTGTGTTCACATTCAGAAAAAAAACTTCATAATACTAAATAGGATAACTGAAGTGAGCACTAATATATATTCTGAGTGCAAGCCAAAAAAATACATAGTACATAAGGATAAGGCTGCACATCAAAGTTAGATAAGATTTAGATTGCTAAATATCTCCTTTTTCCTAATATTCATGGCAGGTATGCATTTCATTATTCACTCTTTCAAGTTAGCAAGTGGCATTTTTCATTGTATGCTTCAATGTTTTTCGGTATGCTTATAGTATTATACTATTATCTAACTTTGATGTGCAGCCTTATCTCTGTGACCGGCCTGCCTGGTTCAGGGCGTCCTTGCTGGCCGGTCAATGATGAGGGCAATCTGACCTGTTGTCCGGAGTTCCAGGCTCCGGGAGGCCCGTGGTCAGATTGCCCTCATCACACGCTGTGTGCCGAGAAGGGAGCGATCCTGCAGCTCCGCACAGTGTAGACAGCGGAATGCAGGAATCTGTCCTCTGTTCCCTGCCCGACACACGCGCGACCTTATGTCGTCAGTACGGCGCGCGTGTGTGTCATTTGAAAAGTTCCCGCCTGGCAGGAGAAGAAGCTGCAGCAGCCGGGGCCGGTATGGAGAGAAGCAGCGGTGGGGGTCCATAGAAGAGAAGAAGCATGTCAGCGGGGGCCCGCACGGAGGTGCCTGAGGAGGGAGAGGTGAGTGGTGACTAGTAACCAGAGGGGACAATGGGAGGAGGGGGGGTAACTGGTGACTAATATTTGGGTGTAGTGATGTAGTATATGGGAATGTAGTTTTACAGGTGTAGTATATAGGCGTCTAGTGATGTATATGGGGATGTAGTGATGTAGTATATGGGGATTGTTTGTGTATATATGTATATAGTGCGTGTGTGTGTGTATATGTGTGTATATGTGTGTGTGTATATATATATATATATATATATATATATATATGTACACAGTATATGTGTGAATTTGTGTGTGTATGTATTTATGTATGTGTGTATGTATATATATACTGTGTGTGTGTATTTATACTATATGCAGATTTGTCGACATAGATGGGGGGGGCCAGATACAATTTCTTGCACAGGGGCCCCAAGCTATCAGTGTCCGCCCCTGCTGCTGAGAGCAGAAACTTGATTGTGGTGCTCCTGGCATGGAGCTCAAACATAACTAGAGCGGGTCTGGTACCTAGAATCAGCGCAGAGAAAAGCCCGTAACTGCTAGTGGTACTGGTGTTACATCGAGTACCACACTCTACCTCCCCGCCCCCTGCAGCTGCGTGCCGCCATTACAGGGCCTGATTGCGTTTCTCCGGTACCTGTTTGCATACATGTGACAGGTACCGGAGAAAACACGAGTCTGTGAAATAAAAAGATTTGCCATATTTACCTGCTTTCTTCGGCTCTGCTGCCTCCCGCTCCTGACCCCCGCTCATTCATCGATTGTTCACCGCACTCAGGACCTGGAAGCCGGAGCATCGCGGTGACAGCGCCGGGCACAGCACCGTTGAGGACATCACCACAGGGACAGGTGAGTATTCTGCAAGCACAGTGACCTCCAGGAGGTCATTGGACACCCACGTTACAGCTTCACGGGTTCATCAGAGTTCATTGGGAACTGTGACGAGTTCCCAAGATGCTCCGGCTTCCAGATTCTCAGCACACACACACACACACACACACCTGTATACTCACCCAGCGATGCGGTCCCCAGCACTGTCCCTGCTTCCAGCTACTCACTGCAGTGAATATTCAGGGAGTATAATTACCGGCGATAAGGAGCGGGAGGCAGCAGAGCCAGAGACAGCAGCGCTGGAGAGAGGTAAATATAGAAAATCTTTTTATTAAAAAGACCCGTGTTTTCTCTGGTACTTGTCACAGTGATGTCACACAGATAACATCAGTGTGCGATCCGTGTGACACTCGTGCTGCCGCAGAAAAAACGGACATGTCTGCGTGTGTGCGTGCAGGGCCACGAGGGGTCACACAGTCCGTAACTGTTTGTTTATGAAGGGATAGTATATATACTATATACAGTATTGGGTAAACTGAGTTAATTATATTAGTCCGGCCCTCTAAAACCATCCCAATTTCTCATGCGGCCCCATGGGAAAATTAATTGCCCACCCCTGGTCTATACTATCTGTCTGTGTATACTGTCTGTCTCTGTTTACTGTCTGTCTGTCTGGGTATAATGTCTGTCTGTAAACAACAAGAAAAGGGGGAGCCAGCACTGCTTGAGAGTGGCATGCAAACAATTAGGGGTACTTTGCACGCTGCGACATCGCAAGCCGATGCTGCAATGCCGAGCGCGATAGTCCCCGCCCCCGTCGCAGCTGCGATATCCTTGTGATAGCTGCCGTAGCGAACATTATCGCTACGGCAGCTTCACATGGACTCACCTGTCCTGGGACGTCGCTCTGGCCGGCGACCCGCCTCCTTATTAAGGTGGCGGGTCGTATGGCGTCACTGCGACGTCACACGGCAAACGGCCAATAGGAGCGGAGGGGCGGAGATGAGCGGGATGTAAACATCCCGCCCACCTTCTCCCTTCCGCATATCCTACGGGAGCCGCGGTGACGCCGGTAGGAGATGTTCCTTGCTCCTGCGGCTTCACACACAGCTATGTGTACTGTTGCTGGAGCGAGGAACAACATCGACCCATCGCGTCAGCATAATTATGGATTACGCTGACGCTACACCGATGATACGATTACGACGCTTTTGCGCTCGTTAATCGTATCATCTAGGCTTTACACACTACGATGTCGCCTGCGATGCCGGTTGTGCGTCACTTTCAATTTGACCCCACCGACATCGCACCTGCGATGTCGTAGTGTGCAAAGTACCCCTTAAAGTGTAAATTCACAAATTATTCCAACTGTACTATAATGCAAAATGAGATTTTTAGCAAATAAGTGATCAATTTTTGAGCCACCCCTGCCACGTCACGGCAAATCTCAATATTCAATATTTCCATTGTGGCATGCAGCTTCCTAAATTCATTAAGAGCAGAACCATATTAAAGCAACACATATACCTGTAACATCATTTTGCATTATAGTACAGTTGGAATAATTTGTGAATTTTCACTTGTTTGCATGCCATTCTCAAGCAGTGCTGGCTCCCCCCCCTTTCTGTTGTTTACTGGTCCGGTGGCTGACTCCCACCATGCCGCGCACGCCTGGTTTGGTTTGAAAATTCCTTCTGTTTCTATCAAAATTATATATTGGTGGCTGTTCACATTCATTGACCTCCCCCTTGTCCACAGGCTTTGTTAATTAAGCACCTTATACTTGGACCTTTTCCGCCTTTATTCATGGACCCTGGTCTGGCACTGTGAGGGCCAGTTCTGACATTGTCCCGGCGTGTGTGGCATTCACTGCACATGCTGGGACCTGGATTGCCCTCATTCACAGTTGCCTTTCCTTGAAAACATGGAAGCGGTTTCTGAAATGTTACATGTATATGTGTTGCTTCAATATGGTTCTTCTTTTAATGAATTTAGGAGGCTGCATGGCACAATATAAATATTAAATATAGAGTAGGACCACCTTATTGAGATTTGCCGTGACGTGGCAGGGGTGGCTCAAAAAATGTATCAATTATTTGCTTAAAATCTCATTTTGCATTATAGTACAGTTGGAATAATATGTGAATTTTCACTTTTAATTGTTTTCATGCCATTCTCAAGCAGTGCTGGCTCCCCCCTTTTTGTTGTCTGTCTGTTTTTGTATACTGTCTGTCTGTGTATACTGTCTGTGCATATTGTCTGTCTGTCTGACAGTCTGTGTATACTGTCAGTATGCACAGACAGATAGTATAGACAGACAGTATACACAGACAGTCAGACAGACAGTATACACAGACAGTCAGACAGACAGATAGTATGCATAGACAGATAGTATAGACAGACAATCTGTGTATACTGTCTGTCTGTGTATACTGTCTGTCTGTACATCCTATCTATCCATCCATCCTGTCTGTACATCTATCTATACATCCATCCTATCTATCTATACAAAATTCCATATACCTCATTATAAAAATTACCCCTTGTACAATCATTTATTTTATTTTTTTACTGTGTGCGGCATGGTGGGGGGCTATATACCAGGATTAGTGGGCTATATAGCATGATGGGAGCTATATACCAAGATGAGGGGGCTATATACCAGGATGGGGGGCTATATACCACAATGGAGGGCTATATACCAGGATGGAGGCTATATACCAGAATGAGAGACTATATACCAGGATGGAGTGCTACATACCAGGATGGGGGCTATATACCAGGATGGAGCAATGATGGGGCCATATATACCAAGATGGGCCATGATGGGGCCATATATACCAGGATGAGCAATGATGGGGACATATATACCAGGACGAGCAATGATGGGGACATATATACCATGGTGGGGCCATATATACCAGGCTATATCCATGATTGGGGTCATACACCAGGATAAGGCCATATATACTAGGCTATATCCATGATCGGGGTCATACACCAGAATGGGACCATATATCCCAGGATATAGGCATGATGGAGGTCATACACCAGGATGGGTCCATGATGGGGAGATATACCATGATGGGGATATATATACCTGGATGGGGCCATGATAGTGGACATATATACCAGGATTGGACCATATATACCAGGATATAGCCATGATGGGGTCATACATCAGGATGGGGCCATGATGTGGACATATTTACCAGGATGGGGGACATATTTACCAGTATGTGGCCCAGGATGGGGGGATGAGGGGCCCAGGCTCAAACTCTGCATCGGGGCCCATCAGACTGTAGTTACACAACTGGTCACAATACACATTGTCAGCAAGCAGTTACATGTATAGCGGTCAGTAACAGACAATGCGCCTTCATCATGGTCTTAGTAGGACCATGATGTTTGTGTATGGGGGTGTATTGATGTATCAGAGCTGTGTGTGTATAGGCGATGCAGAGCCCTGTGTGTATGGATTTGTCAGAGTTATGTGTGTATATCTATGTATTGATGTAGTAAAGTTGTGTACATGCGGTTGTGTGTGTACGTTTGTATGTATGGGGGTGTACTGATGTAGCAGAGCTATGTTACTGTATATACACAGTGTGTGTATGTATGGGGAATGAGGGGTAAGACCATACCTCCCATCCTTTGAAAAACAGAAAGAGGGACAAATTATGTGGCGAGGGTAGGCCGCCGTTGCACATTTTGACTACACCTATTTACCATTTCTTGCTACTTTGGCAGGAGGAGATGTCAGAGGGGCAGCGGCAGTGCAGGACAGTCAACAGACTGTAGGGCATATACTCAAATCCAGGACTATCCCACTGTATCCAGGACAGTTGGGATTAGAGATCAGCAGGTCCATTCATGGGACACCGGTCTAGAGTCCAGATCAGTGGTATCTGGCGCCTGGACAGGAGGCCGCGAATCTCTTACCTTCTGGTGTACCCCGACGTGGCTTTTGATTAGCCAGAACTGGCATAATGTCATCTGTACATCATGCTCATCTCTAGTTGGGAGTTTTGTTCATTCATTCATAGTCATAGCAGCCAGAACTTTCCTATCTTGATGTAGCTTCACTATACAATATGTGCCTTTTTGGCTGTGTTCACAAATTGCATAAATCCTGTGTTTTTTGTTTTCTGCATTCTTCTGCACAAAACTACACAATAACTCTGATTATTGAAATCTTTTCCTCATTATTTGAAACAGAATAAAAAGCTTGGAATCTGCACTTAAAAAAGTACAAAAACTTCCCGCAAGGTCTTTAAACCATTTAATGAGGCTGTAGGTGACATTGAGGGCTTCTTCCAGGACTTCAAGCATCAATGCCAATTAATGGATGTCCCAGAAAGGGAGCGAATCAGACACCTGGTTGGGCTCTTAGAGGGTGGAGCTGCCGAAGCCTATAGAGCTATGGACCCTCGATGGAACTGTGAGTAGGGGAGATAAAAGAGACCATTCTAGAATATTTTGCCATGACCCCAGATACATACAGGGCTCAGTTCCCTACTTTAGCCTATAATGGGGAAGTATCTTTCAAGATGTATGCCCACAGGCTCAAACAGACATGTCATTGCTGGCTGGAGGGAGAGGGAGCCTTAACTTGGGAGACCTTCCTCCAGGTCATCCTGAAGGAACAGTTCTATGCAAAATTCCCCACCAGGATTCGGGAATGGGTGCGTGAGAGGAGACCAGCAACAGTGGAACAAGCTGTTGCTCTAGCTGATGAGGTTCTCACCATCAAGCTTCAGTGGAAAAAAATACTATTCAGTGACAAAACAAAACTATCAGCTCCCCAACACCAGTGGTCACTTCGGCCTCCAATGTTTACCGTTCCACTAGACTAGCAACTCATGGCGAACCCCATGTGAATACCTCCCATTAATACTGCCTCATCTTTGGGAATACGACATGGAGGACAAATCATAGAATGCAGATGTTATGGATGTGGTCAGCCTGGTTATCTACAAGCCCACTGTTCAGGTGTTCAGAGGCAGAACCGCTACAGACCACCTTTGCCTGTCCATAATCTACAGACACCCCCAACAGAAGAACAGCTGGATTCAATCCCTGATGACTTGCCAAGTGACTCTGATATGTTGACTTCCCTACCAGGAGTCTATGGGGTGCGAGCCATAGCGACCTGTTCTTCTGATCTTCAGCATAAACATCTACAGGAGGTCGTGCTGGATGGCCAACAAGTTTTTGACTTTTGTGACACTGGGGCTTTTCTCACCATATCCGACCCCCGGGTAATTCAACCAGAAGCAATTGAAAAGAGACCAGGAATTGCAATTGAATTGGCTAAAGGTACTCAGAGATATATTCCAAGAATGAGTGTGACCCTGGATTATGGCTTTGGGGCAAAACAATGCATGATCGGTGTGATGAGCGGCCTTCCTGTAGACGTTATCTAGGAATCTAGGAAACGATGTGGGGAATCTTCAATGCCACTTTGTCAGTGCGGTGACCCAAAGTCAAACCAAGAGAGCAGCAGATGTGGATGTGTTCAGCCCGTCAATGGAGATAAGGCCACCAGAACTCCCGTCACAATCGGTAAGTGATTCTTCTTGTGGGGATCATATGAATGTCACTTGGGATAAAGTTTAGTTTAGACAAGAGGTAGAGACTGACGCCACCCTAGCTTGTTTTAGAGCTCGGGCTGAAATACGGCAATTAGGGGAAAATGGGGAAAAAATTATTAGAGACAGGCTGCTTTCTCATCCCAAACAGGTCGAACCACAGTAACCCAACATCATATGGACACTCAGGACATCCGTTCCATACAGCAGGCTCCTTACTGGGCACCAGAATCAGTTAGAAACACCATGCAGCACGAAATTGAGGAGATGTTACAGGTGGGGTAATTCAGGCCTCCCATAGCCCTTGGGCCTCTCCTGTGGTGTTATTACCCAGGAAAGATGGGAGTACTCGATATTGTGTGAACTGCAGATGACTAAATGACCATACCATTAGTGACCTTTACCCAGTGCCCCGTATTGATGAACTTCTAGACCAGCTACCTGGGGCCCGATATGTCACTACCTTGGATCTCAGTAAGGGATAATGGCAAATCTCTCTAACGGAGGGAAGGAGAGAAAGGTCGGCATTTATAGCCCCCTTTGGCCTGTATGAATTTCTAAACATGCCTTTTGGAATGAAGAACACCCCTGCAACTTCTCAGAGAATGGTGGACCAGATCCTTCGGGGATGTGGGGACTTTGCTTGTGCCAACTTGGATGATATTGCCATCTTCATCCACATGTGGGAGGAACATCTGAATCAAGTAGCTGTTGTTCTTGACCGGATTCTTGCAGCTGGCCTAACCATTCCACCCGATAAATGCCAATTGGGGATGGGTGAAGTCCAGTACCTAGGGCATAGAGTAGGAGGAGGGAAGCTACGTCTTGAACCGGCCAAAATCCAGAGAGTATAGAAACTGGCCTGTACCCCAAACCAAGAAACCAGTTATGGCTTTTTTGGGCACTGCCAGTTATTATCGAAAATTCGTTTCTCACTTCGGCACTGTGGCCAAGCCTCTTACAGACCTCAGTAAGAAATGATGCCCCGAGTGGTGACCTGGACTCCAGCCTGTGATGAGGCTTTTAACTGGCTGAAGGATGCCTAGGTTTGCGACCCTGTTCTGGCTGTTCCAGACTACAAGAGGAGAATAATTCTGCAGACGGATGCCTCTTCTTATGGACTGGGAGTTGTACTCAGTCAGGTGAATACAGCTGGGGAGGAGCACCCCATTAGCTACCTGGACGGAGAAATGGCCTATGCAACTGTTGAAAAGGAATACCTGGCTGTAGTATGGGTCCTTAGGAAACTAAGGCTGTATCTGTATGGACGAGAATTCACTGTGGTTACTGATCACAATCCCTTCACCTGGCTGAACAGAGTCTCTGGGGACAATGGACGCTTACTACGATGGAGCCTGGCTCTTCAACCCTATAACTTTACCATGCAATATAGAAGAGGCATCCAACACCCAAATGCAGACTGATTGTCCAGGCAGGAAGACCCCTGAGTCATGTCAGCCATGTCTATATGTACTGGACAAGCCACCTGTGGAGGCCAGTAGTCCGTACACAAATTGAGGAGTTAAGGGGTTGTGGTGGTGTGTCCCTCCTCCCCCTGGCCTGTATTCATGTATTCTATGTCATGTAGGTCATGTAGGTTGCTTTGCTGTTTTTGTTCTTCTCAGCTGGGGGTGACTCCAATAGACAGGCCTTTGGGAGACAATGGAGCCATGAGCTTCTGGAGAATTCTCCATATATAGTCAC
The DNA here is from genome assembly GCF_048569485.1 of Anomaloglossus baeobatrachus. Lineage (NCBI taxonomy): Eukaryota > Metazoa > Chordata > Amphibia > Anura > Aromobatidae > Anomaloglossus > Anomaloglossus baeobatrachus. The sequence continues at coordinate 445,260,751 of NC_134356.1, forward strand.
ATACTCAAAAGTGGGTGTGAACCCTTCCCCACCAGGGGTGGATCCACAGGCACTGGAGAACACTCTCTTGGTAGATCAAAATTATAACCAAAAACTCCTAAAATTGCCAATTTTTATTATTATCAAGTTTAAAAGGGAAAGAAGTCCCAACATCAATTTTAACAATACAAATATCAATCAAAAAACGTACAGGGGAGGGGGGGCCTGACCCTCAATAGACCCTAAAACTCGCCCCTTCCTTGCCGCGGAGGTCGGCACCCTAGAGGCCTGCGCAGTTGGCGCCCCCGCTCAACGAAGACTATCCCTCCGGGCCCTAAATGACCCTAGCAGATGAGGTGATAGTACTAAAGGAAAAATTTCCAATATAATGAACCAACAATAATCTCTCAATTATGCATAAAAATGGAAACACTGTCACCAGTATAATTAGACTAGAGACAGTGATAGGGTGCAGTGACCCAGGAAATAACCATTCAGAGATGAACTAATGGTTCAAAAACAACCGCCCGACGCGTTTCCCCTCATCCATATGAGGTTCTTCAGGGGTGGAAAAAATAGTCAGTTCAAAATTAGCTCAATAGAAAATCAGATGTTGGTAGTCCTGAGTCCCACTGAGAGCAATTTAACCCCAGAGTATATACAGTCCCAGTAAGCATAAGATAAAGCTAGATGATTCACACCCAACAGGTTAAATGATCAAAAGGGGTGTTCAAATTGCATAGATAATGCTGGGACAAGGGGTAAACAGCAAATTATTCAAATATACAGTATTAACTACTTAGCTTAAGCCTCAGTGTAAGACAGATAAGGACAGTTTCCACTGGACTCCCTAGATCATAGTATCATAGTATCATAGTATCATAGTTTTTAAGGTTGAAGGGAGACTCTAAGTCCATCTAGTTCAACCCGTAGCCTAACATGTTGATCCAGAGGAAGGCAAAAAAACCCCCAATGTGGAAAACAAGTTCCAATGGGGAAAAATTTCCTTCCTGACTCCACATCCGGCAATCAGACTAGTTCCCTGGATCAATACCCTGTCATAAAATCTAATATACATAACTGGTAATATTAAATTTTTCAAGAAAGGCATCCAGGCTCTGCTTAAATGTTAGTAGTGAATCACTCATTACAACATCATGCGGCAGAGAGTTCCATAGTCTCACTGCTCGTACAGTAAAGAATCCTCGTCTGTGATTATGATTAAACCTTCTTTCCTCAAGACGTAGCGGATGCCCCCGTGTTCCAGTCGCAGGCCTAGGTGTAAAAAGATCTTTGGAAAGGTCTCTGTACTGTCCCCTCATATATTTATACATTGTGATTAGATCCCCCCTAAGCCTTCGTTTTTCCAAACTAAATAACCCCAAGTTTAATAACCTGTCTTGGTATTGCAGCCCACCCATTCCTCTAATAATCTTGGTCGCTCTTCTCTGCACCCTCTCCAGTTCAGCTATGTCCTTCTTATATATCGGTGACCAGAATTGTACACAGTATTCTAAGTGCGGTCGCACTAGTGACTTGTACAGAGGTAGAACTATATTTTTTTCATGAACACTTATACCTCTTTTAATACATCCCATTATTTTATTAGCCCTGGCAGCAGCTGCCTGACACTGTCCACTAAAGTGAAGTTTACCATCCACCCATACACCCAAGTCTTTTTCTGTGTCTGTTTTACCCAGTGTTCTACAATTAAGTACATAATCATAAATGTTATTTCCTCTACCCAAGTGCATGACCTTACATTTATCTACATTAAACTTCAATTGCCACTTCTCAGCCCAATCCTCCAATTTACATAAATCTCCCTGTAATATAAAATTATCCTCCTCTGTATTGATTACCCTGCAGAGTTTAGTATCATCTGCAAATATTGAAATTCTACTCCGCATGCCCCCAACAAGGTCATTTATAAATATGTTGAAAAGAAGCGGGCCCAATACTGACCCCTGTGGTACCCCACTATGAACTGAGACCCAGTCCGAGTACGTACCATTAATAACCACCCTTTGTTTCCTATCACTGAGCCAGTTTTTAACCCAGTTACACATATTTTCCCCTATCCCCATTATTCTCATTTTATGTACCAACCTTTTGTGTGGCACCGTATCAAAAGCTTTTGAAAAGTCCATATACACAACATCCACTGCATTTCCCTGGTCCAGACTTGAACTTACCTCTTCATAGAAGCTGATCAAATTTGTTTGACAGGATCGATCCCTCATAAACCCATGTTGATACTCTGTCATAAGGTTATTTTTCTTGAGATACTCCAGTATAGCATCTCTCAAGAAACCCTCAAGGATTTTACCAACCGTAGAGGTTAAACTTACTGGCCTATAATTTCCCGGCTCAGTTTTTGTCCCCTTTTTGAATATTGGCACCACATTTGCTATGTGCCAGTCCTGCGGTACCGACCCTGTTATTAAGGAATCTGAGAAGATTAAAAATAATGGTCTATCTATCACAGAACTCAATTCCTGTAGTACTCTGGGGTGTATGCCATCCGGGCCCGGAGATTTGTCAACCTTAGTGATTTCGAGGCGGCGGCGTACTTCCTGCTGGGTTAAGCAGGTAATATTCAAGGGTGAATTTATGGTATCAATGGTCATGTCATCTGCCATGGCATTTTCTTGTATAAAAACCGTAGAAAAAAAGTCATTCAGCAGGTTGGCTTTACCCTCATCCCCTTCCACCATTTCACCAAGACTATTTTTAAGGGGGCCAATACTATCGCTTTTCAGTTTTTTACTGTTTATGTAGTTAAAGAATATTTTAGGATTATTTTTACTTTCTCTCGCAATGAGTCTCTCTGTCTCAAACTTAGCTAACTTAATTTGCTTTTTACATATTTTATTTAATTTTCTATAATTATATAATGCCTCATCACTACCTACCCTCTTTAATTCTTTTAAGGCTTTCTGTTTTTCTTTTATTGCTTCCCTTACAGCTCTATTTAGCCATAGGGGTTTCCTCCTATTTCTAGCATGTTTGTTCCCATAGGGTATATTTTCTGCACAAGCCCTATTCAGGATGCTCATAAAAGTCTCCCATTTGCTTTGTGTACTTTTATTACTTAGTACATCATCCCAGTTTATTGCACTAAGATCATCTCTCAACCGTTTAAAATTTGCTTTCCTGAAGTTTAGTGTCCTTGTAGCCCCTCTACTAGACAACTTACTAAAGAATACATGAAAACTTATTATTTTGTGATCACTATTCCCCAAGTAACCCCCAACTTGTATATTTGATAGATAATGATAGATAATGAGCGGGTCCATTATCCCCGTATCAGCAGCAGATACACTCCTCAATTTGCCATCCTCCGGTTTGGACGCAGTCAAAGTGCCATGGTGCAAATTCAATGGGGAAGAAAAGATGCCCGCACATTGCTCACCTATATATAACAACCCAAACACCTTCTCACCTGTGATACGGCCAATGATTAACCCTTTCTGGCTCACTCATGGACGCATATGCTAAGGCGGGTTGCACACATTCTGTACCCAGTACTTCCGCCCCTCCACGTGCCGCGGTCACGTGATCGGGAACCCCCGATGACGTCCGCCCGCGCACGCGCCATAACTCACGCCCACTGCCGAGCACCAGATTGAAAGGAAGGCTGCGGTCACGTGAGCGGAGAACCCGGTGACGCGCACCCGCGCATGCGCACCAATGCGTCCCACAGTGGAACGCTATTAGTGGAAGCCAAGAGGGACAACAGATAGAACTGCACCACCAATCACGCCCCCTCTCCTCTCAGACCAGCAGAGAGAGGAGAGAAGGAAAATAGTTATTAGAATCTCTATATGAAAAGGTGGTGTTTGAGACAAAATAAAGATAACTCAGATCAGCCATTATGGAGGGGATACAGTGATTAAGGTGAGACAATAGAAAAGGATTTTTTCTGTTGTATACATTAGAGTCCCTATCCCATTGAAGTAACTGTGATAGAAAAATATAGATGTCATGAATATGAACCTAATATTAGGTAAATAATAAAACGCCACATCCTTTGCGGAATAATAGGCATAGCAGAAAGCAGGGGCTAAAAAGAATAGGGCAAGTTTATGGGCAAAGGCAGCAAGGAGAAAACCCACCAAAGGCTCTGGAACTGATGGGCATGCAAAAAGTGAGGTGCTATAAAAAACAAAATGTAACTGTTCATTCAGTCCAGATGGACTCACAGTACATAGTCTGTGAATCCATCGGGCCTCCTTCTGCAAGATGAGTCTGTCCCAATTCCCGCCCCTAACCGGCGGTGGGACCACCTCGATGGCATTAAAGGTAAAACCGTCCAGTCCACCTCCATGTTCCATCCTAACATGCCTTGATATTGGAGTATCCCTGGCATTCCTTATATCTCCAATATGATCACCTATCCGTTTCTTGAATTCACGCTTAGTTTTCCCTACATATTCCTTCCCACAATCACATCTAAACCGGTAGATCACACCAACCGTGGTGCAGTTGGCAAATTGTCTATTGAAGTATGTTCTCCCTGTTACTTCACTAAGGAACCGATCTCCCCGTTTGACAAATCTACAAAATATACATCTCCCGCACCTGAACGTGCCCACTTTCCTGGTGTCCAGCCAGGTTGATCCAGACGGCGAATCATAATTGCTATGGACCAACCTGTCTCTGATGGTTCTACCTCGTCTGAATGTGATAGAGGGGGAGGGAGATATAAAGTCTACAAGAACCGGATCTGCCTTCAGGATATCCCAATATTTTCCAAGAATCCTACGAACATCCTCCGACCGGTCATCAAAATCCCCGATAATTCTCATCACTTGTGTGGTATCCCTGACCCTTGTCTGCAAGGTGGTACTCCTCGGTGTCATGACTGCATTTCTATATGCTGCACTTAATACCTGTTCAGGATACCCCCTGTGAAGGAACCTCCTCTTGAGATCGCTTGCTTGATGGTAAAAATCAGTAGTGGAGGAACAGTTCCTTCTCATCCGAAGGTATTGCCCCCTCGGTATTCCTCTCCTAAGACTCAGGGGGTGGTGGCTCTGCCAATGGAGAAAGCTATTAGTTGACGTGGGTTTGCGAAAGGTCCTAGACTAGGGATAGTCTTCGTTGAGCGGGGGCGCCAACTGCGCAGGCCTCTAGGGTGCCGACCTCCGCGGCAAGGAAGGGGCGAGTTTTAGGGTCTATTGAGGGTCAGGCCCCCCCTCCCCTGTACGTTTTTTGATTGATATTTGTATTGTTAAAATTGATGTTGGGACTTCTTTCCCTTTTAAACTTGATAATAATAAAAATTGGCAATTTTAGGAGTTTTTGGTTATAATTTTCTCACGTTGTACTTCTAAACTATCTTTCTTGAAAGAAATTGTTACTCTTGATGGCAGGATTTCTGTCAGGGCCTGTGAATCGGGAGCAATGGGCATTGGAGGCAAGGGATGCCTTTTCTGACTGTGTGACCGGTAGTGACACGCCAAGAACCTCAAATATTAGGAATATCTTCCAAGAACTCACAGGCTGTTATAAGGATAATTTAAAATCCTGGTGGGAGATACAGTCCCTGGAGAACTACATTAAGAACAAAATTGTTCCCAGGGGTCTAAGAATTAACCTTACTCCTTCCAAACGGTCTAGATCCCCGGAACTGGTGTTAGCCTGGGAAAGGGAACTGACGGAGAGTTCTCTACGTCTGATGGGAGTGCTCTTAAAGGAGGAGAGGAATATTTTTGATTATACGTCTAGGAGGTTAACTACACTAACTGAGGAGGCTCTTAAATTTAAAAACGATTTAGACTTCCCAAGAAAGGAAGCTGCTTTGCAGTTTGCAATAGAAAAATTTCAGAATTCCATCAAGGACCGCAAACAAAAGCAGTTCAGCAGGGATTTACTGGAGTTTAGGGAAGGTAGGGTCTACCCTGTGCTTCAGGGGGATCCTGTTGAGACTCCAAGAGATAGTTCCGCATCGGATACAGACACATCCGATACTGAGAAGTCTGATACGGCATCGGCGGATATAGAGAGGGGAGCCAGACTCAAATCTAGTTATCAAACTAGTGGTACTTCGAAAAAGGGGAGATGGGGAAAGTTCACAAGAAAGAACACAGGGCAAAGAGTGGACTCTTCACCTTTCCCTCATACCTCCTCCGCTACATCCTTGGCCTCGGGTGCGCCCTCGTCCTCTTTTTTAGAGCAGAGAACCCATCAGAATTTTTACAATCTGAGGAACAACTCTACAAGAGCAAACCACAGGTGAACCATAGAGATGACGATTGCATCATTAATCTGACTCCTCGCTGCCTTACCCCTTTTGAGCGCCAGGTTCTCTCTAGGGGTCTTTCATTTGTTCCTACGAACTCATTTGATGAGTTTGGTTGGATAAAGGACATTAACCTCTTCTCACGGAAACTTAAGTGGAGGCGTTTCTTTAAATGTCATGATAAACAGGAATGCCTGAGATTGGGAATATCAGAGGAGGATCTCCCGGACTTTAGGATTCTAAGTGATCTTTGGAGTGAGAGTCTTGCAGTCCCGGGACATGGTCCCTTCACAGACTTAAGACCTAAAAGTCAAAAAATGCCACCAAGTTCCGAGGTGACTAGTATTGATATATTCACTAAATTGGTGACGGACGAACTTAGTCAACTTAGGAAAAGGGGTTGGACCCCTAGAGGCAATCTGAGGAGAGAGGAGAGGGAGGCATTGGAAACACTAATGAAGGATGATTCAATCGTCATAAAGCCATCCGACAAGGGTGGAAACCTGGTTGTTTTGACTCATAGCCAGTATAGGAGGATGTGCTGTGACATCTTGGATAATAAGGATACTTATGGAGTCATTAGGAGAGATCCGACTGTAGGGTTTAATCAGAAACTCCATTCATTACTTGAGGAAGCTCAGTCTCGTAGACTTATTTCAAAAAACGAGATGGACTTTATGTATTCTAAATTTCCGGTTTTACCGGTTTTTTACTCCCTACCCAAAGTGCATAAGGGGGTCGACCCCCTACGTGGACGCCCCATAGTTTTGGGGGTCGACTCCTTTACACAAAATAGCAGCATATATGTGGATAGGGTTTTGAGGGGTTTTGTCACAGCGCTACCTTCATATTTACGTGACACTTCGGATCTGCTCTTGAAATTGGAGGATGTAGCTGTAGAGGATAATATCTCTTTTGCCTCAATTGATGTAGAGACCCTCTACAGCTGCATCCCGCATGATCTGGGTGTCATTGCGGTGGAATATTTCCTCAGTACAAGAGGCACACAATTTTCTGCACATAATCAGTTCATCATAGCCACCTTGGACTTTATCCTTAAACATAATGTATTCAGATTCGATGGGAAATTTTTCCACCAGCTCAGGGGTACAGCGATGGGGAGCCCATGTGCTCCCACTTACGCTAACCTCTACCTGGGCTGGTGGGAGGATACCATCGTGTTTGGTGAGGAAACGTCCTGGTGGAGCCCCCATATAACATTCTGGGGGCGTTATATCGATGATGTGCTGGTATTGTGGTCGGGTGGAGAAGCACAGTTTAGGAGATTTGTGGAAGATCTAAATAAGAACAACTTGGGCTTGAGGTTTACATCAGACTTTCAAAAGGATAAGATTGACTTTTTGGATTTATCAATCTTTAGGGATGCCCAGGGTAAGATCCAAACTAGGACCTTTCGCAAACCCACGTCAACTAATAGCTTTCTCCATTGGCAGAGCCACCACCCCCTGAGTCTTAGGAGAGGAATACCGAGGGGGCAATACCTTCGGATGAAAAGGAACTGTTCCTCCACTACTGATTTTTACCATCAAGCAAGCGATCTCAAGAGGAGGTTCCTTCACAGGGGGTATCCTGAACAGGTATTAAGTGCAGCATATAGAAATGCAGTCATGACACCGAGGAGTACCACCTTGCAGACAAGGGTCAGGGATACCACACAAGTGATGAGAATTATCGGGGATTTTGATGACCGGTCGGAGGATGTTCGTAGGATTCTTGGAAAATATTGGGATATCCTGAAGGCAGATCCGGTTCTTGTAGACTTTATATCTCCCTCCCCCTCTATCACATTCAGACGAGGTAGAACCATCAGAGACAGGTTGGTCCATAGCAATTATGATTCGCCGTCTGGATCAACCTGGCTGGACACCAGGAAAGTGGGCACGTTCAGGTGCGGGAGATGTATATTTTGTAGATTTGTCAAACGGGGAGATCGGTTCCTTAGTGAAGTAACAGGGAGAACATACTTCAATAGACAATTTGCCAACTGCACCACGGTTGGTGTGATCTACCGGTTTAGATGTGATTGTGGGAAGGAATATGTAGGGAAAACTAAGCGTGAATTCAAGAAACGGATAGGTGATCATATTGGAGATATAAGGAATGCCAGGGATACTCCAATATCAAGGCATGTTAGGATGGAACATGGAGGTGGACTGGACGGTTTTACCTTTAATGCCATCGAGGTGGTCCCACCGCCGGTTAGGGGCGGGAATTGGGACAGACTCATCTTGCAGAAGGAGGCCCGATGGATTCACAGACTATGTACTGTGAGTCCATCTGGACTGAATGAACAGTTACATTTTGGATGTTTTTTATAGCACCTCACTTTTTGCATGCCCATCAGTTCCAGAGCCTTTGGTGGGTTTTCTCCTTGCTGCCTTTGCCCATAAACTTGCCCTATTCTTTTTAGCCCCTGCTTTCTGCTATGCCTATTATTCCGCAAAGGATGTGGCGTTTTATTATTTACCTAATATTAGGTTCATATTCATGACATCTATATTTTTCTATCACAGTTACTTCAATGGGATAGGGACTCTAATGTATACAACAGAAAAAATCCTTTTCTATTGTCTCACCTTAATCACTGTATCCCCTCCATAATGGCTGATCTGAGTTATCTTTATTTTGTCTCAAACACCACCTTTTCATATAGAGATTCTAATAACTATTTTCCTTCTCTCCTCTCTCTGCTGGTCTGAGAGGAGAGGGGGCGTGATTGGTGGTGCAGTTCTATCTGTTGTCCCTCTTGGCTTCCACTAATAGCGTTCCACTGTGGGACGCATTGGTGCGCATGCGCGGGTGCGCGTCACCGGGTTCTCCGCTCACGTGACCGCAGCCTTCCTTTCAATCTGGTGCTCGGCAGTGGGCGTGAGTTATGGCGCGTGCGCGGGCGGACGTCATCGGGGGTTCCCGATCACGTGACCGCGGCACGTGGAGGGGCGGAAGTACTGGGTACAGAATGTGTGCAACCCGCCTTAGCATATGCGTCCATGAGTGAGCCAGAAAGGGTTAATCATTGGCCGTATCACAGGTGAGAAGGTGTTTGGGTTGTTATATATAGGTGAGCAATGTGCGGGCATCTTTTCTTCCCCATTGAATTTGCACCATGGCACTTTGACTGCGTCCAAACCGGAGGATGGCAAATTGAGGAGTGTATCTGCTGCTGATACGGGGATAATGGACCCGCTCATTATCTAGGGAGTCCAGTGGAAACTGTCCTTATCTGTCTTACACTGAGGCTTAAGCTAAGTAGTTAATACTGTATATTTGAATAATTTGCTGTTTACCCCTTGTCCCAGCATTATCTATGCAATTTGAACACCCCTTTTGATCATTTAACCTGTTGGGTGTGAATCATCTGGCTTTATCTTATGCTTACTGGGACTGTATATACTCTGGGGTTAAATTGCTCTCAGTGGGACTCAGGACTACCAACATCTGATTTTCTATTGAGCTAATTTTGAACTGACTATTTTTTCCACCCCTGAAGAACCTCATATGGATGAGGGGAAACGCGTCGGGCGGTTGTTTTTGAACCATTAGTTCATCTCTGAATGGTTATTTCCTGGGTCACTGCACCCTATCACTGTCTCTAGTCTAATTATACTGGTGACAGTGTTTCCATTTTTATGCATAATTGAGAGATTATTGTTGGTTCATTATATTGGAAATTATTCCTTTAGTACTATCACCTCATCTGCTAGGGTCATTTAGGGCCCGGAGGGATAGTCTTCGTTGAGCGGGGGCGCCAACTGCACAGGCCTCTAGGGTGCCGACCTCCGCGGCAAGGAAGGGGCGAGTTTTAGGGTCTATTGAGGGTCAGGCCCCCCCTCCCCTGTACGTTTTTTGATTGATATTTGTATTGTTAAAATTGATGTTGGGACTTCTTTCCCTTTTAAACTTGATAATAATAAAAATTGGCAATTTTAGGAGTTTTTGGTTATAATTTTCTCACGTTGTACTTCTAAACTATCTTTCTTGAAAGAAATTGTTTCTCTTGGTGGATCAGTCAGTTGAGTTGTGTGTGTGCTGAGATTCAAGCAGCTGGGATCTTTGCTGAGGCAAGACCCTGGCGCCTGTGTGTGGATTTATGGAAGCTGTCACGTGGGATTGGGTTGTGTCCTTCATCTGTTGGATCCATTGACTTCTTCCAAGGACTACATCTACGTATTCTCTGGCATCGTATTGCCGAGTGGAGCCCCCGGCTCTTTGAGGACTCATTGTGGACTCTAAAGAACAATATCGATATTGGATGTTCTATGCTAACTGCCTCAATAAAACTTGTTGGATTGTTCATCGGCCTGGTGTCCCTGATTGCTCTGTCACATACCCCGTCACACCCACGTCATTTTTTTACTCACCAAATATTGCAAAAAACAGCTGGCCAACCTAGTTATCCCATTATCAAGCTATTCTGTTATTTCTTTCTATCTTTTCTTTATCTCTATCTATTCTTTCTATTTTTTTCTATGTATCCATCTATTTTAGCTATCTATGAATTATCCTATCCTATCATATTTTGTTTCTCCTTTAAAAACGCATGAACAAAAACACAGCAAAATCTTGGTAAAAATGTACCATCATGACAAGCATTATTTTTTACATTTCCAGGCTCTCTAAGGGGTACTTTGCACGTTGCGACATCGCTAGCATCGGCTAGCGATGCCGAGTGCGATAGCACTCGCCCCCGTCGCACATGCGATATCTTGTGATAGCTGCCGTAGTGAACATTATCGCTACGGCAGCTTCACACGCACTTACCTGCCCTGTGACGTCACTCTGGCCGGCAACCCGCCTCCTTCCTAAGGGGGTGGGTCATGCGGCATCACAGTGACGTCACACGGCAGGCATCCAATAGAAGCGGAGGGACGGGGACGTAAATATCCTGCCCACCTCCTTCCTTCCGCATTGCCGGTGGAGGCAGGTAAGGAGATGTTCCTCACTCCTGCGGCTTCACACACAGCGATGTGTGCTGCCGCAGAAACGAGGAACAACATCGTATCTCCTCTTGGTGTGACATTATGAAAATGACCGACGCTACACAGATCACCGATTTTCAATGCTTTTGCGATCGTTTATCGGCGCATCTAGGCTTTACACGTTGCGACATCGTTACCGGCGCCAGATGTGCGTCACTTTCGATTTGACCCCGACAATATCGCAGTAGCGATGTCGCAACGTGCAAAGTACCCCTAAGACAAGGTGCAGTTTTGGTTGTAGTTTGGTGCAGTTAAAACTGCAGCGTGCGCATATAGCCTAGACTTCAGCAGCATCTATAGATGTACTGTACTTTGGCTGCAGTTATCATTAAATCACATCCATTTTGCTTGGACAGTTAAGTGCAACGGAATACAAAAAAAAAGCAGCAGAAAAAAAGCAGCATTTACAGTACGGGTGAACACAGCTTTAAGGGCACTTTACACGCTGCGATCTCGCTAGCGAGCTTACCCACCCCCGTCGGTTGTGCGTCACTGGCAAATCGCTGCCTGTGGCGCACAACATCGCTAACACCCGTCACGCGGACTTACCTTCCCTGTGACGTCGCTGTTGCCGGCGAACCGCCTCCTTTCCAAGGAGGCGGTTTGTGCGGCGTCACAGCAACGTCACACGGCAGCCGTCCAATTGAAACGGAGATGAGCGGGCGGAATATCCCACCCACCTCCTTCCTTCCTCATTGCGGGCGGCCACAGGTACGATGTACTTCCTCGTTCCTGTGGTGTGACACATAGCAATGTGTGCTGCCGCAGGAACGACGAACAACCTGCGTCCAGCACCAGCAACGATATTTGGGAAATGGACAGCGTGTCAACGATAAGGAAAGTAAATTTGATCGTTAACGGTCGTTCCTGCGTTTCACACGCAACGACGTCGTTAATGAGGCCAAATGTGCTTCACGAATTCCTTGACCCCAACGACATCTCATTAGCGATGTTGTTGCATGCAAAGCGGCCTCTAATGTCTAAGCAAAGTGGATGTGATTTCATAAAATCTTCACCCGCCTTGCATCTAAAGACACTGCTGAACTGTGCGGTTTTGGTGCATTTTTCCCCTCTATAAGCTTTGCAGAGGCTGAAAAAAGTGCAGGTTTAAAAAAAAATAATAAAAAAACCCCATTGTTTAGCACAGAATCAAAGCTTTCCTGTATTACTAGAACAGAGATTCACATCTCCACTAAAATGCATCAAATAAGGGGGAAAACGCATAGAAGAATTGCAACAAACATGCAATAATCAGAGAAGATTGTTATTATGTTGTTTGGTATGGACACCCGCAGAAAGTGTGCAGAAAATAAAGCAGTAGAAAACATAGCATTTAGGCTATGTGCGCACGTGTGCGCTCTGCACCGCACCTAAAAGGTGCGCTTCAGAGCGCAGCTGAAAAGCTCCGTTTTGAAGCACATGGTGCCGGCAGAGACCGTGCGCTCTGCATGCTGCCTCTCCCTATAGACAGCATGCAAACCGCACGGAAGAAGTGACATGTCACTTCTTAGAACGCAGCGATTCGGGCAGCAGCCGAATCGCTGCATTCTAATATGCCACGTGCGCACGGCTCCTGCACAATCTCCATAGACTGTGCAGGGGACGCAGGACGCATGCAGTTACGCTGCGGTGCAGAACGCAGCATATCTGCATGCAATACGCACACGTGCGCACGTAGCCTTAAGCGGGCTTTACACACTGCGATATCGGTCTCGATATCGCTAGTGTGGGTACCCGCCCCCATCTGTTGCGCGACACGGGCAAATCGCTGCCCGTGCCGCACAACATCGCCCAGACCCGTCACACGTACTTACCTGCCCGGCAACGTCGCTGTGACCGGCGAACTGCCTCCTTTCTAAGGGGGCGGTCCTTGCGGCGTCACAGCGACGTCACTGAGCGGCCACCCAATAGCAGCGGAGGGGCGGAACTGAGCGGGACGTAACATCCCGCCCACCTCCTTCCTTCCGCATAGCGGCCGGGAGGCAGGTAAGGAGAGCTTCCTCGTTCCTGTGGTGTCACACGGAGCGATGTGTGCTGCCGCAGGAACGAGGAACAACCTCGTTACTGCTGCAGTAACGATTTTTGAGAATGGACCCCCATGTCACCTATGAGCGATTTTGCACGTTTTTGCAACGATGCAAAATCGCTCATTGGTGTCACATGCAACGGCATCGCTAATGCGGCCGGATGTGCGTCATCAATTCCGTGACCCCAACGAGTTCGCATTAGCGATGTCGTAGCGTGTAAAGCCCCCTTTACTCTACATGTGAACATGGCCTCAGCATTTAATTTTTCTATGGATTTAATGGAGAAAAACAATCAATCCAACCATTATTTTCTTTTTTACACCATTTACCGATCATGATCGCGGTGTTGTTTTTGTTTTTACAATTATAGGGATACCAAATAATACGTCCATGTTATTTGCTGATTTGTGATGTTAATTATTCTTATTTTTTTTTAAGTGCATTAAAAATGTAATTATTGTATTTGTTTTTAATTATTTTAGCTACCAAGATTACAACATTCTCCCAGTGACATCAGCAGAGCATGTGGCTCATGGCTTTCGCTCCTCTTTGCAATTATAGAGATTGTGGGTTTAAGTCTCAGTGAGACTCACAAAAAAATATAAAATTATTATAATTTTTTTAGTAATTTTATAGGAACAAAAAAAATCTGACTTTATCTTCACCTCTAGAATAGAGGGACATAAAAATACACTGCTATGTAGAGCTGTATCTCTATGTACCTGTATAATCTGCTTCTACATTAGGTGCACTGTCTGCGGTTATGTAGGGCAGGCCTATGTGATGACAGTTCATACACTATGCCCACTGGTTCGTGTGGACACACAGACACCAAGGCAGCAGCCAGGTGGAGAAGATGGAACATGCAGTACAAAAATAATAAATTTAATAAAGTCCAGGACATATCGACAAAAACTGACAGGTAGCAGGGATACTAAACAAACACAGACAAATTACATGAACAGCCTGGTCACGGATACAGGTGACTGTAAACCATGTTGCTGGAGGCCACTTGTAGACAAGTAGCACAGTTATTGATGAGTGCAGGCAGATAACAACATTCTTGGAGACTACTAGCAGACAGGTAGCAGAGCTGCTGATGAGTGTAGAGCAGTACCAAGAAGACTGGGGACCACTGACAGGCAGGTAATAGAGAAGAAGGTAGATGTCTCTCAGGAGTAGTAGGAAAGTCTGACAACCTCAGAAACCACACAACTCCAAAGGCAGACACAATGTAGAAAGTCCATAGACCCAAGGCAGGTCACAGACAGGACTCTAGAGTTCACAGAAGCCACAGTGTAACACAACAAAGTCTCACTCAGTCCCACAGCACTCATAAAAACCAGTTCAGTCTCCATCAATACCAGTGCACAGGTGTGAGTCCTACAAGCCCTTAAATAGGCCAAGGTAGTTCATGAAAGCCTACTTGCAAGCCTGATGACTAGTGTAATACAAACGAGTAGCATCTGCAATACAGCTGAAATATACCAAATTTGCCTATCTTCCTCAATGTAGATTGTGTATCATAGTTAGAGTGAACATGAAGTAACAAGGAGGTTGTGAGTTCAACTTTTGGGGAGACCAGAGAAGAAAGGAAGTGGTTGTTCAGTACTGGCCACTCCAGGAGGAGGCTTTATTTTTTTACCTCGGGGAAAATGCTGGAGTCAGAAGGGGTTATCCTAGTAGTATACAACCCCATTACTTTATTCACACATGCAGAGAGATGCCAGCCTCACCCCCCCCCCTCCTTCCGAGGAAGAGAAACTACAGAGCCGGTGAAGAGAGTGAGAGGAAATCGGGACAAATCCCTGATGTGACAGGACAGCAGGAAAGAGTCCTCAAATTGGGACAGACCCGCTAAATCCAGGACTGTTGGGAGCTATGGTGATACTGTGGAGGCATGTTAAATTTTCTGCTGTATGTGTCTCTCTTTGTTATTTTTAAAAGTTGGGAGGTATCTGAACCTTTGTAATTTTCTGTGATGATAATGCTGAATGTGATTTCTATGATTAAAAAAAAAAAATAAGATTTAATTTTTATAAATAATAGAATGAAAATTAAAAAAACGGAAAAATTGTTTACTATGTTTGACCTAAAAACTCGGTTTAAAATAGTGGGGTATTTTCTAACACATTACATGTAATAGCTATTCTGCTCAATAGAAAACACAATAGAAATGAGCGTCATGATAGAAAAGACATTGGGGAAGATTTACTAAGATATGTCTCAATTTGTTAACCAAAACCTGACATCCTTTATGTTTCTTAGGAGTTTTATACACCACCTGCTATTCTCTAGAAAAGTGCTAGAAAAAGAACTGTGGCTCAGTGGAGTCCTAAAATGCACCTAAGTGTTGGTGAAAAATACTGGTCTAATGGAAGTTAACCAAACAGTGATATTAGTAAAACTGTCTGTCTAGTAACAAGCGCCAAATCTATCACAGCATGAGCCTCTGTGCTAAGTCTGGCACATGATCTGCCTGGTCTAGTTTTACGTCTCCTAAATTTAGGACAGTAATAATACATTTCCCTCACTGTATGAAAGAACATGCAGCTTGGAAAGGTTCTGACAGGTTAGGTTGATGCAAAGAGTTAACATTAGTTATAATTATGTATTTTCATAACTCCTTAAAGGGAATCTGTCACCAAAAAAGGGAAAAAATCCATCTCCAAATTCTCGGTAAAATTCAAATGGCAAATTGAAAAAGGTAAAAAGTCACCCCAAGTGGGCAGATGATCAAAAAAACACAGCAATGCGTTTCAGACACTCCTTGTCCCTTGTTGGATTTTACCATTTCTGTAATAAATCCTTGAATGTTACCAAGAATGGATTTTTTCCCTTTTTTGCTTACTATTTACACCAGATAGAATGTTTTCCGTGCTTCGTGGAGGGGAAGTCCAGGCACAAGTGAGCTGGCTTTTTCAACATTTGTAATCTGTCACAAGGTTTTTGCTCCCTCATCTGAGAACAGCATAATGTAGCGAAAGACCCCGATGCCGACCATCTGTCACTTAACTGAGCTGTTTGCTCTCATTTTGATAAAATCAATATTTTCTCTGCTGCAGATCTAGCAGTTAGGCTGGAGTCATACTATCGTATGGCATGTGCCATGCTCCCGATGCCTCAGCACCGCTCCTTACCCACTGAGCCGGTCTCACCATCCAGGCACTGCTCCTTACACATTGATCCAGTCTCACCATCGTACCACCGCTCCTTGCTTACTGATCCAGTCCACGTGTCCGCCGGTCATGGCTGCCGCTCCCGCTCATGCTCCCCTGCATCCTGTTCCTGGTCTCAGGAGTCTGACTCTGAGGCCTAAGCCACACGGCGAGAAAAACAGTGCGAGTGGAGTGCGATAAAACATCGCATTCCCCTCGGACCAATTCTAGCCTATGTGTTAGCGCACATGAGCGATTATTTTCTCAGCCCTAATCGGACTGAGAAAACAATCGCAGCATGCTGCGATTGTAAGCCGAGACTCTTTCTCTCACACCCATTCAAGTGAATGGGGAGATAGAAAAATCGCACTGCACTCGCGGTACACTGGTGTACTGCCAGTGCAGTGCGAGAATGGCAATAGGCGGCTACGCAGGAGAGAGGGAGAGAAATCCCTCCCTCCCCTCCTGAGTGCTGGCCCGCCCCCCGCAGCTGAGGTCTGCTCGCACGAACGGACCTCAGTTGCAAGGATACACGCATGACACTCGGCTCTGCTGTACTGCCAGCACGAGCCGAGTGTCATGCAAGTGGATCGCAGTAGTCCCCGTGTGGCCCCAGCCTGAGTCTTAGACACATGTTTCTGTATAGGATCGGGCCGCGCCCACTTTCCTGGTCTTATAGGCCCAGCACACCTGAAGCAGGATATTGCATAGGGCTGTGCTGGGTATATAAGACTGGCCTTTCCATGTTGGCGGGGCCTGATCAACGTGTCTTGTAAAGTAGTGTCTTGGAAGGACGTGTCCTAAAGCCTTGTCTTTTGAGCTAGGTGCTCAGGTCCCCTTGTGCCCTGTCCTGTTTTACTGCTTGTCCTTGCTACCTGGTACCTGTGCCTGTATCCTGTACTGACTAAGGAACCCCGAGACCCTGGTGACCTGGTTTTACCCGTCCCTGCCACGCTAGTGCTCCGGCTACCGAGTACCCTGCCCTCCGGTAGGGTGCTCGGCCTAGTGGATCCACCACCTGGGCCTACCAGTCCTCCTGGCCCTCACAGCATGTGATACGAGAGCATCGGATGCGATATGTTAATGACCCTCGGATTCCACTCTGCTGCGAGCGTGATCCAAGTGTCATTATACTGTGATCTGATCTTGCGATCGGATCAGAGCTGCGGAGGAGAGGGAGAGAGTAATCTCTCGCTCTCCTCCATTGTCAGCCTGTGCGTATATCGCACTGCACTTGGATGTCATCTGAGTGCAGTCCGATGTTTTACTTGCACCCATAAGGGGGCTTTACACGCTGCGATATCGCTAAGGAAATATCGTCGGAGTTACGGTGGTTGTGACGCACATCCGGCCTCGTTAGCGAGATCGCAGCATGTGACTCCTCTGAGCGACCGTAAACGATCGCAAAAGAGGGAAAAATCGGTGGTCATGGAGAGGTCGTTCTAAATCAAAGTATCGTTTTCTGCCCAGTAGCGATGTGGTTTGTCGCTTCTGCGGTACCACACATCGCTGTGTGTGACACCACAGGAGCAACAACCATCACCTTACCTCCGTCCACCGGAAAAGGAGGAAGGAAGGAGGTGGGCGGCATGTTCCGGCCGCTCATCTCCGCCCCTCCTTTTCTATTGGGCGGCGGTGCAATATCCTGAACGAACCGCCCCCTTAGAAAGGAGGCGGTTCGCCCGTCACAGCGACGTCGCAGAGCAGGTATGTGCGTGTGACGCTGCCGTAGCGATAATGTTCGATCACCACATATCAGCCGTACGACGGGGGCGGGTGCTATCGTGCTCGACATCGCTAGCAATTGCTAGCGATGTTGCAGCGTGTAAAGCACGCTATAGACTTGTATGCCAATGCAAGCCACTGCAAGTGGCTCGCACAGGGCTAAGCACAGCGCGGCTTGCACAAGTGAAGTTCACACGTAAAGTATCCGAACTCCGAACCCAAACTTTTTTTAAGTCGGTATTCTGTTTGAAAACCAAACTTCGGGTTCGCTCATCTCTACTGCTATGGACTCATGCTAGTTTTCCCAAAGTCTCTGATTTTTTTTTATCCCAATAGAGTCAGTCAAATGCTGTAATAAAGGGCTATTTATGGAGGCACCATATCTGGAATGCATATTCTAGGGAATGACCTACTTTGGCTTTGTGTATATGGATTAAGGCTATGTGCCCACAGGGAAAGTGCCATTCCGCAGGAGCTCCCAGAAATGATGCATTGCGGAATGTCCGGCAGATATGCTGCTGTCATTCTGCATTGATGATACAGTACCATGGCTTCGGCACTGCATCCAGAACAAGTGCTGGAGTGATCGGGGAGTTCCTACTTACCTCCATCACGCAGCACTTCACTTTCCGGCCGTGTCTGTCTGCACTTTGCAGGAGACGGTGGGCGGGCCTGAACTAGCTCCGGCTGTCACATGACCAGAGCTTGTGCAGGCCCCGCCCACCTCCAAGCTCCACCTCTGCACCCAAGGAAGTGACTCCGGTGTCTTCAATCAAGGCAGGTAAGTATAGGATCGTGCGGAAAAATCCGCAGGAATAATTGACATGCTGCAGATTTTTCCGCAGGGAAATCCGCACTATTTCAGCTGCGGAAAAAAAAACGCAGCATGGGCACAGCACTTCCAAAATGCAATAGAAATGGCTGGGGACTCACTGTACTGCGGATTTTTGAGAAATCCGCGGAATTTCCGAGAAAAAATTGCTGCAAATTCTGCAAATTTTCCGCAGCATGGGCACATAGCTTAAGGGTGTTGTCCAGGCTTGGGGTGCCATTGTACAGTCACTATGTGACTGTAGACTTGTGAATACTGACAGTGCGTAGTATGCATACTGTTAGGATTCTTCATTGCCAGCGCTGGTAGGAGGTGGGTGCATAAATGCAAGTATGCGTTTGGCATACGTGCGGTCACTTGCCGATTAGAAGTGCGCAGATTCACTCAATAAAAGTGAATTGAGTGAAGCCGGAGCTGTCTGGTCGGAATTTGGCCAGAAGTATACAAATTGCATGCTTCCAGTCACCCACTCGCCTGCTCCCATTGCCGGCAGCAGAGAATCCTGACAGCATTCACACTGTGAGATTTCACAAGTCTGTAGTCTGGCATCCCAATCATGGACCACCTCTTTAATACTGGGCTGGTTTGCTAATTAGGGAATTTATGTATATATAGGGTTTTTCTGATTATTTGTATCATCTGTCTTGGCTCTTTTTGGTGAGTTTTTTTTATTTGTACTTGCAGCCCTGTATAACAAGTTAGGACTTTGTCAATGCTGTACTCCACATTACAGCATTTTGTGGAAGTATTGTAAATCATGTTAGTGCCTAGACCTAAAAATGGAAATCTATGACTGTCTCCAGATGTTATAGTATGTGTGAGTAGTATGTTTTACTGGTCAAGTGACAGGAAATTAGATATTACTGTACCAGCCCCATCTGCTGAGCTAGCAACATCTGACTCCGGTATGAATCACATCCTGTAAAGGATTGTGATTCCCGACTGCAAAAGAACTGGTGCTTGTGAAGTGGATAAACCATTTGAAAAACCATGTGTCACTGAAATGCCTTGGTTTGATAATTCCATGTCTGTATGAGTATATTAAGATTTTTGCCATCTACGTCTGCCGTTAAGTTGTTTTCTTTTTTGCTAAAATGTGGCATTTTTCAATTATGCCTCTATCGTGCTTACAACGTATTCATATCCTGTGAACTTTTACATATTTTTTAAAATAACAAACTTAAATGTATTTTCTTAAGATTTTATGTGATATACTGTACCAACCCAAACAAGCAAGCATTTGCGAAGTGTAAAGAAAATGATACATGGTTTTCTGAATATTTTAAAAATATAAATCTGAGTCTACCTATTTGTAATTTATTCTCAGTATAACTACAGTTCTTCTGTGAAGGTCTAAGATGTTAGTTTGAGAACAACGAGGATCAAACAGCACCCTGAAAACAAAGGAACACACCAGTCAGGTCAGTGATAAAGTTGGAACGAACAGAAAAGGTTACAAAATTAACCCAATCTCTGAATATCTCAGGGAGCACTGTTTAATTTATCATCCAAAAATAGCAGTATGGCTGCAAACCTACCAAGGCATGGCATAGCTGTCCACCTAAACTGGAGAGAACTAATGATAGAAGCAGGCAAGAGGCCCATAGTCACTCTGTAGGAGTTGCACAGATCCACAGCTGAGATGAGAAAATCTGTCTACAGAACAGCTATTAGTCGTATACTCCACAAATCTGTCCTTTATGGAAGATTTGCAAGAAGAAAGTCATTTTTGAAAGCAAGCCATTAGAAGTCCCTTTTGCCATTTGTAAAAAGCTATGTAGGGGATACAACTGGCATGTGGAAGAAAGTGTTCTGGTCAGATGAGACCAAAGTGAAACTTTTTGGGCTAAACGCTATATGCTGTGTGTGGTGAAAAACTAACACTGCACATCACCCTGAAAACACCATCCCCATCATCAAACTTGGAGGTGGTAGCATCATGCTGCTGAGACAAGAAAGCTATCCAGATTTGATGGGAAAATGGATGGAGCTAAATATTGCACAATCCTGGAGGAAAACCTGTTAGAGGCTGCAAAAGTCTTGAGACTGGGGCATAGGTTCACCATAGAGCATTACAATGACACTAAATATACTGCCTAAGCTACAATCAGTAATTAAAAAAAGAAGGGGTTAATGCCGCGCTGCCGCCAAAGAGTCAAGTTGTTGATTGAAAATAATTCTTTATTCAGGTCTACGCGTTTCAGAGAGCTCTGTCTCCTTCATCAGGACAATCAACATTATTGTTAATATTGATTGTTCCTGTCCTGATGAAGGAGACAAAGCACTCTTAAATGTGAACAGTACACCTCAATAAAGAATTATTTTCTGCTTTATCTGCACTGGGTATCAAAATATGGGGGGATCCAACACCATTTTTGCCAATTATTTATTTATTTTTAAACTCTACTTCTGGGACCTAGACAACTAGTGTGAGGGCAACCAATCTCAGACAGGCGGGTTAAGCAGTGAATATTCATGAGATTTATTGAGTGGACCCGGAAGCAGTGTGACAGCAGCACGGAGACTTGGTAAGTATAACTGTCTAGTTTTTGCCCATCTCTAGTACATAAAGACATATCTCAAACACTTTGCTGAAGTAATTGAAGCAAAAGATGGTCATGTTAAGTATTTACTCAGAGAAACTGAATACAAATGCATGTCACAAGTTTTAGATTTTTAGATTTTTAAAATGCTTGAGAAGGGTAAAGAAAATGTATACATGGTTTTCTAAACTCTTGCTACTCAGTGTAGGTATATCACATAAACTACACTTACGTTTGTGGGTGTAACATGAAAACATGGGGAAAAGTTAATTGTATATGAATACTTTTTCAAGACAATATATATACAGTGGTACCTCGGTTTACGAGTAACTTGGTGTGTGAATATTTCACTATACGAGCAAAGCTTGCTGTAAATTTGTAACTCTGTTTACAAGCAATGCTTTTCCATATGAGCAAATACTCACCGCACACACTTCCGGTTCCGTACTTTCACCGCACTCTGACCTGCTCTTGGAGTCCGCACAAACACGCACAAAGACACACAAACACACACACACTAATATGCTCACCTTACCCTCCATTCCCTCGTCGGCCTCCTGGTTCTTGTAGTCCGCAGGTATGTGTATCCGGTAAGCATCGCGACGATGCAGGAGATTCCGCTGTCAGCGCTTCTCAAAGGCAGCACGCTGGCCAATGAGAGGCAAGCGTCTCCTGCGTATGACGTCTGCTGCTGATTAGAAGAAAAAAGGATGGCACAAATTCATTTGGGATCACCATATTAGATACAAAAATCCTTTATTGTACAATAAAGGATTTTTGTATTTAATATGGTGATCCCAAATGAAGTCGTGACATCCTTTTTTCTTCTAATCAGTCACATGTTTCTTGGCATGTTTTTTGGTTGATCTCACCTTATTTAGTGGTGCCCTCCGCTAGCTTTTGCATGACGTCTGCTGCTGAAGCGCTGACAGCGGAAGCTCTTGCATCGGTCGCGATGGTTACCGGATACACATACCTGCGGACTACAAGAACCAGGAGGCCGCCGAGGGAACGGAGCGTAGGTGAGCATAATATGTGTGTGTGTTTGTGTTTATGCGTATGTGGAATGGCACAATAGGGGACCAGGATTGGACATTGCACAAATTGTGGAACGAATTGTCTGAGTTTCAATTATTTCCTATGGGAAATTTTGCTTTGCTAGACGAGTAACTTGGTTTACGAGCACACTCCCAGAACAGATTGTTCTTGTAAATCAATTTATAATCTAAAGTATGTCTGCCATGGTTCTCGTGAAAGATCATTTAATGTGTTTTGCTCGGCATAAACTCAGCTAAACATATGAACTGTTTCTTGGAAAGCTATGAACTAACATAAATATAGAAAGTTAAACAGCTTCTGGTAGTCCTTGTAGAACTATATAAACCAGCCAGAGCAAGCGAGTTGCTGAGCGTGCGAGGTACTGAAGTAAAGTGTGCGGGGATTGAAGATAAGTGTGGCATAGTTTAAACACAATTTCATAGTTTGACACAAGAACATAGTTTGAATTTATCCTTATACGTTTCCCATTGTTTTTTGTTTTTTTTTTCTTGTTTTTCTACTTTAACGTTTATCCCTATTTAATAGGTGCTCCATGGACAATGCTACCAAGTGTGTATCTTGTCAGATGTATGCATGCCTTGAGCAGCCGTTCGAGGGTGAATATGTCTGCACTCGATGCAAGCATGTTGCGTATTTGGAAGCCAAGGTAACTGATCTAAATAAGCAGCTTGCAACACTCAGGGGCATTGGAAACCTGGAGAGGAGTTTAGAGCTCACTGAGCTTTCTCTGGCTGGGGCCAGTGATATGGAGGAGGGTGGAGGTGGGGAAGATCAGGACCCAGAGGTAGGTAGTTTGGTAACAGTTAGAAGAAGAGGTAGGGGGAAAAGTGTCAGGGAGCCTAGTCCTGACCTGGCACAACCTAGTAAATATGCCTGTTTGGCTGATATTAGGAATGAAGGGCCAGGACTAGGGTCACTACAGCAGGACACTGCTCCTAGCAACCAGGAAAACAACTGCTGTAGGAAGGAGGGAAATAGGAGTGCAGCAAAGCCCAGACAGATGTTGGTGGTAGGGGACTCTATAATTAGGCGGACAGACAGGGTCATATGTCACCGAGACCGTGAATGCCGAACAGTGTGTTGTCTGCCGAGTGCTCGGGTTCGGCATATTGTGGATCGGATAGACAGATTGCTGGGTGGGGCTGGGGAAAACCCAGCGGTCATGGTGCACATTGGTACTAATGACAAAGTTAGAGGCAGGTGGAAGGTCCTTAAAAATGATTACAGGGAACTAGGAGAGAAGCTGAAGTCCAGGACCTCCAAGGTGGTGTTTTCAGAAATACTACCGGTGCCACGAGCATCACTAGAAAGACAGCGGGAGGTTAGGGAGATAAATACGTGGCTTAGAAATTGGTACAGGAAGGAAGGGTTCGGGTTCATGGAGAACTGGGCTGACTTCTCAGTCGGCTACAGGCTCTACGGTAGGGAGGGGCTGCACCTCAACGGGGAAGGTGAAGCTGTGCTGGGGGAGAAAATGGTCAGACGGATGGAGGAGCTTTTAAACTAGGATCTGGGGGGTGGGAGGGTAGTGGAGCAAAAAAGGGGATAGATAGAGCAGATAGAGGCAGTGAGACGGTAGGGGTCAATGAAGGATTGGGGGGGATTGGGACATGCAAGGAAGGTAGGGAGGCTAGGAGTTATGAAGGTGTTAATAGGATTAAATGTCTACTGGCAAATGCAAGAAGTCTTGCAAACAAAATGAATGAATTGGAGACTCTTATGTCAACCATGGATTATGATGTGCTGGGCATTACGGAAACCTGGCTGGATGAAAGCCATGACTGGGTGACAAACATATAGGGTTATAGTACATTTAGGAAGGACAGGAAAGACAAAAAAGGTGGTGGGGTGTGTATATTTATCAAATCTAACCTAAAACCTGTGTTGAATGATGACATTCTGGGGAACTGCAACAATGTAGAGTCAGTATGGGTAAATGTACATGGGGAGGGGAATAATGGAAAAATGCTAATTGCAGTTTGCTATAAGCCTCCTAACATACCTGAACAAATAGAGGGTGAAATGCTGGAACAAATTGAAAAGGCAGCTAATAATAATAATAATCGGGTTCTTATTATGGGGGATTTCAACTATCCAGACATTCAGTGGGACATAGAATCTCCTGGTTGTGCTAAAGGCTGTAAATTCTTATCTACCATTCAAGACCATTTCCTCTCTCAGATGGTAGATGAACCGACCAGGGGAGTTAATTTGCTAGATCTGGTCCTGTCAAATAGACCGGATACAATTTCAGATCTACAGGTCCGGGAGCACTTGGGCACCAGCGATCATAACATGGTAAGCTTCAACGTAATATTCAATAGAACATTTCAAAGGGGAAATGCTAAAACCTGAAATTTTAGGAAAGCTGATTTAAACAAATTAAGGGAAGAGCTTAAATGTGTAGATTGGGACAAAGTCATAGTAACTGGGGATACTGAACATAAATGGGGAAAGTTTAAGGATATACTACTAGAGTCCTGTAAAAAATGTATACCCTCTGGTAATAAAATGTCCTGGAATAAAAAGAAACCACTATGGATAAATAAGACACTACAAAGTATAATAAAACAAAAACAAAGGGCGTTTAAAATCTTGAAGGCTGAGAATACAGAAATAGCATTTCAGGAGTATAAAGATATCAATAGGAAATGCAAAAAAAGAAATCAAACAAGCAAAATTAGCTACTGAAACAAAAATCGCCAATGACATTAAAATAAATCCCAACATCTTTTATAAATATATTAATGCCAAAAGGAAAACAAAGGATAGTATTGGCCCCTTAAAATATAATAACAAGTTAGTTATAGAGGACAAACAAAAGACTGAGATATTAAATAGGCATTTCTCATCTGTGTTCTCCAAGGAACTGACTGTACCAGGGATCATTCAACAAGTGAAAAATCAAAGTTCACCACCCAATATAATTAATTTAACACAAGAAGAAGTACGCCTACGTCTGAGTAAATTAAACATTGACAAATCCCCAGGGCCAGATGGCATTCATCCACGAATATTGAGGGAATTGCGCTCCGTAATTGACAGACTGCTGTATCTCATCTTTTTAGACTCGCTTGTAACAGGGTTGGTGCCTCAGGATTGGAGGATTGCTGATGTGGTACCGATATTTAAGAAAGGTAAGAGGATAGATCCAAGCAACTACCATCCAGTAAGCCTGACATCAGTAGTATGCAAAGTTTTTGAGGGCATTTTAAGGGATGACATGCAAAAATATGTTGCAGAAAATAATATAATAACTGACAGACAGCATGGATTCATGAAAGATAAGTCGTGTCTAACCAACCTGTTGGGGTTCTATGAGGGGGTAAGTGCAAACCTGGATATTGGTAATGCAGCTGATGTGATTTATTTGGACTTTGCAAAGGCATTTGATACTGTACCACATAATAGCCTTATGCTAAAGCTCCAGAAGCAAGGACTAGGGGAAACTATATGCAACTGGGTAAGGAATTGGCTAAAAGATAGGAAACAAAGAGTAGTCATAAATGGAACATTCTCTAAATGGGCTATAGTCAGCAGTGGGGTGCCGCAGGGATCTGTGCTAGGACCAATTCTTTTTACTCTCTTTATTAATGACCTTGTGGATGGGATTGATAGTAAAGTGTCAGTCTTTGCTGATGACACCAAACTATGTTTTATGAAAACTGACCTTGCTAGTACAATATTACAAAACGATCTGGATAAGACGCCAGAATGGGCAGATACTTGGCAAATGAGATTTAATGTTGATAAATGTAAAGTAATGCACCTAGGACGGAGTAATCCTATAACTGCGTATACATTAAATGAAAGTAAACTCGGGACTACAGAACAGGAGAAGGACTTGGGTATTCTCATTACAAATAAGCTGAGCAGCAGCACTCAATGTCAAGCAGCAGCTGCAAAAGCAAACAAGATGCTAGGGTGTATAAAAAGAGAGACAAGATCCCGTGATCCCAACGTATTGTTACCCCTCTATAAATCACTTGTAAGGCCACATCTGGAATATGGGATCCAGTTTTGGGCTCCACACTTTAAAAAGGACATTCAGAAGTTAGAGTCAGTTCAAAGGCGGTCAACTAGACTACTACAAGGAATGGAAGGCCTCACATATGATGACAGGTTGAAAAAGTTAGATATGTTTAGCTTAGAAAAAAGACGTTTCAGAGGAGATCTCATTTATATGTATAAATACATGTGTGGTCAATATAAAGGACTGGCACATGACTTATTTCTTCCAAAGACAATACTAAGGACCAGGGGGCACTCACTGCGAGTGGAAGAAAAGCGATTCCGACACCTAAATAGGAAAGGATTCTTTACAGTTAGAGCACTCAGACTGTGGAATACACTACTACAAGAGGTAGTAATGGCAGATACTATAACAGCTTTTAAAAAAGGGCTGCATGATTTCCTCAGTACACAACATTGTTGGTTATAAATGACTAAGTGACCAAATGTAGAACTTGTGGAGGAAGGTTGAACTAGATGGACTTTTTTCAACCTTTGTAACTATGTAACTATGTAACTATATTCTCTAGGATTATATACCTTTTCAGGTTATTGTGTTGAAGCCAATAACAGTATATCCTGAAGGATATGGTTGTTCATTAGATGTCTGAGTTCTCTGTCTTTGTGACTACCATATATACATTTGGCATCAAAACGTCTATCAACAATACAATCCATATGGTAAGTTATAGTAAAATGGAGACATTGGGTAGCAAATGTTGATAACTTTTTATACATTTAGCTATGGTAACCTTCCATATTACAATGAACCTGTCAAGTGGACCTGCAGATATGGGGTTAATCTGCAGGTTAATATATTTTTAAGCCTGCACATTGAACCCCGCTGTCAGGAGTAAATGATCTTCCATTTTCGGCAGCATTTGGGTTTCAGTCATGGGGAGGCGCCAGCATAGGTTTAGTCACCGCTCTGTGTATCGACAGTGGCGGCTGTAACAGCGCCCCCCCCGCACTGACAGTCTTCCCTATTGCTGAGCAGCTGTCAGTTGTGCTGGGAGCGTAGTTACAGCCGCCACTCTCCATACACATAGCAGTGATTGAGCCCGTGATGGCGCCGCCCCCGTGACTGAAACCGGGACACTGCCAGGGCGATTAAAGTTCATTTTCTTATAGCAACTGGGGTTCAATGAACAGGCAGGTTTCAAATGCCATTATCCTGCCGATTAACCCCAGCTGCAGGATAATAGTGATTTTCATGTGACAGACTCCGTTTAGTCTTTTTTGGATGTGTTAGAGAATCAGCTAAACCTACAATGTAAGTTGGATTCAGTTATTTTAGGACTCTTACCGTCTACAGCTGCCCACACATAACCACATCCTGGCAAAAAAAAGTGTTTGGACATTGGCAGATACTACACATTTATTTTTTTGTTTCTGATGATCTTTTATTATTTCTACAGATAAGAGGCACTAGAGGTCTCTACTGTCACTTTTGGCAGAGCTAAATGTTCAACTTATCGTGGTCATCTGGGCTTATACTGGCTGTGTTATGTGAATTGAAGCCCTAAATCATCAAGCAGAATTCTCAGTTTTGATAACCTTTGTTTTCAGAACATGGTCAAAATAATCTGGAATTATTGTCATGGTTCTGGTTTACTTCCTTATTGTCAAAAAATGTCATTTTGTTATCTAGGATTTTAATAAGGGAAATAAATATGTAAATAAATATTTCTCTAAGTTGTTGTGAACTGGTTTATTCATTTAAGAATCAAATTGGTCTATGTTTGTTTTTTAAGGGGTTACGTCACTAGAAAGAGTTATGGTATAATGCGAAGATGTGTGATCAATAAATGTAGAGGTACGGCCGCTGTGATTACTAGAATTAAATAGGAGACCACGGGGGAAGACTATTCTCCTTATGGAGACCTGACAAACCAGTCTGGCTGTCAGTGGTAAGGGGACTTATAGCTGCAATGCCCCTCTGGGAATTATTGAAATTGTCTCTCCAGGAAAGGAGACAAACTCTAGCGCCACCTATTGGAAGTAGCAATCCTTCCAATAGGTGGCGTTAGAGTTTGTCTCCTTTCCTGGAGAGACAATTAGAATTAAATAATATTTTTTCTCTTTTCATTGATGCCGTGCCTAAAGGGGGTTATCTAACTTTAAAGCACCGCTCCAGCGTTTTTTTTTTATATAGTGCTGGAGTGCTGCTTTAAATGTAAGCCCCCTGCTCCCTGTCATATATTCACGTTCCAGCGACTTCACCTTTTACCAATGTCGCTCCAGTCCCACAGTAACTACTGACTGGCCAAAAGTCAGGTTACGTCACAAGCTCCCAATGCAGCTCTATGAGAGCCAGAGCAATGCCAGAATGAAGCTCCCATAGAGATGCATCGATTTGAGACGTCCAGCCTGCTCCATGAAAAACTGGTGGGCATTGACAGGTCACAAATCACTGTGACCGGCTGGATAAAAGGTGAAGCCGCTGGAAGGTGATAATAGGACAGGGGGAAGGGGACTTATATTTAAAGGGAACTTGTCACCAGATTTGGTGACAATAAGCTGCAGCCACTACCAGTGAGCCCTTATATACAGCATTCCAGAATACTGTATATAAGAGCCCAGGCTGCTCAGAAGAATGTAAAAAACACTTCTATTATACTCACCTAGGAGGTGGTCTGGCCCAATGGATGTCATTGCTCTCTGGTCCAGTTCCTCCTCTCTGCTGCGATGGCTGTCCTCCTTCTTCCCAGGCCCGTGTGGATGACGTGTTCTACGTCATCCACCCAGGCCAGCATTGCAGTCCTGCACAAGTGCTCTTTGATTTGCCCTTCTGATCAAATAATAATTATTGCTATTTTTATTATTTTTCACCTTTCCACCGCGCCTGCGCAGGACCACAATGCTGGCCTGTGTTTATGATGTAGGATGTGTCATGCACTCTGGGCTGCCTAGAAGAAGGATAGCAATCGCCTCGGAGAGCAGTGACACCCATCAGACTGGACCGCCCCCTAGGTGAGTATAATAAAAATATTACACCGAGCAGCCTGCGCACTTATATATAGTATTCTAGAATACTATATATAAGAGCTCAGTGGTGGTGGCCGCAGCTTATAGTCGCCAAATCTGGGGACAGGTTCCCTTTAAAGCACCACTCAGTGGTGCAATACAAAAAAATAACTCTGGAGGGGTACTTTAAAAAATGTCGAACTAAAACATGTATGGAAAAGATACATAATCATAGTACATTGGTTATTTTAATTTTTTTTTTCTTCGAAATCCCTGCTCCCTTGTAACACTGGTAATAGTGTCCCTTTGCTGCTTTAAAGCTAAAAATTGCACTTCTGATGTTTGTTTTCTTTCAATCCCAGTACAGAAACTATCCCAGTCCCAATTCAGCAACGCTCCTGCTGGATGCATGTTATCTTTTCTTTTGGCTATTGGTCACTTCCCTTGTGACAATGCATTTATTGGTGGTTGACTAACATGTAGGGAAGTTACGTGACATAATACTAGTTGTTGGTGTCAAGTAAACATCACATCATTATAAATATACTAGAAGGTGGCCCGATTCTACGAATCGAGTATTCTAGAATTTACGTATTGTGTAGTTCATGTATGATTTTTGTTATATATATATATATATATATATATATAGATGTTGTTGTGTGTAGTTACCAAGTGTTTGTGTAGGGCGCTGTACATGTTCTGGGTGTTGTCTGGGTGTGATGGGGGGTGAGAGCGGTGTTGTTTGTGTGTTGCGTTGTTTGTGGAGCGCTGTTTGTCTGTAGCGTTGTGTGTGTGTTGCGCGGTTTGTGTGTGTGTGGTGTGTTTTGGGGGGAGGTATGTTTTGTGCAATGTGTGTGTTGTGCGGTATGTGCGTATATTTGTGTGTGCAGCGTTGTCTGTGTGTGGGTGTCTGTGTAGGGCAGTTGTTTGTGGTTCCCAGTGTGTGTGTGTGGTGTGTTGTGCAGTGCGTGCGCGTGTGTGTGTTGGGGGGAGTTGTGCACTTCCCATCGTGCTCCATCCCCTATGCTGCGCACCCCCCATCGTGCTCCATCTCCCATCCTGCGCACTCCCAAACGTGCTCCATCCGCCATGCAGCGCACTCCCCATCGTGCTCCATCCCCTATGCTGCGCACCCCCCATCGTGCTCCATCTCCCATGCTGCGCACTCCCAAACGTGCTCCATCCGCCATGCTGCGCCAGCATCAGCCTCTCTACCCGCAGCATCAGCCTCTCTGCCCGCAGCATCAGCCTCTCTCTCCGCAGCATCAGCCTCTCTGTCCCCAGCATCAGCCTCTCTGTCCCCAGTATCAGCCTCTCTGTCCCCAGCATCAGCCTCTCTGTCCCCAGCATCAGCCTCTTTGTCCCCAGCATCAGCCTCTCTGTCCCCAGCATCAGCCTCTCTGTCCCCAGCATCAGCCTCTCTGTCCCCAGTATCAGCCTCTCTGTCCCCAGCATCAGCCTCTGTCCCCAGCATCAGCCTCTCTGTCCCCAGCATCAGCCTCTCTGTCCCCAGCATCAGCCTCTCTCATCCCAGCATCAGCCTCTCTGTCCCCAGCATCAGCCTCCCCATCCCAGCCTTCCCCAGGATCAGCCTCTCTCCTCCCAGCCTCCTCCAGCACGCCATGCTCCTCTGCCGACACTCACAGATCCGATCGCATACACTCACACACACCGACACACACCCGATCGCATACACTCACACACACCCGATCGCATACACTCACGTACACACACATTGACGATATTGCACATACGCGCTCATACTCGCAACATCCGGAGATACCACATGCTTCTGGCCATGTGATCCTCCGGCAGGTCCTGGAAGGTCACAACAGCACAGTATCGAGGCCGAGAAGCAAGCGATATCGCCGGATGCTGTGAGTGTGTGGATGCGATGTGTGATTGAGGTGTTTGTGAGAGTGAGTGTGATCTGATGTGTGTGTATGTGTGTGTGTGTGCTGTTATGTGTGTGCGTGTGGATCTTCCGCCGCTGCAGGACCTTGATGTGCTGGTAACTATGCTAGCATGGTTACCAGCTGGTAACTATGCTAGCATGGTTACCAACGTATCTCGTCCCCCGCTCGCACGGGAGCCCACACCAGCATACGGCGGCAAGGCCAGCAATGCGAGGGTAAGTGTCGGCTGGGTTGGCGGCGTACGCTGATGTGGGCTCCCGTTGGGGGGGGGAGTACAGTACTCACCGTGTCAGTTCAGGGAATGCGCGGGGGGGGGGTTGGGGCCAGAGCTAGCGTGCATTGCGTGAGGGGGGCGGGGCGTGGCGTGGCCGAGTAGCCAATGCCTGCAGGGTGCCGGGGCGAGAGGCCAATCTGTGGGGGGGCGGAGCCTGGGCGAGCGGCTGGCCAATCCGTGTGGGGGCGCAGCCTGGGCGAGCAGCCAATCTGTGTGGGGGGGCGGGGCCATGGCGAGCCCAGCGGCCAATCAGCTTTGTGTCACCGTAAGGACACAATGTCACCGTAAGGACACAATTTTGGAGCATGACAGACAGACAGACAGACAGACAGAATAAGGCAATTATATATATAGATTTTCATTCTATACACTAAGGGGTACTTTGCACGTTGCGACATCGCTACTGCGATATCGTCGGGGTCGAATCGAAAGTGACGCACATCCGGCGCCGGTAACGACGTCACAACGTGTAAAGCCTAGGAGAGAAGATGAACGAGCATGAAACAGTCAAAAACCGCTGATCTGTGTCACGTCGTTCATTTTCATAATGTCGGTGCGTCCGCAGGTACAATGTTGTTTGTCGTTCCTGCAGCACCACACATCGCTGTGTGTGAAGCCGCAGGACCGACAAACATCTCCTTACCTTCGCCCGCCGTCCACCGGCAATGCGGAAGGGAGAAGGGGGGCGGGATGTTTACATCCCGCTCATCTCTGCCCCTCCGCTTCTATTGGCTGACTGTCGTGGGACGTCACTGTGACGCCGCACGACCCGCCCCCCTTAGGAAGGGGGTGGGTCGCCGGCCAGAGCGACATCGCAGGGCAGGTAAGTGCGTGTGAAGCTGCCATAGCGATAATGTTCGCTACGGCAGCTATCACAGGATATCGCATGTGTGACGGGGGCGGGTACTATCACGCTCGGCATCGCTATCATCGGCTAGCGATGTTGCAGCGTGCAAAGTACCCCTAAGAGTGATAGGAAATTGACACTGCACTAGGATACAAAATGTCACGTATCATGGGGATTTTGGTATTTGTATGAATAACCTTGAATTATTGAATACAATAGATTTTTTAAACACTGAAAAAATTCTTTATCAAGTCCTGCAATGGGGTTGTCAAGAATGAAGGGCATTGAATCCACAAACTGTATAGCCACCTGGCATTTAAATGAAAGGGCGGACTATTTAAAATGTATGTACGCTGACCTCAAAGCCAGTCATGGGGTTGATGTTCTATTATTGGTTTGAGTGTTACTTCTTCAGGCATTGTATGTGACCCCGATAAACAACATTTTTCCTGGCACCACTCTAGATTTTACTGCAGAAAAAATGCTGCGCATATGCATTGTGTTGCAATGTAACGAGGCGAGCAGTTCTGACTGTTTTGTGATTGAAAAGGACATGGAGACTGACATTACAGGATGGTGCTGCCACCTGGTGGACAAGTGCTGAAATTGCTAGAGAGGCGAACGCTGTAAAATCTGATCCCCTCCCACAGGGAGTGGTTGTACAGAAAAAATGCTGGAAAGAAGGTCTCTGAGCTTCTGGAGTTGGACCTGAACAGATCTGCCTCGGACTGCCCTCATCGCTGAAGTGTGAGGGGTTGCCAGAACTGCTGCAGATGTGATACTGGACTCAAGGGACCTCCAGACCGTCTCCTTCCTCCATACCAAGAGACTGTAAGCTAGTCCTCTGTTGAGAGGGCTGAAGATCTTCCCATCTCTCTCCCTTGGAGTCGCCGCAGTTTACCCAGAGTCCAGGCCTGCTACGTGGGAGTCCTCCCTCCTTGTGTTTTGGACTGGTGATGTAACCCATAGGGCAAGTCAGGGACAGAATTCTTGTTTATCATTGCTGTTTTTTTTGTGTTCTGTGCCGTGTGTCCGAAGTTAGAGACCCGGATAGCAAACTCTGGTTATGTGTGCTGCTAAGCCAGCTGCGTGTGTCATTGAGATGTTTACCAGTAAAGAAATGTACCCTTGCATAAAATCTGAGCGTGGGGATTTTGTTGGCGCAGATTATGGGAACTCAGCCACGGTCCTACCCGCGGCCACTTCAGCAATATACATGCTGCATAGAGAGCCCTGCTATGCTACTTTAAGTGACCTTTGTTTCATCTGATTACCACTGCTGATTTACTGCTGGACAGCTCTACTTGACTACTATCTTAAAGGGAACCTGTCAGGTGCAATATGCACCCAGAACCACGAGCAGTGCTGGGTACATATTGCTAATCCCTGCCTAACCATCCCTGTATACACTAGCATAGATAAAGGGATCTTTAGAAAAGTATTTCAAAAGATCTTTTATAGTATTCTAATAAGCGAGGGGACTAGCCCCCTGGGCGTTGCTTCCCTGGCTAGTTGCCCCCATTAGTATGTTACTACACCCCTGTGTGTATGCTATCATGCTAATAAATGCGCAGCGTCAGAGAATGATCTCACTCACCTCTCCGGCTGCTATCGTCGCCCCACACTGGATTTTGGCTCTGAGCACATAACCCCGGAGTTTGGGTCATGCGCACTATGAAGCCAAGTGTACGTGTCCTGGCTTCAAACTGAAGTAGTGCGCATGACTGAAACCCCGTGGTCATGCGCACTGAGCCGAAATCCAGCATCGGGCAGTGATGGCAGCGGAGAGGTGTGTAAGATCATCCTCTGACGCTGCACATTCAATAACATGTTAGCACACCCACAGGGGCACACACGGGAGTACTAACATGCTAATGGAGCCGACTGGCAAGGGGAACTAACATGCAGGGGACTAGTCCCCTCGCTCATTCGCATATGATAAAAGATCTTTAGAAATACTTTTCTAAAGTTCTCTTTATCTATGCTAGTGTGACGCCCCTGGACTATCGAGTCATCACAGGGTATTGCACAATCTGCCCTCCCATGCAGTATCCACCTCCTTCTTGGTTATGGGTCTCTAACTACATGGTGTTGCCTACATCAGCTAATCAAATTCTAGATACACTCTGCACCTCACCCACCAAACACACCAGTGGCTTGAGTGGAATAGAGTCACCCACCTGGGGGGGTTGGAGAGGGGAGGCCAGGAGTGTCAAGAGGAGTGAGTCGGGTCTGAGAAGTCCTGGGAAGCAATCTAGGTGGCAGACGGTGGTCTGGGCCTAGAGGAGCTGAACCCCTCGTTGCAGGGGATCGTGGCAAGGTGCACGGAACTGTCGAGGAGGACAGCCGTCGGCCTTGCACCATCACCAGGCTGGGACCAAGGCACGACGACGAGGTACGTGGACCCTTGGTCGGGGAGTAGCTTCAGGCAACCCGATAATTTACCCGAGGAGAACGGAGTCTTCAAGAGCCCTTCCCACCTGCTCCAAAATCGGGGCATTAGCGCAACAAGGGGAATAGGACTTTCCAATCCAAAACGGTCCAGAAAATCTAAAGTGTGAGCCCTGAGAGCAAGCTCCCACACTTAGCCATAGTGGGGAGTGGAACCCGGCAAGTTTTATACTACCGGGGCACCAAAGAAGTAAACTTAGTGCCAGGAGGCAGGTCACGGATCACCAGGCAGCAACACTGGGGACGGGACCCGAACTAAGCTCCCCTCAACGGCAGCGGTGTCCAGAGACTTGTTTTACCAGTTGTCGGTGTCAGCTTAATGGACTGAGTGAGTACCACAGTGACCCCCTTGCATCCAACGGCACTCCCCCACCATCACCGAGCCCCGGGGTATTCTCCCCCCTACCCGTGGAGGGTCACAACACCTGGCTGCCCATTCCATCATCCTCGGGTATTCCCAACTGCAGCGGTGGTACTCCTAATTACCACATACCATGGGTGGCATCACGAACTCTCTAAATTCCCCTGTAAATAACCCCCTTCATTTGAGTGGCTACACGACCCCCGGGTCTGGAGACCATTCAGCCACTGAGAACCCGGATCCAAGCAGCTCGGCTACTGGCATGGGGGCGGCACACCTCAAATTCCTGGCGTCACGAACAGGATACGAGCAGGACCCACTTACCTTGGTGACGTACGCCTTAGAAGTCGAAACCGGGAGTCAAAATTCCCATTTCCCGCCATTTCCACCATCTTCCGCCATCTTTTGGGGCCAAAACGCCATCTTTTCCATCGAAAGTGCGCAAAGCCGAAGCCCCATCCTTCGTCCTGAGAATCAGCCCAGAACCGGAAGTTTCCAGAGGGCCAGAGCACCAGAGTAAGTGGTGGGCAAAAACCGAGGGGGCGTGACGGCATGTAGCAGTGGAAGAGAAGCAGGGATGCGAGAACTCTGCCCCATAACATTCCTGGACGGCGCAGAGTCAAGATGGCAGAGAGGCGCGGCTGTTCAGCAGAGGGTACAGCTCCCAGAGCAGCTACATGAACCGAGACACAGAGGACGGCCGCGGCGGTGCAAACTCGTGAGATTGGAGTCCCACGAGAGGAGCGGGTAAGCGGTTATCCAGTCCCAGTTGATTTCACTAATCCGGCCAATGCGGCTGTGGGATCTGAGCCGCCCCAGCTCACGGCAAGCACTCAGCCGCCGTCGCCTCCACCCTCCCCCACGGCTGACCCCGAGGCACTGCCCGCAACACCAGCAGCGGATCCCTCGACCCCTGATGGAGATGACCAGTCCGAGCTTCTGACCAGATTGACCCGGTTACCGTGGACTCGGAACCGGAGGAGATGGAGGAAGGTGATTCAGGTTCCAGTACACCGGAGGCTGCATGGGTGCCACGTTTTGGAGGAAACGGCTGTCGGATGTCTCTGTCATCACAAGCACTCCAGGCGTTAGAGATAGTGGAGATGGAATCAGAGTCCACTTCGGATGAAGAGATCTCGATACCATGGATGGTGTCCATATGTCATCGTTGTGGTTTACCAGGGCACTTTGCAAGAGTGTGTCCAGGAGGTGCCTAACGTTAAAGGGACCGGAACCTGTGAGTTTTAAAAGTTTTTTGTGGACTGTCACCTTTGTTGAACGTTCTCCAGTGTTTGGTTCAAATGGAGGAGGCTGTCAGGGACCGGCTGAAGGGTTCCTGATGGAAGGTGACAGGAAAGTTCTGCTATAATTAGATTGCACCCTCCTTGTTGAACCTTTTTCCACCCTTTGTTCCAGGGAAAAGACCATCAGGGCTTTGGACGGTGCAGTGCTGGTAGACAGCACCAGGAGACCCCGGTGGGGGTGGGCGCAATGGGCAATGGTTACCAGGTTGCTCAGGACTTCCACCAGAGTCGTCTTTTGCAACACCCGGGACCTTAACCTGGTCACAGACTCACGAATAGGTATGCAGCGGGTCAGGTTGTTTGGGTGGCGGGTTAATGGGATCCAGGACACTGGGACTGGACTGTCGCAGGAAGAGGCTGCAACGGAGCAGGTTGAGCCTCCGCTACTAACCTAACCAGTAGCGTTCCACTCTTGACTTGATGAAGTAAAAAATACCGTAACGTTTAAGTGCAACGCCTCCCTAATGTGGGATGAAGCCTGTAAATAAAAATGTTCTTCTTTTCTATTTTGCAGTTTTGAAAAAATAAAATAAAAATAAACCTCTGATGTCGTGTAGCTCGAGGACGAGCTACGTTTAACCAAGGGGGAATGTGACGTGTCGTCACAGGGTATTGCACATCTGTTTTTTAAGCCAAAAAGGGAAATAGAACTCCATTGCTAGCTAGACATAAATATAGCAACACTTACCATATCAAAACTATTAACTGATAAATAGTCTGCATAAAGATGAATACATATCAAAAACTTGCATGGTTAAAAATGTATAATTTTTATTTCATCATATAAATATTACAAAAAATTACAAAAATGTATTGGTGCTGGTTCCCACAGATAAAAAGAACCCTACCCCATAAAATCATGCAAAAAAAACAAACTGGTGCAGTATGGTTAATATGAATATTGAAAACAGATTATTGCCAAAATGTGGACTCCTGGATTGAAAAAAGTATATAGAATTCTATCCAAAGAAATAATTGATAAATCTCACTAACTGGCCATAAGTAGAGTTTATAAAGTGCAGATGCAACATAAACAGGGAGCTAACATGTATGAAAAACCCTAATCAAAAAATTACCAGTGTAAAACTGTATGCATGCATATGGGATAATAGCTCAAAAACCATAGTGTAATAGGCATATAAATCAAGTTACATATCAGATGACAACGTATATGGTATATGTAAGTAACCCACAGCACTCAATATATTCAATAGAATCAATATGCAAGCATCCAGTATGTCAGGGCAAACAGTTATGGTAGCCCCCGTGAGGCCAGGAGAAGAACCAGGAGATACAAACCAGGAGTCAGACCACACTGCTCAGCACCTCGACGCGCGTTTCGCACTCGCTTCGTCAGGAGGTGCTGGGGCAGTCACAGGGTCACCCATTTATACCATAAAGCCCACCTGAGGTCATCCACAGCGCACACCGTGCGTCGAAAGCCGCATCATGTACTGCAACCGGCGTCCCAGAAGACGCTGTGCGCATGCACAACAAGCGTCTCTCAATTGGGCGCCGGCTGGAGAGGGGAGACAGCCTCCGACATGCAGGACATGCTCTGACGTCAGTGTAACCTGTGGCCATATTAGAACGGGGCTATGGTAATGGCAAAATAAACCTCTATTCAGAAAGGCAGATTCCTGAATCAAAGTAACACAGATCATTATAACGGACATATATGCATACAAAAATCAACAAGTGTGGTAATTATGTTGGTTATGAAACAAAACTTGGATCACACATACCAACATGTGAGCGCCCCTAAGTGTTAAAAACTGGCATATGGAGAAAATTCATATCATCATCCCAATAGATGTATATTCCCAATGTATGCCAATATAAAAAAATACATATTTTGTCTAAAAGATAACAACACGAGACCCCCTGTATCACCTTAAATACATAATTAACATTTCTATACAGAAAGAGTCAGGCAAATCTTCATCAACAGGGAAGTTTCTCTGAAGGACATATATCCATGATCCTCCATGTGATCCATATGTTAGTAGAAAATTTGTCCCGTCCATAATGATTTATTGAGATATTATACAATCAGAGAATTCTGCATATAATAAAATTGAGAAAATGAAAAAAGTGACCTAAAATCACATAAAAAGTGAAAGAATTGGTGACAGCTTATATCAAAAACAGGGGAAAATTTTAATATTTTAATATCAGCCAACCCGAGTAGGACAAGGATCTATAGGAAATCGCAGAAAGAGGACACAGTGGAAGGCCAAAAAAAGAGACAAAACCCCCCACTATTAATAATTCAGAAAAATGCTTTAAAGGAAATCAAATCATTCAAACCTTTTAGGTTTTTCTGTCTCCAGCATGGTGATCCACTTGACTTCCCTTTGTGCCAAAATTTTCTTGGGATCACCACCTCTTGGGCCCAGATAAACCCTATCAATGCCTCTAAATTTAAGAAAGCGCCAGTTGCAGTTGTGTTTCTCCTTGAAATGCTTTGGAATATTTTTCAAGATTTCAAACTCCTCCAGTTTCACAATTCTAGCCGCCTACTTAATGTCCCTGATGTGCTCGAGATTCCTCACCCTAAACTCCCGAGAAGTAAGGCCCACGTAAATGAGCCCACAGGGGCATTTGGCCTAGTAAATCACATACGTTGTTCTACAATTGATGTTATGTACAATTTTAAATTCCTTACTGTTATGCCCGCTTTACACGCTTCAATAAATCTTTCAATCCGTCGTCGGGGTCAAGTTGTAAGTGACGCACATCCGGCATCGTTTGTGATGTATTTGCGTGTGACACCTACGTGCGATCAAGATTGAACGCAAATACGATGATCGCATACACGTCTTTATTCCTCATACATTGGACGTTTTGTTGTACGAACCTAGTCAATTGAAACGTGTGACATCCCTCATACGATTGTGATGTCTGAGGCTATGTGCGCAGGTGGGCGCTCTGCACCGCAGCTTAAAAAGGTCCGCTTCAGAGCGCAGCTGAAAAGCTGCGTTCTGAAGCGCCTCACAATGTCTGTCATTCACTAATCTCTGTCAGTCGGTCACTATCTCTGTCCCTCTCTCTCTGTCCATGTAAGTCTATCCCTCTTACCCCCTCTCTCATACTCACCGATCCCCGATCCCCGGCGCGGCGCTGCACGGCATTCACACTGCTCCGGCGGCTTTTACTATTTTGAAAAAGCCGGCCGCTCATTAAACAATCTCGTATTCCCTGCTTTCCTTGCCCACCGGCGCCTATGATTGGTTGCAGTGAGACACGCCCCCACGCTGAGTGACAGGTGTCTCACTGCACCCAATCACAGCAGCCGGTGGGCGTGTCTATACTGTGCAGTGAAATAAATAATTAAATAATTAAAAAAAACGGCGTGCGGTCCCCCCATGTTAAAACCAGCCAGATAAAGCCATATGGCTGAAGGCTGGTATTCTCAGGATGGGGAGCTCCACGTTATGGGGAGCCCCCCAGCCTAACAATATCAGCCAGCAGCCGCCCAGAATTGCCGCATACATTAAATGCGACAGTTCTGGGACTGTACCCGGCTCTTCCCGATTTGCCCTGGTGCTTTGGCAAATCGGGGTAATAAGGAGTTATTGGCAGCCCATAGCTGCCACTAAATCCTAGATTAATCATGTCAGGCGTCTCCCCGAGATACCTTCCATGATTAATCTGTAAGTAACAGTAAATAAACACACACACCCGAAAAAATCCTTTATTAGAAATAAAAAACACAAACATATACCCTCGTTCACCACTTTAATAAGCTCGAAAAAGCCCTCCATGTCCGGCGTAATCCAGGATGCTCCAGCGTCGCTTCCAGCTCTGCTGCATGGACTTGACGTGAGTTGCAGAAGACACCGCCGCTCCTGTCACCTCCATGGAGCAACTGAAGACAGCCGCGCGATCAGCTGAGCTGTCACTGAGGTTACCCGCGGCCACCGCTGTATCCAGTGACAGCGGGTAACCTCAGTGACAGCTCAGCTGATCGCGATACTCACCTCAGATGCTGCATGGAGGTGACAGGAGCGGCGGTGTCTTCTGCAGCTCTGGTCACCTCCATGCAGCAGAGCTGGAAGCGACGCTGGAGCATCCTGGATTACGCCGGACATGGAGGG
The DNA here is from genome assembly GCF_048569485.1 of Anomaloglossus baeobatrachus. Lineage (NCBI taxonomy): Eukaryota > Metazoa > Chordata > Amphibia > Anura > Aromobatidae > Anomaloglossus > Anomaloglossus baeobatrachus. The sequence continues at coordinate 445,301,552 of NC_134356.1, forward strand.
CTTTTTCGAGCTTATTAAAGTGGTGAACGAGGGTATATGTTTGTGTTTTTTATTTCTAATAAAGGATTTTTTCAGGTGTGTGTGTTTATTTACTGTCACTTACAGATTAATCATGGAAGGTATCTCGGGGAGACGCCTGACATGATTAATCTAGGATTTAGTGGCAGCTATGGGCTGCCAATAACTCCTTATTACCCCGATTTGCCAACGCACCAGAGCAAATCGGGAAGAGCCGGGTACAGTCCCAGAACTGTCGCATTTAATGTATGCGGCAATTCTGGGCGGCTGCTGGCTGATATTGTTAGGCTGGGGGGCTCCCCATAACGTGGAGCTCCCCATCCTGAGAATGCCAGCCTTCAGCCGTATGGCTTTATCTGTCTGGTTTTAAAATGAGGGGGGACCGCACGCCGGTTTTTTAAATTATTTAATTATTTATTTCACTGCACAGTATAGACACGCCCACCGGCTGCTGTGATTGGGTGCAGTGAGACACCTGTCACTCAGTGTGGGGGCGTGTCTCACTGCAACCAATCATAGGCGCCGGTGGGCAGGGAAAGCAGGGAATACGAGATTGTTTAATGAGTGGCCGGCTTGTTCAAAATAGTAAAAGCCGCCGGAGCAGTGTGAATGCTGTGCAGCGCCCCGCCGGGGATCGGGGATCGGTAAGCATATGAGAGGGCTGCTCAATTCAGTTACTCAGGAGTTTAGCGGTCACCGGTGAGTCCTTCACAGGTGACCGCTAATCAGGACGCGACACAGACAGAGCCGCAGCATGACAATGAAGTCGGGTGAAGTTAACCCGAGTTCATTCTGATCGTGCGGCTCTGTCTGTGTCTGCTGTCATCTGCCATTCAGCTCTGCTACATGGCTGTCTGTGTCTGCTGTTAGTGGCCATGTAGCAGAGCTGAATGGCAGATGACATAGTAAAAACGCATCCCTAGACATTACACACGCTTGGCAAGTCAATAAATAAAAAAAAAAAGGGTGCCCAATGCATACGTCACAGAACACATGATCTAAAGGATCGCACACAAAATTGATCAATTTAACATAGACTACTAACGCACGTGTGACAGCAAATGAACGACCTACGTGCAATCTCATTCAATCGCATATGCGACCTGGGCGTGTCACATCGCATACGAGATCGCACACCTAATTGTAAGGTGTAAAGCTGGCTTTAGAGGAATCATGGAAATTAAATGATCTATCTGTGAACAGGCCCCACAATCCCCACAGCAAAAGGAGCCCCATCTTGGTCCCCTAGATCTCTCCAAAAAATTTCGAGGGAGGTGGTGTGTAGTGGCATTATCATGTCCTTTAAGGTTTTTGATCTCCGAGGTGTTACGGATGGTCTATCTGAAAGGACAGATTTTAAGTCATTATCAGATAGTAATATAGGCCAATATCGCCCAATCACTTCCCTCATTTCGTGCCATTGGGAATGGTAGGCCGTAATAAGCATTACTTGATTGTCAGATGTTTCGACTACAAGTCTCAATAAATCATATATTTTTCTATATTGGCATACATTGGGAATATACATCTGTTTGGATGATGATATGAATTTTCTCCATATGCGAGTATTTAACACTTAGGGGCGCTCACATGTTGGTACGTGTGATCCAAGTTTTGTTTTATAACCAACACAATTACCACACTTGTTAATTTTTGTATACATATATGTCCGTTATAATGATCTGTGTTCCTTTGATTCAGGAATCTGGCTTTCTGAATAGAGGTTTATTTTGCCATTACCATACCCCCGTTCCAATATGGCCTCAGGTTACACTGACGTCAGAGTGCGCCCTGCGTGTCGGAGGCTTACTGCCCTCTCCAGCCAGAGCCCAATTGAGAGACGCTTGTTGTGCATGCGCACAGCGTCTTCCGGGACGCCGGCTGCAGTGGATGACACGGCTTCTGCCGCACGGTGTGCGCCGTGGATGACCTCAGGTGGGGTTTATGGTATAAATGGGTGACCCTGTGACTGCCCCAGCACCTCCTGACGAAGCAAGTGCGAAACGCGCGTCGAGGTGCTGAGCAATGTGGTCTGACTCCTGGTTTGTATGTCCTGGTTCTTCTCCTGGCCTCACAGGGTCTGCCATAACTGTTTGCCCTGTCATACTGGATGCTTGCATATTGATTCTATTGAATATATTAAGTGCTGTGGGTTACATATATATGCCATATATGTTGCCATCTAATATGTAACTTGATTTATATGCCTACTACACTATGGTTTTTGAGCTATTATCCCATATGCATATATACGGTTTTACACTGGTAATTTTTTGATTAGGGTTTTTGATATATGTTAGCTCCCTGTTTATGTTGCACTCACACATTATAAACTCTACTTATGGCCAGTTAGTGAGATTTATCAATTATTTATTTGGATAGAATTCTATATACTTTTTTCAATACAGGAGTCCACATTTTGGCAATAATCTGTTTTCAATATTCATGTTGACCATACTGCACCAGTTTGTTTTTTGCATGGTTTTATGGGATAGGGTTCTTTTTATCTGTGGGTTCCAGCACCAATACATTTTTGTAATTTTTTGTAATATTTATATATTGCACAATTTGCCCTCCCATGCATTATCCACCTCCTTCTTGGTTATGGGTCCCTAACTACATGGTGTTGCCTACATCAGCTAATCAAATCCTAGATACACTCTGCACCACACCCACCACACCCACCAGTGGACGGCTTGAGTAGAATAGAGTCACCCACCTGGGGGGGTTGGAGAGGGAAGGTCAGGAGTGTCAAGAGGAAAGAGTCGGGTCTGAGAAGTGAAAGAGAGAGGAGGTCAGGAGCAGGGCTCCTGGGAAGCAATCTAGGTGGCAGACGGTGGTCTGGGCCTGGAGGAGCTGGACCCCCGGTCGCAGGGGATCATGGCAAGGGGCACGGAACTGTCAAGGAGGACAGCCGGCTGCCTTGCACTATCACCGGGCTGGGACCAAGGCATAACGGGGTACGTGGACCCTAGGTTGGGGAGTAGCTTCAGGCAACCCGATAATTTACCCGAGGAGAACGGAGTCTTCAAGAGCCATTCCCACCCGCTCCAAAATCGGGCATTAGCGCAACAAGGGGGATAGGACTTTCCAATCCAAAACGGTCCAGATAATCCCAAGCGTGAGCCCTGAGAGCAAGCTCCCACACTTAGCCATAGTGGGGAGCGGGACCCGGCAAGTTTCATAGTACCGGGACCACCAAAGAAGTAAACTTAGTGCCAGGAGGCAGGTCACGGATCACCAGGCAGCACCATTGGGGATGGGACCCGAACTAAGCTCCCCTCAGGTGGTGTCCAGAGACTTGTTTAACCAGTTGTCGGTGTCAGCTTAATGGACTGAGTGAGTACCACAGTAACCCCCTTGCATCCAACGGCACTCCCCCACCATCACCAAGCCCCGGGGTATTCTCCCCCCTACCCGTGGAGGGTCACAACACCTGGCTGCCCATTCCATCATCCCCGGGTACTCCCAACTGCAGTGGTGGTACTCCTAATTACCACATACCACGGGTGGCGTCACGAACTCTCTAAATTCCCTTGTAAATAACCCTCTTCATTTGAGTGGCTGCACGACCCCCGGGTCCGGAGACCCTCGAGCCACTGAGAACCCAGATCAGAGCAATGCGACTGCTGGCACGGGGGCGGCACACCTCTGTATATGTGGCGCCCCTGAGGCTCCAGTAGCCACAGGCTACTGCGCCTAAATTAAGGTGCTGTATCCATCTCAGGTGAAGAGGGGGTTAACCATGGGTGTTTTCACATTTCATCTTACATACAGTTAGGTGCCTTCTCACGGGGAGTTCGCTTGAGGCAAACGGGGGAGTGGCCATTACGAGACATGGGACTTTCCAGTCACCAGGACAACCACCTGGGTGGCGGGTGCCACTTGGGGTAGAGGTAGGCGCAACCACCACTCAAACTTCAGTCTAGTCGGGACCACAGTTCTGGGAACACAAACCACTTGGGACTCTTCTTCTTCTTCACGGGGCCTGAGGCTTGGAGTGGGAGCTCAGCCTGGGTTCCTCACTTCTAATGGGGACACCCTGCAGAAAGGACATTCTCTCTCAAACACCGGTGGTGGCTTTCCGATTCGCCTGGGATTGACCGTAGGCCATGACGGCAAAGACCAGTACCTAGGGTGCAGTATCCAATCAGTGAGTAAAGGAACCTGGAACTGCAGCTGCTGACTGAGGCTCTGAATATTGACGCCATTACCCCGCGCTTCAGCTCTCCCAGTGACTGCCATCCCCATCGTCCCCTTGGGGCCCGCTCCGCCTGTGGGGAACAACAACACCTCAGCTGCATTAACACCGGCCCCAGCGAGGCGGCTAAATACCTGGCTGCGTACCACAGGTAGTGTCACGACAAACCATCCCCATCACCCAACTTTCCCCTCCATTTGTGTACACCTTGGGGCAACGGAACCGGGCAACACCACCCGTGATATCCCAGACCTGACATTCGACGGCCCGGCTACGAGTAGGCTAACCCCCTGCCCCGTGGAGGGCTACATATACAGGGATGGTTAGGCAGGGATTAGCAATATGCATCCTGAACTGCTCATGGTTCTGGGTACATATTGGACCTGACTGGTTCCCTTTAAGTCTTTTTTACAAGGGCTGGCAGAACATAGTCCCTCTTTACTTTGGGTAATAATGTGAAACCTTTCCATTATGTATGAAATTGTATTTCTGCTTCTTATGTGTGGAGATGTTGTTCCCATTAGAGTGTGTGGCGCCCCTGAGGCTTCCGTCGCCACAGGTCATTGCACCCCATCCAGCGGTGTGATGCCCCATTCTGAGAGAGGAAGAGAGTGAACTCCGGTCCCCTGGTAAATCCACACTACACCCATTGCTAGGAACACACTGGGACCAGGGAAAGTGGCAGACAACCCTCCCATGCTGCATGCTGGGAGGGGTCATAAGACCCATCCCTGCTCCTATAGGGTAGAACAGGGCAACTGGGGAGGTGGGAGGAGCCATCTGAGAGCAGACACAGAGAGGAAGGTCAAGTTTAGTTAGTCTACCTCAGGGAGTGAGAGAGTGAGGAGCCAGCATGTAGCTGTGAAAGAGAAAGGAGGGAGGAGGAGGCCTGCTGGAGGCAGGCAAGGAGGAGAAAAGAAAGAAAGAAAGAAAGAAAGAAAGAAAGAAAGAAAGAAAGAAAGAAAGCTCCAAGTCAGATAGGAGCAGAGAAACAGAGGGAGACGCTTCCTGGTGAAGATCCTGGGACTTGGAGGGTCCAGGTGACACCACGAAGAAGACAGAAGGAGTCGCAGGGCCACGGGTAGTCTGTATAGCTGTCGGGGCAGTTTAGAGCTACGGTGGCCTGTTCCACAAGAACATCGGTGGAGGGATCAAGCTGCAACAGGGGACGGTCCCTAGAGACTGGAGGAGTGCAAAGATCATCTCCAAACAGTAAAAACCGAGGCCCAGGGAATGTTGTAGACTCCCCGGGCCAGAACCCATAGCAGAACTTCCAGAAAAGGGGTAATCAGCCGACAGGTGACCCCCCAGCCTGGAGGCTGTAGTGGAGGCCAAGCCAGGTTTATCGTATCAAAGGCAAGGCTAAGGAAGACAGCAGAAGAAAGAGACACTAAGAGAAGGGTACCGGCTTTCACACTCAGAATCACCCAGAAACGACGGAGGTCCCTGACAGTGGTCCCAGCAGTCCAAGGGTCCCTGCAGCGCTGTGACAAGAATTGTGAGTAAAGAACTTGAACTGCACCCTTGAAGTGGTCTCTGTTATTTCAGCTGCATAGACATTCACAAGCACCAACTGTGCCCCGGGCATTGCTCCACCTGTGGGGAGCAGTACCACCATTGCTGCCATAACATCCTCCCGGAGGCCTCACATAGCAGCGGCGGCTTAATAGCCGCATACCACAGGTGGCGTCATGAACACAAACTTTATTCATCAAGCCACATATTCTACTCACACCCACCAGGGCCACGGAGCCGGGCCCAGCCACCACTGACTACCACCGGACTAGTCCGGCCCGGCACCGGGTGTCCCATAGGCCTGGGGTGGGCGAGTCAACTTTGGCGTCACGAACAGGATTTCGTGCCCGGTCACACCGGGTACTGTGCGCCTGAAGAATCGTGAAATAGCCTGTGTTTACTGTGAGAAACTGCCGCCATTGAAGTCACTGAGCGCGGGAAGAAGGGGGGCGTGAAAGAAGAAAGGGCGCGAAGAGAAGCCCCGCCCCTTGTCCAAGAAAAGAGCGCGAAGCAGTGCCCGCGATTGAGAGCGGAGGAAGAAAAGATGGCGCGTGAAGAAGCTAAAAGGATGGACGCCGAGCAACGAGCGGCCAGAGGAGGAGTGGCCGAGCCGGGACACGCACCTCAGAACCGGGTTGTGTCCTGCGTCCTGGAGAGCAGAGAAGATCCAGCAGCCGCTGCAGAGCCGGGTAAAGAGAGTGTCACCCCCAGCCGGCGGAGCCCGGATTGCCAGGTGGGGTTCCTGCCCGGTCCTCCTGCAGGCGCGCGTGCCACCACCGCAGCTCCGATACCAGCACCCTGCAGCAGGCCAGCGACCACCAGAACACCGGAGATGCTACTGAGGGGTGAGTCATTTAATGCCCCTACCGGCGCGAGAGCCCCAACCCCCGCTGCCATGCCCGCGGTCCCTGGAGAGATGCCCGGCACGGCGACGCCGATCCGGGCCGCAGCTACGCCAGGTGCGGCCCGCCAAGATTTCGCCGCCGGAGCGGCGCCCATCCACACCGCAGCAGCGACGCCAAGCCCGGCCCGTCCAGCTCGGGCCCCAGCAGCGATGCCCCGCTCGGACAAGCAAGATTCCGCCGCAGCGGCGACGTTAATCCACGCCGCAGATGCGGCCCGCCAAGCCCAGGCCGCAGCCACGCCAGGTGCGGCCCGTCAAGAATCAGTCACAGCAGCGACTCCAATACAGGCCGCCGCCATGCCAGGCGCGGCCCGCCAAGACCAGCAGACGCAGACTGTGCTGACCGCTGTCTACCTGCTGCCAGGTGGGGAGCCGGAGAAGAATCCCTACATGTAAAGAAGTAAGAAGATGCTGAACTGTATATAGCCCCTGTCTGCCCCTCATTCTTTGTGAAGATGTCCCTTTTGTGCTGCCCTAATGTTCTTTTCGAAGATGACACCCTTTCCTGCTGTACTGCCCCTCATGCTTTTTGAAGATGTCACCCCCCATGTTTATATGTACCGGGCCACGGAACTGGACTGTGGTCCCCGGTGAATGTTTTTGTGTCATGTCTTACCAGGCCACTGGACTTAGTGGTTGGTATGTTGTTTATGTGTCTTACGTTTAAAATGAAGCTGAACGAACTGCCAGGCTATTGGACTTGTTGTAGCCAAGAAATGTATATAGTTGCACCTGTTGTGCCCCCTACCAGAATTATGGGGGAAGTGCCCAAACTGTGCAATGAACTGAAAGTGCACACTTAGATGTTTCTTTATAAGAAGTTTGCAACGTTTAAGTACCTATGCCTCCCATAAAGGGACGAAATGTTTTATTGTTTTATGTTGTTCATAACAAAAATGTTTTGCAGTTCTTCCACATGTTTTTGTTGTTTTTTTTCAGCCCGAGGACGTGCTGGGATTTGCTGTGGGGGAGTGTGGCGCCCCTGAGGCTTCCGTCGCCACAGGTCATTGCACCCCATACAGCGGTGTGATGCCCCATTCTGAGAGAGGAAGAGAGTGAACTCCGGTCCCCTGGTAAATCCACACTACACCCATTGCTAGGAACACACTGGGACCAGGGAAAGTGGCAGACAACCCTCCCATGCTGCATGCTGGGAGGGGTCATAAGACCCATCCCTGCTCCTATAGGGTAGAACAGGGCAACTGGGGAGGTGGGAGGAGCCATCTGAGAGCAGACACAGAGAGGAAGGTCAAGTTTAGTTAGTCTACCTCAGGGAGTGAGAGAGTGAGGAGCCAGCATGTAGCTGTGAAAGAGAAAGGAGGGAGGAGGAGGCCTGCTGGAGGCAGGCAAGGAGGAGAAAAGAAAGAAAGAAAGAAAGAAAGCTCCAAGTCAGATAGGAGCAGAGAAACAGAGGGAGACGCTTCCTGGTGAAGATCCTGGGACTCGGAGGGTCCAGGTGACACCACGTAGAAGACAGAAGGAGTCGCAGGGCCACGGGTAGTCTGTATAGCTGTCGGGGCAGTTTAGAGCTACGGTGGCCTGTTCCACAAGAACATCGGTGGAGGGATCAAGCTGCAACAGGAGACGGTCCCTAGAGACTGGAGGAGTGCAAAGATCATCTCCAAACAGTAAAAACCGAGGCCCAGGGAATGTTGTAGACTCCCCGGGCCAGAACCCATAGCAGAACTTCCAGAAAAGGGGTAATCAGCCGCAGGTGACCCCCCAGCCTGGAGGCTGTAGTGGAGGCCAAGCCAGGTTTATCCTATCAAAGGCAAGGCTAAGGAAGACAGCAGAAGAAAGAGACACTAAGAGAAGGGTACCGGCTTTCACACTCAGAATCACCCAGAAACGGCGGAGGTCCCTGACAGTGGTCCCAGCAGTCCAAGGGTCCCTGCAGCGCTGTGACAAGAATTGTGAGTAAAGAACTTGAACTGCACCCTTGAAGTGGTCTCTGTTATTTCAGCTGCATAGACATTCACAAGCACCAACTGTGCCCCGGGCATTGCTCCACCTGTGGGGAGCAGTACCACCATTGCTGCCATAACATCCTCCCGGAGGCCTCACACAGCAGCGGCGGCTTAATAGCCGCATACCACAGGTGGCGTCACGAACACAAACTTTATTCATCAAGCCACATATTCTACTGACACCCACCAGGGCCACGGAGCCGGGCCCAGCCACCACTGACTACCACCGGACTAGTCCGGCCCGGCACCGGGTGTCCCATAGCCCTGGGGTGGGCGAGTCAAATGTCCCTTTCTCTGAGTCTTAAGGCTGGGAGGAGCTTTAACACTTCAAGGGTTTTTTGGGACTTTGATTGTTTTTTGCTATGTGGATAAGAAATCCGTGACCACTCTGAGCCAGCAGAGATTGACGCTCTGCATAACAGGCAGATAGCTAGCAACTATAAGATCCTCGCCCCATAGCAACAAAATAAGCAAAGTCCCAGGTAACGCCTTTAAAATCTTGTAATATTGATTGAAATTATTTTGCTTTACCAGCTACTGCCAGCAGAGGGCAGCATCACTCTCTTGCGCATGAAGAGTTACAGAACTCAGAACTGTAATGATGGCTGTTCTGTGATGTGGGACTTTTAGGACTACATTGTATGTGGACACTATAATAAACTCTTATTTATGCTGTGTAGACACTCAGAACACTTTGTGGTGCTATCTGAGTACTAGTTGGCACATTGTGAGCATAAGAAACCATTGTGTGGTAATAGTAATTGGATTTATGAGAATACAACTTTGTCAAGTTGAGATGGACAGCCATGCCTAGGTAGATTTGCAGTTGTACCATACTCCTTTCACTTTTGGATGATGGATTGAACAGTGCTCCACGAGATGTTCAGAGCTTGGGCTATTTTCTTTTATTACCTAAGCCTGTTTTTGTCTTCTCCATTACTTTATAACTGAACGGTCTGATGTGTTCCTTGGTTTTCATGATGCTGTTTGATCAGACAAGCCTCTGAGGCTTTCACAGAACAGCTGTAGTTATACTGAGAAGAAATCACACACAGGTTGACTCCACTTACTAATTATGTGACTTCTGGAGGCAGTTGGTCACTCAGGATTTTATTTTGTGGTATCAGACTATAGTGGGCGGAATATAAATGCACATCACTATATTCAGACTTTTGTTTTTAAATATTTAGAAAACCATTTATTTCCTTTACACTTCACAAACTCTCCCTTTATTGTGTTGGTATAGCCCAGTTAATGCCAATAAAATATATTTACGTTTGTGGGTGTAATGTGAAAAAAATGTGGAAAAGTTCACAGGGAATGAATACTCTTTCAAGGCGCTGTAAAGGGGTGTTCTCTATTTGTCTCGTGAGCAGCCTATAGCTGTGCTGTCTTTTTATACTTCCTGGTTTCTGGCAGGGTAGGCACTTGTTAAACCGCCGTCACACGTACTTACCTGCTGAGCGACGTCGCTGTGGGCTGCGAACATCCTCTTTCTGAAGGGGGAGGGACGTTCGGCGTCACAGCGACGTCACACAGCGGCCGGCCACTAGAAGCGGAGGGGCGGAGATGAGTGGGACGTAAACATCCCGCCCACCTCCTTCCATCCGCATGGACGGCGGGAGCTGCGGGACGCAGGTAAGCTGTGTTCATCGTTCCCGGGATGTCACACAGAGCGATGTGTGCTGCCGCGGGTACGATGAACAACCGGCGCAAAGAAAAATAAACGACTTTTTAAAAATGAGCGACGTGTCAATGATACACGATTTGTGAACCTTCTGCGTCGCTCGTAGGTGTTACACGGGACGACGTCATAAACAATGCCGGATGTGCGTCACGAAAACCGAGACCCCGACGAAATATCCTACGATAGATCGTCTCGTGTGACGCCCGCATAAGTCCAGGTCAATAGCGAGAAGTGCGTGTTCTTTATCGTATCAACTGGTTGTTGTGCGTGCAGACTCTTCCCTGTAGCTAGCTCTTCCATCATGATATTGGTGGAATTGCGGTAAATCCCGGATTTTTTTCTTCATTTTTATTACTTTTTATTACATTTTTATTACTTTCCTGCATTTCTTTTTCCCTGAAGAAGGAGACTGTCCTTGTCTCTGAAATGCGTTGGATTACTGAAATAAAAGAAATTCCATTACATTCCTTGTACCAGTGTTTTTTTAGCGCGGCATAGACCCGTTTTCCCGTTTGGCATTTTTATTACGTTTTATACGGGGCCGCTGCTTGGACCACGCGGACACTCACATGCTTACTCAGGAGTTGTGACTGGCACAACCTGACCAGGTGAGTGTACCTCTCTATACTTCTATACGGTAAATACTGGGTAAGACCCTATTGCGCCTTCTGTCTCCCCATCTTTAGCAGCCATATTGTTTAAAGGCATAGTACTCTTAGGGTATGTGCGCATGTTGTGTTCTGTACAGTGCAGAAAAGAATGCACCCTCTTAAACTGTAAACACTGCGTTTGTAAAAAAAAATGCATCCAAAACGCATGCATTTTGGATGCATTTTGCATGTGTTTTGCATACATTTTGCATGTGTTTTGGATGCTTTTTTTTGCAATGTGGTCCCACGGCAATTGAGCTGTGCTACATGCCCGCTGACAGCAGACAGAGTCGCACGATAAGAATAAACTCGGATGAACTTCACCCGACTTCATTGTCATACCGCGGCTCTGTCTGTGTGTCGCGTCCTAATTAGCGTCACCCGTGAAGGACTCACCGGTGACCACTAATCCCCTGAGTGACTGAACTGAGCAGCGCGATCAGCGATGCCGTCACTCAGGTTACCCGCTGATCGTGCGGTTCACTTCAGTTGCTGGGTGGAGCTGACAGCGAGCGGTTTGGTCTCTGACCGCTCCTGTCAGCTTCATGTAGCAGAGCTGAGAGCGTCTTGGGATGTCGTGTGCATTACACCGTACCTGGATGGGAATTTGAAGGTTAATAAAGTGGTGAAAGAGAGTTTTTTTTGTCTTTTATTCCAAATACAGGATTTTTTCTGGTGTATGTGTTTATTTTCTTTAACTTACAGGTTAATCATGGAAGGTATCTCGGGGAGACGCCTGCCATTATTAACCTAGGACTGAGTGGCAGCTATGGGCTTCCGCCAATAACTCCTTATTACCCCGATGACCACTGCATCAGGGCAATTCGGGATGAGCCGAGTAGAGTCCCAGGACTATCGCATCTAATGGATGCGGCAATTCCGGGCGGCTGCTGGCTGATATTGTTAGGCTGGGGGGCTCCCCATAACGTGGAGCTCCTCATCCTGAGAATACCAGCCTTCAGCCATGTGGCTTTATCTTGGCTGGTATCAAAATTGGGGGGGACCGCATGTTGTTTTTTTAAATTATTTAGTTATTTATTTTACTGCACGATATAGACTTGCCCACCGGCTGCTGTGATTGCTTGCAGAGAGACAGCTCTAACTCAGCGTTGGGGCGTGTTTGACTGCAACCAATCATAGACACCAGTGGGCGGGAAAGCAGGGAATATGAGATGGAATAATGAGTGGCCGACATTTTCAAAAGAGTAAAAGCCGCCGGAGCTTTGTGACAGCCGTGCAGCGCCGTGCCAGTGATCCGTGAGTATGAGAGAGAGGGAGAGACCGACCGACGGACAGAGAGGGAGACAGAGCGACCAACTGACAGAGAAAGAGACCGACCGGCAGACAGAGAGGGATTGACTGACATGGATAGACAGAGAGATTGACCGACATTGACAGAGACTGAAAGACCTGCGTTTTGCTTGTCAAAACAGCATGCGGAATGCAACAAAAATGCAGACCAAGTGCATTTTGGTTGCGTTTTGACCCACATCATTGATTTCAATGGGTGGAGAACGCAGCTACAATGCACAAAAGAAGTGACATGCTGCTTTTTTTGCTTTTTTTTCCGCAGCGATTTTTGGCATTTTCGGACTTCTCATAGACTTTGCTGGGGAAGCAGAACGCATGCAGTTTGGTACAGAAACGCTGCAGTTCAAAACGCAGCGTTAACGCATGAAAAATGCAACGTGCGCACATAGCCTTTGGGTATGTAAACTTTTGTCTTTCCAGAAATGAATAAAAATGCCTTAAACATTCTCACTCTCATTATTCTGGCATTTGGTAATTAAGTTTGTTTACATATTTTTTATTTTAAAATTTTGGTTGAAACAAAACAAATTGTTCACACAGTAAAACTTAACAACAATTAGTCAAATTACAATCTAAAGTTAAATTAACATTCAATTTTTGAAATAGAAAAAGTGGAGCACGGGAAAGGGGGAAAACAAAAAAAAAAAAAGAGAAGGGGGGGAGAGGGAAAGGTTATATGATTAAAGAAAAAGGTAAACTAGAGTTATAGTAGAGTTTTGGCTGAAAATTTAAACTAAATCTCTTAACACATAAATTGCTAAACGTAACTATTAGAATAAAAAAGACGGAGAATATAATTAAATCATTTTTACAGCTAGTAGCTACACTAACTCGAGGATTTAATATAATAAGATTGGGATTGAACTTCTTTGACCAAAGATTCCATCTCACCGAGTACTTATCATATAATCTATCTTTCAAAGCAAACTTAAATTCGTAAAGATTGTGAGAGGAAATTCTTTCTATTACTTCATGTATAGATGGAATATTAGTATTTCTCCAGTTGGCAGCGAGGAGATTTTTAATCACTTGTATGATATGACAGGTAATATGTCTATAATTTAAGTTAAGTTCATCTATCCCAATTGATAGCAGAACTAATTCCGCAGAGAGACTAATTTCAGATGAGGTTACATTATGGAGGAGAATTTCTGTATCTCTCCACAATTCCTTTAGTTTTGGACCACTCCAAAAAATATGACTGGTAGTACCTCTCTCTCCACATTCTCTCCAACACAAATCAGAATTTTGAGAAGAGAATCTATGTAGTTTTTGTGGGGTATAATACCACTCAACCAGAATCTTATAATAAGATTCTTGTATGGATATACAGGTAGACATCGAGTATGTATAGGTTAATGCAGATTTCCATTTGTTAGATTGAAATGTCGTATTCAATTGTTTTTCCCAAGATTCCATATATTTCAATTTCTTAAATGTATAGTCATCATTAAAAATTGAATATATGTTTCTGGTATTCCATAAACCTATGTTTAATGGGTTGTTTAGTAAGTCTATGAGGAAAGGTGGGTAATTTTTTTGATAAAAGATGTGTTTCTTGCAGACCCTTCAAACTGACCCTTTATGCGGATGATATTACTTTATCAATCACAGATCCGTTAGAATCTCTAAGAAATATTGACAAGGCCTTACAGGAATTTAATAATATCTCCTACTACAAAATTAATAAACTTAAGTCACAAATTCTTAGTTTCAATTTAGATGACAGCCTAAAAGAAGCTATATATAAAGAATTTAACTATTCCTGGGGGGAAGGTAATGTACCTTATTTAGGTATATTGCTTTCTAATAATTTAAATAAAATTATACCCTCTAACATGAAACACCTTCTTGCTGCTCTGGACAATGTCCTGAAAGCTTTAAAAATAGAAAAGACCTCATGGTTTGGGAAAATATCATCATACAAAAGTATTATTTTGCCAAAAATTCTATATACCTTTAGATGTTTACTCCTTAATATCCCCAATAAGTGGTTAGGAAAAATTCAATCTCAATTACAAAAGTTTGTCTGGCAAAACAAAAAGCCTAGAACCTCTAAAACCATACTATTTAAACACAAACTGAAAGGTGGCCTGGGTGTGCCTAATATACAATCCTATTACCTAAGCAACCTAGTAAAACAAACTCAGTTTACACTATTAGAGAACCTTGATAACAGTTGGATGTCTCTTGAAAAATTCACCACCTGGAATAAAAATAAAAAAGACTTACTCTTAGCTTATCTGCTTAGAACAAATAAAAAATTGCCAAGAAACCCAACTAATAATGCAGAGATAAAAGCTTGGAGAACTCTGCTAAACTGTTTATTAGCACAAAAGGTCTCGATGACAAGTTTAAAAAACATCTCGATAGATACTGTGGAACTGATGATACCAAGAATTAAATTATTAAATTGGAAAATATGTGGTATACTTTTCCTTGACGATATTGTAAGTAATAAAGATATTATTCCTTTTGACATATTACTTATAAAATACAATCTACCAATATCAGAGAAATATAAATGGACTCGTATTGGTAATTAAGTTTGGTTCCTAATCGACCTAAAATGGGAAAGGTTTATTCTGATTTCAAGTTAGATAGTGAGATAAACATGCAAATGTGTATTTTTAGATATTGTATGTAAACTTCTGGTTTCAACTGTACATGACTCATGTTTGTGATAAATTTACTGTAGTAAAATGGTAACATCACTACTTGCATCATGTAGCTGAAGTGCAGCACAGATACATATAGATTCAGCCTAGAGTCTTTGATCAGGAATAGAACAGACAGTTATAGGAAATTTCATGTGTCTTTTTAGATAGTGTATGTAAACATCTGGTTTCAGCTGTATATAAAACAGCAGAATCTAAAATTTAACTTTTAATAGTGGTTTCTCTAAAAAAAGGAAAGGAGAACCTTGCCTTTAATAAAAATATTAATAATGCCACGTGAAGAGTGAGATGCTGTATAGCCCTATAAACTACAGGAGGGCCTATACACCCTATCACATGGCATAAACAAACAGACACAAAGGCTGATTAGATATGACAGCTGAACCAGGAGTAAATGACTGAATTGGTATAGGCAAAACTCCAGACCTCAGGGTCGTTTCACCCTAGTGCTGCCTATAATATTGTACCAAACCACATCCTCATATACCTAGTGAAGAGGATAGGTACACCACCACCTGTAAAGGTGTTGGAACAATCACTTAATGCCCAATGGTTCAAATCAATTCGACAAAGCTTCAGGGTTAATAGTATACTCAAATCCCCACTGTGTCTTTGTCTGATTAGTAAAAAATGGAGCGATCTCACCCGTGTTGGTGTATCTTATTTCCATACAGACAATTTGCCACCATCAACGGCGTATCCACGGACCCTTCCACTCTGGATCCGGGATCCCTTCCAAAGTGACAAAAACTGTCCTTATCCCCAATCCTCCTTCTCCCGACGCGTTTCCTAGATGCTATTCTTCAGGGGAGTTTATATAAGGAGATGCAGGTTTTAATGAAAAAACCTCTAGTGGGTTCACTATAAAAAGAGAAGAACGGGATAAAAAGTGGGAGTCATAATTACAGAACCCCTATACACATCCAGTCTTTAGAGAAAACAAAGAGAAAGCAGGCGACTTACCAGATGGTGACAGCTAGAGTCCTCTCTGCTGTACACCTCTGTACATAACAACCAGGTTTAAATGGTCGCCGCTTACCCGCCGGCGTCTGACGCCACGTCCGCAGATGCGTCCACCGCTTCCGCTCCACACACTGGAACGCAGCGGTGGAACGCAAATCTCACAGGAAGTCACGTCATAACCGCCCGGCGCACCCATGACACCTTCAAGGTAGGAAGTATGAGTGGGACGCAGATGCGCCCATCTGGCCCGCCATTTCGCCGCATCTAGACAGCGCGCTATATACAAGATTCGTCGCGCATGCGCTAAGTCCATTTAAACGGACATTTTTTGCTTATTGCTCATCTGCTCTTACCAACATATAGCAGACAGCGGGGCTAGGGTCCAAAATTACCAGATAATATGCACAAGTTTTTAAACTCAGGAAATCGCCTAAAAAATACAAAACTAGATCTCAAAGAGAAGTTAATTCCCAAAAAGAAATTAATGAAACATGATGGGGATAATTTCTTAAAGAGGACTAAAATGCCAATTAGAAAAAAATGTCAATTAGAAACAAGAGTGTATAGCCCTGAGAGAGACTGAAGAGGCAAAGAATGGCCGATGATGAACCAGATAAGGAGGGAATTAATATTAGCTCAAGGTTTAAAAAGAGGGAAGAAGGAAAGGAAAGACTGCCTGATACTCCACCACCAGCTATAGCTGACTCACACGGCTCGACCTACCTACTTGCGGAGGTCGGCACCCTAAAAAGACGGTGGTTGGCGCCCCCGCTCGTCCGATGACTCTCCCTCCTAACTAACAATAATCCTTCCATCTACAAAACGGGTGCATAAGATAAAGACTCATTTAGACCATGAGGATAGACCGTATTGAGCCGAAAGATCCATCTACATTCTTTCTGGAGGATCTTTTTGTCCCAATCACCTCCTCGCTTGAGTGGTGGGACAACGTCAATACCCTGGAAGGTGATATGGCCAGTATCTCCCCCATGAAGCATGTTCACATGCTTCGCCAGAGGGGTATCATTTCCTAACCTAATGTCCCTAAGATGTTCTCCTACATGCCTTCTGAATTCTCTCTTGGTTTTGCCTATGTACTCTTGTCCACAGGAACAGGTGACTTTATATATAACCCCTTTCGTCCGACAATTGACAAAACACCGTATCTCATATTCCTTCCCTGTATTCTTACTCCAGAAATTCTTTCCTAATCGCACCACATTGCAGGCCACACATCCATTGCAACGGAAACACCCCTTTAGACCGCTCCAAAGCCAGTCACAGCCCGTGCCTCTGTTATCAAAAAAATGGCTGTGCGTCAACCTATCCTGCAAAGATCTAGCCTTTCTGTAGGTTATCTGCGGTTTTTCAGGGACAAATTTGCCAATGTCTGAATCCATTTTAAGGATCGACCAATGCCTCTCCAGTACCTCTCTCATAGCCTTTGAACCGTTATTGAATGTGGTAATGAAGCTTACCAGCTCAGCTGTATCCCCCATTTTTGGCGGAGGGTGCAGGAGAGCAGGCCTTCCAACTCCATTGATCTCTTCTCGTGCTTGTTTAACAATCCTGCCAGGGTACCCCCTTTCACGGAATCTACCCTCCAGGTCGTCGAACTGTAGCATACATTTTTCTTCATTAGAGCAATTTCTCTTGATTCTGGAAAACTGACCCTTAGGGATGCCCTTTTTCAAAGCAAATGGATGAGCACTCTCCCATCTTAATAGAGAGTCAATAGGTGTCATGGAGCGGAAGCGGTGGACGCATCTGCGGAAGTGGCGTCAGACGCCGGCGGGTAAGTGGCGACCATTTAAACCTGGTTGTTATGGACAGAGGTGTACAGCAGAGAGGACTCTAGCTGTCACCATCTGGTAAGTCGCCTGCTTTCTCTTTGTTTTCTCTAAAGATTGGATGTGTATAGGGGTTCTGTAATTATGACTCCCACTTATTATCCCATTCTTCTCTTTTTATAGTGAACCCACTAGAGGTTTTTTCATTAAAACCTGCATCTTCTTATATAAACTCCCCTGAAGAATAGCATCTAGGAAACGCGTCGGGAGAAGGAGGATTGGGGATAAGGACAGTTTTTGTCACTTTGGAAGGGATCCCGGATCCAGAGTGGAAGGGTCCGTGGATACGCCGTTGATGGTGGCAAATTGTCTGTATGGAAATAAGATACACCAACACGGGTGAGATCGCTCCATTTTTTACTAATCAGACAAAGACACAGTGGGGATTTGAATATACTATTAACCCTGAAGCTTTGTCGAATTGATTTGAACCATTGGGCATTAAGTGATTGTTCCAACACCTTTACAGGTGGTGGTGTACCTATCCTCTTTACTAGGTATATGAGGATGTGGTTTGGTACAATATTATAGGCAGCACTAGGGTGAAACAACCCTGAGGTCTGGAGTTTTGCCTATACCAATTCAGTCATTTACTCCTGGTTCAGCTGTCATATCTAATCAGCCTTTGTGTCTGTTTGTTTATGCCATGTGATAGGGTGTATAGGCCCTCCTGTAGTTTATAGGGCTATACAGCATCTCACTCTTCACGTGGCATTATTAATATTTTTTATTAAAGGCAAGGTTCTCCTTTCCTTTTTTTAGAGAAACCACTATTAAAAGTTACATTTTAGATTCTGCTGTTTTTTGGTAATTGATTATTTTCACCAGTGGCTGTATTATACATATTTCAACTGTATATACCCACATATACAAACACCTTTTGACTTTCCCATGATGCTAAACAAAGAAGCTTCCAAAGATATGACACGGTTTTTGTCCCTCACAGCAGATACAGTAAGGCTGCTTTCACGCATCTGGTTTGTGCTGAGCGGCACAATCCGGCTCAAAAACATATGCAACAGATGCGTCGAAAAAAACGGATCCGTTGCATACGTTTTTCCATGCGGGCCGTCTGGTTTTTGACGGATGTGGCTTGATACTGAGCATGCACAGTGCAAAAAACCACATCCGGCAGCCGGCTTGCATTGTGAATCGCGCCACATCGCGCTGGATCCGGCGCGATGCGTTTTTTTTCACCACACAAAAAAACGTGCCAGGCAACGTTCCATCCGGCCACCGCATGGGCTAAATATGCCGCATCCGGCAAAAAACGGACGCAACGCAAGGCCATGCGGCACAATACGGTGCTAATGCAAGTCTATGCGGGAAAAAACGCAACCGGCGGCAAAAAAAGGTTGCGTTTTTTCTGCAGAGCGCCGTATTGTGCCGCACGGCAAAAAACGGATGTGTGAAAGCAGCCTAATAGGGACAGACATCAGCAGACTCAGCATTGGAATGAGGAGCTTGTGCATCCTGGGAATACAAGGGAAATGTGACAATTCAAATGTGTCTCTGTTGTAAACTTTGCAGAGAAGACATGGCTGGAAGATGTAGTCATGGTGCTCTGGGCCAGACTGAAAATACGGGAAAAGTGAACAAGTCCATCATAAAGAACATCACCTGTAAGTCATTATCTATAACTTTACTTTAATTTCATATGTTCTGCAGGACTGGTATCTACAACTAAATAGTCATTACATAAAGGTAATTTTGGTATTGGTCTTTGTGTAGAGATTTATTTTAAAGGGAACCTGTCAGGTAATTTATGTGTTCTAGCCTAGTAGCAATGTGATGTGTGGCCTAGTAACCCCTTCCTACCCATCCTTGTGTTATAATATTGTGTAATGTGCATGTATAAAAATGTTTTATTACTTATGTGTATCCTATGTAAATGTGCAGGGGCTCTAGCCCCATGGGCATCGCTCGCTCTGTGGGCGTTTGCATCTTTTCCGTGGTATCACACCCCAGTGTGTCCCGTCGCTCCTTGAGATCCCGCTCGTGCGCAGTTACCATTCCCGCAGCCTTGTTTGGCAGCTGGTGCTTGCTTTTTGGCTTCAGACGCGCACTGCGCATGACCGGAACCGCAGAGGTCTTCTGAGCATGTGCAGCGTTCTTCTGAAGCCAAGAAGCAAGCACCCGGATAACAAGGCTGTGGGAATGATAAGTGCGCACACGCGGGATCTCAGGCAGCGACGGGATGTCTCTCATGTAAATACATGGTATCACGCCCACAGGGCGATGCAACGTCCATGGGGCTAGAGCCCCTGCGCATTTACATAGGGTACACATAAGTAATAAAACATATTTTTATACATGCACATTACAAATTAATAAAACACCGGGATGGGTAGGAAGGGGTTACTTTACTAGGCCACACATCACACTGCTATTGGGTTAGAACTAGTGATGAGCGAGTACTAAAAAGCTCGGGTGCTCGAAGCTCGGGCCGAGCATCCCAAGATACTCGTGTACTCGGGCCGAGCAACGAGCCCAATGTTATCCTATGGGAGACCCGAGTATTTTTGTGAAATGACCCCCCGGCAGCATGGAGAAACCCTAAAAATGTCACAAAAGTCTCAGAAGAGTGCTCAAATGACATGGCAACAGCATGGGGAAGACCCCTTGAAGCATTTATCACTGAAAAGTCACAGCTGTGAACAATTTTGTCCGCGTTTTACGCCATTTTTACGGACTCACCAGAAAACCTTCCAAAATGACCCCAAAATGATTTTTCATGGCAGAAATGTTAAGGGCACATACGCAATAGTGAGATAGAGCTGGTGTATGTTACTTTTTGAGATTAATACATGAAAGATTTTACGTGAAAACATTGTGTGGCACTCCGATGTCCCTGAGAAGAGACGTACATGAAGGCCTCTTGAGTCTAATGTGCCCATTTTGAGGAAGTGAGTCTTTGTAGTATTTTCCTTTGCCAGGGCAGTCCAAAATTGTGAGGTTCACCAATGCCCCTGCATACAGACGTGCATGAGGGCCTGTAAACCTGAAGTGCCCATTGGAAGGAAGTGAGTCTATTGTAGTATAGCCCTTAGGCAGGGCAGCCAAAAATTGGGAGGCTCCACGTTGTCCCTGGATAGAGACGTGCATGAGGGCCTGTAAACCTGAAGTGCCCATTGGAAGGAAGTGGGTGTATTATAGTATAGCCCTTAGGCAGGGCAGCCAAAAATTGGGAGGCTCCACGTTGTCCCTGGATAGAGACGTGCATGAGGGCCTGTAAACCTGAAGTGCCCATTGGAAGGAAGTGGGTCTATTGTAGTATAGCCCTTAGGCAGGGCAGCCAAAAATTGGGAGGCTCCACGTTGTCCCTGGATAGAGACGTGCATGAGGGCCTGTAAACCTGAAGTGCCCATTGGAAGGAAGTGGGTGTATTGTAGTATAGCCCTTAGGCAGGGCAGCCAAAAATTGGGAGGCTCCACGTTGTCCCTGGATAGAGACCTGTTAGGTTCTTAGAGCCTCCGTGCTTGCATTTAAAAAACGCACGTGTGTGCCTGTTGGTGGCAGCTTTCCGCTGCATTTGTGTGAGTTTTGCAAAAACTTGGATATAACGCACAAGTCTAGTGAATAATACACATCAGCACAGCATTGCAAAATGCGCAAGGGCGTTGTCAACGAACAAGGAAGTGGACGTGATGGTGGTGCAGGCAGAGACCGAGGTTGTGTGCAAGCTCTAATTTCGCCACAACAAAGGGCCACATCTAGTCGCTCGCACGTCCTGTCCCAAATTCTTGGGGACCGCAGCAGTACACCGCTCTTGAACCAAGACCAGTGTCAACAGGTTGTTAGTTGGATAGCGGATAATGCTTCTAGTCAGATTGGCACCACCACAAACACTCTGTCTTTCACACGGTCAAGTGTCAGTAGCCGTGATACTGCACCGCACATTTCAGAACCTGATCCTCCTTCCTACCACCAGGCCGAGTACACGTCCACGGACATTACTGATCCCACACTTGTACACTCGGAAGAGCTGTTCGTTCACGTTTCCATTCACAAATTCTGGCCTCTCGCCAGCTCCTGTTGAAGTGGGCCATGACGAGATTGTATGTACAGATGCCCAAATATTTGAGCAGCCACGTTCTCACGAAGTTGGCAACGTGTCTCAACAAGGGGTGGACGATGATGAGACACAATTGTCAGGAAGTCAGGAGGAGGAGCAGGGTGCGGAAGAGGAAGACGACGTGGTGGATGATCCAGTAACTGACCCAACCTGGCAGGAGGATATGCAGAGCGAGGACAGCAGTGCACAGGGGGAGGGAGGCGTAGCATCCCAACAGGCAGTAAGAAGCAGAGTGGTGGCCCCAGGCAGACGTCAGGCAACTGTTCCCCGGAACAACACGACACAAGGTGCCTGTACAAATGTTAGGTCTTCCCGAGTCTGGCTGTAATACTATTGTATGTATTGAGGATTTCGATTGCGTTAGGGCAATGACAACCAGAGACGAGTTCTTGGTGCAAGACGTTTATAATATGCAACCAGCAAATATGTACATAAACGGAACAAAAACACAGTAGAACATAAATACAGGAAATACCTTCCAGGGACGGAGCGAAAGGGAATTCCCGGGACCGCGCACCGGACTCCCCCAGGGAGACCACCAAGAGCGAACCCCTATACAGGGACTGTCTGGCAATCACCCCAGAAGCCCTAAATGCGCAGCAGCCGGGACACAAAAGGGCAATAGGTAAGTCCAAAAATGTCCGTACGTGATGTGAGTCCAGAGTGGTATTAAACGGAAGGAACCGGGCAGAAGTACCGACCAAAGACGGCAAACGGAGTCCGGGCACAGCTAGATGATACCAGATGAAGTCCAGAGTCGGTGTCGGTTGTTTTCCAAGAGGATCCGAATAACAATCAGGAACCAAAAGCAGCAGGGCAGGAGCACACAGGAAGCAGTATACTCAGGCACTGGACTAAGCTTTAGGGGCGGCTTTTAAACAGATGGACAGGAAGTAGGGCAACAGAACAGAAAACTCCATGTTAACAAAGGGCAAGCTCTTTCAAAAGAAAACTGGAAAACCCGGAACTCTGACACTGGCAGTTTTTTAAGTTGGCTCCAGATGATTCTAAAAAGGCCATTTGCAACACCTGCCATGCCAGCATCAGCAGGGGTACCAAAACTAGCAGCCTGACCACCACCAGCATGATCAGGCACATGTCAGCCAAGCACCCGACTTTGTGGGAAGTACAACAGAGTCGAGGAGCAGTGCTTGCTGATGTCACTGCTACGTCTTCGCTGGTTGTGCATGCGAGCCAATCCCCTGTCCATGCTGCCTGCGAACAAGCCTCCTCCACTCCTGCACCTGCAGTTGCCTACGCAGAAAGAACACCATCATCAAGCACGTCCTTGTCCCAGCGCAACGTTCAGTTATCCATTCAGCAAACCTTTGAACGCAGGCGCAAATACACTGCCAACACCCCACATGCCACAGTTCTAAATGCTAACATTTCGCGACTGCTTGCGCTGGAAATGTTGCCTTTTAGGCTGGTTGAGACAGAAGCATTCCGCGACCTGATGGTGGCAGCTGTCCCACGTTACTCGGTCCACAGCCGCCACTATTTCTCCCGGTGTGCCGTCCCCGCATTGCATAACCACCACGTGTCACAAAACATCACACGTGCCCTGAACAACGCTGTTTCAGCCAAAGTCCACCTAACCACAGACACGTGGACAAGTGCATGTGGGCAAGGCCGCTACATCTCGTTGACGTCACACTGGGTTAATATTGTGCAAGCTGGGACCCAGTCTGAGCGAGGGACGGAACACGTCCTTCACACACCAAGTTTTGCAGGCCCTACCTCAGTCAGGGTTTCACACACACTCTACAGCTCCGGAATGTCATGCTCCTCAGCCTCCTCCTCCTCCTGCGCATCCTCATCCACTTTACCCTCCACACCAGTCCCAAGCTGGAAGTGTCGCGGGCGGAGGAGGGGACGGTGCGCTCTCCCACTGCTCGGGTCCGGCTGACGCTGCTCTACGGCTGCTGCTATCGCTCGTTGGCTCGAGCGATGGCCGGATCCCGGGGACTCGAGCGGCGCTACTCGCCCGTGAGTGAAAAGGGGTGGTTTGGGTTTTGGGGATATTGTCCGTGACGCCACCCACGGTTGTGGTGATTGTGTGGACACCACCGCTGCTCTGGACGGGGATCCCGGGAGCCTGTGACAGGGAGCAGCTTTGTTGTTATTTCTCCCCTCCGTGGGTAGGGGGGTTGGTTGTCCCGGGTGCTGGTGATGGGGTAGAGATGGATGACAGGCGGGTTGTGGGGCCTGATGAGGTGCAGGGTCGCAGGGGCAGCGCTGTGCCGCACGGCATGGAGGTACTCACTCAGCCCAATGATGATGACACAGTTCACGGTAAAACAAGTGGCTGGATGGACGGGTCACTCGTACGGCTGCGGTTGTTCCTCCCTGCAGGTTAGTGATGACTGTCTCTCCCTGCACCTAAGTTAAGTGTTGGTAGTGATGGTTTCCCAACGGTAACCCGCTCCCCGACCTGGATATGGGCCGGAGGAGCCCCTTTTGCCCACAGGCGCTGGCCCTGGGAGACGGTTGCCCTTGGCGGTGGCGGTGTCTCCCCTTCACGGTTGTACGGTTGCCTTCTATCTGGACTTGGCTGTTTGGAAACCCTGAGGTTCCCTTCACTAACGGATTTGGCAAATTCACGGCAACACCAAGCCTTGCCGGGATCCGAAAGTCCTCTGCCAATGGTGCTGGCTTCTCTTTGTATACCGGTCCGGTACGGCCGGGTCACCACCCGTCCACGGTCCTTACGGCAGACTCCAATCGGCCTCAACTGCAGACGGTCACCACATCCTGCCAACCTTGCTGTCCTGTCCGGTCCACACACCCGGACCAACTTCAGGCTCTTTGCTGTCACTTTTCTCCTCTCTACTACTTTCCTCCTTCCACTTCCTTAGCTTAACTCTCACTGCCTGTGTTTTCCCTCCTCCTCGGTGGGTGGAGACCAACCGCCTGGCTCCACACCCTGGTGTGGACAACAGCCCCTGGGGAAGGCAACTAGGATTTTGTGTTTTGACTATGATATGCCTGCAGGGAGTGTGGGGTGTTTAAGTGTTGTGCTCTGTGGCCCCTGGCTTGTCCAGGGCGACACAGAAGCACTGCAGCACTGCCTCGGCGAAGCGGCAACAGGCAGTGCTGAAGCTAATCTGCATAGGTGATAAACCCCACAATGCAGAAGAGGTGTGGACAGCTCTGAAACAGCAGGCAGATCACTGGCTCACAACTCTGAACCTAAAGCCAGGAAAGGTCGTGTGTGACAATGGCCGGAACCTGGTGGCGGCTTTGAGGCGAGGCCAGCTGACACATGTTCCATGCGTGGCCCATGTGCTCAACCTCGTGGTTCAGCGGTTTCTAAAGTCATACTCAGAGCTGTCTGATCTGCTGATAAAAGTTCGCCGCCTGTCTGCACATTTTCGAAAGTCACCTACTGCTTCAGCCGGCCTTGCCGGCTTAAGACGCCGTTTGCATCTTCCGGCACACAGACTGGTGTGTGATGTCCCCACGCTTTGGAATTCAACTCTGCACATGTTGGTCAGGATATGTGAGCAGAAGAGGGCAGTTGTTGAGTACCTGCATCACCTAAGCCGTCGGGAAATGGGTCAAACTCCACACATAACACCTGAGGAGTGGAGAGGGATGTCCGACCTATGCACCATCCGCCAAAACTTTGAGGACTCCACCAAGATGGTGAGCGGCGATGACGACATTATTAGCGTCACCATACCGCTTCTCTGCCTTCTAAAATGGTCTCTGCTCAAAAAACAACCATGATGCATTGCAGGCGGAGCGCGATGAGTTTGAGCAAGAAACAGTAGTGGGTGTGGGTGATGATAACACACAGCCCAGCCTCGTCTCATCACAACGTGCAGTGGAGGACTATGACGAGGAGGAGGATGAAGACATGGAGCAACTCTCTGGCCAAATTGAGGATATGACATGCAGTCATATCCTCGGTTCAGCGTGGCTGGCCAGAGGACAGGGTAGATGATGAGGAGGAGGAGGAGGAGGAGGACAGCATGTTCAGTCATCGTGTTGGTCAGGATACTGAAGTGATGGCTGTTAAGAGTCTGGCACACATGGCTGACTTTATGGTAAGCTGCCTGTCTCGTGACCCTCGCGTTAAGAACATCTTGGCCGACAATCATTACTGGTTGGTAACACTGTTAGACCCACGCTAAAAGGACAACTTTATGTCTCTTATTCCCGAGGCGGAGAGGTCAGGCAAAATGCAGCAGTTCCAGAAGGCCATAGTCACGGAAGTAGGCAAAGCATTCCCCTCACAAAACGCTAGCGGCATAGGTCAGGAATCAGTGGACAACCAAGGCGTACAGCCGAGAGGGGCACAAGTCCAATCCGCCAGAGGTAGGGGAACAGTCTTTAAGATGTGGGACAGTTTTCTCAGCCCCTCACATACCACAGCCCCTGAGGTGAGGGGTAGTGCCACAAGAAATCCTAAGTTTGCCCAGATGCTCAAGGAGTACCTTGCAGATCAAACAACTGTACTCCGACATTCCTCTGTGCCTTACAATTAATGTGTATCCAAGCTGGACACGTGGCATGAATTGGCTCTCTACGCCTTGGAAGTCCTGGCCTGCCCTGCCGCTAGTGTTTTGTCAGAGCGTGTTTTTAGTGCCGCAGGTGGAATCATTACAGATAAACGCACCCGCCTGTCAACTGTAAATGCTGACAGGCTGACTCTGATCAAGATGAACAAGGGTTGGATTTGGCCAGACTTCACCACACACACCAACAGCAAATTACAGCGGAATTTAAAGTTTGTAACGGGAATTTGCCATGTACCTCCACTCACCCATGGTAACACACTTCTGGACTTTGGCTAATCGCTGGACTGCTCCTCCTTCTCCTCATGCGCCATCATGGTGACCGTTACAATAGTTAAGCCGTTGTTTCAGGTATACCCCCAGTGGTAAATTTTTTCGCCCATTCTTTCTGAATGGGCATTACAACGACAGGAGACCCGCTCCTTTGCAATGGGAACAATGTTTTGAGGCCCTCATGCACATCTCTATCCAGGGACAATGTGGAGCCTCCCAATTTTTGGCTGCCCTGCCTAAGGGCTATACTACAAAAGACCCACTTCCTTCCAATGGGCACTTCATGTTTACAGGCCATCATGCACGTCTCTATCCAGGGACAATATGGAGCCTGACGCTGCCACCGACTGCCACACACGTGCTGTTTTTAAATGCAAGCACGGACGCAATAAGAACCTAACTGGTTTTTAGGAGCGACAATTACTGAGAAGTCTGACACTATCAGACACTGCTGACTGACGTGTATTATACACTAGACTTGTGCGTTATATAATAGTTTGTGCAAAACGCGCACCTGTACGCTGCCACCGACTGCCACACACGTGCTGTTTTTAAATGCAAGCACGGACGCAATAAGAACCTAACTGGTTTTTAGGAGCGACAATTACTGAGAAGTCTGACACTATCAGACACTGCTGACTGACGTGTATTATACACTAGACTTGTGCGTTATATAATAGTTTGTGCAAAACGCGCACCTGTACCCTGCCACCGACTGCCACACACGTGCTGTTTTTAAATGCAAGCACGGACGCAATAAG
Source organism: Anomaloglossus baeobatrachus (assembly GCF_048569485.1). NCBI lineage: Eukaryota > Metazoa > Chordata > Amphibia > Anura > Aromobatidae > Anomaloglossus > Anomaloglossus baeobatrachus. Next base: position 445,328,928 of record NC_134356.1, read on the forward strand.
AACCTAACTGGTTTTTAGGAGCGACAATTACTGAGAAGTCTGACACTATCAGACACTGCTGACTGACGTGTATTATACACTAGACTTGTGCGTTATATAATAGTTTGTGCAAAACGCGCACCTGTACGCTGCCACCGACTGCCACACACGTGCTGTTTTTAAATGCAAGCACGGACGCAATAAGAACCTAACTGGTTTTTAGGAGCGACAATTACTGAGAAGTCTGACACTATCAGACACTGCTGACTGACGTGTATTATACACTAGACTTGTGCGTTATATAATAGTTTGTGCAAAACGCGCACCTGTACCCTGCCACCGACTGCCACACACGTGCTGTTTTTAAATGCAAGCACGGACGCAATAAGAACCTAACTGGTTTTTAGGAGCGACAATTACTGAGAAGTCTGACACTATCAGACACTGCTGACTGACGTGTATTATACACTAGACTTGTGCGTTATATAATAGTTTGTGCAAAACGCGCACCTGTACGCTGCCACCGACTGCCACACACGTGCTGTTTTTAAATGCAAGCACGGACGCAATAAGAACCTAACTGGTTTTTAGGAGCGACAATTACTGAGAAGTCTGACACTATCAGACACTGCTGACTGACGTGTATTATACACTAGACTTGTGCGTTATATAATAGTTTGTGCAAAACGCGCACCTGTACGCTGCCACCGACTGCCACACACGTGCTGTTTTTAAATGCAAGCACGGACGCAATAAGAACCTAACTGGTTTTTAGGAGCGACAATTACTGAGAAGTCTGACACTATCAGACACTGCTGACTGACGTGTATTATACACTAGACTTGTGCGTTATATAATAGTTTGTGCAAAACGCGCACCTGTACCCTGCCACCGACTGCCACACACGTGCTGTTTTTAAATGCAAGCACGGACGCAATAAGAACCTAACTGGTTTTTAGGAGCGACAATTACTGAGAAGTCTGACACTATCTGGACTGTTTTACACTGTGTACACCAGCCCCAGATATGATGAAGGCTGGTATACGGTCACCACTAGGAATGGCTATATACCCTGCCTGCCTGCCTGTATACTGCTACAATAGTCCTGACAAGGACTCTTCTGGTCACTAGCCTGTATTCCGACCTGGCTATACCCTGCCTGTATATAGCAACAATAGTCCTGAGAAGGACTCTGCTACTGTACTCCGACCTGGCTATACCCTGCCTGCCTGTATACAACTAGAATAGTCCTGAGAAGGACTTCTGGTCACACTGTTTGCAGCCCTGCTCCGGAACTAACTATAAAGGGCCGCAAAGCTTTCCCTGAATCAGCGACACTCTCCCTACACTGAATGTCTGAATAGCTGTGAGCAGAGCACAGCGCGCCGGCCGATATAAAGGCTCGGTCACGCTGTGCAGGCCGGCCAATCACTGCAATTCCACAACTAACAGGGCTGTGGCATTGCAGTGGTCTGCCAGCCAATCCCCGCATGAGGGCTGGCTCTCAAAAGAGCGCCAACATGCAGAAATGAAGACCACGAGTACAGCACGAGTATCGCGAGATTACTCGGTCCCCGCCGAGCAGCCCGAGTACAGCGATACTCGTGCGAGTACCGAGTAGTGACAAGCATGCTCGCTCATCACTAGTTAGAACACATAAATTACCTGACAGGTTCCCTTTAAATAACATGATCTGCTGAGATTTTTCTATCCCATGATTAGGGGGTGCCAACATATTTGTAGACTTCAAAAAGGGGTGCTACAGGTAAATTGTTCCATTTGGCATATTCTTTCATTGTTGAATGTAGAGATTAAGCCATTAGCGCATGGCAGTAAATCTGCCAAGAGAGGTAAACTGTTCAATAAGGAAGCTTCACAGCTGGGACCATTACAAGTTTTAGCATTAATATTTCAGATGGAAGAGACTTTGCATGTAACTATTTCCTGAAGGCTTCACCAGCTGCCTGTAGAAAACAGTGACAAAGAGAATGCAATTTTTGATAAAATAAACTTAGATGCTAAAATAATAAATACCAATTACACTACATCACCAAATAGAGAAAAAAAAATCAAAAGGATTTTAATAGCAGCATCAGGTTGTGAGGATGCTTTGATGTCAAATATGTGTGAAGCTAAAGGGTAAAATGCAGCATCCAGCAAAATCTGGAGATTCTGAACCCCCTCCCCCAAAATACTATAGTGTCAACATATGAAAACCACGTAGAAACCTATCACCTGTTTTTTTTTTTTTTTTCCAAAACGTTTTTTATTGATTTTTCAAATTTGTAAAAACATGACAAGTATCATTGCAAAAAAAGAACATTCGTCTGACAAAATGTGACATAGAGGTGGGTGATACCCCAATTTGGAGTTCCATGTTGCTGTTCGATTTAAGATAGTATACAGTAACATTAAACCAAAACAGAGGTAATGAAATATAATATAACATATGCAATACAATTCGTTAAATCTCTGTGTCGTCCCTGAATGATTTCAATTTTGCTAGCGTGTCTTGGTATTCCCAACCGTCTCGTCTCCCCCTCCCGCCAGAGCCCCCTCCTAGGTGATTCTCAGTTTACCCAGGCTGTCCTGGATATCGCTCAGGATATACCACTCCGAGTGAACAAAAGGTGCCATCAGGTTAATTATTTCTCCCTGTGTGAATTGGCTTTCAATAAAATGTCTCCATCTCACAAAAAACTTGGCTGTCAACCCATCTTTATCCCTCTCCGCTTCTAGTTTTTCCCACTTCAGAAGGTTGTGTAATTCGCCCACAACCTCCTTTATGGATGGGCCCTCCCTTTGAATCCAGTGTTTTAAGATGCAACGCTTAGCTATCATGACTATGTCATGCGTTATTGCGTATTTCCTCTTTTCCTGCGTGCTCGGTCCTCCTCCTACTCCTCCCTCAAAGGAGTGGAAAATCCACACCATTAAGTCTAGTTTGCTGAAAATTCCCCATGTTGACTGGGCAAATAGTCTGACTTGGTTCCAGAACCTAGCGATTGTCTCACATTCCCATAGCCCATGCAGCATATCCGTTTTTTCTTTTTGACACTTAGGACACCACCTATCCCTACCTGGTATGTTGAAACCTATAATGGCCCTATGTAGAATTCTGAATTGAGTGTCTCTCCATCTCTCATTGGTAATATGTTTCCGCACTTGTACCCATCCTCTCAGTATATCATCCACCACTTCTTCCCTTCCCAATTGTTTCCCCCACGCTTTTAAAGTCCGACTATCCTCCCGTGAGATAAGCACCCCCCTTAGCGATCGATAAATTTTAGAGACATTTATACTTGTTACATCACATTCCAGTAACTCATCAATCGAACTTCTGTTCAGCTCTCTTCCAACCACACCCAGGTCTCCTATTATTCCATGTTTCAATTGTTCATACTGGATGACATGTGAGCTATTAAGGTTGTACTTATCCAACACTTCCCGACCTGTCATCCACCTCCTGTCCTCCACATTCATAACATCTATCATTCTCCTGACTCCCCTCTCTTTCCATCTAGTAAATAGCTTGTTTTCTCGTCCCAGGGGAAAATTTGGGAATGCCCAGGGGTTCAAGTACTTGGACACTTTCCATGAGAGCCCCAGTTTTTTCCTTACCGACTTCCATGTTAGCATGGTGTCTCGGAATATAATTGAGTTCCTTATGTGCCCTTCAACCCTGGATAGTGGGGAGTGCAGAATGGACGTCAGATCCCACGGTGACGCATATTTAGTTTCCATCGCATGATCTGAGTGCCTACTCGTTCCTCTCACCCAATCAATTACATGCCTCATGATACATACAAGATTATACCCTTGGACATCTGGAAAGTTTAGACCTCCCTCCTCTGCTGACTTCATCAGCGTACGCAGCTTTATTCTGGGTTTCCTTCCCCTCCACAGAAATTCTGTATACGCGGAGTTGAGCTTATTCACATCCTATAGTTTTAGCAATAGCGGGATTGTCTGGAAGGGATACAGCAGCCTAGGAAAGCTCATCATTTTTATCAGGTGGCATCTTGCCAGTAATGGAAGTGGCAGACCTTTCCATCCCTTTAATTGAACTATAATTTTCCTGATTAGCGGTCCATAATTCAAGTTATAGATTGTTTCCACCGATCTTCCTATATGCACTCCCAGGTATTTAATTGAAGATTGTGCTATAAAAATTCCACATAGACAGCCATCCCTTATTTGTCCCCCCATTGTCCCATGATGCCCCTTTAGGAACATGATCTCGCATTTTTTTTTGTTCAGTTTGAAACCGGAGAATGAGCCAAATTTTTCAATCAAGGCAAGAGTCTGTGGCAAATCCGCACCGGGGTCCCCCATATAAAGTATGATGTCATCAGCAAAAAGCGCTGTCTTTACTTCTGAACCCCTTATCTTGATTCCTTTAAAGCTATTTTGTCCCTGTAGTATTCTTGACAACGGCTCGATTGCCAGGTTGAATAAAAGAGGAGATAATGGGCAGCCCTGTCTTGTTCCCTTCATCAAAGGGAACACGTCTGATAGAAAGCCCGGAGTGTGTACCCTAGCTCCCGAGTTGGCATAAAGGTTTCTAATGTAAAGTCTCATCTTGCCTACAATCCCTATGGCCTCCATTACCCTGTCTAACCACCCCCAATTTACATTATCAAACGCTTTTTCTGCGTCAAGTGTAACTAGGGCAGGTCTAGCCCCTCCCTCAGTGAGACCCAGTCTAACCGCGTCTACCACTAGAATTGTCTTTCGGATATTGGTAACGGCATTTCTCCCCTTAATAAACCCCACCTGGTGATTCGTAATGATCCTAGGTAAGATCTCGGCCAGTCTATTAGCCATGATCTTGGACATAATTTTTAAATCCTGATTTATGAGCGATATAGGTCTATAACTAGAGGGATCATCCAGGTCCTTGGTTCCCTTGGGGAGTAATTTAATATATGCTATGTTGGAATTTTTGGGTATTTCCGCCCCTCCCAGGAAAGCATTAAAGACTGAGGTTAGATCCGGCGAGATCAGATCCTTCAGAGCCTTATAGAATTCACTATTGAAACCGTCAGGTCCCGGTGCCTTGTTGGTGTTAAGCTCCCCAATTGTTCTCGTCACCTCCTCTACTGTGATATCTGCGTTTAAGGCACTCAAATCTTCCTCCGTCAAGCTAGGCATTTGGGCTTGTCTTAGCCACTCTGCCTCATCAGTCATGTCGTTATTCCCTGACCCATATAGTTTTCTATAGTAATCTCCCAACAGTTTATTAATGTCCTTAGGATCCGTAGTCACCTCTCCCCCCTTTGTTTTCAGTTTAGAGATCACTGTCATCTTTCTGCTGCCCCTTGCCAGATTGGCCAACATCCTTCCCGCCTTGTTGCCAAACCTATGTAAGTCAACCTCCTTGTGCGACCAGAATAGTTGTTCCTTTTTTTTGGCCCATTCGTCAAATCCCTCTTTTGCCTCCAGCCATCTGCCTTTTGTCATGGGAGATCTATTTGTCACATAATTTGTATATGCTACCCGTACTGCTTCACTATGGAAATTATAATTCTCATTGGTTTTCCGTTTGATCATTGCTGCGTACCCCACCAGACGGCCCCTTAGGACCGCTTTTGCCGTTTCCCAAAATATCACTGGGGACTCTCTATGTTCCTTATTGTCCTCTGCGAATTCTCCCCACCACTCCTGTAGCACCTTGTGGAAATTTTCTTGCCTGAGAAGGAACGATGGGAATCTCCATATGATATCTGTACCTCTCCTGAATTTCTCTCTAATGCCCAATCTCACCGGACTATGATCAGAGATCACCATATTCTCTATCACACAATCTTGCGTACCACTCAGTAAGTCTTGCGAGATCCAGAACTGATCAATACGTGACCAGCTATCATGAGGGTGAGAGAAGTGTGTATACTCTCTGTCATGTGGGTGAGTTAGTCTCCAGATGTCTTTCAGTCCTACGTCTTCTAATGTTACATCCCTATTGTCTAAACTCCTGCCCACATTAGCTGTCCCCTCCTCGCCCCTCCTCCTATCTTCAGCTGAGTCTGGGACGGTGTTAAAATCGCCTCCCACTATAATGTTAGCCTCCCCATCTGCTAATATGATGGCCTTTATGTCATCATGAAATGTGATTTGTTGTGAATTTGGGCCATAGACATTATAAATACTGAGTTTACCCGCTGGACTAACGATTGTTAAGTGCTGCCACCTTCCATGGTCGTCTGCCTCATGTGCCACTACCTCATGACTGAATTGTTTATTTATTAGAATCATAGTGCCCGCTTTTCTACCTTGTGCCGCTGCCCCGTAAACGGTGCCCACCCAATGTTTCTTCATGCGGAAAAAGTCCTCCCCCCCAAGTGGGTTTCCTGTAATAAGGCAATGTCTGTCTTTAGTCTTTTCAGATGTCTCAATATCATTGCTCGTTTGTTAGGTGATCTCAGCCCTTTAACATTCCACGTAGTTATCTGTATCATGTTTACCTGTGTATTCTGCTTTTACTACTCCCTCCCCTATGGGCCCCTGCATCAAGGAAGACGAGATGTTCGACACTAGAATCACAGTTGGTACCACAAAATCGACACTCCCTTTCCCCACCTTGCAAGTATAACAAATACAACAAAAAGCATGTAACTGTAAAACATATTTTCCCTTCCGAGAAATCCACGGCGCTTCCCGCCACGTTGGTGAGCTCCCCTATTCCTAGCCAAAATATGTAGCTCCCTAATCACCCCCCAAAAAATATATGTTCCATCCCCGGACTAACTTGAATAAGCCTTTGAAAATTATGCAAAAATTAGCACAGTATGTCAAAACCTCAGCAAGATTCTCCAGTCCTACTTATCTCTGACTCCAGGTAGCCATCAGTCCGCCCAGAACAGGCCCACTTCATTTGAATTTGGATGATGTTCCTGGACAAAGGAGAAAAAGAAAAAAAAAGACCAAGGGGAGAGAAGATGGAGAAAGAAAGAAGAAGAACAAAAAAAAAAAAAAAAAAGAGAGGGGGGGGAAGAGGACCCAGACTTTGGGATGTTTTCCTCTCTTTTCTCCCTTCCCCCTCCTCCTCTCACCTCCCCAACCCTCTCTCCGTAATGCATCCTCCTCAACGCCTCTCCCTGTTTGGGAAGAGAAAAAAAAACAGGCAAAAAAAGGAAAAACAATGAGCGAGTTCCAGTTCAGGTATCATGGTTTCTCTCCAAGGGTTGGTTCCTGTGTTCCAGGCGAGAATTATGCTGTCGACCCGGGCTTGGCCTCCTTTCCTCCCTGGTCTCGACTTGCTTTTGTCCCCCAAGACGTCCCACATCTCTTCCTGAGCTTGTGGGGGATCCTCTTCTATTATTCCCTTCTCCACTAGCTCCTTTTTCTTGCCTTTCTGACCTAGTCTTGTTGAGCTCTGCCATGAGAATGTTTTCTGCTTCTTTGTAGTCCTTGTAGTATACAAACGAGCCATTGGGGTTTCTAACTTTCAGTGTAGCAGGGTATAATAGCTGGCACTTTACTTTTTTGTTGTACAGAAATGAGCAAATTTTGGTAAATTCTTTTCTCCTTCTGGATACTTCCGCTGAATAATCCCCAAAAATTAGCAGTCTGTTGCCTTGATATTGTAGTGGACGCTTTCGTTCTCTAAAGGCCCTCAATATTTCCTCCTTATGCTTATAATCAAGGTACTTGACAATCACCTGCCTGGCTCTTATCGGGGTATTCTTGTTTGAGTTTTGGCCCTCTCCCTTATTCGCCTCCTGGTGTCTCAGTGGACCCACTCTGTGGGCTCTTTCAACTCTGAATTTCGCCTTTATGCCCAGGGCCTGCGGTAGCTCCAACTCGCATATATTATCCAACTGTCCAATCGACACAGACTCTGGCAACCCGACTATACGTAGGTTGTTTCGTCTCGATCTGTTTTCCAAATCGTCTGCTTTATCCTTCAAGTATTCATTAGATTTTGCTAGAGCTGCTATTTGTGCTTGCATAGCCAGTATTGTCTCCTCGGAGTCAGATATTCTCTGCTCTGATTCTGCCAGTCTAGAGGCATGGGCATTTATCTGTTTTTGCATATTAGCTAATGATGTTTGTATGGCTGCCTCAATAGCCACTTTAACCTCTTTTGACAAGTGTGATGTCACTTCTTCAGCCAGTTTTTTATAGTCCACATTAAGCTTTTGTGTGCACTTGTCTTGGCCTGCAGGTGGTGCTGTTTTCTTAGTTCTCTTTGTCTGGACTGGGCCACCACCTCCATCCCCCAATAACTTGCAGGCTTGTGATGTTGGTGTAGTAGGCTGCTTTTTGTTTCCTTTGGAAGGGGTACTATGAATTCTTGCATTTGACTTCCTGTGAGTCTGAGTGGGATTAATCTCCCTGTGCTGTTTGTCAGTTTCATCCTCCAACACTGCTGTGTCTTTGAGCTGCCCTGCTTTGCCTGCATCTTCTCTCCCCTCTGCCTCCATATCCCCTTCATCCTCCCATTGCGATCCACCGTCATCAGTCCCCTGCATCCACCTCTCTCCTGCTGTGTCCTCCTGTGACTCCTCGCTCATATCTTCCTTATCTCCTTTCTCCTCGCTCATATCTCCCTTATCTCTCCCCTTCCAGCTCTGTGTTTGCTTTTCTGTGTCTCTCACCATGCGTTCAGGCTCCTCCCCCATCAGGCTCGGCGCCATTATCTTATCTTCTCCCCTGTCCATATCAAAGCTTCTCCAGGCTGACTCACGGCTCCCAGAGCTTCTCAGGAGGTACCTTTCCATAGCTGTCTGCTTTAGGTAACCTCCTGTGCTGCTCTCTGTTTGGTGGCTCGTCCGGGGGGTCTGTTTTTAGTCGGTTTCTGTGAGGGGTGGCAGGAGATTCTCCTCTAAGCTTCCACCTCAGCCAGGACAGGAACCGGAAGTTCCAATCACCTGTTTTGATATTACTTTGACTGGACTTTATTACCCATTTAGAAAAGGCAAGACTGATTAAAGGGAATCTGTCAGCAGGTTTTTGCTGTGTACGTTGTAATGGTTAACACACAGATTTGAGCTATGCCTCTCTTATGACACTGTGTGCAGTTATTTACTTGCTATGTTTGTTTTAGCTTCAGAAGATTATCACTACTAGGTCAGCTAGAGGTCAGCTAGTCCAGCATGCCCCCTGTTGTGATTAGCAGATCACTGTCTATAGACATTGTATTTAGAAAGCTTGGTGTGGTGTGGATTAGCTTTCTCAACTTTGCTGTATTGCTAAATCTAAAAACTCTGATTGTATCAAAACCAATGTAAACTAAGGGGCACTTTGCACACTGCGACATCGCAGGTGCGATGTCGGTGGGGTCAAATTGAAAATGACGCACTTCCGGCATCGCATGCGACATCGCAGTGTGTAAAGGCTGGATGATACGATTAACGAGCGCAAAAGCGTCGTAATCGTATCATCGGTGCAGCGTCGGCGTAATCCATGATTACGCTGACGCGACGGTCCGATGTTGTTCCTCGCTCCTGCGGCATCACACATCGCTGTGTGTGAAGTCGCAGGAGCGAGGAACGTCTCCTACCGGCCTCACTGCGGCTTCCGTAGGATATGCGGAAGGAAGGAGGTGGGCAGGATGTTTACATCCTGCTCATCTCCGCCCCTCTGCTCTGATTGGCTGCCTGCCGTGTGACGTCGCAGTGACGCCGCACGACCCGCCCCCTTAACAAGGAGGCGGGTCGCCGGCCACAGGGACGTCGCACGGCAGGTGAGTGTGTGTGTGAAGCTGGCGTAGCGATAACTTTGCTACGCCAGCTATCACCACATATCGCTGCTGCGACGGGGGCAAGCACTATCGCACTCGGCATCGCAGCATCGGGCTGCGATGTCGTAGTGTGCAAAGTGCCCCTTAGTGATACATTGTTGGATTTAGGTTTTTTTTTGCCTACTTCATGCTGCTCTCAGATGAGGCAGCAAAAACCTGCTGACCAATTCCCTTTAAAGGGAAAGTGCCACCCAAAACAATTGTTTTCAACAAGTGTGACATACTGTTGTTTTATTTTTTTTTCAATAGACCATTTTTTAATGATATAAAATATCGAAAAATTAATCAAAAAGTTTTGATACTTTCCAATTTTATACACATTAGGTAGCAATTGCATGGAAACCTAACGTACTGCTAGCTCACCTTACAACTTCAGTTAGGCTATGTGCGCACATTGCATAATTTCATGCGTTTACGCTGCGTATTGCACTGCAACGTAAATGCATGCGACCTGCGTCGCCAGCACAATCTATGAAGATTGTGCATCATCCATCTGCTCGTTGCGTTTGAGAGCGCAGCGATTTGCATGCTGAAATTTTGATCCAAATCACTGCGCTCAAAAAAGTAACATGTCACTTATTTGGTGCGCTTTGGATGCTGCTCCCACTCTGTCTATGACCCCCTTCACACGCACGTGTCTCCGGTACGTGCTAGGTCCGTGACCGCATGTACTGGAGGCACAAGCACACGTAAACCCATTAAAATCAATTATTATTATTATTATTGTTTATTTATAGAGCACCATTGATTCCATGGTGCTGTACATGAGGGGGTTACATACAGAATACATATACACGTTACAATAGACAGACTATCACAGAGGGAAGAGGGCCCTGCCCTTGCGGGCTTACATCCTAAAGGATTTTGGGGAGGAGACAGTAGGTGGGGTGTAGGTTGGGCGGCAGCTCCGCACGGTGGTGGGGCGGCAGCTCCGCACGGTGGTGGGGCGGCAGCACCGCACGGTGGTGGGGCGGCAGCTCCGCACGGTGGTGGGGCGGCAGCTCCGCACGGTGGTGGGGCGGCAGCTCCGCACGGTGGTGGGGCAGTGAGGTCATTGTAGATTATAGGCGTTTCTGAACAGATGAGTTTTATGTGCACGCACGTGTGCAGCCATTGGCCCGTGCCTCTGTGAGGAGCAGACGTGAGCCCGTGTGCTCCACACGGATGCATGTCCGTTTTTCTCCTGCAGCACGGGTGTCACACGGCCCGCACCCGTACCACACGGATGTAGTGTGGATGCGGTCCCGTGTGACACGCGCCGGAGAAACACACGTATCAGGAGAAAAAAATAACAAAACTTTACTCACCTTCTCCTGCCCTGCTGTCTCTGCCGCTGCTGTCACTTGCTGCCGACTGCCACTCATTATGCTCATTTAATATTCACTTCACTGCAGCGGAAGCGGCAGCAGCGGGGAGTCTGTAGGGCTGGAGACCGAAGATCAGCACCACGGACAGCGACACCAGGGACAGGTGAGTTGAAAGTTCTCGTTCTCCGTGTGTTATCACGGATAACACACGGAGAACACACGTAGTGCCATAAACACGGGTCACGGAGGGGAAAACGCACCTTTGACACGTCCATGAAACACTTGCGTCATTTTCACGGACTTGTGAAGGGGGCCTATGGGAGAGGCAGCATCCAGAATGCATGAAATCGGCATCTATTCTGGAGACACACTGCATCTATTACGCAGTGTTTCTGCAGCGATTTGAAGCGCACATGCACTGACAAATCGCTGCAGATTTTTCAGCATGGACACTACGCAATGTGCGCACATGTTGGCAGGATCTGCTCATATGTGCCTGGCATCACTACTCCCCTCTCCTTTTGGGTGTTTGTGAAAGGATAAGTTTTGGATCACAGTGCAGAGACATTTTTGGTGACTGCAATGTGATGCTGAGATGTGGATAGTGGAATCGAAGAATGCTGTCAGCGCTGATTCTGGATTTTTTGGTAACTGAAGCAAAAATTTAAATGGTGTTCTTCCATGAAGTGCAATATAAACATGCTAGTAATAAATACAATTCCTTCCTTGTTTTTTGTGGTTATATTTTAACAGCATTCAATGTGTGGTAAAATGAGCTGGTAACACGATTCTCTATAGATTTTTTTATTGTTAAAATTCATAAAAAATAAAGAAATGTTTTTTTAAAAAATAAAATAAATGCTTTGCATTTGCATTTTCCAAGGCTCATAATGTTTTTTAATTTTCCATTGATGGAGCTGTGTGGGTGCATGTTTTTTGCATGCACAGCTGGTGTATTTATTGATACCTATTTGAGGTACACAAGTTGGTATGATCATTTTTTTATTGCATTTTGTTAAGCAGGTGAGATGATCGAAAAACTGCAAGTCTGGTATTTTCTGTGTATTGCATTTACTATACGGGTTAATTAATTTTAGATTTTGCTAGACCAGACTTGCATATGCTGCATTTACAAATACTGTATATTTATTATTTTTAATGGGTGATAAGTTGGGGGATTCCAATTAATTATTTTTATTTTTAGTTCAGTGATGACCAGGACTGGTGTTAGAAACATTGGGGTCTTCATTGCAGTGTTACTCATATGATGTCATGCCAGCTTGGTTAACCAAATGAGAAGCCAAGAATGCTGGGAGGTAAGGAGATGATTTGAAGGCCCAATATCCAATGGTCACAGATTACTGATCTGGCTGGTGGACCGGAGTCCTGTAAATCTGCAATAAATACCGTTCACAATCTACCCAGCAGTGGGATGTTCAAGGAAACTCCTCCCAAGGTGTTATTGTGCAATACTCAGAGAGGCTGAAAAATGTCTGCTCCGAATCTGACGGCCTCACTTAGCATGTTAAGTGTTCAAGTACATGACAGAACAATTAGAAAGAGACTGAACAAGTATGGCTTGTTTGAAGGATTGCCAGGAGAAAACGTCTTGCTAAAAAGAACATGGCTTCACGGCTGAACTTTGCAAAGACAAAACAAAAAAAGAGCATTTTTGACCATAATGACTTGTATAAACCAAACCCAGCATATCGGAAAGGGGGTAATCAGAACATGATTAAGACCTGAGGCGTCGAAACGCGTTGTTCTGCTGCCAACCGACTGATATGCTGTACCTGCTGGAATTTTAATATGCATTGGCACAATAAAATGGATTTTTAATTTTCTCATTCCTGGCGCTGGAACTCTTTTCCTTTTCTATTATTAAACCCAGCATATCAGCACAAGCATCTATATATATAATTGCCTTATTCTGTCTGTCTATCTGTCTGTCTTGCTCCAAAATTGTGTCCTTACGGTGACAACCAGCGGATTGGCCGCTGGCCTCGGCATGGCCCCGCCCCCCCAGCATGGATTGGCCGCTCGGCTCGCCCTGGCCCCGCCCCCCATGGATTGGCCGCTCGCCCCGGCACCCTGCACGCATTGGACGCTTGGCCAGGCCCCGCCCCCTCACGCATTGGATGCTCGCCCTGGCCCCGTCCCCCCACACGCATTCCCCGAACCCACATGGAGACGCCCGACACCCAGGTGACTGCTGCAGCGCCCGAAGCCCACACCGCAAGACAAAGTGGAGAAAAACCACTAGCACACGTGTGCCGGAGCCGGCGTAGGCTGGTATCCATAGTACATATCGGGTAACTATAGAAACCGCTTTCCTTAGTTACCGATGTGTAAGATGGTTACTAGCTTACCCCGGCTCCCGGCACACGTCAGCACTGTCGCTTACCTTTTCTCCACTTTGTCGCATCCGGCGCGCTCCCGTGCACTGTGTACACTACAGTTGCCGCGCGACAACCTCCGATCACGTGTTTTCATATGACCAGGAAGTTGCGGCGCAGCCACTGTCCTGTACAGTGTACAGTTACACACACACACACACACACACACACACATAGCAGACACACATGGATACACCGACGCATACACACATAGCACACATGCATGTATACACACACACTGAGCACATATACACACATAGCAGACACACATGGATACACTGGGCGCATACACACAGCGCACATGCATGTATATACACACACACACTGAGCACATATACACACCTAGCAGACACACATGGATACACTGGGCGCATACACACAGCGCACATGCATGTATATACACACACACTGAGCACATATACACACATAGCAGACACACATGGATACACTGGGCGCATACACACAGCGCACATGCATGTATATACACACACACACTGAGCACATATACACACATAGCAGACACACAAGGATACACTGGGCGCATACACACAGCGCACATGCATGTATATACACACACACTGAGCACATATACACACATAGCAGACACACATGGATACACTGGGCGCATACACACAGCACACATGCATGTATATACACACACACACTGAACACATATACACACATAGCAGACACACATGGATACACTGGGCGCATACACACAGCGCACATGCATGTATATACACACACACACTGAGCACATATACACACATAGCAGACACACATGGATACACTGGGCGCATACACACAGCGCACATGCATGTATATACACACACACACACTGAGCACATATACACACATAGCAGACACACATAGATACACCGAGCGCATACACACATAGCACACATGCATGTATACACACACACAGCAGACACACATGGATACACCGAGCGCATACACACAGCGCACATGCATGTATACACACACACACACTGAGCACATATACACACATAGCAGACACACATAGATACACCGAGCGCATACACACATAGCGCACATGCATGTATACACACACACAGCAGACACACATGGATACACCGTGCGCATACACACATAGCGCACATGCATGTACACACACACACACACACACACACACATACTCTGCTGTACACTCACCCAGCGATGCGATCCCCGGCACTGAAGTCCCCAGCGCTGTTCCTGCTTCCAGCTCCTCAGGGCACTGAATATTCAGTGAGTATAATGAGCGGCGATAAGGAGCGGGAGGCAGCAGAGCCGGAGACAACATCGCTGGAGAAAAGTAAATATAGAGAATATTTTTATTAAAAAGACCCATATTTTCTCTGGGGCGCGCAGCATCCGACAAAGTCAAGAAAAGCCGGATGTGTGAAACCACTAGCTTACCCCGGCTCCCGGCACACGTGTACCGGAGCCGGCGTACGCTGGTAACCATGGTACACATCGGGTAACTATAGAAACCGCTTTGCTTAGTTACCCAATGTGTAACATGGTTACTAGCTTACCCCGACTCTCGGCACACGTGTGCCGGAGCCGGTGTACGCTGTTAACCAGTGTACACATTGGGTAACTATGGAAACCACTTTGCATAGTTACCCGATGTGTACCATGGTTACTAGCTTACCCCGGCTCTCGGCCCATTCAGATCATTGGTCTCCCACTGTCAAACACGCCGATGCGTGCTGCACAGCAGGAGACCAACAAGCAAAAAATAAACCAGCACTGTCGCTTTGCATAGTTACCCAATGTGTACCATGATTATCAGCTTACCGACGTACGCTGGTAACAAATGGTACACAATCCTGTAACTATGGAAAGCGCTTTCATTAGTTACCCAATGTGTACCATGGTTACCACCTTACCCCCGGCTCCCGGCACATGTGTGCTTGAGCCAGCGTACGCTGGTAACCATGGTACACATTGGGTAACTGAGCAAAGCGCTTTGCATAGTTACCCAATTGTGTAACATGGTTACCAGTGTACGCCGGCTCCCTGCCCATTCAGATCGTTGGTCTCTCACTGTCAAATACGCCGATGCGTGCTGCACAGCGGGAGACCAACAAGCAAGAAATGAACCATCATTATTCAAGACTTGCTGATTATATTATTATTCAATCTGCTTCCCTACATACACATTCTAGACTACCCGATACGTTAGAATCGGGCAACCTTCTAGTCTCATAATAATTGTCAAGTAGACATTGGTAGGAGGGTTATGATTTGGGTTTCTTTTGTACCAATGGAATCATGTGCCTTTCAATCATTGAGTCCTCCATGAACGCCTCTGTATACCAAAGTGTTCTAGGCTTCAATGTGAGGCTGTGTATCCAAATCCTAAAGCTTGACTGAAACTGGGGCATGCAAAAGAACAATGATCCCAAGCACATTGGAAAATCTTCATCACAATAACTGAAAAATAAATAAAATACAGACCTCAACCCATTGAAAAGTTGTGGCAGAACTTTAAGACAGCTGTGCATAGACGAATGCCGACTATCCTTAATGAACTAAGTAATTTTGTAAACAAGAATGGCCTAAAATTCCTTCAAAACATTCTGAGACACCAGTCATACCACATATAAGTACTTCAAGTTGTTGATGCTAAAAGTGGTTCTACAAGCTAAACAAAAATTTTCATTAATAGGGTGTTCTTAATTTCCCACAGATTGCTTTTGCATTTTAGTCTAGTTTTTGGTAAATAAATAATGACGCTGTATAATTTGTCATGTTTTGTGCAGGGCTGTGGAGTCGGTAAGCTAAACCTTCGACTCCGACTCCTCAATTTCCCTTGCACCGACTCCGACTCCACGACTCCGACTCCGACTCCTACATATATTGCTTATAGTTAAGTGAAAAATTTATTGTAGTACATGAACATGTGTATGTGAACATCAGACATTTAATAATTTTTATGATACAATAATCAAGATATTTGGATAGAACATAAAATATATTTATTGGAATACAACTTTAGAACACAAAAAACTGTAATAAATTGTAAATATGTAATACACTATGTAATATACAGTAGATTACATATATATATATCTTGTGTCTGTATGTATATATATATATATATATATATATTACATATTGTATTACATATTTACAATTTATTAGTTTTTTGTGTTCTAAAGTTGTATTCCAATAAATATATTTTATGTTCTAACTAAATATCTTGATTATTGTATCATAAATATGATTAAATGTCTGATGTTCACATTCTACTACAATACATTTTTCACTTAAATATAAGCATTATACTAAATGTTATTATTTAGTATGTTTTTGTTGAAAACTGATTTTTGCCACTTATATAGTGTATTACATAGTGTATTACATAGTGTTATATATACCATAACACTATGTAAGTGGCAGAAAACTGTTTCAACAAAAACATACTAAATAACATTTGTGCAGTCTATGAATTTGTTCTAAGATTTGTTCTAAGAAATAGAATTGCTTCCATCAGATTCTCCTTCGCAGATGACCTCAAATCTGACCTAATAATTTTAAGGCTAGAGAACAACCTCTTACAGTACAGTACAGTACAGTAACTTGGGTTGGAGGCAAAGCTGTAACGACATGGGCAACATCTCTAACAATTTCTGGGTATAAAGGAATTGCCTCATGCACAGTCAGTTTTGATGAATGGTTGAATTTTTCTATTTCTTTGAGAGCAAGTGAAAAATGTTACTGAAATCTAGTCAATCTGCTGCTGTAGGAGGCGAGTGAAATCTTTTTCCTTGCGGCAATGCTTTGCCTGCTCCATGTCATCCAAATACTTCTCAAAGTTAAACTCCTCATCTGATGAGGATGAAGATATGACAGTAGCACTGTCAGGCCCCAAGTCCTCTTGCGCCTGGCAGTCCTGTATGCGCTCATCCTAACTGCTACCTCCCTCAAAGCTTATTTTCCTTGCCAGGAGTTAAATCCTCAGCTTGTAATTTTTTAGTCACGGTAAATGGGTGATTAAGCAATTCCTTCAATTCAGCCACCTGTGTCCATTGACCTTCATTTAATGTTACTTGAGGGTTCACCATATCTATAAGAAACGATTTTAGTTCAAGCAATCGCTCAGTCATTAAATAAGTGCTGCCTCACCGAGTGGCTTGATCAACAATTGCCCCTTTCCCAGCATGTCTCTTCAAGATGGAATCAAATTTAGGGGTTCTGGCAGCAATAACCAACTTCCTCACTTTTCCAATTAGATTTCCAGCATGTCCGCCCAGTTTCACACATGCGGCTTTTCGCCGGTTTGGCGGATGCGGCACACGCCAGTACAGTACGATACAGCACAGTGACAGCGCTGCAACTTCCGGGTCACATGCTTCGTTCACATGACAGCATGTGACCGGCGTTTGTCGCACTGCCACTGTACTGTATACACTGTACTGGAGTGCGCCGCATCCGCCAAACCGGCGAAAAGCCGGATGTGTGAAACCGGGGTCCCTCTTGCAGACTATCTCTTATTGCCAGCTGCAGCGTGTGCACAACACAGCGCATGTGATGAATATGAAAGTGTTTTGAAGCAGCTTCAACAAGATCATCTAATCCTAAAGTATCATTTTGCTGTTCTTCTATTGTAATATCTGTTTGTTCCTCAGTTACATGAACAGCACTGTGGCCTTCCATCTCTAACATACTAAATCCTAAATGTTCTTCTAGCTGTTGTTCATTACTCTCATTCATCAGTTTAATTGTACTTATCAAGTTTGAAGCATTGTTCGTTACAATGGCAAGAACCTGTTCTTTTTTGAGTTCGCAATCTTGCAGAACTTTTTCCACTAAGGACTGGAGAAACTGGCCGGTTTGATGAGCTTTAGTATCTTTTACTGCTAGTTGCTAACAATTTCTTTCTTGTTACAAACATATCGAACATTGATGGCAAAATAATTCAGTGAAATGCAGTGACTCTGGGCATCCCAGCAAAGGCAATAGGTTTCAAGATAGGACATTCAGACACATCGTTTTGTGAGGATCCAAATAATGAGCATGTCAGTTTGTGTGGCCTTTTTCTAATCTGCTTTTACTATTGAAAGCATTATTTATGAGCTCAAAAACCTTTCAGGTGATGCGGTTTTTTAAAAAGCTGATCTGCTTTTGCAGCTGACAAACGTATTCTCAAAAAACGCAGCAAAAACGCTGTGCGAGAATGTAGCCTTAGATCAGCAATAGAAGAGCCATTTATAGGACATTTCATAACTTTCCCAAATTCCTATGAAAAAATATTCAGCACATTCTGCATTGCACTACTGTCCCCAATTTATTATATATTTTAGGAGTCGTAGTCGGTGCATTTTATACCGACTTCGACTCCGACTCCACCAAAATGAGCTCCAACGCCGACTCCACGACTCCGACTCCACAGCCCTGGTTTTGTGGTTCATATTAGGTTGTATTTGCCTAATCTTAAGATTTTCTGAGGACTAGATTTTATTTATTTAAGACCAGATACCTAAAAACATAGAATTCAAAAAGGGTGCATTTGTGTTTTCTCATGATTGTATGTCGGCTAAGTAAGTTTGTATCCCACGTGACGTCTATAATTGTTGGAGTTGTTGGCAGTGTTAACACCGTGTGATGCCCTGGCAAAACCAGGTAGTCACAGATGACTGTACCCCCCACCTAGGGTACAGGAATCGCTTCCTCCTTGGGAATTAACACCACACATCCCACACATAGGAACATCAACCACAAATCCTAGTCGCCCCCCCATGGCAGCCAGGACACACCAGTGGGCGTGACCAGGCGGATGGGAACACCCACCTAGGGTTCTTGAGGTGACAAGGGGCGGGAACCAGTCAGTTGAAGTTTGAGTGGAGTTGGAGGAGAGCAGACAGAGTCAAACAGTGAGGGTCTGCAGTGTGGTCAAGGTTGGAGCCCTTGGACCACGGGAGAACCGACTAGGTGGCAGACGGCAGTGTAGGACCACAGGCGATGGAGATCCGGTTGCAGGAGACCTGAAGTGGACTGGGGCAGGGTTGTAGCCCACCGGCACCGACAACGGGAATCCGGTCCGGAGGCCGTGCACAGGCGGGGTACCTGGACCCTAGGACGAGGCAATCTTCAAGCCCCTTGTTAATTGACCAGCGGGACAAGGTACCAGGCCTTGTTTCCGAGGAGAGAAGCCCAGATAGAGAAAACCGGCAGCCCAACGTGGGGGATAGGGTGTCCGCCAAGAACCAATTAAATCCCACAGGTCAGAGTTTGTGGGCAACGGCTCCCTCTGTGCACAAAGCTGCCGGGGAGCGGATTTCTCCCGTTCCAAGCGGGTTTAATCAACACACAGCACGACACAAGTGCAGGAGGAAGGGTCCCTACCTTGTCAACCCATGTGCGAATCCTTCCTAATTGTGAGTACACTGGTGTCATCCGGTCCGACCTGCCGACGGCACCCCAGCACTGCTCCATACCTACACCCGGGCCCCCCAGGACTACACTTCCCCCTACCTGTGGAGGGGATACCACCTTGCTGCCCCCACACCATCGGTCCCGGACGCCGGCCCCGAGAGGCAGCGACGGTGCCACCATCCCATCACCGCAACCCATGGGTGGCGTCACAGACAATCTCACCTGTAAATACTCCCTTTTTCACTGTTGCGAGGACGGGCGGTTGCACGAGCCCCGGGTCCAGTCACCACTTGAGCCCCAGTCACGATCCCGGATCCTAGTGTCACTCGAGCAGCCCCAGTTGCCGCAGCAGAGGCGGCACCCGTCCGCGACAATAGTTGTGAATGACAAGGGTTTTTTAGGGCCTGGCTACTGGCCCCCTGGTAACGGAAGACCCGACTACCAGCCCCCAAGTAGTGGAGGACGCGGCTGCCAGAAACCCGGTAGCCGATGACACGGCTGCTGCAACATGGGCAGACTGTAACTTGGCTGCCTTTGACCTGGAGCCTAGATAAAAAGAACCTGCAGACAAAAAAGCGCAATAGGGTCTTACCCTGACAGACAGGGGGTGATAAAGGAGATGATCCTACTCACCAAAGATGGTTGTGAAAGGCACAACTCCTGTAACAGCATAAATCCGGATCAAAGGCAGCAGTACCCCAGGTGGCTAATAACAGAGAGAAATTGTAGAATGGGGCTTTGTAAACTGCGCCAAAGATCACTGATGAAATCTTGGATTAATGTAAACTTTTTATTCTTGCACAGGTCTACACGTTTCAGGAGACTCTGCTCCCTTCCTCAGGACCAAACAGGCATAAGTTACATCAAATCTGTAGAAGTGTATGTCTGCCTGTATATATACAGGTGTATATATGTCTGGCAGACATACACTTCTACAGATTTGATGTAACTTATGCCTGTTTGGTCCTGAGGAAGGGAGCAGAGTCTCCTGAAACGCGTAGACCTGTGCAAGAATAAAAAGTTTACATTAATCCAAGATTTCATCAGTGATCTTTGGCGCGGTTTACAAAGCCCCATTCTACAATTTGTTATTTGACCTGGAGCCAGGAGCGTAAACTCTGGACGGTGCTCTCCCAGGTTTGGCTTCGGGGGACTGCCCTGCTGAGCAGGAGGATCGAGAGTGGGCCATCTACCAAGCTACCGTCTCACAGCTGGCTGATGAGGATCAGCTGCGGCAGGAACGGCTTGCAGAAACAGAAACTCGCATCCTGGCTGCAAAGCAACGGCTTCGGAAGGCCAATCCATTGGCCCTGGGCCCGCTGCGGGTTAGAGTGGTCACCTGGTTTGACTTAGAGCTAGGGTGGGGCTTAATTTCGAAGTGGAGGCTTGCAAGGGAGATCTTTGAGTCCCGCCGAGATGTGGCCTCCCACCTCCACAAGGGTCACCTTGGATGTAACCTGTATCCTGGTGATCAGGTGACCTACACCCAGCACAAGGCAAAGCGGGGCTGGTATGCCCTGGATGTGGAACTGGGCCAACAGGAGAAGGCAGCTGCAGAGCTGGCATCCCTACCAGAGGTACATCCAGAACCAGTCCCCACTTCCCATCAGTCCCCAAAGAAACCCAGTAAGCGGGATATGTGCACCCAGACTTTGGGAGAGAACGTCCTGAGACCGGCTGGCCTGGACTTCCCCAGTCCCAAGTAACTTGCTATGGTTTATTTTTCCGAATGTAAATAACGGTTAATTTTTCCGCACTTGATTTTTTTGCGTTTATAAAGGACAACCAGGCCACAGGACTAATGGTGGTCGGAACTTATTGTATATAGTTGCACTAGTTGTGCACCCTACCAGAATTAGGGTGGCTTGTAAGTTTTATATCCTCAAGAAAGGTCTGATAACCGGAAGCGGTGCACTGACCAGTGGCACAAAAGGACTCCAGTGGTTTCCATTCATTATCGTGTTACAGAAAGAACGTTTTGTATCGCTGACAAAAAAATTTAAATGCTTAATATTTGCACTGTTTTTATAATGACAATGGTCTTCTGAAGTTGCATGCTGCTAATGATCAGTACTTGAAAATGTTTTGATATTGTTTTGATACTTTGACCTGTACAGAATTAACCTGTTAAGTAACGTTCATTGATAGTGCCTCCCATAAAGGGAAGATTATGTTATTTGTTATATTGCATATTGAAAAATTGTGGTGTACTGACTTTGTTTAGTTGCTGCCCGGGAGTGCTGTCATTTACTGTGGGGGAATGTGACGCCCCTGAGGCTTCAGTCGCCACAGAGTACTGCACCTGATTTAAGGTGTAGTGCTTAACCAGGATCCGGAGGAGGTCAGTACTGGTTTCACCACTTACACAACTCAAACACACAACCAGGTTGCCCTCCCCAATGGTGACTGGGCTAGGGTTGGGTCTTAATGTTGTCTTCAAACATGGGGGGTACCACCAACTAGTGACAGGGACCCAGGGGAGGGGTAGCCACAAGGGGGAGTCAGGAGCCAACACAACAGTTAGAGAGTTCTCCAGCAGGAGAGGAAAGGACCAGATGTGTCTTACTGGTGCTCCGGTGGGACACAGGAGTTGTTCTTGCGGTTGCCGAGGTGAGAGCCTAATCGCTCCCTCGGAACTGGTGCCACGCAGGGTGCAGGACCCTAGGGAAGATCACACTTCAAATTGGTTTTCCAGAATCTGGCTGGACGGGGAGATTGCAAGCTTCCGTGGCCACACAAAGCCTGATAGCACAGTGCCATATAGGATCCAGGGCCTTGGACAGAACCAGGCCCCATTGCGGAGCCATGGAGCCAGCAAATAGGGACAAGAGTACTACTTGAGACGGACCGGGGTCCCCAAGTAGCTTTAAGCCACGGGGATCCGACACACAGGGCGCTAGGAGGAAGGACCCACAATGCACCACATCGGACTGACCTCCGAAGAATTATTGGTTCGACGGGGCTCGTCACAGCGAGTGACTAGTATTACCCAGGCGGGTGGCACAAAAGAGTGAGTAAAGACACCTGGAACCGCAGCATCTGACTCGCCTCAGCATCACTACTCGCCTCATCTTCCGCTTATTACCATCCACCCCGGAGGACAGCGACAGCAGCGGCGGCTAATCTCTGGCCACGTACCACAGGTGGCATCACAACAATATTCCTACTACAGCCCCCATTATCCTCCCTCCTTATTGGTGTACACCTCGGATAACGAGACCGGGCAGGCCACCGCGACATCCCAGACCACCACACCGGCCCGGCGATGAGTAACTCAGGTACAAGACCCCGTGCCTGATTCCCCCTGCCCCCTGGGTGCTACACTTCCACTTTCCAATAATACCACTCATAGGTGATTATGGAATATTTAGGAGGGAAGCAGTTTCATCAACTGACTTGTTACAACGGTGGCTTCTTATTACAGGACCTCACTAATTCAGGCATTTCTCTAGAATGACCCATTTTTACACAAATGTCAGTAAAGGCAGACTACAACAATTTTTATACACCTGTGATAATAGAACTGAATGAAACAAATTCAATGATTAAGACATTTATCCTGATACACAACTGGTAACCTGGAGTAGGATCAATTACCCATTGATAGATAATGTGTGTACATGAGAACATAGCAATTCCACACATTTACTTGATTTCTACCACTAATCTCATTTTCTTGCATGCATCTTTACTTTCAATTTCTCTGGAGAAAAGCGCTTATATGGTAAGTGGATTGTTTGAAGGTTAATAGTCTGGAAATGCATTGCAGCTATGAAATTGGTAGGGTGCAGCAGAAAGTATAATGACCTTTGGAGAGCAATTACCCCAGATATTGGATATTTGTTTTGATGAGAACATTTTCCCGCTAATACAATGCGCTTGTGTTATTGCAGTAGCCCTTTATATATTGGTACTATGTGAATAGGGCTAACGATTTTCTATCCTGAAAAAGACAAAGACACATTACACTTTAAACTTGCTATTTATCCTCTTTAATTGTATACATGTGAGGTGAAGATTTGCTGGCGCAGGGACAGTAAGACGTGAGGTCACAGTAGGAGATGTGAGGTTACTGGATGGGTTCTGAAGGGCTCCTTCTTTAGTACCCTTTCCCCCCAGTTCATAAGAAAGGTTAAAAAGTGCACCATATATTGCCCATATTATATTAGTGTGCAGAGATGTCAACATGACACCTATTTAATCACTTTTTCACACTGCTGTCTTGCTATACATAAAAATCCTTCAGATCTTGTATTCTATCCATTCAAACATATCACTCATTCAACTACCAAAGAAATATATATATTGACATTTTCTATTATTCAGGTAAATTTATGTTCACTGCCCCAATGCCTCTTTAGTTATATTTCTTTTACTATTCACTACATTTTACATCCCTTGTCAATCTTCAACTCTGCTCCTTCTTTCCTTTTTTTGGCACATATGGTAGCACAGTCTGGGTGCTCTTGTCACACACAGTCTGTGTGCTGCAGTTCCTTGTGCCCCTCTTGACTCCGGTCATTCCTCCTTTACTGCTCCGTATAACATTACAAGGTACAGCAGGCCTAGGAGGTTCCCGTGGCGCGTCTTGACCATATGGAGGATCTTCACTGTCGTCACAACATAGTGCATGATACAGAACTTTATCACTGAACCTTACTCGGTCTCTGGAGCCAGGGGTCCTTGTTGGTAGGGGCTTCTCTGGTGGGACTGGAGTTTCTTCACTAGAAGAATCTGGACCATTGGGTGTAGCACCACCATTAAGTAGCCTAAAATCAGGAGGACGGTCTGAGCCATCTCCAGAGTCAGAAGGGGTGGAGGCTTCTAGAAAAGAACAGAATTCCCAGCTGTCTGAACTTAGGAAATCCAGCGGTCCCAGGTCACAGAGGGGACCTTTTTCACTGCTTGATGTGCTACTAACAGTTCCTGGGGTCCAATCATCGGCATCCAGCTCAAACTCAAAGTCCGAAGTAAGTCTGTCTATCTGCTCCACAACCTAAAACATATAAATACCGTGTTACATGGTTGATCTCATGAAGTCAAGTTTTTACAATAGAAAGAAGCAGTCTATAACATGTTGTTTAACTCTATTTATGTTACGGTATTAAGAACCTATGTTAGGCAAAGTTTTATAAGAAATATTTGTATATTTGTAACACTTAAATGTTTCAGATCATCACACTTTTCAGTTAAGACAATATTAGACATTACCCACACCCATAAAACCTATAACACAACCCATACAAAATGGCAGCATGCCGAAGAACAGCAAAACACCAAATAAGGATGCACGCCTATGCCAATCTCAATATAAAAATATAAACAAACAAGAAAGAATGGTCCTGCACAACTGCGTGTTACCTACGGTACTGCATGTGCCGGGAGGCGAGCCGTGATCTATCCAAATCCAGCGCTGGGTGCCCGTCCCAAGGCAAGATCCATGAAGGGGCAAGGTAATAAGAAAGGACCTCACTTCTCCACCAAAGGTGCCAGGTGTACCCCTTGTTTTTCCTGGCACTTGTTACAGTTTCATGCATTGATTGAACTTTTTAATTCATCTTTTGAATAAAATATATTTTTTTATATTGAGATTGGCATAGGCTTGCATCCTTTTTTGGTGTTATTACCCACACCCAGCCCTGATTACAGCCAGACCTGGTAAGCCTAAGCATAAAGGGAATCCGTCAGCCGGTGTTTGCTATGTACGGTAATCTGACAGCAGCTTGAAGTTTACAGAGACCCTGATTCCAGCGATGTGTCACTTAATTTACTGAGTGCAGCAGTTATGATAGAGTCACAGTTTTCTATGTTGAAGATTTAGCAGAGGTCACAAACACCACTGACTGTAAGGTTACTAAACAGGGGTGGAGGCTTGGTTGGGCCAGGAGGCACAAGGCTAGCTTGTCCTGAAGTGATAAACTCCTGTTGATAAAACATTGATTGTATTGAAACAGCAAAACAGCTCAGTAAATTACACATCACTGGAATAAAAGTCTCTGCCCCTACATCATGGTGCTCTAAATTACATAGCAAAAACCTGTTTACAGATTTCCTTTAAAAAAAACAGTCTAGCAATGTGAATCAGATAGAAGGTCTAAAAAATTAGCACACAATTACATCTTCTAAAGAGATTTACATACATATACCAGACAAAATAACTGAAATCTAAACCACACTATTGTGTACGGTGAAAAGAAAGTCAATGCTGCAAATATGTTAAAATGAACAAAAAAGTTGATGCTTTAGATTGTTAACTTATCTAGAGTCAATAACTATATTGCTGGATCTCACGAGTCATAAACATGGATCCAGACGTGGTCTGAAGCCGGCTTTGCAAAACCATTTTTAAGGCTCTGGGAATTCAGTGAACCACAAAATGATCAAATGGAGAAAACGTGAAGCAGTGGTAAAACTTCACAGGAGACTTACATAGACTACTTTTGAGCAAAAAGTACACAAAATCTCATGTCACCTTTGCCCCGTAAATTCTAGATGATCCATAACAACGTTTTGGAAGGCATAGGTCCTGATACATCTGATTTAAAGCTAATACCGCTTTCCTCTATAAATACATAACTCCAATACTCAAACATAATGGTGGTTTGGAGCTACTTAGCTTTTACAAGACCTGTATGATTTGTCATAACTAATGAAAATTATGAAGGAGACTGTTGACCCATAAGTTCATAAGCCTAGAATTCTAGCACACTTGGGTTTTGCAGGATATTAATCCGAGTGTGCAAGTGAGACCACTTTGAACCTCTTTAAGATGTTGCAACAAAATCCCTATTTTTCCAATACTGTGGTTCTCTTTAAGAGATCCTGTCAGCAAGATTTTGTAAGGGAAAGAAAGGACATGTCTGGAATGATGTTGTAATATTAATTAAATTGATACCTTTGGTGAAGAAATCTGCTAATTAGATAGCACAAGGGTCGGACTGTACACTTGGTCTTTTCCTACGTGTCTGTGATTCCCCAGCCCTTCTGCCTGCCTCCGGTGTATGAATGACTTGCCTCCTCTGTTTAAAATCTCAGCAGTTGCTTGTCATTTGCAGACCAGAGGAAGGCAGAGGGGTTGGAGAATCACAGATAGGGAGGAGAAGACCCAGTGTATGGGATCACAGACAGGGAGAAGATCCTGTGTACAGTCTGCCCCTGTGCACTGAAATCTAATCAGAAGAAAACTTCAAATGGTGAACAGCGCAAAGTGGATTTCTTCACCAAAGGTATCCATTTGTATTACAGAGTAATTAAACCATGTCTTTAGTTCATATTACAAAGTCGTGCATACAGGTTCTCTTTAAATGGGAAATTCATGCTTGAAACCCCTCAAATGTAAAAAAGTGTGAAAAACTAAATATATAAGAAATTGGCTGGAGTTAATTACTCCATCAAAGCTTGTATTTACCAGGACTAGTAGTTATTTTGGAATTCACTAAGTTATTATCACTAAGCAATAATACTAAATAATAGGGTAATTGTGTATCTTGTTATGTCCCTTTCATTTCTTGTGGATCTCGGTGCTTTTGTCTACCCATTTTCTTTCATTCAGAGCACTAACTAATAATAGGTTCTTGCAACGTTTAAGAATCTTCAGGAATTACATATGCTTTATATTCTACAATTCCTCGGCATGTGTGAATGAATTTATTATTAATAGTTAATCTGCTTCCACAATATATATTTAGCACTTCATAAACAAAGTCAAACTTGTATCTATAGCTCTGGGAACAACAGAATAACCATTTCCATGGAAACCATCCATATATATTAGTCAAGGGCTTTAGTCATCCCCTTGTCTTCATGTCATAAAAAAGTAAACAATTGCATTTTGAAGTTCGTATGTTCCAGCAATAGGAAGGTGAGCATACGAGAGCTTGAAGTTATACACAATCTGGCACTTCAGAATAAAACTGCAAATTAGTGGGAAGATCTATCAAGACTGGCATAGCACACGCTCACACGATTCCTACCTCCATTTAGTAGAAGAGGCGCCAAATTGTTTAAGAGGTGCACCCCACTTAATGAACTTGGTTCTTCTTCTGAGTGGCATGCACCTACAAGGACCATACTCCAAGGACTGACACTTTTCATTTATTGGTCAAAGCCCCATCCTGCCCCTTCCAGCTGCACCCATTTTGGTGGTGGAACTGATCCAAAATGGCATGAAAATGCAAAATATTTGCAACTTTCAAAGCTTTTAAGCCACTATATGTCCAATACGATTAAATATTAGACACCATATATATTAATATGCAATAGCTGTAGAAAAAGACATGAACCACACATCCAAAAATCATTAGTTGATCTAATGCCGCTAGGCAAAACTGTAAATACCTGAAAATTAGGTTCTTGGTTTAACATTCTCATTAGACTGTATGAAGCCCACTGCCACCTCTGAGTGGGTCCCTAACTTATTTTAAGCCTTAAAGGTTTTCTGCCGCGTTTCAACCACCGCCATAGCAACAGTTCACCAGCAGGGCAGGTGACCTGGTGCCTCACAATACTATGCTAGAAGGCTGAGCCCCCATGGTTCCAGGCCCCATCGACACAAAACCACCACAGCAATGGCCGCCACACAGCACCAGAAAAGAGCTGGCCGACTCACCTTCAACAAGCTCTCAGTATGTGAACTGAGAGCAAAAAGGCAGCCCTAATAAGCCCTAATGTATGCTCTTAGTGCTACATGTAGTAGAGCTTGCTCCCTGGCTTACATCACAGAAGATAACCTTAAAATAAGTTAGGGATCCATTCAGAGGTTCGCCATGACGTGGCAGTGGGCTTCATACAGTCTGATCAGAATGTTAAACCAAGAACCTCATGTTCAGGTATATTAATTTTTGCCTGGCGGCCTTAGATCAAAGTATGATTTTTGGATGTGGGGTTTCAGGTCTTTTTCTACAGCTACTGCATATATCTCAATATGTATTATTTATTAATTTTTCATACCCAGGTGGTAAAAAGGTTTTGTATGAGAGCATCAGAAATCAAAATGTAGTCTTCTAAAAAAATTAACCTCCCTAAGGTATACATAAATCTCATCAATCAGGCAAATAAAGATTTTATTGTAGCAATATATTCATGCAAATATCTCCTAAAGTCAAAATAGTTGCTAAACAAATATAAAATAATGAAAATAGTGATTATAAAAATAGTGCATCTATAGCTAATCCCAGTCTTAGGGTTCACATCCAGTAATCATCCTTTAGAATGGATTGTTTAGCAATCCGTTGGCAAAAAAGTTCTGCAAACACAGAAAAATGTTTTTTGCAGGATCTGTTTTTTTAACATGGGAGTCTATGGAAAACAGATCCGTTAACTGATTGCTATTTATCTTCCAATTGAAACTGATTAAATAAGCTGAAAATGGATCCTTTATAAATGAAAAGAAAAACAGATGGATACATAGCAATCAGTAAACAGATCCATTTTCCATAGACTGCCATGTTAAAAAAACGGATCCTGCAATAATTAAAGGGAACCTGTCAGCAGAAATTTCGCCCAAAACCTAAAAGATTCCCCCTCTGCAGCTCCTGGGCTGCATTCTAGAAAGGTCCCTGTTATTATTGTGCCCCATGTGAGACCAAAATAAAGACTTTATAAAGTGGTACCTTTTTGTATTCAGATACTGTAAATGTGACACGGGGGCGGGCTTTCTGGCGTCCGTTATTCTCTCTCCTGGTCCTGTATGCCGCCCCCATCGCTCCTTTCCATAGCTGATGCACTGCCCACTGCTCCAGCCATCCCCGCGCATGCCCAGTGCCAGTCTCACGGGACTGAGCAGTGTGACCGCTGGTGACGTGTGCGCAGGCAAGTGATTATGGGCGGGGCTGTGATTGTTATCAGCAAGTACCCGCCCATAATCTCGTGAGCGCGCAAACCTCACCAGCGGTCACACTGTGCTCAGGGTAGATGCTAGACTGTATGGGCTGCTTCCAGGGATGACGTCCCTTTTGTCACGTGATAGTATTTTGAACACGCCCCTATCACGTGACAAAAGGGACGTCATCCCTTTAAGCAGCCCATACAGTCTAGCATCTACCCTGAGCACAGTGTGACCGCTGGTGAGGTTTGCGCGCTCACGAGATTATGGGCGGGTACTTGCTGATAACAATCACAGCCCCGCCCATAATCACTTGTCTGCGCACACGTCAACAGCGGTCACACTGCTCAGTCCCGTGAGACTGGCACTGGGCATGCGCGGAGATGGCTGGAGCAGTGGGCGGTGCATCAGCTATGGAAAGGAGCGATGGGGGGCCGCATACAGGACCAGGAGGCAGAATAACGGACGCCAGAAAGCCCGCCCCCGTGTCACATTTACAGTATCTGAATACAAAAAGGTACCACTTTATAAAGTCTTTATTTTGGTCTCACATGGGGCACAATAATAACAGGGACCTTTCTAGAATGCAGCCCAGGAGCTGCAGAGGCGGAATCTTTTAGGTTTTGGGTGAAATTTCTGATGACAGGTTCCCTTTAATTGTTTCAAAATGGACAAAAAAGTTGTGTTAGCGCAACATATTTGCCAATGGATTGCTGCTGGATCTGTTCTAATGGATGATTACTGGACATGTGATCATTGCCTTAGGGGAACTTTGCACACTACGACATCGCAAGCCGATGCTGCGATGCCGAGCGCGATAGTCCCCGCCCCCGTCGCAACTGCGATATCCTTGTGATAGCTGCCGTAGCGAACATTATCACTACGGCAGCTTCACATGGACTCACCCGTCCTGCGACCGTCGCTCTGGCCGGCGACCCGCCTCCTTATTAAGGGGGCGGGTCGTATGGTGTCACTGCGACGTCACACGGCAGGCGGCCAATAGGAGCGGAGGGGCGGAGATGAGCGGGATGTAAACATCCCGCCCACCTCCTTCCTTCCGCATATCCTACGGAAGCCACAGTGACGCCGGTAGGAGATGTTCCTCGCTCCTGCGGCTTCACACACAGCGATGTGTAAAGCCGCAGAAGCGAGGAACAACATCGGACCGTCGCGTCAGCGTAATCATGGATTACGCCGACGCTGCACCAATGATACGATTATGACGCTTTTGCGCTCATTAATCGTATCATCGAGCCTTTACACACTACGATGTCGCATGCGATGCCGGAAGTACGTCATTTTCAATTTGACCCCACCGACATCGCACCTGCGATGTCGTAGTGTGCAAAGCCCGCCTCAGTCCAGGTCACTATATGCACATTGTGTGGCATGTACAGTTTCCCCTACATTTTTTCTGCAAATGGAGTGTTGTTTTGGCTGTTTATCCTAAAGGCCGCTTTACACGCAATAACATCGCTAACGAGATATCGTTGGGGTCACGGAATTTGTGACGCACCTATGAGCGACCACTAGCGTTCCGAAAAATGTCAAAAATCGTTGATTGTTGACACGTAGTTCCTTTCCCAAATATCGTTGCTCATTTTGGATCCAGGTTGTTCGTCATTCCTGAGGCAGCACACATCGCTACGTGTGACACCCCGGGAACGATGAACAACAGCGTTCCTGCGTCCTCCGTCAACGAGGTTGGAGTGACGTTAATTCGACTGCTCTCCGCCCCTCCTCTTCAATTGATGGCCCGCTGTGTGACGTCGCTGTGACGCCGCACGAACCTCCCCCTTAAAAAAGAGTTTGTTCGCCGTCCAAAGCGACGTCGTTAGGAAGGTATGTGTGTGTGACGCGTACTAGCGATATTGTTCGCCACGGGCAGCGATTTGCCAGTGACGCACGCACGACGGAGGCGGGTGCGATCGCTAGCGACATCGCACGTGTCAAGTGGCCTTAAGTCATGTGGCAAGAATCAATAAATGGTTGGTACTGACTTTTAAGATTGCTACCCTAAATAGGTGGCTCTAGAGTTATTCAACTTCCCAGTGGAGCATTGAATGGCATATAAGTCTCCTTGGCACACTCCACAAGGTGAAATGTTCCCCCATGGATCACATTTGGTGTTAAGCTTAGATCTTAACAATTTTTATTAGAGAAAAAATTACATACACGTGAAATATAGTAACAAAAAGGAGACAGTTGCACTCTGTAGTGCTAAGATATATGTAACAATGAATATGGGTATATAGACATGCCTTACTACTATGAAAAACTTGTAAAAATTGAGATACCTAGCACATAAAAATGGCCAGTTTTATGTGAGCCCAACAGCCAACGGCAAGGTGACCTCTTTTTGTTGGATCTCTATCAAACTAATGCTTTTCTTTTTTTTCTTAAAACACACGTGATATAGATATGAATGTATCAATATTACTACTAATATTATTACAATGAACGATTAATTTCTAAGATTGCTTTAGAACAACAGAATGAATAGCCCGTTGATTGTAAGTTTGTATACAGGGATTAGATACAGCTGTGTAGGGGTGTCGGTCACACTTGGGACCAATTTGTTGAGTAGTTGCAAAATCCTTTTTGACAAATTAAAAGATCAGTGTTATAAATAACACATATAAAGAAGTACTGTTTCATTTATTTATTGGGGTCTGAGAACCTAAAGTTACTCCTCTGTATCAATTCCTAGTGTTATATTTGTTTTATGATATCAAATGTGCTTACATATTGAAATAATTTTAGTTATTGCATTGTAGATTAATACATGAATAGATAAACAGAAGTAATGTGGAAGAAAGCACAGTATGATGAGCTCTCAGAATAAGAGACATTAATTATCCTCACCTCTCTCAGTTCTTTTGCCACTTCCTTGAGATCCCGTAAGATTCCTTCTAGTTGACCAATTACTGCCCGGACTCTCCCTCGAATTCTCTCCCTCTCCCCAGCTCTGCAGCTGCGTCCCCCTTGCTCCGTGGTCTTTCCCACCCCCCGAGAGCACATGATTCAGAGAGAGGCCTCCAGCCTCCTCTACAGCTTCTCTCCTCTGGGGGGAGCTCTGCATCTTAACGTTTAACCCCCCTCTTGCCCTGCACCCCCTCCCTATGCACAGCCACACACAATGCTCCCCAGCCTCCTTTTCAGGAGGATTAATAAATATCAGATAACTGTATTACAATAAAGTTGGTAGATTAGACCGGATAACAGAGAATAGGAGATAGAGAAAAGTTGGAATATTTGATAGTAGTTTAGGAGGCAAAGTTGTGCAAGTCATGAAGATCTGAGGTGCCTGTAAGAAGAACAGAAGAAGTTGGGGTTACATTGAGTGCAACTGTATGGATCAAGCAGAATTACAGTCAATGTTCAGCACATGGGACACTGTATATAACAGAAAATATAAAATACCATATATCATCTACATTACAAGTAAGGTTTGACATTCACTCTTAATAGAGAAAATACTTTTTTGGGTAGGTAAAGTATTTCCAGAGTAACATTATGTATACACTTTTATAACATATTATATTCACTTTACGCATAGCAAAATACTGCAGCCCACATGGTGTACTATATAAACATTACGAAAATTGGAAAAATGAGAATACAATAAATTTTTTAAAATGAGGGCTGCAGGGCACATGCATTTTTCCTTGTGTGCCACAAGCTCATGCTTTCCTTTCAGAAGAAACATAGCCCAGTTTTTACAGGGAATATAGTAACAGGCAGGAACATCACCTCAGGTTGTGGGTGGATGCCAGCATGACTTGAGTTAGGAGGGAGGGGGACTGGTTTAGAGAGGAGGGTTTTAGGCAAAGAGAGGGGTTATATAGGTTAATCAGGAAGTGGGGCCCCCTTTTCGGCCGCGCTTTCCAGGAGAGTGTTGCCCGCCCTCCCTAACGGTTTTTACGTGGTCATGGTGGCTTATGGCGGTTGGGATGGGTCTTCAAAGTTGGCTAAATTGTACCGTGGATTAATGGAAATATGGATCCCTTAATTGGTTGATTGGTTTACGGTCTGGGGATTTTGGGAGACCATCGGCAAGTGCATGTCGAGTCCTGTTGTTTGGTTGATTATACCCTTTCTTCTCCTCCCCCCTCTTCTGTGTTGGTGCTGTCGAATTGGTGTTTACAGCTGGGAGTAAAATGGGGAAGTTACTGTTATTACTGTTTGGTAATCACTGGATTTAGGAGCTTTGAGGACCTCACCCATTTATATATATATATATATATATATATATATATATATATATATATATATATATATATATATATATATAAAAGTTATTAATCAATGTTGTTTCTGTTAAATAAAGGCTGCTGTGGCCATTTGATCCAACTTGATGTCGTGTCATTTATCAAATTGACGGGGTTGCGGGAAGGTACGGGGCTTAGATGGGTTTAGGTATACAGGTTACAGGGAATTACACCCCGGCATTGACTATACCAAGTCAAGTATTTAGTGTTTATCTAACCAGGTTTTATTAAAAGATGAAACTCTTTATTACACCCTTTAAACTTTGACATCACATAAAGGGGTCACACACTATGAGCCAGAGAAAAAAAGACACTAAAAAAATCTTATGCCTCTCTGCCAGCTTTAAACTTGGTTTTCTGTAGTTTTTGACCTTTTCATTTGTTGTTTCTTTCATATTATTTTAGGACTCTTCACATTCTTAATTATTAGATAATGATGTAAATATGTAATACACAAGTAAAAAGCAAAAAGAAAGGATTGTAATGTATTCAGTGAGCACTATTAGTTATCCCATACTAATCATTATTAATCATTTAGTCATTAGATAAGTTTTTCAGAAAATGCTGTTCGATTAGAGGCAGGTATTTGTTATACTAATAAAGTATTATTTAGCTACTGCCATTCATAATTTCTGTATCATCGTTGGATCCTCTCAGTGAGTAGTAACCTCAACACTAATAATGCAATCTGAAGTCCTGACCATCTGAAATAAACTATCTGATGTAATTGGTCTCGCTCACTCGAGCATATAAATCGGACAAATGCAATGCAAGAAAATCTCACAATGCACTCGTACGAATGTTAGTCAATGAGGCAGAGCAGAGCTACAATTTTTTTTTCTCATGCTGATTCCGAATGAGAAAACTGTGCCTCAGGATGCTACGAATACCTCCCCAAATCGGATCACATGCACCCATACAAGTCTATGAGGGCTGTGAAACATCGAACTACACTGGAATGTAATCCAAGTGCAGCCCAATATATGCCGAGACAGGCACAGGAGAAGATGGTGAAATTCATTTTTCTCTTTTCTTCACACCTGTGCTCCGACTCTCAGATGCAATAGAATAGAAGCACAATGAATGACACTCATTTGAGCCGAGTGCCATTGGCATATTGCATCGGATGCTATACGCCAGTGTGAACTCGGTTTGAGGCTTATTCAGACAATTGTATTGTTTCAGCTGCAATTCCCAACCTGACAACATGTCTCCTGCCTTGAACTAACAGCCTCATAGTACCACGGGTGGTTAGGGTACACAGGGAGAGCTATGCTGGCCCTAAGACTGGGGTGTCTGTGCTCACTCTCAATCCGGTGGTACCCTTAAAGGTAGGGAGGTCTGGGCCCCCGACCTTCCCCTGTCTCCTTTCCGGCCCTGACCCAGTACCCTTGCATCCCCCACGCGGGGGTTGGCTGGATACAAAATAATAAACCTCCAACAAGACAAAGACAAGAGGATAAAACTGAAACTCAGGCATACTGCAAATATCCACAGAGGGGAGACAAAAAGACACCGGAGGGGATAAACCAATGGCGAAGGAGAAAGTCACACTAAGGAACTTTCACAGTGCAAACAACAAATTGCTGGTCACCAAAGGGAAGATCGCCATGGACACTGGCATATCACAACAGCTAAGCAGATGCTGTGACATAAGTAGAAGGAGACCAGCTAAAGGTGGTGATTTGCAACCTGGTTCTCTGAGAAGCCACACAGTGCTCCAGGAGGCATTAACTCCTAAAGTGCCTAAAGCAGTAGTAATAAAACAACCAATGCCCAGCAGAACAGAGCTCCTTAGTAAAAGTCAGGTTATTTGTTGGATTCTGAAGTGTGGAGAGTCCAACCTGATAGTAGCAAACCTTGGGTGCCGATCCGGGTAGCGCATGATAGGTTGTTTGTCAGACTCAGTAGTGAGGACAGAGTCTGACATGGTAGTAGCAATCCGACAACGCAAATCCAGGCCACGTATGACACATAGGCACACATGTTGCTGATAATTTGGGTCAGGAAACGTGATCAGGACAGAAGTTGCAACACTAAATATGGATCGGAAAATACAACCATTATTCGGTCATGTGAATAAAGGCCTTGTTACATGCTATTATTTATCTGACGATATGTCGTCGGGGTCACGGTTTTCGTGACGCACTTCCATCATCGTTAGTGACGTCGTTGCGTGTGACACCTACGTGCGACTCCGAACAATCGCAAATAGGCTGAAAATCGTTGATCGTTGACACGTCGTTCAGTTTCAAAATATTGTTTGTCGTTTGGAACGCAGCAGACATATTGCTACGTTTGACACCCTGCCAACGACGAACAACATCCACACGACCGCCTTGGTCAAACAATATATCGCTGAACGATGTAGCGTCATTTGTGAGATGTGTACGTGTGACCACTACAAATCGACCTATGAGCGATCTCGGCAAATCGTAACAACGATCTGGGCGTGTCACATCGCTAACGAGATCGCTAGCGATATCGTTGTGTGTAAAGCAGCCTTACGACCTTAAACTGAATCTCATTTCTTAGCATCTTAGATCTCTTTTCCATCCTGGAAATCAGATTTCTTCCACTTAAACAATTTATGGCTGTATAAGAACAATGGAACCAAACAGTTACTACCCGGTCTCCAATTGGTTTCAATGATCTGTTAACATAGGCTAAAATTCCTTTTTTAAAACTGCTTTTTTCCAAAACAAGATCTTATTGAAAACAATGAGATACGGTACATGTCTCTATCAATTACTGAAAATGTTTCATGGCAAAATGTGAAGTGAACCTATTGTAAGGACATAAAAATGTGAACTTGCATTTAAAAAGGAGAACATACTACTGTGTAATGATACACAGGAGGGATCATCCATCTACTGGGATTCAAATGCAGATTCAACCGTTAGATCCACTGCATCTCATGAGATATTATGATGCTGTGCCACAGGAAAAAATTCATGCCCAAATGATCTTCTTTTTGCCATGACCCTTGATTATACTCTGTCCTTTAAGCCCTGTTCCCAAGCCCCTACAACCTCTTGTCTCCTCCAGCTTGAAAGTATTTCCCAAACTCACTTTTTCCTCAATTGTGAGTAGCCCTATTCTCCCTTCTGACATTCTAGCACTACTCTAATTTGTTACCATCTTTGCTGTTTGGTTATGCCACAACCTCTTTTGGTCTTCTACTACCTCTTCTCTATGATCATCTGTGACGCCTTGGCAAAACCAGGTAGTCACAGAGGTTGTACAAATCTCTCAGGTACAAAACTCCATTCTCCTTTGCATGCCAACACAAAACCCACACCCAGGTGCACAACACCAGCCACAAAGCCTAGCCCCAATGACAATAGGGACACACCAGTGGGCGGGACCAGGTGGATGGGAGCGCCCACCTAGGGGTCCTGAGGTATCAGGGGTGGGAACACAACAGTTGAAGTTGAAGTCTAAGTTGAACAGTTGGAGTTGACAGTAGAGGAGTGTGGAGCGCAGTGGAGTCAGGGGTTGGGGCCCTGGACTACCGGACTAGATGGCAGATGGCAAGCAGGACCATAGGTGACGGAGATCCAGTCGCGGGAGACCTAAAGTGGATCGGGGCAGGGTTGCAGCCCGCCGGTGCCGACAGCGGGAATCCAGTCCGGAGGCCATGCACAGTCGGGGTACTTGGACCCTAGGACGAGCAAGGTTGCAAGCCCCAGCGGGCCACAGCTCCCAACATACACAGTACCAGGAGTAGACTTCCCCGTTCCATGCGGAGTCATGCAAACATTGAGTGCAGGAAGAAGGGACCCTTGTTTGCTACACCCGGGTGTGGGACCCGAAGACACCCACCGGAGGTGACCGGTCACTGGCAATTTGGTTTACCACTGGACTTTGTGTGCAATTCTTGGAACTATGAGTACACCATTTACCCCCCGGTCCAACCCTGCACGTCACCCCCAGCAGCCATTGCTCCCATACACCTTGGCCCCGGGACTACACCTCCCCTACCTGTGGAGGTGATTCCATCCTGCTGCCCCATTCCATCAGCCCCGGGTGTCCCGTCACCAGGCAGCGGCGGTGCTACCTACTCTCACCACAACCCAAGGGTGGCGTCACTGACAAAACCATCCCCTGTAAATACTCCCTTCCTACAGTTGTGAGGACGGTCGGCTGTACGAGCCCGGGTCCGGCCACCACTCGAGTCACAGCAACGAACCCGGATCCGGGCAGCCCCTGCAGCGGCCCGGCCCCCGTCCGCAACACATCCCTTCACTGGAAGCCCATAACCAATAAATTAATTTAAAAATTCAATGCCATTCAAGGCTGGGTATCACCTGTACCATGCATACATCCCCATCCTTGCCTAAATACTCAAGTACATCCTCACATGTAATCTCTGGTCCCTGCATAACCTTCTTTGCTTTGCCTATGTCTGCTCCTCAAATCATCATCTTCTCGACACCAAGTGCACAGGTAGTTTTTGAAGTTGATTCTATTGGAAGCAGGAAAAATTGACCAGTGTAATTATCTGAGCAACCTTAGTAAAGGCAATGAAGTGATAAGTAGATGATTAAGTGAGAGTAGTTCTCATATGGAATGTCTTCTGTGGTGTTTCTGCCTATCAGAAGTGCTCTAAGTAAGGACATATGCATGAGGATCATTCATGTGCATGGGGAACAAGGCCTATCCTATCTGGTTCGATCCCACAGAAGAGCTCTTCTAGCATAATTCCTAAAAACGTTAATGCTGGCTATGATAAAAGGTGCAAAGTGCCATAACACATAGTGCATTATAGTCTGCTTCATAGTAGCAAACCCTTGCCCATGTTGACCCCTGTCCACCACAGAAAGCACCTATAATGGGCACATTAACTGGACCATGGATGAATGAAAGAAGGCAGCTTAATCTGATAAATTACAGTATCAACATGCACTATAAAAAGAAGGAAAATGAGTTCAGGCAGAGTAGTGCTTTGGAATAAACCTGGGAAAATTACAGCCCACAGGCCACATACAGTTCTCTGGCTGTTGCTATCTGGCCTGTGGGCCGGGACAACAAAACAACTAGAAACAGTGGCCTGAGGGCTGCACCACATGACCACCCTCCCTACCACCTTTTGGCAAGTTTAATCGCAGTGGTATTTGCATCCAGAGGATGCAAATATCAGTAAATACAATGATGGAGGAGGGAGTCGTTAGCTTCCTCTTCCAAAATTCTGGCTGTGTGGTGTAAGTAAAACATGAATGCCGCGGAGACACCATCACATATTTCTCAACGCTGGCAGGTGTGGAGTAGGAAACTGGCTAGTGGAAGCGATGCCTAGTAGAAGACTACATAGGTAAGGATGATTGACCTCGGGGAGATCAACATCCAACACCGTGGA
This sequence comes from Anomaloglossus baeobatrachus, assembly GCF_048569485.1. Classification (NCBI taxonomy): domain Eukaryota; kingdom Metazoa; phylum Chordata; class Amphibia; order Anura; family Aromobatidae; genus Anomaloglossus; species Anomaloglossus baeobatrachus. The sequence goes on from NC_134356.1 coordinate 445,368,195, forward strand.
GACACCATCACGTGTTTCTCAACGCAGTGACACTAGATCTCACACTGATGAGGGGCAAATACCCCGAAACAGCTGTCTGCAGATGGATACCATGCTTTGGTATAGGCGGTTTCCTTGGCTGGAGACTGCCCTTCTCGTGGTTGTTCCTTCCCGGTGAAAGACCTGGCTAGTTTTCCTGCCAGCATTGAGAAACATGTGATGGTGTCTCCGCTGCATTCTTGTTTTGCATATTTTCCCAGGGGGCCTTGTTCTAGTGTCACTGCGTTGAGAAACACGTGATGATGTCTCCGCGGTGTTGGATGTTGATCTCCCCAACGTCAACCATCCTTACCTATGTGTGGTGTAAGTGTCCAAGCACAGCAGGCACAATGATGTCACTAGATCGCACTTACTATGGAGCCTTAAAGGCTGCTTTACACGCTACAATTTACCTGACGATCTCAGTAGCGATGTGACACGCCCAGATCGTAGTTACGATTTGCCGAGATCGCACATAAGTCGTTTATTAGCGGTCACAAGTACACATCTCACCAACGACGCAACAGCGATCAGCGATATATTGTTTGACCAAGGCGGTCGTGTGGATGTTGTTCGTCATTGGCAGGGTGTCAAACGTAGCAATATGTCTGCTGCGTTCCAAACGACAACCAATATTTTGAAACTGAACGACGTGTTAGCAATCAACGATTTTCAACCTATTTGCGATCGTTCGGAGTAGCACGTAGGTGTCACACGCAACAACGTCGCTAACGATGCCGGATGTGCATCACGGAATCCGTGACCCCGACGACATATCGTCAGATAAATCGTAGCATGTAACGCCGCCTTTAGTCTGCGCAGATCAAAGATCAGAGCAGTACACTGGGAAAACAGGGTAAGATGGGTAGCATTGTTTTTACTGTCATTCACCTGTGGGGGGAATATTTGAGGCCATCATACTGTATGTTGGTTTTTTTGGTGGTCATCATACTGGTGCTCTGGAGGGTCATACTGTGTAGGGGGCTATGGGTGCAATAATATTGTGTGGTGGACTGTGGGGATGATACTGTATTTGGGGCTGTGGAATTCATAATGTGTGGGTCATCATTGAGTCTACATGGAGTTAAAGGGAATCATGATGTGAGGTGGGTCATCATGCTGCATGGTAGGGCTGTGAGGGATCATACTGCCTCGTGGATTGTGGTGGTCATCATGCTTTGTATAGGGAATTATGGGAGCAATCATGCAGTATTTGAGCCATCATTCTGTCTATGAAATCATATTTTCTGGAGGCTTTGGGAGCCATCATACTGTATGGCATGCTGTTGGAGCCATCATACTGTATTGGGGGGAATGTGGGGATCAATATTGTGGGTGGCTGTGGGAGCATCATACTCTGTGTGGTGGGCTGTTGGATCAAGCACACTGTGTTGGGGACTTTGGGAGCCTCACACTGTATTTCAGGACATTATATTATGTGGAGGGAGCTCTTGACACATCATACTATTTTTGTGGAGCTGTTCATGATGATACAAGAGCTGAATAGCATTTCATACAAATTTATGGCAGATAACAGACCTTGACAACATTAAACCTATTTATGAATGTAAGTCTGTAAAGTCGGGCACATAACCTTGTGCAACCAAAATCATTCAGTAGCGGTGAATAGTCTAGTCATAGGGCTGCTAGTGATTGGAAAGGATTCACAGCAAGGTGTGATAGTAAGAGAGGAAAAAGGTCTCTTGTCATCAATGCCACTCCTATGGCTTTTTTTTATGGATTTTTTTTTTACTGCATTATTCTATGTCCTGTTGTGTATAAATATGTGACTCTTCAGATTTTGTGTTATACCATGCCTGATGAAGAGACCTGAGTAGTCTCGAAAGCTTGCTATTATTACCATCTTTTCAGTTAGCCATTAAAAGGTATCAACCACTGAGGACTTCAGTTCTTTTAAACAATTTTTTACTCCTATGGCTTGTGACTGACATAACAGCTTAGTCCTCTTCAATTGTGTGGTGCTGAGCTGCAATACCAGACAGTTCCTGGACAAGAGTGGAGCTATTTTTGGGAAAGAAGACTCTTTTACATAGGTCTAGAATTTAAAAAATGCTGTTATAGAGATTTTATCAAAAACAGTTAATGGCCAAAACAAGAAACAGCTGTAAGGATGGGCTCAAAGAAAAGGTAATATAAAATACAAATGGCCGCTGGGTAAAGGGGTTTTTAATAGACTCTAAGACCCACAACACACATCCGTTTTTTTTGTACGTGTGTGGTACGTGTTTGCACGTACCGGAGACACGTACAGACGGAGACCCATATTAATCAATGGTAGATAGCACACGCACGTAAATCACACGGAACGTGTGTCCATGTCATAAGTACGTGTGTGCGCTTTTGTACACGGACAACATGTCCGTTTTTGGCCGGCAGCACGCAGGCACGGACCCGCTTTAGTCTATGGGTCCCTGCCTGCACGGACCGCACACGGAGTATGTCCGTGTTCAGCACGTATCGTAAGTGTCCGTTTTTCATCACAAAATTTAAAACACTTGTTTCCAATCTATCAGGTCAATTGAAAGCAAACAACAACACCAGGATCTCATGATGAATGATTAAAATCGTTAATTGGGTAAGAATGCGGGCCTTTAAAAACGGACAGCACACGGACAGCACACGTACGTATTTTATCTCAATACGGACATTCCACACGCACACACGGCTCGCATACGCCATCACACGGATGCCATACGTACCGGAGAAACGCCCCAAAAAAACGGAACACGGACCCGAAAAACGGACCGTGTCACATGGACTTTTTTTTGCGAAAGTGTGTTTTAGGCCTTACAGGGACCTAGGAAGGCAGATAAGATACAGCTCCAGTAGGTAAAAAAAGATGTCTAGGTTTACTTTGTTAAGCCTATATACTCAGGAATTAATCACTGTCATTATAATTGTGCCATTAGGGCTATGTGTGCTAACAACTGATAGAAGAGGAAGAACAGTGAATTACTGGGGCTGGTTTAAGTTCTTTCTTAGCTGTCACAGTTTAAAACTTCAATCAAAATAGAAATAGATAGACAAGGCATTAAAATAACAAGATTTATATACCATAAATAATATTTCCCACCAGCATCTAATTTTTCAGTACAGAGATATCACACCCAATGGTGCTGCAGAATAAATATACTGTATCTGTAAAGTAAAAATGTTTAGACCGACTCCGCCACATCCACGGAGTCATGTACAAAATGATGAATTACCTAAAAGTGGCTGATACAGTAGCAAAAGAAACTACCCCGCTCTGATCATCCTCTGGTATTTGTAGTAATCAGTCTGAAATAGAATTTGTAATTCCTGTTCCTATAGATCTTCAGCTTTATCAGGATAAATGAACAGCAGAGAAGTCATTACCTAGAAAGCTGCAAACATTGGTAGAGAATGTGTCCAACCTCATCATAACGCCAGAACCAAGAATGAATGATTAGGATGTGCTGAATTATTAGTCTTTGATCGTTATTTTCTTAATCATTGCTAAAATATTAATTCCTATTTTGGGTTGATGTTAAAGGATTTCATTTTCTGATCACTTCTCAAAAGTAAAATGATATTAAAATATGTTCCACATTGTTTTTTTTTATAAGAAAAATAATAATCCTCTGCTTTTGCACCCATGTGCCCACTACCGTTATCTTTCAGACAGTTTGCCTATGGCTACTTCAAGCCTACTGAATACATATGAGCCACATGACACATGCATCTGCACATGCTCAGATTCAGTCATTAATAGTGGTCTGTACTGGGCATGTGTAGCCAACTTAGGAAGTTACGTAGCTGGTCAAAAAAGGAAAGGAAACGTACTTATAACAGCAAATCTATATTTGACACAAAGCAGTTTTTAATCTTTTGATATCAATTCCCTGTTTTGGGGCCTTAAATTATTAACTGACGATCAGTATGTTTAAAATAATTGAAATCACCTCTTTAAGAGATAAGGAACGATCTGTACATGAGCTAGATATCATGAGGTCAGGGTACTTACTATAGAAAATAAATATTTATGGACTGGATAGTTATGTGATATCTGGTAAACATCGTTCAGGGATAATCAATTGTATATTAACACTATTTTATGGGTATTTATGCATAATATAATCACGTTTCCTGACTGTTTATCATGTGCAGATACACAGTACCACCCCAAAAATATTGTCCCCTGGGAATGATCAAGGATAATGTGTCTTTTACAGAGCAAAAGATGTATTTCTATGGAGAGATTATTTATAGAAATAGGAGGACCTAGTGTGTGAGGTTAAGTAGAGCATGCATTGCCTGGGTAAAATAACAGGGGCATGACAAATGGTTGTCAGATGCAGAATATTATTATTATTATTATTGATTCTTTGGCCTCTTACCCTTTTTTGACATGTTTTGATTCCAATTTTGCCGTGACCCACACTGCCCACTTCTTCACACACCCCACCCACAATCCTCCATCTCCTTCACCACTTCACATTGTGCCAGAAGTGCCAGAGGCAGATTGTAGCTTCATCTTACCTGGTTGCTCAGATGGGTGATGTGACTATGGTTGTCGACTGCAAAGGACAGAGAGAGACTTTCCTGTGTTTTATTGTTCAGCTCTGATGACTGTAAAATGAAATCCAGGCAACCCCAGTGTACACACAATCCAGAACAGGGAGTTCTCCCTCCCAAGGATTCTCACAAGGCCACCAGAAGAAGAAATATTTCCGTCATGTTTCCAAATCCAGACCCCATATAAGACAGTGGGGATTGCCTACAGGGGCTCTGATAAGTAAAGAGCAGCTCCTCCAACCTATGTAGATAGATAGAATCTTAGTAATGGCACTTGCTGTTCCTCCAGCCTTTCTCCTCCACCATGTCTTTACATAGAAGTCGTAGCTTTTCACAGTCAATCTAGGGTATCATCTATTAGAGAACTCCCTCGATCCCTTCCTGCCCCAATTAGTGCCCTTTATTTTCCTCTTTCTTGACTTGCATGCTTAACATTACAGTCATGTATACGAGCCTGCAACATCTATACTGTATACAGTATGTGTTGTCATTTAGCCCTCTTCTCGCCCTCCGCATCCCTAGATATATTCCTTCATTTCTCTCCATTCCTTTCTGTCCTACCTTCCTATGTCCAATCTAAGCTCTGGCTCACCATGCAGTGTTGGAAGGGTCGATGTTCCCTTTATTCTGAATGTGCCTTTTTCTCTCCTCTGGAAGACAGGAGCAGACACACAGCTCAGGCCTCATCTCTCCCTCTCTGGTCCTGATGCTGTAACACAGTGCTGGATGCTTCAGCCCTCTGCGACATTCCTTCTTCTCTACCCTTCTCTTCTTCACAATTTCCTTTGCTGGCCTGTGGGAGGGGGCACTTTCACTCTCCTCTTTCTATCATGGGGGATGCACAGCTATCTTTTGCTGTGTTTCTGGATTCCCCCTTGTCAAGCACAGTGGCCAGAGCGTGTGCCCCAGCTCTGCCTAAAAGAAACAGGAGGGGGAGGGAGGAAGTGATGGAGGAGGGAAAGATACTGAACACTGTTTAGTAGGCACTTGCAGACCAATGCTCCAATGCCATATTTCTCATAGTCGCCTTTGTTGTACCATTAACTACACTAGGGCCATTTACTGAACTGTCACCTTGCTTGTAATGCACTGTGTACCAAAAACCTTGTCCCGGAGCAGTTGTGTAGGGGCACTGCTGCATTAACCCCTCCCCTGCTAGAGAACTGCAGTATGTTTATCTTAACTCATGTTCACATCAATAGTCAGGCCATGTAGCCTTACATTGGTTTTGTCAACCCCTATTCCTAGAACTGCAGAGCTTCTTTATTTTAAAGAGGGAATATTTATGTTAAATGCAGTTGGACCGTGGTTACAACTGAACAATATATCTGGTTTGTTTCTATACATTAAGATTTAGAAGACGAGCGCCCTGCTTAGTTATGTATAACAGGAATTCACTATGCTATAAAGTTAAAGGGTTTTAGAAGTCGGGGAAATATCATTGGAAAGCAGTCACCGAAAAGGGCATGAAATCCGAAAAATAAGGAATTGGAAGACACAATTACAAGCACATGTCACTGACTATAAACATCATGATTGGCTGCTAACATCTAAAGTCTGCTTTCTTAATTGAAAACACTGACATATATATATATATATATATATATATATATATATACACGGTACATCTAGATATAGATCTCAATAGGGGAAATCAGGACTGTCCCTGTTTCCTCACTAGTAATCCCAGGGAACACACCTGCCAACTTGATTTTTTTATGTTCTAGATAATTTGTCTTAATATCACGTTCCAACATTTTTACATACACATTGGAAAACCTTAATAAATGACTGGGATTTTAGAAGGAACCTGGCAGATCCAATGTCTGCCCCAAATCTTTACTATAGCAGATGTGTGCAGATTTCTTTATTCTAGTCATATCTCTTATGTAACTAACTATTGCTGCAGTATTTGAAGAATGTTGTTTTATTACGCAGCATTGCATATGTTAATGATGCAGGACTAGTCCCGCCTCAGATCTTTTAATCACGCCTTCCTAGGCATGATTGACAGTATATGACATGCCCACGGGGTCTGGAGTTACCCGTCACCGGGCTGCGGTGGCCTTGCCCGGTTCCGTGACCCTGACGGTGTCAATAAAGATGGGGATGGGGATGATGGAAGTAGATATTTGTGACGCCACCTGTGGTATGCAGCCAGTTATTAGTCGCCACTGCAGGAAGTCTCTTTTCTGGGGCAGATGGTGACGCAACTTGGGTATTGCAGCTCTCCACAGATAGAGCTGGACTCCAGGGAGGATGTTGGGAGTAGAAGTCACCTATGGTTCAGGGTCGCGATGTTGAGAGCGCCGGCAGTAAGGGGACGACACAGAGGGTGCAGTTCAAGGTCTTTACTCACTGGAAGCTCACCGCCATTGGAGGACCAGGCTGCGCTGTGATGAACTTCAGCCGATCCCAGATACTAAGGAGGTCATGACCGGTGTCTCCTTCTGTGCGTCACCTTTCGACAGTTTACCTCCACCCCAGCTCCTGGGCAGTGGAATGGGTCACGGGTGCCTGCTGCACTTCCCGCAAACCCTGGGATCCCCATTCTTACTAAGAACCCGGGTCGAACCTTCAGCTCCAGACCATGCGCCCCTGTCTGTCCTTGTCACTTCTGATGTTGTCTCTTCCTGAGTGCGACCTGGCGCTTTCTGCGCCCATAGCTAGCTAAATGCTGTATGAGATGGCTACTAACTACCCCTGTTGGTGCCCCGCCTCCCAGGTTCCTGAACTAGTGGGCAAGAGGTGTCATACCTCGTGACGGCCACCCCATCACCTACCCCAGCCCAGTCCCAGTGGAAGAGCTCTCGTTTTATGTGTTGGTTGAGTGTGTTGTTGGTGGTTTACTGGTGACAACCTCTTCCATATCTGAGATAAATACTGCACCTCGGGTGAGGTGCAGTACCCTGTGGCGTCTGAAGCCGCAGGGGCGCCACATATACATAACTTCATTTTTAGACAATAACCCATTACCCCTTACGGATAATAACTCTTTTATGGATACATGCTATATGTAATCTTTACATCCAGAATGCTGTTTGTTAGGTGAGGTTTTAAGAGATGTCTGCTAAGACTATGTTTAATTAAGTGCCATATCTACTTCTTGCCAGACTCTGCTTTCAAAACTTCTTATATCATAAGCATTCACAAACTGCTACTAATGAGGCACCCACAGGAGTCATTATTTATTGTTATTTTGTTAGTTTATAACTTTATGATTTTATGTTTTTTGCATTAAAGGGAACCAACCAGCATGTTTTTGCCCTATAAACTAGAGGCAGTGCCATAATGGTGCTAGGAAGCTGATTAAATTGATACCTTTAGTTGAGAAATCCAAGTCTTTATTGCAGAGTAGTCTTTGTCCAAAATAACGTAATTTGTGAACAGCCTTGAGCGTTGTGACGGGACTTTGTAGGTCGGGTTTATTCCTCCCCTTGCTGCCAGCCTTCCCTTTATTTAAATTTCGCCCCTTCACCGCAACTATTATTGCTACGGCCAGAGTGTGGAAAAGTGCAGCAACCAAAACAGTCTATAGCGCTGACCTACTGGCATGTGGGCATTAATATGAATGAAAGTTTCCATTTTAAAATTACTCTCCACTCCAAACACAACATTAGACTTTACATTACTAATGTATATTCACTAGATATGTTGCTTTCAATCTCTTGTCTGAAATTACAGCAGTGGTTGAAGTTGGAGTGTGGTATAGAAAGCCTGAACTGTGCCATCCCAGGCCCCTCCACTGCTGAAGAAGTAATAGGTACCAGTGGTATGCATGATAGTGACTGTAGTTCCTACTTGTGTAGTGGTAGTACTGTCGTACTGTCGTTGGGGCTAAAATGTTACAAATCTAGGACTCCAGAATGTGAGTTGGCTAAGACTAAACTGGGTTGTGGAATTTAATGCACTGTTTTCTATGGAGAGCCCAACAGCAGCATTGAGACAAGCATAGGATCATTGGTTGGTTGAGATCTAGTGTTTGAACAACCTGCAGATGGTCATGGATATATCAAGTAATTAACTCCAGAAATACATTTTTGATGAAGAGCTGTGAATCATTGTGCTGAAAGTTTTTTCTTGCTAAACAAGAAGGTTCAACCCATAAAAGATTCTCTCTGATTTTCCTCTTCTGAGCTTTATTCTCTGGTCCTGTCCAGCGCTTACAGAAAAGGAAATAATTATTTGATCCCTTGCTGATTTTGTAAGGTTGCCCACTGACAAAGACATGGACAGTCTATAATTTTAAGGGTAGGTTAATTTTATTTTAACAGTGAAAGATAGAATATCCAAAATAAAATCTAGAAAATCACATTGTATAAATTATATAAATGTATTTGCATTTTGCAGAAAGATATAAGTACGATACGTTACGATACGATACACTTTATTGATCCCGTGGGAAATTATAGTATCACAACTTAAATCATAACATGAATTACATAATTGACATAATAATTACATAATTGACAAGACAGTAGAGTTGACAGAAGAACATTATACATTAGATTAGGACATACACAGCGGGTGAACTGAAAGTAGAAAAACTAAAATAGACATTCACCTTGAAGATTTAACACTAACGTGATTGTTGTACATTCCCACATCCTACATTGTACAAGTATTTGATCCCCTACCAACCAACCAGAGTTCTGGCTCCTACAGACCACTTAGATGCTCCTAATCAACTTGTTACCTACATTAACACAGCTGTCTTAAATTGTCACCTGTATAAAAGACTCCTGTCTCCACACTCAATTAATCAGTCAGACTCTAACCTCTACAACATGGGCAAGACCAAACAGCTTTCTAAGGCTATGTGCACACGGTGCGTTTTTCTCGGCGTTTTTGCGCGTTTTTCGGGTGCGTTTTTGGCCTCAAAACTGCATGACTTTGCTTCCCCAGCAAAGTCTATGAGTTTTCATTTTTGCTGTCCCCACACAGCGTTTTTTTTCAGCTGCGTTTTTGTGGTGACCACAAAAACGCAGCATGTCAATTATTCCCGCGTTTTTCACTGCGCTTTTCATCCATTGAGTTCAATGGGATGTTGAAAGACGCAATGAGAAACGCAAATAGCTGCGTTTTGGTGCGTTTCTAAGACCAAAAACGCAGCTATAAGCGCAGGAGGTGGGTAGTAAAGTGACGTGTACAGGAAGAGGATTCCTTCTGTCAGTATATACAGAAGCGTGAATCCTCCCGGTACCGTCACCGCCGCGTCCATCTCCCGTCCTGTGCATGTATGCTGCCGTGCGGCGCCATGTACAGGCAGGAGGTGGAAGCGGCTGCGAAAACAAAAGTTAACAGTAGAATAAAAAAAAAAAAAGTTATACTCACCTGTCTGCAGCCTCGCGGTGCCATGCCCGCTCCCAGCTCCTGTCACGGTATCGCCGCTCCCGCTCCGGCTGTGTGCAGTCTCCCCGGGGCAGGACCTTGCTTGCAGGACCTGGCGATGGATCACCTGATGCAGTCACCTGACGCATCAGCTGATCGAGTCTCGGGCTGACGCGGGCGCCCGGCCGGTATCAGCGGATGCGTCAGGAGACTTCATCCCTGATTACCGGCAGCTGCTGCAGCGATCGGACAGGATCAGACTCCCGCCCCATCGCTCCGGGAGCTGCCGGTAATTCAGCACATAAGTGAGTATTATTTTTTTTTTTTTCTACTGATGCATCAGCTGATTGTATAATCGGCTTTTATACAATCAGCTGATGTGTGATGGGATTCACATCCTTTAACCTGACACATCATCTGATCGCTTTGCCTTCCAGCAAACCGATCAGATGATATTGGATCCTGATTGGACGGCGCGGGACCCTGACCCAGGATTACTGCGGAGGGGGGTTTATTTCAATAAAGATGGAGTCACTAATTGTGTTGTGTTTTATTTCTAATAAAAATATTTTTCTGTGTTGTGTTTTTTTTTTATCTTTACTAGAAATTCATGGTGGCCATGTCTAATATTGGCGTGACACCATGAATTTCGGGCTTAGGGCTAGCTGATAATATACAGCTAGCCCTAACTCCATTATTACCTGGCTAGCCACCCGGCATCAGGGCAGCCGGAAGAGTTGGATACAGCGCCAGAAGATGGCGCTTCTATGAAAGCGCCATTTTCTGGGGTGGCTGCGGGACTGCAATTCACAGCGGGGGTGCCCAGAAAGCATGGGCACCCTGCACTGTGGATTCCAATCCCCAGCTGCCTAGTTGTACCCGGCTGGACTCAAAAATGGGGCGAAGCTCACGTCATTTTTTTTTTTAAATTATTTCATGAAATTCATGAAATAATTTAAAAAAAAGGGCTTCCCTATATTTTTGGTTCCCAGCCGGGTACAAATAGGCAGCTGGGGGTTGGGGGCAGCCCGTACCTGCCTGCTGTACCCGGCTAGCATACAAAAATATGGCGAAGCCCACGTCATTTTTTTTTTTTGGGGGGGCAAAGAAATCCTGCATACAGTCCTGGAAGGAGGATGCTGAGCCTTGTAGTTCGACAGCTGCTGTCTGCTCTCCTGCATACACTATTGGATGGAGGATGCTGAGCCTTGTAGTTCGACAGCTGCTGTCTGCTGTCCTGCATACACTATTGGATCGAGGATGCTGAGCCTTGTAGTTCTGCAGCTGTCTGCTCTTCTGCATACACTAGTGGAGAATGAAGAACACATTGAAGAAGGAAATGACATCAGACCTTTTTTTTTTTTGTTCACTGATAAAAAACGCAGTGAGCAAAAACGCAGCAAAACGCAGCAAAAAAACGCACCAAATCGCGGCAAAACGCGTGCGTTTTTTGCCGCGTTTTTTCGACGCAGGTGCGTTTTTGTGCGTTTTTAGCGGCCAAAAACGCACAAAAACGCAGCGTCAAAAAAACGCAGCGTGTGCACATAGCTTAAGGATGTCAGGGACAAGATCATAGATATGCACAAGGCTGGAATGGGCTACAAAACCATAAATAAGACGCTGGGTGAGAAGGAGACAACTGTTGGTTCAATAGTAAGAAAATGGAAGAAATACAAAATGAGTGTCAATTGACATCGATCTGGGGTACCATCTCACCTCGTGGGGTATCCAGGATCATGAGGAAGGTGAAAGATCAGCCTAAAACTACATGGGGGAACTTGTTAATGATCTCAAGGCAGCTGGGACCACTGTCACCAAGAAAACCATTGGAACACGTTATGCCGTCATGACTTAAAATCCTACAGTGCCTGCAAAGTCCCACTGCTCAAGAAAGCAAATGTACAGCCCCATTTGAAGTTTGTCAATGAACACCTGGATGATTCTGAGAGTTATTAGGAGAAAGTGATGTGGTCAGATGAGAAAAAAATTTGAGCTCTTTAGCCATAACTCACCATGTTTGAAGGAAGAGAAACACTGCCTATGACTCAAAGAACATCGTCTCCACTGTCAACCATGTAGGTAGAAACATTATGTTTTGGGGGTGTTTCTCTGCTAAGGGAGCAGGACTACTTCACCGGATCAATGGGACAATGGATGGAGCAATGTACCGTAAAATCCTGAGTGACAACCTCCTTACATTCACCAGGACATTAAAAATGTGTCGAGGCTGGGTCTTACAGCACAACAATGCTCTAAAACATACAGCCAATGCAAAAAATGAGTGGCTCAAAAAGCACATTAAGGTCATGGAGTGGCCTAGCCAGTCTCGTCCAGACCTTAACCCATAGAAAACTTATGGAGGGAGCTGAAGCTCCGAGTTGCCAAGCGACAGCCCTAAAATCTTAATGATTTAGAGATGATCTGCAAAGAGGACTGGACCAAAATTCCTCCTGACATGTGTGGAAACTTCATCATCAACTACAAAAAAGTTTGACTGCTGTGCTTGCTAACAAGGGTTTTGCCATCAAGTATTAAGTCTTGTTTGCCAGAGGGATCAAATACTTAATTTTCTCTGCAAAATGTAAATAAATTTATATAATTTATACAATGTGATTTTCTGGATTTTAGTTTGGATATATTCTATCTCTCACTGTTAAAATGAACCTACCCTTAAAATTATAGGCTGTTCATGTCTTTGTCAGTGGCAAACTTACAGCAAGGGATCAAATAATTATTGTTTCACTGTATCATTTTCCATATTGCTAGTCTACTCATTTTTAACTAATAAATTACACAGACACATTGTATTTATTTTGGTTGCTTATATAGCACCATCATACAGTTAGGTCCAGAAATATTTGGACAGTGACACAAGTTTTGTTATTTTAGCTGTTTACAAAAACATGTTCAGAAATACAATTATATATATAATATGGGCTGAAAGTGCACACTCCCAGCTGCAATATGAGAGTTTTCACATCCAAATCGGAGAAAGGGTTTAGAAATCATAGCTCTGTAATGCATAGCGTCCTCTTTTTCAAGGGACCAAAAGTAATTGGACAAGGGACTCTAAGGGCTGCAATTAACTCTGAAGGCGTCTCCCTCGTTAACCTGTAATCAATGAAGTAGTTAAAAGGTCTGGGGTTGATTACAGGTGTGTGGTTTTGCATTTGGAAGCTGTTGCTGTGACCAGACAACATGCGGTCTAAGGAACTCTCAATTGAGGTGAAGCAGAACATCCTGAGGCTGAAAAAAAAGAAAAAATCCATCAGAGAGATTGGAGACATGCTTGGAGTAGCAAAATCAACAGTCGGGTACATTCTGAGAAAAAAGGAATTGACTGAGGAGCTTGGGAACTCAAAAAGGCCTGGGCGTCCACGGATGACAACAGTGGTGGATGATCGCCGCATACTTTCTTTGGTGAAGAAGAACCCGTTCACAACATCAACTGAAGTCCAGAACACTCTCAGTGAAGTAGGTGTATCTGTCTCTAAGTCAACAGTAAAGAGAAGACTCCATGAAAGTAAATACAAAGGGTTCACATCTAGATGCAAACCATTCATCAATTCAAAAAATAGACAGGCCAGAGTTAAATTTGCTGAAAAACACCTCATGAAGCCAGCTCAGTACTGGAAAAGTATTCTATGGACAGATGAGACAAAGATCAACCTGTACCAGAATGATGGGAAGAAAAAAGTTTGGAGAAGAAAGGGAACGGCACATGATCCAAGGCACACCACATCCTCTGTAAACACATGGTGGAGGCAACGTGATGGCATGGGCATGCATGGCTTTCAATGGCACTGGGTCACCTGTGTTTTTTGATGACATAACAGCAGACAAGAGTAGCCGGATGAATTGTGAAGTGTACCGGGATATACTTTCAGCCCAGATTCAGCCAAATGCCGCAAAGTTGATCGGACGGCGCTTCATAGTACAGATGGACAATGACCCCAAGCATACAGCCAAAGCTACCCAGGAGTTCATGAGTGCAAAAAAGTGGAACATTCTGCAATGGCCAAGTCAATCACCAGATCTTAACCCAATTGAGCATGCATTTCACTTGCTCAAATCCAGACTTAAGACGGAAAGACCCACAAACAAGCAAGACCTGAAGGCTGCGGCTGTAAAGGCCTGGCAAAGCATTAAGAAGGAGGAAACCCAGCGTTTGGTAATGTCCATGGGTTCCAGACTTAAGGCAGTGATTGCCTCCAAAGGATTCGCAACAAAATATTGAAAATAAAAATATTTTGTTTGGGTTTGGTCTATTTGTCCAATTACTTTTGACCTCCTAAAATGTGGAGTGTTTGTAAAGAAATGTGTACAATTCCTACAATTTCTATCAGATATTTTTGTTCAAACCTTCAAATTAAACGTTACAATCTGCACTTGAATTCTGTTGTAGAGGTTTCATTTCAAATCCAATGTGGTGGCATGTAGAGCCCAACTTGCGAAAATTGTGTCACTGTCCAAATATTTCTGGACCTAACTGTATGTCCCCGTTGGGGCTCACAATGTTAGTTCTTCATTAATATATCTTTAGAGTGTGGGAGAAAACCAATGCAAAGACAGGGACAACATATAAACTTCTCAAATTTCTTGCAGATGTTATTCTTGGTGGGATTTGAAAGTAATCATTAATAATCATGTAGTAGTAGGACCACTGTATATTTCATTGCTACCTCTTCCGTATCAAATGCACTGCCACTAATGGTTATAGACTTTCCTTATCATCTCTTATTTTGAAATATTTCCTGAATCTATTGCATTTAGCAAGATAGTGGCTAAATATAGGCCATTTCTACCATAATATCATCTCTACCTATGAAATAACCTGATTGGTTGCAAGTATGGGAGTTTACACTGACATTTTGGAATTTGGAGACACTTAGGCGGGCTTTGCACGCTGCGACATCGGTAACAATGTGTTACCGATGCTGCAGCGATAGTCCCGCCCCGTCGCACGTGCAATATCTAGTGAAAGCTGCCATAGCGATTATTATCGCTACAGCAGTTTCACACGCACATACCTGCCGTGCGACGTCCCTCTGGCCGGCGACCTGCCTCCTTCCTAAGGGGGCGGGTCGTGCGGCGTCACAGCGACGTCACACGGCAGGCGTCCAATTGAAGTGGAGGGGCGGAGATGATCAGGATGTAAACATCTCACCCACCTCCGTCCTTCTCATTGCAGCCCGGAAGCAGGTAAGGTGATGTTCCTTGCTCCTGTGGCTTCATACACAGCGATGTGTGCTGCCACAGGAGCGAGGAACAACATCGCACCTGTCGCTGTACCGGCATTATGGAAATGTCGGAGGCTGCAGCGATGATACGATAACGACGCTTTTGCGCTCGTTCATCGTATCAAAAAGGTTTTACACGTTGCGATATCGACTGCGACGCCGGATGTGCGTCACTTTCGATTTGACCCCATCGACATCGCACGTGCAATGTCGCAACGTGCAAAGCCGCCCATAGTATGGGTAGGTTCACATGACCATATTTTTTCCATCGAGAAAAACGGACCGATTATGCTATTCAGACTCTGATCAGAATTTTATCAGAGTGAGATCCATTTTTCTCAAATGTGGAGAAGGATAAAAAAACCTCTCTCCATCTTCTCCATTCTGTCAGTCCCTAAAAATCGGACATGTGCACTGACTCATGGGATATCATTAGTGCAAATGTGATTCAATTATTTGACGGATAGTACTCGGACCGAGAAAATGGTCATCTGCACAAGTGCTAATGCTACAAAGGAAACACATTATCTAAGGTGTAAAGTGTGGAAATAACCGACTGATAGTCGTATAAAAGGCATTATATGTGTTAATTTCTAGGTGTGTCTTTAATCAGGAATCCACTTCACTAATCCACATGCTAACATCTGAATTATGTAGTTATAGACAATTTGCAGCCAGCCATACCCAACTGTGCCCCATTACTATTACTAAAGAGTGTATACATTATGTTAATTGTTTATTAGACATTTCACTGATAAGACAGCATGAAAAGCTGCACTTACAGAGCTTAGAAATAACACTTACTTGGCATATCAGTGTGCTTTTTTCATGTCAGAAATAGATATACGCCCTTCAATTCTACACTCACTTCAGATAGCAAAGCATTTTTTGTTGCTCCACACAATAGGATTTTTTGTGTTGGGTGGTGGAACTGAAGGAAGATGTGGACACTGGCCATTAGGGCTCAATAGTCCTTTGCCAGATAGCACCAGTACTTTTAACCCGCTTTGGGTGGAGTGTGTGACACTTGCTATCTTCTTTATGGCAGCCTCCACCATCTCGCAGTCGGCCAACGTCGTAGACGTAGCACAGAGACGCAGGACACTGGAAAACTCTTTGCAATACAATAGTAAATGGTTTATTGGATCTCCCACCTTTATGACAGACATAGCCACACTTCTACATTCCTACTGACGCATTTTCCCGGGGTACTCCATCTGGCCTATCCCACTAAATGGGACTTTGTCCCAGCTGTCGGGCCTATGCCGCCATTTCCTCCTCTTCTCTTTTTGGATATCGGTGGTCCTCTCACTGCCTTGGGTGGCATCTCATCACTTGAATTCCTTTGGCTCTCCCTGCCTTGATGGCGGCCTAAACCTTGGACTCTTCTAAGCCCGTACCGAGGTGAGACATATGTTCTGGAACCTTAGAGAATACCTCCAAGTTCCGCTACGGGCCAAAGTTACTAAATCTGTGTCTTCACTCCAGGAACCCCACTGCAGAACTGCACCTACTAAGCCCTTTCTCATTAACCAACCCACTGGTCATTTGTCAATCCCGCCACCTTTACTCAAAGCTCCGTCTATAACTAGGAAATGTCTAAAGGCCCCGTTACACGCAGCGATATCGCTAGCGATATCGCTTAAGAGCGTACCCGCCCCCGTCGTTTGTGCGTCACGGTCAAATCGCTGCCCGTGGCGCACAATATCGTTAACAGCCGTCACATGAACTTACCTGCTTAGCAACGTCGCTGTGGCCGGTGAACCGCCTCCTTTCTAAGGAGACGGTTCGTTCGGCATCCCAGCGGGGTCACTAAGCGGCCGCCCAATAGAAGCGGAGGGGCGGAGATGAGCGGCCGTAACATCCCGCCCACCTCCTTCCTTACGCATTGCCGGCGGCCACAGGTAAGCTGTTGTTTGTCGTTTTCGGGGTGTCACACATAGCGATGTGTGCTGCCTCGGGAACAACGAACAACCTGCGTCCAAAACAATCAACAATTTTTTTAAAAGGAACGACATGTCAACGATGGACGATAAGGTGAGTATTTTCCATCATTAACGCTCGCTCGTTGGTGTCACATACAACGATGTCACTAACGATGCTGGATGTGTGTCACGGAATCCGTGACCCCGGCGATATATCGTTAGAAACGTCATTGCGGGTAACGGGGCCTTAACACTGCTACATCTGTACAGCCTACACCCATACACATTTTCTATAAGATTCAACACATATCAAGCATATTCAGGCTAAAGCACATAAAACAGCATAAAACACAATAGCACAATTTTTTGGGCTGATGTTGATGTCAGAAGAAGTTTGGATTTCTGTACTTATTTAGTCATCAGAGCAATAAAATGACTATGTGATGGTTGATGGTATGTGTCTGCCTAAGAACCTGCATTAATTCTCATAGCTATACAGCCTGTCTTGTGTAATGAGGATACTAGCATGGTTTTCTGGCTTTAGAGCAGACTGTATATTCCGATTATTAAAATTAGACAAGTATTACATTTTTCAAAGTGATTTTTTACCTTGTATTAGCATATTTAAAATATGTACTTTATTCTTGCCGTGCTTACTTTTTTCCTTGATCCTTAAAATCATGCATCTGATCTGTGTCATCTAAGCATTTCTTGTTACCTTAGGAACAAAATATCAGACATTTGTTTGCTGTACCTCTTGAAATCAACTAAAAGTTGAAGGAACAGGTACAATTGCTCCTAAATGTTTGTGAACCCTTCAAAATTTTCTATATTTCTTCAAAAATCTGAGCTAAAACTACATGAGATTTACACACAAGTCCTAAAAGTAGATAAAGAGAACCAAATCAAAAAATGTGAAAAAATATAGATATTATAATTTTTATAGACAATAGTCTGTAAATGGCAAACGTATGTGAACCTGATATCTACCCAATACAGTATGGTGCAGTCAGCTTCTGAGCCCCTTTATATGCAGAAATCCAACATAAGACGTAGAATTACGTCTTATGTTGGGTAAGGGTTAAATAAAACAGGTCACCCACTCACACCTGATGATTATCCCATTAATTGAAAACACTGTACTCTAATTTCACTTTCAAATTTACTATATATATTATTATTAATATTTGCTATTGCTAAAGGTTAACATGGATGTGATATTGGATCATTTTCCTCTATAAATAAATTACATTGTCCGATATTTTTGTCTCATATCTTTTTTTAGGTTCTACTGTATTTATTTACATTTAGGACTTTTGTGAAAATATGATGTGGTTTTAGGTCAAATTTCCGCAGAAATATTGAAAATTCTGAAAGGTAAAACAGCACTGTATATGATACCCTCAATTATTAGTTTGCAAAAGTCTTGACCGTTGAAGAAGGATTCTCCAGTCATAATGCTAGTATTACCCCCACCATTAACCGCTCGTAAATTAAACACAGACTGCTTGCGACTTGGTTCAAATTGGCCACAGCAGCCTTTATTACCTATTGTTTACATTCTAAGGCTATGTGCCCACGTAGTGTATTTTCATGCAGTTACGCTGTGTTCTGCACTGCAGCGTAATCTCATGCATCCTGTGTCCCCAGCACAATCTATGAAAACTATGCCTATTCCATGCCCACGTTGCGAATTAGAACGCAGCGCTTCGGCTGCTGCTGAAGCGCTGTGTTCTAAAAAGCAACATGTCACTTCTTTCGTGCGCTTTGCATGCTGTCTCCATTCTGTCTATAGAGAGAGGCAGCATCCAGCGCGCACGAAATCTGCAGTCACCAAAGTTTCAGAACAGAGCTTTTCAGCTGCGCTCTGAAGTGGACATACAGTGACGTTTACTCTGCGGTGCAGAGCGCACACACGTGGGCACATAGCCTAACACAAAGGGAGTAACACAGTAAATCCAATACCGTACACATAACCCTGGGTAGGCCCAGTCCAGAAAACCACTTCTTACCCCCAATATCCCTGGCTGCAACAGACCGACCCAGAGATGAGGTAATAATCACCCCACAGATTAATACCTCCTAACTTTTGCAGAAACCCGTGCCTGCAATTTCCCGGAACCCGGAGCCACCATACAAAGACAGTGTCTCTCGGTCCAGTTACCATTCCCTTCAAACCGCCTCTGGACCAGACCTACCCCCGCCACAGGACAGGACACGTGACTCCTTACGTGGCCTGGACCCGCCACACACCAAAAGCTCGCTCAACACCATCATGCAATCCTAATGCCCATAAATCCAAACCAATGTCGTTGAGGTTCACCTCGTCACCCCTTTGAAACAAATCCCTGTGCCGCACCGCAATGCCCCCATTTCTCATCCCAAATTGGGACACCACCCTATTCACCTTAGCCCTGGCTCGATTGATCCTGTCCACAGACCGAGCCCCTCTCAGCACCAACGTGGCCATGATATCAGTCCACACCACAATTAAACCCGGGTACAACCTCCATAAGCGCAATAAATCAATCTTAATATCCCTAATCAGCTCACAAAATGCCCGAACTCCCAAGTCGTTGCCTCCCACATGCAGCACTATCACATCAGGGGGTCTGTCCACTTGCAATAATACGCAAACTCCAGAAATACCCTGCTCCACTCCATTCTGCGCACACCGATCCACTTAACCGACGCCATCGACCTGTCCAGTCCCAGTTGGCGACCATTCGGACGAACATTGGCCCGGCGAGCCCCCCAGAAAATGAATGAGTGCCCTAAAATCCAAATTAGGCACACCCTTACAACAAAACAGAAGCAGGTTATAAGTACAAAGAAAATACTAACCAGTATTGCACCAACTATAACATGTACCTTTCCCGTAAACTCAATTTCCCCGACGTCCTTATTGTGACAACAGCTGAGGCCGAACATACCGACGAAAACGAGAGGACTCCCACCTTCCGATCCATCTCACCACCTCATCCCCAAGACCCCACAGAGAAGCCTCTGTAGCTGTCCAATGCTAAAGGAGTGCGACCCGTAATCCACCGCACGCTCCCCGACAACCTCAGGCAATTCCGCAGCTCTGCCACAAATTGATATCGCGACAAAAAGGATCCATCCTCATGACACAGTAATGTACCCGGGAGACCCGCACGAATGCTTAAAAACTTACCCACTACCTGCAGCGGGCATAACCTGCCAGCCGGAACTGCATACAACACCACCAACCTTCCATGACCCATCTGGTACGTCTCAAAGCGTTGAAGCTGACACTCAACCATCTGCCTCACTACATGCACATCCTCTGACAACAAACCACTGCCTCTAACCTTAGACGGACTAACCAATTCCCCAATTCGAAAAGCCCCATAAAAGGCTAACACAAAAGCTGTCTTGAAAAGAACTCGCTCATAAGCTGAAAAACAGATCGACCGCAAGCCGCCCACCAGCCTCTTTAGCAATACAAAGGATATCGTCCGCCTCGTATCCCGCCCCTTTGCTCCCTTGCAAAACCCCTACAAGGCCTGCTGCACACGGAAATCCTGTGAAACATCCTGCTCACCTCTAACCCTCAATGAGAACGCCACAGCCGCCACCCTAAGCGCTACTGCCGATGCTGACCGACCGGCCATAAAATTGTTACTCACAAGTGCAGGCAACATCACCAAATGATCCTCCTGCCCTTCTTCAAACATAGCTCCCAACAACGCCTGCCATTCAGCCCAAGCTTTAGCATACCGGCACCAAGTCACCTCAGTCACCGAATTCCTGATCAGTCCCGAAATTACAGTCTCACCAGACTCCACAAGCTCTCCGGACACACCGCTCCGACCTTGTCTGCTCATGGCATCAAAGCCCGGAACCTGCGGAACTGAAAACGACACAAAGCATCAGCCACCCTGCTGTTGACCCCCGGTACGTGCTTCGCCACCATATGAATGTTCAACTGGAGACATTTGAGCACCAAATGCCGCAAATATGCAACTACAGGCCCCGATTTAGCAGACAAACTGTTAATCGCATAAACTACTGCCTGATGGTCACAATGAAAGCAAACCTTATGCCCGGAAAGCTTCGGGCCCCATAGCTCAACCACCACAATAATTGGAAACAACTCCAGCAATGCCAAGTTTCTGACCAAGCCACCCTTTTGCCATTCTTCTGGACAGCTCCCTGCACACCAATGGCTCTGAAAAATTGCACCAAATCCCGCCGACCCAGCTGCAACGGTCCATTGGGCACAACTTTGTCCAACCACAACGCCCGGCCGTTAAACCGTCGCAAGACAACGCCCCACACCAGAATCTCCCTCATGACACGTACAAAATGAGCTGATGACTTCACGCCTGCCGTAGCCGTCGCCAACCGCCTAGCAAACACGCGCCCCATCGGCACAATTCTGCACGCAAAATTCAGCTTCCCCAGCAAAGATTGCACCACCTTAAGTCGCACATTCATTGCCAACATCATTGCCGCTACCGCGGCCCTTAAATCCAAAACCTTCTTTTCTGGAAGCCTACACTCCATTGCCATGGAATCTATTTCTATCCCTAAAAACCGCATCACTGACCCCGGACCCTCCATTTTGTCCCACGCCAAAGGGATACCAAAGCAGTCCACCACTTTCTGCAATGAAAACAACAATCCCATGCCAATTATTGAACCCGCCGGACCGACACAGAAAAAAATCGTCCAAATAATGAATGATAGATGTCAGCCCAGACACATCTTGCACAACCCTCTCAACAAATGAACTAAAGGCTTTGAAGTATGCACAAGAAATCGAACAACCCATCGGTAAGCAACGATCAACATAATACTTCCCATTCCACCAACAACCCAAGAGATGCTGGCTATCTGAGTGAACCGGCAACAACCAAAACGCCGACTCATCATCCGCTTTTGCCAACAATGCTCCACAACCAGCTGCCCTAACCAAATCCAGCGCTTTGTCAAACGATACATAGTACACCACCGAGAATTCTGGCGCAATGCCATCATTCACTGATGACCCCTCCCGGGTAAGATAAATGATGAAATTTATTCTTCTCCTTTTTTGGCACCACCCCTAACGGAAACACAACCAGATGGCGACATGGCGGGACCTCGAACGGCCCGCCCATCCTTCCTAATTCAACTTCCTTACCCAATTTCTCACACACAACATGAGGGTGCTCCCTTGCAGAGCACAAATTCCGATATGGTGGCAACGACAAACCGACAACCGACGGGATTTGAAAACCGTGGGAAAAAACAAACCGCAAAAGGGACGTCGCTTCCCCATCGGGGTACCTATTCAAAAACGGCACCATCGCCTCTATTTTTACTGGCATCCTCCCTCTTTCCAGCCCGTCCCTGGCCCTTCCTTTGCCCTTCTTGAAACATTTAACCAGACTATGCCCCCCTCCACAGCCTGAGCACTCATGCTTAAAACGACAGGCCGCTCCAAATTTGCACTGTCCTTCGTTATACTACCAGCAAAACCCCTTCTTCTGATTCGCCGAGGCCTCGACTCCTGATCCCCCAGCTCCCCCATGAAAGGGCTGACTAGGAGCCGCCATCAACCGCATCCATAAAGATATATCCTTATGATGCCACCACATGCCTGCCAGCAAAGCCTTCCTCTGCCTAAATTGCTTGTCGTACCGCAGCCACGCTTAGCCACCGTAAGTCCTGTAAGCTTCACCAATCGCATCCATATAACCAAACAACGCCGAACAATGCTCCAGTTCCTTCTCCCCAATAACACTCGCTAAAATCACAAACGCCTGTAGCCAGTTTGCAAATGTCCGAGGAATGAGCCTATAAAGGCACTTTTCTTACTTCTCTTTCTCCATCTTGGAATCACTCAGCTTCACCTTGTCTAAATTTAATTTTTCCAGAGGCAGTAAGGAAAATATTTCCACATACTCCCCTTTCTAAATCTTATCCCTCACGTCATTTTTAAGGTGAGGCCCCAGTGTGCCCTCAAAGCACACATACACCTCACTCTTAGCCCTGTCATCTAGACGCACCACCTCATCTTCCTTTTCCTTCTACTTTATTTTGCCTTCTCACCCCTGCCGCCTCTACCATGTCCCTCGCCACTGCAGCCTCAAGCACCCTCTCTCCACATGCCGACGCTGCGCCATCCGCCGCCACCCCCGTCCATGCTGCCGATGGCGCCCGCGCCCCCCGTGACCACATTAGCCATTACTAAGCCCTGCAAGAGCCCCAGTAATTGGTTCACAACTACCGACCCTTTTGGCGCTGCTATATTCGAAGCTGCCCCCCCGATATTACCACCCCACGCCGCCAATGGCAGCAACAACGCCGAATCCATGGCTATCTCACCCGGCCGCGACTCGGAATATGCTGGAATAGGTGCCACGCCATCTTCCGCCATCTGTTCATCCGAGTCTTCTTCCAAAGTTAGAGCTCCCTCCTCTTCTTCACTGAGACCATCCTCCACTGCTCCGCTTCCAGAAGCCGCACCCGATGTGCCCCCTCCACCACGGCCACTCTCCTGAGCCACCACGTGGGCATTGCTGTCCAGGGCTCGCTGCTTCCTATGGGGCGACACCCCGTGAGACCATCCTGTTCCACGGGCTGCCGCCACAGACCTCGTCCTCTTCTGGCTAGATCCTCCCCCTTGCCGATCACCAGTGGTCCTAGTCGCCCTTCCTCCCACTAGCTGGCTCTGACCACGAGCAGCCATTGCCTCCTACCCTCCGTGGCCAACGTATACCTCCACCCGATGGATCCTCCCCCCTGGGGGAGACTGCTGCTCCCGGGCGCTGCACCGTGGATCTGAGTAACCTGGCAGAAGCCTCAGAGTCCCCGCCGTCACTCCTGCTCACCGCTGCCTCCCGGGTATCCGACTCACCAGTCCTCCGCTCTCCTGCACTCCGACTCCCCGCTGGCTGCAGACCCCCAACACTGCCCGCCGCCCACGGGGGGTATCGCTGGCCTCCGTCATCCACTGGGCACACTCCCAGCCGGGAGCCGCCGCTGATCTCCGCACTCATGCCCGAGGCCCGAAACTGGAAGTAGGCCTTGGCCTGGACATTCCCCCTTCTCAACCGCCGCGGCCTTGCCGGAAATTCCTCCCGCCGGCCGGAGAAGGCCCTGGATGCTGCCGCTGCCTGCCCCTCCGTGAAGGGACCCTAGGGGGGCTCTCACTTCTCCCCCTCGCCCCCCCTGCACCCAGGGAATACCTGCGAGGGGGCCTGGACTGCCACCCGTGGCTGGAGGGAGAGCAAGGGGATGGTGCCGACGGGGTGACCCCGGCAGCCCTGATGTGGGACTGCACTGCCTGGGGCCTGTGCACCACCATCACCGCCCGAATCCTCCGTTCCGGGTCCTGCAGATCCACTATGCTGTCCATCCGTCCTGTTCAGACTCCGTCCAGAAATGACAAGGAAAGGTAAGACACCTTCCCTACCCCTTTTATACCCCCCCTCCTAAAACCCCCTTCTCTCCAGTTCCATTCTGCATCCTACAAATCCACCAATCCCCTTTTTCCCTTTTATTAACCCCATCACTCCTTCCCTTCCCTCTAGTCATGTTGCCCCTCCACCCTATGGATTCCATGGCTTTTTATTCTATGGGCCGAATTCATGTTTTGCAACTTTTTGAAGTCACTTCTCTTTATTTATCTAACACTATTTGATGAAGTTTTTGCGCTAAATCCTTCAAAGTGTAGCACGTTATTCATGAATTTGGCGCAAAATTAAAGAAATGCTCTTTTTTGTCTTTAACCAGTTGTGGCAACTTTTTAGTACTGAAAATCGCAAATCCTTACTGTTAAGGTGAACACTTTGAAATGTTCACTAGTTGCCTGCTCATGACCTAATTGGTGTGGATCAAGTGCATGCATGAAAGAATTGACACTAGACACACACAGTCAGAAGTGAATCTCTCCTTGACCAGAGTATGGCACAGCTCCGAGAGAAAGAGAGAGCATTGACTTATATATACTAGGAAAAGGGTCGTTGTCGGCTCTGCAGTGTGCATGCTCAGATGTGTCCATTGGTCACTGGGTTTGTCAGTGGGATAGTTCATGGGCTGATTCGTGGGCTGGTCAGTGGGTTGGTCTGTGAGGTCATCAGTGGGGTGGTCCTCTAGGTTGGCCAATGGGTCTTTTCCTTATATGGGGATCTTCTTACATTTGGACATTCCTTGCATACCAAAGCAGGTTGTGGAGAACAGGAAATGGCAGCCATCTTAAATGTGAGTCAGACGATGATATATCTGAACTGATTTATGTAAGGAGAAACGATTTCATTGGACATTTTACCACAATCCCCTATGTCTCAAGGTTAAGTATTTGATCCAATGGCTCTCCTCAGCAGTCCCCCTAAATACTTTATTAACCTTCTGACCAGGGCTGTATTGGGAGTTCATGCCGCCCTAGGCACTGTCAGTGGTGGCGCCCCATTCTGATCAGTCAGACTAAGGGTATGTGCACACAGCATTTTTTTTCAGACAGATCAACCCTGTAACCCGCTCAAAAAAAACAAACTATGAACTCTAAAAGGAATGAACTCATATACTGCAATGTAAAAATTACTTGCTGTTCAGTCTTTGGAGCTTTTTTAAGTGTGTCAAGTTTCCTCAGACATGAAGCGGCTGACAGTGACCGGTCCATTATACGGGTGGCTTGTGCTTGGATGCCGCTAAAAGATGTTGGAAAAAAACGACCAAGAAGCAACAGCAAGAAAAAGAAAATATTTGCTTCAGGATAAAATGATGACTGTGTCCTGAAGCATTTTCTGTCTGAATAACTCAAGGGGTTCACAGACATCTACAAGATGTGTGCACATATCCTGAGAGAGCCCAGAGCCTTTAGATAGTAGTTAAGACCTCTGTACACATTAACCTAAAGTTGTCTAAACCCACCAATATTGACAGGTTCTGCTGACAGTCCAGTGTGTATGGGTACTCTAACTTCTGATTGTCGGGGGGAATAAGGATCCAGAATGTCCGATTACAGAGTGATACAGGTAAAATATATCTTTTTACCGTGTTAGCCAGTAGAGATAAAAAATTGTTTAAAAGAACTGAAGTCCTCAGTGGTTGATACCTTTTAATGGCTAACTGAAAAGATGGTAATAATAGCAAGCTTTCGAGACTACTCAGGTCTCTTCATCAGGCATGGTACCATGCCTGATGAAGAGACCTGAGTAGTCTCGAAAGCTTGCTATTATTACCATCTTTTCAGTTAGCCATTAAAAGGTATCAACCACTGAGGACTTCAGTTCTTTTAAATAATTTTTTACGATTACAGATCATAGATCATATTATCCTCTAAATGATAAGCTGCTGCTGGAGACGTCTAGCAGCGGCATTAATAGAGAACATGGGAACACTTGGCAGAATGAGTGCTCCTGTATATGGGAGAGCCGAGCAAGATAGCTGCCAGCCAAAAGATCAGACTATAGTGTATGGGGGCTTTAGTCTCTTACTTATTTGGCTGACAGACATGCAGATAGCTGTATTTTTAGTACAGCACACTGACCCTATGTTTTAGGATCAAGACTGATAAGGTAAAGATTACAACATCCACATGACTATCACCAGAACCACCATTAGTACAGTAATACATCACTAAAACCACACTAAATACAATAATACATCACCAAAACCACCATCATTACAGTAATACATCATTAGAACCACTGTCAACACAGTAATATGTCACCAAAACCACCTTTAATACAATAATACATCACCAAAACCACCCTAAAGACAATAATACTCATGAATCGGTGCCGCCATAGCCGCAGGCAGCCTGCTACGGTTCCTGTTGCGCCCAGGCGCTGGCTGTCATTTTTAGCCGTGCTTCGGGTCGTCCAGCTGGCTGCTTCTTCCTCCACGTCTAAGTGTGGAGAGACGGCTAGTGTGCATGCATGTGCTGATTTACCCCAGCCAGAGCCTAAGTCCAGTGTTTCGCCTAGTGAGCATGCTCAGCCTGATGGTGCCATTTCTGAGGCCAAGTCCTCGGTTCAGGCTACTGAGCATGCTCCTACACTTAATGCGAAAAGCCTCTTTGCACAGGTACTTGGACATCGTGCTGTGTCTAAGTCCTGTGTTGTGCCTATTGAGCATGCTCAGACAGATAGTCTGATTTCTGAGACTGTTGTTCAGGCTACTGAGCATGCTCAGGCACTTAGTGCATCAGAGGCTAGGTCCGGTAAAAATCTCACTGGGCATGTCCGTGAGGTGCCAGGCCCTGATAGGGCAGAGGGCATCAGGTGTCCTGATGACATGGCCACTCCGGACTTGCTCGCGGAGGCCCGCCCCTATGACCTGGCACCTCACCATTGGTCGTCAGACTGGTGAGGTATTTAGGGCGTGGCTGCCATAAGGTCATCAGGGATGTGGTGGTACCGGATAGGCCGCTGGTAATGTCACTGATGACATGGCACTCTGCTATTGGCTCCAGGAGGTGCCATTGTAGTCCACCCTGGGTTTGGGGCGGACCCAGGTTATAAAAGGGGCTTGAGACAAGATGGAGGTGCACAGTCTTCACTTAGAGTTCATGGTGGCATAAGCTTTGTTGGAAGCGGTAGGTAGGGCTAGGCGAACGGTGCCTGTCACGCCAAGATTTGTGGCTCAGCACATCAGGGTCAGGCGCCGTGCTTCCTTGCTGCCGTTCCAGTTGTGCTATAGCAGTCCAGTGGCATTAACTGGACTGTGGCTGCTGCGTCACCTGTCCGTTTGTGCCTTCTACGCACATGGACAGTATACCTGCTGCGTTACTTGTCCGGTTGTGTCCTCTACGCACACGGACAGCATAACTGCTGTGTCACCTGTCCGAGAGTGCCCTCTACGCACAAGGACAACGTACCTGCTGCGCCACATGTCTGGTTTTTCCCTCTACGTGCACGGACATCGTATTCCAGGACTTCTGTGGAGTAAACAGGGTGTTCCTGGATTGGGTGTGTGAACCCTATTTCCCTCCTCGGCTTCCCAGTCAAATGCTACTGGTGTGACTACCTGGTCTGACGTGTCCTTCACACATGTGGCCAGTCGAGTGGTGACCAAAAACGCTAATCGGAGGACCACTCGGCTTGACGTGTCTTACACACTTGTCCGACAGGGCGCTGTCGCAGCGGTCTTCTCAGTCAACGTTAACAGGTTACCATCCGCCCTGACATGTTCCCAACACACGGGGTCGAAGTAGCGCCCGCTCCACCAAAACGCGAACTGGGTTGTAGTCCGGTTTGATGTGTCTCTATACACGTGACCGGTTCCCAGTTCTGCTGGGTTATCTCTGAGTCATCAACTCTGTATTCTCTGCCTAACCTTTGGGTTGCCAGCAGCTCCTTTTCCATTTGGGAGCACGGTGGACGCCGACTGGCGATTCGGAATACACTACCTTATCCTAATCTGCCAGTCCCCCCGTAACAAATACATCACCAAAACCACCCTAAAGACAATAACACATCACCAAAACCACCTCAGTACATGAAAACATTACCAAACTTAGTACAGCAATCAAGGGCAGTGTCAGGTTAGACCCTTATACATATATGTATTGCATTAACATACAACTCCCAGTATGTACTTAACAATAGTAAGGAGATGCTGGTAGTAGGAACCACAATAATGATTAGTCGCAGGCTGTAGACTTAACTTTTAGAAGATATCTTATATGTTTAGGTCCATTAATTCTGAGGAGATTAGGAGGGGCAGAGGTGGGCTCAGTTGGGAGAAGGTAGAGTAGGATAGAATCTGACTCAACCGTAAAGTTGAGAGAAGGAGTATCATGGGGTGTGACTTGAGACCCCCACCGATTGCTCAAAAGACCTCTTAAGTGGACAGCTCAGGAGACAGGACTATGAAATTCTACTCAAGGCATCCATTCTGTCTGCATGCTCTTCTGTCTCCTGAACTGTGGTCTTCTAAGCAGTCTACTCAGAAGGGGCCTAAAACATAAAAAATATTCCAAAACTTAAGATATTCTGTATAGCAGATTTCTCAAACTTCAACGTTATCCCGCTATGTGATAAGGCAATAACTTCCCAATCTCTGGGGATCCGACTGCCATGTGCCGTGGCCCCAACAATTGTGTGATCCGGGGCTCTTCTGAATGTAGTGGAGATTGATCATCCGCACCACTGCTCCATTCATTCTAACGCCAAAGATCAGCTAAGTGCTGCACTCAGCACTCCCATTAAGAACAAATAAAGTGGTAGTGCAGATGATCGACCTCTGTTCTGGTTCTTGGAAACACTCAGGGCCATGGTGGTCTGACCTCCCAGCGATTGGAAAGTTATTCCCCATCCCGAGGATAGGGGATAAGTTTCCAATGTGAGAAAACCCCTTTAGGCCCTGTGAGCACGCTGCAGATTTACCATGGATTTTGCTGCGGAATTGCTGCAGAAAATGTGTCTAAGGCAATGTGCCCACAGTACTCTGCACCTGCGGATTTATCTGGATTTTCTAGATAAATCCGCAGGTATTAGCAAGTACAGACACTCCACATGTTATCCTATGGGACATGGGGAGTGTCTGTGTCCATGCTGCGGAATGTGCGGCTGCGGAACATGCTGCAGATGTCCCGCAGCCGCACGTAATTGCATGTCAAATATTTATGCGGAAATACCTGCGGAATTCCCAGCCCTCCACTATGGAGATAGGGCTGGGACTTCCGCAGGTAAGCCGCATGAATGTCCGCTGTTTACCGCAGCTATTTTGCTGTACTACTGCAGCTAAAAATAGCTGCGGTTTCCGGGGAGCAGCTGCGGGAAACCTGTGGACGTACCTGTGGGTATATCCACAGGTACAAACTCCATTGGGCACATAGCTTTAGACACATTTTCTGCAGCAATTCCGCGGCAAAATCTACGGTAAATCCGCAGCGTGCGCACAGGGCCTAAAGCAGCGTTAACGATATGTGCACACTAGGCCTTTTTCTTAAGGAAAATCCATACCCTCTTAAAGAGTCCTGCACCCACGGTAAAAAAACACACCAAAAAGTGTACACCAATAAGGAGGGAAGATGGTGGGGATAGTAGTAGGATGAATGTCGTGACGCCACCTGTGGTATGCGGCCAGGGATTTAGCCACCACTGCTGTCGCTGTCCTCCGGGGCGGATGGTAGTAGCAGCCAGAGATAGTATCGCTCCCCACAGTGGAACAGGCCCCGGGAAGGATGGTGAGTGGAGTAGTGATGGCGTTTGAGGGCCGAGGCGCGAGGCGGCGGTGGCGGTGGAGGTAATAAGAGTCCGAGTCAGATGCTGTGGTTTTAGGTGTCTTTACTCACTATTTGTGCTGTGCCACTCGCCCGGATAGTATTGGTCACCAGCTGTGATGGGCTCCGTCGAACCCGAATTCCTTCAGAGGTCAGTCCAGTTTGGTGGTCGGTGAGTCCCTTCTTCCTAGCGCCGTGTGTGTTGGATCCCCGTGGCTTAAAGCTACTTGGGGACCCCAGAGCCCAGTTCATCTTAAGTAGTACTCTTGTCCCTATTTGCAGGTAGCACGGCAACGCAATGGGGTCTGGTGCTCTTCAAGGGCCCGGATTCTTCCTGGCACTGTGCTTTTGGGCTCTGTGTGGCCAGGGAAGCTTGAAACCTCCCCATCCCAGCAGATTCTGGAAAACCAACTTGAAGTGTGATTTTCCCTAGGGTCCTGCACCCTGCATGGCGCCGGTTCTGAGGGTGCGTTTAAGCTCACACCTCGGCAACCGCAAGAACGACTCCTCTGTCCCACCAGAGCACCGGTAAGACACGTCTGCTCCTTTCCTCTCCTGCTGGAGAACTCCTAACTGTTGTGTTGGCTCTTAACTCGGTTGGCTCCTAACTCAGCTGCCCCTCCCCCGGGTCCCTGTCACTAGTGGATGGTGCCCCCCATGTTTGAATGCTACCTTAAGACCCTACCCTAGCCCGGTCCCCATTAGTGAGGGCAATATTGTAGTTTATTTGAGTGTATAAGTGGTGAAACCGATACCGACCTCCGGATCCAGATGCAGCATTACACCTTAATTTATGTTCAATACTCTGTGGCGACTGAAGCCTCAGGGGCGCCACAGTGACATCAGAAGACGCCTGAGGCTACAGCCCCCAGGGGGTTATGTGATTGGCACTGAGCGAGGGGGATAGCTCCGCTCAGTACCAGAACTGGAAATAGAAGGCAATTAAGATGAGTCTTGTGTACCGCCCCTAAGCAGACGAGCTGCTCGGATCCGGGATTGCTGTAGCTCAAGGGTCCCCGGACCCGGGGCTCAGCGGACACTCGAAATTAAAGGGGGGGCTATTTACAGGGGAATATTTTGTGATGCCACCTGGGGGTTGCGGTAAGAAGGGAGCACCACCACTGCCGAGGGGAGTACCAGTGCAGATGATGTGGGGGCAGCTAGGTGACAGTTCCCTCCGCAGGTAGGGACGCCCTGGGATGGTGGATGGTGTTGTGCATGCTTCTTGGGCAGGCAGGTCGCAGGGAGAGGACAGTGTACTCACTCAAGTTGTTGTGATGTTAGATGCAGCCAATAAAGCAGACTCACACACTGTAGTAAACCAAAGTCTCTGGGTAACACTGCAACTACGGGGAGCCCGTCCGGGTGTCCACTCCCACCGTTTATTACTTTAATGGTCCGAAGCCTGCCTCCGTGCACAATTATAGTTGTTCTTGTGACCCTTTCGCCTGAAGCTGTCAGGGTCCTGCTCCCTATGTGTAGAGGGAGCTATGCTCTCAATGGCTGGCACTTGGTATCTCAGTGGGTTACAGAAGCTGGAAAACCCTATCCCCCTCGTTGTGCTGATGCCTTCGATCTCTGAGATCTTGGGGAAGTTCATAAAGAGACTATCTTCCACATGTTAATTATGAAGGCGCTTGATGCTTTTCCCTGATCTAGGGTCCTGTACCCCGCTGTGCTCGGTACCGGTCCGACCGTTCTGGTGCCGACCGTTCTTCAAAACCAAGCCAGGGCACGCCTTTCCAATACCCAACGACCGGGTCTCTGACTCCTCTGGTCCTGGACCACTGTCTGCGACCCAACCTAGGTCCCTCCAGGGAGCTACAACTCCCAGCTCCTCACTCACTGAGGGCTACTACTGTTCTCTGACTCTTAAACTCCAACTGACTCACTTCCCTCTCACCAGTCTGCCTGACCCCTAGGTGGGTGGCCCTTTTCCAGCTAAACCAATCCACTGGTGTGTCTGACAGGTCATGATGTGAGGTGTGGTTGGGATTTGTGGGGCTGATGGGAGTGATACCGGTTTTCAGGAACCTGGAACTATGGGGGGTTGGTCCTGCATCATTGAAAGAGAGGATGCAGTCCCCTGTGACACCCTAATATAGTCAGGGACGTCACACTTATAATAGGGATTTACATTGATAGTGAAAAATTAAAAAATGGGTGAACCATCCCTTTAAAAGTGGTGAGCGAGGGCATTTCCGGCATAGTGGGCCAAATTAGATCTGCTTTGAGAGCCAGATTTAGCCTTCGGGCCAGAGTTTAACATATGTGTCCTACAGAATGATTGTTGCTTGGCACTACAAAAAATCAATTCCAGTAAGGATAATCTAAAAGGATCCCAAATATCAAAGCCTCTATGAAAAAATTACCTTATTTTTCGGATTAAAAGACACACTTTTACTCCCAAAAATTTGGGAGTAAAATGAGGGTTGAGCCTTAAAATCCGAATGTAGCTTACTGGGGGTGATGGAGAGGGGTAACAGGAGACAGGGCTTCTTTTCCGGTGGCCAGCACCTGCTGTGTGCGGTGGCCGGCAGAGCTGCTGTGTACGTTGGCCAATGGAGCTGCTTTGTAAGGTGGCCGGCATCTGGGAGTCCTTCATGTGTTTTTTTTTACAAACTCTATGTGGGCTTTCGTATGTCTTGCATTGAAGAGAGGCATCCGTCGGGCCACTCTGTCATAAAGGCCCGACTTTTGGAGGGCTGCAGTTATAGTTGACTTTGTGGAACTTTATCCCATCTCCTACTGCAACTCTGGAGCTCAGCCACAGTGATCTTGGGGTTCTTCTTTTATCTCTCTCACCAAAGCTCTTCTCCCATGATTGCTCAGTTTGGCTGGACGGCCAGGTTTAGGAAGAGTCCTGGTGGTTCCAAACGTCTTCCATTTAAAGATTATGGAAGCCACAGTGCTCTTAGGAACCTTGAGTACTGCTGAAATTCTTTTGTAACCTTGGACAGATCTGTGCCTTGCCACAATTCTGTCTCTGAGCTCCTTGGGCAGTTCCTTAAGACCTCATGATTCTCATATGATCTGACATGCACTGTGAGCTGTGAGGTCTTATATAGACAGGTGTGTGCCTTTCCAAGTCAAGTCTCATCAGTTTAATTAAGCACAGCTGGACTCCAATAAAGGAGTAGAACCATCTCAAGGAGGACCAGAAGGAAATGGACAGCATGTGACTTAAATATGAGTGTCTGAGCAAAGGGTCTGAATATTTATGACCATGTGATACTACCTATCTATCTAATCTGGCTATTTTTGCATACCTTTTTTACATCAAAAACATTAATTTTAGTGTCATGCTTTTTTTTCTGGTATGTGTTACATGGAGGGCACATGGATGATCCACATAAACATGTATAGCACATGCATGACACAGATGTACACACGGATGGAAAAAATGGACCATGCAACATGTGTGAACGGGGCATTACACAGTGAGAAACTGCAGAGTATGATGTGGGCTCATCTCCAAAACTTACATTATACATGGGGGACATGACTAGAGATGAGCGAACTTGTTCAAAAAAGGTTCATCAATCTGAATTTTGGCATGAAATTTGCCCATTCGGATTCGTGATTAGTGGGGGAAGAGGTTGAGAGGTGTTTGAGAGGATTACTTACCAATGTCCGAAGGTGCAGCTGCCACACCCTGCTTCCGTGTTTGCTAATTACATCTCATACATATTCACTGATTCTCCCACCCAGTGTCTATGACAGCGTCTGTGATTAGTTGCAGTCAGATTGTTGGCGTAAAGGCATATCTGATTGGTTGCCCTCACAGAGCCTGTCTGGCTCCCCTAATGGAATGTAAAAATAAATAAATAAATAAATAAAATGTTGCAGGATTTGCCATATATTGATACCCAGTGCAGATAAAGCATACAGCTACAGGCTGCAGCTCCCAGCAGTGCATATTATCTTGGCTGTGTATCAACATAAGGGGGACCACAGGCAACTTTTTTTTTACATTATTTAAATAAATAATTTTAAAAAATGACATGCGGTTCCCCCACAGTTTTGGTAATCAGCCAAGATAAAGCCAACAGCTTTATATCATCAGCTAGTATTCTCAAGCTGGGGAGGCCCATGGTTATTTGGTCCCGCAGCCTAAAAATAACAGCCCGCAGCCGCCCAGAATTCTTGCATCCATTAGAATCGACAAAACCGGCACTTTACCCAGCTCATCTCCATATCCCACCATACACCGTGGTCCAACGTAATCCACACGAGGTCCCACGACAAAACGGTCTTTGCTACCTACTGAAGTCTCAGCGGGCATGCACAGTACAGAATGTGACCACCCACTGCAGCTTCAGGCTGACACTGACTTTGCCACAGCTGTGAGCGGTGACGTCACTAAGTTTATCTGTGGTCACAGCTGGAGGTTCCCACGGTACCTGACCTATGACAAAGTGTTTTGTTTGCCAATAGATGCAGATTTGGTGCTGGAATTTATACACCAAATTCCTGCACCAATCCTGCATCTCCTGTCAAAAAATATATGACTGCTCCCCTCAGACCTCTGAAAAGACCAGTGATCACTGCAGCACCAACAAACAGAAGCGGTACAGCCAGCAGTCTTCTGTGATTTTGTCCACATCTAGGTTTTACATTGATTCTATAAAATGACGCTGACTGTAATTCTAATGGTTTGTAAATAAGGCCTTAATAAGAGCTAGATTTTCATAGCACATTTTAGGAACTACTGTCCCAAGTATTTAAAAGTTGAAAATAATAAAATGTTCTTAATCATATTTCATAATTTATAACAAGGGTCTCAGACTTGGCTGGGTATATGTGCCGCACATAGAAAAAAAAATATTTTTGGGGGGCCACATTCTTTCCAGGGCCAACTGACATTTAGGCGGGCTTTGCACACTATGACATCGCAGCTGCGATGTCGGTGGGGTCAAATCGAAAGTGACACACATCCGGCGTCGCAGTCGATATCGTAGTGTGTAAATCCTTTTTGATACGATTAACGAGCGCAAAAACGTCCAAATCGTATCATCGGTGTAGGGTTAGTCATTTCCATAATTTCGGAAGGACCGATGTTACGATGTTGTTCCTCGTTCCTGCAGCAGCACACATCGCTGTGTGTGAAGCCGCAGGAGTGAGGAACATTACCTTACCTGCGTCCTGCGGCTCACGCCGGCTATGCGGAAGGACGGAGGTGGACGGGATGTTTACGTCCCGCTCATCTCCGCCCCTCCGCTTCTATTGGCCGTGTGACGTCGCTATGACACCGCACCACCCGCCCGCTTAATAAAGAGGTGGTTCGCCGGCCAGAGCGACGTCGCAGGGCAGATGAGTGCATGTGAAGCTGCCGTAGCGATAATGTTCGCTACGGCAGCTATCACTAGATATCGCACCTGTCATGGGGGCGGGGCCTATCGCACTCGGCATCGCAAGCATTGGCTTGCGATGTCGTAGTGTGCAAAGTGCCCCTTATAGTGGTGCAATTTTTTTTTTCTATACACCTTTAGATCACTGTTTTTGAACATTTTCTGCTTGTTTATTACAATAAAAGTGTACTTTTTTTGTTATATATATTAAAAAAAAGAATTTTAATGGTAAAAATAATCATGCCTTTTTTTGTTTTTTACATTTTATCCTTTTCTTATAAGTAATATCATCCTACAATTTGTACCATATAGTAATTTTGGAAAACATCTTGTATTAATGTTACCATCTTGGTCCTCATCTTTTACTAATGCCCCCCATACTGTTCCCCTTCTTATAGAAATATGCCCCATCCAGGACCAACATTCTGTACTAAAGTGCCCATCTTTGTTCTCTTGTAGTAATGTGCCCCATCCTTGTCCCCATACTGTAGTAATGCCCCATCCTGTTCTCCATTCTTTAGTAATATGCCCATCCTTGTCCCCTTGTAGTAATGTGCCCATCCTTGTCCTCATCCTGTAATAATGTGCCCATCTTTGTCCCCATCCTGTAGCAATATGCCCATCCTGGTTCCCATCCTGTAGTAATGTGCCCATCCTTGTCCTCATCCTGTAATAATGTGCCCATCTTTGTCCCCATCCTGTAGCAATATGCCCATCCTGGTTCCCATCCTGTAGTAATGTGCCCATCCTTATCCCTTTGTTGTAATGTGCCCACCCTGGTCCCCATCCTGTAGTTCCTTGTCCCTTTGCATTAATGTGCACCATCCTTGCACTCGTCCTGTAGTAATGTGCTTATTGGTCCCCATCCTGTAGTAATGTACCCATCATTGTCCCCATGCTGTAGTATTGTGCCCATCATGGTTCCCATCTTGTAATAATGTCCCCATACTGTTCTCCATTCTGTAGTAATTTGCCCATCATTGTCCCCTTGTAGTAATGTGCCCATCTTTGTCCCCATCCTGTAGTAATGTGCACATTCTTGTAACCATTCCGTAGCAATATACCCATCCTGGTTCCCATTGTGTAGTAATATGCTCATCCTTATCCCCTTGTAGTAATGTGCCCACCATCCTGTATTAATGTGCCCATCCTTGTCCCTTTGTAGTAATGTGAATGTGCCCATCCTTGTCCCTATCCTGTAGTAATGTGCCTATCCTTGTCCTCATCTTGTAGTACTGTGCCCATCCTGGTTCCCAACCTGTAGTAATGTGCCCATCATTGTCCCCATGCTGTAGTATTGTGCCCATTCTGTTCTCCATTCTGTATTATTGTACCCATCCTTGTCCCCTTGTAGTAATGTGAGTGTGCCCATCCTTGTCCCCATCCTTTAGTAATGTGCCCATTCTTGTCCCCATACTGTAGCAATGTGCCCATCCTTGTCCCCTTGTAGTAATATGGTCATCCTGGTCTTCATCCTGTAGTAATATGCCCATTCTTGTCCCCTTGTAGTAATGTGCACCATCCTTGTCCCCATCCTATAGTCATGTGCACCATCCTTGTCCCCATCCTATAGTAATGTGCCCATACTGGTCCCCATCCTGTGGTAATGTGCCCATCATTGTCCACATGCTGTAGTATTGTGCCCATTCTGGTCCCCATCCTTTAGTAACGTGCCCATCCTAGTCCCTAATCCTCTAGTAATGTGCCCATTCTGTAGTAATGTGTCCATCCTTGTCCCCTTGTAGTAATGTGCACCATCCTTATCCCCTTGTAATAGTATGCCCATCGTGGTCCTCATTCTGTAGTAATATGGCACCCTTGTCCTCATCCTGTAGTAATGTTCACCATCCTTATCCCCTTGTAGTAATGTGCACTATCCTTGTCCCCTTGTAGTAATATGCCCATCCAGGTTCCCATCCTGTAGTAATGTGCCCATCCTTGTCCCCTTGTAGTAATATTCCCATCTAGGTCCCCATCCTGTAGTAATGTGCCTATCTTTGTCCCCATGCTGTAGTATTGTTCCCATCCTATTCTCCATTTTGTATAAATGTGCCCAACCTTGTCCCCATCCTTTAGTAATGTACCCATTACTGTCCCCATGCTGTAGCAATATATCCATCCTTGTGCTCATTCTGTACCAATGTGCCCATCCTGGTGCCCATTCTGTAGTAATGTGTCCATCCTTGTCCACTTGTAGTAATGTGCTGATCCTGGTCCTCATCCTGTAGAAATGTGCCCATTCCTGTCCCCATTCTGTAGCAATGTGCCCATTCTTGTCCACTTGTAGTAATGTGCTCATCCTGGTCCTCATCCTGTAGTAATGTGCACCATCCTTGTCCTCATCCTGTAGCAATGTGCCAATCCTGGCTCCAAACCTGTAGCAATGTGCTCATCTTTGTCCCCATGCTGTAGTATTGTGCCCATCCTGTTCTCCATTCTGTATTAATGTGCTCATCCTTATCTCCTTGTATTAATGTGAATGTGCCCATCCTTGTCCGCACCCTTTAGTAATGTGCTCATCCTTGTCCACATGCTGTAGCAATATGCCCATTCTTGTTCTCATTCTGTACCAATGTGCCCATCGTGGTCTGCATCCTGTAGCAATGTGCCATTCGTTGTCCCCTTGTAGTAATGTGCTCATCCTGGTCCCCATCTGTAGTAATGTGCCCATTCTTGTCCCCTTGTAGTAATGTGCACCATCCTTTTTCCCATCCTGTAGTCATGTGCACCATCCTTATTCCTATCCTGTAGTAATGTGCCCAGCCTTATGCCCATCCTGTAGTAATGTGTCCATCCTTGTCCTCTTGTAGTAATGTGAACCATCCTTATCCCCTTGTAGTAATGTGTACCCTCCTTGTCCTAATCCTGTAGTAATGTGCCCATCCTTGTCTTCATCCTGTAGTAATGTGCCCATCGTTGTCCCCATCCTATAGTAATGTGCCCATCCTTTTCACATCCTGTAGTAATGTGCCCATCCTTTACCACATCCTATAGTAATGTGACCATCCTGGTCCCTATCCTGTAGTAATGTGCCAATCCTTGTTCACGTCCCTTAGTAATGTGCATATCCTTGTCCAAATCCTGTAGTAATGTGTCCATCATTGTCCCCTTTTACTAATGTGTCCATTTCTTGTAGAAATGTCCCCTTTCCTGGTGCACCCCATCCTCATACACACACCCACACACACCAAACAAACAATTCTTCTCACCTCTCTTCATTTCCCACCGTGTCCTGTTTCCTGCGGCCCTCAGGCCCCTGGCCCCCTTGATGATTGCGGTCGGTGCAAGGGGCCGCCTCTTTCAGCGCTTTATTTCAGATTACTAATTTGCAGGTGCTACGCAGAGTCAAGTTGTGTGCGCAGATATTGAAATGGCATCCGCTGGCCAATCAGAAGCCAGCAGCTAATGCATATGACATGAATTGCTGGCCTCTGATTGGCTGGCAGCTACTATTGGAATACTTATGCACAGAGCTTGTCTCTGTGCAGCGCCTGCAAATTAGTCATCTGAAATAAAATGTTGACTGTGGTGGCCTCCTGCACCGGCGGCCACGATCATCAAGGGGGCCACAGGCCTGTGGGCTGTAAGAAGCAGTCTTAAGGGCCGCATGCGGACCGCGGGTCACAAGAAGCAGCCATAGAGGCTGCATGCGGCCCACGTGTTTGACATCCTTGATTTATACCATCATTTTTTTAATATTTTAGAACAAATAAAACATTAATACTTTACATTTTTGCAATTGATAATTTTTTTTCCCAAAAACAGATTCCCTTTAACTAAGCAAGTGCTGCATGTTAAAAATAAACAACCAAAAACCTACTTTGTCAGTAGGGTACCAGTATTTGTAATTGTAGGCTGAGGATTTGGGTATACAGACACTGTATTCAAAAGAATTGTGAGACTCTAAAGGGGGCTTTACACGGTAGCGATATCGCTAGCAATTTTTAGCGATATCGAGCTCGAAAGTACCCGCCCCCGTCGCGCATGCGCTTGTTTGTGATCACTGCCGTAGCGAACATTATCGCTACGGCAGCATCACACGTACTTACCTAGTCGGCGGCGTCGCCGTGACTGCCGAACAATCCCTCCTTGGCGGCCGGCCAATCAAGGCGGAGGGGCGGAGATGAGCAGGACGTAACATCCCACCCACCTCCTTCCTTCCGCATTGAGGCCGGCGGCAGGTAAGGAGACGTTCCTCGCTCCTGCGGTGTCACACATAGCGATGTGTGCTGCCGCATGAGCGATGAACAACATGGATAAACAACCCTTACCGATTTTTGAGTTTGGGACGACCTCTCCATGGTGAACGATTTTCACCAATTTTGAATTCGCTTAAGGTCGCTGGTCAGTGTCACACGCTGCAATATCGTTAATGACGCCGGATGTGCGTCACTAACAATGTGACCCTGACGATAAAACATTAACGATATTGTAGCGTGTAAAACCCCCTTTATTCTTCAATGTTGGCAAAATCATCCTAAAAACATTCTCCCAGGCATACTGACAAATAAAATATGAAATGTAATGGAATTTTACTGGAGCGCTATTGTTTCTCTTGTCTGATAAATAAGTCACAAATAGTTTTCATAGTAGGAAGGTAGAATAAAGAAAAAAACAGCTCACCCACCTGGAGTTCCAGAAAAGCCGGACGGTGCACGGATTTCAGCAGAGCCCACTGAGATAACTGTAGAAAAAATGGATCCAGCATCCAGTTCCAGCAGTAATATAAAACAAATTTTTTATTGTAGAAGATTTAAAAACATCATTCCATAGAAATATAAAATCTATAAAATTACCTTCTTATTCTGAGAATAAGGAGGTAACCCTCCGAAACACGTACCTTCTACTACTGACATGCCATAAGGCGATTTTATATTTCTATGGAATGATGTTTTTAAATCTTCTACAATAAAGAATTCGTTTTATATTACTGCTGGAACTGGATGCTGGATCCATTTTTTCTTTTCATAGTAGTAGTATACAATAGAAAGCAAACTACCAAGTAATTTACATGTCTTTTAAAGGTAAATTATGCAACTTTCTGAAGTCATTCTTATTGAAGTGACAATGTGAAGCCCCATTACCTTCAAGTCGCCTCAGGGTCTTCCGGGACCTCACGTGCTGGGAATCTTCTGGCCTCAGGTATGTCACGTTAACTTCAATAGGAATCGTGACGCCACTCTCGGTAATTGCGGTCAGGGGGCGACCGCCACTGCAGTTTAGAGAGCTTCTGGGGCCGATAGTAAATGCAGTCTGGTGTTATTGCCTCCCGAGAGTGAGGCTGGCCCCAGGGGCTCAGTATAAGTGTGTAGTACCACAAGTCGCAGAGGAACTCACACACAGGCAGCAATGTCTTTCAGGGTTTTTACTCACTTTCAGATGATAGGGTGAGACAACCCGGGCGATGCTATGACGAACCAGGTGGAACCAGGCATCCATCAGGCTGATCCAGGGGTGACTGCTGACTCGCCTTCCTAGCCCTTCTTGTTTGCGGTGACCCCTGACTTGTAGTATTGCGGGAATCACCCAGGGAAGTTGCAACTGCCGTTCTCCCCTTTCTGGCCCGTTTGCTGACAACGTGGACCAAGTAATTCTGGCTGCTTGCCTTCTTTTACTTATGGGCCCCCTCGTTGCTGTTGATGCTGCGGACTCTGTGTGGTTCGGTGAGGTACTTCCAGCACCCTCACCAGCAGGTTTAGCAGGCCGAGTAGATGGGTTCCTGCTCTAGGGACCTGTTTCCCCGTGCGGGCCTGGCCTACCGGTAGTCCCCCTTACTCAGCCACCTCTTCACTAGGTTGTTTTCAGGCAGCCCTCCTGTGTAGCCGCTCTCCCCCGCCAGCAGCCACTACAGGTGCAGGGTCTGACAGTGTCCTGCTCTTCTGCTCTACACCTCAGACGCGGCTACTCCACACCTCTCCTCTAACTGCCACTGCACACTCTCTAGCTTCCAGTCCCACTACCCAACACTAGCTGGAATGCGAGGGCTACGCCCCCTCCCTGGGTCTGCCCAGGGGTCCCCTCTAAGCTGTGTGTGTCCTGGTTACTACATGTCTGTGTATGTCCACACCCTAGTCAGCCATTGGGATTACCTGTTTGTACTCACTCAGCCTGAGTGCAGTACTCAGTGGTGTCTGACCAGGTCAGGGGTGCAACATTCCCCCTTAGTTACCATCAGCACATCCTCAGGCTGCAAAGACAAGAACATTTTTTTAAAACTCTTAATACAACCTTCCCTCACAGGGGAGCATTCACATTAAAAGCATCATAAAACTATTAAAACATTGTACCAGGTACCATTTTTCCACCACCCACAAGTCCGTTAACCCACCCAAAACCCTCTCATCTTCTTTTCCTGAGGTTGGGGGTTAAGGTAGGCCCCATCAACAGGCGTACCAGTGTCTCTTGTGTGGATGGAGATCCAGGCCCCATAAACAGGCGTGCTCCCTTCTCATAGGCGAGCCAGGCCCCATAAACAGGCGTGCTCTTGGCCTTAGGACAGCAAGGACCATCACAGGCGTGCTTCCTGGTGGTGCAGAGCCAGGCCCCATAAACAGGCGTGCTCTGGTGGGTACCACATAAAGTAAGTA
The DNA here is from genome assembly GCF_048569485.1 of Anomaloglossus baeobatrachus. Taxonomy (NCBI): domain Eukaryota; kingdom Metazoa; phylum Chordata; class Amphibia; order Anura; family Aromobatidae; genus Anomaloglossus; species Anomaloglossus baeobatrachus. Next base: position 445,410,387 of record NC_134356.1, read on the forward strand.
TTCACACTGCGAGAGTTTGTGGCTATAGCCAGTTCATAGCCTTTGGTCCATGTTTTTCAAGTAAACCAAACCAGGTGCGAACTCAAGGAATCTCACAAAAGTACTTATGGGCACATCATCTTGAACTTCAAACGTTGCAGAAACTTCAAACTTGTCTGTACTTTTCTTTACTTTTCAATCAAATGGACTTTCTCCTCTCAAAGCCAGGGCTCTTGCTTGCAGAGCTCTGATACCTGGAGGTTCTTGTATCTTCATTTTCAGTGTCATCAGTATTTTCTTCTTCTTGAATGATTACTTCTTCACTTTTGGGATCCTCTGGTGGCAGTTGCTTTGGGGAACTGGTGGAATCTGCTGGGCTGTGACTTGGGCTTGCTGCTGTATGCTTAGGGCATTGCACCACATCTAAGGCATACCAGCCTCTTTCACCTTTGTGCCAGTTAAACTCCATGATTTCTCCCATATACAAGTCGCGACCAGGGTGTCCTCTGCAGGTGGGACTGGACATCTCTTCTGGACACGAATATGCCCTCTTTGACGCCAGCCTCCATTATAAAGTCGTAGCCGGTTCGCAGGTTGAATTCCTCAACCACTCCGCGGTGGAGAGGACCTCTGACCTGGTGCTTGGCTCGACGCAGAGACTGCTTCTCCTCTAGATCTCGAGCCGTCACCAGCTCGTTCTCTGTGGGGGTTTGTACTGGAGGTTGTCTTGCTCTTACGCGGCGCCGTTCTCTGCTGGCTCGCCTCCGCATCTGTCGCGGGCGGGGAGGATGCCGTCGCTGCTGCGCTCTCGCTAACGCTCGGGTCCAGTGCTGCTGCGGCTGCTGCTGCTGCTCGGTGGCTCGAGCGATGGGCCGGATCCGGGGACTCGAGCGGCGCTCCTCGCCCGTGGGTGAAAGGGGTGGTTGGTTTGGGGGATTTAGTCTGTGTCGCCACCCATGGGTCGTGGTGAAGATAGGCACCACCGCTGCTGATGACAGGGATCCCGGGAGCGATGGTAAGGAGCAGCTGGGATGTTGTTTTCCCCCTCCGTGGGTAGGGGTTGGTGGTCCCGGGGCCCGGTGATGTTGTGACGGGGAGGCAGGGCTGGTGAGGTGCAGGGTTGCAGGGACAGCGCGGCGCGGTGCCGGATGGCACGGGTGTACTCACTCAGCAAGAAAAGGTACAAAGTCCTCGGTAAACCAAACGCCTGGATGGACGGGTCCCGCAGCCGGCTGCAGTGTCTCTCCCCGGACAGGTGATGGCGGCTGTCTTTCCCTGCACCTTGATGTTCTCCTTCTGACTACTATGGATTCCCAACGGTAGTCCGCTCCCCGGTGTATGAGTACCGGAGGAGCCCGTTTGCCCGCAGATGCTGGCCCTTGGCTCTCTAGCCTTAGGCGGTAGCTGTATACCCTCACGGTGTGGGCGGTTGCCTTCAATCGGGACTTTTGCTGTTGTGAAACCCCTGGGGTTCCAGTCACATTCGGATCTGACTATTGTCGGCGGCTCCAAGCCTGGTCGGGGTCCGATGGCCCTGTCTGTGTGTGCTGGCTTCACTTTGCTCCCCGGTCGGTACCGGCGGGCCGTCGCCTGACCCCGGTCCTACGGTTCCGCGTTGCTCCACCACTCCTGCAGACAGCCACCACCGTCTGCCAACCTTGCTGTCAGTGCCTGGGCTACAATCCCAGACACCCAAAGTGCTTGCTCCTCTCACTTCAAACTCCTAAACTGTTCTCTGACACTTTTCCCGCCTCCAGGCCTGTGAACTTCTCGGTGGGTGGGGCCAACCGCCTGGCTCCGCCCCACCTGGTGTGGACATCAGACACTGGAGGGAGGCAACAAGGATTTTTGTTTGGCTGGTGTCCCTGTCTAATGGGGGTGGGGGTGTTTGTGTGTTATCTGTGACAACCTGGCTAGGCCAGGGTGCCACACATCGCCATCACTTCACTGTCTGCAGGCTCCCAGGTCACGTACACTCTGGGCATGAAGACATACACTGTTTCCTCTACAGCAGGGGGTGTTGTAACCTCTTCCCAGCGGTGGTGCGGCAACAGCGCTACCTCAGGGCCTCCCTTACTTTCAAAGGTTGCTGCTCCCTCCTGCATCCGTTTGGGGATCATTACTTCAGCCTCCATGCTTCCTTTCCTCCCCCTTAGTGGTATTGAGCACTCCTCCGGCCGTTCTGGTGGCAGCTCTGGGGATGGTGGTGGGCCCCTCTCTGGCAGGTTGCTGGGACCGCACCGGGTCCGCTTGGCAGCCTGGGGACCAGGTACATGTCCACCAGGTGCACCGGGAACCGTGTCTTTAGATCTTCCTTCAGTCGAGCCGCCTCTTCGGACACTTCTGGCAGGAACCAATGGGCAGCATCCCCAGTCGGTGCTGTGACCGCTTCTGGTTTGTAGGTCAAGGTAGAAGGCGTTGCGGCCTGGTATGATCTGGCCGGGCGTGGCGTTGCTGCGGCCTGGTCTGATCTGGCCGGGTGTGGCGTGGCTGAGGCCTGGTCGGGTCTGGCCGGGCGTGATGTTTCTGCAGCCTGGTCTGGACGGGCGTGGCTGCGCCTGGTCTGGTCTGGCCGGGCGCGGCGTTGCTGTACCAGACGTCGCAGCAGAGGTCTCAGCGGGCATCGCAGCATGGATCACAGCGGGCATCGCATTATGGATCACAGCGGGCATCGCAGCAGGGATCGCCTCCGGGATCGCAGCAGGGATCGTATCCCACCTCAGTGCGGGCATCATAGCGGCCTCCGGTTGTAGCGCCGGCGGAGTCAGCATATCCGAGCGGGCAGGGGCAGCATGGGACTCACCCAAAGGCATCAGCAAGGGGGTCTGGGTGGTCGCTTCTCTGCACGGCACTTGTCGCGCGGTCCACCTCTCGTAGGCCCGAACCACCACAGTCGTCTCCCGCAGCTCCGTGCGCCACTCCATCACTTGCTGCATGATCCGAGCTTGCACTCGGTCACAGAATTGGACAAGCTCCCAGTCCCACCAGGTGGCAGTGCCTGGTTATGGCTCTCTGCTTGCAGACGCCATCCTCTCTCAGTTGCTGCTGACCAGGTTCTGCTCACGCTGCAACCTGAGTTTAGTTTTCTCCTCCACCAGCCTGGGACGTCTCCTCCATCTAGGGACGGGTCCGCCTCCATCTCTGGTGGTCACTCTCTCAGAGCGCTCCAGGAGTTCTCTTGTGTTCTAGCCACACCCCTTCGTGGGCGGTTCTCTTCTTCTGCGCGGACTGTTGTATTTTTGGCACGCTTTCTGCGGTGGCAATATGGTGGCGTTTCAAATTTTTCAAGCGGACCGCCAAGGCGTATGGTCACCTGTCTGAACAGGTCTAGTCCTTATCCTGTTCGTGACACCAGATGTGAAGCCCCATTACCTTCAGGTCGCCTCAGGGTCTTCCGGAACCTCATGTGCTGGGAATCTTCTGGCCTCAGGTATGTCAGGTTAACTTCAATAGGAATCGTGACGCCACTCTCGGTAATTGCGGTCAGGGGGCGACCGCCACTGCAGTTTAGAGAGCTTCTGGGGCCGATAGTAAATGCAGTCTGGTGTTATGGCCTCCCGAGAGTGAGGCTGGCTCCAGGGGCTCAGTGTAAGTGTGTAGTACCACAAGTTGCAGAGGAACTCACACACAGGCAGCAATGTCTTTCAGGGTTTTTACTCACTTTCAGATGGTAGGGTGAGACAACCCGGGCGATGCTATGACGAACCAGGTGGAACCAGGCATCCATCAGGCTGATCCAAGGGTGACTGCTGACTCGCCTTCCTAGTCCGTCTTGTTTGGGGTGACCCCTGACTTGTAGTACTGAGGGAATCACCCAGGGATGTCGCAACTGCCGTTCTCCCCTTTCTGGCCCGTTTGCTGACAGCGTGGACCAAGTAATGCTGGCTGCTTGCCTTCTTTTACTTATGGGCCCCCTCATTGCTGTTGATGCTGCGGACTCTGTGTGGTTCGGTGAGGAACATCCAGCACCCTCACCAGCAGGTTTAGCAGGCCGAGTAGATATGTTCCTGCTCTAGGGACCTGTTTCCCCGTGAGATTACCTGTTTGTACTCACTCAGCCTGAGTGCAGTACTCAGTGGTGTCTGACCAGGTCACGGGTGCCACATTAACAACTATGATAAAAAGTGCCATATGCATTATGACCTCTGTCTCTGCAGACACAAGGAAAAGTATTTGTTATCTGAACAATTGTATGATGGTGGATGCTGACAGTAGATGTTGCTGACACATTGGCTGTGTGAATGCATTTCTGTTAGCAATTGTGCCCTCAATGTTCTTATGTGGTCTTCTTCATCAACATCTTCATCATCATACTGAGGCGTTTATTACAAGGGTTGTCTAATATCGACAACCCTTCTCAATATGCTATTTTATAGCATATACACATATGAGAAGAGGAAGGTCCCCTGCTAATTTATAAGGCCTCTCTTACGCTTCAGTTGCAAAAATGCATGTGTTGCATAGTCCATTTTGTTCATCCGTGAGTACGTGTGTTATCCTTATGCATGTGTGTGTGCTATCTGCGTGATATCCAAGTGAAACATACCAGAAGAAAACTCTAGATGAGAGATAGGTATATAGATAGATAGATAGACACATAGCTACATAGTACAGCACATGTAAAAAACTACGTGGGCTCTCCTCCATTTTTGATAAACAGTGCAGGTAAAGCAGGCAGCTGTAGGCTGCAACCCTCAGCTGTCTGCATTACCTTGGCTAATTAAACAATCTCATTCGTCGGTATTCCATCCTCAGTCTAATGGACAAACAGAACTCATTAATCAAAATTTGGAGCAGTATTTCGTTGTTTTGTTTCAGATAATCAGGAGTGGTCCTCGTTCCTTCCTTTCACCGAATTTGCTATCAATATTCGTCGCCATGAATCCTCTGGTGTATCTCCTTTTTTTTTGTTTCTATGGTCTTCATCCCCAGTTCTGTATATTTCAGGAGGGGCTCTCTTCAGAGGTACCTGGGGAGGACCAATTGGTCTCAGCATTATCGTCTACGTGTGAGAAGGTTCAGTAACATTAGCGTGACATGGGTTCAAAGTTTAAGCATGTGGCTGACTGTAGTCATATGCCTGGTCTGGACCTGTGTGTGGGTGATCTAGTGTGGTTGTGTACAAGAAACATTAAGTGTAAAGTGTCTTCACTTAAGTTAGGACCTCAGTTTATTGGACCGTTCAGAATCACTGCTGTCGTTAATACGCTGGCTTTCCATCTGGTGTTACTGGTGTCGCGGGCGGAGGAGGGGACGCTGCGCTCACCCACTGCTTGAGTCCGGCTGCTGCTGCTGCTCGGTGGTGGCTCGAGCAGTGGGCCGGATCCCGGGGACTCGAGCGGCGTTCCTCGCCCGTGAGTGAAAGGGGGGTTGGTGTGTGGTTTGGGGATATTGTCCGTGACGCCACCCACGGTTGTGGTGAAGTTGTGACACCACCGCTGCTCTGGACGGGGATCTTGGGAGCGATGACAGGGAGCAGCTTGGATGTTGGTTCTCCCCTCCGTGGGTAGGGGGTTGGTTGTCCCGCGGCCCGGTGAGGGATAGGGATGGCAGGCGGGTTACGGGGCCTGGTGAGGTGCAGGGTCACGGGGGCAGCGCTGTGCCGCATGGCACAGTGGTACTCACTCAGCCAGTAATTCACACAGAGTCTCTGGTCAAACAAATGGCTGGATGGACGGGTCCCACAGGCGGCTGCGGTTGTTCTCCTCCCGGTAGGTTGATGGTGACTGCCTTTCCCTGCACCTGTGTTGTGTTTACGGTTCCAATGGCTTCCCACCGGTAACCCGCTCCCCAGCTTGGATGGATGCTGAGGGAGCCCCTTTTGCTCGCAGGCTCTGGCCCTGGGAACTGTAGCCTTGGCGGTGACTGTGTTTCCCTCTATGGTGTGAGCTGTTGCCTTCAATCGGGTCTTGACTGCTGGGAAACCCCGAAGGTTCCCTTCGCTAACGGATTTGACTGGTTTTACGGCGACTCCTAGCCTTGTCCGGGTCCGTAGGCCCTACCGGATGGTGCTGGCTTCTCTTCTCTCCCCGATCCGGTACCGGTGGGCCACCGCTCGTCCCCGGTCCTTACGGTTCACTCCAATCAGCCTCTCCTGCAGACGGTCACCACCGTCTGCCAACCATGCTGAGTGCCCGGGCCACACACCCGGACACGGTCAGTCTCCTCTGCTACCACTTCACTCTCCAAAACTGAACTGCTTACTTTTCCCGCCTCCAGGACTGTGAACTTCTCGGTGGGCGGGACCAACTGCCTGGCCCACCCCCTGGTGTGGACATCAGCCTCTGGAGGAAGGCAACAAGGATTTGTGTTTGGCTTAGGTGTGCCTATTCGGGGTGTAGGGTGTGTTGGTGTAGTGCCTGTGACGACCTGGCTTGTCCAGGGCGCCACATTCCCCCTTAGTAAAATGCAGACCGTCCGCGGGCTGCCCGTCCATCACCGGTTTTATTTTCCCAACTGAAAAAGAATAAAACGGTAAAACATGTAAAAGCATTATAAAACATTTTACAACGGTACAGCTTCCGCTCTTATCCCACCCAAACAACCTGGCCCTGATGCTGCCCCTAAGAAGTAGGCAGCACCCCTTGACCCCAATCCAGCACCAAGTTGCCCGAGCGGGTTCTGTCTCTTTCAGGGGACCAGCGTCCACGGGGACCCCTGAACCCCCGGAGGATTGCCACTGGTTACGGTAGTGGCGGGCCTGGGCCATCCCTTTCCTCCAGGCCCATCCTCCCAAATCAGCCTCTCCGGAGGCGGTAACGGTATCAAGCCAGAAACATATTTTTATTTACATGCCACTAAGTTTGTGGTTGCCCTTCAAGTTCTCGGGCTTGTCCGTAAGCAGTCCCTTATGCAACGGTTGCAAACAGTCCCTACGGGGACAACAGTTGCCGGCAACGGCCGGTTCAATCACGGTACAATCAGGTGAACTTCTTCGGTTGATTTCTTTACTTATCGGTCAAAAACTTTCAAACTGTTACAGGTGGTCCCAACGGGGACAACTTGCAGTGGGGCGTCGCTGCCATCACTCTGACTCTTCCCCTGAGGTGGCCCCATCCTCCGCCACCAACATTTCGAACATGCAGTGGCAGGCCTGCTGGGAGAGGGGCGCCCGGTATCCATTCCCACCGGTGTGCGGACTATAGAAAACCACCGGCTCTCCTTCATAGCGGAGGCGCTCACTCGCCTCCTCAAACTCAGAGGGGGGGCCGGTGCCGGGGCCGGAGTCATTATCAACTGTCTCTGCGCCAGGCGGGTCGCCGCCAGCTGCCGCAGTCTCCGGGTTTCCGGCACTCAGCATGCCAGGTTTTTCGGTGATAGCGCGGGGCAGCAGGTCAGGTTGGTCAATGCTGAGGCGTCCCATAGGTAATGGCAGGGACGATACGAGGGCCGAGACTGGACTGGGCCCCCCAGCCGCAGTGGCCGGTCCTGGTAGGACATGGGGGCGTGGGTCACCCGTCGGCTCCATCACATCGGCTCCCATCCCAGACATCGGGGCAGTCGCAATCAGCATTTCTACCTCATTGGTCCACTGCTCCATCATGAGGTATATTTGGTTCTGTTGGCGGTGGTTGAATTCAACTACTCTGGCCTTCATCCACGCTAAGGTCCCGGGCTCAAGCTCAGCGCCTGGTGCAATCCCTGCCGGGGCCTCTGGTACGCCTTCGTTAAGGGGCAGCGGTCTCGGCGGCTCCCACAGGAGCGGTTCAGGGTGGCCCCGAGCGTCTGCAGCCGATTGGTCCGCTCGGGCGGACAGGCAGGGTACCGCTACCGGTTGGACGGGTAGCGGGCCTAGTGGCGGGGCGGCAGCGGCTAACGCGGGTAGCGGGGAAGGCGACAGGGTGAACAGGTACAGGCCGGGCCCCTCAGCCACAGTGGCCGATCTTTTGGGAATACAGGGGCGTGGGTCTCTTACCCGCTCCTCCAGATCTTCCTCCACCTTGCGTCTACGCATAGCAGCCACCACGTCCGCCATGTCGGCCTCCCACTCCTCCAGGAGGAGCTGCATGCGGGCCTGCAGACGGTTACTCAGCGGGGCGGTCCGGTCTTTCACCCACGCCGCGGTGCCTGGCGCGGGGACCATGGGGTTGCTGGTCGGACTGTGCATCTCGGCCATGGCGCCTTCCAGGAACCACAAGATCGCAGAGTCCCGGTGTCCCTGCTTCCACAGCCATGGTTCACATGCGGCCAGACGCCATCCGTCCCCCTTAGTCTTTTTCCGGCTCCTCCTCTACAGGGGCGGGGTTTCGGTTTTCGCGCCTCCACTACTCGGGAAGATGCTCGAGCGGGGACTTTTCTCGCCCAAAATGGCTGGACATCTCCGGCGGTCACAAGGCGCACCTCTACCAGACGGCAGAGCGGTAAGATCCTGTTCGTGACGCCAAGTTGTCGCGGGCGGAGGAGGGGACGCTGCGCTCACCCACTGCTCGGGTCCGGCTGCTGCTGCTGCTCGGTGGTGGCTCGAGCGGTGGCCCGGATCCCAGGGACTCGAGCGGCGTTCCTCGCCCATGAGTGAAAGGGGGGTTGGTGTGTGGTTTGGGGATATTGTCCGTGACGCCACCCACGGTTGTGGTGAAGTTGTGACACCACCGCTGATCTGGATGGGGATCTTGGGAGCGATGACAGGGAGCAGCTTGGATGTTGGTTCTCCCCTCCGTGGGTAGGGGGTTGGTTGTCCCGGGGCCCGGTGAGGGGTAGGGATGGCAGGCAGGTTACGGGGCCTGGTGAGGTGCAGGGTCGTGGGGGCAGCGCTGTGCCGCACGGCACGGTGGTACTCACTCAGCCAGTAATTCACACAGAGTCTCTGGTCAAACAAACGGCTGGATGGATGGGTCCCACAGGCGGCTGCGGTTGTTCTCCTGCCGGTAGGTTGATGGTGACTGCCTTTCCCTGCACCTGTGTTGTGTTTACGGTTCCAATAGCTTCCCACCGGTAACCCGCTCCCCAGCTTGGATGGATGCTGAGGGAGCCCCTTTTGCCCGCAGGATCTGGCCCTGGGAACTGTAGCCTTGGCGGTGACTGTGTTTCCCTCTATGGTGTGAGCTGTAGCCTTCAATCGGGTCTTGACTGCTGAGAAACCCCGGAGGTTCCCTTCGCTAACGGATTTGACCGTTTTTACGGCGACTCCTAGCCTGGTCGGGGTCCGTAGGCCCTGCCGGATGGTGCTGGCTTCTCTTCACTCCCCGATCCGGTACCGGTGGGCCACCGCCCGTCCCCAGTCCTTACGGTTCACTCCAATCAGCCTCTCCTGCAGACGGTCACCACCGTCTGCAAACCTTGCTGAGTGCCCGGGGCACACACCTGGACACGGTCAGTCTCCTCTGCCTATTTGGGGTGTAGGGTGTGTTGGTGTAGTGCCTGTGACGACCTGGCTTGTCCAAGGTGCCACACTGGCATCCTACAAGATTCATAATCCTTTTCATAAATCCCTGTTAAAGAAATTTGTGGCTTTGGAAGCCCCTCTTTCCTTACCTCTGCGTCTGTCCTAGTCGATGAGTCATTAGAATTTCATGTATTTAAGATTGATTCCCATTTCATTTGCCATTCATGACAGTACTTGGTTCATTTTGCATTGATCAATACAATGGCTAAACATCTCTTATATTCCTAATATTCATAGCAGTTATGCATATTCCATTTTTCATGTTTTTCACTTTTTCAGATAGTACATTGTATTTTTCAGTCTAGTATTCCCATAGCAGTTTTGCTTTTCATCATTCCCATATACATTGTGACTTGTGTGCAACTCTTTATCCTATTGTTTAGAACTTGGTTCATTGGCAAGGTTATGGTACCGAGGAGGGGACTAGGGTACCAGCCTCAAATATCCATGAGGAGTGTCTGATTAGGTCATTACATCATCTCCATCCTGAGAGACCAGGTCCTGTGGGTCCAGAGTCTTAGAGAGAGGGGCACTGTCCCACGGAGTTTTGCACAGACTTCGCCAACTGTCACAGCTGTCATGAGGCTTTGTTCACATTGCAGATTCTGACACTCCACCTGATGATTTCTCTAGTGTCTCTGATCAACACAGACAGACTAGGGCATCGACCTGCTGTGTGCTCAGTCATACTCAGGCTATCAAGAGTTAATCTCTGCTAGCCTGCTTGTTAAGTTCCTTTGATCACATGTTATGAGGAAGCCAATCACATCTGCTTCATATTTAAGCTGGAAGAAATCTTCTACCCATGCCAGCAATAGGTTATACTGGGCTGGTCTGTGGGTTTTGGTGCCTCAGACTATCTGGAAAGTGTTACTTTTTGCCTGAAGTGGTTGTGGAGTTTATCCATCATCTTGTTGTTTCCTCCCTGCTCTTGTTTTACTCCTTATCTTTTATTGTCTTATACCTCTGTGAGTGCGTGTTGTGTGAAAGAGTTTTAGTTTCCCCTGTCTGTCTATATTTTGGGTTTTATCTCACTCCTGTCCTGGTTTCCTTGGTGAAGAGGCTAGGGTATCAGAGCAGGGCTGCTCAGTAGCAGAGCCAGGAAGTAGAGTAAGCATTCCTACCTTTAGGGGAATCCCTGATACTAGGGATAGCATAGGGCCCCCTAGCCTGAGGGTCAGCTTAGGAGCCCCGATTTCCTGCTATCTCAATATGCATCATGATTATGGCTGTAGGTCACTTAAAAATGAGGCACTTCAGACAGGCAGTGGGGTCAAGGCAGGAGAAAAGGACCTATTGCACAGTCTGGCCTTGTGCACCAAAACATTATTAGATGAAAACTTAAAATGCTGATTAAACAAGAACCATAAAGCAATTTCTTCCTGAAAGGTATTAATTCAATCAGTATAACAGTGCCATTATGGCCATGTCTTTACTTTACAGTGCAAAATTGTGCTAACAGGGTCTCCCTAATACCTCTCTTTTCTAATTTTGCTTCTGAAGAAAAATTCTGAAACAAAGGCTTGTGTGTAAGGCTAGTTTCACACTTACGTTGAACGGCATCCGTTGCATTGCGTTGTGTGACGGATGCAACGGATGCGTTGCATATAATGGCACAACGGATGCAACAGATCGTACAAAATAGCGGAAAGCTTTTTTTTATTTTATTTTTTTTATTTTTTCTTCTTTTTTACAGTTTTACCGGCAGCAGACTATTGTGAACGATCAGCTGATCACCCGGTGGCCGGGCGCTCAGCTGATCGCTCTCAAAAGCCGGCTGCCGGGCGCTCAGCTGAACGCTCTCACATGCCGGCGGCCGGGAGCTCAGCCGAGCACTCTCAGATGCTGGCGGCCGGGCGCTCAGCTGAGCGCTCTCACATGCCGGCGGCCGGGCGCTCAGCTGAGAGCTCTCACATGCCGGCGGCCGGGCGCTCAGCTGAACGTTCGGCCACCGAGAGACAAAATAAAGTTTATGTGATTTAAAAAAAAAAAAAAGAGCATGCGCAGTGAAATCCTACGGATTGCGCTGCTCAAAAAAACATTACATGCTGCGTTCCTTCCGCTCGACGCAGTGTCAAAATAACGACGCTGCGTTGTCCAGCGGATGCAACGCTGACACTTGCGTTACAGTGCGTCGTCCATACAAGTCTATAGAGAATAGCGCAGTGCGTTAACGGACTGCGCTATTCTCTATGGTGACGGACTGCGCTGAACGCAAGTGTGAAAGTACCCTTAGAGAAACCGTGCTTCTTGGTTTGCTGGATAGACAAGCCATAATAAAAAGAAAAAGAAAAGATAAATCTTTACTTTTCTGAAATTTTAACTCATCTGTCCACCTCCATTAGGGTGTATGGGTTATAAAAATATATATTTTTTTTACATACTTCCTTATTCTAATAGTTCAATAATTGACCCCTATACACCACTGGAATATATAGTAGCTGTTGGTTATCACTGGTTAACATTTATTTTTTCCTAGTCTAACTGGTGATTTCAAAAGAAATCAAAAGATCTACTCATCTTTAGTGTGATGACTCTTATTTATTCAGACTTCTGCAAATCCTCCAGTTTGTAAGCTAAATCCTGATTGATGGCAAACCATTCTTACCAAATCAGTACTTCAATCTTATCACAATTCTGTGTTTTTGTTTGTCCTCCTGTTTTTTTTTAGATAAATGGTATCTAAACATCCTTTTCCAAACTTCTTCCAAGGATCCAGGAGCAATTTGTTAACAAAACATGCATTTCTCATATCAGCGGTATTTTGCCGCAAAACCGGATGCGTCACAAATGCGCTACAGTCCTATTCATTGCCAATTGAAATCGCGGCAAGATGTGGTTACATGCCGTGGTGTATGACGCACGCTACTGTATGTGACCACATCTTTCCGGGATTCCATTGGCAATGAATAGGACTGTACCGCATTTGTGACGCATCCGATATTGCAGCAAAATACCGCTGATGTGAGCGCTGCCTATGATGGAAAACATTGTCACAAGGCAAAAGTGATAACCCAGTGGCACCACCAAGTCTGACAGATCCTGGTTGCTGCTGTTAATCCATTAATGCCACTATCAATCTCTCTCAGTGGCATCTCTTGCGCATTGCCTAAGAGGAGTGCCATTCCATGTGCCCATGAGCTTCTCCATGATGGGATCGTAGGGTGCCAGTGGGTTACAATGGAAATCTTCCATTGCTGCCATGTTGACACTTATGTGAAGCTACGGACAGTCTGTTTTTCATAGTTAGTTACATAGTTACTTAGGTTGAAAAAAGACCTAGGTCCATCTAGTTCAACCTTCCTCCACCAGTTCTACATTTAGTCACTAAGTCATTTATAACCAACAATGTTTTGTGTACTGAGGAAATCATCCAGCCCTTTTTTAAAAGATGTTATAGTATCTGCCATTACTACCTCTTGTGGTAGGGCATTCCACAGTCTGACTGCTCTAACTGTAAAGAACCCTTTCCTATTTAGCTGTCGGAATCGCTTTTCTTCCACTCGCAGTGAGTGCCCCCTGGTCCTTAGTACTGTCTTTGGAAGAAATAAGTCATGTGCCAGTCCTTTATATTGACCACACATGTATTTATACATATAAATGAGATCTCCTCTGAGACGTCTTTTTTCTAAGCTAAACATATCTAACTTTTTCAACCTGTCATCATATGGGAGGCCTTCCATTCCTTGTAATAGTCTAGTTGCCCGCCTTTGAACTGACTCTAACTTCTGAATGTCCTTTTTAAAATGTGGAGCCCAAAACTGAATCCCATATTCCAGATGTGGCCTTACAAGTGATTTATAGAGGGGTAACAATACGTTGGGATCACGGGATCTAATCTCTCTTTTTATACACCCTAAAATCTTGTTTGCTTTAGCAGCTGCTGCTTGACATTGAGTGCTGCTGCTCAGCTTATTTGTAATGAGAATACCCAAGTCCTTCTCCTGTTCTGTAGTCCCGAGTTTACTTCCATTTAATGTATACGCAGCTATAGGATTACTCCGTCCTAGGTGCATTACTTTACATTTATCAACATTAAATCTCATTTGCCAAGTATCTGCCCATTCTGACATCTTATCCAGATCTTTTTGTAATATTGTACTATCCAGGTCAGTTTTTAATATCCTACATAGTTTTGTGTCATCGGCAAAGACTGACACTGTACTATCAATCCCATCCACAAGGTCATTAATAAAGAGAGTAAAAAGAATCGGTCCAAGTACAGATCCCTGCGGCACCCCACTGCTGACTATAGCCCATTTAGAGAATGTACCCTTTATGACTACTCTTTGTTTCCTATCTTTTAGCCAATTCCTTACCCAGTTGAATATTGTGTCCCCTAGTCCTTGCTTCTGGAGCTTTAGTATAAGACTATTATGTGGTACAGTATCAAATGCCTTTGCAAAGTCCAAATAAATCACATCAGCTGCATTACCAATATCCAGGTTTGAACTTACCCCCTCATAGAACCCCAACAGGTTGGTTAGACACGACTTATCTTTCATGAATCCATGCTGTTTGTCAGTTATCATATTATTTTCTGCAATATATTTTTGCATGTCATCCCTTAAAATGCCCTCAAAAACTTTGCATACTACTGATGTCAGGCTTACTGGACGGTAGTTGCCTGGATCTACCCTCTTACCTTTCTTAAATATCGGTACCACATCAGCAATCCTCCAATCCTGAGGCACCAACCCTGTTACAAGTGAGTCTAAAAAGATGAGATACAGCGGTCTGTCGATTACGGAGCTCAATTCCCTCAATATTCGTGGATGAATGCCATCTGGCCCTGGGGATTTGTCAATGTTTAATTTACTCAGACGTAGGCGTACTTCATCTTGTGTTAAATTAATTATATCGGGTGGTGGACTTTGATTTTTCACTTGTTGAATGATCCCTGGTACAGTCAGTTCCTTGGTGAATACAGATGAGAAATGCCTATTTAATATCTCAGTCTTTTGTTTGTCCTCTATAACTAACTTGTTATTATATTTTAAGGGGCCGATACTATCCTTTGTTTTCCTTTTGGCATTAATGTGTTTATAAAAGATTTTGGGATTTATTTTAATGTCATTGGCGATTTTTGTTTCAGTAGCTAATTTTGCTTGTTTGATTTCTTTTTTACATTTCCTATTGATATCTTTATACTCCTGCAATGCTATTTCTGTATTCTCAGCCTTTAAGATTTTAAATGCCCTTTGTTTTTGTTTTATTATACTTTGTACAGTCTTATTTATCCATAGTGGTTTCTTTTTATTCCTGGACATTTTATTACCAGAGGGTAAACGTTTTTTACAGGACTCTAGTAGTATATCCTTAAACTTAACCCATTTATGTTCGGTATCCCCAGTTACCATGACTTTGTCCCAATCTACACATTTAAGCTCTTCCCTTAATTTGTTGAAATCAGCTTTCCTAAAATTCCAGGTTTTAGCATTCCCCCTTTGAAATGTTCTATTGAATATTATGTTGAAGCTTACCATATTATGATCGCTGGTGCCCAAGTGCTCCCGGACCTGTAGATCTGAAATTGTATCCGGTCTATTTGACAGGACCAGATCTAGCAAATTATCTCCCCTGGTCGGTTCACCTACCATCTGAGAGAGGAAATGGTCTTGAATAGTAGATAAGAACTTATAGCTTTTAGCAGAACCAGAAGATTCTATGTCCCACTGTATGTCTGGATAGTTGAAATCCCCCATAATAAGAACCCGATTATTATTATTAGCTGCCTTTTCAATTTGTTCCAGCATTTCACCCTCTATTTGTTCAGGTATGTTAGGAGGCTTATAGCAAACTCCAATTAGCATTTTTCCATTATTCCCCTCCCCATGTACATTTACCCATACTGACTCTACATTGTTGCTGTTCCCCTCAATGTCATCATACAACACAGGTTTTAGGTTAGATTTAATAAATATACACACCCCACCACCTTTTTGGCCTTTCCTGTCCTTCCTAAATGTACTATAACCCTGTATGTTTGTCACCCAGTCATGGCTTTCATCCAGCCAGGTTTCCGTAATGCCCACCACATCATAATCCATGGTTGACATAAGAGTCTCCAATTCATTCATTTTGTTTGCAAGACTTCTTGCATTTGCCAGTAGACATTTAATCCTATTAACACCTTTATTACTCCTAGCCTCCCTACATTCCTTGCATGTCCCATCCCCCCCTAATCCTTCATTGACCCCTACCGTCTCCCTGTCTCTATCTGCTCTATCTATCCCCTTATTTGCTCCACTACCCTCCCTCCCCCCTGATCCTAGTTTAAAAGCTCCTCCATCCGTCTGACCATTTTCTCCCCCAGCACAGCTGCACCTTCCCCATTGAGGTGCAGCCCGTCCCTACCGTAGAGCCTGTAGCCGACTGAGAAGTCGGCCCAGTTCTCCATGAACCCGAACCCTTCCTTCCTGCACCAATTTCTAAGCCACATATTTATCTCCCTAAGCTCCCGCTGTCTTTCTAGTGACGCTCGTGGCACCGGTAGTATTTCTGAAAACACCACCTTGGAGGTCCTGGACTTCAGCTTCTCTCCTAGTTCCCTGTAATCATTTTTAAGGACCTTCCACCTGCCTCTAACTTTGTCATTAGTACCAATGTGCACCATGACCGCTGGGTTTTCCCCAGCCCCACCCAGCAATCTGTCTATCCGATCCACAATATGCCGAACCCGAGCACCCAGCAGACAACACACTGTTCGGCATTCACGGTCTCGGCGACAGATGACCCTGTCTGTCCGCCTAATTATAGAGTCCCCTACCACCAACATCTGTCTGGGCTTTGCTGCACTCCTATTTCCCTCCTTCCTACAGCAGTTGTTTTCCTGGTTGCTAGGAGCAACATCCTGCTGTAGTGACCCTAGTCCAGGCCCTTCATTCCTAATGTCAGCCAAACAGGCATATTTACCAGGTTGTGCCAGGTCAGGACTAGGCTCCCTGACACTTTTCCCCCTACCTCTTCTTCTAACTTTTATCCAGCTACCTACCTCTGGGTCCTGATCTTCCCCACTTCCACCCTCCTCCATATCACTGGCCCCAGCCAGAGAAAGCTCAGTGAGCTCTAAACTCCTCTCCAGGTTTGCAATGCCCCTTAGTGTTGCAAGCTGCTTATTTAGATCAGTTACCTTGGCTTCCAAATACGCAACATGCTTGCATCGAGTGCAGACATATTCACCCTCGAACGGCTGCTCAAGGCATGCATACATCTGACAAGATACACACCTGGTAGCATTGTCCATGGAGCACCTATTAAATGGGGATAAACCTTAAAGTAGTAAAACAAAGAGAAAAAAAAACAAAAAAAAACAATGGAAAACGTATAAGGATAAATTCAAACTATGTTCTTGTGTCAAACTATGTAATTGTGTTGAAACTATGCACTTATCTTAAATTCAGCACTTTACTTCAGCTCAGCACCTCGCAAGCTCGAGACTAGTGATGAGCGAGTACTAAAAAGCTCGGGTGCTCGAGGCTCGGGCCGAGCATCCCAAGATACTCGTGTACTCGGCCCGAGCAACGAGCCCAATGTTATCCTATGGGAGACCCGAGTATTTTTGTGAAATGACCCCCCGGCAGCATGTAGAAACCCTAAAAATGTCACAAAAGTCTCAGAAGAGTGCTCAAATGACATGGCAACAGCATGGGGAAGACCCCTTGAAGCATTTATCACTCAAAAGTCACAGCTGTGAACAATTTTGTCCGCGTTTTACGCCATTTTTACGGACTCACCAGAAAACCTTGCAAAATGATTCCAAAATGATTTTTCATGGCGGAAATGTTAAGGGCACATACCCAATAGTGAGATAGAGCTGGTGTATGTTACTTTTTGAGATTAATACATGAAAGATTTTACATAAACATTGTGTGGCACTCCGATGTCCAAAACGCACGTTTTGTGCTTTTTACAAGCGATGTCGGTCATTTTTTTTTTCATTCTATCTCCCGTCGGTCGGTCTCGCTCTGTCGGTCTCTCTCTGTCTTGTCTGTCCCCCTCTCACAGTCTGTCGGTCATTCTCCCCCCTCTCTCTTACTCACCGTTCGCCGATCACTGCTGCGGCACTGCACGGCATTCACACTGCTCCTGCGGCTTTTCTTCTTTTGAAAAAGCCGGCCGCTCATTAATCAATCTCGTATTCTCTGCTTTCCTGCTTTTCGGCGCTTATGATTGGTTGCAGTGAGACACGCCCCCACTCTGAGTGACAGGTGTCACACTGCACCCAATCACAGCAGCCGGTGTGTGTGTGTATACTGTGCAGTGAAATAAATAATTAAATAATTAAAAAAAACGGCGTGCGGTCCCCCCCAATTTTAATACCAGCCAGATAAAGCCATACGGCTGAAGGCTGGTATTCTCAGGATGGGGAGCGCCACGTTATGGGGAGCCCCCCACCCTAACAATATCAGCCAACAGCCGCCCAGAATTGCCGCATACATTATATGCGACAGTTCTGGGGCTGTACCCGGCTCTTCCCGATTTACCCTGGTGCGTTGGCAAATCGGGGTAATAAGGAGTTATTGGCAGCCCATAGCTGCCAATAAGTCCTAGATTAATCATGTCAGGCGTCTATGAGACACCCTCCATGATTAATCTGTAAATTACAGTTAAAAAACACACACACACGAAAAATCCTTTATTAGAAATAAAAAACAATAACAAAGTCCCTCATTACCAATTTATTAACCCCGACAAACCCTCCATGTCCGGTGTAATCCACGGTCCTCCAGCGTCGCGTCCAGCTCTGCTGCATGGAAGTGACAGGAGCTGCAGAATACACCGCCGCTCCGGTCACCTCCACGCAGCTAATGAGGTGAGTATAGCGATCAGCTGAGCTGTCACTGAGGTTACCTGGATGCAGCGGTGGCCGCGGGTAACCTCAGTGACAGCAGCTGATCGCGCTACTCACTGCCGCTCCGGTCAGCTCCATGCACCAACTGAGGTGAGAAGCGCGATCAGCTGCTGTCACTGAGGTTAATCGCGGCCACCGCTGGATCCAGCGGTGGCCGGGAGTTACCTGACTGACAGCAGCTGATCGCGCTTCTCACCTCAGTTGCTGTGTGAAGCTGACCGGAGCGGCAGTGAGTAGCGTGATCAGCTGCTGTCACTGAGGTTACCCGCGGCCACCGCTGGATCCAGGTAACCTCAGTGACAGCTCAGCTGATCGCTATACTCACCTCATTAGCTGCGTGGAGGTGACCGGAGCAGCGGTGTATTCTGCAGCTCCTGTCACTTCCATGCAGCAGAGCTGGACGCGACGCTGGAGGACCGTGGATTACACCGGACATGGAGGGTTTTGTTGTGGGTAATAAATTGGTGATGAGGGACTTTGTTATTGTTTTTTATTTCTAATAAAGGATTTTTCGGGTGTGTGTGTGTTTATTTACTGTAATTTACAGATTAATCATGGAGGGTGTCTCATAGACGCCTGACATGATTAATCTAGGACTTATTGGCAGCTATGGGCTGCCAATAACTCCTTATTACCCCGATTTGCCAACGCACCAGGGTAAATCGGGAAGAGCCGGGTACAGTCCCAGAACTGTCGCATATAATGTATGCGGCAATTCTGGGCGGCTGCTGACTGTTATTGTTAGGGTGGGGGGCTCCCCATAACGTGGCGCTCCCCATCCTGAGAATACCAGCCTTCAGCCGTATGGCTTTATCTGGCTGGTATTAAAATTGGGGTGACCGCACGCCGGTTTTTTTAATTATTTATTTATTTATTTTACTGCACAGTATAGACACGCCCACCGGCTGCTGTGATTGGGTGCAGTGTGACACCTGTCACTCAGCGTGGGGGCGTGTCTCACTGCAACCAATCATAGGCGCCTGTGGGCGTGGAAAGCAGGGAATATGAGATGGCTGTGTACAGAGCACAGCGCGCCGGCCGGTATAAAGGCTCGGTCACGCTGTGCAGGCCGGCCAATCACTGCAATTCCACAACTAACAGGGCTGTGGCATTGCAGTGGTCTGCCAGCCAATCCCTGCATGAGGGCTGGCTCTCAAAAGAGCGCCAACATGCAGAAATGAAGACCACGAGTAAAGCACGAGTATCGCGAAATTACTCGGTACCCGCCGAGTAGCCCGAGTACAGTGATACTCGTGCGAGTACCGAGTAGTAACAAGCATACTCGCTCATCACTACTCGAGACTATATAGGAGACTATAATTTTATTTATTCACTGCAATACTATGATATTGTAGTATATAAGAGAAGCCATGAGACCATTGTAGGTTCAAGTCCCCCAAGGGGAATAAAAAGTAAACTAATAAAAGGTTTTAATAGTTTCATAGTTTTTAAGCTTGAAGGTAGACTTAAGTCCATCGAGTTCAACTCATAGCATAACATTAGAAAAACAAAGACCAAGTAGAGCGGACCTCATATTTGTTATAATATACATAAACCCCATAGAATACATACAAAATCTTGTGGACAAGACGGGGTATTTATCATGTTTTTGAAGTAAAACTACTGTACCACAGTTGTGAAAAAGTATACAGTTTTTATTATTACAAAAAGTGCAAATATCAAAATCACATGTGATGACAGTTAGTAGTTAGACATACATAGTTAAAATCCAATTAGATGAGACAGAGAGAGAAAAAGATCCCAGGGAGGGAGACAGACTACCCCTTAGCTAAAACTGGGAAGAAAGTGGTATTACTATATCCCAGGGGGGCATATAAGTAACCAAAAGATATCAATAGTATATCCCCTGGTCTCTTGTTGAAGCACATGCGAAACACATGTCGGGACCGGGTCCACATGTGAAGCTGACAAACTCCCTTTTTGGGTGCTATACATACCACAGGTAGGTCCTTCAGGTGCCAATTTCCCCACCACTGTATGATTTTTTTTTTTTTCTCTATCTGAGATTATGCTATGTATTTTCTGGTGGTGTTACATACTGGTGTACTCAGGCCCTGATTTGGACCTTATACTGTTGGTTACTGTTTAATGTATGGACATTCCATCACTCCACTAGCCCAGGGGACATACTATTGATATCTTTTGGTTACGTATATGCCCCCCTGGGATATAGTAATACCACTTTCTTCCCAGTTTTAGCTAAGGGGTAGTCTGTCTCCCTCCCTGGGACCTTTTTATCTCTCTGTCTCATCTAATTAGATTTTAACTATGTATGTCTAACTTCTAACTGTCATCACATATGATTTTGATATTTGCACTTTTTGTAATAATAAAAACTGTATACTTTTTCATAAACTGTGGTACAGTAGTTTTACTTCAAAAACATGATAAATACCCCTTCTTGTCCACAAGTTTCTGCTCATAGCATAACATGTTATATCCTGGAGACCAAAATTATACAAAGAATTCTAAGTGTGGCTATACAAGTGTTTTGTATAGCGGTGAAACTATGTTCTTGACATGAGCATCTATGCCTCTTTTAACACTAGAAGTCCCAGAGAGGGGTAATTTAACATTTCTACCTTTGGAACCCAGAGACGGGTTGAATGACCTGAAGGATTATAGCTAACATCCTATAATCACCGTCTTTGTTCTGTAATTAAGGTTATTACTGTCGCCCCACAGGAGGTTGTTGTTTTCCATTGAGTTTAGCAATTTAGTTTCTAGTTAGTTCTATTCAGTTTATTGTATTTGATCATTTGACGCTCTTTCAGGACTTCAGGGGGGAGCTCGAAATTTCTGGGACTTCTAGTGTTAATGCATCCTAATATTTTATTAGCCTTGGCAGCAGCTGCCCGACACTGGTGAGTGAAGTTGAGTTTACCATCCACCCATACACCCAAGTCTTTTTCAGTGACAGTTTTACCCAGTGTTTAACAATTTTACATTTTATTTCCTCTGCCCAATTGCAGAACCTTACATTTGTTGTGGGCAGGGGACAGACTGCAGCAAGGGGGCTGCTCGAGACGCTCGGATCCGGGGTCGTTGCGGTGGCTTGAGGGGAAGCCGGATCCGGGCCTGAGCACCCGTCCGTCGCCCACAAGTGAAAAAGGGGTTTTAAAAATATAGGGAAGGTTTGTCAGTGACGTCACCCGTGGTATGCGGTGATTTTGGTGGCACCGCCGCTGCCGATGGAGGTGGTGCCCGGGCCTGATGGAGTGGGGCAGCTGGATGTTATCGCCTCCATGGGTAGGGGAGATGTTGACCCGGGACCCCAGTACAGGTGGGATGGTGTGACAGAGTGTAGTCTGCAGGGTTGGACCGTTGGTGTACTCACAGTTCCTGAAATAACCTCACACAGAGTCCAGTTGGTAAACCAAATTGCCAGTAGCCGGTCGTCTTTGGGGGGTGCATTCAGATCCCGCACCCCAGTACGGTAGAACAAGGGCCCTTCCACCTGCACCTTGTGTTTAAGACTTTTACTGTGACCACTCTGTGTGGAACGGGGAAGTCCACTCCCGGTGTTACTGTCTTTTGGGAGCTGTGGCCCGCGAGAGCTGACCTGTGGCATTTTAGCAGGCAATTGCGGAGCCCTATCCCCCTCGTTGGGCTTCTGTCTCGCTCTATCTGAGCCTCCTGTGGAACAAGACCTGAAATCTGGAAAGGGGCTTGAAGCTGCTCCTCGCCCTAGGGTCCAGATACCCTGTCTGTGCACGGCGCCGGACCGGATTCCCGCTGTTGGGACTGGTGGGCTATAACTATGCCCCAGTCCACTTAAGGTCTCCCGCGACCGGATCTCCATCACCTGTGGCCTTGTCTACTGACTGAGATCTAGTCCTCTGTCAGCTCAGGAGCTCCAACTCCTGACAACTGTTACCTTTCAACTCCAACTCCCACTCTCTCTAACTGTCACTCTCTGACTGAAACTGGCCCCTCCCATAACACCTCAGTACCCCTAGGTGGGTGTTTCCATCCGCTTGGCCCCGCCCACTGGTGTGTCCCTATTGTGATGGGGGTGACTAGGCTTTGCTAGCTGATGTTGTGCACCAGGATGGGGATTGTGATGGAGGACCAAAGAGGAGGGACTCCTGCACCTAGAAGAGGGGTGCAGTCATCTGTGACACCCTGATTTTGTCAGGGCGTCACACATTTATTCACATTACACTTTGATTGCGATTTTTCAGCCCAAGCCTCCAGCTTACATAAATGCTTCTGTAATATTAAATTATCCTCCTCTGAATTGAATACCTTTCAGATATTGGTATCATCTACAAATATTGAAATTCTACCATCCAGGCCCCTACAATGTCATTAATAAATATGTTAAAAAGATGGCCCAATGCTGATCCCTGGGGTACCCCTCTGTTAACTGTGACCCAGTCCTGGTGTATTCCATTAATAACCACTTTTTGTTTCCTATCACTGAGCCAGTTCTTAACTCATTTACACATATTTTCCTTATTCCCATTATTCTCATTTTATGTAGCAACTGTTTGTGTGGCGCTCTATCAAATGCCTTTAAAAAAATCCCTATAGACAGACAGGGTCATCTGTCGCCGAGACCGTGAATGCCGAACAGTGTGTTGTCTGCCGGGTGCTCGGGTTCGGCATATTGTGGATCGGATAGACAGATTGCTGGGTGGGGCTGGGGAAAACCCAGCGGTCATGGTGCACATTGGTACTAATGACAAAGTTAGAGGCAGGTGGAAGGTCCTTAAAAATGATTACAGGGAACTAGGAGAGAAGCTGAAGTCCAGGACCTCCAAGGTGGTGTTTTCAGAAATACTACCGGTGCCACGAGCGTCACTAGAAAGACAGCGGGAGCTTAGGGAGATAAATATGTGGCTTAGAAATTGGTGCAGGAAGGAAGGGTTCGGGTTCATGGAGAACTGGGCCGACTTCTCAGTCGGCTACAGGCTCTACGGTAGGGACGGGCTGCACCTCAATGGGGAAGGTGCAGCTGTGCTGGGGGAGAAAATGGTCAGACGGATGGAGGAGCTTTTAAACTAGGATCGGGGGGGGGGGAGGGAGGGTAGTGGAGCAAATAAGTGGATAGATAGAGCAGATAGAGACAGGGAGACGGTAGGGGTCAATGAAGGATTAGGGGGGGATGGGACATACAAGGAATGTAGGGAGGCTAGGAGTAATAAAGGTGTTAATAGGATTAAATGTCTACTGGCAAATGCAAGAAGTCTTGCAAACAAAATGAATGAATTAGAGACTCTTATGTCAACCATGGATTATGATGTGGTGGGCATTACGGAAACCTGGCTGGATGAAAGCCATGACTGGGTGACAAACATACAGGGTTATAGTACATTTAGGAAGGACAGGAAAGGCCAAAAAGGTGGTGGGGTGTGTATATTTATTAAATCTAACCTAAAACCTGTGTTGTATGGTGACATTGAGGGGAACAGCAACAATGTAGAGTCAGTATGGGTAAATGTACATGGGGAGGGGAATAATGGAAAAATGCTAATTGGAGTTTGCTATAAGCCTCCTAACATACCTGAACAAATAGAGGGTGAAATGCTGGAACAAATTGAAAAGGCAGCTAATAATAATAATCGGGTTCTTATTATGGGGGATTTCAACTATCCAGACATTCAGTGGGACATAGAATCTTCTGGTTCTGCTAAAAGCTGTAAGTTCTTATCTACCATTCAAGACCATTTCCTCTCTCAGATGGTAGGTGAACCGACCAGGGGAGATAATTTGCTAGATCTGGTCCTGTCAAACAGACCGGATACAATTTCAGATCTACAGGACCGGGAGCACTTGGGCACCAGTGATCATAATATGGTAAGCTTCAACATAATATTCAATAGAACATTTCAAAGGGGGAATGCTAAAACCTGGAATTTTAGGAAAGCTGATTTCAACAAATTAAGGGAAGAGCTTAAATGTGTAGATTGGGACAAAGTCATGGTAACTGGGGATACCGAACATAAATGGGGTAAGTTTAAGGATATACTACTAGAGTCCTGTAAAAAATGTATACCCTCTGGTAATAAAATGTCCAGGAATAAAAAGAAACCACTATGGATAAATAAGACTGTACAAAGTATAATAAAACAAAAACAAAGGGCATTTAAAATCTTAAAGGCTGAGAATACAGAAATAGCATTGCAGGAGTATAAAGATATCAATAGGAAATGTAAAAAAGAAATCAAACAAGCAAAATTAGCTACTGAAACAAAAATCGCCAATGACATTAAAATAAATCCCAAAATCTTTTATAAATACATTAATGCCAAAAGGAAAACAAAGGATAGTATCGGCCCCTTAAAATATAATAACAAGTTAGTTATAGAGGACAAACAAAAGACTGAGATATTAAATAGGCATTTCTCATCTGTATTCACCAAGGAACTGACTGTACCAGAGATCATTCAACAAGTGAAAAATCAAAGTCCACCACCCGATATAATTAATTTAACAGAAGATGAAGTACGCCTACGTCTGAGTAAATTAAACATTGACAAATCCCCAGGGCCAGATGGCATTCATCCACGAATATTGAGGGAATTGAGCTCCGTAATCGACAGACCGCTGTATCTCATCTTTTTAGACTCACTTGTAACAGGGTTGGTGCCTCAGGATTGGAGGATTGCTGATGTGGTACCGATATTTAAGAAAGGTAAGATCCAGGCAACTACCGTCCAGTAAGCCTGACATCAGTAGTATGCAAAGTTTTTGAGGGCATTTTAAGGGATGACATGCAAAAATATATTGCAGAAAATAATATGATAACTGACAAACAGCATGGATTCATGAAAGATAAGTCGTGTCTAACCAACCTGTTGGGGTTCTATGAGGGGGTAAGTTCAAACCTGGATATTGGTAATGCAGCTGATGTGATTTATTTGGACTTTGCAAAGGCATTTGATACTGTACCACATAATAGCCTTATACTAAAGCTCCAGAAGCAAGGACTAGGGGACACAATATTCAACTGGGTAAGGAATTGGCTAAAAGATAGGAAACAAAGAGTAGTCATAAATGGTACATTCTCTAAATGGGCTATAGTCAGCAGTGGGGTGCCGCAGGGATCTGTGCTTGGACCGATTCGTTTTACTCTCTTTATTAATGACCTTGTGGATGGGATTGATAGTACAGTGTCAGTCTTTGCCGATGACACAAAACTATGTAGGATATTAAAAACTGACCTGGATAGTACAATATTACAAAAAGATCTGGATAAGATGTCAGAATGGGCAAATACTTGGCAAATGAGATTTAATGTTGATAAATGTAAAGTAATGCACCTAGGACGGAGTAATCCTATAGCTGCGTATACATTAAATGGAAGTAAACTCGGGACTACAGAATAGGAGAAGGACTTGGGTATTCTCATTACAAATAAGCTGAGCAGCAGCACTCAATGTCAAGCAGCAGCTGCTAAAGCAAACAAGATTTTAGGGTGTATAAAAAGAGAGATTAGATCCCGTGATCCCAACGTATTGTTACCCCTCTATAAATCACTTGTAAGGCCACATCTGGAATACGGGATCCAGTTTTGGGCTCCACATTTTAAAAAGGACATTCAGAAGTTAGAGTCAGTTCAAAGGCGGGCAACTAGACTATTACAAGGAATGGAAGGCCTCCCATATGATGACAGGTTGAAAAAGTTAGATATGTTTAGCTTAGAAAAAAGACGTCTCAGAGGAGATCTCATTTATATGTATAAATACATGTGTGGTCAATATAAAGGACTGGCACATGACTTATTTCTTCCAAAGACAGTACTAAGGACCAGGGGGCACTCACTGCGAGTGGAAGAAAAGCGATTCCGGCAGCTAAATAGGAAAGGGTTCTTTACAGTTAGAGCAGTCAGATTGTGGAATGCCCTACCACAAGAGGTAGTAATGGCAGATACTATAACCGCTTTTAACCTCATAACGACGGCCGTACGACTTAAAGCGGCGGCAAAACAGGGTACTTATTCTGTTCCGCCGCTTTAAAGCGGCGGCCCGAAAAAACCCTGTAGCGCCCCCCAGCGACCGAAAATCTCGGGGGTTTCAGCTACCGGGGGTAGCTGAGACCCCCCAGATTATGAATCGGGGTGTTTTTTTTGGACCCCGATCATGTGATCGGCGGTATACACTGTATACCGACGAACACATGAAAAAAAAATAAATGGCCGGTAAAACTGATTTCTTTTTCATCTGACATGATCAAACATGTCAGATGAGAAAGAAATCTAACCCCCTAGTGCCCCCAAAGCCCCCGGTACCGGAGAGTCCCCCCACCCCCACCCCTACCCCCACCGGACATCCAAAATGGCGCCGAAGCGCACAGAAAACTGCCGCCGGCGCCGGCTCTGCAGTCATTTCCCTCCAATCTGAAATGATCAAACATTTCAGATCGGAGGGAAATGTCCTCCCCCTGACCCCTCCTCCGGTCCACCGGAGCCCTCTGGTCACCGGAGCCCCCTCCGGTTCTCCAGAGCCACCACCCCCCTCCCCCCTCCGGAGCGTGGAAGATGGCGGCGCACAGCGCGCGGCCGCCTTCATTCTGCTCTTTCTGCCGCATGTGACACGTCACATGCGGCAGAAAGGTGTCCCCAGGTCCCACTAGGTCACCCCCCGTCACCCCCCCCAGCCCCCGGTTATACGTTACCTGGCTGCTGGTGCTCCGGGCCCGCGATCGCCGCCTCCTTCTTCAAAGATGGCGGCGCATGCGCAGACAGCGGCTGTCAGCTGGATCCCTGCAAGCAGGGATCCTGCTGACGTCGCAACTGCACAAGCTACTCCACTGTGGACCGGGGGAGGGTGAGTGCGGTAATCTGCAGTCACACTCCTCACATGGAGAGACTGCTGTTCCAGAAAATGGGGGGTACGTTCTGTGAGCGTGCCCCTCATATTCTGGAATGAGGTTACTGCAGGTCACTCTGCCCTAGGTTGGACCGGGGCAGTGTGAGTGCAGTATTCTCAGATTACTGCACCCACACTGCTCATGGAGAGCTTGCTCTTCCAGAAAATGGGGGATACGTTCCCTGAACGTGCCCCCCATATTCTAGAAGATCCAGAGTCGGCGTGGGACCTCCAAAATGGATTACAGCGACCGGAATTTCTTTATTTTCAATAAATTGGTAAAAGAGGAATGTTTCGGGGAGTGTTTTTTCAAATAAATTTTTTTTTTGTCTTTTTTTTTTTCTATTACTGACTGGGTTAGTGATGTCGGGTATATGTTCAGATGCCGTGACATCACTAACCCCAGGGCTTGATGCCAGGTGACATTACAGCTGGTATCAACCCCATATATTACCCCGTCTGCCACCGCACCAGGGCGCGGGATGAGCTGGGGTGAAGCGCCAGGATTGGCGCATCTAATGGATGCGCCACTTCTGGGGCGGCTGCGGCCTGCTATTTTTAGGCTGGGAAGAGTCCAATAACCATGGCTCTTCCCACCCTGAGAACACCAGACCCCAGCTGTCCGCTTCACCTTGGCTGGTGATCTAATTTGGGGGGGACCCCACGTTTTTTTTTTTTAAAAAAAAACGCCTGGGGAGCCCTCCAAATTGATCACCAGACAAGGTGAAGCTGTCAGCTGTGGTTTGCAGGCTACAGCTGTCTGCTTTACCCTAGCTGGCTATCAAAAATAGGGGGGACCCCACGTCGTTTATTTTAATTATTAATTTTTTGGGGGGCTAAATACAAGGCTAGGCACCCTTTAGTGCCACATGAAAGGCACTAAAGGGCGCCAGCTTAGAATATGCAGGGGGTGGGACGTTATATATGTTTGACATCTATCCATTCATCCATTGTAGCATTTTAGGCTGTGTGCCCACAATCAGGGTTTGCAGCGTTTTGGGCGCAGAGTGTTTTCCCTGCGTCCATAGCGCTGCGTTGTGCAGTAGAAGCACAGTGGAAGGATTTTTAGAAATCTCATGCCCAATGTGCTTCTTTTCTCCGCAGCATAAACCGACCTGTGGTGCAGCTTCCCGAGCCTCAGCATGTCAATTTATGCTGCGGAGATGAGTGTTCTCTGCAGGTAGCATAGAGCTCCACAGCAGCCTGAACCCAAATCGTGGGCATGGGCAGCTGCGTTCTCCCGTGGACAACACTCACATCTCTGCAGCAAGGCTGACACTGTGTACTAGACGCCGTGTCGCTGGATCATGGCCACATAGCCTAAAAGTGAGACATTTGTTGCTACAGCAACATTTTTGTGAAGTACCTGTGGATTCAAAATGCTTACTATACTCCTGAATAAAGTTTCCAAAAAGGAGTCACTTGTGGGGGGTTTCTGCTGTATAGGTACCCAAGGGGCCCTGCAAATGTGACATGGTGCCCGCAATTTATTTCAACTTTTCCAGAATTCAAATGGTGCTCCCTCCATTCCAAGCCCTCCCATTTATCCAAACAGAGGTTTTTGGCCACATGTGGGGTATCCCTGTGCTCATAAGACATTGGATAACAACCTGTGGGGTCCACGGTTTGTTGTTGTCTCTTGAAAAAGTGAGAAATTTGATGCTAAAGCAACAGTTTTGTGAAAAAAATGAAAATTTTCAATATGGCAACCTAAGCTTATCAAATTCTGTGAAGTACTCGTGGATTCAAACTGCTCACTATACACCTAGATAAAAGCCTTGAGGTGTCTTGTTTCCAGAATGAAGTCACTTGTGGGGGACCGCCACTGTTTAGGCACCTCAGGGGCTCTCCAAATGCAACCTGGCGTCCGCTATTGATTCCAGCCAATTTTGCAGTCAAATGGCACTCCTTCCCTTCCGAGCCCTGCCATGCGCCCAAACAGTTGATTTCCACCACATATAAGGTATCGCCAAACTCAGGAGAAATTGCACAATAAATGTTATGCTGAATTTTTTCCTTTTACTCTTGTAAAAAAAAAAGCTACCTGGTTGAAATAACAATTTTGTGGTAAAATTTTATTTTTTTTTTTCATGGCTCAACGTTATAAAATTCTGTGAAGCACCTGAGGGTTCAGTGTACTCACCAAACATCTAGATAAATTCCTTGAGGGGCCTAGTTTCCAAAATGGGGTCACTTGTGCGGGGTTTCTGCTGTTTAGGTACCTTAGGGGACCTCCAAATGCGATATGGTGCCCGCAATCTTTTTCAGGCAAATTTCCTTTCTAAAATTCAAATATTGCTCCTTTCGTTCCAAGCCCTCCCATTTGTCCAAACAAAGGTTTCAGACCACATGTGAGGTACCACCGCGCTCATAAAAAAGTGGTTAACAAACCTTGAGGTCAAATTTTTGGAATTACCTCTTGAAAAAGTGAGAAAATTGATGCTAAAGCAACATTTTTGAGAAAATTATTAAAATTTTCAATATGACAACGTAACGTTAACAAAATCTGTGAAGTACCTGTGGATCTAAAATGCTCACTATACCCCTAGATAGAAGCCTTGAGGGGTCTAGTTTCCAAAATGGTGTCACTTGTGAGGGATTTCTTCTGTTTAGGTACCTTAGCGGACCTGTAAATGCAACATGGTGCCCACAATCTATTTCAGCCAAATTTGCTTTCCAAAATTCAAATATTGCTCCTTCTGTTCCGAGCCCTCCCATTTGTCCAAACAGAGGTTTCTGACCACATGTGGGGTATCGGCGCGCTCATAAGAAAGTGGGGAACAAGTTTTGGGGTCCATTTTGTTGTGTTATTTCTTCTAAAAGTGAATAAATTTGGGTTAGAGCAACATTTTTAGGTAAAATTTAATTTTTTCTTTTTTTCATTCCACATTGCTTTTGTTCATGTGAAGCACCTGAAGGGTTAATAAACTTCTTGAATGTGGTTTTGAGTACTTTGGGGGGTGCAGTTTTTAGAATGGTGTCACTTTTGGGTATTTTCTGTCATCTAGGCCTATTGAAGTCACTTCAAATGTGATGTGGTCCCTAAAAAACTGGTTTTGTAAATTTTGATGTAAAAATGAGAAATCGCTGATAAACTTTGAACCCCTCTAACTTCCTAACAAAAAAAAATTTTGTTTCCAAAATTGTGCTGATGTAAAGTAGACATGTGGGAAATGTTATTTATTAACTATTTTGTGTCACAGAAATCTCTGGTTTAACGGTATAAAAATTCAAAAGTTGAAAATTGCTAAATTTTCAAAATTTTTGCCAATATTCAATTTTTTTCATAAATAAACACAAAAAATATTGTCCTAAATTTGGTACTAACATGAAGTCCAATATGTGACGAAAAAACAATCTCAGAATCACCGGGATCCGTTGAAGCGTTCTAGAGTTATAACCTCATGAAGTGACATTGGTCAGAATTGCAAAATTTGGTCTGGTCATTAAGGTGAAAATTAGCTCCGTCACTAAAGGGTTAAACAAGGGCTGGATGATTTCCTCAGTACACAAAACATTGTTGGTTATAAATGACTTAGTGACTAAATGTAGAACTGGTGGAGGAAGGTTGAACTAGATGGACCTAGGTCTTTTTTCAACCTAAGTAACTATGTAACTATGTAACATCCACTGCATTTCCCTGGTCCAGTCTGGAACTTACCTCCTCAAAGAAGCTGATCAGATTAGTTTGACAGGAATTCAAATTCTACTTAGGCTAAGTTCACATTTCCGCTAAAATCTATCAGTCACAATCCGCTGCTCTTGTAAACAACGGAATCCGTTTAGCGGATTCCGCTGCTCCCATAGACTTGTATGAGCAGCGGATTGTGACTGATGATGCTGCGTTGCACCCTCGTGGAACGACTGACCGCCGGGCGGGGGGAACGCAGCATGTAACGTTTTTTGAGCAGCGAGATCCATCAGATTTCGCTGCGCATGCTCTCTGGCTCCCTGCACACGTCACCAGCTTTGGTTGGTTATCCGATATTTACCCTGGTTACGGTGCAAGGAGCCAGCGCTAAGCGGTGTAGGCCCGTAACCAAGGTAAATATCGGATAACCAAGGTAAACATCGGGTGCTTTGCTGTTACCCGATATGTAGGCTGGTTACGTGTGCAGGGAGGCCGACACTTCCCCGCTCGGCACCGCCCCCCTCCCGCACTCCGCACATGTATGTACACACACACACACACCTGTCCCCAGCCATGCAGACAAGCACTGCCACTGACACCCTCGTCTGGCCCCGCCCCCCGCTCGGCTCCGCCCCCTCCCGCACTTTGCATGTGCACACACACACATACATACATGCACATACACACACTCACTCACACATACACTCACCTGTCCCCAGCCATGCAGACTGTAGCACTTCCACTGACATCCTCAGCGCCTGGCCCCGCCCCCCGCTCAGCTCCGCCCCCTCCCGCATTCGGCATGTGTGTATACACACACACACACACACACACACACACTCACTCACCTGTCCTGCAGTCCCTGCGGCACTGACGTCCTCAGTGCCACAGCCCCGCTCGGCTCCCCTCCCCCCCGAACTCCGCCCCCCGCACACAACGGAATCCGACAAAGAATTCTGTTCTTTGTCATCCGTTGTACAGCGTTGAACAGCGCATCAGTCACATGCGTCAAGCGACGCATGTTACTGATACAAAACAACGGAAATGTGAACTTAGCCTTAGAAGCAAATCAAACTTGGCCACTCTTTCATACTCGCAATGGAAGATCATTTGATGGGAACCTGTCAGGTGCAATATGCACCCAAAACCACGATTAGTTCTGGGTTCATATCTACAATCCCTGCCTAAAGGCCCCGTTACACGCAGCGATATTGCTTGCGATCTTACCCGCCCCCATCGGTTGTGCGTCTCGGGCAAATCGGTGCCCGTGGCACACAACATTGTTAGGACCTCTCACAAGGGACTTACCTGCCTAGCGATGTCGCTGTGACCAGTGAACCGCCTCCTTTGTAAGGGGGCGGTTCGTGCGGCGTCACAGCGGCGTCACTAAGCGGCTGCCCAATAGAAGCGGAGGGGCGGAGAGGAGCGGCCGTAACATTCTGCCCACCTCCTTCCTTCCGCATTGCCGGTGGCCGCAGGTAAGCTGTTGTTTGTTGTTTTTGGGACGTCACACATAGTGATGTGTGCTGCCTCGGGATCGACGAACAACCTGCATACTCAACAAGCAACGATTTTTTGAAAAGGAACGACGTGTCAACGATGGACGATAAGGTGAGTATTTTCCATTGTTAACACTCACTCGGAGCTGTTACACACAACGACGTCGCTAACGACGCCGGATGTGCGTCACGAAATCTGTGACCCCGGCGATATATCGTTACATACGTCGTTGCATGTAACGGGGCCTTAACTGTCTCTGTATCTGTAGGAGAACACTGCATTCTCTTTTCTTATTAAACAAGACAAAACTGAGTTTTCTTTGCAAAAAATTTGTGAATTTATTTTATAGTGATAAAATTAAGTGGATATTTCCACCTTACACGGCCTTTTTCACGCACAGTCGTTCTATGATAGAAGAGAGAAATTTCAAAAGAGGATGTGAAATGAGGAGGGAGTCCCACAATGGTATATTATGTAGAGGATTTCTAAAGGAACAGTCTTATTCGCATATTTTGCAACTTTAGTGTTGTGTAGCTCCAATCTGTTACTAAGAAAATGGTAATTTCTTAGGATTGTGATCCCAGGTAGAGGGATTCCGTGGTGAACTACACCTGGTAGCTGTTTAATATTGCTTGGACAATATGGGATTAATCCTTGTATATTGTTATCATTAGGGGTGCCTCCATCTTATGCCGCCTTCCCATGGTATGACAGACAGCTATGTCTTTGTCGCTATAAAATAAATTTACAATTTTTTTGCAAAGAAAACTCAGTTTTGACTCGTTTAATAAGAAAAGAGAGTGCAGTGTTCTCCTACAGATATTTGCCTTGGACCACAGTCCCCTCACTAGCACCTCTTAAATAAGAAAAAAGTATTTTTGCTAATTGGAAACAAAAATAATATTTTTATCTGTCCCTGTATATGTGTCGCCCTGGGCAAGCCAGGGGACACAGGTCACACACCACCACACCCTACATCCCAGGTAGGCACATCTAAGCTAACCAAAAATCCTTGTTGCCTTCCTCCAGAGGCTGATGATTCACACCAGGGGGTGGTCCAGGCAGTTGGCTCCGCCCACCGAGGAGATCACAGCTCTGGAGGCGGGAGAAACCAGGCAGTCAGCTCAGGGACGAGCTTGAGTAAACAACAGAGTCTAGTCAGGGAGGAGGAAGTGGAAGGAGTGGAGGAGTAGCCCAGACAGGGCTAAAGTAAACAGCTAAGTGAAAGTGAAGGAAGAAAGTAGTAAAGGAGGAAAGCAGGAGTGGTGACAGAACAGAAAGAGTGTGCAGAAGCCTGAAGAGCCCAGCTGAGTGCAGGGCAGGTCAGCAAGGTCAGCAACGGCGGTGACTGTCTGAAGGGGGACCGTTTGGAAGTTCCTGGAAGGACCCCGTAGGCTGTGTGCCCGGTGGTCTGGAGCAGTGTTCCGAAGGACAGTCAGCACCAGGGCAGGGGCCTCTCGGACCCCGGCAAGGCTTGGAGTCGCCGTAATTTGCCGAATCCGTCAGTGAAGGGGACGTAGATCCTCCAACAACCAAGTCCCGATTGAAGGCAACAGCCCAGCCAGTGTAAGAGAGACACCGCCACCGCCAAGGCACCAGTTTCTTAGGGCCAGCGCCTGCGGGCAAAGAGTAGAGCTCCTCCGGTCCAGCTTGAAGCCGGGGAGCGGGTTACCGGTGGGGACCCATCGCAACCAACAAGTAAACATAGGTGCAAGGAAGAGGGACATCACCGTCACCTACTGGGAAAGCAAGTGCAGCCGTCCGTGGGACCGTCTTACCAGCCGTTTGGTTTACCGTAAAAACTGTGTCAACGTCTCAGGCTGAGTGAGTACCACAGTGCCGCAAGGCACAGCGCTGCCCCCGCGTCCCTGCGCCCACCAGGCCCTGCACCTCCCAAGCCATCACCGGGCCCCGGGATCACCAACCCCTACCCACGGAGGGGCAACACAACACCTGGCTGCTCCGCATCACCATCCCCGGGATCCCCATATAGAGCAGCGGTGGTGAAATCACCACAACCGTGGGTGGCGTCACGGACAATAAACAATCCCCACACCCAACCAACCCCTTTCACTCACGGGCGAGGAGTGCCGCTCGAGAAACCCCCGGGATCTGGCCCACCGCTTGAGCCACCACTGAGCAGCAACCGCCGGAACCGAGCAGAAGGGGTGAGCGTAGTGTGCTGACACCCTCCTCCCCGCCCGCGACAACTTGGCGTCACGAACAGGATCTTACCGCTCTGCCGTTTGGTAGAGGTGCGCCTTGTTACCGCCGGAGGTATCCGGCAGAAAAATTTCAGAAGCCGCCATCTTTGGTGCGAAAAGTTCCCGCTCGAGCGTCTTCTCGAGCAGTAGAGGCGCGAAGGCCAAAACCCCGCCCGAGAGAGGAGGGGCCGGAAAGAGCTAAGGGGGACGCGATGGCGGCTGGACGCATGTAGCTGCGGCTATAAAAGCAGGGACGCCAGGACTCTGCAAACATACCGTTCCTGGAAGCAAAAGAAGAAGCCATCATGTGGATGCCGTCCCGCGACACCGTAGCCTCTGCGCCTGGAACCGCGGCGTGGGTGGAGATCCGAACCGCGCAGCTCTACCAAAGGCTGCAGGTCAGGATGCAGCTCCTCATGGAGGAGTGGGAGGCCGACATGGCGGACGTTGTAGCCACCGTGCGGAGACGCGAGGAGGAGGCGGAGAAAGGGAGGGTGAGTGACCCACGTCCCGATGCCCTTGTAGGGCCGGTCATCGCGGCTGTGGGGCCCGGTCCAAGCCCTCTCCCCCCGTTACCTCCCTCGCCACCCGTTCCGGAGGCCGTGACCCCGCCACTAGGCCTGCTACCACCGCAACCGGTAGCAGTACCCAGCGTCCCCGCCCAAGCGGGCCGACCTGTAGCCGGAGCCCGCGGCACACCGGAGGTGTTACCTTGGAAGACGCCGAAGGTGGAACCGGAGGCATCCCCTGAAAACCCCCCCAAGCCGGAGCCGATGACCCGCTCCGAGCCGAAGGCCCAGCAGCGGAAAGCCCCTATGCCCATCCCCCACACCTCGGCTGAGGTAGCGCCGGGTTGTTGTTGCAAGGCAGCACCCAAGGCCAAGACACCGCGGGACCTGTTGCCCATACTCCTGACAGTGGGCAACGTCCAGGATGTCCCGCGGTGCCCGACCCGTGCGCCGGCGCTGGCAGCAGCGCCGTATTGGGATAGGGAGCCGGTACCGCTGGGCCTGGAGATCACCGAGAGGGAGCGAAAGAAGACCGAACTGGTGGCCAGAGCGATCCGGGAGAAAGAGCATCTCCGGCAAGCAACCTCCCGTGTCCGAGGACCATTGTACGTGGGGCAGGTGAGGCGGTTTGATGTCCGCCGGGGCTACGGGTTCATCTACGAGCCGGGCCTGGAGGCCGAAGTTTTTGTAGCCCGGCGGGATGTGAATGCCCACCTGCCTGAGGAGCATCCCGGCCGCAATCTGATGCCGGGTGACATTGTGCAATACACTCGGTTCTTTGGGGAGCGGGGGTGGTTTGCGCTGGACGCTAAATTGAGGGGCAGCCCAGAGGCCCGAGCAAGCGCCGCGCCCCCTCCCTTGAAGGAGCACTGGAGCCCGCAAGTCCGGAGTAGGGCAGCGGATGCCCGTAGCACCGTCCCCGTTGGGACCATCACTTTGTTTGTTTGTTTGAAAGTTTGAAAGTTCTGCCAATGATGAAAATGATTACCGAAGCTTCACCTGATTTAGTGTGATTTGCAACCGGCTGGAGCCGGCACCGTTGTCCCCATAGGGACCGTTTAAAAGTTATTTTGCATGGGAACTATCCATGGACAAGCCCGTGAACTTGTAGGGCACCCACAAACGTTAAGTGGCTTGTAAATATGTTGTTTGCTGTTACCGTTTCCGCAATGCCGCCTCCGGAGAGGCAGGTTGGAGGGAGGGCCCTCAGCAGAGCAGGCTGGGGCCCAGCCACCAAAGGAACCGGTGGCTACCCTCTGGAGGGAAGGACAGATCCCGCTCGGGTACCGTGTGCTGGACTGTGGGTCAAGGGGTGCTGCCTGGGCTTTAGGGGCAGCATCAGGGCCAGGTTGCTTGGGTGGGAGAGAGCGGAAACCGTAACCGTAAACCGTTTGCAACGTTAAAGAAATGTGCCTCCCGTTTTGGGAAGAGTTATTAAAAATGTACATATGTTATTTCACCATGTTATATTTTACAGAAAAATAAAACCGGTGTTGGACGGCAGCCCGCGGACGGTCTGCATTTTGCTAAGGGGAAATGTGTCGCCCTGGGCAAGCCAGGGGACACAGGTCACACACCACCACACCCTACATCCCAGGTAGGCACATCTAAGCTAACCAAAAATCCTTGTTGCCTTCCTCCAGAGGCTGATGATTCACACCAGGGGGTGGGCCAGGCGGTTGGCTCCGCCCACCAAGGAGATCACAGCTCTGGAGGCGGGAGAAACCAGGCAGTCAGCTCAGGGACGAGCTTGAGTAAACAACAGAGTCTAGTCAGGGAGGAGGAAGTGGAAGGAGTGGAGGAGTAGCCCAGACAGGGCTAAAGTAAACAGCTAAGTGAAAGTGAAGGAAGAAAAGTAGTAAAGGAGGAAAGCAGGAGTGGTGACAGAACAGAAAGAGTGTGCAGAAGCCTGAAGAGTCCAGCTGAGTGCAGGGCAGGTCAGCAAGGTCAGCAACGGCGGTGACTGTCTGAAGGGGGACCGTTTGGAAGTTCCTGGAAGGACCCCGTAGGCTGTGTGCCCGGTGGTCTGGAGCAGTGTTCCGAAGGACAGTCAGCACCAGGGCAGGGGCCTCTCGGACCCCGGCAAGGCTTTGAGTCGCCGTAATTTGCCGAATCCGTCAGTGAAGGGGACGTAGATCCCCCAACAACCAAGTCCCGATTGAAGGCAACAGCCCAGCCAGTGTAAGAGAGACACCGCCACCGCCAAGGCACCAGTTTCTTAGGGCCAGCGCCTGCGGGCAAAGAGTAGAGCTCCTCCGGTCCAGCTTGAAGCCAGAGAGCGGGTTACCGGTGGGGACCCATCGCAACCAACAAGTAAACATAGGTGCAAGGAAGAGGGACATCACCGTCACCTATTGGGAAAGCAAGTGCAGCCGTCCGTGGGACCGTCTTACCAGCCGTTTGGTTTACCGTAAAAACTGTGTCAACGTCTCAGGCTGAGTGAGTACCACAGTGCCGCAAGGCACAGCGCTGCCCCCGCGTCCCTGCGCCCACCAGGCCCTGCACCTCCCAAGCCATCACCGGGCCCCGGGATCACCAACCCCTACCCACGGAGGGGCAACACAACACCTGGCTGCTCCGCATCACCATCCCCGGGATCCCCATATAGAGCAGCGGTGGTGAAATCACCACAACCGTGGGTGGCCTCACGGACAATAAACAATCCCCACACCCAACCAACCCCTTTCACTCACGGGCGAGGAGTGCCGCTCGAGAAACCCCCGGGATCCGGCCCACCGCTCGAGCCACCACTGAGCAGCAACCGCCGGACCCGAGCAGAAGGGGTGAGCGTAGTGTGCTGACACCCTCCTCCCCGCCCGCGACAACTACAATAGCATAGATAAAGAGATCTTTAGAGAAAGTATTTCTAAAGATCGTTCATGAGATGCTAATGAGGGCTGTGTATATGGATGTGAATTCCCTGGCTAGTCGGTCCACTTAGCATGCTAGCACGCCCCTGTGTTAGCATGTTTTACAATGCCCAGTGTCATGGCAACACGATACAAGGTCGTGCATGCGAGCGGCTTTATACCTATTGGCATCGAGCTCCTTTGACGCCGGGTGTATGCACCCTGGCTTCAAAGACACTCACTGCCCATGATCGGAAATCGCTCGCATTTCTAGTCATACACATTACTCAGAAGCCGGGTGTATGTGTCCCGGCTTAAGAAACGAGTAGTACTCACAACCGGAAGTCCGGATGGCTTTAGATCATGTTCATTGAGCGTCTTTGAAACCAGCATACACCTTGCGTCAGAGTTGCTCAGTACAAAGCTGCATGCATGTGTGGCTTTGTAATGTATCACGTTGCATGATGCTGGGCAATGTAAAACATGTTAACATGCTAAGTGAGCCCACTACCGGGGAATACCCTTGCGACCAGTCAGAGCTCTCATTAGCATATCATAAAGAATCTTTAGAAATAGTTTTTCTAAAGATCTCTTTATCTTTGCTAGTGTATACAGGGACAGTTAGGCAAGGATTAGCAATATACACCCAGAACTGCTCCTGGTTCTGGGTGCACAGGGAACCTGACAGGTTCCCTTTAAATAGTTTACTTTTCTCTCAGCTGCAATTCAACCTGCAAATCGCTGGGATGTTTGCAAAATCACCCATTGTTTCTCCCTTTTTTTTAAAAAAAAAAACCTGAAAGAAAAA
The DNA here is from genome assembly GCF_048569485.1 of Anomaloglossus baeobatrachus. Lineage (NCBI taxonomy): Eukaryota > Metazoa > Chordata > Amphibia > Anura > Aromobatidae > Anomaloglossus > Anomaloglossus baeobatrachus. The sequence goes on from NC_134356.1 coordinate 445,448,940, forward strand.
TTAAACAGTTTTTGAACGGAGGCGAAAAACGCAACATGCGTTTTTGTAACAAGGTAAAAAACTGCAACTCACCGGATCCTGACATAGCGCATGCAAATGTATGTTGCTGCAAGTCCATTTACAATGCATTGAGCTGACAACGGATCCGGCAACATGCGTTTTGTGTTTTTCTGCCGCCCGGCAGAAAAACGCTGATGTGAAACCAGCCTAATGACAAAAAGAGGAAGAACGTACCTAATGGAACTGGATCAGCACATGGTAAAGTATCAAAAACAAGTTTCTTTTATTTGATAAATCACACATAAAAAACCACACATGACTTAAAGTACAAAAAATACATAGTGACAAATGCAGACATCTAAAAACAATTAAAAGCACAGATGCACTTGAGAATAACCCACATTTATATGTTATTTTGGTCCACACCCAATAACCACAATTATAATCACAAGTCCTGAAATAACCCTGTGATCATACCAAAAAGAAAAATTTGTAAATAACCAAATTATATAAAGCTAGCAGCCTATGCAAGGAAAACCTGCAGATATTAACCCCTTCACCCCCGGCCACTAAAACACCCTAATGACTGGGCCATTTTTTGCAATTCTGACCAGTGTCACTTTGACAGGTTATAACTCTGGAACGCTTCAACGGATCCTGGCGATTCTGACATTGTTTTTTCGTGACACATTGTACTTCATGTCAGTGGTAAATTTAGGCTGATATTTTTTGCGTTTATTTGTGAAAATTTAGGAAATTTTGCGAACATTTTGAAAATTTTGCAATTTTCAAACTTTGAAATTTTATGCCCATAAATCTGAGAGATATGTCAAACAAAATAGTTACTAAATAAAATTTCCCACTTGTCTACTTTACACCAGCGCAATTTTCGAAACAAATTTTTTTTTCGTTTGGAAGTTAGAAGGGGTCAAAGTTCATCAGCGATTTCTCATTTTTCCAACAAAATTTACAAAAGAATTTTTTTTAGGGACCACATCACGTTTGAAGTGACTTTGAGAGGCCGAGGTGACAGAAAATACCCAAAAGTGACCCCATTCTAAAAACTGCACCCCTCACACTGCTCAAAACCACATCCAAGAAGTTTATTAACCTTTTAGGTGCTTCACAGGAACCAAAGCAATGTGGAAGGAAAAAATGAAAATTTTACTTTTTAACACAAAAATGTTAGTTTAGCCATAAAATTTTCATTTTCACAAGGGAGAAAAGAGAAATTGCACCATAAAATGTATTGTGAATTTTCTCCTGAGTACGCTGATACCCCATATGTGGTAGAAATCAATTGTTTGGGCGCACGGCAGAGGTCGAAAGGGAAAGAGCGTCATTTGAATTTTTGAACGCAAAATTAGCTGCACTCATTAGTGGACGCCATGTCGGGTTTGAAGACCCCCTGAGGTGCCTAAACAATGGAGCTCCCCCACAAGTGACCCCATTTTGGAAACTAGAGCCCTCAAATAATTTTTCTAGATGTTTAGTGAGCACTTTGAACCCCTGGAGGCTTTACAGAAGTTTATAACGTTGAGCCGTGAAAAGAAAAATTCTTTATTTTACCACAAAACTGTTGCTTCAACTAGGTAGCTTTTTTTTTCACAAGGGTATCAGGAAAAAATGCACCATAAAATGTATTGTGCATTTTCTCCTGAGTATGCAGATACCTCATATGTGGTGGAAATCAAATGTTTGGACACATGGTAGGGCTCGGAAGGCAAGGAGCGCCATTTGAATTTTTGAACGCAAAATTAGCTGCACTCATTAGCGGACGCCATGTCGGGTTTGAAGACCCCCTGAGTTGCCTAAACAATGGAGCTCCCCCACAAGTGACCCCATTTTGGAAACTAGAGCCCTCACATAATTTTTCTAGATGTTTGGTGAGCACTTTGAACCCCTGGAGGCTTTACAGAAGTTTATAACGTTGAGCCGTGAAAAGAAAAATTCTTTATTTTGCCACAAAACTGTTGCTTCAACTAGGTAGCTTTGTTTTTCACAAGGGTATCAGGAAAAAATGCACCATAAAATGTATTGTGCATTTTCTCCTGAATAGGCAGATACCTCATATGTGGTGGAAATCAAATGTTTGGACACATGGCAGAGCTCGGAAGGTAAGGAGCCCCATTTGAATTTTTGAGTGCAAAATTAGCTGCACTCATTAGCGGACGCCATGTCGGGTTTGAAGACCCCCTGAGGTGCCTAAACAATGGAGCTCCCCCACAAGTAACCCCATTTTGGAAACTAGAGCCCTCAAATAATTTTTCTAGATGTTTGGTGAGCACTTTGAACACCTGGGGGCTTCACAGAAATTTATAACGTTGAGCCGTGAAAAGAAAAAAATCTTTATTTTACCACAAAACTGTTGCTTCAACTAGGTAGCTTTTTTTTCACAAGGGTATCAGGAAAAAATGCACCATAAAATGTATTGTGCATTGTCTCCTGAGTACGCAGATATCTCATATGTGGTGGAAATCAAATGTTTGGACACACGGCAAAGCTCGGAAGGTAAGGAGCGCCATTTGAATTTTTGAGTGCAAAATTAGCTGCACTCATTAGCGGACGCCATGTCGGGTTTGAAGACCCCCTGAGGTGCCTAAACAATGGAGCTCCCCCGCAAGTGACCCCATTTTGGAAACTAGAGCCCTCAAATAATTTTTCTAGATGTTTGGTGAACACTTTGAACACCTGGGGGCTTCACAGAAGTTTATAACGTTGAGCCGTGAAAAGAAAAATTCTTTATTTTACCACAAAACTGTTGCTTCAACTAGGTAGCTTTTTTTTCACAAGGGTATCAGTAAAAAAAGTCACCATGAAATTTATAGTGCATTTTTTCCTGAGTACGACGATACCTCATGTGGTGGAAAGTAATTGTTTGGGCGCATGGCGGGGCTCAGAAGAGAAGGAGCGCCATTTGACAGCAAAATTGGTTGGCATTATTACCTGACGTAATGTTGCATTTGGAGACCCCCTGAGGTGCCTAAACAATGGAGCTCCCCCACAAATGACCCCATTTTGGCAACTAGACCCCCTCAAGGAATTTATCTAGATGTTTAGCGAGCCCCAAGGGCTCCACAGAAGTTGATAATGTTGAGCCATGAATATAATTCTTTTTTTTCACCACAAAACTGTCACTTGAACCAGGTAGCTTTTTTTTTCACAAGGGTATCAGGAAAAAATGTACCATAAAACGTATTGTGCAATTTCTCCTGAGTATGGAGATACCTCATATGTGGTGGAAAGTAATTGTTTGGGCGCACGGCGGGGCTCAGAAGAGCAGGAGCACCATTTGACAGCAAAATTGGTTGGAATCATTAGCGGACGCCATGTCACGTTTGGAGACCCGCTATGGTGCCTAAACAGTGGAGCTCCCCCACAAATTACCCCATTTTGGAACTAGACCCCTCAAGGAATGTATCTAGATGTTTGGTGAGCCCCTTGTACCCCCAGGGGCTCCCCAGAAGTTGATAACGTTGAACCGTGAAAATTATTATTTTTTTTTTAACCACAAAATTTTTGCGTCAATCAGGTAGCTTTTTTTTTTTACAACGGTATCAGGAAAAACTGCACCATAAAACATATGGTGCAATTTTTCCTGAGTATGTAGATACCTCATATGTGGTGGAAATCAATTGTTTGGGCGCATGGCGGGGTTCAGAAGAGAAGGAACGCCATTTGACTTTTCAAACGCACAGACGCGGTGCACTGATCGGCCGCTGCAGGACGCGCGGTCCGATGACATACAAAAAAAGTTGGGGATACGTAAAAAAAAAGTCACGCCAAAAATTGAGCAGGGATGCAGATCCGTTATGTGCATCCCTGATCAGCGCTTGGTGGGACGCACGGATGGATGCGATACAAAAAGCGTCGCGAATACGAAAAAAAAGTCACGCCAAAAATTGAGCAGGGATGCAGATACGCTATGTGCATCCCTGATCAGCGCTCGGCGGGACGCACGGACAGACGCGATACAAAAAGCGTTGGGGATACGGAAAAAAGTCACACCAAAAATTGAGCAGGGATGCCGATCCGTTATCTGCATCCCTGATCAGCGCTCGGCAGGACGCACGGACAGATGCAATACAAAAAGCGTCGCGAATACGAACAAAAGTCACGCCAAAAATTGACCAGGGATGCAGATACGTTATGTGCATCCCTGATCAGCGCTCGGCGGGACGCACGGACGGATGCGATACAAAAAGCGTCGTGGATACGGAAAAAAAAAGTCCCGCCGAAAACTGACCACGGATGCAGATCCGTTATCTGCATCCCTGATCAGCGCTCGGCGGGACGCACGGACAGGTGAGGTGTAAAAATGGACAGGGGATACAAGAAAAAAAAAAAAAAAAAAGTTATACTCACAGTACCCACAGGATTAGCAGGAGGACTACTGACCAGAAGAGCTGCAAGAGGACAGGAGGAACAGAAGGCAGCCAGATGGACAGCTTTACACGAGCAGCAGGCAGGACACTGGACAGATCAGCAGAAGGACCCAGCGATGGAGGCAGATGTGATCGGGCCAGTGAAAACCTCGGATGACCCGATGAAGGCAGGTAGGGGATGACGGGGGGGAGAGCAGAGGGGAGAGGGGGGAGAGCAGAGGGGGGGAGGGGGGGAAGCAGAGGGGGGGTGGTGAGAGCAGAGGCAGAAGGAAGGAAGCAGAATAGAGATTACAGAGGAGGCAGGCAGATCGCGTGGGGAGCAGATCGGGATGTCGGGAGGCAGATCGGGGCGTGGGGGGGGCAGATCGGGGGGGCACGGGCAGGGACCATCACGGGAGCGCGCACGGGCTGCAACGGGAGCGCGCACGGGGAGCGGAACACTTACCATAGGAGCAGAAGCGGTGACATCAGCGGCGGCGGCAGCGGTGGCGTGGTACCACAAGTACCAGCCAGTGCACGCTGCAGACATGCTGGGGGAGGGTCCCCAGACCAGCACAGGCCTGGAGAGGGCGGCCACCTCCAGATCAGACCGCCCCACTGCACACTGATTGGAGCGATTGCGCGTCATAGCACGATTGCTCCAATCAGTGCTGCAGGGGCTGGGGGCGACATGTTAAGCTCCGGCTATGATGTGGTGAAGCCCCTCATAGCCGGATCTCACAGTATCGCACTTATTCGGGCATTATTTTTGCCGAAATCAGTGCGAATGATGTGGTTGGCGGTTCAGATTTGAACAGCCAATCACATCGATCGTCGATGGGGGTTGGCGATGCCACCCCCCCTGGGTACAAGCAAAGGTCCCCTGCTGTAAGAAACAGCAGGGGACATCATTTGAAAGCCGTTGCTATGGCCACGGCAATCAAATGAAGTTTAGGCTATAAAATTACGTCCCTGGTCGTTAAGTCACGTTAAAATAGGACGTAATTTTACTGCCCGCGGTCGTGAAGGGGTTAAACCGTTCAAAATCAGCCAACTGGCTGAACTATTGCAAAACAAACAGCCATATCTATGAAAAAAAACCCAAAACATACAAAACCTCCAAGAATAAAGAGGTATCTACGCACACTTGGTCCACTACCTCACTTGTCCTGCCCTGGATGATGTAGATCTGCCTCTTTATTCTTGGAGGTTTTGTATGGTTTGTTTTTTATTTTTTTTTCTGCTGAGTTTATCTTGCTGCAGTCTCGGCTTCCAGCTGGCTACTGGGCTTCTTATTTACCTTATAATAGCCCACCCAGTATGCTGATTGCTCCATTCATGCTGGGTTTTCTGCAGGTATTCCCTGCAGTTATTTGTTAAGGCCACGTCTCACTAAGCAACATCGCTAGCAACATCGCTGCTGAGGCACGACTTTTGTGACGTAGCAGCGATGTTGCTAGTGATGTTGCTGTGTGTGACATCCAGCAACAACCTGGCCCCTGCTGTGAGGTCGTTGGTTGTTGCTGAATGTCCTGGGCCATTTTTTAGTTGTTGCACCCCCGCTGTTAAGCACACATCGCTGTGTGTGACAGTGACAGAGCAACAACTAAATGTGCAGTGAGCAGGGAGCCGGCTTCTGCGGACGCTGGTAACCAATGTAAATATCGGGTAACCAAGAAGCCCTTTCCTTGGTTACCCGATATTTACCTTCGTTACCAGCGTCCGCCGCTCTCACACTGTCAGTGCCGGCTCCCTGCTCCCTGCACAGTGCACACATAGCCAGACTACACATCGGGTAATTAACCCGATGTGTACTCTGGCTAGGAGTGCAGGGAGCCAGCGCTAAGTGGTGTGCGCTGGTAACCAAGGTAAATATTGGGTTGGTTACCTGTGGCGCCCCAGGACCTGGTCGCCACAAGAGCATTGCCCTCCCAAAGGGTTAATGCTGAGCCTGGAGGTAATTGGGAGGTCCATTGGCCAGCAAGTTTAACATCCAACGCAGTTCTCCCTCCGGCCAGCAGGGGGAGCTCTGAACCTGGGATTCCAGGGAGCATCCCTTAAGTCTGGTCTGAGGGAGGAAGTAGTAGTCAGTCTGTAGAGAGCAGTAGAAGTGAATAGACGCAGAGTGAGCTGTCCTGTGGATCTGGGGCCTAGAGCTAGAGTAGCTTGGCCCAGAGAAGCAGGAGTAGCTGAGAGGCAGCGGAGAGACTCGGACATCGGAGTCTGTGGCCACCAGGGCTTAAACATACTCCCTGGTAGCCGAATCCGAAGGGCAGGAGAGCTGCAAGCACCTGGCCCAAAAACATCCCAAAGGTACAGCTGCAGCATCAAGGCCCGGTGTGGACTCCAGCAGAGAAGCACCAGAGAGAGGGCCTGCGCAGCCTGCTACAGAGGGAAAGGGACGTACCATCAGTCCCAGCAGCAAAGAGGGCCATTGCTGGATTCAGAGAAGCAGGGTCCTATCATAACAAAGAAAAGTACAGGAGTAGGCCTCATACTCAGCTGGCCAGAAAGATCACCCCAAGTACTTCCAGGCCGACCGGATCCCCATCACCACCTGTAACGGTCTCCCAGGACTGGACTGTTTCCAAAGTAAAAGAGGAAAAGGTAAAGAGACTGTTGTTTGTGCCTGGGTCTTTCATTGCCTGTCGGCCCTGCACCGTGTTAGCCACACAACCCCATAGACTTCCACGAGCACTAACAGTGTCCCCGGGGCTCCGCTCCACCTGTGGGGAGCAGTACCACCATTGCTGCTATAACATCACCCCGGAGGCCTCACACAGCAGCGGCGGCTTAATAGCCGCAGACCACAGGTGGCGTCACGAACACAAACTTTATTCATCAAGCCACATATTCTACTGACACCCACCAGGGCCACGGAGCCGGGCCCCGCCACAACTGACTACCTCCGGACTAGTCCGGCCCGGCACCGGGTGTCCCATTTCCCTGGGGTGGGCGAGTCACCTTTGGCGCTGTGAACAGGATTTCGTGCCCGGTCCCACCGGGTACTGTGCGCCTGCAGAAACTGTGCTTAAAAGACTGTGTTACTGTTTGCAAACTGCCGCCGCCATTAGCCCCGCTGAGCGCAGGAAGAAGGGGGGCGTGCCTGACAAAGAGCGCGAAGGGAGCGCGCCATCAGAGCAGAGCGCTGTTAACCCCGCGCGACCCAGAAGGGAATTTGAAAAGTGAACGGAGCCTGGTAAGGTTCACTAAGGGGGAGGAAGATGTCCGACTCGGAGGGAGGGCAGGTGGCTGCCATAGCCCGAGACGCCGCAGCACCAGCCGAAGCAATCCCAGTCGCCGTCGCCCCAGCCCCCACTGTAGCGCCGGTAATGCCGATCACAATGCCGTACATCCCGGGAGCAGAATGGCTGCCGCAGTACTCCGGGGAGTACCATACCTTGAGCGGCTTCAGAGAAAGGCTGCACAGCTTGTTCTGGGTGTATCCGCTGACTGAGAGCCAGAAGGTGGGCATATTAATGGGGCAGCTAGCCGGCGCGGCCCAGCGTGAAGTGAAGTCCTGGCCTGATACAGATAAAGGGACAGCAACCCAGATACTGGCCAAGCTAAAGAGTACTTTTGACACCCGCGCCGCAGCAGTAATTTGGGTGCAAACAACGGGCCACAGACAGCATAAGGGACTATGCCTTAAACTTGCAGGAGGCCCTGAAAGCAGTTAAACAGGTGGACCCAGAGAGTGTACGTGAAGAAGACAAACTCCTAACTGAGCAGTTCATAGAGGGGCTCCTGTCAGATGCCCACAGGACCCAGCTGCGTATCATGGTCCTGCAGAACCCTGCTCTGGACTTTGCAAAGTTTAAGGACCAGGCCATCCGGGTACTGAGAGAATCTACACCGAATGACCCAGTACCCCTCCGGCCTCTTGCTATCACGTACCCCGGGGTGGTGCCTGCAACATGAGCCGCTGCAGGGGCCGAGGCGCAGTCCCTGGAAAAGGATCCCACTGCAGAGCTCAGACAGCAGGTCCGGGAGCTGACCAAGACTGTAGCTGCCCTTGCCAAGACCGTGCAGTCTCTACAAGTGACCCCATCACCTGCAAGAATCGAGTTGGCCTCCAGCCCAGATGACGTCCCATGGATGCGACACAGGAGGATTCCGCCGACCCGAGGCAGAGACACAGACCGGTATGATTCAACGGGACAACCGATCTGCCGCCGCTGCAGCCAGGCGGGCCACATTGCACGACACTGTCCTTTAAATGGGCCGAGCCTGGGGCCAGGAGCCGACCCCCAGGTGTAAGGAAGCCCGGCTCAACCCCCAGCCGCAGCAAGTATGTGGGAGGACGACCGGTCCTTCCTATTGTGCTGGATGGGATCCCTTTGAATGCCCTCCTGGATACGGGGTCCCAGGTAACAACCATCCCCTATAAACTGTACAAAAGATATTGGGCTGATTCAGACATTGACCATGGCCCAGATGATGATTTAACAATTGTGGCCAGTAATGGTCAGCCCTTACCTCAAATTGGGTACAAAGAAGTAACCATTAAAGTGGGGCGGGTAGAATTGCCATGTCAGGGGATGATAATTGTAGATATTGATCGCAAAGAATCTGACCCACTGCTAACCATTGGTACAAATGTGATAGAAAATTGTATTGCCGAAGTGATAATTTTGTTGCAACAGGCGTCTGAAACTGCCAGCTCCGGGCAGCAGCGTGCCCTACAGAGGGAGATCAGAGCCCTGATGAGGAGGCAGCAGGTAGAGCTGGCCGGAGGAGAAATTGGCAGTGTGAGGGTAAGTGACCCCCTCCCCATTGCAATACCCCCAAGAAGTGAAATGTTGATATGGTGTCGGGCAGCAATAGGCCTCAAGGGTCAGGACTACCATGCCTTGGTAGAACCGGTGTATTCAGACAGTAGGCCTGGAGTCCTGATAGCCAGAGGGGTAGCAGACGTCCGCAAGGGGAGAGTACCCGTCCGTGTCCTGAATTGTGGGGAGGAGGAAGCCAAATTGCCCCGGTACGCCACTGTAGCAAAACTGTACACTGTCAGCAACAATACCATCAAAGCAGTGGAACCCTTGATCCCGTCCGACCAGGCGGAAGACAATGGCTCCAAGGGGCAGCTGGAAGACTGGTGCCAAAAATTACATGTGGGCACCGACTCCAGCCCCTCACACCAAAAGCATGGGGTTTACCGGGTGGTACAGGAGTACGAGCGGGTCTTCAGCAAACACCCCCTAGATTTTGGGCAGGTGAAAGGGGTTAAACATCAAATCCCCACGGGTGATCATCATCCCATTAAAGAGAGATACCGCCCTGTACCCCCCGCACAGTATCAGCGTGCCAAAGAAATGTTACAGGAAATGAAGGAGGCTGGGGTTATCAGAGATAGTTGTAGCCCCTGGGCAGCTCCACTAGTGCTCGTAAAGAAAAAAGATGGTACAATGAGAATGTGTGTAGATTACAGGCAAATTAACCGCATTACACATAAAGATGCTTATCCACTGCCCAGAATAGAGGAGTCACTAACAGCCTTAAAGTCAGCTAACTATTTCTCCACCTTGGATCTCACCAGTGGGTATTGGCAGGTTCCCGTGGCAGAGGCGGACAGGGAGAAGACTGCATTCACGACACCAATGGGCCTCTGTGAGTTCAACTGTATGCCATTCGGGCTCTGCAACGCCCCAGGGACATTCCAAAGGTTGATGGAGTGCTGCTTGGGCCACCACAACATTGAAACCATGCTGTTGTACCTGGATGACGTCACAGTCTACTCCAAGACTTATGAAGACCACCTGAGGCACTTAGCAGAAGTGTTTGAGTCCTTGTCGAAATATGGCCTGAAGATAAAGCCGTCCAAATGTCACCTCTTGAAGCCAAAGGTACAGTACCTGGGTCATATGGTCAGCGCAGAAGGTGTGGCACCTGATCCGGAGAAAGTCACCGTAATCAAGGACTGGCCAAGACCCACCACGGTAAAGGAGGTGCGGCAGTTCCTTGGGCTGGTGGGCTACTACCGAAGGTTCATTGATGGTTTCACCAAGATAGCAGCGCCCCTTCAAGATCTCCTGGTGGGCCAGCAAAAGCAGGCTAAGAAGCAGAGCCCTCCATTTGAATGGAGCAGCCAACTAGAAACATCCTTTGTCCGGCTGAAAGGGGCTCTCACGGGAGAAGAAATTCTGGCCTACCCTGACTACAGCCAGCCGTTTGTACTGTATACAGACGCCAGCAACGTGGGACTGGGAGCAGTTCTGTCCCAGGTGCAGAGAGGCAGAGAGAGGGTGATAGCGTACGCCAGTAGGAAGCTTCGGCCCACAGAAAGGAATCCAGAAAACTACAGTTCCTTCAAGCTGGAGTTCCTCGCTATTGTTTGGGCAGTGACTGAACGCTTCAAGCACTATCTGGCATCGGCCAAGTTCACCATCTTCACGGACAACAATCCGTTGACACACCTGGCAACAGCCAAGTTAGGTGCGTTGGAACAGCGATGGATGGCCCGGCTGTCTAACTTTGACTTTACCATTAAGTATCGGGCTGGCAAGAAGAATAACAATGCTGATGCGCTGTCCAGAATGCCTCACTTACCTGAGTCTGGAGAAGACCTGGATGAACTCGAAGAGATAGAGTTACCGGCTTTCCATCACCAAGGTGTTTCCCAGTGTGAGCATGCTGTAGGAGTGAAGCGCTTGAGCCAGCACGAGGTCTCGGTCAACCCATTACTCCACCATAATTGGGAAGAGACACAGAACGGTGACCCGGCCGTGCGATTGGTCAAAGAAAAGCTAGCACAAGCTGAGACTCATCTTGGCCCAGATGCTCCAGAAGAAGCCCAGCAGTTGTGGAAGGAGAGGGGACGACTGTTCACCTACCAAGGCAAGCTCTGCAAGAGATATGTCAACTGGCGAACGAATGAACTCGTCTGGCAGATAGTGGTCCCGCAGAGGGATGCTCCAATGGTCCTAGCAGCTTATCATGATAATGCAGGACACTTCGGGTGGAAGAAGTTGGAGACCCTACTCCGTGATCGGTTCTACTGGGTGCACATGAGAAAGACAGTCGAGAAGTGGTGCCGAGACTGTGGTCCGTGTAACCTGAGGCGGAAAGATGATGCCAGCCAGAGGTCTCCCCTACAGCCAATTGTCACGAAGCAGCCCCTGGAGTTGGTGGCCCTGGACCACGTGAAGTTAACACCAAGCCGGTCAGGCTATGTGTACGCCCTCACCATTGTGGACCATTACTCTCGTTTCCTGGTAGTAGTGCCCGTGAAGGACCAGACAGCCAGAACAGCAGCGAGAGCATTTCAGGCCTACTTTTGTCGACCTCACGGTTACCCTGAAAGGGTACTGACTGATCAGGGTCCTGCATTCGAGGCAGAAGTGTTCCAAGAGTTCTGTAACATGTACGGTTGTAAGAAAATCAGAACCACACCGTACCACCCCCAAACCAATGGATTGTGCGAGAAGATGAACCATGTGGTTATTGATATGCTCAAGACTCTACCTTTGGAAGAAAGAAACCAATGGCCAGAAAAGTTACCAGATCTGGTAGACTTGTACAACCATATCCCGGTAAATTCGACCAACTGCAGCCCTGCTTACCTGATGCGAGCCAGACCTGGCAAGTTACCTGTAGACTTTGAGATGGGGACTGTGTCACCTGAGGCAGTTCAGGAAATAGAGGATTGGGATACAGAGCGGCAGCAGCGGTACCGTAAGGTCCAGGAATGCGTAGAGAGGAGCCTGTCTCAAGCAAGAACGAGACAAGAGCAGCATTACAATCAAACAGCCCCAGCAACTCCCTTAGCACCTGGAGAACAAGTCCTCAAGAAGAAGCGGAGGACACATAAATTGGATGATCAGTGGGAGAACGAGCCCTACACCATTATCCCCTCCAACTTTGACAATAGTAAGGTGTTACACCTCGTGGCTCTCCTGTGGCAAGGAATGAGACAGTCTCCTTGCCTGCCACGAGCGCTCCTGCTCCGCAGCGCCGAAGGTCTGCCAGACTGCGCAGAGTGCAGGAGAAACCTCCTCAGAGAGGCAGCACAAGGGTGACACCTAGTGGTACTCCTGTTGCAAGAAATGAGGCGGTCTCCCATTCCTTGCCTGCCACAGCTCCTCCTGCTCAGCAGCCTCGAAGGTCTGTGAGATTGCGCAATGTGCAGAGATTTGCTGCTCAGGGAAGCAGTGAGACTCCCATTATCTCTACACATTGTGAGACCGAGGATCCCGCCTCTATTTCCCAGAGGCAGGAGGGTGAGCATGTGCTATGCTTGGTGGATCCTGATTCGCCCACTGACGTCACACGGCTTGATGACAAGGCTGGTGACGTGGTGAATCCTGACTGGCCAGGCTGGGATGTCGTGGATCCTGATTGGGTCAAGTCCGTCATCTCCGCCTCGCGCCCGCCCTTGGCTGGAGCTACACCTCCTTAAAAGCTCCTCCTGCCATCATGGCGGTGCGCGACCGTCCTTCTATGTTTGGATGTCTGGCAGCGTGCTGCCACGCCACTGCTCAGGCATTATCTTCTTATGTGGGCTTGGCCCTTGCTGCTTAGGCAGCACCTGGTTTGCAGGCCGTGTCCCTGCCTTGCTGCTCCGGCAGTAGCTCCTTCTACAGGCCGTGTTCCTGTCCCAGGTGAGCTCCTCGAGTCTCCACTGGACTCACCTGGTTATTGAAAGCACACGTGCGTGGGCACCTCTGTGCTACCCTCGTGCCATATTCTCGTGACTTCCACTGGCACACGTGCGTGGGCACCTCTGTGCTTCCCCGTGCAACAGGTACACCGAGCCGTGTGATCCCTGCCATACAACCCACACGGGTTAGGGCAGACCGGTGTACATAGATCGTCTGTGACATTCCAGACGATCGCTAGCAGCAACCCGCTCACTCTTCACCCACCATAGCAGCGGTCCCTTACACCGCACAGTGGACCTTGACCGGCGGAAGCTGTCCATTCCCCATCTTGGCACGCTTCCCCGGGTCCCCCTCGTAACATTACGGTCGCGCCAAAGGTCTGGCTATGGCTGAAGAGCAGCAGCAGTTGCTGCGTTATGTGCAGCAGTTGGAATCACGTTTGGCAGCAGTGGAGCAGTCTTCCTCCGACAAGACTGCTCTGACGACAGACGCCACCCAGGCGGCTACCCAGGCTGTGCTATTGGGCGGAAGGTCTCCTTGCCTTGCGCTTCCAGAGCGCTTTAGCGGGGACAGCTCCGAGTGCCGTGGGTTTATAAACCAAGTTACCACCTACTTAGAGCTGTCCGCGACTCTTTACGCTACCGAGAAGGCGAAGGTAGCCTTCGTCCAGTCCCTGCTCACAGGGAGAGCGCTGAAGTGGTCCACGCCGTTGTGGGAGCGCGGAGATCGGGTGGTGAATAACTTAGCATCTTATCTTGGGGCCATGAGAATGGTGTTCCTCGGGCCTCAAGTCACCCACGACTCCGCGCTGCGCCTCCTACGACTTCGGCAAGGGTCTGCTTCAGTCGGGGACTTTGCCGTACACTTTAGGACACTTGCCGAAGAGCTGGACTGGCCCGATAAGGTCCTTGTCCCTGTGTTCTGGGAGGGCCTGGCAGGGTTCGTCAAAGACGCACTGGCCACGCGTGAGGTGCCTGCTACTTTAGAGTCCTTGATTGTGGTTGCCTCTCGCATAGACATCCGCCAGGCGGAGCGGAGGCTCGAGGTCTCTTCAGCACCCACGTCCTCACGGCCTAAAAAGCGTCTGGCTACCGTATTCCACCAGACAGGTCTCCCAGCCAGCTCTGTAGGCGACTCCGTGGAGTCAATGGAGGTGTCCAAAGCGGTCTCCTCTACCCCAGGTTCTCGGTCTGGTGTCATCTGCTTTTCCTGTGGGCAGAGGGGACACATAGCTACCCGATGTCCCAAACCGTCGGGAAAAGACAGCGTCTAGTTTCCATCAGAGGGGGGTTACTAGACGCTGCTTCTCCCTCTAGGTTGACTATCAGCACCCAGTTGCAGTTTGGCACTACTCTCTTCTCTGCTCTGGCCTGCCTGGACTCAGGCGCTGATGGCAATTTCATTTCGACCTCCCTGGCAACCCGATACTCAGTTCCCCTGGTTCTCTTACCCAAGCCACTCAGGGTTCGGGTAGTCAACGGGTCCCTACTAGTCGATCCCATCACCCAGATCACCATCCCTCTCAGGATGGAAGTACCACCGGGACACCATGAGCAGGTGTCCTTCCTGGTGCTTCCAGGGGGGACGGATGAGATCCTACTGGGCCTCCCCTGGTTGAGACAGCATGCTCCTATACTCAACTGGGCAACAGGGGAGATCTCATCATGGGCAGGATCCTGTAGGGAGCACCTCGTGACTACCGAACCACCCGCTACCATTAGGTCGGTTGGGTCCTCAGGGAATACAGGGGAGCCAGGTTTACCGACACCTTATGAGGCCTACAGGGACGTCTTCTCCAAGAGGGCCGCAGATACCCTTCCTCCCCACCGGCCATACGATTGCCGAATAGACCTGAAGCCAGGCTCCGAGCCCCCTAGGGGCAGAGTGTATCCCCTCTCTGCTCCAGAGACGGAGGCTATGTCCAAATATATTCAGGACAGCCTGGCAAAAGGGTTCATTCGCAAGTCTATTTCACCGGCCGGTGCGGGGTTCTTCTTCGTGCAAAAGAAGGAAGGGGATCTACGCCCCTGTATCGATTACAGGGGATTAAATGCAATCACGATCAAAAACAAATACCCTTTACCCCTCATTACGGAGTTATTTGATCGATTCCGCGGGGCAAAGATCTTCACGAAGCTGGATCTACGCGGGGCGTATAATCTAGTGCGAGTCCGAGAGGGCGATGAGTGGAAGACCGCCTTCAACACCAGGGACGGTCACTACGAGTATCTCGTAATGCCCTTCGGACTCTGCAATGCCCCCGCCGTATTTCAAGACTTTGTGAATGATGTTTTCCGGGATTTGTATCTTTCCGTGGTTGCATACCTGGATGATATCCTTATCTTCTCCCCCGATCTTGCCACCCATCGGAGGGATGTCATCCGAGTACTTAAGAGGCTCCGCACTCATTCGTTATATGCTAAGCTAGAAAAGTGCGTTTTTGAACGTGAATCCTTGCCGTTCCTGGGGTATATCGTGTCCAGTCAGGGGTTAGCAATGGATCCGGGGAAGTTGGAGACAGTGATGAAATGGCCTGAGCCCCGCTCGCTGAAAGCGATCCAGCGATTCTTGGGGTTTATCAATTATTATCGCCAGTTCATTCCCAACTTCTCGACGGTGGCAGCACCCATCATTGCCCTTACCCGCAAGGGCGCTAATCCCAAAGCATGGACACGGGAAACGGTAGAGGCATTTCACACTCTCAAAACTTACTTCTCCAGAGCTCCCATCCTTCATCGTCCAGACATCTCCAAACCCTTTCTACTAGAGGTAGACGCCTCTTCGGTCGGTGCTGGTGCAGTCCTGTACCAGAAAGACGAACGAGGAAGGAAGCATCCTTGTTTCTTTTTCTCCAAGACCTTTTCTCCGGCCGAGAGGAACTACTCCATAGGGGATAGGGAGTTACTGGCAATGAAACTAGCATTCCAGGAATGGCGGCATCTCCTGGAGGGTGCGAAGCATCCATTTGAAGTATTTTCCGACCATAAAAATCTCACATACCTCCAGACAGCACAACGCCTGAACCCAAGGCAGGCCCGTTGGTCCTTGTTCTTCTCCCGGTTCCGCTTTATTATCCGCCACCTGGCCGGTGAGAAGAACGTACGGGCCGATGCCTTGTCATGTTGTATGGTTGTGTTGGAGGAGGACGAGGAGGAGCCTCGTCTTATACTACCCCCGGACAGCTTGAGGATGGTCACTCCCACTTCTTTGGACCAGGTGCCACCTGGCAAGACCCTCGTTCCCCCTGAACTACGGAATGAGGTGCTATCGTGGGCCCATGCCTCCAAGGTCGGGGGTCACTTTGGGGTCAAAAGGACCAGAGACCTTGTGACTAGGCACTATTGGTGGCCCAGACTACCCCAGGACATACAGGAGTATGTGGGAGCCTGTATGTCGTGTGCACGGAATAAGCCGTCCCGGCAGAGACCGGCAGGTCTTCTTCACCCACTGCCAGTGCCGGATCGTCCCTGGGAAGTGGTGGGAATGGACTTCCTGGGAGATCTGCCCAAGTCAGCAGGTCACAAGGTCGTATGGGTCATCACGGATCACTTCTCTAAAATGGTCCACTTGGTGCCTCTCCCACGACTGCCGACGTCACGTGCTCTCGCCACCTTATTCATTAGGCATGTATTTAGGCTGCATGGCATGCCTGACAAGGTGGTGAGCGACCGGGGTCCCCAGTTCGCGTCTCGCTTCTGGAGAGAGCTCTGTAAGCTCCTGCAGATAGAGCTGAACATCTCCTCCGCATACCATCCCGAAACCAATGGACTGGTAGAGAGGACCAATCAGACCTTGGTAACTTACCTCCGCCATTTTATCTCCGCGCACCACGACAACTGGGCTAACCTCCTTCCTTGGGCCGAATTTGCCATTAATAATTCGGTCCATGAATCCTCTGGTCAGACTCCGTTCCTGCTCAATAACGGACAACATCCCAGAATCCCGGTTCCGATGCCCATTACGTCACCCGATCCTAGAGTGGAGGATTGGGCGACCGAGGCCCGGGAGATCTGGGATAACACCCAAGAGGCCCTTAAGAGGGCTAAAGACCGGATGGTGACAACGGCTGATGAGCGCCGCCGCCCTGCACCATCCTTCGCCCCTGGTGACCTAGTGTGGCTGTCCTCTAAGAATGTTAACCTACGGGTACAGGCAGCCAAGTTCGCCCCTAGGTACCTGGGTCCGTTTAAAGTGCTAGAGCAGGTGAACCCGGTGGCATACCGACTCCAGCTCCCTCCACGCTGGGCTATAGCCAACACCTTTCACGTGTCCCTCCTGAAACCCGTACGACTTAAGTTCTCGGGGTCCCTGACGCCTCAAACTGACTCCCCGCCCGACGACTCTGAGGTGGCGAAGCTTGTGGAGACAAAAGTTATACGGGGCAGGAGGTACTACCTCGTGGAGTGGGTCGGCCGTGGTCCGGAGCATAGATCCTGGGAATTGGAGGATCATATCCACGCCCCGGGTTTGATAGCGGCCTTCGAGCACGGGCAGGGGGGGGCCTAGACGGGGGGGTAATGTTACACCTCGTGGCTCTCCTGTGGCAAGGAATGAGACAGTCTCCTTGCCTGCCACAAGCGCTCCTGCTCTGCAGCGCCGAAGGTCTGCCAGACTGCGCAGAGTGCAGGAGAAACCTCCTCAGAGAGGCAGCACAAGGGTGACACCTAGTGGTACTCCTGTTGCAAGAAATGAGGCGGTCTCCCATTCCTTGCCTGCCACAGCTCCTCCTGCTCAGCAGCCTCGAAGGTCTGTGAGGTTGCGCAATGTGCAGAGATTTGCTGCTCAGGGAAGCAGTGAGACTCCCGTTATCTCTACACATTGTGAGACCGAGGATCCCGCCTCTATTTCCCAGAGGCAGGAGGGTGAGCATGTGCTATGCTTGGTGGATCCTGATTCGCCCACTGACGTCACACGGCTTGATGACAAGGCTGGTGACGTGGTGAATCCTGACTGGCCAGGCTGGGATGTCGTGGATCCTGATTGGGTCAAGTCCGTCATCTCCGCCTCGCGCCCGCCCTTGGCTGGAGCTACACCTCCTTAAAAGCTCCTCCTGCCATCATGGCGGCGCGCGACCGTCCTTCTATGTTTGGATGTCTGGCAGCGTGCTGCCACGCCACTGCTCAGGCATTATCTTCTTATGTGGGCTTGGCCCTTGCTGCTTAGGCAGCACCCCTTAAGTCTGGTCTGAGGGAGGAAGTAGTAGTCAGTCTGTAGAGAGCAGTAGAAGTGAACAGAGGCAGAGTGAGCTGTCCTGTGGATCTGGGGCCTAGAGCTAGAGTAGCTTGGCCCAGAGAAGCAGGAGTAGCTGAGAGGCAGCGGAGAGACTCGGACATCGGAGTCTGTGGCCACCAGGGCTTAAACATACTCCCTGGTAGCCGAATCCGAAGGGCAGGAGAGCTGCAAGCACCTGGCCCAAAAACATCCCAAAGGTACAGCTGCAGCATCAAGGCCCGGTGTGGACTCCAGCAGAGAAGCACCAGAGAGAGGGCCTGCGCAGCCTGCTACAGAGGGAAAGGGACGTACCATCAGTCCCAGCAGCAAAGAGGGCCATTGCTGGATTCAGAGAAGCAGGGTCCTATCATAACAAAGAAAAGTACAGGAGTAGGCCTCATACTCAGCTGGCCAGAAAGATCACCCCAAGTACTTCCAGGCCGACCGGATCCCCATCACCACCTGTAACGGTCTCCCAGGACTGGACTGTTTCCAAAGTAAAAGAGGAAAAGGTAAAGAGACTGTTGTTTGTGCTGCCTGGGTCTTTCATTGCCTGTCGGCCCTGCACCGTGTTAGCCACACAACCCCATAGACTTCCACGAGCACTAACAGTGTCCCCGGGGCTCCGCTCCACCTGTGGGGAGCAGTACCACCATTGCTGCTATAACATCACCCCGGAGGCCTCACACAGCAGCGGCGGCTTAATAGCCGCAGACCACAGGTGGCGTCACGAACACAAACTTTATTCATCAAGCCACATATTCTACTGACACCCACCAGGGCCACGGAGCCGGGCCCCGCCACCACTGACTACCTCCGGACTAGTCCGGCCCGGCACCGGGTGTCCCATTGCCCTGGGGTGGGCGAGTCATACCCGATATTTACCTTAGTTACCAAGCGCAGCATCGCTTCCACGCGTCGCTGCTGGCTGGGGGCTGGTCACTGGTTGATGGTGAGATCTGCCTGTTTGACAGCTCACCAGCAACCCGTGTAACGACGCTCCAGCGATCCCTGCCAGGTCAGGTTGCTGGTGGGATCGCTGGAGCGTCGCTTAGTGTGACGTACCTTAAGTTTTGTCAGCCTGACTTCATTCAACATCCCCTTTTTTCATAGATATGGCTGTTTGTTTTGCAATAGTTCAGCCAGTTGGCTGATTTTCAACGGTTTAATATCTGCAGGTTTTCCTTGCATAGGCTGCTACCTTTATATAATTTGGTTATTTACAATTTTTTCTTTTTGGTATGATCACAGGGTTATTTCAGGACTTGTGATTATAATTGTGGTTATTGGGTGTGGACCAAAATAACATTTAAATCTGGGTTATACTCAAGTGCATCTGTGCTTTTAATTGTTTTTAGATGTCTGCATTTGTCACTATGTATTTTTTGTACTTTATGTCATGTGTGGTTTTTTTATGTGTGATTTATCAAATAAAAGAAACTTGGTTTTAATACTTTACCATGTGCTGATCCAGTTCCATTAGGTACGTTCTTCCTCTTTTTGAAATTAGTTAAGAAACCTACACTCTTTTGCTTCTTATCAGAAATGCTCCTTCAGTCAGGGACTGGAGATGCTCCTTCAGTCAGGGACTGATGTAGCATTCCCGGCATAAAGAACAATGGCACTTTTTTGCAGAATTTGACTAGCAGACATAGCCATGCCCTAAAATGTTGAGACTTTTTAAAGCATTTTGCACAAGTTTTTTTTTTTACATACAACCTTTGATGAATTGCCCCTTTTGTACACCTTATTAGCAAATACAGGCTCCAGTCAGTAATGTACACTTTCTTTGAATACAATAGTGAGCTAAATGTACGTACTAGATTAAGTTGTATGTTGGCACTTGTCCCATGAAAGATGTCCTTGGCCATCTTGATTCTGACATATCTGCATATTCAGGATGGTTCTGTGTTCTATAACCTTGCTCAAAGAAATGAATCATTCTAGATGTATAATGTGATAAAACTGTACATTGGTATGCACTAATTAATCATATTGACATTTAACGCTTTAGAGGAAGGTGAACTACTGAACTATTGTACAGATAGATGCAGGGAGATATTTCACATGTTAAGGTTTTGCTTCTTTGCAAAATGTGCAACACTGCTGTTATTAATTCAGATTAATGAAAGGAACACCGTATGTAGAAGGTTTTAATTGCTTATTCATATATTTTGTTTAATATTATTCCACCGCAATACTTTGCAGTTCATTGCATAAGCTTTATTTAAAGTATATAAACAGATGAAACAAGGAGTTTAAGGGTCAAATAAAAGTACAATTTTTATTGGAACAATAATAAAAAGTCCACGATGGACCATGACATTACAAAAACAAGACATAAAACACAATACATAGAAGTATATGGAGGGTACAGGCACCCAGGTAACAAACCATAAAGAGAAAGACTCAAATGTAAAAGATCTGAATCCCTTATACACAGTGGTACCTTTGCAAAGGAAGTAAATACATATACAGAGAAAAGAATTCAGAAATACATAGCAAAGTGCTAAGTGCTTAGAGGTATAGATGATTAGTTTCAAGGTAGAATCAGAGGTGCCCTGAAAATTCTCCAAGTATAAACCTCAGAAATCGACGTACGTTTCATGTTCAGTCATTTGCTTAATCATGAGGAAGTGTATCCCTTTGCAGATAATGCAATTTTGTCTTTTTGGTGTTAATGTATTTCACTGGGGCCATGTATACTAGCAGTGGCGCGACTAGGTTTAATGGGCCCATGCAAAATTTGGACCTGGACCCTCTCCCTCCACATGTTGGTCAGATGTGTGGTCCCTTGTAGCATTCTAAATAAAGACATAAGAGGTTCCCTCCCCCATATGTATTAATGTCCCCCATCCTGTTCTAGTGTAACCCATCCTGGGCTCTTTCTTGAAAAATATGTCACTCATCCTGGTATATATCTTCTCAGCCAGGTAAATATGTCCCCCATCCTATTATTTATGTTCCCATTCTAGGCCCCTTCTTGGTATATATGTCCCCATATTGGAATACATGTCTTTATCCTAGGCCCCTTCCTGGTATATATGCCCCCATGCTGGCATACATGTCCTCATCCTAGGCCCCTTCCTTATATATGTCCCCATGCTGGTACACATGTCCTAATCCTGGTATACATGTCTTAATCCTGGGCCCCATCCTGGTATACATGTCTCAATTTTGGTATATATGTCCCCATCCTGATAAATATGTCCCCTTCCTGATATATATGTCCCCACCTTGGTAAATTTGTCCCCTTCCTGGTATATATGACCCCATCCTGGTAAATATGTCAGCATCTTGGTACATGTGTCCCCATCCTGGGCCACTCCTGATTTATATAAACCCTCTTGGTATATATGTCCCCCAGCCTGGTATATATGCCCACATCCTGGTAAATATGTCCCCTTCCTGGTACATATGTCCCTAATCCTGGTATAAATGATCCCTTCCTGGTGTATATGTCCCCAATCTTGGTATATATGTCTCCATCCTGGTATACATGTCACCTTTCTTGTATATATGTTCCCATCCTGGTATATACGTCCCCATCCTTGATATTTATGTCTCCGTTCTGCCTCTAATGCAAGAAAAATAAAACATTGTACTCACCCCCCTTGGCTCCCACGACACGTGGCATTTGTGCTATAATGAAGCATGATGTCACTGTCGTGCCCTCAGTCACAGGGATGCCGACAACAGCTGCCGGCCACAATTTTGCATGTAGCATATATTGTGGTGAAGGGACCTGATGGGTCTCTACGCCGCAGTGCATTTCAGCTGGATGCACACCCTCCGGCACACACACAACTGAAACAGGCACTGGGGTCCTCTGATTCCCTCATCCCGGGGCTCGGTCGCATTGGGGACAGCTGGGACCGTAATCATAATGCCCCTGTATACCACAATGGTTGTAAATTGATGAATATTTGACATTAAAAATACAAATTGCCGCTTACTCAGTCACATGCCATATATCAGACTGTTATCCCCTTGAAACAATTAATTGAATCTGTAAAAGTGAACCGCTGTAAGAGCAGGGTCAAGATGCAGCACACAGAGGAGGAAGACGCAGTGGTGACTCAACTCTATTTATTAACCCCTTCACCCCTGGCTGATTTTCCGTTTTTCTTTTTTTTTTTTTTTGCTCCCCTTCTTCCAAGAGTCGTAACTTTTTTATTTTTGTGTCAATGTTGCCATATGAGGGATTATTTTTTGCGGGACGAGTTATACTTTTTAATTAAACTATAATTGCTTCCATATTTACCTCTGGAAAATGGCAAAAAAATCCAAGTGCGAAAACATTGCAAAAAAGGTGTGATTGCATGACTGTTTTTGGGATATTTTATTCACCGTGTTCACTATATGATAAAATTGATGTGCCGGTGTGATAACTCAGGTCAGTATATGTTCATAGACACCAAACATGTATAGGTTTACTTTTACCTAAGTGGTTAAAAAAAATCCAGAAGTTTGTCGAAAAAACGTTGTGCACTTTTTGCGCCATTTTCTGCGACCCGTAGTGTTTTCATTTTTCGGGATCTATGGCTTAGTGATGGCTTATTTTTTCCATGTCGAGCTGATGTTTTTAATGGTACCATTTCTGTGCAGATGCTATGTTTTGATCGCCTGTTATTGTATTTTGCGCAAACGTTGCTGTAACCAAAAAACGTAATTTTGGCATTTGGAATTTTTTTGCCTAAACACCATTTACTGATCAGATTAATTGCTTTTATATTTTGATAGATCGGGTATTTCTGATTGTGGCGATACCAAATGTGCATATAATTTTACATTTTTTAACCCTTTGATTTTCAATTGGGCGAAAGAGGAGTGATTTGAACTTTTATTTTTTTTTAAACTTTTTTTTATTTTACTAGACCCCCTAGGAAACTATAAGGATCAGCAGCCTGATCGCTGGCTCATTTCTCTTGATCAGAGCTGCACAGCTCAGAACAGGAGAAATGCTCATTTTCTGTAACAGCGGCTGCTCTGCCGAGTGTTACAGGAAGTGAGTCTTGCTAGCTACAGGAGTCATCACATGACCCTGTGCTACCATGGCAACCATCGGCTCACAGTGATCACGTCACGGCGCCGCTGAGGGAGCCAAGTCTGTGAAGATTTACCGTAGGGAGAATTCACATCGTGCTGTCACATTTTGAAACTGCAATTTAAGGGATTAACAGGTGCAGGTGGATTGCGATTTACTTTATTTAGAGTTGTTTTTTGTTTTTTTTTTACATTTTATCCCTTTCTTGTAACTAATAGTGTTACAATTAGCACTATATAGAAATTTTTGGCCAACATTTTTTAGTAATGTTCCCCATGTTGTAATGTGCCTATCCTTGTCCCCTTGTAGTATTGTGCCCCATCCTAGTCCCCATACTACAGTAATGTACTGATCCTTGTCCCCATTCTATAGTAATGTTCCCCATTCTTGTCCCTATCTTGTAGTAATGTGTCTCATCCTTGTCCCCATCTTATCGAAATGTGTCCAACCTATAGTAATGTGCCCATCCTGTAGTAATGTGTCCATCCTTGTCCCCATCTTATAGTAACGTTTTCCCATCCTTTTTCCCCTTGTAGCAATCTCCCTAGCCTGTAGTACTGCCCCATCGTTGTCCCATTCATCCTATAGTAATGTTCCCATCCTATAGTAATGTGCCAACCTTGTCCCCATCCTATTGTAATGGCCCCATCCTATAGTAATGTCCGCATCCTATAGTAATGTGCTAACCTTGTCCCCATCCTATTGTAATGGCCCCATCCTATAGTAATGTCCGCATCCTATAGTAATGTGCCAACCTTGTCTCCATCCTATGGTAATGTCCCTATCCTATAGTAATGTCCCCATCTTGTAGTAATGTCCCCATCCTATAGTAATGTCCCTACCCTATAGTAATGTCCCCAGCCTCATCCCTATCCTATAGTAATGTTCCCAGCCTTATCCCTATCCTATAGTAATGTTTTCCATCCTTGTCCCCTTGTAGCAATGTCCCTATCCTGTAGTACTGTCCCCATCATATAGTAATGTCCCCAGCCTTGTTCCTATTCTATAGTAATGTCCCCATCCCATAGTATTGTGCCCATCCTTGTAATGTCCCCATCCTTTAGTAATATCCCCAACCTTGTCCCTATTCTATAGTAATGAGCCCATGCTTTAGTAATGTCCCCAGCCTTTTCCCTATTCTATAGTAATGTCCCCATCCTGTAGTAATGGGTGGTGGGGGGCAGTGGCGGCGGCTAAAAGGGGGCAGTGACGGTGGCGGCGGCGGATAAGATGCAGTGATGGCGGCGGCTGAAAGGGGGCAATAGCTTTAACTTACAGATCGATCTCCTCAACTTCCACAGATGCCGGAGTGAAGCTGAGGGGAGCGGTCTCCGGCCCCAGATCCACAGTGATTGGAGAGATCAGTCACAAGGCCAGTCTCTCCAATCAGAGCTGGGGCGGGTGAAACAATAGTCACCCAGCTCCAGCCAATGATCAGTGCTATAGCTGCACTGTTCATGGCTGGATTTCAATGTTTCAACCATTTTCAATGGCTGAAACATTACAGAGGCTGTGATTGGCTGAGCAGCACTCGGCAGCCAATCACAGCCTCCGTAGGTCCGGGGAGGAGACAACATCCCTCCTGAGGTCAGGCAGAGGTCCCCTCCTCCCCGAATCTAAGGTATTTGCAGAGATCGCAGCCACCGGGGCTCCAGGGCCGCGATTTCGCCATGACGTACTGGGTACGTCATGGGTCCTTAAGTATCAGGGAGCCATGACATACCCAATACGTCATAGGTCGCTAAGGTGTTAATGTGCCATCCTTGACATACACACAAAAAAACAAAACACATCATTCTTCTCACCTGTCCTGCATTCCCTCGGCTGCCTCATCTCTGCTTCTTACTGTCTGCAGGCCGTGCCCCCCCCGGTGACTATCGCAGCCGGTGCAGGGGCCGCAGCCCCTGTCAGGGATTTATGTTATGGACGGCAAACATTCATCTGACATAAAGTGCAGACAGTGGTTGCGGCCCCTGCACTGGCCGCGATAGTGAACAGTGGCACGGGCCTGATGAAGAAGCCTGAGGGGCCGCGTGTTTGAGACCTCTGGCTTAGGACATACCAGTACGGCCCAAGGTCGTTAGGGGGTTAATATACCAATGAGGGTTTGGAAAACAAAATGCAGGGGAAGGTTACCACAAAGCAAAAATAATTCAGCTTCTGGTTTCACTAGAAATTTACAACACAGCAGCTCATAAAGACTCAGTCTAACAGAATCAGGGGAACAAACACGTTAATTCTTGTAAGAAAAAGTTCAGACCCTGTATCCTCCATCTCTATGGGTTACAGTCACTGAATTGCTCAATATACTAAGCTTAAATCACTATCAACACAGTCTCCGACTTCAAGTACCGCACAACTGGGCAGGAAGCAACAGCCTAGTGGATTCAGGTCACCCACGGATCAGGACTTGCGGGCCATCTTCAGGGGCTTGTTAGATGGTGCGGGGGCTCAGGAATTTTGGGCTACCTGTTTCAGTCTGCTCCTAAGCCGTCTCTCTGCCGCTCGAATCTCCTTCAGAGGAGGCTTCCCCTCAGCACATCCTCACGCTGCTTCCCCTTTGTGCCAGACTACTTCTTCTGGTTGTTTCTTGGGTGCTTCAATCTCCTTCCTCTCTTCTTGCCTCTGACTGGGTTGTGGCTAATTCCCAGTTGCTAGAAGGACCATGGGCGTGGCACGCTTGGATAGTGGGCGTGGCTGGCTTCATTGGTGGGCATGGTGAGGTATCCTCCTGTCCACTATAATCATTCAAGGGGGCTTTGCCCCGCCTGCACCACCCCTATCTGGGGGTCTTACCCCCACACCCTTGCTTCTATTATAATCAATTCTATGCCCAGTGGACTTAGAAAAATAATGTTGCTTTCTGGTATCAGCTATGTTGGTGGACGCCCCGCCCCTTCTGGTCACATGGGCATGACGTCAGCAGAGGTCCCTCTGCCCACTGGGATTTAGATATTACCCCTCTGACTGAATTGGTCCTCCTCTCAAAAGTTTCCCTCCAGGAACAAATAGATCAGTTTTTGCTTCCTAGTTAACTTCTAGTTCTCTTGGCAGCACAGGGCAGTGTCCCATCACTAATCCTGCGAGGTTGCACAGACTGGGTCCACAAGTTAGCATCTACAGTAATGTTGCACAGTATGGGTCTGTTTGGAGAATTATTATATTTATCATTGATAAATCTAGATAAATTTGGTAAGCTCTTCTGAGAATCTTATATTTTTGGTGGTCATACAACATTAAAAAGTAACTATATTTTAGTTACTTCTCCAGCATAACCTGCCCTTAACATGAGAAGAACAGTGTTTCTAGTCATTAAATGTCTTGTAACTTGCATTTTCACCAGTTTTCATTTCTATCCCCTAATTTGTAATAGTCACCTGCTACCAATTCGAAGTATATCTGCTATGATGTATCCGATTCACAGCCAACAGAGTTGGACAGCTGCCCTTCATTCCTTTTTAGCACACAAAGAGAAGCAATAACAACATGCAGGAAATAATGAGCTGTGCAGATATGAATTCAGCTCTGGGATGAGGTAAGAGACTTTTTAAAAAGTTCAGCAGGATCTGTTTCTCCCTCTGCTTTTTTTCTCACTCTGCTCTTCACCCCTCCATAGAGTACAATGGGCTATGTAACATAAGATCGCAGTAAGCAAGCAGTGCATCTCGGCTCACAGAAAAGGACATACATTTAATAAAAAAAAAAAATCACAGAAAACGAAACAGCCATTATCAACACCAGGTCAGATTACCAATGCACTACCAGGGTGTAGCAGATATAGGTGCGGGGCAGCACATGTGCAAATTAATGATGTAACTACCACTCACAACTAGAGATGAGTGATGTTCGATTCGAACCGTTCGCCAATTTCAAATTCGAGTGATTTTGGGCGGTGTTCGAGTCGTTCGACGAACTTGAACAATTTGCTCCAAATTCGGCCGTTCGAGTTACCGTTCGATAACAGTTCGATCACCAAAAGCATGGCTAGTTACTAGCTGGCTTTTCACTGTAATACTGTCAGCCACTGTTAATAATGATAGTAGCTAAATTGAGCGTATAGTGTGCGGGGGGGGGGGACGGGGTTTAGATCAGTGCTGCAGAGTGCTGAAAGAATGGCGATCGCCCTTTTTTCTTTTTTCGTAACCGCGCGTACAGTGGGGCGAGCCAGGCTGTCAGCCAATCACAGACACACACACAGCAAAGTGGGTTTTTGCCAGACAAGCAAGGGCATGTGTCATAGACTGTGCATGTCACATGTCCTTGCCCTATAAGACCCGGCCATTTTCCCCATCGCCGCCATTATCTCTCTGCTGCGGGTGTGTGACAGTCACTGCTTCGGCTGCTGCTGCTGATGTGTGCGCTATAGACTTATACAGTGCAATCTACATATTGATATAGGGATTAGGGACTACTTGTAATTTCAGCCCTTTTCAGGGCTATATTACAGCACTTCATAGCCATTTTTGCTAGGCAGATCTGTGGCAGCGCTGTGCAAGGGTTTATCACAGCGTCTGTCTAAATCAGCTCAGGCAATTCCTTGGGGCATAGTTTCATTGTCAGGGATAGTGAGTGAGCGTTCCTCTGCTGACAAGAAAGCTATATCACCTCTGCATTGTACTCCACCTCTCCATGTTTTCGACGCCATTATAATTGCACAAAGTGCAGCCAGTTTTAGGGACATAGTTTCATTGCCAGGGATAGTAACTTAGGGTTCCTCTGCTGACAAGAAAGCTATACCACCTCTGCATTGTACCTCACCTCTCCATGTTTTCTACACCATTTTAATTGCACAAAGTGCAGCCAGTTTTAGGGGCATAGTTTCATTGCCAGGGATAGTACGTGAGGGTTCCTCTGCTGACAAGCAAGCTACACCACCTCTGCATTCTACACCACCTGTCCATTTTTGCTACGCAATTTTAATTGCAAAAAGTGCTGCTAGTTTTAGGGGCATAGTTTCATTGTCTGTGAAAGTCAGTGTTGGTTCTTCAGCTGTCAATAAAGCTAGACCACATCTGCAATCTACACCACCTCTCCATTTTTGCTACGCCATTTTAAGTGACCAATTTGGTCACAAACAAAATGAGTGGCAAAAGGACAGATGCTGGTGGAAAGAGGAACAGGCGTGTTGGAAAGGGAAAAAAAGTTTGTGTCCGTGGGGTAGGTGGTAAAGTAACAGTAACATCTGCTGAAGAAAGGCCATCTTCCAGCACAAGTAAGATGTCTACTACTTTCCGTGGGCAATCTGATATGATCCCTTTGTTATGGAAACGACCAACTCTACCAAAGGTAGATGATGCACAAAAAAAGCACATGCTTGAACGGAGCTCAAGTGCTCCATCAAGTGGCCTCTCCACCTCAACTTCAACATCCCAAAGACTCCAGTCCTCTGAGTTGTCACCCCAATCGCACTTTCTAACAGCCCTCAAGTCTCCACCCACCCTGTAGAGTATGGGGTAACAGAGATGGTTGAGTCTGCAGAGCTGTTCAGTCACACTATAGCCTGGGAATCAGAGGTCTGCTCCAAAGCTACAGTGAGTCCAGACCAGGAAATGATTTGCAGTGATGCCCAGAAGCTTTGTGAATCAGATTCAGGCCCTGATGAAGAAGTTTCTGAGCATAACGTAGACCCTTATTCCTAAACTGTAACTCCTCTTGGTGGAGACAATGAGGAACATGCTGATGACAATGGGACGCAGATACCTGATTGGAATGAAAACGTAATTATTCGGTCAGGGCAGGAAGAGGTTGGCTCTGAGGACGAGGGGAGTGCAAACACACAGGGTGATGATGAGGTTGTAGATCCCACTTACTGTCAACCCACAGTCAGGCACTCGATGAGGACAGATAGTCCAGGGCGTCACACCAGCAGTTTTCCAGGGACACCCTACTCAACGCCGTCTCAGCACAGCAGCCAGCCCTTGGTCCCTCAGATGTGGACAAATAAAAGACCATTTCCTCCTAGCCATGACAAAGCTAAGAGGTTGACTTTCACCCTCTGCAAGCTGTTGGCTACAGAAATGCTGCCTTTCCGCCTGGTGGTCACAGAGGATTTTTGAGACCTTATGTCCGTCGCAGTGCCCCAGTGCCAGATGCCCAGTCGCCACTACTTCTCCAAGAAAGGTGTGCCTGCGCTACACCAGCATGTCACACACAACATCACCGCTTCCTTGAGAAACTCTGTGAGTGACAGGGTGCATTTCACCACCGATACTTGGACCAGTAAGCACGGACAGGGGCGTTACATGTCGCTGACTGGGCACTGGGTAACTATGGTGAGAGATGGAGAAGGGTCTGCTGTACAAGTCTTGCCGTCCCCACGAGCTGTGCGTCAATCCTCTGTATGTAGAAGTTCCTCCACTGCATCTGCCTCCTCAACCTCGTCTCT
Source organism: Anomaloglossus baeobatrachus (assembly GCF_048569485.1). NCBI lineage: Eukaryota > Metazoa > Chordata > Amphibia > Anura > Aromobatidae > Anomaloglossus > Anomaloglossus baeobatrachus. The sequence goes on from NC_134356.1 coordinate 445,478,547, forward strand.
GTCCTCCACCTCTGCCCAAAGCCTGTCTGGGCAGGTCACCCGCGTTGTAATTGCGCACAAGGTATCCCGCACACCTCCTTACTATGCTGGCAGCAGAGCTCAACGGCATCAGGTGGTCTTTACGTTGAAATGTCTGGGAAATGTGAGTCACACAGCTGACCAGTTGTGGTCAGCTCTGGAGACCGAGTTTCGTATATGGTTGTCTCCACTCAACCTGCAGCCAGGGAAGGCTGTGTGCGACAATGCTGCAAACCTGGGTGTGGCCCTTCGCCAGGGCAAGGTGACACACGTGCCTTGTATGGCTCACGTGTTGAACCTGGTTGTCCAGCAATTTTTAACCCACTCTCCCAGCCTAGATGGACTTCTGCACAGGGCACGGTCACTATCTGCTCACTTCCACCGTTCACACGGCACAGCTGAACGACTTGCATCGCTCCAGACGTATTTCGGCCTGCCGGTTCACTGCCTGAAATGCGATGTGTCGACACGCTGGAATTCGACTCTCCACATGTTGCAGCGACTGTGGCAGCACCGCCGAGCCCTGGTGCAATACGTTATGACGTATAGCCTGGGCCAACGAGATGCAGAGGTGGGGCAGATCATGCTGATGGAGTGGTCTCTCAACAATTACCTATGCACCCTTCTGCACAGTTTCAACATGGCGACGAACATGTTTAGTGCTGACAATGCCATTATCAGCATCACAATTCCAGTCATTTACATGCTGGAGCACACTCTAAACCAGACCTGGGCAAGGGGTGGCCCACGGGCCGAATGCGGCCCGCCTACTGTCTGTGATCGGCCCGCTCATCTTAGCTCAGAGTTGGAGGCGTGGCCTGATCTACGATGTTGTGCCTCAGCCCCGCTCTCACTGCCGGGAGCTATATATCCCGCAGTGCAGTGATAAGCAGCTGCCATGCCCCCCACTCGGCCGGTCACGCCCCCTCTTGCTGCCAGTTATGCCCCTCTGGATGCTGGTCACAGTCTCTGGATGCCTTCCATGGCATCTATGCTGCTAGCCACGTCCGTTTTGCTGTTGTCCACGCCCCCTCTGAATTCTGGACACACACACACTTCTCGGATGCCTTACTTGTCCCCTCCTGCTGCTGTTGATCCTGTCCATGCCCCCTTTGCCTGCCCCTTCTACCCAGGATCCTCACATGTGACCGGCTCATCTGCACAGTGGCCACTTCAAAAACGGAGGTAATGTGAATCAGTAGCAGCAGGGAGAGTGCAGAGTGCCTGCAGGAGGGGGGAGCAGTGTGAGTGCAGGAGGACAGTGCAGAGTGAGTGCAGCTGGGGAAAGCAGAGGAGCAGCACTTGTGTCTTCTCAGGTCCCCCTGTGCCTGCAATAGAAGAAGCAGACACACAGGGGACTCAGAGAAGGCAGCCTATGCCCTCAGCCCCCCTAGGGCCAGTATGTATGCTCCCCACTGGCCACCAGGGCCAGTATGTATGCTCCCCACTGGCCACCAGGGCCAGTATGTATGCTCCCCACTGGCCACCAGGGCCAGTATGTATGGTCCCCACTGGCCACCAGGGCCAGTATGTATGCTCCACACTAGCCACCAGGGCCAGTATGTATGCTCCCCACTGGCCATTAGGGCTAGTATGTATGCTCCCACTGACCTCCATATTCTCATTGAATCTTTGTATTGTTTAACTTACTGTTTGTTTATGGAGGGTTAGTGTATATGTGACGCCCTGGGCAAGCCAGGGGTCACAGGTCATCACACCCTACACCCCAGTTAGGAACACCAAGGCTATCAAAATCCTTGTTTCCTTCCTCCAGGGGCTGATGTTCACACCAGGGGGTGGGCCAGGCGGTTGGCTCCGCCCACCGAGGAGTTCACAGCCCTGGAGGCGGGAAGAACCAGGCAGTTTAGCTCAGGCAGAGCTTGGGTGGAGTTTAGGGAAGTGAAAGGAGAAGGAAGTAGCAGTGGAGCTAAAGAGAAAAGCTGAAGTGACAGGAAAGTGACAGTAGTAAAGCCTGAAGTTGGTCCGGGTGTGTGCCCCGGACAGTGACAGCAAGGTCAGCAGACGGCGGTGATAGTCTGCAGGGGGACTGCTCGGAGGTTGCTGGAAGGACCGCGGACGGGTGGTGGCCCGGCGGTCTGGAGCAGTATACGAAGAACAGTCAGCACCAGGGCAGGGGCCTTTCGGATCCCGGCAAGGCTAGGAGTCGCCATAATTTGCCAAATCCGTCAGTGAAGGGGACGTCTGTCTCCTAACAACCAAGTCCCGATTGAAGGCAACAGTCCAACCGCAACAGAGAGACACCGCCACCGCCAGGGCACCAGTTTCTCAGGGCCAGCGCCTGCGGGCAAAGTAAGGCTCCTCCGGCCCATATCCAAGCCGGGGAGCGGTTTACCGGTGGGAACCCATCGCAACCATCATCAACTTAGGTGCAGGAAAAAGGGACCGTCACCGTCACCTACTGGGGAAAGCAAGTGCAGCCGTCCGTGGGAACCGTCTTTCCAGCCGTGTGTTTTACCGAGAACTGTGTCATCGTCTCAGGCTGAGTGAGTACCACAGTGCCGCAAGGCACAGCGCTGCCTCCGCGTCCCTGCGCCCACCAAGCCCTGCATCTCCCACTTCATCACTGGGCCCCGGGATCACCAACCCCTACCCACGGAGGGGCAACACAACAACTGGCTGCTCCATACCATCCCTCCCGGGATCTCCATACAGAGCAGCGGTGGTGTCAACAAATCACCACAACCGTGGGTGGCGTCACGGACAATAAACAATCCCCACACCCAAAAACCCCCTTTCACTCACGGGTGAGGAGCGCCGCTCGAGTCCCCGGGATCCGGCCCATCGCTCGAGCCACCGAGCAGCAGCAGCAGGCCGCAGCAGCCGCAGTGGCAGTTGGACCCGAGCAGTGGGAGAGCGCGGCGTCCCCTCCTCCGCCCGCGACAACTTGGCGTCACAAACAGGATCTTACCGCTCTGCCGTTGTGTAGAGGTGCGCCTTGTGACCGCCGGAGGTATCCGGCTGAAAAATTTCGGAAGTCGCCATCTTTGGCGCGAAAAGTTGCCGCTCGAGCGTCTTCTCGAGTAGCAGAGGCGCGAAGGCCAAAACCCCGCCCCAATAGAGGAGGGGCCGGAAAGAAGCTAAGGGGGACGCAATGGCGTCTGGCTGCATGTGAACGCAGCTATAAAAGCAGAGACGCCAGGACTCTGCAGCAATACCGGGTTCCTGGAAGGCACGATTGCCAAGATGTACAACCCAACTCCCAACGAGGAAGCCCCCGCGCCCGGCACGGCGACGTGGTTGAGGGACCGGACCGTCCCGCTGAGTAACCGTCTGCAGGCCCACATGCAACTCCTCCTGGAGGAGTGGGAGACCGACATGGCGGACGTGGTGGCAGCTATGCGGAGACGCGAGGTGGAAGAGGATTTGGAGGAGCGGGTAAGAGACCCACGCCCCTGTATTCCCGAGGGATCGGCCATTGAAGCTGAGGGGCCCGGCCTGCCTCCGCTCACCCTGCCTCTCGCCCCGCTACCCGCGTTAGCTGCTGCCGCCCCGCCACTAGGCCCGCTACCTGCCCAACTGGTAGCGATACCCTGCCAATCCGCCCCGGCGGACCAACCGGCTGCAGACACTCAGGACGTTCCCGAATCGTTCCCGGGGGAACCGCTGGAACCGCGGCCCCTTAACAAACATGTGCTAGAAGTCCCGGCAGTGATTGTGCCAGACCCCGAGCCCGGGACCGTGGCCTGGATGAAAGCCCGGGTGATTCAATTCCACCAGCGTCAGCAGGATCAGATCTTCAGGATGATGGAGCAGTGGACCAACGAGGTGGAGATGCTGATTGCAACTGCCCCGATGTACGGAGGGGGAACAGATGTAGCAGAACCGACTGGTGACCCACATCCCTATGTCCTACCAGGACCGGCCGCTGCGGCTGAGGGGCCCGGCCTAGTCTCGACCTATGCATCATCCTTGCCGTTACTTCTGGGGCGCCTAAGTGTAAACTCGCCTGACCTGCTGCCCCGTGCTGCTGCAGAGGGATCTGATGTGCTGGATGCTGGAGGCCAGGAGGCTGCGGCAGCTGGCGGTAACCCGCCTGGCGCAGGAACAAGAGATGATGACTCCGGCCCCAGCCCCGGGTCCGCTGCTGAGTTTGAAGAGGCAAGTGAGCGTTCCCGCTATGTAGGAGACCCCGTGGTTCACCATACCCCGTGTACCGGTGGAAATGGGTACCGGGTACCCCTGCCACAGCAGACATGTCAGTGCATGTTTGATATGCTGGTGGCAGAGGATGGGTCCGCCTCAGCAGAAGAATCTGAGTAAGGGCAGCGGATGCTCGGTGCAGCAGTCCCCGTTGGGACCACCACTGAGTTATGTTTGAAAGTTGAAAATGAAAATGATAAGCAAAAATGGAACCGAAGCTTCACCTGATTCTACCGTGATTGTGAGAAAACCGGCCGTTGCCGGCACCGTTGTTCCCGTGGGGACTGTTTGAAAAATTTTGCATGAGGAACTGCTCATGGACAAGCCCGTGAACTTGCAGTGCAACCACAAACATTAGTGGCATGTAAATAAGTTGTTTTACCGTTACCGTTTCCGCAGTTGCCGCCTCCGGAGAGGCAGGTTGGAGGGAGGGCCCTCAGCAGAGCAGGCTGGGGCCCAGCCACCACAGGAACTGGTGGCTACCCTCTGGAGGGGAAGGACAGATCCCGCTCGGGAAACTTGTGCTGGACTTGGGTCAAGGGGTGCTGCCTGGGTTTTAGGGGCAGCATCAGGGCCAGGTTGCTTGGGTGGGAGAGAGCGGAAACCGTAACCGTAAACCGTTTGCAACGTTTAAGAAATGTGCCTCCCGTTGTGGGATGATGTCATAAGTTGTATGTGTGTTATTCTTTTTACCTTTTTCAGAAAATAAAACCGGTGTTGGACGGGCAGCCCACGGACGGTCTGCATTTTGCTAAGGGGGAATGTGACGCCCTGGGCAAGCCAGGGGTCACATGTCATCACACCCTACACCCCAGTTAGGAACACCAAGGCTACCAAAATCCTTGTTGCCTTCCTCCAGGGGGTGGGACAGGTGGTTGGCTCCGCCCACCGAGGAGTTCACAGCCCTGGAGGCGGGAAGAACCAGGCAGTTTAGCTCAGGCAGAGCTTGGGTGGAGTTTAGGGAAGTGAAAGGAGAAGGAAGTAGCAGTGGAGCTAAAGAGAAAAGCTGAAGTGACAGGAAAGTGACAGTAGTAAGCCTGAAGCTGGTCCGGGTGTGTGCCCCGGACAGTGACAGCAAGGTCAGCAGACGGCGGTGATAGTCTGCAGGGGGACTGCTCGGAGGTTGCTGGAAGGACCGCGGACGGGTGGTGGCCCGGCGGTCTGGAGCAGTATACGAAGAACAGTCAGCACCAGGGCAGGGGCCTTTCGGATCCCGGCAAGGCTAGGAGTCGCCATAATTTGCCAAATCCGTCAGTGAAGGGGACGTCTGTCTCCTAACAACCAAGTCCCGATTGAAGGCAACAGTCCAACCGCAACAGAGAGACACCGCCACCACCAGGGCACCAGTTTCTCAGGGCCAGCGCCTGCGGCCAAAGTAGGGCTCCTCCGGCCCATATCCAAGCCGGGGAGCGGGTTACCGGTAGGAACCCATCTCAACCATCATCAACTTAGGTGCAGGAAAAAGGGACCGTCACCGTCACCTACTGGGGAAAGCAAGTGCAGCCGTACGTGGGAACCGTCTTTCCAGCCGTGTGTTTTACCGAGAACTGTGTCATCGTCTCAGGCTGAGTGAGTACCACAGTGCCGCAAGGCACAGCGCTGCCTCCGCGTCCCTGCGCCCACCAAGCCCTGCATCTCCCACTTCATCACTGGGACCCGGGATCACCAACCCCTACCCACGGAGGGGCAACACAACAACTGGCTGCTCCATACCATCCCTCCCGGGATCCCCATACAGAGCAGCGGTGGTGTCAACAAATCACCACAACCGTGGGTGGCGTCACGGACAATAAACAATCCCCACACCCAAAAACCCCCTTTCACTCACGGGTGAGGAGCGCCGCTCGAGTCCCCGGGATCCGGCCCATCGCTCGAGCCACCGAGCAGCAGCAGCAGGCCGCAGCAGCCGCAGCGGCAGCCGGACCCGAGCAGGGGGAGAGCGCGGCGTCCCCTCCTCCGCCCGCGACATATATACTGTATACAGTATTGGGTAAAACTGAGTTTATTATATTAGTCCGGCCCTCTAAAACCATCTCAATTTCTCATGCGGCCCCATGGGAAAATTAATTGCCCACCCCTGCTCTAAACAGTATTTGTAGTCAGGTGGTGGGACAAGAGGAAGGGGAGGAAGTACAGGAGGATTCATATGTGGAAGGGATACCAAGATCTACAAGGCCGAGACATTCAGCAGCACCAAGGCGGCAGGCATGGGGCGGTGGGGGAGAGGGATTAACAAGGGCGCATGGTAGCAGCTAAACTGTTGAGGAAGGTGCAGGAGCCCAGGAAGAAATGGAGGATGAACTGGCGATGGGCATGGAAGACTCAGCAGATGAGGGAGACCTTGATCACATTTCTGTTGTTCGAGGTTGGGGGGAGAGGTCAGAGGAACGCAGCATGATTCTCACCTCGCTGCCACGAACACAGCAAGGACTTGGTCCTCCTGGATGCGCAAGACACATGAGCGCCTTCTTGCTGCACTACCTACAACATGACCCTCGGATTGTCAGAATTAGAAGTAATGCTGACTACTGGGTTGCCACACTCTTAGATCCCCGGTACAAGTCAAACTTTGGCGAAATAATTCCAGCCATAGATAGGGACGCACGTATGCAGGAGTATCAGCAGAAGCTGTTATGCAATCTTAGCTCGGCTTTTCCACTAAACACCAGTGGTGCACAGAGTGAATCTCACAGTTGTAACTTGCCAACCATGAGACTGTCGAGTCATCATCAATCAAACCGTACCAGCAACGCACCTGACTTGCAGTATCGTGGAGTTCATCCAGGGAAGTCGCTACTACCTTTCCTCCCCTTTCTGGCCCATTTGCCGGCAGCGTGGACTAGGTGAGATGGCTTCTGGCCCTATCTCCTTATGGGTCCCCCTGTTGCTGCTGAGGCTCGAACTCTGTTTTTTGGTAAGGAACCTCTAGTCCCCTCACCAGCAGGTTTAGCAAATCAGTAGATGGATGTCCGCTCTAGGAACCTGTTCCCTGTGCAAGCTTAGTCACCAGCAGTCCCCGTACTCGACTGCCTCTCTTCAGGTGTCTTTGAGACTGACTTTCTGGTCACTGTACTCCCCCGCTGGCAGCTACCACAACGTGCAGGGTCTGACTAGCATGTCTGTATGTCTGCTTCTTTCAGCATTTTCTATACACTGCTCTCAGACTGGCTTGCTCCTCCTCCTTTTCTGACTGCCACTGCAACCTAGCTTCCAGACTCTCCCCTACACCCCTTGCTGAGAATTGAAAGCTAACTTCTTCAGAGGCTACCCAAGGGTCCCCTCTAAAGGTGTGGGAGACCTGGTTGCTATGTGTCTCTGTGTACAGACCTCATTCTGGTCTTTTGAAATTACCTGGAAGCACTGTCCCAGCATAGGTGGAGTACTCTGTGGTGCCTGACCAGGTCAGGGGTGCCACATTCCCCCTTGGTTATCATCAGCACGTCCTCAGGCTGCAAAGACAAGAAACAAGGTAAAATACAACTTTTCCCACACAGGAGACACATTTAAACATACCAGGTACCATTCCACCACCACCCACAAGTCCAAGTCCCACCCAAAAACTTCCAGGAGGCAGGTCACCGCTCCCTTTGGTGACCAGGTCTGGGCCATCTCTATCCCAGACCTTTCCTCCAATCTTCCTCTCCTGAGGAGGGTGGTGTAAGGTAGGTCCCATAAACAGGCGTACCCGCTTCCGAGTGTTAGAGGGCAGGCCCCATAAACAGGCGTGCCCCCTTGGTGGTTTAGAGCCATGCCCCTCAACAGGCATGCTCGCTGGTGTGGTGCAGAGCCAGGCCCCATAAACAGGCGTGCTTTGGGTTGGTACCACTGAGGTAACTTTTTACAATGCGAGAATTTGTGGCTATAGCCAGTTCATAGCCTCTGGTCCATTTTTAAAGTAGTAGTACAAAACCTGGTGCTGAATATTTTCAACAAGTTCTCGCAACAGTCCTTGCGGGCACATACAGTTAGGTCCAGAAATATTTGGACAGTGACACAATTTTCGCGAGTTGGGCTCTGCATGCCACCACATTGGATTTGAAATGAAACCTCTACAACAGAATTCAAGTGCAGATTGTAACGTTTAATTTGAAGGTTTGAACAAAAATATCTGATAGAAATTGTAGGAATTGTACACATTTCTTTACAAACACTCCACATTTTAGGAGGTCAAAAGTAATTGGACAAATAAACCAAACCCTAACAAAATATTTTTATTTTCAATATTTTGTTGCGAATCCTTTGGAGGCAATCACGGCCTTAAGTCTGGAACCCATGGACATCACCAAACGCTGGGTTTCCTCCTTCTTAATGCTTTGCCAGGCCTTTACAGCCGCAGCCTTCAGGTCTTGCTTGTTTGTGGGTCTTTCCGTCTTAAGTCTGGATTTGAGCAAGTGAAATGCATGCTCAATTGGATTAAGATCTGGTGATTGACTTGGCCATTGCAGAATGTTCCACTTTTTTGCACTCATGAACTCCTGGGTAGCTTTGGCTGTATGCTTGGGGTCATTGTCCATCTGTACTATGAAGCGCCGTCCGATCAACTTTGCGGCATTTGGCTGAATCTGGGCTGAAAGTATATCCCGGTACACTTCAGAATTCATCCGGCTACTCTTGTCTGCTGTTATGTCATCAATAAACACAAGTGACCCAGTGCCATTGAAAGCCATGCATGCCCATGCCATCACGTTGCCTCCACCATGTTTTATAGAGGATGTGGTGTGCCTTGGATCATGTGCCGTTCCCTTTCTTCTCCAAACTTTTTTCTTCCCATCATTCTGGTACAGGTTGATCTTTGTCTCATCTGTCCATAGAATACTTTTCCAGAACTGAGCTGGCTTCATGAGGTGTTTTTCAGCAAATTTAACTCTGGCCTGTCTATTTTTGGAATTGATGAATGGTTTGCATCTAGATGTGAACCCTTTGTATTTACTTTCATGGAGTCTTCTCTTTACTGTTGACTTAGAGACAGATACACCTACTTCACTGAGAGTGTTCTGAACTTCAGTTGATGTTGTGAACGGGTTCTTCTTCACCAAAGAAAGTATGCGGCGATCATCCACCACTGTTGTCATCCGTGGACGCCCAGGGCTTTTTGAGTTCCCAAGCTCACCAGTCAATTCCTTTTTTCTCAGAATGTACCCGACTGTTGATTTTGCTACTCCAAGCATGTCTGCTATCTCTCTGATGGATTTTTTCTTTTTTTTCAGCCTCAGGATGTTCTGCTTCACCTCAATTGAGAGTTCCTTAGACCGCATGTTGTCTGGTCACAGCAACAGCTTCCAAATGCAAAACCACACACCTGTAATTAACCCCAGACCTTTTAACTACTTCATTGATTACAGGTTAACGAGGGAGACGCCTTCAGAGTTAATTGCAGCCCTTAGAGTCCCTTGTCCAATTACTTTTGGTCCCTTTAAACAGAGGAGGCTATGCATTACAGAGCTATGATTCCTAAACCCTTTCTCCGATTTGGATGTGAAAACTCTCATATTGCAGCTGGGAGTGTGCACTTTCAGCTCATATTATATATATAATTGTATTTCTGAACATGTTTTTGTAAACAGCTAAAATAACAAAACTTGTGTCACTGTCCAAATATTTCTGGACCTAACTGTACTTAAACGTTACTTAACTTTAAAACAGGTTAAACATTACTTTTCATAAAGACATTTTAGACTAAACTGTACTTTCTCTATACCGTATTGGGAGCTGACCAAAGTTGCTGCGGTTTGACCTACGCAGTACTATGCTGTCATCTGTCCGAGGTTGTGCTCTCCCACTCGGTGTATGTGTCTCAATGTGAATGATGAGTGTACTGGGTGCTGATATCTGTATACTATTGTCTGATGCAGCTTCACTTGGCTCTTCTAGATTCTGAACAGGTTCTTCTTGTCCTCTAACTTCTTCTCTGGGTTGAGGGAAGGTGATTACTGGGATTACTACAGCTCCATTGTATTGAGGCCAACTTGCAGGAAAATCTCCAAGCACAGTATGGATCATCTTCTCTCTTGGTTCTTCGACTGGCGATGGGTTGAGTACTTCCTCAGGGGTTCTTAGCTGTTCAGGGCATCTCTTAAAGTGGTCTCTGGAAACCACGGCTGTCCTTTTTCCTCCATCTTTGCTGATGAGGCATGTCTTCTCACGGCTAGGCGTTAACGGTAACACGGTGTAGGGTTCTGCTTCCCAGTGGTTATCGAGTTTGTGATTTCTTCTCTTTCTCTTGAGAACCACTTCTCCAGGCATCAAAGGAAAAACAGGTGCATTTTAATTGTAGGCTTTTTCTTGTCTCTCCCGCTGCTGAGTTAAGCTTCGCTCCACACACTCTTGTACTCTCTTGTACTGGGCTTGGCGGGTGGAATCCCAGTCGCGCCTTGCAGAGGGTATTCAGGGGTCTCAATTCCCATTTCCAGATCCACTGGCAGTCTTCCAGGTCTGGCCCTCATCAGATATGTCTGCGTTCAGTTCGTTGAACTCACAAGGACGTTGTTATACATGTCCACCAGGTCAGGCAGCTTCTCTGGCCACCGGCATCTTTCTTCCAGTGGTAGCGTTTTCAGGAGGTTGAGAACAATGTGATTCATCTTCTTTCACATGCCATTGGTCTGAGGATGGTAAGGTGTGGTACGGATCCTCTTGCAGCCGTAAAGGTTACAAAACTTCTTGAACACCTCAGCTTCAAAGGCTGAGCCTTGCTCAGTGAGCACTTGGTCTGGATAGCCATGTGGTCTACAGAAATGGGCTTGGAAAGCTCTGGCTACAGTCTGGCTTGTCAAGTCCTTGACTGGTACTACCACCAGGAACCTGGAGTAATGATCAACCACAGTGAGGGCGTAGTTGTAGCCCTGTCTGCTGGGTGCCAACTTTACATGGTCCAGGGCCACTATTTCCAGGGGTTGTTGGTTTGGATCGGCTGGAGCGGTGCTCTCTGACTGTGATGGTCTTTTCTTCTGAGATTGCATGGACCGCAGTCTCTACACCACTTCTCCAGGGCAGATCTCATGCCCACCCAGTAGAATCTTTCTTTAAGCAGTGCCTCCAATTTCTTAATTTTTACAACAGAAAATACTTATGGAATTGTTTAGGTAAAGTTTACAAACGTGCAATACAAATCCTTTAAAATTCAATTTTTATTTAAATATTCTTAAAATTGCCCAGGTGATTAACCCAAAAATTCAAACAAATTAAATTGATATAGAATAAGGAGCTCATATGAATCTGGGGTAGTCAAAATTGTAATACATATAGGCAGATATGATAATACCAATCCAGTACGCACACCTATACTCAAGTGACCCTAATATGACTCTATGTCTGGTTCTGCCTATCAACGGAGGGTATGACACCCTAACGTAACTGGGCGCCCCCGTTCCTCGACGACTGCCCCTCACTCTCCCTACCGGACCCTACCAATAAATGATGAACACCGTACCTAGGTTTTTATAATTTATAATTAATAAGGGTACCAGTACTCCTCACTCGATTACACCAAAGGATCAATGCCTTAATACTAAAAGGCCAGGTACAGTAAGATTACACCTGCTGCCACAATATGCTCACAGCATGTTAGAAAACAAGATACTGCACCCAACAGTTCTTTACAATCTATAGGAGTACCAATGCTCAATATTTGATAGCATCCTAGGATATTGATCCTTGTATGGATCAGTATCTTGTTTTCTAACATGCTGTGAGCATATTGTGGCAGCAGGTGTAATCTTACTGTACCTGGTCTTTTAGTATTAAGGCATTGATCCTTTGGTGTAATCGAGTGAGGAGTACTGGTACCCTTATTAATTATAAATTATAAAAACCTAGGTACGGTGTTCATCATTTATTGGTAGGGTCCGGTAGGGAGAGTGAGGGGCAGTCGTCGAGGAACGGGGGCGCCCAGTTACGTTAGGGTGTCATACCCTCCGTTGATAGGCAGAACCAGACATAGTGACATATTAGCGTCACTTGAGTATAGGTGTGCGTACTGGATTGGTATTATCATATCTGCGTATATGTATTACAATTTTGACTACCCCAGATTCGTATGAGCTCCTCCAGTTTCTTCCAACCAAAGTGGCCTGCGCCATTGTGATAGGCTTCCAGCACCATCCGTGCATCCTTCTGTGGTACAATCACCTGCCACACCTTCTCATGCGTCTTCGGGTCAATGATGCTCCTGTAAAGTTTGTCATGGTAGATGAATAATCGACCCCTCTCTCTCCACAAGTGTTGTGCTTCAGGTGAGGCTTCTGAATCAAGGCTGGCGCCAGGTTGAGTAATCAGCTTCTTTACCAAGCCAACCGTTGGATCATTCTCCTGAGTCTCCTTCTAGTTGTAGTGAGGTAGTGGATTCAGGCTCACCTCTTGGTGGCTGGTGTGTGACTGCTGGCACTGGTTGGCCCCAGGGTGATGGAACGCTGGCAGCTCAATCTCTTCAAGGTCATCTACATCTTCACCTTTGTCTGCTAGGTGAGGCAGCCTTGACAGAGCATCTGCGTTGCCATTCTTGTGACTGGCTCAATACTTGACAGTAAAATCATAGTTGGCTAGCCGGGCTACCCAACGTTGCTCCATGGCACCCAATTTAGCAGCGTCCAAGTGGGTTAGGGGGTTGTTGTCCGTGAAGACGGTGAATTTGGTGGCTACAAAGTAGTGCTTGAATCGCTCTGTGATAGCCCAGACCATGGCCAGGAACTCTAGTTTGAATGAGCTATAATTTTCTGCGTTCCTTTCAGTAGGCCGGAGCTTCCGGCTGGCGTAAGCGATCACACGTTCCTTGCCTTTCGGTACCTGTGAAAGCACTGCTCCTAGCCCCTACATTGCTGCCATCGGTGTACAGCACAATTGGTAGACTGTAATCAGGGTAGGCTAGAATCTCTTCACCCGTCAAGGCCCCTTTGATTTGTCTGAAGGAGTGTTCTTCTGCTTCTCCCCAGGTGAATGGTGGGTCGGAGTTCTTTCCCTTCTTTGCTTGGCCTACCAGGAGCTCTTGCAATGGCGCCGCCATCTTCGTATAGCCCTTGATGAACCTCCTGTAGTAGCCCACCAGGCCAAGGAACTCACATACCTCCCGGACGGTAGTGGGTGTGGGTCATTCCTGGATGACTGTGACCTTCTCTTGGTCTGATGTTACTCCTTCCGCACTGACCACACGACCTAGGTATTGGACCTTTGGCTTTAGTAAATGGCACTTGGATGGCTTCAGCTTCATCCCATTTCGGGATAGCACTTCAAAGACTTCAGCCAGGTGTTTCAGGTGGTCCTCATAGGTCTTGGAGTACACGATGACATCATCCAGATAGAGCAGGACGGTTTCAAAGTTGAGGTGTGCCAGGCAGCACTCCATCAGCTTTCGGAAGCTCCTGGGGGCGTTGCACAGTCCAAATGGCATGCTGTTGAACTCACAGAGGCCCATGGGGGTGGTGAAGGCCGTCTTCTCACGATCTTCTTCTGCTAAAGATACTTCCCAGTAGCCACTAGTGAGATCTAGGGTAGAAAAAATAGTTGGAGGCCTTTAAGGCAGCGAGGGATTCCTCTATCCGTGGCAAGGGGTAGACATCCTTGTGTGTTATCTGGTTTATCCGTCTATAGTCCACAGACATCCTCATTGTGCCATCTTTCTTTTTCACCAGGACCAGGGGAGCTGCCCAAGGGCTGCAACTGTCCCTAATGACTCCTGCCTCTTTCATGTCCTTCAGCATGTCCTTTGTGCGCTGGTAATGAGCTGGTGGTATAGGCCTATGTCTTTCCTTAATGGGAGGATGACTGCCTGTAGGTATGTGATGTTGCACCCCTTTGATCCTACCAAAGTCTAGTGGTTTCTTACTAATAACCTGCTCGTATTCCTGCACGACCTGGTGAACCCCTTGTTTCTGGTAGGTGGGGGTAGAGTCAGTTCCCACATGGAGTTGTTGGCACCAGTCCTCTAACTGCTTTTGGGAGATCTCGTCCTCTTTTGAGTCAGCTTGTTTCAGGGGACCTACAGGTTGTATAGCGTCATTTGGGCAAGTAAACAGTTTGGCTATGGTAGCGTATCTTGGTAGTCTAGCTTCCTCCTCCCCACAATTCAGCACTCGTACAGGTACCCATCCCTTGTGTACGTCAGCTACCCCTCTGGCTGTCAGAATCGTGGGCCAGTGTTCTGAATGAGTGGGTTCTACTACAGCCTGGTAATCCCGTCCGCTGAGATCTACCGCTGCTCCAAACCACATCATCATTTCACTCCGTGGGGGTATCACAATGGGGTTAGCATCCATCACCCGTACATTACCAATTTCACCGCCAATCTGGTTTACCTGTTGCTTCCTCAAGATGACTCGGATCTCTTTTTGCAAGGCTCTCCGTTGTCCGCCCTCAACACCCTCAGCAATCTGGTGAAGCAACAACAACACTTCTTGGCAATTTTCTATGACATTTGTGCCTAAAATCATTTGTGGGTTCCTTTCCCTTGCATCATTATCTACAATAATCAGTCCTTGTCCCTTCATTTCCTGCTTTCCCACCTTTATGGTTACCTCCTTGACCCCAATCTGGTCTATAGGTTGTCCATTTGCTGCATAGATGGTAAGGTAAGAGTCTGGTCGCCGGAGATCTTCGTCCGACAAAAACCTGCGATAAAGGACATACGGGATTGTCGTTACCTGGGAACCGGTGTCCAATAATTCCAAGGTTGGGATCCCGTCCAGGGTGATGGACAGGACCGGTCGTCTACCCACATACTGATCACGGCAGTCAGCTGGGCCTGGTTTTCTTAATCCTGGGAACTGGCCCTTGGTCCCAGGTTTGACCCGTTTAAAGGACAGACCCTTGCATAGTGGCCTGCTTCCTGGCAACGGCGGCAGATGGGTTGTCCGGACAAATTATAGCGATCACTGCTCCTCCCTCGGGATGAGGGAGCTCTCCTCCCCTGCATCCAGGGGATGTCCTCTGGGCTGTCAGCTAGCAGGATCCCATGGGGGGCTTTGGGTTCTGGTGGAAGTTGCATCGCTTTCAGGATCCGGGCGACGTCCTTGCTGAGCTGTTGCACCTGGGAGGATAGAGTGTCGGTGACACCGGCTGAGGTGTTGGGTTCTTTTGCAGCTACCAGGGCCTGCGAGGAGGATACTGCTCCGACAGTCGGGGTGCTGGTAGACCATGCTGGTTGGATGGGGTCTGTGTCAGTGGGGGGTTGAAGTGCTTTCACGGCCCTGTCTTTCAGAATGGCAAGTCCACATCACTATGTTCCAGGGACCACAGCCTCATCTGTTTTCTATCCTCAGAGGAGTGCAGGCCCTGCAAGAACTGTTCTGTCATCATCCGGTTTCCCTCCTGATCACCGATAGGGTCTATGAGCTTAAGAGCCCGCAGGGTGGCTTGCAGCCTGAGGGCATAGTCTCTTATGCTGTCTTGGGGTTTCTGGCGGCAGTTATAGAAACATATTTTTAGCTCTGCCTCGGTGCGGTTTTCAAAGGCAGCTTTCAATTTGGCGAATATGGTTTCTACAGAGCCGCGGTCATCAATGGTCCAGGCCTCAGCCTCTAATTCTGCTGCTCCAGTCAGTTGTCCCAGCACCACGGCAGCTCTCTGCTTACCGGTCATTGCGTACATGTCCAGCAGGGTGCTGATCTTCTTCTTGAACCCAGTCAGGGTGTCTGCTATGCCAGCGTATTGGGGCAGCCAGGTTGCCCCGGGGATGTACAGTAAGGAGATCGGCATAATCGGGGAGACTTCAGCCGACGAAGCTGCAACCGCCACACCGGAACTAGGCGCTGGCTGCGTTCACCGCTCCGGGACCTGGCATCGCTTGGGCTGCGTCGCCCTGGCTGGGGGCATTAGCACCCTCGGTGTCCATCTTCCCTCCATCACTGTGTCAGAGTGCTCCCGGGGATTCTGGGCAGTTTCACCTCTTCGTGGGCGGTACCCTTCTCTTTTGTGCGGGCTGGAGCTTCCAACTTCACGCACTTTTAACATCAACAAAATGGCGGCGGTCCAAATTTTCTGATCGGACCTCCAAGGCACATGGTCACCTGTCTAAACAGGCCTAGTCCTTATCCTGTTCGTGACGCCAGAATGTGTCGCCCATCTGTAGCGGCCGCCTCAGGGACGTCACTCCACCTTCTGGGACGCCACAGGGGCTCCACTTGATTACCGCTGGCAACAGGTATGTCAGGTTTATTTACATGGGAGTCGTGACGCCACTCACGGTTCGCGGTCAGGGTTATGGTTGACCGCCACAGCAGGTTTAACGAGCGTCTGGGGCTGATGGTGCCTGCAGTCTGGTGGTATGGCCTCCTGTGAGTGAGGCTGGCCCCAGGGGTTCGGGTGTGTGGAACAACAGGTCGCAGAATAACTCAGTCGCAGTCCAGATGTCTTTCAACTTGTTTACTCACTTTTAGTTGGTTTGTGAGGTACCCGGGCAATGCTGTGATTAAACGAGGTGGAACCAGGAACTCCTCAGGCCGAACTGAGGTTAGCCGTTAACTCGCCTTCCTAGCACTTCTTTTGTTTCGGATAACCCTTGACTTGCAGTATCGTGGAGTTTATCCAGGGAAGTCGCTACTGCCTTTCCTCCCCTTTCTGGCCCGTTTGCCGGCAGCGTGGACCAGGTGAGATGGCTTCTTGCCCTATCTCCTTATGGGTCCCCCTGTTGCTGCTGAGGCTCGAACTCTGTATTTTTGGTGAGGACCCTCTAGTCCCCTCACCAGCAGGTTTAGCAGATCAGTAGATGGATGTCCGCTCTAGGAACCTGTTCCCTGTGCGTGCTTAGTCACCAGCAGTCCTCGTACTCGACTGCCTCTCTTCAGGTGTCTTTCAGACTGACTTTCTGGCCACTGTACTCCCCCGCTGGCAGCTACCACACGTGCAGGGTCTGCTCTCAGACTGGCTTGCTCCTCCTCCTTTTCTGACTGCCACTGCAACTAGCTTCCAGCCCCTCCCCTACACCCCTTGCTGAGAATTGAAAGCTAACCTCTTCAGAGGCTACCCAAGGGTCCCCTCTAAAGGTGTGGGAGACCTGGTTGCTATGTGTCTGTGTGTACACACCTCATTCTGGCCTTTTGGAATTACCTGGAAGCACTGTCCCAGCATGGGTGCAGTACTCTGTGGTGCCTGACCAGGTCAGGGGCGCCACATTTGCAACTGGGGGACAACTGATGCCACATAAGTGGTGTCTGTGGCCCAATTTTTGGAAAAAAGGGAGACTCTGGTTAGAGTCCCCTTTTTGTTTTTTAAAAATGTTCCAAGATGAACAAGTCACTGATCAGCAAGGACTTTTCTACCCCTGTGTCATCCTGGTGAGAGTAAAGGCTTGTGGATTTGGATTGTGCTTCATGCAAATCAACATGCCACTTAAGTGGTGTCTGTGGCCCAATTTTTGGAAAAAATGGACACTCTGGTTGGAGTCCGCTTGCTGTGTTTTACATGATTTTAGAAGGGCATGACATGCCTATATCTGTCTCCTCCTCCTTTTACTCGTCCAGCTCTTTTGTTTTTGCATGAGTATATGTACTTGTCCCTTTCCATGTGTTTGTGGTGTCTTGTGAGTTGTTCGTCACCCTTTGGACACCTTAGAAGGTGTTTTCTATGTGTTTGTATGTGTTTGTGTTTGCCTGCCATTGTTTTTAATGGGGTTCGAAGGTGTTCGTCGAACGTTCATTGAACGTTCGCCGAACTGACCCACCGTTCGACGAACCGAACTGAACTCGAACACTAGGGGGGTGGCTCAACGCTACTCACAACCTATCAATTCATGGAGATGACTGCCTAGTATTAAACGTGTAAGCAGATGAGGCTTGCATAGGGCACCAGTCATACAGGTACGTGTGATGCACAATGTCTGACTTACTGCCTATTGATGACGCACATACTATTAAATCAGATAGGCTGCTCAGCTCTATTTAAGTGCACCCCACAAGACAGACACCCCAATACACACTCAACCAACAGTAAAGGGTCTGGCGGCATCCTGGATAAAAATGGAAAAATGTGCAATAAAAAGATGAAAATTATGTATAAAATATATTATACATCATTTTCGTCTTTTTATTGCATATTTTTCCATTGTTTCCATTGTTATTACAGAAATCCAAATTCACTGGTGGACTGGCAGTTCCTGACCCCTTTCTATACTACTTAGCGGCACTATTGCAACACTTTAGGAACTGGGGAGGAGAGGATATGGGAACCACTTCATCATTTGTAGCAATGTTATGACATGCATTGGGGAAAGGGGATTTGACTGCGGAATTAGACTCCGGAAGTTTCCTACTGGCCTCCAATCTACCGTAAAATACGATACAAGAAATGGGGAGAACCTGGGAAAAAGTCAAGAATATAATGAAGGTGGTTGGTGCCACCAAATACAGGTGCATCTCAATATATTAGAATATAATCAAAAAGTTAATTTATTTCAGTAATTCAATGCAAAAAGTAAAACTCATATATTATATAGAGTCATTACAAACAGGGTGGTCTATTTCAAGTGTTTATAACTATTTATGTTGATGATTATGGCTTACAGCCAATGAAAACCCAAAAGTCATTATCTCAGGAAATTAGAATATCATATAAGACCAACTGAAAAAATGTTTTTAAACTCAGAAATGTTGGCGCCTACTAAAAAAGTCTGTACAATAAATGCACTCAATACTTGGTCGGAGCTCTTTTTGCATGAATTACTGCATCAATGCAGCGTGGCATGGAGGCGATCAGCCTGTGGAACTGCTGAGGTGTTATGGACCCTAGGTTGCTTTGATATGCTTCGCATTGTTGGGTCTTGTGTCTCATCTTCCTCTTGATAATACTGTGGCGCCCCTGACCTGGTCAGGCACCACTGAGTACTGCACCCATGCTGGGGACAGTACAATACAGGTAATCCAGAAGGCTGACAGGGGTGTGGAACACAGGCGCATAGTGACCAGGTCTCACACATGTACCCATGGGAGGACCCCTGGGGATCCCAGGAGGGGGCAAGCCTTCACCTTCACTGGAATAGTGGAGGGGGTAGAGCCTCCATCTCCTCTCAAGGGGTGTGGTGGAGAGTCTGGTTGCTAGGTGGCGTAGGCAAGAACAGGAGAGGAGGAGCAGTGAGCCAGTGCAGTGTAGAGTCCAGGGAGCTCAAGTGAGGAGCAGATCCCTGGAGCTGTGCAATCTGACAGCGTCCGCGCAGTGGCTACAGACGGGGGAGAACGGTCAACTAGGAGTGCTGCCTGAAAGCCAGCTTCAGCTAGGGAGTGCAACGGAGTGGGAAGTAAGGAGACTGCTAGAGAGCACCAGGCCCAACCGGGCGGCAGATCCCGAAGCGGGGATAGATTCAACTTTCTTCCGCTAAACCTGCCGGTGTGGGGCTCTTAAAGCCCACACCACAACACTACAAAAGCCGCAGCCACGTAACCACAAGTTAGGGCCCATAGGTCATAGGAGGCAAGAGGCTGGAGTGGCCTGGTCCGGGGAACAAGCACACGGCGAAACAAGAAGGGGAGAGAGGCTTGGAGCATCTTCCCTGGGTGACCCCCATAGGGACTCAAAGTCGGGGTTACCCCAAACCACCAAGGGCTAAGGAAGGCGAGTCAGTAGTCACCCTCATAAAGTCAGCCTGAAGGATACCTGGTTCCACCTGGTTCGTCCCAGCTACGCCCGGGTTACTCACCCTGCCATCAAATGCGAGTAAAAACCCTGAAAGACACTCTGCCTGTGTGGTCATTCTGCGACTTGTAGTACTACAAACCTACACCGGGCCCTGGGGCTTGCCTCACTCTCAGGAGGCTACTACATCCGACTGCACCCACCATCAGCCCCAGGCGTCCCCTAACCTGCAGTGGCGGTCCCCACTGACCGCAATACTGAGAGTGGCGTCACGATCAAACAAGAAGATTTCCTACCAGTGACGGAGGTCCAGCAACGTGGAGTCCCTGAAGGTAATGCACCGACACCGACACTACACCTGTGGGGCTTCACATCTGGCGTCACGAACAGGATAAGGACTAGACCTGTTCAGACAGGTGACCATGTGCCTAGGCGGTCCGCTTGAAAAATTGGAAGCGCCGCCATATTGCCACCATGAAAAGCGCGCTGAAAAACAACAGCAGCCCGCGCTGGAAGAAGTTACCGCCCACGAAGAGGTGTGGCTACCCAGAGATCCTCTGCAGAGTTCTGACCTTGCCGGCTATGAGAGCGGAAGCGTCCAGAAACGGCGGGAGAGAAGGGAAGCCACAAACCTGCTGCTGCGGAGAGCAGAAATGGAATCCAGACGCGGATACCCAGAACCAGGCTCTGCTGCCTGGTGGTGCCGGGAGCTTGCCCTCTTCTGTGATCAGCTGGAGGCCAGGATTATGCGACGGCTCTATGAGGAACGCAAGGAGCTCCTGGAGATGGCTGCAGCGGTCCGGACCTATGAGGAGAGAGCCGCGCGGAGCCTGCCGGATCGAGCGGCGACGACGATTCAGACCCCGATGGGTGAGTCCGGTGTTGCCCCGGCTAGAACAAGAGCCCCGACCCTAGCTGCTACGACCGCGGTCCCAGAGGAGGCGCCCGGTGCGGCGACGCTGAGTGAGGCCGCAGCCACGCTAGGTGCGGCCCGCCAAGCCCAGGCCGCTGCAGCGATGCCCCGCCTGTCCCGCAGGGCTCCGACCACCACGGCAGTGCTCATCCGTGCTGCAGGTGTGACGCTGACCCAGGCTGCCACCCTGCTAAACCCGGTCCGCCAAGACCCCAACGCAGCAGCGACGCTCGTCCGCGCCGCAAGTGATATGCTGAACCAGGCCGCAGCCCCGCCGGGTGCGGCCCGCCAAGCTCCGATCACTGCAGCGACGCCCGGCTCAGCCTGCACGGACCCCATCGAGGCTGCGACGCCAAGTGAGACCACGGCTGCAGTGTCCAGTCCGGCCCGCCAGGAACCGGCCGCGACAGAAACGCCAATCCAGGCCGCCGCCATACAGGGCGCGGCCCGCCAAGACCAGGCCGCCTCCATGCCAGGCGCGGCCCGCCAAGAAGAGATTACCTCGCCATTTACCCCGGCCTGCAAGGCCAGAGCAGACACCGCTCTCCAGTCCACAGAGGTCCCTGCTAGGAAGACCCTGATAGGAGAGGACCCCGAATACTGGAAGCTGAAGGCTGACCTAGAGGCCCAGTTCCCACAAGAGATGGTGGATCGGTACCTGCTCCCTCCGTATACCCCCAAGGAGATTCAGGCAACCCCTGCAGCTGCGCCGGAGAGTCCACCGCCTGGGCCAGCTGAAAAACACTCATCCCCAACGCTGCCACAACCAGGGTGCAGCGAAGAACTAAGGGGGAGGGGAGGCCAGGAAGCTGAGGGGCTGACTCCGACTCCAGTGCCACCAGCAGTGGACCCATACCCAGAGCCAGAGATGCTGCCCTATTCTCGCTGGGATGAGGAAGACCTGACACCGTCAGCAGATGAAGATCAGCCCAAAGACCTCACCTGGGAGCCCGCAGACATGAACCCAGCCCGCAAGACACGGCGCAGCAGAACAAAGTATCCTCCAACACCACAGTCTCCAGAGCAGAGAGAAGTCACGGTCAGAGACCTGGAGGAGAAAAGGTGCCTAAGAAGGTCCAAAGCCCAGGCCAGAGGACCCCTGTGTTATGGCGTAGTGGAAGATTTCAACTTGAAAAGTGGTTATGGATTCATTGTAGCACCTGGTGTGAAGGAAGGGATATTTGTCAACCGAAGAGATGTGAGCGCTCATCTGCCTAGAGGACACCCTGGCAGAAACCTAAAGATGGGGGATTCAGTACAGTTTACCATGCATCAAGGCGAAAGAGGACTGTACGCGCTTGACGTAGCACTATGTCCCACCAAACCTTACAGCCATCCCATGCTACAAGAAAGACAAGAAAGACAAGAAAGACAAGAAAGACAAGAAAGACAAGAAAGACAAGAAAGACAAGAAAGAAAAGACAGAGATAAAGAACCAGATGTAGAAACAGACAAAGACCAAGAACGGAAAGATAAAGATCCTACAGATGAAACTACCTCAGAGGATGACAAGGAGCAAGAAAGTCACAGGTGCCGGTGCCCTACATGCCCACGCCCTGGTGAAATGGAGGAGTAAAAGTAAAGTAAGAAGAGAAGTTACCAGTTAAAGTTTTGAAAAGTTTTGTTTTGCAACGTTTAAGCATGTGCCCACAAAAACTATTGTGAGAAATAAACTTTAAGGCTATGAACTTGCTATAGCCACAAACTCTCGCAGTGTAAATAGTTACACCAGTGGCACCACCACCAGGGCCAGCCTGTTTAGGGGCTTGGCTCGTCTGCAACCAGGGGGGCCCGTCCGTAGAAAAGGGCCTTGGCTCACCTGCGACCAGAGAGCACGCCTGTTTATGGGGCCTTGGCTCACCACCACAAAGAGGGTACCTGGTCAGCACCAACTGTGGAGGCCGCCTCTGCATCCTGCCAGAAGAGGCTGAAGGCGCGGGTCCACCAGGCCAGGTATACCCTGAAACCACCAGCCCATGAAAGCCGCCTCTACATCCTGCCAGAAGTGGCTGAAGTCGCGGCCAACGGGAGAGGAAGATTGGAGGAAAGGTCTGGGGAAGTAGATGGCCCAGATCTGGTTACCAACAGGACCGGTGACCTGCCTCCTGAGAGGGTTTTGGGTGGGTTAACGGACTTGTGGGTGGAGGGTGGTGATGTCTGATACTTGGTGGTTTTAAAAATGTTTTACATGTTTTAATGTTTTATGCATTTTAAAATGTTGTCTTGCAGCCCGAGGACGTGCTGGTGATAACTAAGGGGGAATGTGGCGCCCCTGACCTGGTCAGGCACCACTGAGTACTGCACCCATGCTGGGGACAGTACAATACAGGTAATCCAGAAGGCTGACAGGGGTGTGGAACACAGGCGCATAGTGACCAGGTCTCACACATGTACCCATGGGAGGACCCCTGGGGATCCCAGGAGGGGGCAAGCCTTCACCTTCACTGGAATAGTGGAGGGGGTAGAGCCTCCATCTCCTCTCAAGGGGTGTGGTGGAGAGTCTGGTTGCTAGGTGGCGTAGGCAAGAACAGGAGAGGAGGAGCAGTGAGCCAGTGCAGTGTAGAGTCCAGGGAGCTCAAGTGAGGAGCAGATCCCTGGAGCTGTGCAATCTGACAGCGTCCGCGCAGTGGCTACAGACGGGGGAGAACGGTCAACTAGGAGTGCTGCCTGAAAGCCAGCTTCAGCTAGGGAGTGCAACGGAGTGGGAAGTAAGGAGACTGCTAGAGAGCACCAGGCCCAACCGGGCGGCAGATCCCGAAGCGGGGATAGATTCAACTTTCTTCCGCTAAACCTGCCGGTGTGGGGCTCTTAAAGCCCACACCACAACACTACAAAAGCCGCAGCCACGTAACCACAAGTTAGGGCCCATAGGTCATAGGAGGCAAGAGGCTGGAGTGGCCTGGTCCGGGGAACAAGCACACGGCGAAACAAGAAGGGGAGAGAGGCTTGGAGCATCTTCCCTGGGTGACCCCCATAGGGACTCAAAGTCGGGGTTACCCCAAACCACCAAGGGCTAAGGAAGGCGAGTCAGTAGTCACCCTCATAAAGTCAGCCTGAAGGATACCTGGTTCCACCTGGTTCGTCCCAGCTACGCCCGGGTTACTCACCCTGCCATCAAATGTGAGTAAAAACCCTGAAAGACACTCTGCCTGTGTGGTCATTCTGCGACTTGTAGTACTACAAACCTACACCGGGCCCTGGGGCTTGCCTCACTCTCAGGAGGCTACTACATCCGACTGCACCCACAATCAGCCCCAGGCGTCCCCTAACCTGCAGTGGCGGTCCCCACTGACCGCAATACTGAGAGTGGCGTCACGATCAAACAAGAAGATTTCCTACCAGTGACGGAGGTCCAGCAACGTGGAGTCCCTGAAGGTAATGCACCGACACCGACACTACACCTGTGGGGCTTCACAATACCCTATAGCTTCTTTATGGGGTTTAGGTCAGGCGAGTTTGCTGGCCAATCAAGTACAGTGATACTGTGGTTGTTAAACCAGGTATTGGTACATTTGGCAGTGTGGACAGGTACCAAGTCCTGCTGAAAAATGAAATTTCCATCTCCAAAAAGGTTGTCAGCAGAGGGAAGCATGAAGTGCTCTAAAATTTTCTGGTAGACGGCTGTGCTGACTTTGGTCTTGATAAAATACAGTGGACCTACACCAGCAGATGACATGGCTTCTCAAATCATCACTGATTGTGGAAACTTCACACTAGACCTCAAGCAGCTTGGATTTTGTGCCTCTCCACTCTTCCTCCAGACTCTGGGATCTCGATTTCCAAAAGAAATGCAAAATTTACTTTCATCTGAAAACAACGCCTTGGAACACTGAGCAACAGTCCAGATCTTTTTCTCCTTGGCCCAGGTAAGACACTTCTGGCATTGTCTATTCGTCATGAGTGGCCTGACACAAGGAATGCAACAGTTGTAGCCCATGTCCTGGATATGTCTGTGTGTGGTGGCTCTTGAAGCACTGACTCCAGCAGCAGTCCACGCCTTGTGACTCTCCCCCAAATTTTTGAATGGCCTTTTCTTAACAATCCTATCAAGGCTGCAGTTTGCCCGGTTGCTTGTGCACCTTTTTCTACTACAATTTTTCCTTCCACTCAACTTTCCATTAATATGCTCGGATACAGCACTTTGTGAGCCGCCAGCATCTTAAGCAATGACCTTTTGTGGCTTACCTTCCTTGTGGAGTGTGTAAATGACTGCCTTCTTGACATCTGTCAAGTCAGCAGTCTTTCCCATGATTGTGTAGCCTACTGAATCAGACTAACGGACCATTTTAAACACTTAGGAAGCTTTTCCAGGTTTTTTGTGGCAATTATTCTAGTTTTCTGAGATAATGATTTTTGGGTTTTCATTGGCTGTAAGCCATAATCATCAACATTAACAGAAATAAATACTTGAAATAGATCACTCTGTTTGTAATGACTCTAAATAATATATGCGTTTCCCTTTTTGTATTGAATTACTGAAATAAATTAAGTTTTTGATGACATTCTAATTTATTGAGATGCACTTGTACTCTCTTATCTCGGGGAATTCAAACCTCCCTGAGCTGAAGAAACTACATAGGTTTGAAGTCTGGCAAAGAGGAATAAACAAGATAGTGCAGTTGTTTGATGAGGGGGCCCTTAAAATGTTCGAAAAGCTTAGGGGAGAATTTGATATACCAAACAACAGGTTCCTTCAGTACGTACAACTTAGGCATGCATGTGAGGCACAATCTAATACTTAGGGGTACTTTGCATGCTGCAACATCGCTACTGCGATATCGTCGGGGTCAAATCGAAAGTGACGCGCATTCGGCGCCGATAATGACGTCGCAACGTGTAAAGCCTAGATGCGCCGATAAACGATTGCAAAAGCGTCGAAAATCGGTGATCTGTGTAGCGTCGGTCATTTTCATAATGTCGCACCAATAGGAGATACGATGTTGTTCCTCGTTCCTGCGGCAGCACACATCGCTGTGTGTGAAGCCGTAGGAGCGAGGAACATCTTCTTACCTGCCTCCACTGGCTATGCGGAAGGAAGGAGGTGGGCGGGATGTTTACGTCTCGCTCATCTCCGCCGCTCCACTTCTATTGGCCGCCTGCCGTGTGACGTCGCACGACCCGTCCCCTTAGGAAGGAGGCGGGTCGCCGGCCAGAGCGACGTCGCAGGGCAGGTAAGTGCGTGTGAAGCTGCCGTAGCGATAATGTTCGATGCTAGCGATGTCGCAACGTGCAAAGTACCCCTAACAGTTTGTCACCAGTCGCACGTACCCCTCTGTTAGATTTATCGGTAGCGGCAGGTCACAGAAAAGTCACAATCTCACTTTACTACATCTACAAGAAGCCAAAGGCAGGACAAAGTCCTGTTCTCTCAGGGAAAAGTGGCAGAGAGATGTGGGACCTATCTATTTAGAAATATGGCCGGATGTAGTTCAAAATATCCCCTTAATTTCAGTTTGTAAAGCACACAGACTCTTGCAACTATTTCTAGTGCATAGGTTATATAGGACCTCGGCGTTTCTATTTAAAATTGGGGCTAGCCCAGACTCTTGCTGCTGAAAATATGGTGCTACTGATGAGGATCTGATACATCTCATGTAGAATTGCCTGCGACTAAGGAGGTACTGGACAAGTGTAATTGATCTTATAAACAATGTATATGGCTGTCAGGTTGATCAAGTACCTCTTACGTGTATTCTCAGTTACACGTCGGAACTTCCAATTGAGGAAAGTCATAAAGTTATCCATTGCATGTATATTATACCAAGCACGGAAAGACTATAGATTTATATTAGAAAAATACCACAGCCCTGGGCATTAGAGAACTGATTGATAGTCTAAACAATACCCTCAGGTTAGAGAAATATGTGTACCAGAAAAGAAAGGCATACAAGAAATTTGAGGATCTTTGGGCCCCTTGGCTTGACACTCTGAACCAGGCGCCATTGACTTTGACGTGGACTATATCTCTGTTAGCTGATTTGAACGGAGTAGCATATACTTTCTTGATGGGTGAGAGGGATCTATGTTTCCAAGGAACCTAAGTAAGGCTTTGTTCACGCAGGGCTATTTTGGTAAGTTTTTTTCCTGACCAAAACCTGATTTGGTGGCAGTCATCTGCTTTTTTGGAGCGTTTTTTTCTACAAAATGGGTTGTATCAATGAAAAAACTTTGCAAAAACTCTGCAAAGAATTGATATGCTCATTGTTTGAAATCTGCAGCAAAAATGCAGGTATTTGACAAAACAGTCAGGAAAAATCTGCAGGTGTATATGTGTGTGCATGAGATTTCAGAAATCTCAGACTTTGCTGGGACTGTAAAAAGCAGCTTTTTATTAGCATGGATTTTCATAAAACCAAGGCAAATCTGCAGCTAAAAAAATGCAGCAAAAACTTATCAAAAAATCCCTGTGTGAACATACCCTAAGGAGGGAGAGATACTGTTGCTAACTAGACTCAAGTTAAATATTAGATCTGATTAGGATATAACAATTGCAGACTAATTGTGTATAATGCCCTGGCGAAAGTGAATATTTGTTTTGGTCAATGGACTATATTGGATCTGTTTGGAGGGAAAGGAGAAAAGGGAGTTGTTTTGGTTTACTCCTTTGTTTGTTTTATCTATATGCAAAAACTGTTAAATAAAAAATGTATGTGATTTTTTTAAAAAAGCAGGGAGGACAGAGAGAGGAGAGAACTGTCTGAGAACGAAAAAAAAATGATTAAAAATATCAACAATCAAAGGGGTACAAGTCCATCTCCAGGGATCTTGATATTCCTATGTCCACGGTGCACAAAAAAATCAAGACGTTTACAACCCATGGCATTGTAGCTAATCTGCCTGAACATCGATGGCAGAGAAAAATGGCTGAAAAGTTGCAACGCAGGATAGAACAGATGGTGGATAACGAGCCACAATCAAGTTCTCAAAAATGTAAAGCTGTCTTTTAGGCTCAGGGTGCATCAGTGTCAGTGTAAACTATCCGACCAAATTTGAATGAGATAAAGTGCTATGGCAGGAGACCAAGGTGGACCCCACTGTTGCCACAAACAAAAAAAAGCTAGATTCCAGTTTGCCAAAATGTAATTGAGGAAGCCAAAATCCTACTGGGAAAGTGTCTTATGGACAGAGAAGACCAAGATAGAGCTTTTTGATAAAGCACATCATTCTACTGTTTACCGAAAATGGAATGAGGCCTACTGTACTGCTGACTTCCCTCTGCCCCTTGCACAGTGTACCTTTGTTTTCTCATTTTGCCTCTCATTGTTGTAGCCTACATATGATGTCAATTACAGACCTCTCTCATCTTTTTAAGTGGGAGAACTTGCACAATTGGTGGTTGACCAAATACATCCCCCCCCACTGTATCTTGTGAATAAAGTCATGTCTGTATGTTACTTGAAGTCTGGAAGTACCTGCTGTGCCAGCAACACTCTGCTGAGGTCCACGCCTGGTTGGCCCACACCACCCAGCTGCGGTTGAGATGAGTTGTGACTGAATCACCCTGCTGCGGCTTTTGCCTGAGTTCCACAGCCTCTGGACCTATGCCTGATGTTCCGTGCCTGACGATCGGGGCTGCCTGATGACCTGCTCCAGCAGATGACCCGTGCCTGATGTCCGGTGCCACATGATGACCTGAGGCAGCTGAGGACCTGTGCCCACACTACAAGAGAGCCTTGTTCCCTACACACACACACACACACACACACACATGCCATACAGGCATCAGCACGCCAACACCTCCTTCATCCTGGAAC
Source organism: Anomaloglossus baeobatrachus (assembly GCF_048569485.1). Taxonomy (NCBI): domain Eukaryota; kingdom Metazoa; phylum Chordata; class Amphibia; order Anura; family Aromobatidae; genus Anomaloglossus; species Anomaloglossus baeobatrachus. The sequence goes on from NC_134356.1 coordinate 445,506,945, forward strand.
CTTTCCCACAGTTAAACCGCCGGTCTATCTTATTCAATGCCATTTGTCTTCTATGTTGTTTTCATAAAAAATAGTCCCCATGGCCCTTTCATTCATTTATTGTATTAGGACTTTTGTAAATGCTCTGTATTGCTCTGTGCCCATAATCTCTCTCTTTGTTATCCTATATCCAGCCTAGCTGAACCTTGAGGGCGGTCAACCCTAAACCATTACCTATATTGCCCTTTAATGCTTTTGATTACCGTACTTTTGTAAATATTGTATATAATATTGTATATAACTTTGTATATTACTTGTATATATTTTCTCTTTACATATATGTATTTTTCTTTTCCAGCGAGCAAATTTATTTGTGGTATATACAAAAAATGTTTTTGATAGTGATATGCAACTTGTCACTGGGGACGTTTTGACCCATTCAGGTTTTTTTTCAAAAAGTTGAAAACGACCCGGATGGGTCTAAACGTCCCCAGTAACAAGTCGCTTATAACTATCAAAACCATTTTTTGTATATATCACAAATAAATTCTACAATTGCATGAACTTTTAGAGAGTGTAGTGAATTATTAAGTTGTGATTTTTGGACTACCCCATTTCACATGCACCTCGACTCCTTCCGAGTGCAGAACCATTCTCTTTACCTGAGGGCCTGTGCCTGACATCCTGCTGCTGGTATCTTGTGCCTGATGTCCTTTGTCTGCTGGTGCTAACCCTGCTTGTTCCTCTTCAGGACTTTGCTCTCAGTTTCTGCCTCCCCAGTCTGGCTGTCACACTGTCCTGCTCAGCTGCCATGGTCCCGCTCATTGTCCTGGTAGTGGCACCTGGCGTCCCACCGCACGGCAGGTGCTTAGTCAAGCCCCTCCCACTGAAGGGTAAGTCTGGATCCCCCTGTGGTCCTGTGGGTCCACTCTACAACCCGGACGCTCGCCACCTGGATCTTCGGCGGCATGAGCGTGATGCCTACAAAAAAACCTACACAGTACCTACATTCAAATATAGTGGAGGTTCAAAGATGTTTTGGGGTTGTTTTGCTGCTTCTTGCACTTGGTGCCTTAACTGTGTGCATGGCATCAGGAAATCTGAAGATTACTAAAGGATGTTGGGTCGCAATGTAGCACCCAGTGTCAGAAGGCTGGGTTTGCGTCCTAGGTCATGGGTCTTCAAACAGGGCAATGATCCCAAACATACTTCAAGAAGCACCCAGAAATTGATGGAAACAAGGTGCTGGAGAGTTCTGAAGTGGCTAGCAATGGGTCCAGATCAAAATCCCATTGAACACCCGCGGAGAGATCTTAATATTGCTGTTGGGAGAAGGCATCCTTCAAATATGAGAAAGCTGGAGCAGTTTGCAAAAGAAGATTGGTCCAAAATTTCACTTGGGAGGTATAAGAAAATTGTTGATGGTTATAGGAAGTGATTGATTGCAGGAGAGAAGGGCAATTCACAGCCTGAAGAAAAACAAGGAGATCACTATTAAGCCAGCAGATAAAGGGGGCGCCATAATTCTCCTGAATACAATGGACTACATTAAAGAAGCAAACAGACAACTGATGGATATACAGTACTACACCAGACTGTTTATTGTAGCTAATGGAATCCCTTCTGAGTCTGTATTAAGACTCACCAGATTCATCCTCACACACAACTTTTTCTCTTTTAGCAAGGAGCTATACTTACAACGTACAGGAACTGCTATGGGAAGCAAAATGGCACCACAATATGCCAACCTTTTCATGGCCAAACTGTAAAATGACTTTTTAGCATCCTGCAACCTCAAACCATTAACCTATTTCCGTTTCATCGATGACATCTTAATAATCTGGACTGAATCTGAACAAGAGCTTCTAAAATTCCATGAAAAATTCAATGCATGTCATCCTACCATAAACGTGACTTTGGAACACTCAAAAACAGAAATCAACTTCCTGGATACAACCATGAAAATTCAAAATGATTCAATCCAGACATCGGTGTTTCGGAAACCTATTGACCGTCCCACATACCTCAGATGGGACAGTTTCCATCCCAAACACATTAAAAAGTCCATTGTCTACAGCCAGACCCTCAGATATAATCGTATCTGTTCCAGCTCTGCAGACAGGGAACACTTAACCCATCTTAAAAAGACATTTCTAAACCAAGGCTACCACCCCACCTCCATAGATGATCAGATCATTAGAGCAACAAGGACCCCTAGAAGTGAACTGCTTCAATACAAAAAAAAGAGGAAAATAGTCGAGTACCTCTGGTGGTGACCTACAACCCACAGATTGAGGTACTGAGAAGAACGGCCAAGAAATTTCACCACATTCTACACAAGGATAACCGGTTAAAAACAATTTTCAAAGATCCTCCATTGCTGTGCTACGGGCAACCTCCTAATTTAAGGAGAATCATGATCCGAAGTTCTATGCCCTCAGACACACCAAGAGGAACTTATCCTTGCAATGTTAAGAGCTGCAAAACCTGCACTCATGTAGAGACCAAAGACCGGATACAAATCCCTAACACACAGAAGGACTACAAGATTCCTGGGACATTCACATGTTCCTCTTCCAACATGGTGTACTTAATCCTGTGCACTATATGTCCTATTGGGGGCCTCTATGTTGGAGAAACAGGACAGAGACTGAGAGCAAGGATGAGATCTCACCGCCACACAATTACAGACAAAAAAACCCATTTACTTGTGGCCAAATATTTCTGTGCTTCAGGACACAACATAAACCACATGAAAGTTGTCATATTAAAATGCAACTTCAGATCACAGAGCCATGGCAGGGTCTGGGAATACAAATTCATTTACATGTTTAACTCTGTGGACACAAGACTCAACCTGTCAGGAGGATTTATGGCCCATTACAAAATCTGAGAAGTCTGCTCCAGAGACTGCGAGGGCAGCAGACCTCTGATCCAACAAAGATATTGGGACAATAAAACGTTCACACCACTAATCAAAGCTAATAAAGGATTCACTCTCTAAGCTCAGTGTTTGTTTATTTAAATGTCCTTTTATTATGCCACCCCTCTGCTCTGTTTGTGTATATATTTGTGTTTCTTCAGATATTTTGTCACACCATGCCTGAAAAAAGGGACCTGAGATGTCTCGAAAGCTTTCTTTATAACATAATTTTATTTTAGTTAGCCATTAAAAGGTATCACAACTACAAAATTTTAATTTTGTTTCTCTCACTGAGAGCAATCAATCATTTTTCAACTAGCTAACACAGTACCAAAACCTTTTTCTGTTAACTAAGAAAGTTTACACACACACACACACACACACACACACACACGTAATACTGAACTCATGCTATCAGAGATAAAATATTTAAATATTTAAATATTTAGACACTGAACATGTTCTGCTAGAGAAATTGTGATAACCAAAGTTTTCAACTGCAGCACCAGACACAGACACTGAGAATGAGCCACCCAGTGGGCACACAACAGTACTGAAGTTTATTTGCTTTATGGCTGTCTCTAAATTGCCACACAGAAGTATTTTTACAAGCTGGTTACATAAAGCTAGCAGACAGGGTGAAGAGAAGTAAAGGTTAGGATCAGGCTAGGCTCACAGTGTTTTTCATTTACATTTTAAAATGCACTTTTTTTCTTCTAATCTTAACAATAGCAGTAAAAGTAAGTTGTCTTAATTATTATTATTATTATTATTAATATATTATTTATTATTATTATAGCGCCATTAATTCCATGGCGCTTTACAAGTGAAAATAGGTGTACATCAAAACTAGTACAACAATCATTAACAGTACAAAACAGACTGGTGCAGGTGGAGAGAGGACCCTGCCCACGAGGGCTCACAGTCTACAGGGAATGGGTGAGGGTACAATAGTACAATAGGTGAGGACAGAGCTGGTTACGCAGTGGTGTACTGAACTGAGGGTTATTGTAGGTTGTATGCTTGTTGGAAGAGGTGGGTCTTCAGGTTCCTCTTGAAGCTTTACATGGTAGGAGAGAGTCTGATATGCTGGGGTAGAGCGTTCCAGAGTATGGGGGAGGCACTGGAGAAATCTTGTATGCGATTGTGGGAAGAGGAGATACGAGAGGAGTAGAGGAGGAGATCTTGTGAGTTGTGAGGATCTGAGGTTGCATGCAGGTAGATGATGGGAGAATAGGTCACAGATGTAAGGAGGAGATAGGTTGTGGATGCCTTTGTAGGTCATGGTTAATGTTTTGAACTAGAGTCTTTGGGCAATGGGAAGCCAGTGAAGGGATTGGAAGAGTGGTGAGGCTGGGGAATAGCGAGGGGAAAGGTGGATTAAGCGGGCTGCAGAGTTCAGGATAGATTGGAGGGGTGCAAGAGTGTTGGAAGGATAGCCAGAGAGCAGGTGGTTGCAGTAGTCGAGGCGGGAGATGATGAGGGCATGTACTAATTTTTTTGCTGATTCTTGGTTAAGGAAAGCACGGATCCAGGAGATATTTTTGAGTTGTAGTCGGCATGAGGTGAAGTGGGCTTGGATGTGCGGTTTGAAAGATAGAGCAGAGTCGAGGGTTATATACATTAAAATGTAATAGAACATGTAGAAGTGCAGGAACAAAAAGCCCAGCTATCCAATCTGCAGAAATGATTTTTTACATAATCAGCTGGTATGAGCTTATTATGTAGGAAAATTGCCTTACTGGCAGAAATTTTTTCAATTTAGTTTTTTATTTTCCAAATTCTACCTTAACCAATTAGGATTTGCTTCTGTCTTGGTTTTATCAGTGATCTAATGTTGTTCAATAATTCTTTTTCTGAACTCAGAAAAACATGAAAGGGATTCTCTGGAAAGTAAAGAAAAAATAAATATATTCAAAAATGTTATAATTATAACAATCCATATTCACTGCTTTCCCCCACCCCCTGGCATCTCTGATTGGCTGCAGTGAGACCCTGCCCACAGACAGCATCTGTGATTGGTTGGAATTACAGACCCTGTTTGCGGGTCTATTGTAGTATAAAATAAATAAATAAATAAAATTGGCATAGGGTCCTCCCATATATTGATACCAGCACACATAAAACCTATGGTTACAGGCTGCAGCCCCCAGCCGTGCACTTATCTTGGCTTTGTATCAAAATAAAAGAAATCGTATGCTGCTGTTTTTTTTAAAAAAATAAATAAAAAAATATATACAGTATATATATTTAAATAAATAATTTAAAAAAAATGGTATGCAGTCCCCTCCAATTTTGATACTAAAGTAACAAAAAGCCCGAAAGCTGGGGGCTGGTATTCTTAGGCTGGGGAGACCCAGGGTTATTGGGCCCCCCAGTCTAAAAATAGCAGCCTGTAGCCACCCAAGACTGCTGCATCCATTTGTTGGGACAGATTCAGCACTTTACCAGGCTCTTCCCACTTGCCCTGATGCAGTAGCAATTGGGGTAATAAGGGGTTAATCGCAGCTCACAGGTGCCACTAAACCCTAGATTAGTAATGGGAAGGGTCTATGAGACCCCCCATTACTAATCTGTAAGTCAAAAGAAATAAACACAAACACCGAAAAAAATCCTTTATTTGAAATAATATAAAAAACCCTCTTTCACTACTTAATTACCCCCAAAATACCCAGGTTCGATGTAATCCACACAAGGTCCCACGACGATTCCAGCTTTGCTATGTGTAATGCCTGCCTGGATCAACAGACTCAGATGGGATGTAATGGACACTCTAGAGGGAAGCCACTCACCAAGCAGGACCCCCAGAACCCTGAAACCCTTTAACCCCTATACAGGGATTTGGAATTACACAGGGCCCTGGAGATCACTACCTGTGGAAGGCTGCAGTCCGATGAGAGTAGTCGTCAGGCATGGTCAAACCAGGAATAGCAGAACAGGGACAGAATCGGCAGGCTAGGACGTAATCAGAAAACGTATCAGAGGTCAAATCCGGATAGGGCAGCGAGGTACAAAAACAGCAGGCAGAAGGGTAGTTAGAAAACACGCAGGAGTCAGCACACAGGAATCACAAAACAGAATAGGGCAGGAGCCAGGAAATCAGAACTATCTCTGGCAGAGGTCAGCAGACAGGAGGGGAACTAAGAAGGGTGTGGTGTCTTCGCATTGGCTGTAGCGGAACGCTGGAAACTTCAGCTGGAAGACACACGCCACCCACAGTCAGCCAGTGGTATTGCAGATCCCAAGATAACCCAGCCCAGTGGATGATCGGAGCCTGCGCCCACCGGTGCCGCTGGCATCGACTCCTTTCCCATCACCAGCACCATCCACGGCAGGAACACGGCGTTGCCTGGCGATCGGAGTAGAAGTCGCTGGTGCGGACTCCGGTGGTGACGTAACACTATATCTGAACTAACAGTCAATGTTTTGGAGTGGCCATCCCATAACCCTGATTTCAATCCTATTGAAAATTTATGGGCAAAGAGGAAAAGGTATATATACCAGGATGGGAACATATGTACAAGGATGAGGACATATGTGGCACCCCTGAGGCTTCAAGCACCACAGGGTACTGCACCTCCATTATGGTGTAGTACTTATCCTGGGTCCAGGGAAGGTCGGTACCGGTTTCCACTTACACATACATGCAGTTACATTGGGTTGCCCTCCCCAATGGGGACTGGGCCAGGGTTGGATCACAGTAGGGGGTCACTACAGCAGTGGTTTACAGGGCGCCATCACACCAGGGGCTCCCTGATCCACTGGAACCGGGGGCTCCCCGATCCACTGGAACCGGGGGCTCAGGGTCAGGGAGAAGCAACCACCAGGGGCAGTCAGGAGCACACAGTGGGAAGAGCAGTTTGACCTAGTGAGAGTAGTGAACCAGCCGGTGGCAGCGTCTGGGGGCAACAGCTCAGAACACGCAACACAACTACCACAAGGAGAATAGCTTCAGATACAGAGCAGAGCAGACATGCCGCGAGCAGCTCTGTGAGCCAGGTCGTTCAACACGGTCGCTGGGGAGAAGCGGTTGGCTTCTTCCACAGGACCGGCACTGTCGGGATACAAAATCCTAGGGCAGATTTACTTCACGTTATCTACCAACTCTACAAGGGTCGCAGGGAATGGATAGAACAGTCACCAGACCTGTCCCAACGAGTCTGCAGCAAATAGCATATACAGTAGGATCTGGGATTGAGGACTGGCCCCACAACGGAACCGCGCTATCAGCATACAGAATGGGAAACTTTATTGACACCGGGATCCCCAAGTGCTTCACGCCACGGGGGGGCTGATACTTAGCGCATCCAAGGAGGAAAGGGCTCACAGGCTGACACACACCAGACTTGACCTTTCGCAGATCCGGGATCAGCTGGAGCCCATCGTGGCGGAGATCGGTACTCTGGGGCAGTGCTTAAACTACCTGTGAGTAAAAACACCTGCAACCGCAGCCCCTGTCTCTGCCTCTCCTTTACGGCGCCGGCGCCCAGTGATTCGGCGCCAACGTAGGTAACCACCACCCCTATCCTCCTCCATCATCCTCCCCGGGGTATTCCCGCTCCGCCTGTGGGGAGCGATACCATCCCATCTGCGACCCTCACCATCAGCCCCACAGAGCAACACCCACAGTGGCGGCCCATCCCTGGCCGCGTGCTGCAGGTGGCGTCTCCAACTACCACCTTCATCCTCCCTACCACCCTACAACCCTCCTTCCTGTATGCCTTGGGGCAACGGAACCGGGCCAGGCCACCCCGTGATGATGCAGAGGATCTCCACCCCTGGCCCGGCAACAAGTAGGTTAAAAGACCTGCCCCGTTGGGCACTACCTTTGGCGACACGAGCAGGATTATCGTGCCCAACCGGGTACTGTGCACCTTATGAAAATGAGACTGTTTATTTAAAATTTGGATTTAGCTGCCTTCGCAGAATACCAGTTGTCGTGAAAATTCCCGCTCTTTGCGGGCTGGAGGGGTGCAAAAGTTAAGCTCCGCCCCCAGATGTCAACAGACTGGAGAATCCAAAAAAACACATTATATGTTTTTTAAATAATTAATTTATATTTTATTGCATTAAATAAGTATTTGATCAGCTACCAACCAGCAAGAATTCTGGCTCTCAGAGACCTTGATATATTATCTTTAAGAAGACCTTCTACTCTGCATTCATTAATTGTATTAATTGCACCTGTTTGAGGTTGTTACCTGTATAAAAGACACCTGTTCACACACTTAATAAATCCCATGCCAATCTCTCCACCGTGGCTAAGACTAAAGAGCTGTCTAAGGACACCAGGGACAAAATTGTATGAGGACAAAAAAGACGTATATACTAGGATAGGGACATATTTACCAGGATGTGGCCTAGCATAGGGGACATATATACTAGGACAGGAGACTTATATATTAGGATGGGGAACATATATACTAGGATGGGGAACATATATACCAGAGTGGGGGACATATATACCAAGATGGAGGACATATATTCCAGGGTATAAACCAGGAAGGGAAACATATGCAGCATACCAGTATTAGGATATATACCAGGATGGGGACAAATATAACATGATGGCGGGACATATATACCAGGAGGGGGACAATATTCTGGGATAGGGGACATATTAACCAGGAAGTGGCACCGGATATGGGACATTAGTACAGGATGGGGCTATGACTACATAATAATGGGGAGGGGGGGCAATTCACACGTCTTTATAGGATTTTGAATACTACAATGGAGCATACATCTGAGCAACATGTGAGGGAGGGGGTCCAGGCCCAGCATTTGCACTGGGGCCCATCAGACTCTAGTTACATTATCTATAAGTAGTAAAGAAAGCAGTGGTAGTAAATTTTGTTCTGTTATATCTGTGCAGTAAATTTGGATCTGTTACTGCTGTTACAGATTAAAGGGGTTTTCCAGGCACTATTGAATGTGCCACTTCTGGGGCATTTTCGGGCTGCTATTTTTAGGCTGAGAGGGGCCCAATAACTATACGCCTTCTGAGCCCCAGCCTTATAATACCAGCCCCCAGCTATTTACTTAACCTTGGCTGGTTATCAAAAATAGGGGGAACCCCACAACTTTTTTTTAATTATTTAAATTGAAAAAAAAAAAAAAAAACCTGTGTAAGATCCCTTCTATTTTTGATATGGAAAAAAATAAAAATGTTCAGCCTACCGTTAAATGCTTTGAATATCAGAAGATCATTAGATGCACGGAGGATCACAAGGATTGGAAGCTCAGGGGAAACAAACTTCAAACATCCAGCACCATATCAGAACTCCAACCAGAAAGATGAATATTTTTTTTTTCTTTTTTTAGATCTTCATGTAAAAAATACATACAAGTTAAAAAAAAAAGACATATTCAGCACCTGACATGTTTTGGACCCTAAAGCATGGTCTTTACTCATAGGTGGCATAGACATGAATGAATACGGATTTTATAAGAGGAACCATGACATGACTCAATGAACCAATGTCCAAGTGAAAATATCTCTTACAAACTAGTTGGTTCACTTAGAAAAGTGAGGAAAAAAAGCAATGATACATAGTATTAAAACAGAGTGAAGAGAAATCAAAAACATACATAGTATATGGCCATGTCACTCCAATTTCTGTCAAATGTAAATGTACACATCCCCACTTTCATATTTAAATGCAGACCCAATGTAATATACAATAATTTTTACAATAAATATTTGCATTATATGCCAAAAGAGAAAAAAAAACGCATTAAAAAATATAGTTCAAATCATTTCTAGCATTTAGACCTTTAGGGGCTCTGGCTTCAAAATGAAGAATCCAATAAGCTTCACACATTCTAACAGTTCTCAGCCAGTCACCTCCCTTCTTTGGTTTATGAACTTTTTCAATGTACAGTCATATGAAAAGGTTTGTGCACCCCTATTAATGTTAACCTTTTTTCTTTAAATAAAGTACAGCAATCCCAAATAAGATTATGTATAACAGTAATAAAATTCAATCCTTTAATAGTATTGATTTAAAAAAGAAGAATCCAAGTTCCTCTTGTTCCACAAATCAATTCAACAAGCCATCACCATGTGTAATTAGATTCTAGATACCCAATCTGTAGGTCATCGGACCATATATATGGGAATACACACAGTGGTGGCCACTAGATCAAAAAAACACAACAAAAAAACACAACAAACATAAATGAAGTATTATTGCCAAGATCAAGGACAGTGGTCCAGAAAAATAAACTTAGCAGAAAAAATTAATATACCTAAAAAAATGTCACAATTCCGTATATGCTGACAATGGTCAGACGTCAAGACATATCAACATATATTAGGCATATATAAAAAGGAATGGTCTCACCACATCCTTTCACAAGAGGGCAAGCAGTCTCTCCATCCGGATCCTAGGTATAGCATGCCATTCAGCATTCACTCTCCCTATCCAATCTGGAGACAAAATAACAAATTTGCCTGCTGCCCCAAACTTCCGTCCTAACAAGGACGGACCACATCTAGTAATGCAAAGCTGGACCCCCTAAGCTGACCCTATAGGCGTCCCGACGCGTTTCGTCCACATTGACTCCTCAGGGGACATAGTGCTACATATATATTAGGTCCTGGTCGCCAGCCCTCACATGCCTATAATGTCAAAGGAAGCTGGCCCATGAAGGTGGGGTCTTTTATACAGGATGTTAGTATGGTTCCTCCAATCATGAGGTAACTCTCACCTGATGTTTAACTCCATTATTATCATGTGGATATTCACATTGTCCCGTCTGTTCACAGCACGTGTATGTCGGCGTCCTAGACTGCTCAGCGCGCGCTCCCCCTAGGGAACGCCCCTCACAGTCGGTGACGTCAATCACATCCGGGTGGAATCCCCCCCATACCCGTGACGTACCTACCAGTGAATACGAATCAGGGCGCGCATACCCCCAGCGTTCCATCTGGGGAACGCCCCTTGCTATCAGACGTAGGCAGTACCAGAGGGGAAAGCTCCTCCTCACCCGTGACGTACCTCCTCACAGTGTCCCAAGGGGCGTGCGCTCTGTTAGCGCTCGACGTGGGCACCGCCCCCAACCGAGGGAGATACGTGACAACAAGAGGAAGATCCTGCCCTCAAATGCCACATGCTTCCATGACAACTCAAAAGGCGCGCGCTCCATCACGGAAGCGCGCGCCCCAATCGGAGGCATATACCCCCGTCTGTGATAGAAAACCTCCGACCTACCACACGGGAGCGTCACACAGGGGGCGGATCATCCAAACGCCGCACACTCCGACCCCACAACGCCATTCATTGGCCAGGGCCTTGAACATAAAAGATTCCCCCAACCAATACGGACACCCCCCATCATTCAAACATTACGGGATGAAAATTCCCATCTGATTAATGGGTGAGGGGCCATCAAGTTGGTTAGTGTAGTGAAGATAATTACGGGAAACAATATGGCCCAAAACCTGCCATAAAGGCACCATTTTCATTACAGTATATTCAAAAAGGGCCAAGAATAAATCCACAGATACATTGGTTTCCAAGATATTGTATGTAAATCCGACACCAACCGGTGTGGATAGCCTTAATGATCCAAATAGCACTGGTTAGAAAAAGCATATACGGTGACATGAAAAAAAGGGGAATATGCCACCATGCTACCTCCAACCAGTAAGACTCAAGGAAAGGTGGGACAGTTATGAATTGCAAGGGTATACCATCCACGGACACTAAATGAAACTATTGAAGAGCAATTGCTCATTCAGACCTTTAGGGGACAGGGTTTCAAGCTTGAACATCCATCTAGTCTCTCTCTGAAGGACAAGTCTATCCCAATCCCCTCCCCTTTTTGGTCTCAGGACTTTATCAATCCCTGTAAATCTCAATACACGAGGATCACCCCCGTGCTTCTCGTTGACATGTCTGGCCACAGCAGTGTCCCTCCGATGTTCCACATCGCCCAAATGCTCACCTATCCTCCTTCTAAATTCACGGATAGTTTTTCCAATATATTCGAGGCCACACACGCAATCAATTTTGTAAACGACCCCTTGTGTGCGGCAGTTGATAAATTGTCGAATTATAAATTCTTCTGAAGTCACATTGCTCCTGAACGTCTTGGTAACCCGTATGGCCGGGCAAGCAATACACCCTGAACATTTAAAGCAACCCTTCACACCTTTTGTCAGCCAATTCTCCTCGACTGTTCGTGTAAAATGGCTATGGACTAAGCGATCTGCCAAGGATTTGCCTTTTCTATAGGTGATCTGCGGTTGCTCAGGCAAAATCGGATGAAGATCCCTGTCCATCCTTAGGATTGACCAATGTTTATTGAAAATGTGGCGTACGCTGTCAGCGCCATTATCAAAGGTAGTGATGAACCTATTTGATCCATCCTGCATATCATTCCTTTTTCTAGAAATCAATAGTTCCGATCTAGGTCTCTCCTTAGCCTCATCAAAGGCCTTCTTGATGATGGTTTTAGGGTACCCCCTCTCTCGGAACCTTTCCCCCAGATCTTTGGCCTGAGCTCGAAAATCCCCCTCCTTAGAGCAATTTCTTCTAATTCGAAGAAATTGCCCTTTTGGGATCCCCCGTTTAAGATGTTGAGGGTGACAGCTGTCCCATCGGAGTAGGGAATTCGATGCTGTTGGTTTATAGTAGGTGCATGTATGGAGGCCTCCTACAGTATCCCTGTGAATCAATATGTCAAGAAAGAGCAACATGCCCCCCTCCTCAAATACAGATGTGAATTTCAAACCGATATTATTCACATTAAGGTCCGCCACATATTTCGACAGATCATCCCTGGGTCCACTCCAGACAACCAGGATGTCGTCTATGTAGCGTGTCCAGATCTCAAAATGACGTGTTACCTCTTCCGTTTCAAGTGTAAAAATCATAGTCTCCTCCCACCAACCCAGGAGCAAGTTGGCGTACGAGGGGGCACATGGGCTCCCCATCGCAGTGCCCCTGAGTTGGTGGTAGAAGCGTCCATCGAAGAGGAATACATTTTTTGTCAAACAAAAATAGAGAAGTTTCAAGACAAATTCATTATGTTGTTGGTACTGGGTCCCTCTCGTTGAGAGAAAATATCTCACCGCCTCCATCCCTTTATCATGTGGGATGGAGGAGTAGAGAGCCTCCACATCAATACTGCCAAGAGTGGTATCAGCCTGTATATTGATGCCCTCTAATTTACGTAACAGATCTGGTGTGTCCTGTACATGTGACTGCAAGGCCGTAACAAACGGTCTAAGGACGCGGTCCAAGTAGATTCCACAATTTTGAGTAAGACTGTTGATGCCAGAGACTATGGGTCTCCCCCTCAGGGGATCCAACCCTTTGTGCACCTTTGGAAGACAATAAAAGGTTGCCATAACAGGATTTTTTTGAAAAAGGAAGTCATATTCAGACTTGTCAATAACTTCCATACTTAAACCCTCATCCAAAATTGTCCTTAGTTCCTCCAGGTGCACCCTAGTTGGATTCCCCGGGAGCACCTCATAAGTATCTCGGTCATTCAACAACCCAAAACAGAGGTCAACATATTTCCCTGTATCCATGACGACCACATTGCCACCCTTATCCGAGGGTTTTATGACAATGTGGTCGTCACGCTCCAAATCTTTCAGGGCCTGTATTTCCATTCTGTCCAAATTATATTTTGAAAAAATATCAGTCACAGCTAGGTCCTTTAATTCTTTCGTGACCAACTCCTCAAATATATCAATAGCCGACAAATCCGACATTAAAGGTGGATTTTTGGAACTCCTATTTTTGAGGGTTGTGAAAGGACCCCGGCCCACCAAATTGGGATCTTCCAACTCAAGACTGTTCAAGAGTCTAATATTCGGTAAAAGATCGGCCGGAATATCCAAATCCAGGCAGATCTTGGCATCCTGTTTGAGGAAATGTTTCCTCCACCTCAACTTCCTAAGGAAGAGGATGCCAAGATCTGCCTGGATTTGGATATTCCGGACGATCTTTTACCGGATATTAGACTCTTGAACAGTCTTGAGTTGGAAGATCCCAATTTGGTGGGCCGGGGTCCTTTCACAACCCTCAAAAATAGGAGTTCCAAAAATCCACCTTTAATGTCGGATTTGTCGGCTATTGATATATTTGAGGAGTTGGTCACGAAAGAATTAAAGGACCTAGCTGTGACTGATATTTTTTCAAAATATAATTTGGACAGAATGGAAATACAGGCCCTGAAAGATTTGGAGCGTGACGACCACATTGTCATAAAACCCTCGGATAAGGGTGGCAATGTGGTCATCATGGATACAGGGAAATATGTTGACCTCTGTTTTGGGTTGTTGAATGACCGAGATACTTATGAGGTGCTCCCGGGGAATCCAACTAGGGTGCACCTGGAGGAACTAAGGACAATTTTGGATGAGGGTTTAAGTATGGAAGTTATTGACAAGTCTGAATATGACTTCCTTTTTCAAAAAAATCCTGTTATGGCAACCTTTTATTGTCTTCCAAAGGTGCACAAAGGGTTGGATCCCCTGAGGGGGAGACCCATAGTCTCTGGCATCAACAGTCTTACTCAAAATTGTGGAATCTACTTGGACCGCGTCCTTAGACCGTTTGTTACGGCCTTGCAGTCACATGTACAGGACACACCAGATCTGTTACGTAAATTAGAGGGCATCAATATACAGGCTGATACCACTCTTGGCAGTATTGATGTGGAGGCTCTCTACTCCTCCATCCCACATGATAAAGGGATGGAGGCGGTGAGATATTTTCTCTCAACGAGAGGGACCCAGTACCAACAACATAATGAATTTGTCTTGAAACTTCTCTATTTTTGTTTGACAAAAAACGTATTCCTCTTCGATGGACGCTTCTACCACCAACTCAGGAGCACTGCGATGGGGAGCCCATGTGCCCCCTCGTACGCCAACTTGCTCCTGGGTTGGTGGGAGGAGACTATGATTTTTACACTTGAAACGGAAGAGGTAACACGTCATTTTGAGATCTGGACACGCTACATAGACGACATCCTGGTTGTCTGGAGTGGACCCAGGGATGATCTGTCGAAATATGTGGCGGACCTTAATGTGAATAATATCGGTTTGAAATTCACATCTGTATTTGAGGAGGGGGGCATGTTGCTCTTTCTTGACATATTGATTCACAGGGATACTGTAGGAGGCCTCCATACATGCACCTACTATAAACCAACAGCATCGAATTCCCTACTCCGATGGGACAGCTGTCACCCTCAACATCTTAAACGGGGGATCCCAAAAGGGCAATTTCTTCGAATTAGAAGAAATTGCTCTAAGGAGGGGGATTTTCGAGCTCAGGCCAAAGATCTGGGGGAAAGGTTCCGAGAGAGGGGGTACCCTAAAACCATCATCAAGAAGGCCTTTTGTAATACTATTGTATGTTCTGAGGATTTCGATAGCGTTAGGGCAATGACAACCAGAGACGAGTTTGTGGTACAAGATGTTTATAATATGTAACCACGGTAGATACACAACGGAAATACACAGTATAACAAACACATGAAAATACCTTTCCGAAACGGAGCGAAGGGGATTCCCGGGGCCACGCACCGGACTCCCCCAGGGAGACCACCAGAGCGAACCCCTATACAGGGACTGTCCGGCAATCAACCCCGGAAGGCCTAAATGCGCCGCAGCCGGGACACAAGGGGCAAGTGGTAAAGTCCAGAAGTGTCCGTACGGGATGAAAGTCCAGAATGGTTATGAGCCGGAAGAAACCGGGCAGACGTGCTGACCAAAGACGGCAGACGGAGTCCGGGCACAGCTTGAAGAAACCGGGTATGGTCCAGAGTCGGTCGGTAGACTTTCAGGAGGATCCAAAGGTAATCAAGAAGTAGCAGCAGCAGCAAAGCAGGAGCACACAGCAAGCAGTATACTCAGGCACTGGACTAGGCTTAGAGGCGGCCTTTTAAGCAGCTGGACAGGAAGTAGGGCAACAGAACATAAAACTCCATGTTAACCGAGGGCAAGCTCATTCAAAAGAGAACTGGAAAACCCGGAAACCTGACATTACTCCCCCCCCCAGAAACGGCCTCAGGACGGGTCAGGGCCTGGCTTGTCCGGGTACCGTCGATGAAACTGAGCGATCTTCCGGGGAGCTCGAATGTTACCCACCGGTTCCCAGGAATCGTCCTCGGGGGCGTACCCCTGCCAACGTACCAGATACTGAAGCCGACGACGATGGAGCCGGGAGTCAATAATGTCCTCAACCACGAACTGCTCCTCGCCGTCGACCATCACAGGCGGAGGAGGAGGCACGACACGACCATGAAAGTTATTGGGAGAGACGGATTTGAGGAGAGAAACATGAAAGACCGGGTGTACCTTTAGATGGTGCGGTAACCGCAGCCGACAGGCCACAGGGCTCACGATCCCGGTGATCTTAAACGGACCGATGAATTTTTGTCCCAGCTTCTGCGAAGGGACACCCAATCTCAGGTTCTTGGTGGACAACCATACAGAGTCCCCTACCTTATACATGGGTGCCGGTTTCCGGTGAGTGTCTGCCGACCTCTTGTAACGCTCCTGAGCTGTAGCCACAGTGTCCTTCAGAACCTCCAGATTTTGTCGTAGCTCTGTCAATCTGTCCTCCACCGCAGGCACTGAGACCACAACCGGTGACCTAGGCAAAATAGTCGGATGGTAACCCAAGTTAGCAAAAAAGGGCGTTACCTTAGTGGAGCTGCTCTGAGTGTTGTTATACGAGAACTCCGCCAACGGAAGCATCTTCAACCAATCGTCCTGCAGATGGCTGACATAACATCGAAGGTATTGTTCCAGGGTTTGATTGGTCCGTTCGGTTTGCCCATTTGTCTGAGGATGGTATGCAGAAGACAAACAGACATCAATCTGGAGTGCCGTACAAAACCCCTTCCAGAACCTAGACGTGAACTGCACGCCCCGGTCAGAGATGATCTCGTCTGGTACCCCATGCAATCGGAATACGTTCTGGATAACCAAATCCACTGTCTCTGCGGCTGAGGGAAGACCGGCACACGGAATAAAGTGAGCAGCTTTAGTCAACCGATCCACCACCACTAAAATGGTATTGTGACCGTCTGAGACGGGCAACTCCACAATAAAATCCATTGAGATAGACCCCCAAGGGCGAGATGGCACGGGTAACGGTTGGAGGAGTCCCGTAGGAGCCACACGAGGAACCTTGCACCGGGCACAAACCACACATGAGTGGACATAGTCCTTTACATCCTTTAAACAGGTAGGCCACCAGAAAAAACGGCTGAGAAATTCCTGCGTCTTCTGTACCCCCCTATGACCAGCCAACACGGAGTCATGGACCAACTTGAGAACCCGAAGTCTTACGGCCTCCGGGACATAAATGCGTCGTTTTCTCAACCACACACCATTCCGAAGAACAAGAGTTACATCATTCGGGGGGGCAGCAAGAAATACGTCACCATCATAGGCCAGCTTGATGTCCTTCCACAAGTCCTGGTCCTGGATTACTCCAACGAAATTGGCATCCGATAACACGGTCTGAGACGGGGTTCCAGGCACGGAGTCCACGGCGTGGATTCGGGACAAGGCATCGGCTTTCCCATTACGTGAACCTGGACGGTATGTAACGACAAAATTGAACTGGTTAAGGAATAGGCTCCAACGGGCTTGCCGTGGAGACAGGCACCTGGCAGACTTAAGAAATTCCAGATTACGATGATCTGTGAGTACTATCACTTGCTGCGCGGCTCCCTGTAAGTGGTGTCTCCATTCCTTGAAAGCGGAAATAATCGCTAACAATTCCTTGTCCGCAATGTCATAGTTCCTTTCTGCAGGGGACAACCGGCGGGAAAAGAAAGCACACGGATGTAAGAGACTCTTGTCCCCAGTCCTTTGAGAAAGGATGGCCCCTAATGCGTAGTCGGAAGCGTCGACTTCCACGATAAAGGGAAGTGCGGGATTCGGATGTACCAATATAGGCGCTGAGGTAAAACAAACCTTGAGACGATGGAAGGCTTCCTGGGCCTGGGCGGACCACACAAACTTCTGTCCTTTCTTGGTTAACAGAGTGATGGGACGAACGATCTCTGAAAAATTACGGATAAAACGTCGGTAAAAGTTGGCAAAACCGACAAAGCGTTGTACCTCTTTGATGTTCCCCGGTTCCGGCCAGTCTAGAATTGCTTGTATTTTGCCAGACTCCATGTTCAGTCCCTGAGGAGAGATGACATAACCTAAGAATTGTATTTGTGAGCAATGGAATTCGCATTTCTCCAGTTTGATGTACAGGTGGTTTTCCCTCAGCCGGGTAAGTACGGTCTTGACGTGCTCCTGGTGTTCCTGTAGGGAATCAGAAAAGATTAGGATATCGTCCAGATAAATCACCATGAATTGGTCCATGATATCCCTAAAAATATCGTTAACTAGATGTTGGAAAGCCGCGGGAGCGTTACAAAGTCCAAAAGGCATCACTAGGTACTCAAAATGTCCATACCGACATCGGAACGCGGTCTTCCACTCGTCTCCGGGACGTATGCGGAGTAGATTGTATGCCCCACGGAGATCCAATTTGGTGAATATTTTTGCCTGTTGGACCCTCTCCAATAGCTCAGGAATCAACGGTAACGGATACCGGTTCCGGATAGTTATTTTATTCAGTTCCCGGTAGTCAATACAGGGTCTCAGAGTCCCCTCTTTCTTTTTCACGAAAAAGATGGGTGCCCCTGCTGGTGAGGTAGATGGACGAATAAATCCCTTAGCTAGACTTTCATCAATGTATTCTTTTAGTGCTTCTAGCTCAGGTGCCGCCAACGGGTAGACATGACCAAACGGGATCTCCGCCCCTGGGAGTAAGTCTATGGGGCAATCATACGGTCTATGCGGTGGAAGCCGATCGGCTTTTCTTTTGTCGCATATGTCCGCAAAGTCATTATACACCGGGGGTAGAACAGGTACCTGTACAGTGCCCTCCGCATTCGGTGTTACTGGAACCGGAACAGTTGGACTAATGGTCGGAATGCTCTGCGGTGGGAAGGATATTTCCTTAGTTTCCCAATCGATGACCGGATTTGTAGACCGTAGCCACGGAATACCTAAAATAATCGGAAAATGAGGAGAAGAAATTAACATGAAAACAAGTCTCCTGCTGACCTGGCTTCATGACGCATTCTAGCGGTACGGTTTCCCGATCAACTGGTCCAGAGATTAACGGAGATCCGTCTACCGTCTCCATGGTAACCGGTGAGGATCTTTGCTGAGTCCGGATACCGTGTTTCCTGGCAAAAGAGGAGTCCATGAAATTTCCCCCTGCCCCAGAATCTATCATTGCAGAGGTAGGTATTAGCTGTCCCTCCCACCGGATCTGAATGGGGAGCGAGCAATGGGTATATTTCCCTTCCGAGTCCTTCGGTGAGGTTGACATTACAGTCAAGGGAAATACCGCATCCAAGTGTCCACTTGCCTCAGAGATATCGGACTCTGCGTCCGTGTTGTCACACTCTGCCATGGCTGCCAATATCTTATTTGGGCGATTCGGACGTTTCGGGCAGTCGATCAAGAAATGGTCCGATTGACCGCAATAGAAACACAAACGCTCATGGAGCCGGTGTTCGCGACGTTCATTGGTCTCTCGCTTTTGCAGAGAGTCCACTTGCATAGGAACGTCCTCGGCCTCCCGTGGCGTCCTGAGAGCGGGTTCTCTGGAAGGAAATGCAAAGTTGTTTACACGGTTTTACAGCTGCCCATTTTTCCTGTCTACGTTCCGTCAAGCGGGTATCAATACGCACACAGTGCTGGAGAAACAGTTCAAAATCCCCTGGAGATTCGGAACGAGCTAACTCGTCCTTGATGGTACCTGACAAACCCTTTCTGAAAACAGACAATAATGCATTGTTTCCCCAGTCGGTGTCTACCACTAACCTCTTAAATTCAGTGGCGTATTCAACGACAGAACGCTTTCCCTGACGTAAGGAAAGGAGAGCCGATTCAGCGGTAGCACGGCGATTCGGATCATCAAACATCTGCGCCATTGCGGTCAGAAAGTCATCCAGGTGATTTAAACGGATGTCCCGGTTCTCTATCATAGGATTAGCCCAAGCCAGTGCTCGTGAGGTTAATAACATAATTACACATAACACTTTGGACCGGTCAGAACGGTAATAGTCAGCATGTACATCAAAAAACAGTATACATTGGTTCACAAATCCACGAAACTGACTACGGTCACCATTGAAACGGAATGGGGGTAACCTAGGCATACCGGCAGCTGATACGGACGTAGTGGGGCCGGCTTCCTGAGCCTCCACTCTGACTTGCAAATCCTGTATAGCCGGACCCAGTACCTGGTGATCATGGCCCAGCTGTGCCTCCACATCTCTAAGTTTAGTCTGCACCACCTCCATCTCCTGCTGCAAGGAGTTAATCATAGAAAAGAGCTGATCTACTCGTGTCTCAGTCATTGCCCCAGCGAAATCCTCTTATGGCCTGAGTATAATGTAATACTATTGTATGTTCTGAGGATTTCGATAGCGTTAGGGCAATGACAACCAGAGACGAGTTTGTGGTACAAGATGTTTATAATATGTAACCACGGTAGATACACAACGGAAATACACAGTATAACAAACACATGAAAATACCTTTCCGAAACGGAGCGAAGGGGATTCCCGGGGCCACGCACCGGACTCCCCCAGGGAGACCACCAGAGCGAACCCCTATACAGGGACTGTCCGGCAATCAACCCCGGAAGGCCTAAATGCGCCGCAGCCGGGACACAAGGGGCAAGTGGTAAAGTCCAGAAGTGTCCGTACGGGATGAAAGTCCAGAATGGTTATGAGCCGGAAGAAACCGGGCAGACGTGCTGACCAAAGACGGCAGACGGAGTCCGGGCACAGCTTGAAGAAACCGGGTATGGTCCAGAGTCGGTCGGTAGACTTTCAGGAGGATCCAAAGGTAATCAAGAAGTAGCAGCAGCAGCAAAGCAGGAGCACACAGCAAGCAGTATACTCAGGCACTTGACTAGGCTTAGAGGCGGCCTTTTAAGCAGCTGGACAGGAAGTAGGGCAACAGAACATAAAACTCCATGTTAACCGAGGGCAAGCTCATTCAAAAGAGAACTGGAAAACCCGGAAACCTGACACCTTTGATGAGGCTAAGGAGAGACCTAGATCGGAACTATTGATTTCTAGAAAAAGGAATGATATGCAGGATGGATCAAATAGGTTCATCACTACCTTTGATAATGGCGCTGACAGCGTACGCCACATTTTCAATAAACATTGGTCAATCCTAAGGATGGACAGGGATCTTCATCCGATTTTGCCTGAGCAACCGCAGATCACCTATAGAAAAGGCAAATCCTTGGAAGATCGCTTAGTCCATAGCCATTTTACACGAACAGTCGAGGAGAATTGGCTGACAAAAGGTGTGAAGGGTTGCTTTAAATGTTCAGGGTGTATTGCTTGCCCGGCCATACGGGTTACCAAGACGTTCAGGAGCAATGTGACTTCAGAAGAATTTATAATTCGACAATTTATCAACTGCCGCACACAAGGGGTCGTTTACAAAATTGATTGCGTGTGTGGCCTCGAATATATTGGAAAAACTATCCGTGAATTTAGAAGGAGGATAGGTGAGCATTTGGGCGATGTGGAACATCGGAGGGACACTGCTGTGGCCAGACATGTCAACGAGAAGCACGGGGGTGATCCTCGTGTATTGAGATTTACAGGGATTGATAAAGTCCTGAGACCAAAAAGGGGAGGGGATTGGGATAGACTTGTCCTTCAGAGAGAGACTAGATGGATGTTCAAGCTTGAAACCCTGTCCCCTAAAGGTCTGAATGAGCAATTGCTCTTCAATAGTTTCATTTAGTGTCCGTGGATGGTATACCCTTGCAATTCATAACTGTCCCACCTTTCCTTGAGTCTTACTGGTTGGAGGTAGCATGGTGGCATATTCCCCTTTTTTTCATGTCACCGTATATGCTTTTTCTAACCAGTGCTATTTGGATCATTAAGGCTATCCACACCGGTTGGTGTCGGATTTACATACAATATCTTGGAAACCAATGTATCTGTGGATTTATTCTTGGCCCTTTTTGAATATACTGTAATGAAAATGGTGCCTTTATGGCAGGTTTTGGGCCATATTGTTTCCCGTAATTATCTTCACTACACTAACCAACTTGATGGCCCCTCACCCATTAATCAGATGGGAATTTTCATCCCGTAATGTTTGAATGATGGGGGGTGTCCGTATTGGTTGGGGGAATCTTTTATGTTCAAGGCCCTGGCCAATGAATGGCGTTGTGGGGTCGGAGTGTGCGGCGTTTGGATGATCCGCCCCCTGTGTGACGCTCCCGTGTGGTAGGTCGGAGGTTTTCTATCACAGACGGGGGTATATGCCTCCGATTGGGGCGCGCGCTTCCGTGATGGAGCGCGCGCCTTTTGAGTTGTCATGGAAGCATGTGGCATTTGAGGGCAGGATCTTCCTCTTGTTGTCACGTATCTCCCTCGGTTGGGGGCGGTGCCCACGTCGAGCGCTAACAGAGCGCACGCCCCTTGGGACACTGTGAGGAGGTACGTCACGGGTGAGGAGGAGCTTTCCCCTCTGGTACTGCCTACGTCTGATAGCAAGGGGCGTTCCCCAGATGGAACGCTGGGGGTATGCGCGCCCTGATTCGTATTCACTGGTAGGTACGTCACGGGTATGGAGGGGATTCCACCCGGATGTGATTGACGTCACCGACTGTGAGGGGCGTTCCCTAGGGGGAGCGCTCGCTGAGCAGTCTAGGACGCCGACATACACGTGCTGTGAAAAGACGGGACAATGTGAATATCCACATGATAATAATGGAGTTAAACATCAGGTGAGAGTTACCTCATGATTGGAGGAACCATACTAACATCCTATATAAAAGACCCCACCTTCATGGGCCAGCTTCCTTTGACATTATAGGCATGTGAGGGCTGGCGACCAGGACCTAATATATATGTAGCACTATGTCCCCTGAGGAGTCAATGTGGACGAAACGCGTCGGGACGCCTATAGGGTCAGCTTAGGGGGTCCAGCTTTGCATTACTAGATGTGGTCCGTCCTTGTTAGGATGGAAGTTTGGGGCAGCAGGCAAATTTGTTATTTTGTCTCCAGATTGGATAGGGAGAGTGAATGCTGAATGGCATGCTATACCTAGGATCCGGATGGAGAGACTGCTTGCCCTCTTGTGAAAGGATGTGGTGAGACCATTCCTTTTTATATATGCCTAATATATGTTGATATGTCTTGACGTCTGACCATTGTCAGCATATACGGAATTGTGACATTTTTTTAGGTATATTAATTTTTTCTGCTAAGTTTATTTTTCTGGACCACTGTCCTTGATCTTGGCAATAATACTTCATTTATGTTTGTTGTGTTTTTTTGTTGTGTTTTTTTGATCTAGTGGCCACCACTGTGTGTATTCCCATATCTATGGTCCGATGACCTACAGATTGGGTATCTAGAATCTAATTACACATGGTGATGGCTTGTTGAATTGATTTGTGGAACAAGAGGAACTTGGATTCTTCTTTTTTAAATCAATACTATTAAAGGATTGAACCTTTTTTCTTTATAACAATTTGGGGTTTTGCAACAGCTATTTCAGTTTCATATATCTAATAACTGATGGACTGAGTAATATTTCTGGATTGACATGAGGTTTATTATACTAATAGAAAATGTGCAATGCGCATTTAAAGAAAATTTGACCGGTGCAAAAGTATGGGCATCCTTATCAATTTGTTGATTTGAACACTCCTAACTACTTTTTACTGACTTACTACTGACCCATTTGATAGGTGCTCCATGGACAATGCTACCAGGTGTGTATCTTGTCAGATGTATGCATGCCTTGAGCAGCCGTTCGAGGGTGAATATGTCTGCACTCGATGCAAGCATGTTGCGTATTTGGAAGCCAAGGTAACTGATCTAAATAAGCAGCTTGCAACACTAAGGGGCATTGCAAACCTGGAGAGGAGTTTAGAGCTCACTGAGCTTTCTCTGGCTGGGGCCAGTGATATGGAGGAGGGTGGAAGTGGGGAAGATCAGGACCCAGAGGTAGGTAGCTGGGTAACAGTTAGAAGAAGAGGTAGGGGGAAAAGTGTCAGGGAGCCTAGTCCTGACCTGGCACAACCTAGTAAATATGCCTGTTTGGCTGATATTAGGAATGAAGGCCCTGGACTAGGGTCACTACAGCAGGATGTTGCTCCTAGCAACCAGGAAAACAACTGCTGTAGGAAGGAGGGAAATAGGAGTGCAGCAAAGCCCAGACAGATGTTGGTGGTAGGGGACTCTATAATTAGGCGGACAGACAGGGTCATCTGTCGCCGAGACCGTGAATGCCGAACAGTGTGTTGTCTGCCGGGTGCTCGGGTTCGGCATATTGTGGATCGGATAGACAGATTGCTGGGTGGGGCTGGGGAAAACCCAGCGGTCATGGTGCACATTGGTACTAATGACAAAGTTAGAGGCAGGTGGAAGGTCCTTAAAAATGATTACAGGGAACTAGGAGAGAAGCTGAAGTCCAGGACCTCCAAGGTGGTGTTTTCAGAAATACTACCGGTGCCACGAGCGTCACTAGAAAGACAGCGGGAGCTTAGGGAGATAAATATGTGGCTTAGAAATTGGTGCAGGAAGGAAGGGTTCGGGTTCATGGAGAACTGGGCCGACTTCTCAGTCGGCTACAGGCTCTACGGTAGGGACGGGCTGCACCTCAATGGGGAAGGTGCAGCTGTGCTGGGGGAGAAAATGGTCAGACGGATGGAGGAGCTTTTAAACTAGGATCGGGGGGGAGGGAGGGAAGTGGAGCAAATAAGGGGATAGATAGAGCAGATAGAGACAGGGAGACGGTAGGGGTCAATGAAGGATTAGGGGGGGATGGGACATACAAGGAACGTAGGGAGGCTAGGAGTAATAAAGGTGTTAATAGGATTAAATGTCTACTGGCAAATGCAAGAAGTCTTGCAAACAAAATGAATGAATTGGAGACTCTTATGTCAACCATGGATTATGATGTGGTGGGCATTACGGAAACCTGGCTGGATGAAAGCCATGACTGGGTGACAAACATACAGGGTTATAGTACATTTAGGAAGGACAGGAAAGGCCAAAAAGGTGGTGGGGTGTGTATATTTATCAAATCTAACCTAAAACCTGTGTTGTATGATGACATTGAAGGGAAAAGCAACAATGTAGAGTCAGTATGGGTAAATGTACATGGGGAGGGGAATAATGGAAAAATGCTAATTGGAGTTTGCTATAAGCCTCCAAACATACCTGAACAAATAGAGGGTGAAATGCTGGAACAAATTGAAAAGGCAGCTAATAATAATAATCGGGTTCTTATTATGGGGGATTTCAACTATCCAGACATACAGTGGGACATAGAATCTTCTGGTTCTGCTAAAAGCTGTAAGTTCTTATCTACCATTCAAGACCATTTCCTCTCTCAGATGGTAGGTGAACCGACCAGGGGAGATAATTTGCTAGATCTGGTCCTGTCAAATAGACCGGATACAATTTCAGATCTACAGGTCCGGGAGCACTTGGGCACCAGCGATCATAACATGGTAAGCTTCGACATAATATTCAATAGAACATTTCAAAGGGGGAATGCTAAAACCTGGAATTTTAGGAAAGCTGATTTCAACAAATTAAGGGAAGAGCTTAAATGTGTAGATTGGGACAGAGTCATGGTAACTGGGGATACCGAACATAAATGGGGTAAGTTTAAGGATATACTACTAGAGTCCTGTAAAAAACGTATACCCTCTGGTAATAAAATGTCCAGGAATAAAAAGAAACCACTATGGATAAATAAGACTGTACAAAGTATAATAAAACAAAAACAAAGGGCGTTTAAAATCTTAAAGGCTGAGAATACAGAAATAGCATTGCAGGAGTATAAAGATATCAATAGGCAATGCAAAAAAGAAATCAAACAAGCAAAACTAGCTACTGAAACAAAAATCGCCAATGACATTAAAATAAATCCCAAAATCTTTTATAAATACATTAATGCCAAAAGGAAAACAAAGGATAGTATCTGACCCTTAAAATATAATAACAAGTTAGTTATAGAGGACAAACAAAAGACTGAGATATTAAATAGGCATTTCTCATCTGTATTCACCAAGGAACTGACTGTACCAGGGATCATTCAACAAGTGAAAAATCAAAGTCCACCACCCGATATAATTAATTTAACACAAGATGAAGTACGCCTACGTCTGAGTAAATTAAACATTGACAAATCCCCAGGGCCAGATGGCATTCATCCACGAATATTGAGGGAATTGAGCTCCGTAATCGACAGACCGCTGTATCTCATCTTTTTAGACTCACTTGTAACAGGGTTGGTGCCTCAGGATTGGAGGATTGCTGATGTGGTACCGATATTTAAGAAAGGTAAGAGGGTAGATCCAGGCAACTACCGTCCAGTAAGCCTGACATCAGTAGTATGCAAAGTTTTTGAGGGCATTTTAAGGGATGACATGCAAAAATATATTGCAGAAAATAATATGATAACTGACAAACAGCATGGATTCATGAAAGATAAGTCGTGTCTAACCAACCTGTTGGGGTTCTATGAGGGGGTAAGTGCAAACCTGGATATTGGTAATGCAGCTGATGTGATTTATTTGGACTTTGCAAAGGCATTTGATACTGTACCACATAATAGCCTTATACTAAAGCTCCAGAAGCAAGGACTAGGGGACACAATATGCAACTGGGTAAGGAATTGGCTAAAAGATAGGAAACAAAGAGTAGTCATAAATGGTACATTCTCTAAATGGGCTATAGTCAGCAGTGGGGTGCCGCAGGGATCTGTGCTTGGACCGATTCTTTTTACTCTCTTTATTAATGACCTTGTGGATGGGATTGATAGTACAGTGTCAGTCTTTGCCGATGACACCAAACTATGTAGGATATTAAAAACTGACCTGGATAGTACAATATTACAAAAAGATCTGGATAAGATGTCAGAATGGGCAGATACTTGGCAAATGAGATTTAATGTTGATAAATGTAAAGTAATGCACCTAGGACGGAGTAATCCTATAGCTGCGTATACATTAAATGGAAGTAAACTCGGGACTACAGAACAGGAGAAGGACTTGGGTATTCTCAGTACAAATAAGCTGAGCAGCAGCACTCAATGCCAAGCAGCAGCTGCAAAAGCAAACAAGATTCTAGGGTGTATAAAAAGAGAGATTAGATCCCGTGATCCCAACGTATTGTTACCCCTCTATAAATCACTTGTAAGGCCACATCTGGAATACGGGATCCAGTTTTGGGCTCCACATTTTAAAAAGGACATTCAGAAGTTAGAGTCAGTTCAAAGGCGGGCAACTAGACTATTACAAGGAATGGAAGGCCTCCCATATGATGGCAGATTGAAAAAGTTAGATATGTTTAGCTTAGAAAAAAGACGTCTCAGAGGAGATCTCATTTATATGTATAAATACATGTGTGGTCAATATAAAGGACTGGCACATGACTTATTTCTTCCGAAAACAATACTAAGGACCAGGGGGCACTCACTGCGAGTGGAAGAAAAGCGATTCCGACACCTAAATAGGAAAGGGTTCTTTACAGTTAGAGCAGTCAGACTGTGGAATGCCCTACCACAAGAGGTAGTAATGGCAGATACTATAACAGCTTTTAAAAAAAGGCTGGATGATTTCCTCAGTACACAAAAAATTGTTGGTTATAAATGACTTAAGGCCCCGTCACACTAAGCAACATCGCTAGCAACATCGCTGGTAACGAACAACTTTTGTGATGTTGCTAGCGATGTTGCTGTGTGTGACATCCAGCAACAACCTGGCCCCTGCTGTGAGGTCGTTGGTTGTTGCTGAATGTCCTGGGCCATTTTTTAGTTGTTGCTGTCCTGCTGTGAAGCACAGATCGCTGTGTGTGACAGCGAGACAGCAACAACTAATGTGCAGTGAGCAGGGAGCCAGCTTCTGCTGAGGCTGGTAACTAATGTAAACATCGGGTAACCAAGAAGCCCTGTCCTTGGTTACCCGATATTTACCTTTGATACCAGCCTCCTCCGCTCTCACTGCCTGTGCTGCCGGCTCCTGCTCTGTGCACAGATAGCTGCAGCACACATCAGGCAATTAACCCGATGTGTGCTGTAACTAGGAGAGCAAGGAGCCAGCGCTCAGTGTGCGCTGCTCCCTGCTCTGTGCACATTTAGCTGCAGCACACATCGGGTTAATTAACCTGATGTGTGCTGTAACTAGGAGACTGGGGGCTGGTCACTGGTTGCTGGTGAGCTCACCAGCAACTCGTGTAGCCACGCTCCAGCGATCCCTGCCAGGTCAGGTTGCTGGTGGGATCGCTGGAGCGTCGCAGTGTGACAGCTCACCAGCAACCTCCTAGCAACTTACCAGCGATCCCTATCGTTGTTGGGATCGCTGGTAAGTTGCTTAGTGTGACTGGACCTTTAGTGACTAAATGTAGAACTGGTGGAGGAAGGTTGAACTAGATGGACCTAGGTCTTTTTTCAACCTAAGTAACTATGTAACTATGTAACTAAAGCACTAAATTGGTTTTGTAACCTCATTGAGCTTTGAACTTCATAGGCAGGTGTATCCAATCATGAGAAAGGGTATTTAAGGTGTCCACTTGCAAGTTGTTCTCCTATTTGAATCTCCTATGAAGAGTGGCATCAGAGGCTCCTCAAAACAACTCTCAAATGATCTGAAAACAAAGATTATTCAACATAGTTGTTCAGGGGAAGGATACAAAATGTTGTCTCAGAGATTTAATCTGTCAGTTTCCACTGTGAGGAACATAGTAAGGAAATGGAAGAACACAAGTACAGTTCTTGTTAAGCCCAGAAGTGGCAGGCCAAGAAAAATATCAGAAAGGCAGAGAAGAAGAATGATGAGAATAGTCAAGGACAATCCACAGACCACCTTCAAAGACCTGCAGCAGCATCTTGCTGCAGATGGTGTCAATGTGCATCGGTCAACAATACAGTGCTTGTTGCACAAGGAGAAGCTGTATGGGAGAGTGATGCGAAATAAGCCGTTTCTGCAAGCACGCCACAAACAGAGTCGCCTGAGGTATGCAAAAGCACATTTGGACAAGCCAGTTACATTTTGGAAGAAGGTCCTGTGGACTGATGAAACAAAGATTGAGTTGTTTGGTCATACAAAAAGGCATTATGCATGGAGGCAAAAAAACACGGCATTCCAAGAAAAGCACTTGCTACCCACAGTAAAATTTGGTGGAGGTGCCATCATGCTTTGGAGCTGTGTGGCCAATGTCGGCACCGGGAATCTTGTTAAAGTTGAGGGTCACATGGATTCAACTCAGTATCAGCAGATTCTTGACAATAATGTGCAAGAATCAGTGACGAAGTTGAAGTTATGCAGGGGATGGATATTTCAGCAAGACAATGATCCAAAACACCGCTCCAAATCTACCCAGGCATTCATGCAGAGGAACAATTACAATGTTCTGGCATGGCCATCCCAGTCCCCAGACCTGAATATCATTGAACATCTGTGGGATGATTTGAAGCGTGCTATCCATGCTCGGTGACCATCAAACGTAACTGAACTGGACTTGTTTTGTAAACAGGAATGATCAAATATACCTTCATCCAGGATCCAGGAACTCATTAAAAGCTACAGGAAGCGATTAGAGGCTGTTGTTATTTTTGCAAAAGGAGGATCTACAAAATATTAATGTCACTTTTATGTTGAGGTGCCCATACTTTTGCACCAGTCAAATTTTGTTTAAATGCGGATTGCACATTTTCTGTTAGTACAATAAACCTCATTTCAATCCATAAATATTACTCAGTCCATCAGTTATTAGATATATGAAACTGAAATAGCTGTTGCAAAAACCCAAATTGTTATAAAGAAAAAAGATTAACATTAATAGGGGTGCCCAAACTTTTTCATATGACTGTATATAACATTTCGAGACTGTAGATTTCCATCATGAACTTCACGAAAATGTTTGGACAGCATCGATTAAGACTTGGCAGCAGTATTGGAGATAGGTGAGGATCCCGAAATATGTTCACTTAACCTCTTCCTTAAGTGCGAATCGTACACCCCACATAATATTTTTTACATATTGTACAAATAACTAGATAAATCAAGAGTGCTTGAACAATTAACAAAACTTTTGATATTGTATGAAACACCTTCATTATTATTAAACTGTTTTGACTTTACCATGTACTTGCATAAATTACATGTAGACAAACCACACTTATAAGAGCCTACTGTATGCAACGAAGTATATTTAATTTCATTACTCACCAACATACTAGGAGACACATAATTGGCTAGACTTCTAGATTTATATATATATATTTTTGATGCAGATTTTTTTTCTCTTTTGGCATATAATGCAAATATTTATTGTAAAAATGATCGTATATTACATTGAGTCTGCATTTAGATATGAAACTGGGGATGTGTACATTTACATTTGACAGAACTTGGAGTGACATGACCATATACTATGTATGTTTTTGCTTTCTATCCACACTGTTTTAACCCCTTAGTGATGGAGCTAATTTTCACCTTAATGACCAGACCAAATTTTGCAATTCTGACCAATGTCACTTTATGAGGTTATAACTTTGGAATGCATCAACGGATCCCAGTCATTCTGAGATTTTTTTTGTTACATATTGGGCTTCATGTTAGTACTAAATTTTGGACAATATTTTTTGTGTTTATTTATGAAAAAAAATGAATTTTGGCGAACATTTTGAAAATTTAGCGATTTTCAACTTTTTAATTTTTATACCGTTAAACCAGAGAACTCTGTGACACAAAATAGTTAATAAATAACATTTCCCACATCTCTACTTTACATCGACGCAATTTTAGAAACAAATTTTTTTGGGGTTTGGAAGTTAGAAGGGTTCAAAGGTCATCAGCATTTTCCCAGTTTGTCAACAAAATTTACAAAATCTTTTTTTAGGGATCACATCACATTTGAAGTGACTTTGGGGGGGCCTAGGTGACAGATAATACCCAAAAGTGACCCCATTCTAAAACTGCACCCCTCAATGTACTCAAAATCACATCCAAGAAGTTTATTAACCCTTCAGGTGCTTCACAGGAACTAAAGCAATGTGGAGTGAAAAATAATATATATCTAATATATAAAGCTGAATGTGTGTATGTATGTATGTATGTGTGTATGTCCGGGATTGGCATCTGCACCGTTGCAGCTACAGCCACAAAATTTTGCACACTCACACGTCTGGACCTCAAGAGCGTCATAGGCTATGTTGTGATGCGAAATTTTAACCCCGCACGTTCTAATTTACTAATCAATTTTGGCCCTATCTACATAATGGGGAAAAAGTGAAACGAAAAGTGTATCCGCACCGTCGCATTTACAATCACGAAATTTTGCACAGACAACTCATGTGACCCAGGGAACGTCGTAGACTATGCTTTGACAGGAAAATTTAACCCCGCGCTTTACAGTTACTCTACAAAAAACATGCCTCCATTAAAGTAAATGGAGCCTGGAACTACAGGTTATTAGTAGGAGCTGTGATTGGTTGCTATAGGAACAAAAGACATTCATAGTATAAGAAGCTTATATGTGTGGTAATAAGATGTCGGTGGGGAGACGGATAGAGAGAGACAGACAGAGAGACAGACAGGGAAAGAGACAGAGAGATAGAGACAGACAGGGAAAGAGACAAACAGAGACAGACGGTGAAAGAAACAGACGGTGAAAGAGACAGACAGAGACAGACCTGGAAAGAGACAGACCTGGAAAGAGACAGACAGAGACAGAGCTGGAAAGAGACTGACCTGGAAAGAGACATACCTGGAAAGTGACAGATGGAGAAAGAGGCAGATGGGGAAAGAGACAGATGGGGAAAGAGACGGACAGAGACAGACAGACAGGGAAGGAGGAAACAGCCAGAGAGACAGACAAAGATAGATGGGGAAAGACACAGAACTTGATAGAGACAGACAGGGAAAGAGACAGAGAAATAGAGACAGAGAAGGAAAGAGACAGATGCAGACAGGGAAAGAGACAGACAGGAAAAGACACAGACAAAGAGACGGGGAGACAGATGGGGAAAGAGACAGACCTGGGAAAGAGACAAACCTAGAAAGAGACAGATGGGGAAAGAAACAGAGAGATAGAGACAGACAAAAAAAGAGACAGACAGAGACAGGCAGATGGGGAAAGAGACAGACCTGGAAAGAGACAGACGGAGCACATTACTTGGCCAATTTAGTTAAATCTGTGTGGAATATCTGTGGTGTTGAAATATATGTTGTGAAATGCTTCTATTAGCTTAGTTTTTGCCTTTTAATAATTACATTTCTATTTGTTTTGTGGTTTTTGTGTGCAGAATAAATTTTTGTTAACACATTCTCTTTTGTTAACAAAAGTTATGAACCCGGGTGAAGCTGGGTAGTACAGCTAGTATATATACATATATATATATATATATATATATATATATATATATATATATATATATATATATATATATATATATATAAAATTACCTAAACATTTTGCTCTAGCCCCAATTTATTCACTTTTAAAAGAAGTAACACAACAAAATGGAACACACGATTTATTCCCCAGTTTCTCCTGAGCGCGCTGCTACCCCACATGTGGTCATAAACCTCTGTTTAGACAAATGGGAGGGCTTCGAACAGTAGGAACAATATTTGAATTTTGGAAAGCAAATTTGGCTAAAAAAGATTTTGGGACCATGTTGAATTTTTAGGGCCCCTAAGGTACCTAGACAGCATAAACCCCCCAACAACTGACCCAATTTTGGAAACTAGACCCCTCAAGGAAACTATTTAGATGTTTGGTGAGAACTTTGAACTCTTGGGGGTTTCACGGAATTTTGTAATGATGAGCCGTGAAAATAAAAAAAAATATTTTTTACCACAAAATTGTTACTTCAACCAAGTACCTTTTTTTCACAACGGTATCAGGAAAAAATGCACCATAAAATGTATTGTGCAATTTCTCCTGAGTTCGCCGATACCTCATATGTTCTGGAAATCAATTGGGTGCAAGGCAGGGCTCGGAAAGGAAGGAGCGCCATTTGACTGCAAAATTGGCTGGAATCATTAGCGAATGCCATGTTGCATTTGAAGAGCCCTTGCAGTGCCTAAACAGTGGAGCTTCCCCACAAAAGACCCCATTCTGGAAACTAAACCTCTCAAGGATTTTATTTATGGCTATAGTGAACATTTTGAACCCACAGTTACTTCACATAATTTGATAATCTTAAGTCCCTGTCACACACAGAGATAAATCTTTGGCAGATCTGTGGTTGCAGTGAAATCATGAACATAGTGTTCCATTTGTACACAGCCACAAACCTGCCACTGATTGTCCACAATTTCACTGCAACCACAGATCTGCCGCAGATTTATCTCTGTGTGTGACAGGGCCTTTAGGTCGTCACATTGAACATTTTTATTTTTTTCACAAAAATGTTGCTTTAGCACCAAATTTCTCACTTTTTCAAGAGGAAACACCAAAAAGTGGACCACACAGTTTGTTATTCAATTTCTTATGAGCGCAGCGATACCCCACATGTGGCCAAAAACCTCTGTTTGGACAAACGGGAGGGCTTGGAATGGAAGGAGCACCATTTGAATTTTGGAAAAGCTGAAATAAATTGCGGGCACTATGTTGCATTTGCAGGACCCCAATTTGGAAATTAGACCCCTCAAAGATTTTATTCAAGGGTATAGTGAGCGTTTTGAACCTCCAGGGGCATCACAAAAATGTTGCTCTAGCATCAAATTTATCACTTTTAGGCTATGTGCCCATGACCAGGCGACACTGAGTCTGCAGAGTTGTGTGAGTGTTGTCCACGGAAGAACGCAGCTGCCCATGACTACGATCCAGGTTTAGGCTGCTGCTGGCCTTAGCTCTATTCTCTCCGTAGGGAACACTCATCTCCGCAGCATAAAATGACATGCTGCAGCGCATGTCAGTTTATGCTGGGGAGAAAATAAGCACAGTGGGCACGGGATTGCTAAAAATACTTCCACTGCGCTTCTACTGTACAATGCAGCGTTATGGATGCAGCGAAAACACAGCGTGAAAAACGCTTGAAACCCTAATCGTGGGCACACAGCCTAAAAAGCTAGGTAGGATGGACGGATAGATAGACATACAGACAGATCTCAAACACATATACAGTGCCTACAAGTAGTATTCAACCCCCTGCAGATTTAGCTGGTTTGATAAGATGCAAATAAGTTAGAGCCTGCAAACTTCAAACAAGAGCAGGATTTATTAACAGATGCATAAATCTTACAAACCAACAAGTTATGTTGTTCAGTTAAATTTTAATACATTTTCAACATAAAAGTGTGGGTCAATTATTATTCAACCCCTAGGTTTAATATTTTGTAGAATAACCCTTGTTTGCAATTACAGCTAATAATCGTCTTTTATAAGACCTGATCAGGCCGGCATAGGTCTCTGGAGTTATCTTGGCCCACTCCTCCATGCAGATCTTCTCCAAGTTATCTAGGTTCTTTGGGTGTCTCATGTGGACTTTAATCTTGAGCTCCTTCCACAAGTTTCAATTGGGTTAAGGTCAGGAGACTGACTAGGCCACTGCAACACCTTGATTTTTTCCCTCTTGAACCAGGCCTTGGTTTTCTTGGCTGTATGCTTCGGGTCGTTGTCTTGTTGGAAGATGAAATGACGACCCATCTTAAGATCCTTGATGGAGGAGCGGAGGTTCTTGGCCAAAATCTCTAGGTAGGCCGTGCTATCCATCTTCCCATGGATGCAGACCAGATGGCCAGGCCTCTTCGCTGAGAAACAGCCCCACAGCATGATGCTGCCACCACCATGCTTGACTGTAGGGATGATATTCTTGGGGTCGTATGCAGTGCCATCCAGTCTCCAAACGTCACGTGTGTGGTTGGCACCAAAGATCTCGATCTTGGTCTCATCAGACCAGAGAACCTTGAACCAGTCTGTCTCAGAGTCCTCCAAGTGATCATGAGCAAACTGTAGACGAGCGTTGACATGACACTTTGAAAGTAAAGGTACCTTACGGGCTCGTCTGGAACGGAGACCATTGTGGTGGAGTACGTTACTTATGGTATTGACTGAAACCAATGTCCCCACTGCCATGAGATCTTCCCGGAGCTCCTTCTTTGTTGTCTTTGGGTTAGCCTTGACTCTTCGGACAAGCCTGGCCTCGGCATGGGTGGAAACTTTCAAAGGCTGTCCAGGCCGTGGAAGGCTAAAGGAGTTCCATAAGCCTTCCACTTCCGGATGATGCTCCCAACAGTGGAGACAGGTAGGCCCAACTCCTTGGAAAGGGTTTTGTACCCCTTGCCAGCCTTGTGACCCTCCACGATCTTGTCTCTGATGGCCTTGGAATGCTCCTTTGTCTTTCCCATGTTGACCAAGTATGAGTGCTGTTCACAAGTTTGGGGAGGGTCTTAATTAGTCAGAAAAGGCTGGAAAAAGAGATAATTAATCCAAACATGTGAAGCTCATTGTTCTTTGTGCCTGAAATACTTCTTAATACTTTAGGGGAACCAAACAGAATTCTTGTGGTTTGAGGGGTTGAATAATAAATGACCCTCTGAATAAACTTTTCACAATTTAAAAAAAAAAATAAAAAAAGAAATAACATTCTTTTTTGCTGCAGTGCATTTCACATTTCCAGGCTGATCTACAGTCCAAATGTCTCAATGCCAAGTTAATTCCGAATGTGTAAACCTGCTAAATCTGCAGGGGGTTAAATACTACTTGTAGGCACTGTATAATGTCCCACCCCCCCCTACATATTCTAAGCTGGCACCCTTTAGTGACTTTCATGTGGCCCTAAAGGGTACATAGCCTTATATGTAGCCAAAAAATAAATAATTAAAAAAAAAAATGACGTGGGATCCTCCCATTTTTGATAGCCAGCTAGGGTAAAGCAGACGGCTGCTGCCTGCAAACCACAGCTGGCAGCTTTACCTTGGTTGATGATCCAATTTGGAGGGCACCGCAGACTCTGTTTTTATAATTATTTATAAATAAATAATGAAAAAAAAAAGTGGGTTCCCGCCAAATTGGTTCACCAGCCAAGGTAAAGCGGACAGCTGTGGTCTGGTATTCTCAGGGTGGGAAGGTCCATAATTATTGGCCCTTCCCAGCCTAAAAATAGCAGGCCGCAGCCGCCCCAGAAGTGCCGCATCCATTAGATGCGCCAATCCTGGTGCTTTGCCCCAGCTCATCCCATTGCCCTGGTGCGGTGGTAAACAGGGTAATAAATGGGGTTGATACCAGATGTGTAATGTCACCTGGCATCAAGACCAGCAGTTCGTGAATGGTGATGTCACGGCGTCTATCAGATACCTGACATCACCAACTGTCAGTAATAAAAAAAAAAAAAAAAAAGATGTTAAAAAAAAATTTATTTGAAGAAACACTCTCCAAAACATTCCCTCTGTCACCAATTTAAAAAAATTGGGTCCCTGTAATCCATTTTGGAGGTCCCACGACGACTCTGGACCTTCTAGAATATGGGGGGCACGCTCAGAGAACGTATCCCCCATTTTCTAGGAGTGAAGACCCTCCATGTGAGGAGTGTGGGTGCAAAGAATCTGCACCTCCTCGCCCCAGGTGCACAGCAGCAGACTGCATGCAGCCAGCACAGCTCTCAAAGCAGGAAGCTGAGCAGACAGCCGCTCTCTGCGCATGCGCCAGCGTTTAATCTTGAAGAAGGAAGGATCGCGGGAGATTAACGCTCCGCCAGGTACAGGGGACATGGGGGACACCAGGGAACACCGGAGGGTATGGGGGGTGACTTAGCTGGACCCGAGGATGACTTTTCTGTCGCATGTGTCATGGTACATGTGACAGAAATTAGAGGAAGAGGGTGAATATGAGTGGCGCGCTGGTGTGTGCGCCGTCACCTTGGATTATCGGGAGGGGGTTGGGGGTCGGGGGGGCTCCGGGGGACCGGGGAAGGAGATTTATCTCCAATCTGACATGTTTGATTATGCCAGGTGAGAGATAAATAATTTATCGGCGCTGTCATTTACTGTAACGTGATCATCGGTATACAGTGTATACCAGTGATCATGTGTACGGGGACCGGGAAAACCGGCCTGAATCATAATCTCCAGGGTCTCAGCTACCCCCGGTAGCTGAAATCCCGGAGATTTTCCGTCGCTGCGGGGCGCTACAGTCTTTTTTTGGCATGACGTCTCAATGCGTCGGTACAGAACAAGTACCCTGAAATTCCGACGTTTTGAGACGTTAGACAGTTGTTATGGAGTTAATACTATGTATCATTGCTTTTTTTCCTCCCTTTTATAAGTGAGCTAAGTTTGTAACAAATGTTTTCACTTGGACATTGAGTCATGTTCATGCTTTCTCTTATAAAATCAGTATTGATTCATGTCCATGCCACCTATGAGTAAGGACCATGCTCTAGGGTCTGAAACATGTCAGGTGCTGACTATGTCTTTTTTTAACTTTTATGTATTTTTTAAAATGAAAATCTAAATATCACCTTCCTGGTTGGAGTTCTGATAAGGTGCTGGATGTTTTTTTCATTTTTCCTATTTTTGATAGCCAGCCAAGGTCAAGCACCAGCTGAGGGTTGCAGCCCATATTTGTCTGCTCTGGTTATCAAAAGCTAAGGGGGAGGTCCACGTAATTTTTAAAAAAAAATTTCATCTTTATTATTCACCGCCATCGTCTTCATGTAAATTAAACAAACTTTATTAGTATTTGAATAGTATGCAAACTCATGAAAGTTCATGTTCAAGTTCAAGCCCGGACACCCAGTATCTGATGCGAACCCGAACTTTACCATTCTGGTTCCCTTATCCCTAGTCACAAGGCATACAAAGTCGACTCCTTTAAAACTTACATGCTCCAAAATAGTTGTACAACTCACCTTAAGCCATGCCCTCATCACAGTGAAGTGAAAGGAAGACTCCCAAAACTCCCCCAAGAGCCTGACATCATACCTACTACTGCGGACAATCCTGCTCAGCACTGCTCGGTGTTCGATCGAACATCTCAATACTCAATTGAGTATTCTGGTACTTGGGCGACATGCTCAAATCCCCCCCCCCCCGCGTGTTCTGCTGCTTTTTTTCAGCCACTAGACATGGGGGATTGCCTGCCAATCATGGTAATGACGCCAATCTTGCTTCACTGTGCCCGAAAACAATGTTGAGACAAGGCAGAAATTCTGCTAGAGAAGGGATAGTGTGTTATAGTGGTACAGCATTAATCCCTTGACTCCTGGATGATTTTCCGTTTTCTATTTTTCTCCCCTTTTTCCGAGAGCCGTAACTTTTTTGTTTTTCTGTAAATCTTGCCATATAAGGGTTTATTGTTTGTGGGACGAGTTGTACTTTTGAATAAAACCATTAGTTTTACCATATAGTGTACAGGAAAACGCAAAAAAATTCCAAGTGCGAAAAAATTGCATTATTATAAATACTTACAGTACATTATAATAAATACTTACAATGCATGACCTTTGGCTTCATAAGATGATTATTTTTATTAACTAGCAAAATTTAAAGACTTCTCATTTTTTGTGTTCCCATTTACTGCGATCCGTAGTGTTCTCATTTTTCGGGATCTATGGGGTAGCCATGGCTTATTTTTGCGTTTCGAGCTGGCATTTTTAACGGTACCATTTTTGCGCAGATGTTAAGTTTTGATCGCCTGTTATCGCATCTTGCGCAAAATATGCGGCAACCAAAAAACGTAATTTTGGCGTAATTACACCATTTACGGATCAGATTAATTTTATATTTCAATAGATGGACATTTCTGAATGCGGCGATACTAAATGTGTGTATATTTTTTTAACCCGTTAATTTACAATAGGTCGAATTGGGGGTGATTTGAACTTTTAGGGTTTTTTTTAAATTTTTTTTTTTACTTTTCTTTTATTTTACTGGTCCCCCTAGGGGACTGTAATAGGGTGTCTAGTACCCTATCGTTCCCAGGCTGATGTGGTGACCAAGAGTACTGCAACTGTAAATGTTTGTGTTGTGATTAAGGTACTGTGTTTTTCTGATGTGTTTTGCTGCATTCTATTTGCTGCATCAGTTCTTTTGTGTAACGTATTCGGCTGTGCCACTAGGTGTCACTAGGTCCCTTTGCATGAGGTTATATTGAGGGAGTGGCAGGAGCTAAGTGAGTGGAGGAGGGTCCCCAGCACAGGAAAAGATATAGGATAAGGAACTTCCTGTTACAAGGCAGATAGGGAAATACTGGTGTAGTGTTAAGAACAAAGAAAGAGAGGTCCAGGAGGGTCAGAAGAGCAGAGTGGAGTGTATATGGTTGAGGTGACAGAAGCTAAAGAGAGACAAGTCAGAAAGAGAAAGAAGAGAGAGAAGAAAAGATACCTCAAGGGGGCTCGACTGCAGTGGAGTGTAAGTCCAGTGTCTCATGGAGATGTAAAAGGAGAAGTTGGGGCGCCCCTACCTTAGGCTGGCACCTGCTAGTACGTCAGGGAATGCAGTCGCAGTGGGAGGGCATCAGGAGAGTCTGTCTGTCCAGCACGCCAGGCGGCAAAACCTGCCTCCATGTTGAAGGAGTGGGTCCAAAACGGCAAAATAAGCCACCCCATAGCGGCTGTCCCTGCAGAGCCGAACCAGGTACAGAAGTTGATGTGTTTGAGTAATGATGATGATGTCTCTGTTCTGGGAAAATGGAAAATGACTTTTAAGCATCTGTTCTACCCAGTGGTCATCTCTTTACTGAGCATATGGGGCACAAAGCCAAGGGAAGTGAATGGGAGCCGGAGAAGCTGGCTGAAGATGTACAAGAGCAGCAGGTACCACGTCCACACCACCTGCCACCCAGACCCTCTCCCCCCCAAGAATAAAAGAAAGGCCATAATACATTAATAGACCCTGAGGATACACAAAGTGGTGTTCCCCAGGAAGGTACAAACTTCAAGAAGCATATTCAAGTACAGGAGGACTGGATCATGTACCAATATGAATGATTCAATGACAAAGATATTGTGTATCAAAAGATATATATATTTATTACAAAACACAGATGGTATAAGAGATGGATGTAGCAGTTAATGATTATAAAAACCCTAAAGATTAACAACAGGAATAAAATTCAGGTACAAAAAGTACACCCCCTTCAGCCATAAGGACTCATAGTAGAAAGCAAAAAACCACAATGTTAGGTGGAAAAAGTCTCCTGTTGGTCAATAGAAAAGTATATAAGCATGTGCAATTATAAGACCACAGGGGAGCTGCAAAAAGGTTAGAGCAAAAGCACAACAATAGAAAAATATCTCTCAAGTAAAAGGTGATCCAGGCTGGAAACACCTGTTAGAATGTGCAGGGCTCGGAATATTACCTCAGTGGTGGTATGAGTCAGGATGGATGGAAGGGGGGAACCCTCAACGACAGTTTTGCTATGAGCGCTTTTTCCCAGGGGTGGATGTGGCAGACGTGCAGCAGACACAGATCTTATAAGGCTAGCACATGTATGCCAAATTGCTAGTGATTGCGGACACTATGGCCCATCCTCCTGTCGCCAAGGCCGAGCGGCAGAAGAAGAGATGGCGCTACCATGAGTGGCGCATGTGTGAGAGCCGGGGCGCGTCACCATGGCTCCCAAGCATGCGCACAAGGCCAGGGAGCAGAGTCTCCCCGCCGCTCAGCCGTCAGCAGGCCGGGACGTGCGCGCAGTCGCAATAAGGAATCTCCCCAGGTAAATATAACAAGAGAAAAACATTACATAAGTCAGGAAACCACAAAAAAATTTTTTACAAAATGCCAAAAGAAAAATTGTGTGGGACCATGAAAGTTGAAAGTTTTTTTAAATATACAGAGAGCAAAGATATACTGTAAATTGAATATATGGGTATACATTTATATAAAACGGTTATAGAGAATTTCCATTGTTCAAACGGTGATGTGGTGAGAAATGGAAAGTAGTCCCATAATTGAGAAAGATGATCAACTCGAAATGGTCCACATCGATCACATAAAAGAGAGTCACATAAAAGGGAAACAACACCTGTATATGAAAAAAAGCAAAGAAATCGCAGAAAAAAAGAGAGAAGAATAAGATTAGTGACACATCTAACACACCATTAAAAATATATATGAATAAAATAAAGAAGACAAAAATAGGCAGGCAACACTCCACAGATTTTTTAATTACTTGACCTTTATTGGTCACATAGATGCATAGTGACGTTTCGGTTCTCTCTTGAACCTTCTTCTGACAATGTGGTTACAAAAATGTGAGGTTTTTATAGTGACTCATTTACATATTGCTTATCAAACATAATTATACCAAAATGCTTCAATATCATAAAAAAATGTATACATACATTGTGCAAATTGCTATGAGTACATACAACATTACATCATCCAAAATTGACAGTTCATCAGGTGCTTATATATAAAGTACTTTTCGTGCATGTGCAAAATTTCATAATTACATCATTAAATCAACTTTACATCATTAAATCAACAAACTGAAAGTTTGTTGTCATGATGGGTGAGCAGTTTTAAGATGAATCAATTTTTCAGCTGTGCAATGATTGTTGATTTAATGATGTAATTATGAAATTTTGCACAATGCACAAAAAGCACTTTACATATAAGCACAGGATGCACTGTCAATTTTGGATGATGTAATGCTTTATGTACTCATAGCAATTTGCACAGTGTATGTATACACATTTGATAAGCAATATGTAAATGAGTCACTATAAAAACCTCACATTTTTGTAACCACATTGTCAGAAGAAGGCTCAAGTGAGAACCGAAACGTCACTATAAAGATCAAGTAAATAAAAAATCTGTGGAGTGCTGCCTGCCAATTTTTTGTCTTTTTCATGGATGGTTATCTGAAGAAACCGCAAGGTGGGAATATTGCACCCTAAAAAGTTGTTTTTTTGTGCTGCTTCAATTTATTCTTTTTGGAATAAAATAAAGGATAAGTTGGAATTGTGTGCAAGCAGATATGCACAAATGCATGCACACAAGTGCAAAAATTGAAACCAGATAAAGAGACACCTTCATAATATAGATACAAGGATAAGTGTGATAAATCAAATCACACATGGCGGAAAGGTGAATAGCACAAGAGGGGCAAGGATCATCAAGGGTCTCACAAAAATGGGGCGTAACTTACCACCTCATTGAGGCCCATACCAACCAGAGTGTTCAGAACAACTATCCATTTGGACTCACATTGTGCGAGGATTTTATGAAGGTTACCCCCACGGATCACCCCATGGACAGCATCTATACCCTGGATCTGGAGATGTTTGGGATTACATTTATGATGGGCCTTAAAATGCCAGGGTAGGGTTTTAAGCAGCGTGACATCCTCCACCGATCCTGCTGCAATGATATCCCTTATGTGCTTTCTGACCCATACGTGGAGCTCCTGGGAAGTGAGACCCATGTAGATCAGGGAGCACGGGCAGGTGGCATAATATACTACATGTGTACTACTACTGCAGGAAATGTACTGGTCGATGAAGAAGGTCCTGCTGCTGTCGGAGGAGGAAAATGAAGTGGTTCTCAATGTGTTACTACAGGCTAAACAATGGCTGTAGGGAAAACATCCCATAGTGGGGACACTGGACCCAAAGAAGTTAAGCCAAGGGGGAACATAATGACTCTTAACAAGAAGATCCCCGAGATTCCTAGCTCTCCTCGCTGTCATGAGTGGCCTCCTGGGCAAAACCTCGTCCAGTGTAGGATCAGTAAGAAGTACAGGCCAGTGTTTGCCCAGTGATGCCCCTCATCGTGTCCCATTCGTGATTATATGTGGAAATGAAATGTACATGATTGTCAAGGTCAGGTTGACGTAGAGTGTATTGAAGCAGATGGCTTCTGGGGGTATTTTTGGAGGGAAGGTAACCCCTCTTAACGCACCTGTTACTGTACCCCCTTGCTCTAAACCTGCATCAAAGATCCGACGATTGGGACTCAAAGGTGGTAGTAGAAGTGCAGATCCGCTTCATTCTCAGGAACTGTCCAGTTGGAATGACGCGTATAGTAGAAGCAGTATGACCTGATGATGCATGTAGGAGGGCATTGACTGACGAGTCCTTGTGGTACACATCGGTCTGAATGCATCCCACATCGTCAACCGTGATCTTAATATCCAGAAAGTCTAAACTAGACCTGCTGGATCTGTAAGTAAGTTTGATATTCAGAGAGTTGTGATTAAGATCACTCATAAAATGATCGAGCTGCTCAGATGTGCCTTGCCGAAAAATAAAAATGTCATCTATGTAGCGGAGTCAACACTGCACATGGGCGCTAGCCCGGGAGCTCCTGTCACCAAACACCAACCTCTCCCAGTAACCCAGGAAGAAGTTGTCATAAGTGGGCGCGGAGGCCGCGCCCATCGTAGTGCCACGCCACTGTATATAAAAGATGTCTGTAAAAACAAAAAATTATGGGTCAGGACAAATCTGAGCAGCTCGAGAATCAGGTCATTCAAGGTGCCATTGCAACCGGAGGTTCCAAAAAAGAAACATACTGCTTCCAGACCATCTTGATGTCTGAGTGTCTCAACGTCGGCACAGACCATCAGCATGTCATCATCCATAAAGACGCGCTCAAGCCGTTTGAGGATGGCAAACACTCAACCAAAGGTTTTAGATAAAAATCAATAAATTTGCCGATGGGATCGCATAATCCCCCTTATACCAAACACTATCGGACGCTACGGTGGGTTGAGGGCGTCTTTATGGATTTTCGGTAATAAGTAAAACATTAGGATACGTGGAAAGCTGGTGAGCATGCCCTTGATCATCTTCTTGTCAATAATCCCACGTTCATGGGCGTGAAGAAAAATCTTTTTGAATTAAAGGGAAAAGGAGGTAAACGGACTACAAGGCAAATGAGA
The DNA here is from genome assembly GCF_048569485.1 of Anomaloglossus baeobatrachus. NCBI lineage: Eukaryota > Metazoa > Chordata > Amphibia > Anura > Aromobatidae > Anomaloglossus > Anomaloglossus baeobatrachus. The sequence continues at coordinate 445,550,753 of NC_134356.1, forward strand.
ATATGTATTCTTGTCTCTACGTTGTTTGAAAACTTCTCTTTCTTACTTCTTAACAGGCCAGATCATGATGTTTCCCTCCTTGTCCGCTGCCTTGATAAGAACATCATCAAATTTTTGTAGTTGTGTAACTCCTGACCTCTGGCGATGGGTTAGGTTGTCCAATCGTCGCCGAGGAGATAATTGTTTGAGGTCCTCAGTCACCAACCTTGTAAAGATATTAACAGCAGGGCACAAGGACAAAGGGGGAAACCTCGTTGCTCTGGGTAGTAGGAAGGTAGGAAACACACCTGTTGAAGGGTTCTATTCTTCTAATAAATCTTGCAGATCCTGTAAGGCATTTCTCTTGGTCGAGTCCATCTTTCCTGCATCATGTCTGCGGTTGTATAGTTTTTTCAGCAAAAGTTTCCGAGCAAAAAGATTGATGTCCTGAAAAAAGGTTGAAAGACTTGGCAGGGCAAAAGTTTAAAACTTTTGAGAGCACATCTAGTTGCACATCCAACAGGACATGCGAGGAAAAGTTGATTACCTGTAATTTTTTCTTATTTTTCTCCATATCTGAATAAGTATCTGTGGTATGAGACACATTTATTTGTCGAGTACGTACACTTCTTGTTCTCACGGCAATTAGGTCAATCACATCGCGTGTTGTGTCGGATGTGCCAGAGGCTCCTTCTTCAATAGACGAATCTGAATACAGGGAGGCAGATCTTGACTGAGAGATAATCATGTCTGGTTAAATTTCTGCCTCCAGAATAACGGTGGCTCCACTTATAAACGTGACCCGAGGTGTAATCAAGGGCATCACGCTGAAATGTCTTTGTCTTGTAGTCGCGTAGCTCCTTCTCCCATTTAAGAACGTCTCGCTCGATAGCCGTGTTAAATTTAGTCAATGTCTCAGCGCTACAGAGTTCCTGGATAGATTGTTCCAAACCCTCAAGCTCTGCTTCGATGGAATTCAAAGTAAAACTATTGTGCCTACAAAGGAGCTGCAAAAACGTTTTGGAGCAAGACTGAAGATTATGCTCCCAGTCCCTCTTGAACGCTTCATCCATTACGGGGAATGATGGGAACACCTGCACGCGAGGTCCACGGGGGACCCAATCATTCTCCAAATATTTTGTGAGGAAGGCACGATTCCATGATATGCGAGTCCTCCATATATCAATATGAATGATTCAATGACAAAGATATTGTGTATCAAAAGATATATATATGCCCCCCCCGTGTCTATACTGTGCTGGGGTGGTTTGGGGTCCACAGCCCTTGCCCATGACTGCCCCTCTCTGGCACTTTACAGGACTATAACGATCAGCAGTCTGATCATTCATTCTTTTCTGTAGATCAGAGCAGCATTGCGCTCTGCCGGTAGGGAAAGGCCCCGGGACTCTGGATGATGGAATGGATTGCAGGGGGAGCACAGGCTCGCTGGTAGCAGGGGCTGATCAGGTACTCACTCGGAAGGAAAGCAGACGCTGACAACATGGTAAACCAAGTCTCTGGGTGCCGCTGCCCTCTTGGGGGAGCTCGTCCGGGTTCCGTCCCCTGCTGTACTGCCTGATGGTCCAGAGGCTGCCTCCGTGCACAGAATTTTAGTAGTGTCCAAGTGGCCCATAAGCTTGAAGCTGTCCGGGCCTCGCTCCCTACTATGGGTAGTAGAAGAGCTTGCTCTCAGGAGCTCACGCTTGGGATCTCAGTGGGCTGCTTTGTTTGGAAAGCCCTATCTCCCTCATTGTGCTAGTGCCCTCGATCTCTGAGCTTTGTGGGAACAGTCCATAAAGGCCCTATCCTCCGCAGGTTAATTGCCAATTTGCTTGAAGCCTCTCCACGACCTAGGGTCCAGTACCCCAATGTGCTTTCGGCCCCAGACTGGCTATTGGACTGCAGCTGCCGACTGTCCTCCTAGACTAAGCCAGGCACCTAGTCCCAATAGCCCTCGACCGGGTCTCCGCCTCCTCCGGGTCCAGACCATCATCTGCAACCCAATCTACTTCTCCCCTGGGAGCTCCAACTCCCAGCTTCCTCCTAGCTCCTCACTACTCGAGGGCTACCACTCAACTGACTCATCACCTCCCACCTCCCTGCCTGACCCCTAGGTGGGCGTCTCTATTCCAGTTTAGCAGCCCACTGGTGTGCCTGACAGGGTGTGGTGCGAGGTGTGATTAGGATTTTTAGATCCTGATGGAGGCAGTGCTGCAAGTTGGGAACCCATAACCATGGGGGGTTGAGTCCTGCACTAGGAGATAAAGAGTGAAGTACCTTGTGAAGGACCTGACTAGTCCAGGAGCAGCATACAGGCATTTTGACCCATGCTACAAAGAGAACTTTCCATATCTCCTTCCTGAGGTTCAGAGAGCTACTAAAATAGTGCAATACCAGAAGACGATAGTTGAAGAATTGTTGAAAAAATTCTCATCTGACAACACTGGTGGCAGAGGTCATAGTTCTTTCAACAACCAAGGAATAGAGGAGGGAGACATACAGCAGGACCAACAGAGGCAGGGGAACGCTATCAAAGCTCTGAGACAGTTTCATTGGATCCACCCAGCGCTATGGCCCTGATGTGTATGGTACTCTGACATGGACGAAAATGTTTATGAAGATCGTGAATAGTGATGAGCGAATCTGAACTGTAAAGTTCAGGATCCTTGCATGGACCCTGAACACAGACTTCTCAGGGAAGTCCGGGTTACTGTTCAGGTTTGGCCACCTGGATTAAAAAAAAAACAAACTTAAAAGACAGCTAAATAGAGAATAAAGCAGGAGAATTATGCTTACCGAGTCTGCCGTGCGGCTGTCACACTGCTTCCAGGTCCGATCATTAGCTCTCATGCATATTTACTGCTTCCCCCGCCAACCCTCTGTGACAGCATCTGTTATTGGTTGCAGTCAGACTGCCAGTGTGTTGTGGTGTGGAAAAATAAAATTATTTGGAACAAATGACATAGGGTCCCTCATATATTGATGCCCAGCACAGATAAAGCAGATGGCTACAGGCTGCAGCCCCCGCTGTGAGGGTTATCTTGGCTGTGCATCAAAGTCTCTTCTCTACATCTCTTGCTGGCTGTATTGCAGTCCCTCCTTCTAATTTTTGGAAGCCTTTCCTCTTAGTGCATAGCCTTTATGAGGGTAGCAGTCCCACTACCCAACAATTTTAACAGAATGCGTATAAGGCAGTGGCGTTCCGTCAATAGAGGCAGACCACGCCACTGCTATGGGGCCCGTGAGCTAGAGGGGGCCGGGGCGGCTGCCCGCGGTGTGTGCATTTTCAGTTTCATGCATCATGCCCCCGGGGCCGTCCCCAAGCAGCTGATTAAGGCCACTGGGTGCCAGCACTGTTTGTATAGCTGCAAGGCTTGCCAATGCAGAGATGCAGACTCGCCCTCACTGCACACTGTGCACGGCCTGTGCTGAGGAGGAGGGAGTGGCCAGGCAGCTTCTTCTTCCAGTTAGAGAGATATTAGAGATGCCAGGAGGAGAACAGCCAATCAGGAGAGGGGGCAGAGCTTGTTCTGTTCAGCACAGGACAGGACTATATGGAAAGGAATACAGTGCAGGAGTGAAGGAGAAGTAGAGACCGCAGAAAAGAGAGAAGAGCAAATAGAGAGCAGAAAAAACAGTGAGAAGCAGAGAACAGAAAAAATAAAAAGAAAAAGCAGAGGACAGGAGGAGCCGCTAGGAGGACTCACAGGAAGTGCAGTAGGTGAGTATTAGGCTATGTGCCCACGTTGCGTTCTGTCCCTGAAGAAATTTCTGCAGCGATTTGAACAGCACACGTGCGCTTCAAATCGCTGCAGAAACAGTCCTTAATGAAAAGCCGATTTCATGCGCTCTGGATGCAGCCCCTCCCATAGACAGAGCGGGACCTGCATCCAAAGCGCATGAAAGAAGCGACATGTTGCTTTTTAGAACGCAGCGCTTTGGCAGCAGCCGAAGAGCTGCGTTCTAATATGCCACGTGGGAATGGATTAGGCACAATCTTCATAGATTGTGCTGGGGACGCAGGATGCATGCAGTTACGCACATAGCCTTATAATGTACAAATGTCTGCCTGTAACACTACAGAAAGAAACTGCCCTGGGCTTTGCTATCACTGTGTATGTTGCCCCTGTGCTGTGCCATCACTGTGAGTGTTGCCCCTGTGCTGTGACATCACTGTGTATTATCCCTGTGCTGTGTCATCACTGTGTGTATTATCCCTGTACGGTGACATCACTGTGTGTATTATTCCTGTACTGTGACATCACTGTGTGTATTACCCCTGTACTGTGTCATCACTGTGTGTATTATCCCTGTACGGTGACATCACTGTGCGTATTATCCCTGTACTGTGACATCACTGTGTGTATTATCCCTGTACGGTGACATCACTGTGCATATTATCCCTGTACTGTGACATCACTGTGTGTATTTTCCCTGTGCTGTGACATCACTGTGTTTATTATCTCTGTGTTGTGACATCACTGTGTGTATGATCCCTGTGTTGTGACATTTCTGTGTGTATTTTCCCTGTGTTGGGGCATCACTGTGTATATTATCTATGTACTGTGACATCACTGTGTGTATTATCCCTGTAATGTGAAATCACTCTGTGTATTATACCTGTACTGTGACATCACTGTGTGTATTATCCCTGTACTGTGACATTACTGTGTGTATTATCCCTGTACTGTGACATCACTGTGTGTATTATTCCTGTACTGTGACATCACTGTGTGTATTACCCCTGTACTGTGACATCACTGTGTGTATTATCCCTGTACTGTGACATCACTGTGTGCATTATCCCTATGCTGTGACAGCACTGTGTATTATCCCTGTGCTGTGACATCCCTGTGTGTATTACTACTGTACTGTGACATCACTGTGTATTATCCCTGTACTGTTACATCTCTGTGTGTATTATCCCTGTACTGTGACATCACTGTGTGCATTATCCCTGTACTGTGACATCACTGTGTGCATTATCCCTGTACTTTACAGAGTTTTAATATAGCTCATAAGGCTATAAAGAAGGTCATAATTAATTGTTACCATTATATGGGGAGACAGATATGAAAATTTATATTGTGTATGGTGAGGGGCATGAAGGAGGACATTGATATTTTATGCCAAGTTCAAATTTTTTGGGGATTTGCGGTGGAAACCCACTGGTCTTGGTGCAGTGGAATTTGCTCAGTTACAGTACCTTGGTTATTATATTCAGCCTCTATGTGGTGATATTTGGTCATGGAGTGGTGGCATTATTTTGCAATGTATTAGTGGCTTTGGTATGGTGGCTGTTGTTCAGTAACACTATGTAGTAGTAGTATGTGTTATTTCTATGAATCTAAGCCGCCCCCAGTAACATGTATGTCACCCTCAGTAATGTGTGCCGGCCTCCAGTAACATGTATGATGATTATTATGTTAATATTTTATTGTATTTTTTTATTTTATCAGGGCGAGCCTATTCAGACTTTTGCTATGGGGTCTCATGATTTCTATGGATGCCCCTGGTATGAGGCCCTCCTTTATGTCTAATACAAGGTGTATTGGCATCCCGCTTGCTTCTATTTTTTGCTAGTTCTTGCATTAAAGGGAACCTGTCACCACTTTTTTGGCCTATAAGCTGCGGCCACCATCACCAGACTCTTATATACAGCATTCTATCTAGAGATGAGCGAACCGGCCGTGGTTCGGCTCGAGTTCGGTTCGCCGAACTGGTTCGGCGAACCACTCGAACCGCATAGGAAACAATGGGAGGCAATCACAAACACATAAAAACACATTATAAATGTACACATACAGTTAATAAACATTGCCATAACACTTACCGGTCCCCGCGATCCCTCCTGCACTCTGTCTCCTGCCGCTATTCCATCCAATGATCGCTGAATCCTCCTGGTAACCAGCACTGCCAGCAGTGATGCAGGACCTATCGTGACGTCAAAATAGCCATGTGACCAGTCACGTGTCTGTTATCTCATTGGCTACAGACTGGTCACATGACTATGACGCGTCATGTAGGACCTGTCATTGCATCTCTCTGTTACACGGTGCACGTTTGTGTATCGCCGTGTACCGGCGATATGCTCTAGCACACGGTCGACTCCCCGCTCTACTTCCCCGTTCCCTTAAGGTACCGTCACACTAAGCGACGCTCCAGCGATCCCACCAGCAACCTGACCTGGCAGGGATCGCTGGAGCGTCGCTACACGGGTTGCTGGTGAGCTGTCACACAGGCAGATCTCACCAGAAACCAGTGACCACAGCCCCCAGCCAGCAGCACGCGTGGAAGCGATACTGCGCTTGGTAACTAAGGTAAATATCGGGTAACCAACCCGATATTTACCTTGGTTACCAGCGCACACCGCTTAGCGCTGGCTCCCTGCACTCCTAGCCAGAATACACATTGGGTTAATTTAACCCGATGTGTAGTCTGGCTATGTGTGCAGGGAGCTGGCACTGGCAGCGTGAGAGCGGCGGATGCTGGTAACTACGGTAAACATCGGGTAACCAAGGAAAGGGCTTCTGGGTTACCCGATGTTTACCGTAGTTACCAGCGTCCGCAGAAGCCGGCTCCTGACCGGCTGACACAGCCGGTCAATCACGGAGATCACCGTTGCCATAGCAACTCGCTTGGTAGCGGTGACGGGGACGTCCCGCTACCAGCATGCAGCGGCACCGGAATCACGTGATCGGAGCAGCGTTGCTATGGCAACCCGTGCCACCGCTTACAGCCGGGAGCCTGTGGTAACTCTCACAGAGTGATTTCTGCACGGAGCACAGCGTCTTCCCCCATGCAGCTGTGCTGTCTGATGGAGCAGACAGAGCTACATGTGTTGAAGGGGAAAGAAGACAGAAGAGTAGGATCGTGGAGGGGTGACAGGGGGTAATAAAGATGGAGTCTCTCATGTGTCTGTGTATTTATTTCTATTAAAGTATTTTTTTTCTGTGTGGTGTTTTTTTTTAACCCTTTATTGGAGATTCTTAATGGCCGGGTCAAACTTGCCTGACATTAAGAATCTCTGGCTTATTACTGGCTAGTAAAACAAAGCCAGTATTAACTCATGATTACCCAACAAGCCACCCGGCTCCAGGGCTGTTGGAAGAGTTGGATACAGCGCCAGATGATGGCGCTTCTATGAGAGCGCCATTTTCTGGCGCAACTGCGGACTGCAATTCTCAGCAGAGGGGCCCAGAAACCTCGGGCTAACCTGTGCTGTGGATTCCAATCCCCAGCTGCCTAGTTGTACCCGGCTGGACACAAAAATGGGGCGACGCCTACGTGTTTTTTTTTTTTTTTAATTATTTCATAAAATTCATGAATTAAGTAAAAAAGGGCTTCCCTATATTTTTAGTTCCCAGTCGGGTACAAATAGGCAGCCGGGGGTTGGGGTCAGCCGTACCTGCCTGCTGTACCTGGCTAGCATACAAAAATATGGCGAATCGCCCGTCATTTTTTTTGTAGTTTTTTGGCAAAAAAAATAAAAAATGCGTCCCTGGATTTTCCATTGCCAGTGAAGGTAACACCAGGCAGTGGAGGTTAGCAGCCAGTAGCTGCTTGGATTACCCTTAGCTAGCAATACAAAAAATGCAGCGGTAGCCCATATATATTTTTTTTAATTATTTATTTAAATAACTAAAAACAAAAAGGGCTTCCCTGTATTTTGATTGCCTGACATGACAGTGCTGTAAAAATAAATTTTTAAAAAAAATGATGTCGCACTCCGCGGTATTTTTGGCGTTACCTTGGCTGGCAATCAAAATACAGGGAAGCCCATTAATTTTTTCTATTTAAAAATAGTAAAAAAAATGATGTTGGGTCCCCCCATTTTTGATAGCCAGCTAGGGTAAAGCAGATGGCTGTAGCCTGAAAACCACAGCTGGCAGCTTTACCGTGGTTGGGGATCCAATGTGGAGGTCACCCCAGGCTCTTTTTTTATAATTAGTTTATAAATATTAATAATTACAAAAAAAAAGTATGTTCCCCCCCAAATTGGATCACCAGCCAAGGTAAAGCGGACAGCTGTGGTCTGGTATTCTTAGGGTGGGAAGGTCCATAGTTATTGGGCCTTCACAGCCTAAAAATAGCAGGCCGCAGGCACCCCAGACGTGGCGCATCCACTAGATGCGCCAATCCTGGCGCTTCACCACAGCTCATCCCGTGCCCTGGTGCAGTGGCAAACGGGGTAATAAATGGGGTTGATACTAGCTGTAAAGTCACCTGACATCAAGCCCAGCAGTTTGTGATGTCATGGTATCTATCAGATACCCGACATTATAAACTGTCAGTACTAACAAAAAAAATTGACAAAAAAAATTTATTTGAAAAAAAACTCCCCAAAACATTCCCTCTTTCACCAATTTATTGTAAGAAAAAAAATAAGGGGGTCCCACGACAACTCTGGACCGTCTAGAATATGGGGGGAGACACTCAGGGAACGTATCCCCCATTTTCTAGGAGTGCAGACCTTCCATGTGAGGAGTGTGGGTGCAATGAATCTGCACCCACTCTCCCTGGGTCCACAGCAGCAGAGTCCATGTCGTAACGGTTGCTACCAAAGCTGCAATGCCCTGCTCATGAGGTAAGGGCATGCCTAATCAGGAGAACTATTCTACATTTCCAAATATTGGTATTTGCTGATATTATTGCTATTCCACCTACTATATATTGGGGATAGGATCTTGGAGATGGAATACCCCTTTAAGTCCAGTTATCCAGCTGAATGAATACTAAACAACAGAGCTCGCTATTTAAATGTGTTTTCTTGTGGCGTATAACGGACTCTCACGGTCAGCAGGGCAACTATAAAATCAAATACCTCCATTTGGAAATGTAGTATATAGTTCTCCTGATCAACTATGTTCCTTACCTCATGAGCAGGGCATTGCAGTAATAATAATAATTTATTCATTTATTTAGCGCTATTAATTCCATAGCGCTTTGCATACATTGGGAACACTGTCCCCATTGGGGCTCACAATCTAAATTCCCTATCTGTATGTCTTTGGAGTGTGGGAGAAAACCAGAGTACCCGGAGGAAACCCACGCAAACACGGAGAGAACATACAAACTCCTTGCAGATGGTGTCCTTGGTGGGAATTGAACCCAGGACTTCAGCGCTGCAAGACTGCAGTGCTAACCACTGAGCCACCGTGCCACCCATTTAGCTTACAGATGCATAACCACCACTCACTGTGTCTGAACACAGGAAGCTGAGCTGACAGCCGCTCTGTGCATGCGGCAGCGTATATTGTGAAGGAGAGGGCCGCGGGGGATCAACGCTGCACAGGTACCGTGGGACACCGGGGAACACCGGTGGGGTTATAGGGGGTCACCTGGCAGGGCCTGGGGAGGAGTTTTCTGTCGCATCTGTCATGGCACATGCGACAGAAATCAGAGGAGTAGAGTGAATGCGGCCGGCGCGCTGCTGTGCGCACGGCCATCTTGTATTTCCGGGAGGGGGTCAGGGGGGCACTTTGGCGACACCGGGGGACCGGAGGGGACCGGGGAGGAGATTTATCATGTTTGTTCATGCCAGATGGGAGATAAATAATTTTTTACCGACGCTGTCATTTACTGTAACGTGATCATCGGTATACGGTGCATACCGGTGATCACGTGAGCGGGGACCGGAAAAAACGGCCTAAATCATGATCTCCAGGGTCTCAGCTACCCCCTGAAACCCTGGAGATTTTCTGACGCTGGGAGGCGCTATTCACTTATTTCTGCCTGCTGTTTATAAACGGCAGATCAGAATAAGGCTACAATCACACGACCAAGCCGTTTTTGCGGTCTGCAAAAAACGGTTTGTTTTTTTTACGGGTGCATTCGTGTGGCATCCGTTTCTGTTCCATATACGGTCCGTATGTCATCCGTGTGCCTTCCGTTTGTTTGCGTACTGCATAAAAACTGAAGGAGGGAAAATACATAAATTTACCCAGGATCTGTGATGCCCTGGACCCCCAGGGGTCACAGGTAACAACACACAACACCACACACACCCCCACCCCAGTGAGGCACCAGCAGCCAACAAGTCCTGACCGCCTCCCTCAGGCCGAGGGACCCGAGGAGTCTGCTGGCCTGAGGCAGGGAAAGGACAAGTGAGTCGAGTGGGGAGAGGAGTAGTGAGAGGAGTAAAAGTGGCGAGCTGAGAGTTAGGGGCCTAGGACGGAGCCTAGGACCCCTTGGAACGGTCAGGCAGGCAGACGGTGGTGGCCGTCTGCAGGAGTCCGGTCAGGGACTGAACTGCGGAACCGTAGGGATCGAGAACAGGGTGGTGACCCTTCGGACCCGAACCGGGGAGCTAACAAGTCAACCGGAGCACCAGGCAGGGTACTCAGACCCCGTTCTAGCCCAGAAGCAACCGGGCGCAGACAAATCTACTGATTGCGGTCTAGACCTCAGGGGTTCATTCCCACCCAAAGTCCCGATAGACGGCAACAGCCCACCGATTCCGGATAAGAGCCACCGCCAAGGGCCAGAGATCCAAAGGGCCAGCGCCTGCGGGCAAAAGGGCTCCTCCGGTACCCAAAAGCCGGGGAGCGGACTACCGTTGCTGAAGCATAGGAGTCACTATAGCAAATTTAAAGGTGCAGGAGAAAGGTGACATCACCAACCTCACTGGGGACACACGTAGCCGGCTGCAGGCACCGATCTACACCGAACTTGGTTTACCATTGACTCTGTGTGGTTTAATCGTGAGTACACCAGTGCCATCAGGCACCACGCTGCAAGCAAGCCCCTGCGTCCTGCAACCGCCCGCTCCTGCCACCTGGCCTCGGGACCAACAAACCCCCTACCCAACGGAGGGATCAACACCTAGCTGCGACCCACCACCGATCCCGGACGAGCCCCCGCACCCTCACCCCAGCGGTGGTGCCCATCACCCCACCACGACCCGTGGGTGGCGTCATGAACTTTTACCGGTCACCGCGGCTTCGGCCGTGAAACCGGTCCACCCCAAACCAAACATCCAACCCCCCCCCCTTTCCAGAGCGACGTGGCCCCCGGTCCGGAGGCGCTCGAGACACCGACAACCCGAGCCCGGATCCGAGCGGCTCGGCGGAGAGCAGCCGAGCCCCCAGGGCAGTACAGATCCATAGCTTCAACCTACATGAGGCGGTCACATGTTCACTCCAGTGCCATTTTCTACTGCTTTTCACAGCGTAGAGCGCTCTGGTGATTTTCTAGTGCTTGTACACTTCATATCATTCTTTTCTGTCATTATAATGGCAGAAAGACACATAATGTCCCACTCTCCTGCATTTTGTAATTTTGCACCCTTTGGTGCCTTTCATGTGGCACTAAGGGGTGATTAGCCTTGTATTTAGCCAAAAAAATTAAAAAAAAATGACGTGGGGTTCCCCCTATTTTTGTAGCCAGCTAGGGTAAAGCAGACGGCTGCAGCCTGCAGACCACAGCTGGCAGCTTCACCTTGGCTGGTAATCCAAAACTGAGGGCACCCCACGCTGTTATTTTAAATTAAATAAATAATTTAAAAAAAAACAACACGTGGGGGTCCCCCCAAAATTGGACCACCAGCCAAGGTAAAGTAGACAGCTGGGGTCTGATATTCTCAGACTAGGGAGGTCCATGGTTATTGGACTCACCTCAGCCTAAAAATAGCAGGCCGCAGCCGCCCCACACGTGGCGCACCCATTAAATGCGCCAATCCTGGTGCTTCGCACCAGCTCATCCCGTGCCCTGGTGCGGTGGCAAACGGGGTAATATATGGGGTTAATACCAGATGTGTAATGTCACCTGGCATCAAGCCCTGGGGTTAGTGATGTCACGCGTCTATCAGATACACGACATCACCAACCCAGTCAGTAATAAAAAAAAATAGACGACAAACACATTTTTATTTGAAAAAACACTGCCCAATACATTGCCTCTTTAACCAATTTATTAGAAAGAAAAACAAATCCAGGTCTGCTGTAATCCAAGGCGTTCCCATGACGATCCACACTGTCCCAGTCAATGAAGAGCAGGATGTTCCCCATTGGCTGGGAGAGCAATGCAGTGACCTGAGCAAACATCAATGGGTCAGCCCAGGTCACTGCAGGGGATGACAAGTGCTGCTGTCAGCGAGGTACATTACCTGCGCTGATCTCCTGCACTGCTGACAGCACCTGTCACTGAGTTCAATGACCTTCACAGCCAAGTATTGCAAGAGGCCCGTGACATCACCGCTAGCCACAGTCTCGAGTCGGAAGCGAGAGGAGGTGATGTGACAAGCGGCGGCCATGGAGAACAGTGACAGCGCTGAGGTCGGGAGGGCGGGACTTCATCACCGCAGGTAAGCCAAGCGGGTCCATGTGTGCGGAGTGCGAGGTGGGCGGAGCCTAGTGGGGTAATGTGTGCAGAGTGCCAGGTGGGCGGAGCCTAGCAGGACCATGTGTGCAGAGTGCCAGGTGGGCGGAGCCTAGCGGGACCATGTGTGCAGAGTGCCAGGTGGGCGGAGCCTAGCGGGACCATGTGTGCAGAGTGCCAGGTGGGCGGAGCCTAGCGGGACCATGTGTGCAGAGTGCCAGGTGGGCAGAGCCTAGCGGGGTAATGTGTGCAGAGTGCCAGGTGGGCGAAGCCTAGCGGGGTAATGTGTGCAGAGTGCCAGGTGGGCGGAGCCTAGCGGGACCATGTGTGCAGAGTGTCAGGTGGGCGGAGCCTAGTGGGGTAATGTGTGCAGAGTGCCAGGTGGGCGGAGCCTAGCGGGACCATGTGTGCAGAGTGCCAGGTGGGCGGAGCCTAGTGGGGTAATGTGTGCAGAGTGCCAGGTGGGCGGAGCCTAGCAGGACCATGTGTGCAGAGTGCCAGGTGGGCGGAGCCTAGCGGGGCTATGTGTGCAGAGTGACAGGTGGGCGGAGCCTAGCGGGGTAATATGTGCAGAGTGCCAGGTGGGCGGAGCCTAGCAGGGTAATGTGTGCAGAGTGTCAGGTGGGCGGAGCCTAGCGGGGTAATGTGTGCAGAGTGCCAGGTGGGCGGAGCCTAGCGAGACCATGTGTGCAGAGTGCCAGGTGGGCGGAGCCTAGCAGGACCATGTGTGCAGAGTGCCAGGTGGGCAGAGCCTAGCGGGGTAATGTGTGCAGAGTGCCAGGTGGGCGGAGCCTAGCAGGCCATGTGTGCACAGTGCCAGGTGGGCGGAGCCTAGCGGGGCTATGTGTGCGGGCGGCGGAGTGCGAAGTGGGTGGAGCCTAGCGGGATCATGTGGCGCTGAGGACGTCAGTGTTGTGGACTGCATGGCTGGGGACAGGTGAGTGTGAGTGTGTGAGTGTGTGTGTACATGCCGCGTGCAGGAGGGGGGCGGAGCAAGCTGAGCGGGGAAGTGTGGGTTTCCTGCACACGTAACTAGGATAAATATCGGGTTACTAACCAAAGCGCTTTGCTTGGATACCCGATGTTTATCTTGGTTACCAGCTTACCGCAGGCTGCCAACGATGGCTCCTGCACACTGTAGCTGTAAAAAGCCCTGCTTTTGCTGCTAGAACCGTTCTCGAACGTAACTAGAACTATCAAGCTTTAGCAAAAAGCTCGAGTTCTAGTTCGATCTAGAACAGCCCTCAAAATCACTCGAACCGCGAACTGGAGAACCACGAACCGCGCTCAACACTAATTCTAACATGCTGTATATAAGAGCCCAGGCCGGGGTATAAAATAAACACTTTATAATACTTACCTAATGGTCACGCGGTTTGGCATATGGGCGTCTCCGTTGTCCGGTGCCGGCGCCGTCCCTTTTGCCAACTTTGTTCTCCTTCTCTAACCGCGGTGCATGACGGGTCCGACGTCATATACATACGCCAGCATTCAGGTCTTGAGCAGGCGCACTTTGATCTGCCCTGAGCAGGGCAGATCAAAGTATTGTAGTGCCCCTGCGCAGGACCGGTGAGTGTGTATGACGTAGACGCATCATGCACCGTGGCTTCAGAAAGAGGACGAAGATGGCCGAAAGAAGAGGCGCCGACACCAGAGAACGGAGACGCCAATATGGCCAACCGCACGACCGTTAGGTAAGTATTATAACGTGTTTTTTATGTTGTCACAGCGGCCTTGGCTCTTATATACAGCATGTTAGAATGCTGTATATAAGAGCCCGGTGGTGGTGGCCGCAGCTTATAGGCCAAAAGAGTGGTGACAGGTTCCCTTTAACCGAACAGACTTTGTGAATTTCAGTGTCCCTCCTGCATAAATTAAACAGGATATGATGTGTCTGGCCATGTCACACACACACACACCACATGGCCAGATAAGGTAGTAAAATATTATTCTATGTCATGAGCACATGCATCAGACAAATCTAACTCACGTGCATCGGTGGTAGAATAAGGACCATTTTACAGCACAAAAGGTGGGTCCCTATTGACTTCGATGGGGTTTGGGGTCAAGTTTGGGTACCAAACTGAATTTTTCACTACAGTTCGGCTAAATCCTGTGAAATCGAACATGCACAGGTTCGCTCATCCTCAAAAATAATATCAGTTATGATTTTTCTTTCCTCTGGTTATTTTACAATTGTGTCACATTACATTGATACTGCACTGTCATGGTTAACCATGATTTAGCAGTTTCATGCTATGCCTGAAGATGGCAACCAATTCTCATTTTCATATGTGTCTTAATATAGGCACAACATGTATTTTTCTGTCTGTTTACTGTAATATGATTTTTGTGCATTTTCTCTTTAATCCATCATTCCTATGTACAGCTGGAAAGAATCCTAAACAGTGTAATGGACATCTCCTAATTTAACAGTTGCGGTGGGTGTATCATGAGCCGCACGCACTGTTCTCGTAGCGAACTGCTTTCCAGGCACAAGTTAACAAGGATAATTAAAGAGTGAATTTGCTGGCTAGGATAAACATAAAATACTTTTGTTGGCCCAAACTTGGATTTAAAGAATTACCCTTTTTATAACCATTGCCACATAATTAGATTTATATGATTAATTGTGAAATAATAGCACTGTTAAACACATAACTGTTGAATGACTCTAGGCTCTTTAGCCTGTAGCGATTAATATATCAAGCTGGTATTGAAAGAGTTATCATGGTTACATTCCTCACATTACCTCATTCCAGCTGTTTCCAGCCCCTAGGGCAAAGCTCAGAACAGCAGAGAGGAGGGGCAGACTGTATGTGAGGGTCCTATTGCCAACCTGCAAACCACTCCTTGTTCGGTTAACCTTTTGATTGCCACATGTTGCCCACATGTACAGTACCAGTCAAAAGTTTGGACATACCCATTAATGGAATAATTTTGCTTGTTCTTATTGGAATGTGCACGTTACATTGTAGATTCAGACTGAAGGCAGCAAAACCAAAAATGTATGTACAGTATATGGAAATAAATTGTAAAGAAACATATGTAAAACAAACTAAAGTGTGAAACCATAGATTTCTCAAAGTACCCTGCTTTTTTACTTTCATGACAGTTGTACACCCCCGTGGCTTTTTGTTAAGCAGCTTCATCAGATAGTCACCTGGTTTTTAGTGAATAGGTACCTTCAAGAGTTCATTTGTGGAATTACTGGTCTTCAGAAAGTGTTTGTGACCTTGAAATGTAGTTTCCACAGGCAGAGGTGGTACACAGTTCTATACAGTGATGAGCTGTATTCTTCAACTGTGCTAAAACAAAAGATGCCAAGATTCACTATCTGGGTAAAGATGGTCAACAGTCCATCATTACTTCAAGACATCAAGATCAATCTGGAAAATTGCTAGGACCCTGACAGCATCTTCAAGTACAGTCAAGAAACCCAATAATTACTGGGATGAAACCAGGTATCCTGAGGACCACCCCAGGAAAGAAAGACCAAGAATTACATCTGCTGCAGAGGATAAGTTCATCAGAGTTACCATCTTTAAAAACTGCAAATTAACAAACCCTTAAAACCAGCTCACATGAAAGATAAACAGACATCAAGAACAGATACATCTAAACATCAACTGTCTAGAGGAGACTACAAGAAGCAGGGCTGTTATGGTTGAATTGCTACAAAAAAGCTCTACTTGTCACACAGTGTTCAGCTCTAAACTCACCAGGTGTCATGGCGACTTCTGACCCTGTTCACACTGCAGAGTCTGACACGTCACCTGATGCTTTTGTGTTGCTCAGTCAAACTTTGCTGTCGACCAGTTGTGTGTTTAGTATTGATCAATATAGCAGTAGTTAATTTCTGCTGGCTTGTAGATTTCTGCCAGGGCTACAGGTTACTGGAGGCCTATCACAGCCACCTCCAGCCTTTAAAAGAGGGTGAAGCCTGTTCTTCCCTGCCGATTAAAGCTTTATTTGCAAATACAGGTTCTTGTGCTGTAGTGAACTTGTTCTGGTGATCTTCTGTGTGCTTTTTTGTGTGATGCGTGAATATCCTCATTGTTCATTTATTTCCTCCCTGATTCTTTATTTCTTTATTTCCTCCTGAGCACGTATTGTCTTAACTCTGTGTGTGTGTGTTCAGTGAGTTTGAGTTTTTCCCTGTCTGTCTATTTGTGTGGGATAAACCACTCCTGTCCTGGCCCTCCCCGAGGGTGGGGGAGAGGGTGGTATAGACCAGGGCTATTCAAGGGCTAGGGATAGGCTGGCATTCCAGACCTCAGAAGTACCTCTGGGATAAGGGACAGCTAGAGCCCCCTAGCCCTGGGGCCAGTGCACTCCTTTTCTTAAGTTACCTCGTCACATCCTGTGAGAAGAAGACACTTGTTTGATACAAGCAACATAAGGACTGAATATTAGATCAGTGGAATCCATAGTGTGGTCTGATGAGTCAAAAGTTGAACATTTTCACATTAACTGCCCTGTCTTTACGAGCTAAAAGGCATTACAGGTGACTACCTGATGAAGCTTCTTCCTTTGCACAGTGCCTCAAACGTAGTTTTTCACCACATACTGGCAAACTCAGGAGAAATTGCATAACAAATTGTATGGTGCATTTTCTCTTGTTACCCTAATGAATTTGAAAAATGAGGAGTTAAATCAACATTTTTGTGGTTAAAAATGTATTTTTTCATTTTCACAGCATTTTTTAAAAGTTGTGCTGATGTAAAATAGACATGTGGGAAATGTTATTTATTAACTATTTTGTGTGACATAACTCTCTGGATTAAGGGCATACAAAATTAAAAGTTTTAAAATTGCAAAATTTTCCAAATTTTCACTAAATTTTCCAAATTTACCTTCATTTCTTATTACTTGGGTCTGATGATAGCTCTTATACCCAAGCAGTCAGCTGAAATACATCTGGAGAATGTTTGTGGTTGTTGCAATTCCTCTCCCTGAGTCATCTGGAGATATGTTGTTCATTCACCTCCCCGTTTGTTATCCTTGTGTCTCCTTTAGTGCTTAGTGGGGTTGACTAAGCGCTCATCCTATCCACTCCCTACCTAGGGCCTAATTCATTGTCACCCAGGGTCAGGTATCCAGCTCGGTGCATAGGTGCGGAACCTATCTAGGGTGGTGAGGGAAATCAGGACCCAGCTGTAGGTTTGGTCAGGGGTCACCATCTCCCCCTTCCCTAGATACAGGTTTTCTCTTCCCTTTCGTCATTCACTTGGTACTTCCCCGTACCTAGCCCGTACTTCCCCGTACCCCGTACCCCTAGCCCGTACTTCCCCATACCCCGTACTTCCCCGTGACTTTATCACCAGCCACACAAAAAAAAAATTCCTAACATGAGGATTTTTTTTTTCCTTAGGTTGTTGTGTTTTTGCTTTTTTTCCATAGATCCCATTACTGTTCTGTCTCAGCGGCTTAAGGGTTTGTCTCTGAAAGTAGCAGACCTTAAGTTACCGCTTTAGCAGCAGCAGCAGCGGTCGCAGTCGCAGACTCCCAATATTGGAGATTCTACGGGCAGGCAGGCCCACCCAGAGCCCAAGATTGCTCTCCCAGAAAAATTATTGGTGTTCAAAAAAACCTGTAGTTACTTTAAGTTTCAGCTTTACTCCTCTGGGGTTGAGGAGCAACTAGGGGGGATTATGATTTCGCCATTACAGGGGGATCCACAATCCTGGGCTTTCTCTTTCGCAAAGGCTCTTTTTGCCTCCAGTCAATGGATGGATTTTTGAGTCCTTGGGTTTCATTTATGATGATTCTGACCGAGTCTCTTTGGCAGAGTCCAGGCTGCGTCGCCTCCAGCAGTGAAGTGAATTGGCAGAGACTTATTGCTCTGAATTTCGTAGTTGGACAACCGACACAAAGTGGAATAACCCAGTACTTAGAAGCCAGTTTTGCCATGGATTTTCAGAGAGGTTGAAGGATGCCTTGGTAATTTATGAAACCACTGAGATCTTGAAGGCTGTCATGTCCTTAGCTGTACCTGTGGATAGAGGCCTCTGAGATAGAATGGTTCGACCACTTTTCCCAGAGACCCTACCTTGGGCCAGCACTCCATTGTTGGGGGAGGGGGGGGGCAATCTGTGGGGGAACCATCACTCATGGGTTTGGAGGAGCCTATGCAGTTAGGGTGAGCCACTACTTCACATACTTCCACTGAGATCTGCCATAAAAATGGGTTGTTTTTTTGTGGTAAAAAAAAGGTCATTTTATTAAAGCCTGCCCCTCGATTCATAAGCAAAAGAAACATCTGGGGCTTGTCGGACCCTTGGTGGTGTGGGGGTGGACAATAGGCATGTGGTTTTGTCTTCTACATGTAATTCTTGGTTTGTCCTGACAGTAGAGGCGGCGCTAGAGAGCAGAACTGAGAAACGTTCTGTTTTTGGACAGCGGAGCAGGAGTCAGCATGGTGGATGCTCTGTTTGTAAAGACTCATTGGCTTACCTGCAGTATTTTAAGACCAGGGGAAGGGGTGCACAACTAATATCTAATTATAATATAAAGACGGTCTCAATGCTAACCCATGCAGTAAGAAACAAGCTAGTGTTAGGAGAAAAGAACTGCATAATGGGAAGCAGAGTCCAATATTATTATAAAAAGCAATCTTTATAGTAGCCAAAATTACATAAAATCATTTAAAATACAAAAACACACTAAATAGCACGGTATGAATCTCCCCACCAACTCACAATATTATAATGGTATACCATAGTATCATGTAATAAGCTAAAGAGACAAGATATACCCCTTAACAAAAGCCACAATATGCCGTACTGCACATCTAGAATAATATACACTTTAAATACATAATATAACAAGTCATGAGACCAAGCAAATAACATAATACATAATCTACAGGAGTAGAGAATTGCGTGTGGCTCTGTTATATAAAGTAGCAGACCCAGATTATATTCGGTGGAATAAGGAGTGGATATAGAAGGATTACAACCCTATGGGTCCTTGTCCAGAACAGGACAAAGTGGTACTATACCAAGATTAAAGCCGGAGGACCATCCATGCTGTAAAATACCCCACCAAGGGGTCAGTCACAGGGGAAAAAAATCAAGGCTCGATAATAGCGGAGAGGGGAGGAAGAGTCAGAAAAATCCCGTGGGCAAGACACCTGAGGGCCATTTTGAAAGGTCACGCCATTTGGTCTCACTAAGGCTCCTGCCATTCTCCAACATTTTGCTAATGATATTTTTCACCATTTGGTAGGAAGGTTTGTGGTGGTTTATTTGGATGATATCTTGATCTATTCACTCAATATCGAGACACATTAGATACATGTAAAACGGGTACTGCAGATTTTAAGCGATAACAAACTGCATGACAAACTGGAGAAGTGTGTTTTCACTGTCCAAGAGGTACAATTTTTATTGTCTTCAGGGTTTCACATGGATCCAGAGAAAGTCCATGCGGTACTTGACTGGGATCATGCAGAAAACTTGAAAACATTGCAGACCTTTCTAGGGTTTACCATCTTTTACCGGAAATTTATTCAGAATTATTTGATAATTGTGAAACCTCTCACTGACGTGACATGACAAAAAGGGGTCAGATTTTTCTAATTGGTCGACATCTACCCATCAGGTTTTTTCTCTTTAAAGAGCTGTTACTCTCCAGCACCTATACTTATTCAGTCTGACATTTCAGAGTCTTTTATCTTGGAGGTTGATGCATTGGAGGTAGGGATTGGAGCTGTGTTCTCACAAGATCTGTTTCCTAGTAAATGACATCGATGTACTTTCTTTTCCAGGAAATTGTCTTCGGCTGAGATAAACTATGATGCTGGCAATAGTGAACTCTTGGCAAATAAGTTGGCATCATTGGTTGGAGGAGCAGTCCATCCCATTACCATAATCACAGACCATGAAAACATGTCATACCTCTAGTCTGCCAAACTTCTCAATCCTAGGAAGGCTAGATGGTCATTGTATTTTACTAGGTTTAATTGTACTGTCACTTACCGTCCAGTCATTAAAATGTCAAGGCAAATGCTTTATCCCGGAGATTCCCTGGTGGTAATGATCATGTGAACCCTGTTTCCATTTTTCAGAAGGGGGTGGTTGTCTTGGCTTTGTGCCCAGACCTGGAGGTTGAGGTGTTGAAGGCTCAGGAAAACGCCACAGGCTCTTGTCCTCCAGGGAGGTTGTTTGTACCCACTAATATGTATTGTAAAATAATTGGAGAACATCACAAGACTGTACTTTCTGGTCATCCGGATAGTAAAGCAACCTCGGACCTCCTTTCTAGTCGCTTTTGGTGGCCGCAGTTGCATCAGGATTAGACATGAACAAACCTGTTCGATAAAGCTTTGCCAATTTCAAATTTGTTACGAGCCTTATCCAGTTCGGCTCGGACTCGTAACATGCACTTTCCCCAAAAGTCGGCAATGTTCGGTTTTGTTCGATAACTGATTGTGTTTTCCAACAAAGCTTTTCTAATAACATGTTATGCTTTTGGATAGGATTGTGGTACTGTATGATGAACAGGAGATGTATTTAATGAGTGGAGGGGGTAGGGACTCGGGAGAAATCAGAGGTGTTTGGCACCTTTTTTTTCTCTTAACTTTATTTATGGATGTCCCTGCAGCCAATAAAAGCACACGAAACATCCACAAGGTTCTGACACAAGGGATTATGTCATTGGCTGCCCAAGTCACATGTTACTCTGCATATAAAATGAAGACATCAACGTCGGCAATATTTTGTGAATGTTAAACATTAGAGAAAGCGCTGATGCTGCTAGACAGATAATTTAGCTAGGGGTTTAATCATAGGCAGTTGAGGTATATAGGAGCCATAGTGTAGAATAGGGATGTGCAGTGTAGGGAAAGATGTGTGCCACAAACTGACATTTCATGGTAGAAATATGACATGCTAGTGCATGCTAAAGAGTTGCCTGTGAACGATCGAAATAGGTATTGCTACTTATTTCTGCCTGCTCCAAATTAGCCAGTGAGCCACATTTCTAGGTATTGTTAGTAGTGCCTGCTCTAAATTTGCTAGTGAACAAGTTAAGTAGGTCTTGGCACTTTTCAATGCATACTCCAAATTGCGTAGTGAACCAAATTTCTAGGTATTGCTACTTATTACTGCCTGCTCAAAATTAGCCAGTGAACTACATTTCTAGGTACTGTTACCTAGTAGTGCCTGCTCTAAATTTTCTAGTGAACTAGCTAAATAGATCTTGGTACTTTTAAATGCCTGCTCCAAATTACACATTGAACCACATTTGTAGAGATTGTTAGTTAGTAGTGCCTGCTGTAAATTTGCTAGTTACCTAGCTAAATAGGTTTTGGCACTTTTCAATGCCTGCTCCAAATTACGCAGTGAACCAAATTTCTAGGTGTTGCTGCTTATTACAGCCCACTCCAGATTAGCTAGAGAACCACATTTCTAGGTGTTGTTAGTTATTAGTGCCTGCCCTAAATTTGCTAGTGAACTAGCTAAATAGATCTTGGGACTTTTAAGTGCCTGCTCCAAATTATGCGTTGAACCATATTTCTAGCTATTGTTAGTTAATAGTGCCTGCTCTAAATTAGCTAGTGAACCAGCTAACTAGGTCTTGGCACTTTTCAGTGCCAGCTCCAAATTACGAATTGAACCACATTTCTAGGTATTGGTACTTAAAAGTAACTGCTCTAAATTTGCTAGTGAACCAACTAACTGGGTATTGGCACTTTTCAGTACCTTCTCCAAATTAAGCAGTGAACCGCATTTCTAGTTATTGGTACTTTTTCGTGCCTTCACAATATTGTGAGCTTACTCTCCTATCCTGGAAGACAAAGTCATCATGGGACCTCTAAAATGGATTTTTTTGTCATCTTTATTTTTCTTATTACTGACTGGGTTAGTAATGTCAGGTATCTGATAGACGCCTTGACATTACTAACCCCTGAGCTTGATGTCAGCAGGCATTACACAGCTGGTATCAACCCCTTAAATTACACCATTTGCCACCACACCAGGGCAATGGGATGAGACAGGGAGAAGCACCAGGACTGGCGCATCTAATGGCTGCGCCACTTCTGGGATGCCTGCGATCTGCTATTTTTAGGCTGGGGAAGGCCAAATACCCTTGGCTCTTCCCACCATGAGAATACCAGACTACAGCTGTACGCTTTACCATGGCTGGTGATCCAATGTTTTTTCTTATTAATTATATATTTATAAATTATTAAAAAAAAACAGTGCGGGGTGACCTCCATTTTGGATTACCAGCCAAGGTGAAGCTGCCAGCTGTAATCTGCAGGCTCCAGCCATCTGCTTTACCCTAGCTGACTATCAAAAAAAGGAGGGGGATCTCACGTAGTTTTTTAAAAGTATTTATTTTTTTTGGGCTAAATAGAAGGCTAAACACCCTTTACTGTCACATGAAAGGAACTAAAGTGTGCCAGCTTAGAATATGTAGGGGGTCGAACATCTGTCTATTTATCTATCTATATATCTATCTATTTATCCATCCATCCATCTATCCTAACGTTTTAGTTGCTTTCCCACAATCAGCATGTATTTTTAGAAATGTCATGCCCCCTGTGCTTGTTTTCTCCGAAGCGTAAACTGACATCCGGCGCGGCTTTCCGAGCTGCAGGATGTCAATTTATGATGTGGAGACAAGAGTGTTTTCTGCAGGGAGAACAGAGCTAAAGTCTGCTGCGGACTGAACCCTGATCATGGGCATGGTTAGCTGTGTTCTTCCATGGACAACACTTGCATCCCTGCAGGAGGGCTGACACTGCATCTTAGACGCAGTGTCAGTGTTGCCGGATCGTGGGCACATAAACTAAATGTGACAAGTTTGGCACTAGAGCAACATTTTTGTAAAGTACCTGTGGGTTCAAAACACTCTCTATACCCCTGAGTAAAATTCTTGAGGGGTCTAGTTTCCAAGATGGGGTTACTTGTGGGGGGTTTCTGCTGTATATGTACCTTAGAGGCCCTGCAAATGCAACATAGTGCCCGCAATTTATTTAAACTTTTCCAAAATTCAAATAGTGCTCCTTCCATTCCGAGCCCTCCCATTTGTCCAAACAGAGGTTTTTGACAACACGTGGGGTACACTGCATTCATAAGAAATTGGATAACAAACTTTGGGGTCCACTTTTTGGTGTTGCCTCTTGAAACAGTGAGAAATTTGGTGTTAAAGCTACATTTTTGCGAATTTTTATGATGATCTAAGGTTATCAAATTCTGTGAAGTACCTGTGGGGTCAAAATGCTCACTATACCCCTGGATAAAATCCTTGAGGGGGTCTAGTTTCCAGAATGGGTCACATGTGGGGGAGTTTTACTGTTTAGGCCTATCAGGGGCTTTTCAAACACGACATGGCGTGTACTAATGATTACTGCCAATTTTGCAGTCAAATGGCACTCCTTCCCTTCCAAGCCCTGCCATGCACCCAAACAGTTGATTTCCACCATATATGAGGTATCAGCGTACTCAGGAGAAATTGCACAATACATTTTATGGTGCATGTTTCCTGTTAACCTTGTGAAAAAAGCTATCTGGTTGAAAAAACTATTTTGTGGTAAAAATTTAGTTTTTTTTATGGCTCAACGTTATAAAATTCTTTGAAGCACCCAGGGGTTAAATATGCTCACCAAACATCTAGATAAATTCCTTGAGGGCGCCTAGTTTCCAAAATGGGGTTACTTGTGTGAGGTTTCTGCTGTTTAGGTACCTTAGGGGCACTACATTTAAAACCAAATTTGCTTTCCAAATTCAAATATTGTTCGTTCTGTTCCGAGCCCTCCCATTTGTCCAAACAGAACTTTCTGACTACATGTGGGGTATCACCACGATAATAAGAAAGTGGATAACAAACTGTGTGGTCCATTTTTTGGCATTACCTCTTGAAAAAGTGAGAAATTTGGTGCTAAAACAACATTTTTGTGAAAAAATGTACAATTTCAATATGATGGCCTAATGTTATAAAATTCTGTGAAGTACCTCTGCATACAAAATGCTGAGAGGTGCAGTTCCCAAAATGGGATCATTTGTGGGGGGTTTCTGCTGTTTAGGTACCTTAGGTGCCCTCAAATGCAAAATGATGCCCGCAATCTATTTCAGCCAAATTTGTATTCCAAAATTCAAATATTACTCCTTCTGTTCTGAGCCATCCCATTTATCCAAACAGAGGTTTTTGACCACATGTGGGTATCAGCATGCTCAGAAGAAACTGGGTAACAAATTTTGGGGTCCATTTTGTTGTGTTATTTCTTCTAAAAGTGAATATAGTGGGCCTACAACAACATTTTCTGTCACCTAGTCTTCTCAAATTCACTTCAAATATGATGTGGTACCTAAAAAAATGTTTTTGTAAATTTTATTGAAAAAATGGGAAATTGCTGATGAACTTTGAACTCTTGTAAGTTCCTAACCCCCCAAAATTTAATTTTGTTTCAATAATTGCACTGATGTAAAGTAGACATGTGGTAAATGTAATTTATTTACTATTTTGTGTGACAACATCTCTGGTTTAAATGTATAAATATTAAAAGTTTGAAAATTGCTACATTTTCAATTTTTTTTGTCAAATTTCTGATTTTTTCACAAATAAAAGCAAAAAATATCATCCTAAATTTATCACTAACCATAAAGTACAATATGTCACAAAAACAGTCTGAGAATTACCGGGATCTGTTGAAGTGTTTCAGCGTTATTGCTTCATAAAATTACATTGGTCGGATTTCTAAAATTTGGCCTGGTCATTAGGGACAAAATTGGCTCTGTCATGTCCCTCAGCATCACGGCCAGTTTTAGCCTTGTGCCAGACCATTGTTTTTTCACTTTTCCATTTTTGCGTTCTAGAAGCTATACCGTTTTTTTTTTTTTAACGGTAACAGTAATATAAGTACTTGTTTTGTGAGGATGAATTGTATTTGTCAGTGGCATGATTTTGAGGTAGATATAATTTTTTTTTAAAAAACTTTAATTAGCTCTTTATGGGAATATATACAGTATATCTACAGTACAGACCAAATGTTTGGACACACCTTCTCATTCAATGAGTTTTCTTTATTTTCATGACTCTGAAAATTGTAAATTCACATTGAAGGCATCAAAACTATGAATTAAAACATGTGGAATGAAATACTTAAAAAAGTGTGATACAACTGAAAATATGTCTTATATTCTAGGTTCTTCAAAGTAGCCACCTTTTGCTTTGATTACTGCTTTGCACACTCTTGGCATTCTCTTGATGAGCTTCAAGAGGAAGTCACCCAAAATGGTTTTCAAACAGTCTTGAAGGAGTTCCCAGAGATGCTTAGCACTTGTTGGCCCTTTTGCCTTCACTCTGCGATCCAGTTCCCTCCAAACCATCTTGATTGGGTTCAGGTCTGGTGACTGTGGAGACCAGGTCATCTGGCGTAGCACCCCATCACTCTCCTTCTTAGTCAAATAGCGCTTACACAGCCTGGAGGTGAGTTTGGGGTCATTGTACTTGTCACGGGGTCCTTCTCCCATATCACACGATCAACAGAGCGAGTGATGTCTGTTCAATCCAATAAGCATTTATTCCAAGCAAATCAAGACGGTCCATAACATAATCCACCATATAGAGGGTAAAATATTGTAGAAACACAAATATAGTCCAGAAAGCGATAAATAAATTTCCAGGTCTCTCTGAGAAGCCGCAGCTTCCCTCAGAGGTTCACTCTTCTTCCATCAAGTTCTCCAAACAGACTGCCTGAATCTCCCAGGAAAGCAGAGAGTTTACAGTAGGTGGATCTCACGCCCCCTCCGCCAACTTAGGAACAAAAGGCTGGCAGGGGAGGAATTAAACTTCCAAATGGGACAATGTACACATAAGGAATACAGAATGAACTACGCCCAAACATTAACCCACACAATATGGTACACAATCCACAATATTCCACCATCACAACCTCTCCCTTCTTCTGAATAAGTGAGTATGCCATGAGGTCTACACAGACCTCTGGCCATCTCACTTAAGTCCATGTTGCTCAGCTGTGGATAGTCTATGGTTCTTCTTGCCGGGACAGTCCATCAGCGTTCTTGTGTTGGCTTCCACACTTGTATTGGATGAAGAAGCTTTAAATAGTCCCTTGTACAGCAGTAGGGTTGGAAGGACAAGCTTCCCTTTGTGTCCTTCTTCACTCAAACTGTGTTTCCTGCACCCATAAATCGATATTGTAGTTCTCCCACATCATTTCCAAGGAGAATATCTGCAGGCAGGCCGCTCATCACCCCAACCACACATTGCTTGATCCTAAAGCCAAAGTCCAGATCTACAGTCGCCTTTGGTATATTTGTGTCGCCCTGGACAAGCCAGGGGACACAGGTAACAACACACACCCCCACCCCCAGCAGTTCACAGCAGACATCCCAAAGTGACCTGCTTTCTGCCTCGGGCTCAGACTGACACACCAGGTGGGCGGAGTCAGGAGATGGAGACGCCCACCCTGGAGTGAGCTGGCCTGAGGCAGGAAACAAGCCCAGAGAAGTTCAGGAGTGAAGGAGAGAGGAAGTCTGCAGAGAGGCAGACGCAGACTGGGGCCTAGGTTGGAGCCTAGGGCCCCTGTGCAGAAAGTCAGGCAGATGGTAGTGGCCGTCTGCAGGGAGCCGGGGAGCCAGTTGGTGGAACCGCAGATAGCCGGGGCTGGGCCGTGGCCCCCCAGTACTGAATCGGGGAGCCAGCTGGAAACCGGAGAGCAGGAAGAGTGTGCATGGAGGCGAAGGAAAGGACTTACACTAACAACCTGGGGCCAGGGGAAAAACACCGCAGCCGCCTGTGGGACCCGTCCATCCAGCCGTTTCTTTCAGCAGAGACACTGTGTGCTTCATTGGGCTGAGTGAGTACCTCCGTGCCGTGCGGCACAGCGCTGTCCCTGCGCCCCTGCACCTCCACGGGCCCCATACCCGCCTTTCACCATACCAATCTCATCACCGGGCCCCGGGAGCACCACAACCCCTACCCACGGAGGGGCACATCAACAACTGGCTGCTCCATACCATCACTCCCGGGCTCCCCATACAAAGCAGCGGTGGTGTTAACAAATCACCACAACCGTGGGTGGCGTCACGGACAATAAACAATCCCCACACCCAAAAACCCCCTTTCACTCACGGGCGGGGAGCGCCGCTCGAGTCCCCGGGATCCGGCCCATCGCTCGAGCCACCGAGCAGCAGCAGCAGGCCGCAGTGCCAGCCGGACCCGAGCAGTGGGAGAGCGCGGCGTCCCCTCCTCCGCCCGCGACAACTTGGCGTCACGAACAGGATCTTACCGCTCTGCCGTTGGGTAGAGGTGCGCCTTGTGACCGCCGGAGGTGTCCGGCTGAAAATTTTGTAAAACCGCCATCTTGGGCGCGAAAATTTCCCGCTCGAGCGTCTTCCCCGAGCAGGAAAGGCGCGAAAGTGGAGCCCCGCCCCCTGAAGAAGGAAGTGCTAAAAAGAGGCTAAGGGGGACGGGATGGCGTCCGGCCGCATGTGAACCGCGGCTGTGGAAGCAGGGACGCCAGGACTCTGCCAGCATTTGGTTCCTGGAAGAGGCCGCCGCAGTGATGCACCGACCCGTTACCCCTGTTACCGGTAGCGGAGCCCGCAGCGTCTGTGGGGGAGGACCCAGACCTGGGGTCCCCAGGCCTCACCTTTGTCACCGCCCTGCCACCGGCCCCGGCAGTCCGCCCGGCCGCGACGGAGATGACGACGGCTCCGGCAGTCCGCCCAGCCGCAACGGCAGCGAAGTACCGGTCCCGTTGACCAATCTGGAGCCGTTCCTGGACTGGGGTCAAGGGGTGCTGCCCACTTCCTAGGGGCAGCACCAAGGCTAGGTTATTTGGGTGGGTGACGGAAGGACCAGTTGCCGTTATTAAAAGTGTTTAATGTTTGATATGCCTCCCGTTGTGGGATGATGTTAGTATCCTTGTATTGTTTTTTTTCCTTATCTTCTGCAGTTTAAAAGAAAAATCAAACCGGTGATGGACGGGCAGCCCGAGGACGGTCTGCATTTTGCTAAGGGGGAATGTGTCGCCCTGGACAAGCCAGGGGACACAGGTAACAAGACACACCCCCACCCCCAGCAGTTCACAGCAGACATCCCAAAGTGACCTGCTTTCTGCCTCGGGCTCAGACTGACACACCAGGTGGGCGGAGTCAGGAGATGGAGACGCCCACCCTGGAGTGAGCTGGCCTGAGGCAGGAAACAAGCCCAGAGAAGTTCAGGAGTGAAGGAGAGAGGAAGTCTGCAGAGAGGCAGACGCAGACTGGGGCCTAGGTTGGAGCCTAGGGCCCCTGTGCAGAAAGTCAGGCAGACGGTAGTGGCCGTCTGCAGGGAGCCGGGGAGCCAGTTGGTGGATCCGCAGGTAGCCGGGGCTGGGCGGTGGCCCCCCAGTACTGAATCGGGGAGCCAGCTGGAAACCGGAGAGCAGGAAGAGTGTGCATGGAGGCGAAGGAAAGGACTTACACTAACAACCTGGGGCCAGGGGAAAAACACCGCAGCCGCCTGTGGGACCCATCCATCCAGCCGTTTGTTTCAGCAGAGACTCTGTGTGCTTCATTGGGCTGAGTGAGTACCTCCATGCCATGCGGCACAGCGCTGTCCCTGCGCCCCTGCACCTCCACGGGCCCCATACCCGCCTTTCACCATACCAATCCCATCACCGGGCCCCGGGAGCACCACAACCCCTACCCACGGAGGGCCACATCAACAACTGGCTGCTCCATACCATCACTCCCGGGCTCCCCATACAAAGCAGCGGTGGTGTTAACAAATCACCACAACCGTGGGTGGCGTCACGGACAATAAACAATCCCCAAACCCAAAAACCCCCTTTCACTCACGGGCGAGGAGCGCCGCTCGAGTCCCCGGGATCCGGCCCATCGCTCGAGCCACCGAGCAGCAGCAGCACGCCGCAGTGCCAGCTGGACCCGAGCAGTGGGAGAGCGCGGCGTCCCCTCCTCCGCCCGCGACATATTCCTCCTCTGTCCTCCAGCCAATTCAATAACAATCCCTGGTCCATGATGTATCACCTCTGGCCGAACCACCCGGGGATCAGCTATTGTGAGAAATGCCGCAGAGTCACAAAATCCAATGACTCTCTGTCCATCCAGCACAACCTCCTGTAAGTGCTTACTTTGATGGTGAGAGGAACTCGGGGCTGTGGCTCGCATCTCATAAACCACTAGTGGCCGACCACAAGTGTCTGAGTCATTCCTCAATCGAATAGCAGGGCAAGTGTTTTGCAAATGCCCAGGCTGCCCACATCGATAACATCTCCACTGTGTCGTACTCCTTCCAGTGTGCTTTCTGGAGAAGGCAGTAGGAGAACCTGGTGACAGAAGCCGGAGGCCATACACTCCAACAGGGGCATCTATGGTGCAGGGGTCAGCGGTACACTCCGGTGGAGGTGGTGGTAACTCTTCCTCAGGCGTGATGGAATGCACAAAATGTGCTGGACGAGATAGAGGTGCCTGGGGGTCCCCCCGAGTCCTTGCGGGACAACTGGATTGCAGGTGCCCAGTTTGACTGCATCCATAACATCTCCTCTCTGTGATTCCCCCAGGGCGTGGTCGGAACTGTTGGGGCCCAGGATTGTGAGCCGTGGTCGTCATCGGCCTGTGGCTGGTTGGAGGAGCAGATATAACTGGAGAGGGCAGGGAGAAGGAGCAGGCTGTGTCTTATTGTCCATAAGCCCACTCCATTGTGGTCGGATAGTAAGGGCCTCATCAGCTAGGGCTGCAGCTCCATCCATGGTGCATGGCGTGCGCTCTCTGACCCATTCCCGTTTTTCTGAGGGACACGTGTACAGAAAATTGTTCTATAAGAAATACCTGTATAACGTCTTCCACAGTGAAGGCGTCTCCCACTTTCAGCCATCTCCAACATGCCTGGGACATATTATGGGCATACATCCTAAACGATCCCCCCGTGGTGCATGGGAAGTCTCGGAACTGTGCCCTATGTGAGTCTGGGGTGATGGCATGGTAATCCAGGATAGTTTGCTTTACAATGTTATAATCCCGGTTCCGCTGTGAGTCAATGGTGTGATAAGCCTCTGCCAGGCTTCCGTTCAGGAGTCCCACTAACAAACGCATCCAGCCAGAGTGGGGAACCTCCATCATGACACACTGTTGCTCAAAGTCCTTGAAGAACCCATCCACCAGAAGCCTCATCAAATGGCTTGAAGTCTGTCCGGGTGATCCGCACAGGCTCCTGGGTTTACACTCCAACTCACATTACTCCCTCTGTCAGACTCCATTGCTCCTTGTCTCCTCTGTGCTCGGCGAGCAGCCTGCTCCTTATATTCCTGAGATACACCGGGGCCAAGAGCTGCCATCTCTTCTTCGAACCACACCACCCACTGGCTTTTTGGGGCAGGGATCCCCGTCCTCAGTGTTTGTCCGTCAGACATCTGGGAGGAGGTGGACTGGCTCTCACCCACAAGTAGATCAATTAAGACTTCTTTACTCAGTCCCTGGTAGCTCAGGCCCAGATCTTTGTCTCTCTCCTTTAGACTGGAAGCAGTCCAGTTTCTGTACTCACTCTGTTGGTGGATCTCCCACTCTGTTGATCCCACCGCTGCCACCAGTTGTCACGGGGTCCTTCTCCCATATCACACGATCAACAGAGCGAGCGATGGCTTTTCAATCCAATAAGCATTTATTGCAAGCAAATCAAGGCGGTCCATAACATAATCCACCATAAAGAGGGTAAAATATTGTAGAAACACGAATATAGTCCAGAAAGTGATAAATAAATGTCCAGCTCTCTCTGAGAAGCCGCAGATTCCCTCAGAGGTTCACTCTTCTTCCATCAAGTTCTCCAGACAGACTGCCTGAATCTCCCAGGTAAGCAGAGCGTTTACAGTAGGTGGATCTCACGCCCCCTCCGCCAACTTAGGAACAAAAGGCTGGCAGGGGAGGAATTAAACTTGCAAATGGGACAATGTACACATAAGGAATACAGAATGGTCAGTGAACCACGCCCAAACATTAACCCACACAAAATGGTGCACAATCCACAATATTCCACCATCACAGTCTTGTTGAAAAGTAAATGATGGTCCCACTAAACGCAAACCGGATGGAATAGCACACCGCTGCAAGATGCTGTGGTATACATGCTGGTTCTGTATGCCTTCAATTTTGAACAAATCCCCAACAGTGTCACCAGCAAAGCAGCCCTACACCATCACACCTCCGCCTTCATGCTTCACGGTGGGAGCCAACCATGTAGAGTCCATCCGTTCACCTTTTCTACAAAGACACGATGGTTGGATCCAAAGATCTCAAATTTGGACTTATCAGACCAAAGCACAGATTTCCACTGGTCTAATGTCCATTCCTTGTGTTCTTTAGCCCAAACAAGTATGTTCTGCTTGTTGCCTGTCCTTAGCAGCGGTTTCCTAGCAGCTATTTTACCATGAAGGCCTGCTGCACAAAGTTTCCTCTTAATAGTTGTTCTACAGATGAGAATGTGTGTCCAAACTTTTGGTCTGCACTGTACTGTATGTATATATATATATATATATATATATATATATATATATATTCATACTGTATATACATATATATATATATATATATATATATATATATATATATAAATCATTCTACCACAGTTTTGCTGTATTCTGTGGATCAGTATAAATATGGTGATACCAAATTTGTATAGATTTATTTTTTACACACTTGGTTATGGGTCACCATATAGTGATGAGCAGACCCGTGCATGTTCGGGTCCACTTGGTTTGGTCGTACTTTTAAAAAAGTTTGGTTCTAGACCCAAACTTGTGTTGTGTAAAACAGATGTAAAATAGTCGTAGTACGGACTAGGGGGCTGCAGAAAAAAAAGCAAAATGTTAGGCAATTGCCCTGAATACCAATGTGGATAGGGAATAAGTGGAAAAAAAACGTGGGCTCGTGGCTATTTTTGATAACAAGTGCGGGTAAAGCAGACAATTTTGGGCTCCAAATCTTAGCTGTCAGCTTCACCGTTGCTGGTTATCAAAAAGAGAAGGGATTCCATTGCATTTACTAAAATGATTTAAATAAACAATTTAAAAAAAAACAACTGCATGGTCGCCACCATATTTTCGATAACCAGCCAAGGTAAAGCAGACAGTTGATGGCTAATATTATCAGGCTGGGAAGGTCCATGATATATGTCCCCCTCTTAACCTAAAAATATCAGCCTGCAGCCACTCCAGATGTGGTGTATCCATTAGATGCACCAATTCTGGCACTGTGCTCAGCTCTTACCGATTGCCGTGGTGCAATGGCAATCGGGGTAATATTTTGGGGGTTGACATCAGCTGTGAATTGACAGCTGACATCAAGCACAGGGGTTAGTAATAGATAGCCGTCTATCAGACATCCCAAATACCAGTATGTGTAGAGTTAAAAAAACAGACAGACTGAGGGGAAAAAAGTTTGCTTGAATAAACACTCTCCCACATGCTCTCGTTTACCAGTTTATTAATAAAAAAATCATTGATGTTCCGACATAATCCACTTTTTGAATAAAGACTCCCACACACTCACTCAATCACCAATTTATTACTTAAAAAAAATCTTGGAAGTTCTAACGTAATCCAAAGTGTAAAGTTCTATGACGTCAAATGATTCCTATAGAGCTGCGATTTGAAAACTTTCTCAGAACGAGGCTGCAGAGTTCACTGTAGAGAGTCGACTGTATTATGGAGAGCGGCAGTATTATTCATTTTCTGAGGGAAATAGTTTATTTTCTGGAACAACTTCCAGGGTGCTAACATATTTGCAGTCTATTACGTCTGGGTGTCCACCTGCAGAAAGCGTATATGCCCGAAAATGGTGCAAGATGGAGTCACCGTGTGCTCTATCTGCACCATTCTAGTCAATAGCCCCGTAGGTGCATGCCTATTTTGCAGGGTGTTTTGGACAGAAGCTCCGACTGGACCAGTAAACGCAAGTAATAACGCAGTGTGAAAGGGCCCTTACACTCTTTGGGAAGTAAAATTAAGAAAAAAAATGTACAAATTCAGATTTATATTTTTAAATATGTAGAAAACCATGTATCATGTCATTTACATTTTACAAACACTTGCTACTTTGTGTTGGTATATCACATAAGATCCCAATAAAATACAGCTCTGGCAAAAATTGGGAGACCACTGCACAATTTTATACAAATCAGTTTTTCTACATGTCTGACAGCCATTCCATTGCAGTGTCAGTTGATTTCCAACCAGAGTACACCTCATTCTACTTAATGTGCTTCTGATTAGGTGATCACCTGAACCAAATCTTATTTAACATGGGAAAGTATAAAAAACACTGCTGTAGTCTTCACAATCCTCTTGCAATAGGACAAGCTGGATGGCAAAACAAGTGCTAGTAATATCCCAAAAGTAATAGGAATGAAAAAATAACTTTTAACCACGCCAAAGTTGTTGAAAAGACAAGTCTTGAGTGAGAAAAAGAAGGACTCAATTCTGGCTTCACTAGCAGAGGGATACAGTGAGTGCCATGTTGCCTCCATTTAAGATGACAGTCCATTACAACAAGGTCAAGCAGCAGACATTGGGGACAACAAAACTACAGACCTGCAGAGGGTGAAAGCATCTCTCCTCTGACCGGGATGACCATCATCTTATTCGAATGTCACTCAGGAACCGCAGGATGACATCAAGTGTCCTATAAAAGGAATGGCAAATGGCAGCTGGGGTGAAGTGCATGGCAAGGACAGTTCATAACAGGCTCCTGGAGGCAGGGCTCAAGTCATGCAAAGCTATAAAAAAAATCCTTTTATCAATGAGAAGCAAAGGAGAGCCAGGCTGAAGTTAGCCAAAGAAAATAAGGATTGGTCCATAGAGGACTGGAGTAAGGGTGGCTTTACATGCTGCGATATCCGGCCCGATATCGCTAGCATGAGACCCGCCCTCATCGTTTGTGCGCGACGGGCATATCGCTGTCCGTCGCGCACAAAATCGCGCACCCCCGTCACACGTACTTACATGGCCTTCGACGTCGCTGTGACCGGCGAACCGCCTCCTTTCTAAGGGGGCGGTCCGTTTGGCGTCACAGCAACATCACTAAGCAGCCACCCAATGATATCGCAGGGGCGGAGATGAGCGGGACGTAACATCCCGCCCACCTCCTTCATTCCGCATTGTGGCCGGAGGCAGGTAAGGAGATGATCCTCGTTCCTGCGGCGTCACACGTAGCGATGTGTGCTGCCGCAGGGACGAGGATCAACTTCGCCTCAGCGACAGCAGCGATAATTGGGAGCGGAGCCCCATATCAACGAGGAGCGATTTTGGACATTTTTGCAACCATCCAAAATCGCTCCTAGGAGTCACATGCTACGACATCGCTACAGCGGCCGGATGCGCGTCACAAAATCCGTGACCCCAACGAGATCGCTGTAGCGAAATCGTAGCGTGTAAAGCCCGCTTAAGGTAATCTCTGATGAGTCTAATTTTCAGCTTTGCCCAACAGCTGGTCGTCTAATGGTTAGACGGAGATCTGAAGAGGCGTACAAGCCACAGTGTCTTGCACGCACTTTGAAATTTAGTAGAGGATCGGTGATGATCCGGGGATGCTTCAGCAAGGCTGGAATTGGGCAGATTAAATTTTGCGAAAGACGTATGAATGAAGCTGCATACAAGGTTATCCTGGTAAAAAAGTTCCTTCCTTCTGTTCAGGCAATGTTCCCCAACTCTGAGGACTGTTTTTTGCAGCAGGAAAATGTGCCATGCCACAGCTAGGTCAATCAATGTGTGGATGAAGGACCACCACATCAAAACCCTGTCATGGCCAGCCTAATCTCCACACCTGAACCCCATGGAATGTCATCAAGAGGAAGATGGATAGTCACAAGTCATCAAACAAAGAAGAACTGCTTACATTTTTGCACCAGAAGTGGCATAAGGTCACCCAAAAGCAGTGTGAAAGACTGGTGGAAAGCATGCCAAGACGCATGAAAACTGTGATTAAAAATCATGGATATTCCACAAAATACTGATTTATGAACTCTTCCTGAGTTAAAAATTAGTATTGTTGTTTCTAAATGATTATGAACTTGTTTCCTTTGCATTATTTGAGGTCTAAAAGCAATGCATTTTTTTTTTATTTTGACCATTTCTCATTTTCAAAAAATACATACAAAATGTATTGCTTGGAAATTCAGAGACATGTTAGTAGTTTATAAAATAAAAGAACAATTTACATTTTACTTAAAAATATACTGTACCTATAAGGGGAAAAATCAGAAACACTGAAAATCTTTCAGTGGTCTCTTAATTTTGCTAGAGCTGTATATTTAAAGGGGCAGTCTGACAACTAAAATGTATTTTCTGACTATTCATCTTTATCCCCTCACCATTATCTTTATTGATTATTACTGATGAGAGAGTGTACTCTCCAATACTGGATAATTGATCAAGCATCGAGGTGCTCGGGAATGCTCGGTACTCGATCGAGTATCACGAGTGCTCAAATGACTGTTTGGCGGCTGTTTTTCAGTCACTAAATATATACAGGTTGCCTGCCACACACGTTTATGCCATAGCCATGTTGGCTACTGGCATTACTGGCATTACTGTGATTGATCAGCTGCATCACTTCATCGGGTCTATATTAGACGCAACGCTCGGCACCCTCTACCCTGGAAACAGTATAGGGAGAGCTTCTGGAGAAGCTATAGTATATTAGTTTAGCATTAAATGCATATACGCAGGGATTATTTCTGTACAGTCCTTGCTGCTGTACCCTTAAACCATAAGTCCTTATCAGGGCTTCATATATTCTATTCTATTTCCTAGTAATACCACTCTTAGCTGCATTTAGTGTAGGGAGAGTTGCTAGAGAAGGGATAGTGTATTAGTTTATCATGAAAGCCATATAGGCAATGATTATTGTCTCACAGTCCTTGCTGCTGCACCCTAAAACCAAACATTTTTTTCAGGGCTACATCTAGTCTATTCTAATCCATTTTAATACCACTCTTAGCTGCATTTAGTGTAGGGAGAGTTCCTGGAGTAGGGATAGCATATTAGTTTTGTATTTAAAGCATATAGTCAGTGATTATTTCCTTACAGTCCTTGCTGCTGCAACATAAAACCAAACGTGCTTTTCAGTGCTACATCTATTCTAGTCCCCATTAATACAGCTGTTAGCTGCATGCCTAATTTAATATGCACAAGTCATGAGGTAAGGGACTCCTTTTAAAATGGTGAAAAACTATTCTGAAGCCCTCCTCCACTTGTCTTCCATGGGGGTATTGCAATACCGCCTTTAAATTTTTGTTAGGCCTTCAACTTAGTACATAGGCTTCACCAGTGTAGGAGTTCCATTCTTTTTAAAATTGTAAATGAAAAGATTCTGAGGCCCTCCATGGTGTATTGGAATCCCCCCTTTAAATAAATACGGTGAAATATGTTGAGAGATGGGCATTGCATTGTTCCTGACTTTTTTTGCAGCGTTATTTCATCGTTTTATGCAAAATAAAAACTGAATTGTACAGTACCAGCAAAAGCTAAGATATTTCATAACTCTAATGCACATGATTGCTTTTTTTTTCTGGACTTAAATGAAAAACTGCTGCCTTAGGCTGCTTTCACGCATCCGGCTTGAGCTGTGCGGCTCAATCCGGCTGTGCAAGCTATGCAACGGATGCGGTGAAAACACCGCATCCTTTGCATAAGTTTTTCCCATACGGCCCGTCCGTTTTTTGCCGCTTACGGCATGCTACTGAGCATGCGCAGTGGCAAAAACCGCATGCGGCGGCCGGATGCGGTTTTTGCCGCATTGCGCCGCATCCGGCCGCCATAGGCATGCATTGAAAAGTGCGCCGCATCGGCCGGATGCGGCGCGATGCGTTTTTTTTTGCCACACGAAAAAACGTGCCAGGCAACGTTTCATCCGGCCGCCGCATCGGCTAAATCTGCCTCATGCGGCAAAAACTGGATGGAACGCAAGGCCATGCGGCACAATGCGGCACTAATTAAAGTCTATGCAGGAAAAACGCAACCGGCAGCAAAAAAAAACGGTTGCGATTTTCGTGCAAAGTGCCAGATTGTGCCGCATTGCAGAAACCGGAGGTGTGAAAGCAGCCTTATTGAAAGATTATCTTGGCCACAAAAAAGGTGAAGAGTAAGATGCCTTTTCTGGTTGCCTGGAAGGAGTTTTGTCCAGAAGAAAGATTGTGGGAGCTCAGAGAGAATCTTCATACATCACTTCTCCTGAAGAGATTTCTTTTGGGCCTGGAGAAGAGGGGGGCATAAGGAGAATGGTACTGTAATTCTGGCATCACTGCACTGCCAGCTTCTGCCTCCTGGCAGGGACAGTGACACACTCACCGCTGCAGCCGTACACAAACTGTGTCGTACTCCGTTTTCCGCCACAGCTACCTGGGCCTGCGCACATTGCACATGTTTCCTAGCCACATGCTTATGGCCAACGCACATGCTCCCCACTTCTTAAAGAGGCATACTCCTATGGCTTGGAGGCACTAGGTATTTAAGGCACTCTCCCCTGTATTAAGGTGAATGAGCAATGTTAGTTCCTAATCTGTCCTATGCATTCTAGTAATGTTGTCAGGTCCCTGTTCCTGTGTCTCAGGACCTGTAACCCTACCTGTACCAGAATCTGAATTCGTCCTGTGTCCTCATGAAGCTCTGTGGCTTATTAATATTCATTTTGGCAACTACCAGTCTCTCTTTTTCTGATTTCCTTTCCACAGTGGTTGCCTCCTGTGTTGTCTTCCATGAAGTCCACTTTGGCAGAGACAGCAACAGATTGTGTGATCTGACATTGATGCACCTTGACTTTAAAGGCCCCGTTACACGCTACGATATATCGGGCGATATGTCATCGGGGTCCCGGATTACGTGACGCACATCTGGCATCGTTTGCCATATCGTAGCGTGTGACGGCTACGAGCGACTGTTAACGAGCAAAAATACTCACCTTATCATTGCTTGTTGACACGTCGTTCATTTTCAAAATATCGGTCACATTCCTGGATGCAGGTTGTTCGTCGTTCCTGAGGCAGCACACATCGCTCCGTGTGACACCCCGGGAACGACGAACACAGCTTACTGTAATACTATTGTATGTTCTGAGGATTTCGATAGCGTTAGGGCAATGACAACCAGAGACGAGTTCTTGGTACAAGATGTTTATAATATGTAACCACGGTAGGTACAGAACGGAACAAACACAGCTGAACAAACACACAAAATACTTTCCCGAAACGGAACGAAGGGAATTCCCGGGGCCACGCACCGGACTCCCCCAGGGAGACCACCAGAGCGAACCCCTATACAGGGACTGTCCGGCAATCACCCCGGAAGGCCTAAATGCGCAGCAGCCGGGACACCAGGGGCAAGTGGTAAAGTCCAGGAGTGTCCGTACGGGATGATAGTCCAGAGTGGTTACAAACCGGAAGGAAACCGGGCAGGAG
The DNA here is from genome assembly GCF_048569485.1 of Anomaloglossus baeobatrachus. NCBI lineage: Eukaryota > Metazoa > Chordata > Amphibia > Anura > Aromobatidae > Anomaloglossus > Anomaloglossus baeobatrachus. The sequence goes on from NC_134356.1 coordinate 445,589,474, forward strand.
TGCTGATCACAGACGGCAGACGGAGTCCAGGCACAGCTTGAAGAAACCGGGTATGGTCCAGAGTCGGTCGGTATTCTTTCAGGAGGATCCAAAAGGCAATCAGGAAATAGAAGCAGCAAGGCAGGAGCACACAGCAAGCAGTATACTCAGGCACTGGACTAGGCTTAGAGGCGGCCTTTTAAGCAGCTGGACAGGAAGTAGGGCAACAGAACAGTAACCTCCATGTTAACCGAGGGCAAGCTTTTGTCAAAAGAGAACTGGAAAACCCGGAAACCTGACATTACTCCCCCCCCAGAAACGGCCTCAGGACGGATCAGGGCCAGGTTTGTCCGGGTACCGTCGATGAAACTGAGCAATCTTCCGGGGTGCCCGAATGTTACCCACCGGTTCCCAGGAATCGTCCTCGGGGGCGTACCCCTGCCAACGTACCAGATATTGAAGCCGACGACGATGGATCCGGGAGTCAATAATGTCCTCAACCACGAACTGCTCCTCGCCGTCGACCATCACAGGCGGAGGAGGAGGCACGACACGACCATGAAACGTATTAGGAGAAACGGGTTTGAGGAGAGAAACATGAAAGACCGGGTGTACCTTCAGATGGTGCGGTAACCGCAGCCGACAGGCCACAGGGCTCACGATCCCGGTGATCTTAAACGGACCGATGAATTTTTGTCCCAGCTTCTGCGAAGGAACACCCAACCTCAGGTTTTTGGTGGATAACCATACAGAGTCCCCTACCTTATACATGGGTGCCGGTTTCCGGTGAGTGTCTGCCGACCTCTTGTAACGCTCCTGAGCCGTAGCCACAGTGTCCTTTAGAATCTCCAGATTTTGTCGTAGCTCTGTCACTCGGTCCTCCACCGCTGGCACCGAAACCGCTACGGGTGACCTAGGCAAAACATTCGGATGGTAACCCAAGTTAGCAAAAAAGGGCGTTACCTTAGTGGAGCTGCTCTGAGTGTTGTTATACGAGAACTCCGCCAACGGAAGCATCTTCAACCAATCGTCCTGCAGATGGCTGACATAACATCGAAGGTATTGTTCCAGGGTTTGATTAGTCCGTTCGGTTTGCCCATTTGTCTGAGGATGGTATGCAGAAGACAAACAGACATCAATCTGGAGTGCCGTACAAAACCCCTTCCAGAACCTAGACGTGAACTGCACGCCCCGGTCAGAGATGATCTCGTCTGGTACCCCATGCAATCGGAATACGTTCTGGATAACCAAATCCACTGTCTCTGCGGCTGAGGGAAGACCGGTACACGGAATAAAGTGAGCAGCCTTTGTCAACCGATCCACCACCACTAAAATGGTATTGTGACCGCCTGAGACCGGCAACTCCACAATAAAATCCATTGAGATAGACCCCCAAGGGCGAGATGGCACGGGTAACGGTTGGAGGAGTCCCGTAGGAGCCACACGAGGGACCTTGCACCGGGCACAAACCACACATGAGTGGACATAGTCCTTTACATCCTTTAAACAGGTAGGCCACCAGAAAAAACGGCTCAAAAATTCCTGCGTCTTCTGTACCCCCCTATGACCAGCCAACACGGAGTCATGGACTAACTTGAGAACCCGAAGTCTTACGGCCTCCGGGACATAAATGCGTCGCTCTCTCAACCACACACCATTCCGAAGAACAAGAGTTACATCATTCGGGGGGGCAGCAAGAAATACGTCACCATCATAGGCCAGCTTGATGTCCTTCCACAAGTCCTGGTCCTGGATTACTCCAACGAAATTGGCATCCGATAACACGGTCTGAGACGGGGTTCCAGGCACGGAGTCCACGGCGTGGATTCGGGACAAGGCATCGGCTTTCCCATTACGTGAACCTGGACGGTAGGTAACGATAAAATTGAACTGGTTAAGGAATAGGCTCCAACGGGCTTGCCGTGGAGACAGGCACCTGGCAGACTTAAGAAATTCCAGATTACGATGATCTGTGAGTACTATCACTTGCTGCGCGGCTCCCTGTAAGTGGTGTCTCCATTCCTTAAAAGCTGAAATAATCGCCAACAATTCCTTGTCCGCAATGTCATAGTTCCTTTCTGCAGGGGACAACCGGCGGGAAAAGAAAGCACACGGATGCAAGAGACTCTTGTCCCCAGTCCTTTGAGAAAGGATGGCCCCTAATGCATAGTCGGAAGCATCGACTTCCACGATAAAGGGAAGTGCGGGATTCGGATGTACTAATATTGGCGCTGAGGTAAAACAAACCTTAAGACGATGGAAAGCTTCCTGGGCCTGGGTGGACCACACAAACTTCTGTCCTTTCTTGGTTAACAGAGTGATGGGACGAACGATCTCTGAAAAGTTACGGATAAAGCGTCGGTAAAAGTTGGCAAAACTGACAAAACGTTGTACCTCTTTGATGTTTCCCGGTTCCGGCCAGTCTAGAATTGCTTGTATCTTGCCAGACTCCATGTTCAGTCCCTGAGGAGAGATGACATAGCCTAAGAATTGTATTTGTGAGCAATGGAATTCGCATTTCTCCAGCTTAATGTACAGGTGGTTTTCCCTCAGCCGGGTAAGTACGGTCTTGACGTGCTCCTGGTGTTCCTGTAGGGCAGGGGTGGGGAACCTCCGGCCCGCGGGCCGTATGCGGCCCGCCATGACCTTTTCTGCGGCCCCCGGGCACATTCCACAGTCCACAGAGCTCGGGAGGCAGAAGCGTCTTGCTTGCTGCTGGCCCTTTAAACCCTGTATGGCTTACGTCCTCATGCTAGCGTGAGGACGTACTTTGTGGGTGGAGTAAGCGCTCAACTCGCTCTTTTTCCACAGAAGAGAAGCTACTACCTCAGCGTCCGACAGGTGTGTTTGTGCTCCCATGCCTGTGTGTGCCCCTGCACATCCCCACTGCAGCCTGTGCTCCGTGCAGCGTCCCATCCACCTTGCGCATCCCTACTGCAGCGCACCGTCCTCCTTGTGCATTCCCACTGCAGCCTGTTCTCCGTGCAGTGTCCCGTCCTCCTCGTGCATCCCCACTGCAGCCTGTGCTCCGTGCAGCGTCTCATCCTCCTTGTGTATCCCCACTGCAGCCTGTGCTCCGTACAGCGTCCCGTCCTCCTCGCGTATCCCCACGGCAGCCTGTGCTCCTCACTCTCCCCCACGGCGGCCTGTGCTCCTCACTCTCCCCCACGGCGGCCTGTGCTCCTCACTCTCCCCCACGGCAGCCTGTGCTCCTCACTCTCCCCCACGGCAGCCTGTGCTCCTCACTCTCCCCCACGGCAGCCTGTGCTCCTCACTCTCCCCCACGGCAGCCTGTGCTCCTCACTCTCCCCCACGGCAGCCTGTGCTCCTCACTCTCCCCCACGGCAGCCTGTGCTCCTCACTCTCCCCCACGGCAGCCTGTGCTCCTCACTCTCCCCCACGGCAGCCTGTGCTCCTCACTCTCCCCCACGGCAGCCTGTCCCCCTGTGGCCTCCCCACGGCAGCCTGTCCCCCTGTGGCCTCCCCACGGCAGCCTGTGCCCCTGTGGCCTCCCCACGGCAGCCTGTCCCCCTGTGGCCTCCCCACGGCAGCCTGTGCCCCTGTGGCCTCCCCACGGCAGCCTGTGCCCCTGTGGCCTCCCCACGACAGCCTGTGCCCCTGTGGCCTCCCCACGGCAGCCTGTGCCCCTGTGGCCTCCCCACGGCAGCCTGTGCCCCTGTGGCCTCCCCACGGCAGCCTGTGCCCCTGTGGCCTCCCCACGGCAGCCTGTGCCCCTGTGGCCTCCCCACGGCAGCCTGTGCCCCTGTGGCCTCCCTACGGCAGCCTGTGCCCCTGTGGCCTCCACACTGCTGCCTATGCCCCTGCGGCGTCCACACTGCTGCCTGTGCCCCCCTGGTATGTCAGAACCCCTAGCAATGTCCTTATATTTCTCCCAGCCCTCCCAAGTGATATATAATCCTCCCTAGTGATGTCTAGTCCTCGCAGCCCTCCCCAGTGATGTCTAGTCCTCGCAGCCCTCCCCAGTGATGTCTAGTCCTCGCAGCCCTCCCCAGTGATGTCTAGTCCTCGCAGCCCTCCCCAGTGATGTCTAGTCCTCGCAGCCCTCCCCAGTGATGTCTAGTCCTCGCAGCCCTCCCCAGTGATGTCTAGTCCTCGCAGCCCTCCCCAGTGATGTCTAGTCCTCGCAGCCCTCCCCAGTGATGTCTAGTCCTCGCAGCCCTCCCCAGTGATGTCTAGTCCTCGCAGCCCTCCCCAGTGATGTCTAGTCCTCGCAGCCCTCCCCAGTGATGTCTAGTCCTCCCAGCCCTCCCCAGTGATGTCTAGTCCTCCCAGCCCTCCCCAGTGATGTCTCGTCCTCCCAGCCCTCCCCAGTGATGTCTAGTCCTCGCAGCCCTCCCCAGTGATGTCTAGTGCTCCCAGCCCTCCCCAGTGATGTCTAGTCCTCCCAGCCCTCCCCAGTGATGTCTAGTCCTCCCAGCCCTCCCCAGTGATGTCTAGTCCTCCCAGCCCTCCCCAGTGATGTCTAGTCCTCCCAGCCCTCCCCAGTGATGTCTAGTCCTCCCAGCCCTCCCCAGTGATGTCTAGTCCTCCCAGCCCTCCCCAGTGATGTCTAGTCCTCCCAGCCCTCCCCAGTGATGTCTAGTCCTCCCAGCCCTCCCCAGTGATGTCTAGTCCTCCCAGCCCTCCCCAGTGATGTCTAGTCCTCCCAGCCCTCCCCAGTGATGTCTAGTCCTCCCAGCCCTCCCCAGTGATGTCTAGTCCTCCCAGCCCTCCCCAGTGATGTCTAGTCCTCCCAGCCCTCCCCAGTGATGTCTAGTCCTCCCAGCCCTCCCCAGTGATGTCTAGTCCTCCCAGCCCTCCCCAGTGATGTCTAGTCCTCCCAGCCCTCCCCAGTGATGTCTAGTCCTCCCAGCCCTCCCCAGTGATGTCTAGTCCTCCCAGCCCTCCCCAGTGATGTCTAGTCCTCCCAGCCCTCCCCAGTGATGTCTAGTCCTCCCAGCCCTCCCCAGTGACGTCTAGTCCTCCCAGCCCTCCCCAGTGATGTCTAGTCCTCCCAGCCCTCCCCAGTGATGTCTAGTCCTCCCAGCCCTCCCCAGTGATGTCTAGTTCTCCCAGCCCTCCCCAGTGATGTCTAGTCCTCCCAGCCCTCCCCAGTGATGTCTAGTCCTCCCAGCCCTCCCCAGTCATGTCTAGTCCTCCCAGCCCTCCCCAGTGATGTCTAGTCCTCCCAGCCCTCCCCAGTGATGTCTAGTCCTCCCAGCCCTCCCCAGTGATGTCTAGTCCTCCCAGCCCTCCCCAGTGATGTCTAGTCCTTCCAGCCCTCCCCAGTGATGTCTAGTCCTCCCAGCCCTCCCCAGTGATGTCTAGTCCTCCCAGCCCTCCCCAGTGATGTCTAGTCCTCCCAGCCCTTCCCAGTGATGTCTAGTCCTCCCAGCCCTCCCCAGTGATGTCTAGTCCTCCCAGCCCTCCCCAGTGATGTCTAGTCCTCCCAGCCCTCCCCAGTGATGTCTAGTCCTCCCAGCCCTCCCCAGTGATGTCTAGTCCTCCCAGCCCTCCCCAGTGATGTCTAGTCCTCCCAGCCCTCCCCAGTGATGTCTAGTCCTCCCAGCCCTCCCCAGTGATGTCTAGTCCTCCCAGCCCTCCCCAGTGATGTCTAGTGCTCCCAGCCCTCCCCAGTGATGTCTAGTGCTCCCAGCCCTCCCCAGTGATGTCTAGTGCTCCCAGCCCTCCCCAGTGATGTCTAGTGCTCCCAGCCCTCCCCAGTGATGTCTAGTTCTCCCAGCCCTCCCCAGTGATGTCTAGTTCTCCCAGCAATGTATATTCCTTCCAGCCCTCCCCAGTGATGTCTAGTTCTCCCAGCAATGTATATTCCTTCCAGCCCTCCCCAGTGATGTATATGCCCTCAGCATCTCCTGTGATGTATGTGCCCTCAGCATCTCCTGTGATGTATATACCCTCAGCATCTCCTGTGATGTATTTACAGCAGTCCCAGCTGACACAAACGTGGAAAAACAGTTGTGAGAAGCAATAAGATCAATATTGAATAATATAGCCGCACCAAAAACAAGAAGCTTCAGCCGCCACGATGAGTTAATTGTTTGACTAAGTATAGCAGGGTAATTTTAAGTTGATAGTTTTGTGCGGCCCCCGAAGGTTGGTAGAAAATTCCAAATGGCCCTCGGCATTAAAAAGGTTCCCCACCCCTGCTGTAGGGAATCAGAAAAGATTAGGATATCGTCCAGATAAATCACCATGAATTGGTCCATTATATCCCTAAAAATATCGTTAACTAGATGTTGGAAAGCCGCGGGAGCGTTACAAAGTCCAAAAGGCATCACTAGGTACTCAAAGTGTCCATACCGACATCGGAACGCGGTCTTCCACTCGTCTCCGGGACGTATGCGAAGTAGATTATATGCCCCACGGAGATCCAATTTAGTGAATATTTTTGCCTGTTGGACCCTCTCCAATAGCTCAGGAATCAACGGTAACGGATACCGGTTCCGGATGGTTATTTTATTCAGTTCCCGGTAGTCAATACAGGGTCTCAGAGTCCCCTCTTTCTTTTTCACGAAAAAGATGGGTGCCCCTGCTGGTGAGGTAGACGGGCGAATAAATCCCTTGGCTAGACTTTCATCAATGTACTCTTTTAGTGCTTCTAGCTCAGGTGCCGCCAACGGGTAGACATGACCAAACGGGATCTCCGCCCCTGGGAGTAAGTCTATGGGGCAATCATACGGTCTATGCGGGGGAAGCTGATCGGCTTTTCTTTTGTCGCATATATCAGCGAAGTCATGATAAACCGGGGGTAAAACAGGTACCTGTACAGTGCCCTCCACATTCGGTGTTACTGGAACCGGAACAGTTGGACTAATGGTCGGACCACTCTGCGGTGGAAAGGATATTTCCTTAGTCTCCCAATCGATGACAGGATTTGTAGACCGTAGCCACGGAATACCTAAAATAATCGGAAAATGAGGAGAAGAAATTACCATGAAAACAAGGGTCTCCTGCTGACCTGGCTTCATCACACATTCTAGGGGTACTGTTTCCCGATCAACTGGTCCAGAGATTAACGGAGATCCGTCTACCGTCTCCATGGTAACCGGTGAGGATCTTTGCTGAGTCCGGATACCGTGTTTCCTGGCAAAAGAAGAGTCCATGAAATTTCCCCCTGCCCCAGAGTCTATCATTGCAGAGGTAGGTATTAGCTGTCCCTCCCACCGGATCTGAATGGGAAGCGAGCAATGGGTATATTTCCCTTCTGAGTCCTTCGGTGAGGTTGACATTACAGTCAAGGGAAATACCGCATCCAAGTGTCCACTTGCCTCAGAGATATCGGACTCTGCGTCCGTGTTGTCACACTCTGCCATGGCTGCCAATACCTTATTTGGGCGATTTGGACGTTTCGGGCAGTCGATCAAGAAATGGTCCGATTGACCGCAATAGAAACACAAACGCTCACGGAGCCGGTGTTCACGACGTTCGTTGGTCTCTCGCTTTTGCAGAGAGTCCACTTGCATAGGAACGTCCTCGGCCTCCCGTGGCGTCCTGAGAGCGGGTTCTCTGGAAGGAAACGCAAAGTTGTTTACACGGTTTACAGCTGCCCATTTTTCCTGTCTACGTTCCGTCAAGCGGGTATCAATACGCACACAGTGCTGGAGAAACAGTTCAAAATCCCCTGGAGATTCGGAACGAGCTAACTCGTCCTTGATGGTACCGGACAAACCTTTTCTGAAAACAGACAATAATGCATTGTTTCCCCAGTCGGTGTCTACCACTAACCTCTTGAACTCAGTGGCGTATTCAACGACAGAACGCTTTCCCTGACGTAAGGAAAGGAGAGCCGATTCAGCGGTAGCACGGCGATTCGGATCATCAAACATTTGCGCCATTGCGGTCAGAAAGTCATCCAGGTGATTTAAACGAATGTCCCGATTCTCTATCATAGGATTAGCCCAAGCCAGTGCTCGTGAGGTTAATAACATGATTATACATAACACTTTTGACCGGTCAGAACGGTAATAATCAGCATGTACATCAAAAAACAGTATACACTGGTTAACAAATCCACGAAACTGACTACGATCACCATTGAAACGGAATGGGGGTAACCTAGGCATACCGGCAGCTGATACGGACGTAGTGGGGACGGCTTCCTGAGCCTCCACTCTGACTTGCAAATCCTGAATAGCCGGACCCAGTACCTGGTGATCATGGCCCAGCTGGGCCTCTACATCTCTAAGTTTAGTTTGTACCGCCTCCATCTCCTGCTGTAAGGAGTTAATCATGGAAAAGAGCTGATCTACTCGTGTCTCAGTCATTGCCCCAGCGAAATCCTCTTATGGCCTGAGTATAATGTAATACTATTGTATGTTCTGAGGATTTCGATAGCGTTAGGGCAATGACAACCAGAGACGAGTTCTTGGTACAAGATGTTTATAATATGTAACCACGGTAGGTACAGAACGGAACAAACACAGCTGAACAAACACACGAAATACTTTCCCGAAACGGAACGAAGGGAATTCCCGGGGCCACGCACCGGACTCCCCCAGGGAGACCACCAGAGCGAACCCCTATACAGGGACTGTCCGGCAATCACCCCGGAAGGCCTAAATGCGCAGCAGCCGGGACACCAGGGGCAAGTGGTAAAGTCCAGGAGTGTCCGTACGGGATGATAGTCCAGAGTGGTTACAAACCGGAAGGAAACCAGGCAGGAGTGCTGATCACAGACGGCAGACGGAGTCCAGGCACAGCTTGAAGAAACCGGGTATGGTCCAGAGTCGGTCGGTATTCTTTCAGGAGGATCCAAAAGGCAATCAGGAAATAGAAGCAGCAAGGCAGGAGCACACAGCAAGCAGTATACTCAGGCACTGGACTAGGCTTAGAGGCGGCCTTTTAAGCAGCTGGACAGGAAGTAGGGCAACAGAACAGTAACCTCCATGTTAACCGAGGGCAAGCTTTTGTCAAAAGAGAACTGGAAAACCCGGAAACCTGACACTTACCTGCGTCCCGACGGCAATGAGGAAGGAAGGAGGTGGGCGGGATGTTACGTCCCGCTCATCTCCGCCCCTCCGCTTCTATTGGGTGGCCGCTGTGTGACATCGCTGTGATGCCGAACGTCCCTCCCCCTTCAGGAAGAGGATGTTCGCCACCCACAACGAGGTTGTTCGGGAGGTAAGTACGTGTGACAGGGGTGACCGACTTTGTGCGACACGGGCAACAATTGCCCGTAACGCACAAACGATTGGGCGCGGGTAACGGGGCCTTAAGGTTCACCTCTAATGTCTTTGGAAGTTGTTCTTTGATCTTTGGCTACCATTCATATTATCTGTCTCTTCACTTTGTCATCAATTTTTCTCTTGTAGCCACATCCAGGGAGGTTGGCTACAGTCACATAGACTTTAAACTTTTGAATAATATGTGCAACTACATTAGAAGGAACATCAAGCTGTTTGGAGATGATCTTATAGCCTTTACTTTTAACATGTTTGTCTATAATTTTTGTTCTAATCTCCTGAGATCACTCTCTACTTATTTTTCTTAGGTCTATGTCGAGTATGGTGCAAACCATAATACCAATCAGCACAGTGATTATAAGTTTGGAGACACCTATGATACTAATTTCAGAACTCACCTTAGTTTTACATGTCCCTATGGTTAAATTATTTTCAGTCTTTTCTAGGGGTACCACCATTTTTGTCCAGGACATTTTCATTGCTGTTTTTTTTAAGTTTTCAGTTGAACCACAATTGAAAGGTAATGTCTGATTTGTATTAGTTTATATGCACTAAATTTAAATTGAAAATTACTTATGTCAGTTTCAAGTTATTTCAGTGACCACTGTGGATTGCTCATACTTTAACTGAAGGATGACAAGATGTTTTTCCACTTCTGTATCATGTTTTGCTGATTCAATATTTTTTCAGGCATAGATAAGTGTTATAAACATTATACTATTTCTATACCATATATTTTATACAATAGTGACACTGGCAATGGATTTGGTAGTGTGAGAGAAAAGCCCCCTAACTAACTAACTCAGGTTCTACTTGACCTCCTTTGCCTCCAGCAAGCGTAATACTGGTGAGAAAACAGAGGGCGTAATGAAATATATGCCATATTATCTCAGTCACAGCTGGATGATGTTACCACTGACCATGACACCATCAGCTTGAGCCAAGGTTCTCCTCAGTGTACTTCCTTCTCCATTATAACACATATAGAGGTTATCCCGCCAAGAATAAAGTACATTTTAATCAGTATATTTGGAATAATAAGTTCCACAATTGGATGTGTTAAAAAAGTTCTGTTTTGAGTGGCAATGCACCACTGCAACCAGAACACCTGGTGAAGCCTTTGCGGCTGATAGCTACGCCTGTTCCATTGCTAGGCAGCAATCATTTGTCTACTTTCCAACCACAACAGGACACAACATTGATTCTACACACTGTCCTCATTATTTTTGTTCATGCAAGGTAATGTGCTGCCAAGTACTTTTACAGCTTGAAAGCATCGATGACAAAATCCATATTACAGATGAGTTGCTACTGTGCATCAAGCAGCAAATCTCACGTTCGGTGGCATCTCATCAACTGTAACTGGTAAAATATATCTTTGTACCGTGTTAGCAAGTAGAGATAAACAATTGTTTAAAAGAACTGAAGTCCTCAGTGGTTGATACTTTTTAATGGCTAACTGAAAATATGGTAATAATAGCAAGCTTTCAAGACCATCCGGGGGCATCACAGCCCTGGACCAGACCCTAATGAGAGGACAATAAAACTTTCACACTGAACTGCAGCAGTATTTATGGCCACAACAGTTTGTCCTCTTGCCATAGTGATACTTCTGCTTCACATAACTTGTTTTATTTACTGCCCCATTCTATGTCCTGTTGTGTATAAATATGTGACTCTTCAGATTTTGTGTTATATTGAGCCTGAAGAAGAGACCTGTGCAGTCTCGAAAGCTTGCTATTCTTACCATCTTTTCAGTTAGCCATTAAAAGGTATCAACCACTGAGGACTTCAGTTCTTTTAAACAATTTATTATCAACTGTAACTGGTAACTGTTATGAGTGACAATGCCTGGAACATTATGGCTGCCTTACGGTTGGGCAAAGTAACTAACGCTTTCAAATTTTGCTGATAGCAGCAGCATATAGCAGCATAGGTGCAGGTATCTAATTTTGGCTGTCTGCCTGTCATTTTCTCTATGATGCAGGTGGTACAATGATTTTATTGCATTGCTTATTTTCTGCACAGTGTGGGTGAGTGTGGTGCTCCTGAGGCTTCAGTCACCACAGAGTACTGCACCTCACCAGAGGTGCAGTATTCATCTCACATACGGAGGAGGTCATCGCCGGTAAAACTACGACAATTCACCCAAAACACACTGTTAGATGCCCTCTCACTGGGACTGGGCTAGGGTAGAGACATCGGAGGGTGACCATCACTAATGTAGTGGACCCCCTGCTCACTAGTTCAGGAAGCCGGAGGGAGGAGCCAAACACTGGGGAGCAAGGTGACACACATACATTTACAAGGAGTCTAGTCCAGGACTAGAAACGAATGAGACACAGGAGGACACGGTCGCTGAGGGGAGAGCTGATAGCTCCCTCAGGGCCGGCGCCCATTTCAGGGTGCGGAGTCCTAGGCTGGTGGGCACTGCAAGTCCCACCAGCAAAATCCGCCGGGACTTGCAAGTGCCCGCAAGTCTTCTGGCCCACACACAGTGCCCGGGGTAAAGCAGAAGTCGTGACCATAGGCCGGTTCTATCTACGGACTCGCACTGCCTGCTATACAGGACGGGGGACTGAACAAACCCAAGGACTCGGGTCCCAGCGTAGCTTTAAGCCGCAGAGACTCGCACAACACGGCGCAGGGAGGAAGGGCTCACTGAATGAACCCACCGGTTCTGACCTCCGAACTATCCGGGATCAGCGGGAGCCCATGACAGCGGAGTCCGGCAGTCCAAAGGTGGTGACATCTCAGTGAGTAAAGAACTTAAACTGCAACCACTGTGTCATCTGATCCTTCCCGCGCCCTTCATTAGAGTGGACTACTACTACTCCCAACATCCTCCCCGGGGCCTGAGCTCTGCCTGTTGAAAGCTGTACCATCCGAGCTGTGTTATCATCCGCCCCGAAGAAGGCCTCCCACATCAGCGACTCCTATACTATAGCCGCATACCACAGGTGGCATCACAAATAACTACTCCCATCATCTCCATTCCTCATCCCCATGTTTTTTTACACCGGCAGGGTGACAGAAGCGGGCCAGGCCGCTGTGACGTTCCCCAAACTGGCCCGATGATGGGTAACCCTCCCCCCAGGGATCCCGTGGGCTCGTCATGAGCACAATACTGATGCTTTGGTGGGAGAAGAGGACACAGGACAGGGACTTTTGTTGATTTTGGGGGCAGAATACGAGAGGGGGGGTGACTCAAACAATACAGGGCAGAGATTTGTAGTAAGTTGGTGTGAGAACACAAGAGTGGACAGTGATTTGTAATGAATGAGGGAGAGAGGAGCACAGAGGGATGTAACCAGGGCAGTGACTGGAAATTAACTGAGTGGGAAGCCCAGTGACTAATAAGTTGGAGTACAGTGGCTAATTTATATTTCTGTTGGGTGGAGAAAAGGGGCTAAATGTAGTTAAGGAGAGACACAGTACTAACTTATTAATTTATATTTTGACTGATAAGTTGCACAGTGTCTAATTATATAGTTATTATGTTTGTTTGCTTATTATTATATACTAGTTGAAGTACCCGGGCGTTGCCCGAGATAGGAACTGTCTCTCTTCGAGTTTCTGTCTGTCTATGTGTCTGTCTCTGTCTGTATCAGTTTCTCTGTATCAGTCTCTCTGTCTGTTTCTCTCTATCTTTGTGTCTCTATCTCTGTGTCTCTCTCTTTCTCTGTGTCTGTCTGTCTCTCTCTACCTGTCAGTATCATTCCCCGTCTGTCTCTTTCCCCGTCTGTCTCTTTCCCCGTCTGTCTCTTTCCCTGTCTGTCTCTTTCCCCGTCTGTCTCTTTCCCCGTCTGTCTCTTTCCCCGTCTGTCTCTTTCCAGGTCTGTCAGTGCCATTATTACCTAGTGTTCTCTCTTGTTATGTACTGACTAGTCTGATTTTAAAATGTACTCTCTTATTAGATATAGCACTATCCCTTATTACATAGTGTCCTCTCTTATTATAAATAGTGTCATCCCTTATTACACAGTGTACTTTATTATTATGTATAGCGTATTTCTTTCTTACATATCGTCCTCCAATATTATGTATAGCGCCATCCCTTATTACACAGTGTCCTCTCTTATTATGTATATCACCATCTCTTTATTCCATAGAGTCCTCTTGAATTATGTATAGAGTTGACCATTATTACATTGTGTCTTTTCTTGTTATGTATAGCGCTGACAATAAGAAAAAAAATTTGGTGCGTCACGATATGTGCACCACTATGCAAAATGTGCATCATAGCATTTGTATGTTCATCATGTGTCCCATTATATTTCCTCCCCTTGTTGTCATAGTACACATCAGGTAATGTGTAGCTAGTTCACTGTAAAGTCTGGAAGAACTAACAGGATTTAGCCTCTTTTAGCCAGTTCGCTGTTTCGTAAGGGAAGATAGGATGGGTTAGAGAAGGCAGCTTAAGTTCCCTAGAGTGGATTGAGTTAAGGGAACTCCTTGCACAGTATTTTCTACCCCACTCCAGCCCACTTGTAGCTAGTACACTGTAAGGTCAGGAAGGTTGAAGTCTCTTTAAGTGGACAGTCTGTACCATTGCCTGTTTCACGACTACGTTGTAGCTTATTCACTGACAAATAGTGGAGGGATATGTAGATTGCTGCCTCCCAGCTATCCTCCTTCCACTCTGTACATTGTTTCTGAGGCATTACTATAGTGAGTGCAGGGGTTGCAGTCACACCTGGGACCTGGAACTTAGGGGGCCCCAAAATGTTACTTTGGTCCATATAAGACCATTTACTATAGAAGACCCATGATAGTTTAAGGCCATGTGGGAGATTTTGCGTAAGCTTCAAGTTACACCACTACTTTGTTGCCAGGTAACTGTAAAGTCTCCAATAAAAATGTGTCATGGACTCGTATACTCACTTCGAATAGTTTTCTCTAAAGCTTTATGAAGGTACTTATAGTACTTATTTATCCTATTCATCAGTATCATGAAGTCACCTCTAAACCACTCCATTCTCACTAGAGAATAGGTTACATTATCATTCTTACATGTTGTGTAACTATTCAGTACAGAATAGGGGGAGAGCTACACTGCACAGTTCTGATGAGTGAAAGTTTGGGAAGGGGCAGTGAGAAGGAAAGGAGGGCGGAGAGAGGGAAAAGTGAGGGAGAGGGGGATAAACAGGAAGTTATAGGAGAAATGGATACAAAGAAAGGATGGAGTGACGGAGGAGGCAGATAAGGAGGAGAGGGCATACAAGGGACTTGACAAGACTGCAAGGTTCAGCAAGTTATTGACCGACATGTACAGAATTCAGGACCTGGAGAACAAAGAATGTGATTGTTAACCCCTCCTGTGCTGGAGAGCTTGAAGTGTCTGGCAGGGACCTGCAGAGTCTCTCCTAACTGCACCATCCATTGCAGACCTGTAGAGGATTGTTGAGCTGCCACTGGTCTACATGACAGGAACCTGTAGCTGATCTCTTCTGCTTTACTGCTGTCTTCATTCCTCTCACAGACCTCACAACCTTTTTCTCATCACCCATTTTACAGCCAGGAAACTTTATTGAGCCATATCTGTGCTGACCAACATGTGCATGTTCATGTGAACATTGAAGACAAGCTGTAATCAATTCCCCTGGTTAGCCTGGCACCTTACTACCACATTCCTCAGTCTGTCACTGAAGGGAGGACACCACCATGGCTCTGTTAGAACAACTATGCCTATTACTATCAGGACTGTCCCTCTGTCTGGGTCAGGATGGGGCAGGCTGGGGACAAATGATACAGTGGGAAGAAAATGGAAGACGATACCGGCTGCTGAATTCAGGGTCAGAATACCAAACTGCAGGAGAGGGCACTGGGGGAACTAGAGTAGTATTAGATGGAGGGAGAAGTGGTGTGGATCTCCGCCGTCAAGCACCAACCCTACCACGAACTGGATCTCAGACAGTTAGGGGCAATACTCGCCATCCATTTGGTTTTGGCCAAGTACCAGATAATTGGCAAGGGGCAGGTGAAACAGCTAGCACAAGTCGTTTTGTTCCCTCTGCAGGAGCTGGTGGTACAGGTGGTGGAAGAGGTGGAAGTACTAGAATACGTCAGTCATCATCCCAAAATTCTGTAGGTCAGCCTTTTGTCCCAAGACCACAGCCACCCTTTGTACCCCAGCCTGAATTTTACCCTCAGACATATGATGAAAGCTATGGCTATTCAAGAGGTGGGGGTGGCTATGCTGCACCACCTCCTTGGGGGGGAGGTTATGAAGATTTTTATGAGGAACCTTCTCCATCTTTTGCTCAACCACCATATTTTGCTCCCCCAGTTTTGCCCCCTCGGCAGCCAGCTCCAGTCAATCCTGCTGTACCCCAGGATGGACTTGACAGACGATTTGCCCATAGCCTTTTCAGAGGAGGTGATATCCCTGTAGAAAGTGATCCAGTACGCCCACCTGTGGCAGGCGGAGGTGGTGATGCAGGATTCCCCCCATATGGTGGAGTAAGTCAAGGAGATGGCTACTATGGAGCACAAAGGCCAGATTATTATCAACCACAAAGTCGGGCGGCTAATACTCCAGTCAATGGAGGGGAATCACAAACTGTGCAACAAGGAAGAGCCAATGTTGGGAGTGTTTTCCGTAATGGTCAGACTGGAAGAGGTAAGTTTACTGCCAATATCTTGTAAAATGACTAGTTGTATAGTTGAAATATGCTGAGGATTGTACATTGTGAAATGGGATGATTGAGCACTTTTGTTGAACAGAAATTTTTAGTATTGCCATGAAAAATAGATGCATCTCTAATAATTTGTTGTGATTTCTCACTGAAAGTCATTTTTACAAAAATTATCCTTGGGAGTTCTGAAATAATAAAGCAGGGATTTTTGGATCCATATCTTTTAGTAAAAAAATTACATAGAGTATGTCTCCCTCGTGAGGATCAAGCATGTCTGAAAATTGAACAGTCTCTATATAGGCGTATAATACTCATTTTCCCTACGCCAGCAATGTAGGAACACTAAACATTATTTAGGTTTTCTCGACAGATTTACAGCTGATCAATGATTAGTTTAAGATGGGGATTATACTATGAGTTACTTTCAGAACCCATCTAACAAAACGTGATTATCTAAATAAGTTTTTATTTTCTTCAGATAATGACACTAGTAAATCTTGTTTTCTGTTTTAGGGCTTCCTGATTTGGTTCCAGATCCCAGCTATGTCCAGGCTGCAACCTATGTGCAGCGAGCTCATCTGTATTCCCTGCGTTGTGCTGCAGAAGAGCGATGCCTTTCTAGGTTTGCACCGTTAAAATATGTTCAAGAATATACATTCCTTTCTTATCTACATCCTGGGGTTTCAGAATCTTATATGAGCTTTTACTAGAAAACTCTGCCAGAAAAGCTTAGTATTATAAAATCGTTGTAAGAAAAAAATGACATAACAATCAAGCAGAACTTTCATTTTTAAACCTGTTTTTGAAAAATAGAGGATGAAACCTAAATATGGTGTAAAAAAGATTAGGCTTGTTCTTTCCAAGAACTCGTAGTCACCATTAATAGACGTCTTATTACTAGGCAGCTGCTTAGTAGGGTTTTGCAGCACCTGCGGGGACTATTTCAGAGACGAATGAATACAAATCAAATTTCTCTTTAATTAAAATATTCCTTTAAATACTAATTGTTTCTATTGATTTGGTCCTAAAGCAAATGTGGTATTAGACCAAGTAACTGAACATTGAAACTTCTAATTTCTGAACTCACAAAAAACATGCAGGAAGGCAAAATAAGGCTCACCTCACATCAGCGGTATTTTGCTGCAAAACCGGATTCGTTACAAATGTGTTTCAGTTCAATTAATTTCCAATGGTATCGCGGCAGGATGCGGTCACATGCGGTTGCGTGCGTCATACACAACCGCATGTGACCGCATCTTGCCGCGATTCCATTAGAAATTAATGGAACTGAAACGCATTTGTAACGAATCCGGTTTTGCTGAAAAATACCGCTGATGTGAGGTGAGCCTAAAGGCCCCTTACACTCAACGACATCGCTAACGAGATGACGTTGGGGTCACGGAATTCGTGACGCACATCCAGCCTTGTTAGCGACGTCGTTGCATGTGACACGTACGAGCGACCGCTAACGATGCAAAATACTCACCAAATCGTTGATTGTTGACATGTCGTCCATTTCCCAAATATCGTTGCTGGTGCTGGACGCAGGTTGTTCGTCGTTCCTGAGGTAGCACACATCACTACGTGTGACACCCCAGGAACGACGAACAACACCGTACCTGCATCCTCCAGCAATGAGGTGGGCATGACTTTCATGCGGCTGCTCTCCGCCCCTCCGCTTCAATTGGACGCCTGATGTGTGACGTCGCTGCCTTAGAAAAGAGGCTGTTCGCTGGCCACAGCGATGTCGTTAGGAAGGTAAGTACATGTGACGGGTACTAGCGATTTTGTACACCACGGGCAGCAATTTGCCAGTGACGCACAAACGACAGGGGCGGGTGCTTTGACGAGCGACATCGCTAGCGATGTCTCTGCGTGTAAAGCCCCCTTTAGTCAGTTATTCTGGTGCCACTGGTTAAAGGGGTTATCCGGGAATTTAACACTGATTGCCTATCTTTTGGATGAGTCATCAATGTCTAATTACTTAGGATGCGACACCCAGCACCCCGACAGATCAGCTTTCCCTAGGGTCAACGCCGCCTAAAACTACTGGGTTGCGGCGGTGCACAGCTTCGTCAACTGTATACTGGACACAGCTCGGTGGTGCATATCCAACCGCTATACAAATTAATAGGGGAGGATGAGCAGTACCTTGCTGCAGCCACTTATCCGTTGATGGAGCTGTGCCACTCCACAACTAAGTAGTTCCGGCTGCGGTGGCACATGGAACAGCTGATCGCTGAAGGTGCTGGGTGTCACACCCTCACAGATCAGACATTGATGAACTATCCTGAGGGGAGGTCTTCATTGTTAAAGTCCCGGACAACTCCATTAAGGCCGGAGTCACAACTGCGAAGGATACGTGCAAATCTCGCATGGTATCACCCAGCACGGCCGCACACTCTCCTGACAGGAGCGGGTCAGTTGCATGTATCTCTGTGCAGCTGAGATGCTCCTGTCCGGAGAGCAGCAGGCTGTGCTGGGTGATGCAATGAGAGACTCGCTCGAGAAACGCGCAAGTGTGACTCCGGCCTAATTGAAAGCCTTAAAGGGTGCTTTACACGCTGTGACATCGGTAACGATATATCGTCGAGGTCACGTCGTTAGTGACGCACATCCGGCGTCGTTAGTGACATCGCAACGTGTGACACCTAGAAGCGACAATCAACGATCGCAAAAATGTAAAAAATCGTTGATTGTTGACACGTCGCTCCTTTTCATAATATCGTTGGTGGTGCATGCCGCTGGTTGTTCATCGTTCCTGCGGCATCACACATCACTATGTGTGACACCGCAGGAACGACGAACATCTCCTTACCTGCATCCACCGACAATGAGGAAGGAAGGAGGTGGGCGGGATATTCCGCCCGCTCATCTCCGCCCTTCCGCTTCTATTGGATGGCTGCCGTGTGACGATGCTGTGACGCCGCACGAACCGCCCCCTTAGAAAGGAGGCGGTTCGCCAGCCACAGCGACGCCGCAGGGAAAGTAAGTCCGTGTGATGGGTGTAAGCGATGTTGTGCGCCACGGGCAGCAATTTGGGCGGAGGTTGGTTACGCTCGCTAGCGATCTCGCTAGCAAGATCGCAGTGTGTAAATTGCCCTTACGGAGAACAATGAAATTTAAATGGGGTGCACCAAAATACTGCCAATAACAATCACGGGTGCCACATCATCCAGACAAGAGAATACATATAAAGAAGAAGAAAAATGCACCGCATGTAAACATGTGCACACCAGGAATTAGATATACCAATAAACCTTAAAATATGAAACTTTATTAAATGCTAAACACAACAAACAAGGTTAAAAACATTTCAAATGACACAAAAAGCCCCCTAAAGCCCCAATGTAGAAAATAGTTGCCATAAGTAATAACCACAATGGACAGTACAGTTATACAGTATAATACAGAAGTATATACAGTATAGATCCCTACAGTGATAAATAGCAAAATACAGCGGCAAAAAACACATATATACATATATGTATCACAAGGGAGAGATAATGGCCTCAAACAACCACCATATAATAATGGAACATCACAATAGTTATGAAGTAAATCACCCTCAATAGGGGAACCCAATTCACTACAAAGTAGTATGAAGAAACTATAGTGTGGTGTGGCAGAGGCCAGAGTTAGCCCAGTGTCAAAAAATACTATACCCAAGGTAAGAACTCCCTGATTAGGGCATGCAGAGATTGGTTCCCCTATTGAGGGTGATTTACTTTATAACTATTGTGATGTTCCATTATTATATGGTGGTTGTTTGAGCCCATTATCATCTTCTTTGTGAGACATATATGTATATACTAGCTGTACTATCCGGCTCCGCCCGGGTTATTAACTGCTCTTAACAAAATAGAATGTATTAACAAAAATGTATTCTGCACACAAAAACCACAAAACAAATAGAAATGTAATTATTAAAAGGCAAAAAGTAAGCTAATAAAAGCATTTCACAACATATATTTCAACACCCCAGATATTCCACACAGATTTAACTAACTTGGCCAAGTAATGTGCTCCATCTGTCTCTTTTCAGGTCTGTCTCTTTCCCCGTCTGTCTCTGTCTGTCTCTTTCCCCGTCTGTCTCTTTTCAGGTGTCTCTTTCCAGGTCTGTCTCTTTCCAGGTCTGCCTCTTTCCAAGTCTGCTCTTTCCAGGTTTGCCTCTTTCCAGGTCTGCCTCTTTCCAGTCTGCCTCTTTTCAGGTCTGCCTCATTCCTCGTCTGTCTCTTTCTCCTTCTGTCGCTTTCTCCGTCTGTCTCTTTCCCAGTCTGTCTCTTTTCCCATCTGCCTGTCTCTGTCTGTCCCTTTCTTTGTCTGTCTCTATCTCTCTGTTTCTTTCCCCCATCTGTCTTTCCAGGTCTGTCTCTTTCCCCGTCTGTGTCCCCGTCTCTTTGTCTGTGTCTTTTCCTGTCTGTCTCTTTCCCTGTCTGCCTGTCTTTGTCTCATTCCTTGTCTGTCTCTATTTCTCTGTCTCTTTGGCCGTCTTTCTCTATCAAGGTCTGTGTCTTTCCCTATCTATCTTTGCCTGTCTCTCTGTCTGTCTCCTCCTTCCCTTTCTGCCTGGCTCTGTCCCTGTCTGCATGTCTGTCTGTCTCTTTCCCCATCTGTCTCTTTCCCCGTCTGTCTCTTTCCCCGTCTGTCTCTTTCCAGGTCTGTCTCTTTCCAGGTCTGTCTCTGTCTGTCTCTTTCCCCGTCTGTCTCTGTCTGTCTCTTTCATTGTCTGTCTCTGTCTGTCTCTTTCACCATTTGTCTCTGTCTGTCTCTTTCTCTGTCTGTCTGTATCTCTCTGTCTCTTTCCTGTCTGTCTCTCTCTCTCTGTTTCTCTCTGTCTCTCTCTATCCGTCTCCCCACCAACATCTTATTACATCACAGATAAGCTTCTTATACTATGAATGTCTTTTGTTCCTAAAGCAACCACTCACAGCTCCTACTAATAACCTGTAGTTCCAGGCTCCATTTACTTTAATGGAGGCATGTTTTTTGGAGCGTAACTGTAAAACGCGGGGTTACATTTTCCTGTCAAAACATAGTCTACTATGTTCCCTGGGTCACATGAGGTGTCTGTGCAAAATTTCGTGATTGTAAATGCGACGGTGCGGATACACTTTTCGTTTCACTTTTTCCCCATTATGTAGATAGGGGCAAAATTGATTGGTAAATTGGAACGCGCGGGGTTAAAATTTCACCTCACAACATAGCCTATGACGCTCTCGGGGTCCAGATGTGTGAGTGTGCAAAATGTTGTGGCTGTAGCTGCGACGATGCAGATGCCTATCCCGGACATACATACATACACACATTCAGCTTTATATATTAGATATGTTTTTTGCTGCTGTGTTTTGCTATTTATCACTTTAGGGTTCCATACTTATATATACTTATGGCAACTATGTCCTACATTGGGGCTTTAGGGGTTTGGCATTTAATAAAGTTTCATATTTTAAGGTTTATTGGTATATCAAATTCCCGGTGTGCACATGTTTACATGCGGAGCTTTTTTCTTCTTCTTTATATATAACTATCTGTACTACCCAGCTTCGCCAGGGTTAATTACTGCTGTTAACAAAATAGAATGTATTAACAAAAATGTATTCTGCACACAAAAACCACAAAACAAATAGAAATGTAATTATTAAAAGGCAAAAACTAAGCTAATAGAAGCATTTCACAACATATATTTCAACACTCCAGATATTCCACACAGATTTAACTAAATTGTCCAAGTAATGTGCTCCGTCTGTCTCTTTCCAGGTCTGTCTCTTTCCAGGTCTGTCTCTTTCCAGGTCTGTCTGTTTCCAGGCCTGTCTCTGTCTGTCTCTTTCCCCGTCTGTCTCTTTTCAGGTGTCTCTTTCCAGGTCTGTCTCTTTCCAGGTCTGCCTCTTTCCAGGTCTGCCTCTTTCCAGGTTTGCCTCTTTCCTCGTCTGTCTCTTTCCCCGTCTGTCCCTTTTCAGGTCTCTCTTTCCAGGTCTGCCTCTTTCCAGTCTGCCTCTTTCCAGGTCTACCTCTTTCCTCGTCTGTCTCTTTCTCCGTCTGTCTCTTTCCCCATCTGTCTCTTTCCCTGTCTGTCTCTTTCCCCATCTGTCTCTGTCTGTCTCTTTCCCGGTGTGTCTCTTTCCCCGTCTGTCGCTTTCTCTGTCTGTCTATTTCCCAGTCTGTCTCTTTTCCCATCTGCCTGTCTCTGTCTCTTTCTTTGTCTGTCTCTATCTCTCTGTTTCTTTCCCCATCTGTCTTTCCAGGTCTGTCTCTTTCTCCGTCTGTCTCCCCATCTCTTTGCCTGTGTCTTTTACTGTCTGTCTCTTTCCCTGTGTCTTTTCCTGTCTATCTCTTTTCCTGTCTGCCTGTCTCTTTCCTTGTCTGTCTCTATTTCTCTCTCTCTTTCCCCATCTTTCTCTATCAAGGTCTGTGTCTTTTCCCATCTATTTTTGTCTGTCTCTCTGGCTGTCTCCTCCTTTCTGTCCCTGTCTGCATGTCTGTCTGTCTCTTTCCCCATCTGTCTCTTTCCCCATCTGTCTCTTTCTCCATCTGTCTCTTTCTGCATGTCTCTTTCCAGGTCTGTCTCTTTCCAGGTCTGTCTCTGTCTGTCTCTTTCCCCGTCTGTCTCTTTCACCGTCTGTGTCTGTCTGTCTCTTTCACCGTTTGTCTCTGTCTGTCTCTTTCTCTGTCTCTCTCTATCCGTCTCCCCACCGACATCTTATTACCTCACATATAAGCTGCTTATACTATGAATGTCTTTTGTTCCTATAGCAACCACTCACAGATCCTACTAATAACCTGTAGTTCCAGGCTCTATTTACTTTAATGGAGGCTTTCAAAAACGCAAAAACGTTGATCGCATACACATCGTTCATTTTCTAAAAATTGAACGTCCGGTTGTTCAATGTTCTCGAGGCAGCACAGTGTGTGTGAGACCCCAGGAACGATGAACACCGCTTACCTGCGTCCTGCCGGCAATGCTGAAGGAAGGAAGTGGGCGGGATGTTTACGTCCCGCTCATCTCCGCCCCTCCGCTTCTATTGGCCGGCCACTGTGTGACGTTGCTGTGACGCTGAACGTCCCTCCCCCTTCAGGAAGTGGATGTTCGCCACCCACAGTGAAGTCATATGGAAGGTAAGTGCGTGTGATGGGGGGTTACAGCATTGTGCGACACGGGCAACAAATTGCCCGTGCCGCACAAATGATGGGGGCGGGTGTGATCGCACGTTTAATTGAAACGTGTAAAGCAGCCTTTACACTACTCACTAATACTGTTGGTCCTGACCACTCACTCAACAATAAATGACCTTTTGGTTCTTCTGGAGTCAATATACACTGTGTGCAGAATTATTAGGCAAATGAGTATTTTTATCACGATAATTTTTATACATGTTGTCCTACTCCAAGCTGTATAAGCTTGAGAGCCAACTACCAATTAAGTAAATCAGATGATGTGCATCTCTGTAATGAGGAGGGGTGTAGTGTAATGACATCAACATCCTATATAAGGTGTGCTTAATTATTAGGCAACTTCCTTTCCTTTGGCAAAATAGGTCAGAAGAGAGATTTGACGGTCTATGAAAGGTTCAAAATTGTGAGATGTCTTGCAGAGGGATGCAGTCTTGAAATTGCCAAACATTTGAAGCGTGATCACCGAACAATCAAGCGTTTCATGGCAAATAGCCAACAGGGTCGCAAGAAGCGTGTTGGACAAAAAAGGCGCAAAATAATGACCCATGAATTGAGGAAAATCAAGCGTGAAGCTGCCAAGATGCCATTTGGCACCAGTTTGACCATATTTCAGAGCTGCAACGTTAGGTGTGCCATACTCAGGGACATGGCCAAGGTAAGGAAGGCTGAAAAACGACTACCTTTGAACAAGAAACATAAAATAAAACATCAAGACTGGGCCAAGAAATATCTTAAGACTGATTTTTCAAAGGTTTTATGGACTGATGAAATGAGAGTGACTCTTGATGGGCCAGATGGATGGGCCAGAGGTGGATCGGCAGAGAGCTCCACTCTGACTCAGATGCTAGCGAGATGGAGGTGGGGGTACTGGTATGGGCTGGTATCATCAAAGATGAACTTGTGGAACCTTTTTGGGTTGATGATGGAGTGAAGCTCAACTCCCAGACCTACTGCCAGTTTCTGGAAGACAACTTCTTCAAGCAGTGGTACAGGAAGAAGTCGGTATCGTTCAATAAAAACATGATTTTCATGCAGGACAATGCTCCATCACATGCATCCAACTACTCCACAGCGTGGCTGGCCAGTAAAGGTCTAAAAGATTAAAAAATAATGACATGGCCCCCTTGTTCACCTGATCTGAACCCCATAGAGAACCTGTGGTCCCTCATAAAATGTAAGATATACAGGGAGGGAAAACAGTACACCTCTTGGAACAGTGTCTGGGAGGCTGTGGTGGCTGCTGCATGCAATGTTGATCGTAAACAGATCAAGCAACTGACAGAATCTATGGATGGTAGGCTGTTGAGTGTCATCATAAAGAAAGGTGGTTACATTGGTCAGTATTTTGGGGGGGGTTTGTTTTTGCATGTCAGAAATGTTTATTTTTAAATTTTGTGCAGTTATATTGGTTTACCTGGTGAAAATAAACATGTGAGATGGAATATATTTGGTTTTTATTAAGTTGCCTAATAATTCTGCACATTAATAGTTGATTGAGAACATAGTTGTTGATCAATAATAAAAAAAATCCTCTAAAATACAACTTGCCTAATAATTCTGCACGCGGTGTACAGCAAAAGTGATTCTCATTTCACACTCATTTAGGAGTTGAGAAAGTGGAAGGGTTACTTCTAGCAACCAGCCAGAACAATATTTCATCTAGTGATGCAAAGTTTGGTTTATTACAGTGATGACCCTGAATTTTATGAGGATCTAGAAAAGTAGAGCAAATGTAGGAAATACAGATAAAATAAATTGCATAACCTTTGACTGCTGAAGGATTTAATGTTGTCATACGCATGAGCAAGTAGTTGTTGAACACTATGTACTCTCCGCTTACATTATAAGCAAACAGTAACTTTGCTCCATTGCTTTTCCATCTACTGTCTGCTGCCCTGATACAAAACCTTTTCAAATTTGTGTTTATAGAACAGTACATAATATGCATAATGGGAAACACATGTCCTGTAAGAATAGACACTTTTAGAAAATCAAAATTTACAAAAAATAATCTAAAAAAGTCTAAAAAAATATAATTTGCTTATGCTTGGTTTGTTCCATTTATTGAGTAATTGATTGATAATACAAATGCATTCTCTTTTAAAACTCATCTGTCAATGTTTTACAATTTAGAATGAATGCTGTGACATAAAATATTGTTATTAATAATAATAATAATAATAATAATAATAATAATAAGCAGCAGGACTGTTAGGGTATGTGCACCTGTTAAAGGGAATCTGTCAGCAGGTTTTTGCTACTTAAGCTAAAGACAGCATGCTGAAATGGCTAACACATAGAATTCAGGGATGCCTGTGTTGTTAAAGTCCGATCTGTTGTTTATTTGCTATGTTTGTTTAAGCAGCAGGACCCTTATCATTGCTCAGACTACAATATCACGCACACAGCAGCCCAACACGCCCCCTCCTCTGATTGACACCTCACCTCACGTCTCAATCTCTATAGAGAGCCTGGTGTGGGAGGTGGCAGCTCTCTTAGTTCTTCTACATGGCTAAATCTTAAAAACCTGATTGTGTCAGAATGGCTGCAGCCAGTAATCTAAGTGATACATCATTAGATTCAGGATCTCTTTGCCTACATCAGCTGCTCTTAGATGAGGCAGCAAAAACCTGCTGACAGATTCCCTTTAATTATTTGTTGCATACATTTCTGTATAAAAAACACATGTATCTTGGCAGGATAATCCTACCTAAAAAAAAACATGTTATGTGTTTTTTTAATGCGTTTCCCCATTCGTTTGGATAGGTAAAAAACTGCAAAAAAGATAAAAAGTTGACATGGTGCAGATATGAAACTGCTTGAACTCTGCAAAGTAAAAAAATAAGCAACATGTGCATAAGATTTCAGAAATCATATTCACTTCGCTGGAAGAAAGAAATTCTGAAATTTTCACTGTAAAAAAGCAAGGAAAAAATTGTGGGCAATATGCGACAAATAGTGCAACTGTAGTTACAGATTATTGTACTGCATCTTATGTAAATACTAGCAGTACTATCCGGCTTCGCCCGGGTTAATAACTGCTGTTAACAAAATAGAATGTATTAACAAAAATGTATTCTGCACACAAAAACCACAAACAAACAAATAGAAATGTAGTTATTAAAAGGCAAAAGCTAAGCTAATAAAAGCATTTCACAACATATATTTCAACCAGGGTGGATTGATTTAAATCACGCCGATTTAAATCATGATTTAAATCACGATTTAAATCAAAAGATTTTTTTCTATTTAAATCGGATCGATTTAAATCATGATTTTAATCATGATTTAAATCACTGATTTAAATCAAAAAGTTTTTTTTTAATATAAATCACGATTAAAATGAGAAGTGAGAGCAGTGTGCATGTGCGCCCATAGTTACACGGACGAAACTAGGGGCAACGATCTAACACCAGGGTGAGGGGGGGACCCCAAAGTAAGTAAAAATCTTTTTTGTTTTACTATATGGCAATAGGTAGGTGTTTAAAAGCAGCATGTCTTAATTGTATAAACTATTAATAGCCTCCACATTTTGTTCATACTGCCCCTTTAATTCCACACTTCTAGCTTGGTTTCAGTTTTGGTTTAGTTTCTTTTTCCCTGCATTCAGTTGACATGCCCAAACTTGTTGATAATAAATCTAGCTACTCAGCTACTGACTGCATCGGCTTCATCCGCAGGAGTAGAGAGATTGTTTTCTTCATTTGGTTTTGTGCACACAACAGTCCTGCGTCCCCTGCACAGTCTATGGAGACTGTGCAGGGGCCGTGCGCACGTGGCGTCTCAGAGCGCAGCGCTTCGGCTACTGCCGAAGCGCTGCGCAAAAAGAAGTGACATGTCACTTCTTTCCTGCGCTTTGCCGGCAGCTCCTGCTCTGTCTATGGGAGGAGCTGCAGGCAGAGCGCATGGAATCGGCGCTCACTACGGACATTTCTGCAGCGATCTAAAGCGCACATGTGCTCTTCAGATCGCTGCAGAAATATCTGCAGGGCTAGTACGCAACGTGCGCACATAGCCTCACTCTCTGTAGTTCAATTCTGAGTGTTTAATAGTGCAAATAAAAATTATTAGGTTTCATAATCAACTGTTTTAATATTTTTATTTGTGTAAAACAATTAGATTTGCAAAAAGACAAAGTTTTGCTTGTGTACAACTTGATTAAAAAATCTGATTTAAATCAAATGATTTAAATCAAAAAAATCTGATTTAAATCAAAAAAATCTGATTTTTTTGATTTTTTTAAAAAAATCAAGATTTTTATCCACCCTGATTTCAACACCCCAGATATTCCACACAGATTTAACTAAATTGGCCAAGTAATGTGATCCGTCTGTCTCTTGTCAGGTCTGTCTCTTTCCCCGTCTGTCTGTCTCTTTCCCCGTCTGTCTCTTTTCAGGTGTCTCTTTGCAGGTCTGCCTCCATCTATCTTTGCCTGTCTCTCTGGCTGTCTCCTCCTTCCCTGTCTGCCTGTCTCTGTCCCTGTCTGCATTTCTGTCTGTCTCTTTCCCCATCTGTCTCTTTCCCCATCTGTCTCTTTCCCCATCTGTCTCTTTCCCCGTCTGTCTCTTTCCCCGTATGTCTCTTTTCAGGTGTCTCTTTCCAGGTCTGCCTCTTTCCAGGTCTGCCTCTTTCCAGTCTGCCTCTTTCCCCGTCTGTCTCTTTCCCCATCTGTCTCTGTCTGTCTCTTTCCCCGTCTTGTCTCTTTCCCCGTCTTTCGCTTTCTCCATCTGTCTCTTTCCCAGTCTGTCTCTTTTCCCATCTGCCTGTCTCTGTCTGTCTCTTTCTTTGTCTGTCTCTATCTCTCTGTTTCTTTCCCCATCTGTCTTTCCAGGTCTGTCTCTTTCCCCGTCTGTCTCCCCGTCTCTTTGTCTGTGTCTTTTCCTGTCTGTCTCTTTCCCTGTCTGCCTGTCTCTGTCTGTCTCTTTCCTTGTCTGTCTCTATTTCTCTGTCTTTTTGCCCGTCTTTCTCTATCAAGGTCTGTCTCTTTCCCCATCTATCTTTGCCTGTCTCTCTGGCTGTCTCCTCCTTCCCTGTCTGCCTGTCTCTGTCCCTGTCTGCATTTCTGTCTGTCTCTTTCCCCATCTGTCTTTTTCCCCGTCTGTCTCTTTCCAGGTCTGTCTCTGTCTGTCTCTTTCCCTGTCTGTCTCTGTCTGTCTCTTTCACCGTCTGTCTCTGTCTGTCTTTTTCACCATTTGTCTCTGTCTGTCTCTTTCCCTGTCTGTCTCTCTCTGTTTGTTTCTCTCTGTCTCTCTCTATCCGTCTCCCCACCAACATTACCTCACATATAAGCTTCTTATACTATGAATGTTTTTTGTTCCTATAGCAACCACTCACAGCTCCTACTAATAACCTGTAGTTCCAGGCTCCATTTACTTTAATGGAGGCATGTTTTTTGGAGCGTAACTGTAAAACGCGGGGTTACATTTTCCTGTCAAAACATAGTCTACTATGTTCCCTGGGTCACATGAGGTGTCTGTGCAAAATTTCGTGATTGTAAATGCGACGGTGCGGATACACTTTTCGTTTCACTTTTTCCCCATTATGTAGATAGGGGCAAAATTGATTGGTAAATTGGAACGCGCGGGGTTAAAATTTCACCTCACAACATAGCCTATGACGCTCTCGGGGTCCAGATGTGTGAGTGTGCAAAATTTTGTGGCTGTAGCTGCAACGATGCAGATGCCTATCCCGGACATACATACAGACACACATTCAGCTTTATATATTAGATATGTTTTTTGCTGCTGTGTTTTGCTATTTATCACTTTAGGGTTCCATACTTATATATACTTATGGCAACTATGTCCTACATTGGGGCTTTAGGGGTTTGGCATTTAATAAAGTTTCATATTTTAAGGTTTATTGGTATATCTAATTCCCGGTGTGCACATGTTTACATGCGGAGCTTTTTTCTTCTTCTTTATATATAACTAGCTGTACTACCCAGCTTCGCCGGGGTTAATTACTGCTGTTAACAAAATAGAATGTATTAACAAAAATGTATTCTGCACACAAAAACCACAAAACAAATAGAAATGTAATTATTAAAAGGCAAAAACTAAGCTAATAGAAGCATTTCACAACATATATTTCAACACTCCAGATATTCCACACAGATTTAACTAAATTGGCCAAGTAATGTGCTCCGTCTGTCTCTTTCCAGGTCTGTCTCTTTCCAGGTCTGTCTCTTTCCAGGTCTGTCTGTTTCCAGGCCTGTCTCTGTCTGTCTCTTTCCCCGTCTGTCTCTTTTCAGGTGTCTCTTTCCAGGTCTGTCTCTTTCCAGGTCTGCCTCTTTCCAGGTCTGCCTCTTTCCAGGTTTGCCTCTTTCCTCGTCTGTCTCTTTCCCCGTCTGTCCCTTTTCAGGTCTCTGTAGATAGGGGCAAAATTGATTAGTAAATTGGAATGCGCGGGGTTAAAATGTCACCTCACAACATAGCCTATTACGCTGTCGGGGTCCTGACGTGTGAGTGTGCAAACTTAGCTGCGACGATGCAGATGCAAATCCCGGACATACACACACACACACACACACACACACACACACACACACACACACACAGCTTTATATATTAGATTTGAGATCCCAGAATACAGATCAACCATTCTGTTAGACCTCAGCTCCAAAGATTGCAGAATTGTGAATGTAGTTTAGGGTTATAATTTTGGCAGTAATTCAAGGTAGCTACAAGAAAAGTAATGTCATTATTTAGAATTTGTCAACTTTAAAGAAGCATTCCCATTAACTTTTTTCTTCTCCTAAACATCTGTAACTATTAGTGTAGTGTCAGTGGCCTAATATACTCAACGATCATGGTCTTCTCTCTTATCCAGCATTGTTCTGCTCCTCGTCTAAGGGGTACTTCACACACAGCGAGATCGCTACTGAGATCGCTGCTGAGTCACGTTTTTTGTGACCTCATTAGGGATCTCGCTGTGTGTGACACTGAGCAGCGATCTGGCCCCTGCTGTGAGATCGCTGCTCGTTACACACAGCCCTGGTTCGTTTTTTTATTGTTGCTCTCCCGCTGATAAGCACACATCGCTGTGTATGACAGCGAGAGAGCAACAATCCTGAATGTGCAGGGAGCAGGAGTCGGCGTCTGACAGCCTGCGGTAAGCTGTAACCAAGGTAAACATCGGGTAACCAAGGTGGTTACCCGATATTTACCTTCGTTACCAGCCTCCGCAGCTCTCACGCTGCCAGTGCCGGCTCCTGCTCCCTGCACACGCTAAGTTAAGCGGTAGGCGCTAGTAACTAAGGTAAACATCGGGTAACCATACCCGATGTTTACCTTAGTTACCAGTGTCCGCAGCTTCCAGACGCCGGCTCCGTGCAAGCACAGCGTCGCTTGCACATCGCTGCTGGCTGGGGGCTGGTCACTGGTCGCTGGTGAGATCTGTCTGTTTGACAGCTCACCAGCGACCATGTAGCGATGCAGCAGCAATCCTGACCAGGTCAGATCGCTGGTGGGATCGCTGCTGCATCGCTAAAGTGTGACGGTACCCTAAGTCATTTGATGGTAATTCAGACTCCGGATTACACTGCTCGCTGTGTATGAGCCTCTTTTTCTATGTAAGTCTATGGAGCCTCTTTCTGGTGCTCTATAGACTTACATTGTAAAAGCCACATCTGGGGGTCACTCAATGCGCAGTGTGATCTAGAGGTGTTTGAATCACTGTCACATGCCTCAGAAGAAGACCAGAGCGATGCCAAAGAAGATGTCGATAAGTGAGTACTTTTTAACATCTACTCTACACTACACTGGGAAGTTAATGTGAGTCTGTCTTTAATGCAAAATTCATCTATATATGAACAGTAAAATAGTGTTCAATTGGCTTTTCATTTAGTATTGCTCAGGTGTGTATTTGATCCTTCTAATTTCCAGTCTTCATTATCAAATTTAGTGAAGACAATAGGGGGAAGTTTTCACAAAGGGGGAATTTTAAAAGTCAGTTTTGGTTGTGACTACGATGTAATTATTTGCATCAGTTTTATAAAAGTGCTGCATGATGTTTTCCAAATTTGGTGCATCTTTACATATAACATTCTGCCGCGCAAAAGCGTCACCAGCGGTCACACGTGCACGCAGTGCACGGCACCGCTACAGTAGCACAGCGCATGCGCGGGACCACGGGCGCCCAGGGGCGGCGTCCTGAGGTTTGAAATTCAGCGTTCGGGGGCGGCGTAAATCGGCAGGAGGACAGCAACGTACATCAGGCAGCCCGCCCCCATGGAAGATTTAAGAAATTTGCATACGAAAAGGTACAAGTTTGTAAAGTATTTATTTTGGAATAAAAGGGGCCACAAAAACTATAGGAAGCTTCCTAGAATGCAGCTCAGGATCTGCAGAGGGGGGAACTTTTAGGTTTATAGCTAAATTTCTGATGACAGGTTCCCTTTAATCTCCTCCATTGTCAGCCTGTGCATATATCACACTGCAGTTGGATGTCATCTGAGTGCAGTCCGATGTTTCACTCACACCGATAGACTTGTATGAGTGCGAGTTATCCGAAACTCGCAAACAATTGCAGCATGCTGCAATTTTTTTCCTCAGCTCTATTAGGGCTGAGGAAAAACTCAGAATCTGAGCTGCAGCATTGTCTTACATGGGGCCGAGTGGAATGCGAGATTTTCTCACTGCACTGATGCAAGTCATACGCCAGTCTAACTCTGCCCTTAGTGAACAATTCTCCTTGGCAGAGCTAATCCATCCATCTCATAGGTGTGGCATATTAAGATACTGATTAGATAATATGATTAGTGCACAAGTGTGCCTTAGGGTGGTGTCACACACAGCGACGATGACAACGACGTCGCTGCTACGTCACCATTTTCTGTGATGTAGCAGCGACGTCCCGTCGCTGTCGCTGTGTGTGACATCCAGCAACGACCTGGCCCCTGCTGTGAGGTCGCCGCTCGTTGCTGAATGTCCAGCTTCATTTTTTGGTCGTCGCTCTCCTGCTGTGACGCACACATCGCTGTGTGTGATAGCGAGAGAGCGACGAAATGAAGCGAGCAGGGAGCAGGAGCCGGCATCTGGCAGCTGCGGTAAGCTGTAACCACGGTAAACATCGGGTAACCAAGGGAAGACCTTTCCCTGGTTACCCGATATTTACCTTCGTTACCAGCGTCCGCCGCTTTCGCTGCCAGTGCCGGCTCCTGTTCTCTGCACATGTAGCTGCAGTACACATCGGGTAATTAACCCGATGTGTACTGTAGCTAGGAGTGCAGGGAGCCAGCGCTAAGCAGTTTGCGCGGCTCCCTGCTCTCTGCACATGTAGCTGCAGTACACATCGGGTAACTAACCCGATGTGTACTGTAGCTAGGAGTGCAGGGAGCCTGTGTAAGCAGTGTGCGCGGCTCCCTGCTCTCTTCACATGTAGCTGCAGTACACATCGGGTAATTAACCCGATATGTACTGTAGCTAGGAGTGCATGGAGCCAGCGCTAAACAGTGTGCGCGGCTCCTGCTCTCTGCACATGTAGCTGCAGTACATATCGGGTTAATTAACCCAATGTGTACTGTAGCTAGGAGTGCAGGGAGCCAGCGCTAAGCAGTGTGCGCGGCTCCCTTCTCTCTGCACATGTAGCTGCAGTACACATCGGGTAATTAACCCGATGTGTACTGTAGCTAGGAGTGCAGGGAGCCAGCGCTAAGCGCGGCTCCCTGCTCTCTGCACATGTAGCACAGCGACGCGTGTCGTTATGATCGCTGTGTTTGACAGCTAAGCAGCGATCATAACAGCGACTTACAAGGTCGCTGTTGCGTCATAGAAAATGGTGACGCAACAGCGACGTCGTTGTCGCTGTCGCTATGTGTGAACCCAGCTTTACGCTGTCTATAATAAAAGGCCACTCTAAAATGTGCAGTTTTATCACACAACACAATGCCACAGATGTCACAAATTTTGTTCTCTTTGCATAATGAATGAATGACTAGTGATTTTCACTATATAGGGTTGATGACAGACTGTGTATGGCGTTGTGTGGGTGAGCGGTTTGCTGATGTCAACATTGTGAATCGAGTGGGCCATGGAGGCGGTGGGGTTATGGTATGGGCAGTATGTTATGGACAACGAACACAGGTGCATTTTATTGATGTCATTTTGAATACACAGATATACCGTGATGAGATCCTGAGGCCATTGTTGTGCCATTCATCCATGACCATCACCTCAGGTTGCAGCATGATAATGCAAGGCCCCATTTTTGCAGGATCTGTACACAATTCCTGGAAGCTAGAACCATCCCAGATCTTGCATGGCAGCATACTCACCGGACATGTCACCCATTGAGCATGTTTGGGAGGCAACGGGTCAGCATGATCGAGCTCCTGCCAATATCCAGCAACTTCACACAGCCATTGGAGAGGAGAGGGCTGACACTCCACAGGCCACAATCAGCAACCTGATCAACTGTATGAAAGGAGATGTGTTGCAGCGTGTAAAGCAAATGGTGGTCACACCAGACACTGACTGGTGTTCTGACCCTCCCCCTTTAAAAACCCCAATATTATAAAACTGCACATTTTACTGCTATTCATTTTACACTTGATATATCACACCTGTGAGGAGGATGGATTATCGCCGCAATGAAGTACTCAACTCAGACTTATGCGGTACGATCTATCGTGCGATTGCACAAGCAATCGTACCCGCCCCCGTCGTTTGTGCGTCACGCGCAATTAGTTGCCCGTGGCGCACAAAGTCGTTAAACCGCCGTCACACATACTTACCTGCTGAGCGACCTCGCTGTGGACGGCAAACGTCCACTTCCTGAAGGGGGAGGGACGTTCGGCGTCACAGCGACGTCACACAGCGGCCGACCAATAGAAGCGGAGGGGCGGAGATGAGCGGGACGTAAACATCCCGCCCACCTCTTTCCTTCCGCATTGCCGGCAGGAGCCACGGAACGCAGGTAAGCTGTGTTCATCGTTCCTGGGGTGTCACACGGAGCGATGTGTGCTGCCCCAGGTACGATGAACAACCGGCGCCATTAAAAATAAACAATTTTTTAAAAATAAGCGACGAGTACACGACTCATGATTTGTGAGCGATTCTGCGTCACTCGGAGGTGTCACACGAAACGACGTCGCAAGCGTTGCTGGATGTGCATCACGAAAACCGTGACCCCAACGATGCATCGCACGATAGCTCGTCTCGATCTTTTTTGTACATAGAAAAGATCTTAGAGTTCAACTTATGAAAAATGGGTGAAAAAACAAAAGTGTTGCGTTTATATTTTTGTTCAACTTAGTTTTATGTTGCAAATTTACCACAAAATGTACCACTTTTTGACTTAAAAAAAACCTGGCACAAGCCTTGTAAGAATAACTTGAATCCTTGACTTAAAAATAATACTCTAAAATAGTCTTTTAGATTTGTCCCTTGCAGTTTGTCACAGGAGATGTGTCGTTGTTTTCCTCTAAATGTTTAGAATTTGGCTGCAATAAACTTGCTCAGTTATGTTTTTCCTTTTTAGGCAAAGGAATTGTACGATAAACTGCTTGGAAAAATTATGAAATTCCTATGGGAATCATTAAGTGCCATTTCAAACTACATGGTTGAGGCAGTTCATAAGAACCAGGCTTCTAATGATATCAAGACAGAAAAGAGTTGTTACAGCACATTGTTTGTTTGCATGTTATGTTTACAGATTAGTTACTCACATATTAAGGTCTCCTTAAAAAGAAAAAAAAAAAGAAAAAATGATATACAGTGTGTCCACCCATATCCTTTCCACCGCCATTAACTTGAGAACAGCGGCAGCTATAGGCATAGAAGTGGTGTCTAGGTATAGTAAAGTAGCCATGCGCTACGCAATGAAACCACCTATAGCGCCACCTGGTGGAAAACAACGGAGTTAGCATTTTTATCTCGAAAATGGAATGAGATAGAGAAAAAAAGTGAACTAAACATTTTTAGGGCATCATCAATTCAATATGAATCGACACCTTGCATACAGAAATGCTATGATATGAAACCCATGACCCCCCCCAAAACATTGAATGCTGGTCACGCATATGGCG
The DNA here is from genome assembly GCF_048569485.1 of Anomaloglossus baeobatrachus. Taxonomy (NCBI): domain Eukaryota; kingdom Metazoa; phylum Chordata; class Amphibia; order Anura; family Aromobatidae; genus Anomaloglossus; species Anomaloglossus baeobatrachus. Next base: position 445,624,495 of record NC_134356.1, read on the forward strand.
CTCATTTAACTTTGATGCTGAAAGTGGCCACCGACAGCTGCAATGCACATTTGGACTCTGGACAGCATACTGTATCTTGCTGCACGTTGTGCACTATGGTAGGTGACACGTTTGCACAAGCATCTGTGATGCGTCATCGTAGGTCCTGCAATGTTGGTGGAGGGGTCGCATACACCTGCTGTTTGATGTGACCTCACAGAAAGAAGTCCAATGGGGTCAGGTCAGGTGAGTGTGGAGGCCACTCCATGCAGCCACCATACCCAATGACTTGTAGGAAGGTCTCCATGAGGTATCGCTTCACGTCCGCAGCCTTGTGAGTTTTACACGTTCTAATCATAGCATTTCTGTATGCAAGGTGTCGATTCGTATTGAATTGATGATACCCTATAACTTTGTAATTCACTTTTTTTCTCTATCTCATTCCGTTTTTGAGATAAAAATGCTAACTCCGTTGTTTTCCACCAGGTGGCGCTATAGGTGGTTTTATTGCGTAGCACATGGCTACTTTACTATACCTAGACACCATTTCTCTGCCTATAGCTGTCGCCGTTCTCAAGTTAATGGCGATGGACAGGATATGAGTGAACACACTGTATATCATTCATACATTAAGGATACAACTAGAACATGTGCAATATTACCTATGATTAAGGACTGACACAGGTCTGAAACACGTGAGGTCTCACGTACTTTACATGCTTTTAACATGGGTGTCTTTTAAAGTTTCTTGAACAAATGGATCTTTTATTCTATCTGGTGCTGTATTTCTTCTATTCCTCTTCCATTTACAACTAGGACATATTGACTTTGGATATGTAAACTAACAGATTAATCCTCCAAAGCACAAGTAAATGAAAAAAATCAGACTGTGAATGTTATCAGTTTACTATTAAATGTAAATGAGAAAGTTTTGTTACAAGTTGTGCTCAGTTACATAAAGGAAAGCAATGCTTTTTTGGTATCTTGACTAGATAATGAATTTGACAGATTATATTTTCTTCTCAGCTCTGCATATGCAGCAGATACTTCAGATTATGATGTTAGAGTTCTGCTTCGCTTCCCACAAAGAGTGAAGAATCAGGGAACTGCAGATTTTTTGCCTACTCGACCCCGCCAGGCATGGGAATGGCACAGCTGCCATCAGTGAGTACCAGAAGGTTATCAGTAGGTTGCTTCTATATTATCCACTGTTTCAAGGTATTAAAGTAGCTCTTTATAGCCACTAAAACGAGCCGTATGTGTAATAATAAAAGGTAATTGTCAACAACAATATCAATGATTTGTTCAAAACCATGAAAATGTATTCTATCAGTTTAGACCTTGACCTGATTTATTTGGTCATTACTGATTCAATGTTATGATTATAATATTTCATCATATGTGGAGATGAGCGGACTTGTGGAAGTTTGGTTTGGTGAGTTCATACTGTAGTTACCCCCAGTGTGAACCATTCAAACACCGCAAGCAGCTTTCAAAGGGCTGAGCACTGAGCGTACCCGAACACAGTGATGCTTGAGCAAGTGGTTTGCATATGTAAAGCACACAAACTCCAAACAAAAACAGATTTTTCAGTAAAGTCTGTGTTTACCATCTCTAGTCGTAACGTGGTCTGGTTATGGTGTTGCAGTATTTGTCCCTTGTATGTGGTATTATTCAGTCACAACGTGATGATAATATGTGGTCTGATCACGGTATGGCAGTATTTCTCCCATGTATATGGTATTCTTCGGTCACTATGTAGTGGTAATACCTGATCTGATCATGTTGCGGCAATATTTCTCCCTTGTATGGGGTATTATTTGGTCACTATGTGGTGGTAATATGTGGTCTGATCATGATGTGGCAGTATTTGTCCTTTGTATGTGGTACTATTTGGTCAGTATGTAATGGTATCAAGCCAGCCATAAGCAGATCACTTCCGGCGAGGGCGAGATTTTTCCATTTTCTTTTTTTTGGGTGCACACTACATGCGATCATGCTGTTGCTACCCCCAGTGCGAGCCGTTCAAACTCTGTAAGCGGGTCACGCTGGGCTGAGTGATTTGCATACACAAAGCACGCAAACACTGGTTTTTTTTGTAAAATTTGTGTTTGCTACAAACACCGAACACCAAACCTCGGTTTCGCTCATCTCTAATCATGTATCATGAGAAAATGCACATTTTGGAGTCATGATAAATGAGTTTAATAAGAGACAATTGACTTTGGACCTGTCCATTTCAGACACTATCATAGTATGGATGAATTCAGTCATTATGATCTGTTGGATGCCACAACAGGACGGAAAGTGGCAGAGGGGCACAAGGCTAGCTTCTGTTTGGAGGATACCACATGTGACTTTGGGAACCTCAAGAGATATGCATGCACATCTCACACTCAGGTGAGCGACTGTGTCATGTTTTTCAATGTTCTTTGGTTTATAGTAACACTACCTCTAACACTGACAATAATACAGTTGACAATGTTTCTGTCTTTCAGGGTCTAAGTCCTGGATGTTATGATACTTATAATGCAGACATTGATTGTCAATGGATTGATATAACAGAAGTAAAACCAGGAAACTATATACTTAAGGTAAGTTGGCTAAAAGTCATCTTTTTGTAAGTTATGATATTGTCTCTCATTAATCAATATCACCTGTCTTACAGGTAGTAGTCAATCCCAAGTACACTGTTTTGGAGTCCGATTTCACCAATAATGTGGTGCGGTGCAATATCCACTATACTGGAAGATACGTGTCAGCCACTAACTGCAGAATCACACAGTAAGTGCTCTTTGTATTTTTTTCTGTCTTTTATTGTCATATTTATTTCATCCTTGTATTTTAGCATCTACATGGACATTATTCATTGGCACCATTCCTTTCTGTATCTCCGCATTGTTTCATCTGTTTTTGCTTATATGTATATATTATGAATATTTCCTGTCTCCACAAGATTTTGACTAATATTATAATAATGTATCTTGGCAAGGAAAAGAAATAACCTTCATATAATAGGAAGTATTGTATTCATGTCAAGCAAGCTATTTCAACATCCTTCAAGTTGAGAATAGCTACATTTAGTTTACTTAGACGTTCTGTCTAGACCTGATAACAGTGTTTGTCATTGAGAAATATGTGTTACAAAATGATTAGTCAGTCCAAAGTTAGTCATGCACATTAGATGAATGTCTGCTGATCCAACAGGGCAGACCAATAGCTTGCCTCCCGACTTTCTTTTGACAACAGATATCTGTAGAAACATGGTTGGCATATTGGGGATTCTAGCAGTGAATTATTCTCAAGTAGATATTGAGAACATATGAACGCATGGCCACGTGTGCGTGTGTATGCTTGGTTGGGGGGGATCTTCTGCCTTTAGATATCTAAAGTTTATGGCCATGTATGCTTGGTTGGGGGGAAGATCTTCTGCGTTTTAGATATCTAAAGTTTATGGCCAACTTTAGAGCTAGAGATATCTTAATTTCTACATGGGATTAATCAGAAAACAAATACTGCAGATTATCAACTTTTAATAAAATTATTAGAATTCAAAATGTTCTGGTTTTGTGTGTGGCTAAATACAGCCATACTTATTAAACTAACTAGCTGTAGTACCCAGCGTTGCCCGGGATAGTAACTGTCTGTCTGTTTCTCTGTCTGACTCTTTCTCTGTTTGTCTGTGTATATGTCTCTCTCTGTCTGTCTCTTTCTCTGTCTGTCTCTGTGTCTATCTTTCTGTCTGTCTCTGTATCAGTCTGTCTATATCTCTGTGTCTGTCTGTCTCTCTCTGTCTTAAGGCCCTGTCACACACAGAGATAAATCTGCGGCAGATCTGTGGTTGCAGTGAAATTATGGACTATCAGTGCCAGGTTTTGAGGCTGTGTATAAATGGAACAATATGTCCATGATTTCACTGCAACCACAGATCTGCCAAAGATTTATCTCTGTGTGTGACGGGGCATTTAGTGTCTGTCTGTGTCTGTCTCTCTATGTCTGTCTCTGTATTTCTGTGTCTGTCTCTCTCTGTCTCTCTATCTCTGTGTCTGTCTGTGTCTGTCTCTCTCTATCTCTGTGTCTGTCTCTCTCTATCTCTGTGTCTGTCTCTCTCAATTTCTGTGTCTGTCTCTGTCTGTCTGTATCTCTGTGTCTGTCTGTCTCTTTCCCCGTCTGTCTCTGCCCCATCTGTCTCTTTCCCCGTCTGTCTCTTTCCCTGTCTCTGTCTTTTTCCCTGTCTCTGTCTGTCTGTCCCGTTCCCTGTCTGCCTCTTACTCTGTCTGTGTCTATGTCTGTCTGTCTCATTCTGTCTCTCTCTATCCGTCTCTCCACTGACATCTTTATACCTCATACATAAGCTTCTTATACTAACAATTTATTTTGTTTCTATAGCAACCACTCATAGCTGCTATTAATAATCTGCAGATCGCAGCTTTATTGACTTTAATGGAGGCAGGTTTTTTGGAGAGTAACTGTAAAGCGCGGGGTTAAATTTTTCCGTCAAAACATAGTCTATGACGTTCCCTGAATCACATGGGGTGTCTGTGCAAAAATTCGTGATTGTAACTGCGATGATGCGGATTCCTTTAGCGGACATACACACACACATACACACACACACGCACATACACTCAGCTTTATATATTAGATGTCTCCTGAACCTACTCATATCGACAATCGGCTGACCAGTGACGGATTTACACATTTCTACGCCCTAGGCTAAAGCACAAAATTCTGTGTTCTCTCCCCTTGGTGTTGGTGTCACTCACTGCTCCTAACTCTGGCCCCTTAGAAGTCTGTCACTTAGAAGGTACAGCGGCAGCTGAGGTAGAAGCAGAGAGCTGGCGCTGCACTCACATCTCCCACTCTCACAGTGTTTATCACTCAGGATCCAAGACGTTGTCAAAGGAGGAAGTGATGCAAGAAACTGTAGCAAGTAACTGCAGCGCTGCCCCCTGTAACTGAGCCTGTGAATCAGTAAGGCAGCTCAAGCTGAAGAGCTGGGCAACATAAATGTACAACTCAATTTATATACTGTGTATGGATGTAAATTTAAAAAAAAAAAACGCATTTTATATGGCCTTTCAAAATTATACTGAAAAATGTGTAAGTATTTAGTTGTTATTTCTTCTATATATACACCCACCTGACTGCTGCACCCTAGGTCATGGCCTAGGTTGGCCTTATGTGATATCTGGCCCTGCAGCTAACAGTCTAATGTGTAGGGTGGCCCCTGACTCTCCCTGGACAGATGATGATAGGGAGATATAGATCGAGAATGTCTGATTTCGAACTATCAATGATTTTGTTCTTGGTAAAATAAGCTACATCCAGAGTAGTATAGCGGTGGATATTTCATAGATAGTGCAGTACTGGACGACTGAACAATTACTTCTGTTAATTAGATAAATCAGGGTAGATAGCTATAAGGCAAATGATAGGCCAGCTATTTAACATGTATGAGGGGATTAAAGTGTTATTCTCAAATTTTCAATTTATTCCCTGCCCATAGAATAGGCGGTAGATACCTATAAGGCAAATGATAGGCCAGCTATTTAACGTGTATGAGGGTATTAAAGGGCTATCCTCAAATGTTAAATTTATTCTCTATCCATAGAATAGGCTATAACTTTACGATCAATGGGGGTCTGACAACTATGGGCCCCAACGATCTTGAGAAAGGTGGCTCTGAAGAGCTGCATGTGATTGGAGTGGTGCTTTATGCTGCACACAACCGCTCCATTTAGTCCTAATGGGAGCGCTGGAGAAAGTCAAACACTGCATTCGGCTGGTCTTCAGCACAACCAGTAGACTGAATGAATGGAGTAGCAGTGCACATGATCAACTTGCGCTCATTTCACATATGGTTATTCTGAACCACAGTTGTCAAGATTGGGGAACCAGCGGTCAAATACATAGCGATTGGAAAGTTATCACCTATTCCATGGATATGGAATCATTTACAAACTTGAGAATACACCTTTAAAGGGAAGCTGTAGTAGATTTTTGCTACCTCATCTGACAGCAACATAATGCAGGCAATGAGATCCTGAACCCAGTGGTGTATCACTTAGATTACTGGGTGCAGCCGTTCTGTCACAATCAAACAATTGAGTTTAAAGCATGTAGCTGAGCGCAATGAGCCCACCCCGGGCTCTCAGTAGAGATTGTGTATTGACTGTGGGGTGTCAATCCCCACAGGGGTTGTGTCGGACAGCCCTGCACCTGAGTTTCTAGTCCTGTAATGTTAACCACAGGGTAATAAAGCCACTAGATTAAGTAAACAATATCTCACACACAGATATGAGAGGCATAGTTGTTTTTTGTTTTATAACTCTTACAGCATGTTGTCCTCAGTTTACATAGCAAAAACCTGCTGAGAGATTCTCTTTGAGCTTGTTTCTGTTGTTTTTTATTTGTTCTACATCACTCTGTTCACTTTTTAATTAGAATTAATTTTCTTTTTAAAGGTTCTGAGCAAGATTCTCAAGGAATTCAGAGAGACCTACACCATTCTGACCAAGTCGGCAACTCTCCCACCATCACCTTTCTTGAAACACATTAGTATTCTTGTTAATAATTGTGTGACAACACCTCACTTTTTATACCCATTGAATAAATTCTATTATTGTCCTCCACCTGTTACATCTAGTAGACGTGTGGTGGTTTCATTTGGTAAATATCATGACACATTTGACTCTTGTTTTAATTTTATAGCCAAGCAGTAAGACATAGCCTTGCAAATGTTATTTTACATTCTTATAATGATCTTTTAATGGGGTTTTGTATTAGAGTAGATCATTATGTTATAATTTGAATATATGAAGCTCAATGTTATTGTGCCAAGAATAGGGGTGTACAGTGTGTTTTACTGTGGCATATTTTATAAATTGATATAAATGTATTGAGTAATTATCCATTTTGTTGCTAGCAGTGAAGAAGAGGCCTATATACCCTGATCTGCGGGGTCAATTTCTAAATAAGTGGGAGACTGAGCAATGTGTGAAAGAGGAGTCACATGTGACAGCTATGAAGATTGTTTACAGGGAGTTTACTAATATTATAAGTGTAAAATATAGGATATTCAATTGCTTCTGGATGGTGTCGACCAAACCAATGGGAACCCCAATGATGCTCAGACTAAGGGAACTGCATCACTACAGCTCCTTAAGGGGCAATGTGTCTGAGCTGACGTTTTCAGTGGTACAAATGGACGGAAGTTGCACTGAATTCTTGTATATCTCATTTATTTGAATGCACTTTTGCTTTATTTATTGCACAGTGTGTGGACTGGACCACCATGTGCATAAGGAAAGCCAAAGGAACCTGATTTTTTTTATTTGTTCTAAGAATATATATTGTATCCAGTGTGATGAGAAAGTTCAGCCAATTCCTAGCTATATACCATTTTACAGCTGAAAGGAAATACTTTCTTTAAAAAGTATATTAAAGGGCACTTATCACCTGATTCATTCTGCCCAAACAATGGGAAGCACAAATCACAGTCTATCTGCATAATTGCTTTGGCGTTTAACGATCTGTCTGGGAATCAGGGTGCACTCACACGAGCGTGAAAATCGGACGAGTGCAATGCAAGAAAATCTCATATTGCACTCTGACCAATGTTAGTCAATGAGGGACAGCAGGTGGTCAGCTTTTCTCGCATCCAGATTCTGGATGCGAGGAAAGTAGCAGCATGCTGCGTTTTTATCCGTAAAACGGCCGAGAACCGCCAATGCAAGTCAATGGGTGCGAGGAAAAAACGGATGTCACACGGACAGCACACGGACCATCCTAGTGACATCCGTTTTTCTAAATACATTTCTATCATGTAGCACAGAACACTGTAAATGCTCCTGTATATTACTGTATGTGAGTAACAGTTGCTGAGGAAATAAACTGATTGCACACTGACAGCACACTGACAGCACACTGATGAAAAGTGAAAAAAAATCGTCCTACTCTCACAAAAGAGAATGGGATTGTTTTTTCATACGTTCATGTGAATCCAGCCTTAGGGGCCCTTTGCACACTACGACATCGCAAGCCGATGCTGCGATACCAAGCGCAATAGTCCTCGTTCACGTCGCAGCTGCGATATCATGGTGATAGCTGGCGTAACGAACATTATCGCTACTCCAGCTTCACATGCACTCACCTGCCCTGCAACGTCGCTCTGGCCAGCGACCCGTCTCCTTATAAAGGGGGCGGGTCATGCGGCGTCATAGCGACGTCTTACGGCAGGCGGCCAATAGAAGCGGAGGGGCGGAGATGAGCGGGACGTAAACATCCCGCTCACCTCCTTACTTCCGCATTGGCTGCCGTGGCGCAGGTAGGAGATGTTCCTCGCTCCTGCGGCTTCACAGACAGCGATGTGTGCTGCCGCTGGAACGAGGGACAACATCGTAACATCGGTCATTTCCAAATCATGGAAATGACCGACGCTACACCGATGATACGATTACGACGCTTTTGCGTCTTTAATCGTATCAAAAAGGCTTTACACACTATGATATCGACAGCGAGGCCGCATGTGCGTCACTTTCGATTTGACCCCACCGACATCACACCTGCAATGTCGTTGTGTGCAAAGTGCCCCTTAGACCGGACACCAGACTAGTCCAGCACTGACACTGGCGGGCACTAATTAGGACATTTCAGACAAGGATATATATGGCTGCAATTCTGCATTCAAGCTCTTATGCATCCTGCCTATGGTTTGCACAGCTTAAGACAAATAACAGTTTCCTTTCATGTACTTAATGTGATGCTAGACACCACTATGAGCAGTATGGATGAAAGGGTAGTCAGACAAGCTGGGGTCAGGAAACAAGAAGACACAACAGGACACAGGGAGTAAGCAAAACCAAAGTCATGTCACAGGTTGAGGGTCAGTATTCCAGGAGAGTACGTATAGGACTTAGGGAGCAGACAGAGATGTGGTCAGGAAATGGTCCGAGGTCAGAAGGCAGGAGGTAACGGCAAAGACAGGGAGCGGGTAGAGGGAAGTAAATAACAGTCCATGTCGAGAAGTCAAGATCAGAACACAAGCACAACAGGAGCCAAGAGCACAAATGAGCAAACAGAAAGTATGACTGGCGAAGTTCAGGCAGTGCATGCCTAGTAATGAAGCCTGAGCAATAACCAAGAAAGAGGAGCATCTGCATAAGCATCTCCCAGAACCAGCATGGAACCTAGTGCTGAAAGACAACCTGCCTGCAGGTGCACAAGATACATAGCAGAGCATTTCCAAATGCAAAATGCTCTGCACGAAGGAAACATGTAAGTGCGGCTCAGCAGATGGGGAGAGCGTGGCAGAGCATCACCAGTATGTAAAATGCTCTGCACAGCAGGACCGTGAAACTTTACATACTTACACATATAAAATTAAATATAATAATGCTCTAACATTTGTTTCTACAAGAAACAATCTTATGCTTGACTGAATGGAATTTGTAACACCTGTACAACTTAAAATTACAGTTGTACAGTATTTGCACTGGTAGCTCTGAGCAATAACACTTTGTTACCTCTGTTAGCAGTACAGTACAGGTTATTAATTTTATCTCTGTTATCGGGAAGCCTAAAGCTTCTTGCAAATGAAAACAACCTATACTGAATTCGTATTTTACCCTCTCAAAGGTTGTTGCAGATATTATCTGTTTTCTATTTCCCTCAAAATGTTGCTGGCTGCTCAACTGTATAAAGCTCTACAATTTTTCTCATAGGGCACAATGTCTCAAGACAAATTGCAAAAAAGACAATGGTTTATGAGATTGTATTTATACTCCGTGCATATCAAAACCCATCCCTTTGTCTCAGGGGTGGGATTCAAAGTTTTAACAATAAGTTTACTGTTTGTGTTAAGAAATCACTCTGATTTAAAAAAATAAATACATAAATAAAAAAATTTAAAAAAAATCACCCATTTGAATACGACACCCATTTTGTTAGCCACTTCCATTTTCACAAACTTTCCTCAACCACAGATCATGATTAAGACACTTCTTTAAGTTCATAATTAAAAAAAATTTAGTGAATTAATTGAAAAGTAAAATCATTTAATCACAGATTTCTATTCTGCAGAAAAAAAAATCCACTTATCAAAAAAGTAAACAGACTTGTTAATATTATATTGTACTTATTAAGTAATACAAACTCAAGGTAAATCAATTACAAATGAGCAACCCATGAATTAATAAATATTTGCAACATACGAAAAGGGAGAGATGAGAAACTGTCAGAAATGTGTAGCCCAATGGCTATCTGTGAACGTGCAATCTGACATTTAGGGATCAAGTGAAGAAAGTAAAGTTAGCACATGGGAAGAAAGTTTACTTTTTTGATATAAGGATTTTTCTGGAGAAAAATATCATTCAAAAAGATAATTTAGTTTAATTATGGCCATTAGTCCAATTTTTGTAGATTTTGCTTCCTGCTTCTTGTATTATAAGGTCATCTATAGGTATTTGATACACAGGAGCTCTGTATATAGTGTATAGTGTACAGGTAAATCAGTGATCTTTGGTGATATTATACTGTGTATACAAGCCTCCTGTGTATATCATAAATGTTAGTAGACCCCTGATATTTTTGTAAATATTTTACATCTTTTTCATTGGACAACACTGAAGATATGAGACCCTGACTACTTTACAATGTAAAGTAGTCAGGGTCCAGCTAGGATAACAGTGTTAATTTGGTGTTCCCTCTAAATAACTCAACACACGAGCATTAATGTCTAAACCACTGGTAACAAAAGTGAGTACACCCCATAAGTGGAAATGGCCACATTGTTGCCAATTAACCATTTTTAACCATTTTCCCTCGCTATTGTCATTTGACTCATTATTGTTACAAGATCTCAATTGTAGTATACCAAAAACCATATTAGGGGATCCAGTACATATGATCAATTCCACCAACACAAGAAATGTACTGAAAATACATAAGTGATTCACAAAAATTGTTTATCAAGAATTAAAATTATGTTTAAAATACCATACAGGATAGAGTATTAAATTGGAGAGCGTATACGGGTGATAAGATGCCCTGAGAAAGTGATTACATGATTAACATAGTTGCTGCAAAAATGACGCTACAATTGATACAGTAGTATTAGATTGAATCCCAAATGGACTTAATAAAGGGGTCAACATTTTTTTTTTTAAGCATGAATAGGGATTATATGCAGTATACAATCATTTAAATAGAAGAATGAATCAAACTAAATGAATAAAAATACCTATGACTATAAAGTGCAAAGTGCAAATATTAGTATAATTACCTATATAATAATAATAATAATAATAATAATAATAATAAATAAGGTCATAGAAAAATAATTCATGAAATAAATAGATAAATAAGGAGTACATTGCACATAATATTACCTAGACATGTGAATTACAAAACATCATAGTAGTCCTCCATGCAAATAGTAGTACATGGTGTGGCCTAGTATACAGTAATTTAATATTAATCATGACACAACATAGTTAGTTTACATAAACATAATGGTACATACCAGGGACTCCAGGGATGCTCCCAACACACATTTTGCCTTCTTTCTCAAGGGAAACAAGTATTTTAAGTACATTTTTTGTGTTGGTGGAAAAGATCTCAATTGTGAATGGAAAAAAGTATGTTAAATTTGATGTTATTGCTTACACACTCTCTCATACTGGTCACTGGACGTTTAACACCTCATGGCAAATAATTCTCTGAGGATCTGAAAAAAATAATTGTTGCTCTACATAAAGATGGCCTGGAGTAAAAGAAGATTGTCAACACCCTGAAACTGAGCTGCAGCACAATGGCCAAGACCATACAGTAGTTTAGCAAAACAGGTTCCACTCAGAACAAGCTTTGCCATGGTCGAACAAACAAGTTGAGTGCACATACTCAGCATCATAGCCAGAGGTTGTCTTCTCAAAATAGACATATGCATGCTGCCAGTATTGCTGCAGAGGATAAAGGTCTGCATGGCTGTTTTCTAAGAAAGAAGTCTCTTTTATGGTTCAATATATTTTTATTAAACATAGAAGAAAAATTACCAAACATTTCCAGGCATTCAATTAGGCAAAAACAGTATATCCAGTACAATTGAGTGAGATCAGGGATCACCGGTTTCTCCTGGTTAGATATACGCCTATAAAACATTCAACAATAATCAATGTATTGCCATATGGAAAATTTTCTATCCATTTTAATTATACAACAATAAATATGCAAAAAGGAAACAAAAGTAAGATAGAAGAGAGGAGGCGGGAGAAAGAAGGGGAAAGTGAGATTGGAATAAAGGAAAGATAGAGGAAAGGGTTCAGATGGAGTATCCCCGTGTTTGGGACAGAATAGTCTCCCTCTGGTCCCTGGTCCGCACTCCCAGACCCAGTCATGTCTCCAGGATCACCTGTGTCAGTCACTTTTGAAACCCAGCTGTTTCCTTAAAAAATATCCAAAGGTGCCAGATTGCAAACCATTTAGAGTCAAACTTCTTCTCAAATGCCCTGATTTCTTCCTGATGTTGGAGTGTGTTAACTAGAGTTGAGCGCGGTTCGTGGTTCGAGGTTCTCCAGTCCGCGGCTCGAGTGATTTTGGGGGCTGTTCTAGATAGAACTAGAACTCGAGCTTTTTGCTAAAGCTCGATAGTTCTAGATACGTTCGAGAACGGTTCTAGCAGCAAAAAGACCAGCTAATTACTAGCTGGCTTTCCGCTGTAATAGTGTAAGTCACTCTGTGACTCACACTATTATGAAATTTCAGTGTATAGTGTGCGTGAACAGCGCATTCAGATCACTGCTGTGTGGAAAATGGCGATCGCCATTTTTTTTTTCCTTGTCTTCCTTCCCTAAGCGCGCGCGTGTAGTGGGGCGGGCCAGCATGTCAGCCAATCCCAGACACACACACAGCTAAGTGGACTTTTAGCCAGAGAAGCAACGGCATGTGTGATAGGATGTCCATGTCACATGTCCCTGCATTATAAAACAGGACATTTTCCTCCAGCACGCCATTATCTGCCTTCTGCGTCCTTGGTGTCAGTCACCGCTGGCGCAGCGCCTAGCTCCGATACTGCTGTGTACGCTCTATACACAGCGCTGTACAGCATAGGGATAGCACTTTCTATCAGTCCTTTTAAGGGCTAATACCGGCAGGGTCAGAGCCATAGGTGACAGGTCCGTGAAAACAGAGTTTAACAGCTACACAAGATGACAGCGTCTGTGTAGCTAAGGTCAGGGATTTCCTCGCTGCATTTCCCCATTAGGACGGATAGAAAGGCAGGCTTCCTTTCCTCTACCCAGAGACCCACAACCCTGGCACTGTACCCTCCTGCCCTTTGCACACTCAAACTCATTGTTACTAAGCCATTATACTAGCAAACACTGAGTGAACTTAGTGGCATCCTAAACATGGCTGTTGGACTTCTGTATTGTCCCACAAGTGCAAAGATATTTGCAGCACGTCTGCCTGCATTGCACACTCAAACTCATTGTTACTAAGCCATTATACTAGCAAACACTGAGTGAACTTAGTGGCATCCTAAACGTGGCTGTTGGACTTCTGTATTGTCCCACTAGTGCAAAGATATTTGCAGCACGTCTGCCTGCATTGCACACTCAAACTCATTGTTACTAAGCCATTATACTAGCAAACACTGAGTGAACTTAGTGGCATCCTAAACGTGGCTGTTGGACTTCTGTATTGTCCCACAAGTGCAAAGATATTTGCAGCACGTCTGCCTGCATTGCACACTCAAACTCATTGTTACTAAGCCATTATACTAGCAAACACTGAGTGAACTTAGTGGCATCCTAAACGTGGCTGTTGGACTTCTGTATTGTCCCACTAGTGCAAAGATATTTGCAGCACGTCTGCCTGCATTGCACACTCAAACTCATTGTTACTAAGCCATTATACTAGCAAACGCTGCTGCCAGTTTAAGGGCCGTAGTTGCATTGTCAGTGATAATTATTGTTGTTTATTCTGCTGTTAATAAAGATAGACCACCGCTGCAATCTACACCACCTCTCAATTTTTACTACCACATTTTAAGTGCACAATCTTGTCGCAATCAAAATGAGTGGCAAAATGACAGATGCTGGTGGAAAGGGGAAGAGGCGTGTTGGAAAAGGAAAAAAAGGGTTTGTCCGTGGGGAAGGTGGCAAAGCTCCATTAACATCTGCTGAAGATAGACCATCTTCCAGCAAAAGTAAGATGTCTACTACTTATCGTGGACAATCCGATGTGCTCCCTTTTTTACGGACACGAACAACTGGAACAAAGGTAGATGATGGCCAAAAAAGGAAAATGCTTGAATGGATCTCAAGTGGTCCAACAAGTGCCCTCTCCGCCACCTCAACTACCGCATCCAAAAAACACCAGTCCTCTGAGTTGTCATCCCAATTAAAACTTGCTTTCTCCCAGCTCTGAAGTCTCCATCCGCCCTGCACAGTATGGTGGAACTGAGATGGCTGAGTCTGCAGAGCTGTTCAGTCACACTATAGCCTGGGAATCAGAGGTCTGCTCCCAAGCTACAGTGAGTACAGACCAGGAAATGGTCTGCAGTGATGCCCAGAACCTTTGTGACTCTGATTCAGGCCGTGAGGACCAAGTTTTCTGAGCATAATGTTGACCCTTTTTCACCAACTGTAACACCTGTTGTTATAGACAATGAGGAACATACTGATGACGATGAGACGCAGATACCAGATTGGGATGACAACTTAAATATTCGGTCAGGGCAAGAAGAGGCTCGGTCTGAGGGTGAGGGGAGTGCAAACACAACAATTGATGAGGAAGTTCTAGATCCCACCTACTGTCAACCCACAGTCAGGCACTTGAGGAGGTCAACAGAGGTGGTGGAGGAGGATGCAACTGATGACGAAGTTACCTTGCGCCTTCCTGGACAGAGTCGGAGTACTGGTAGCACGTCTACAACTGCATCCTCAGCCACCACTCTGGCTCTGAGCACTAGTCGGGGTGGATCAACAGGTCGCATGCCCTCTAAGCCTTGCCTAGCCTGGTCCTTTTTTGACATAGCAAAAGATCGCCCAAATTATGTGATTTGTAAAATTTGTCATGATTCTGTTAGTAGAGGTCAAAACCTCAGCAGTTTGACAACTTCTTCCATGAATCGTCACATGAATAAATATCATATGTCCCGGTGGGAAGCTCACCGTGCTGCAATGCGGCCTAGCGGAGCGAACCATCCACTGCCTGCCCCTTCTAGTGCACCCGCGCGCTCTTCATCTTCTAGGACTGTGGGGACAGCTGTCACACCTGGTTTTCCACGCACAACTTCCACCACTGTAACCGCAACAGGCAGTTTGCTTGGTAGGTCGTCAGTTGGTTTGGAAGGGGAAACAAGTGCGTGTGTACAGCTCACTCAGACATCGATAGCACCAACGTTGGATGAAGGCGACATCATGTCTACGCCTGCACTTTCCTCACAAACCTGCATTTTTCCAGGGACACCCTACTCAACACCGGCTACACACAGCAGTCAGATCTCTGTCCCTCAGATGTGGACAAATAAAAGGCCATTTCCTGCGACTCATGACAAAGCTAAGAGGTTGACTTTATCCCTCTGTAAGCTCTTGGCTACCGAAATGCTGCCTTTCCGCCTGGTGGACACACAGGATTTTAGAGACCTTATGTCTGTCGCTGTGCCCTAGTACCAGATGCCCAGTCGCCACTACTTCTCTAAGAAAGGTGTGCCCGCGCTACACCAGCATGTCGCACACAACATCACCGCTTCCTTGAGAAACTCTGTGTGTGAACGGGTGCATTTCACCACCGACACTTGGACCAGTAAGCATGGACAGGGACGTTACATGTTGCTGACTGGGCACTGGGTAACTATGGTGATAGATGGTGAAGGGTCTGCTGCACAAGTCTTGCCGTCCTCACGACTTGTGTGTCAATCCTCTGTCTGTCCAAGTTCCGCCACTGCTTCTGCCTCCTCAACCTCATCTGGGTCCTCCACCTCCGCCCCAAGCCTGCCTGGTCAGGCCACCAGCGTTCGCACTGCGCAGAAGGAATCACGCACCCCTCATTACTATGCTGGCAGCAGAGCGCAACGGCATCAGGCGGTCTTTAGCTTGACATGTCTTGGGAATAGGAGTCACACAGCTGAGGAGTTGTGGTCAGCTCTGCGGTCCGAGTTTAATAAATGGTTGTCTCCACTCAACCTGCAGCCTGGTAAGGCCGTGTGCGACAATGCTGCAAACCTGGGTGCGGCCCTTCGCCTGGGCAAGGTGACACACGTGCCTTGTATGGCTCACGTGTTGAACCTTGTTGTCCAGCAATTTTTAACACACTATCCCGGCCTAGATGGCCTTCTGACCAGGGCACGAAAACTGTCTGCTCACTTCCGCCGTTCAACCGCTGCAGCTGAGCGACTTGCATCGCTCCAGAAGTCTTTTGGCCTGCTGGTTCATCGCCTGAAATGCGATGTGGCGACATGCTGGAATTCGACTCTCCACATGTTACAGCGACTCCGCCAAGTCCTGGTGCAATGCGTCATGACGTATAGCCTGGGCCAACGAGATGCAGAGGTGGGGCAGATCACCCTGATGGAGTGGTCTCAGATCAAGGACCTATGCACCCTTCTGCACAGTTTCGACATGGCGACGAATATGTTTAGCGCTGACAATGCCATTATCAGCATGACAAATCCAGTCATTTACATGCTGGAGCACACGCTAAACACTATTCGGAGTCAGGGGGTGGGAGAACAGGAAGGGGAGGAACTACAGGAGGATTCATATGCGCAAGGGACAACAACATCACCAAGGTCCAGACGTTCATCATCACCAACGCGGCAGGCATGGGACCATGGGGGACAGGGATCAACAAGGGCGCATGGTAGCAGGCGAAATGTTGAGGAAGGTGCAGGAGAACATGAAGAAATGGAGGACGAACTGTCCATGGACATGGAAGACTCAGCGGATGAGGGAGACCTTGGTCAAATTTCAGTTGAAAGAGGTTGGGGGGAGATGTCAGAGGAAGAAAGAACGGTTAGCACCTCTATGCCACAAACACAGCGTGGACTTGGTCCGCATGGCTGCGCAAGACACATGAGCGCCTTCTTGCTGCACTACCTCCAACATGACTCTCGTATTGTCAAAATTAGAAGTGATGATGACTACTGGCTTGCCACACTATTAGACCCCCGGTACAAGTCCAAATTTTGTGACATAATTCCAGCCATAGAAAGGGACGCACGTATGCAGGAGTATCAGCAGAAGCTGTTACTCGATCTTAGCTCGACTTTTCCACCAAACAACCGTGCAGGTGCAGGAAGTGAATCTCCCAGTTTTAACTTGACAAACATGGGACGGTCTCGTCATCTTCAACAGTCTACCCGTACCAGTAGCACCATATCTGGTGCTGGTAACAGCAATTTTATTGGAATCTTTTCATAATTTTTTTAGACCGTCCTTTGCAAGGCCACCAGAGACAACATGTCTGACACATAGTCAACGGCTGGAAAGGATGATACAGGAGTATCTCCAAATGAACATTGATGCCATGACTTTGCAAATGGAGCCTTGCTCATTTTGGGCTTCAAATCTTGAAAAATGGCCAGAGCTCTCCAGTTACGCCTTGGAGATTTTGTCGTGTCCAGCTGGCAGCGTTGTCTCTGAGCGTGTCTTCAGTGCTGCTGGGTGTGTGCTGACAGATAAGCGCACGCGTCTGTCCAGTGACAATGTGGACAGACTAACGTTCATCAAAATGAACAAGTCATGGATCCACAAGGAATTTACTACCCCTGTGTCATCCTGGGGAGAGTAAATGTGTCGCCCGGGGACCAGGGGGTACTCAGATCCGGGCCACGGGGTCACTTCTGTGGGTATCACGGTGGCGTGACCCGGTCTGTGATCCCAGGCTCCACAGTAAAAGAGGGTTTGTTAAGGGAGATTGTCCGTGACGCCACCCACGGTTGTGGTCATTGTGGACACCACCGCTGCTCTTTATGGGGATCCCGGGAGCGATGGTATGGAGCAGCTAGATGTTAGTCCTCCCCTCCGTGGGTAGGGGGTTGGTTGTCCCGGGGCCCGGTGATGGGGTAAGCAGGGATCAGGGCGCAGTGCTGCGGTGCGGTGCCTGAGGGCACGGGCGTACTCACAAGTAGTTCACACAGAGTCACTGGTAACTAGGAATTGCCGGTGTCCGCAGCCCTCGGTACGGGGTGTTAGTGTCCCACACACGGTGCAGCAGCTCCTGTTGTTTCCCTGCAGCCAGGTGCCTTTCTCTCCACTCTCTTCCTCTTTCTCCTCAGCCGGGAACGGGGAATACACTCCCCTGCAGTGATCCGGGTCACCCAGGTACCGGGGGGCCACTACCCTGCCCGGCTACCTCTGGCCCCTTCCTCACTCGCAGCCTGTCCCGGCCCTCTGGGAGCACGCTTCACTTTCAGCCTGGGAGCTACAACTCCAGGCTTCTCTTCTCTCTGTCTCTCCAAACACTCTGCTCCAGCCCCTCCCCTCCGCTCTGCTTTCCTCTTACCTTGGGGACTGTGGTTTGTCTTGCTGCACCGGTGTGGGATCAGATTACCAAGGAGGATTAACTCTTTCTGTGACAACCTGGCTTTGCCAGGGTGTCACATAAATGCTTGTGGATTTGGAATGTGCTTGATGCAAATCAAAACATCCTGTTTGCAACTAGGGCCCAAGTGCTGCCACTGATGGGGTGTCTGTGTGGCCCAATTTTTGGAAAAAAGGGAGACTCCGCTTGGAGTAACCCTTGCTTGCTGTGCTTTTTAAAAGGAGCCAAGATGAACAAGTCATGGTTCAGCAAAGACTTTGCTAACTACCCCGGGGTCATCCTGGGGACGGTTAAGGATGGCGTATTTTTGAATGTGCTTGATGCAAATCTACCTGTGAAGTGTACAACTGGGGCACAAGTGCTGCCACTGAAGGGGTTAGTGTCTGTGTGGCCCAATTTTTGGAAAAAAGGGAGACTCCGCTTGGAGTAACCCTTGCTTACAGTGTTTTTAAAAAGGAGCCAAGATGAACAGAGCTGGGATCAGGAAAGACTTTGCTACCTACCCCGGCGTCATCCTGGGGACGGTTAAGGATGGCGTATTTTTGAATGTGCTTGATGCAAATCTAGCTGTGAAGTGTACAACTGGGGCATAACTGCTGCCACTGAAGGAGTTAGTGTCTGTGTGGCCCAATTTTTGGAAAAAAGGGAGACTCCGCTTGGAGTAACCCTTGCTTGCTGTGTTTTTTAAAAGGAGCCAAGATGAACAGAGCTGGGATCAGGAAAGACTTTGCTACCTACCCCGGTGTCATACTGGGGACGGTTAAGGATGGCGTATTTTTGAATGTGATTGATGCAAATCTAGCTGTGAGGTGTACAACTGGGGCAAAACTGCTGCCACTGAAGGGGTGGGTGTGTGTAGGGCCCAATTTTTGGAAAAAAGGGAGACTCCGCTTGGAGCAACCCTTGCTTACAGTGTTTTTAAAAAGGAGCCAAGATGAACAGAGCTGGGATCAGGAAAGACTTTGCTACTTACCCCGGTGTCATCCTGGGGACTGTTAAAGATGGCGTATTTTTGAATGTGCTTGATGCAAATCTAGCTGTGAAGTGTACAACTGGGGCACAACTGCTGCCACTGAAGGGGTGGGTGTGTGTGGGGCCCAATTTTTGGAAAAAAGGGAGACTCCGCTTGGAGTAACCCTTGCTTTCTGTGTTTTTTAAAAGGAGCCAAGATGAACAAGTCATGGTTCAGCAAAGACTTTGCTACCTACCCCGGTGTCATCCTGGGGACGGTTAAGGATGGCGTATTTTTGAATGTGCTTGATGCAAATCTAGCTGTGAAGTGTACAACTGGGGCACAACTGCTGCCAATGAAGGGGTTAGTGTCTGTGTGGCCCAATTTTTGGAAAAAAGGGAGACTCCGCTTGGAGTAACCCTTGCTTGCCGTGTTTTTTAAAAGGAGCCAAGATGAAAAAGTCATGGTTCAGCAAAGACTTTGCTACCTACCCCGGTGTCATCCTGGGGACGGTTAAGGATGGCGTATTTTTGAATGTGCTTGATGCAAATCTAGCTGTGAAGTGTACAACTGGGGCATAACTGCTGCCACTGAAGGAGTTAGTGTCTGTGTGGCCCAATTTTTGGAAAAAAGGGAGACTCCGCTTGGAGTAACCCTTGCTTATAGTGTTTTTAAAAAGGAGCCAAGATGAACAGAGCTGGGATCAGGAAAGACTTTGCTACCTACTCCGGTGTCATCCTGGGGACGGTAAAGGATGGCGTATTTTTGAATGTGCTTGATGCAAATCTAGCTGTGAAGTGTACAACTGGGGCACAACTGCTGCCACTGAAGGGGTGGGTGTGTGTGGGGCCCAATTTTTGGAAAAAAGGGAGACTCCGCTTGGAGTAACCCTTGCTTACAGTGTTTTTAAAAAGGAGCCAAGATGAACAGAGCTGGGATCAGGAAAGACTTTGCTACCTACTCCGGTGTCATCCTGGGGACGGTAAAGGATGGCGTATTTTTGAATGTGCTTGATGCAAATCTAGCTGTGAAGTGTACAACTGGGGCACAACTGCTGCCACTGAAGGGGTGGGTGTGTGTGGGGCCCAATTGTTGGAAAAAAGGGAGACTCCGCTTGGAGTAACCCTTGCTTTCTGTGTTTTTTAAAAGGAGCCAAGATGAACAAGTCATGGTTCAGCAAAGACTTTGCTACCTACCCCGGTGTCATCCTGGGGACGGTTAAGGATGGCGTATTTTTTAATGTGCTTGATGCAAATCTAGCTGTGAAGTGTACAACTGGGGCACAACTGCTGCCAATGAAGGGGTTAGTGTCTGTGTGGCCCAATTTTTGGAAAAAAGGGAGACTCCGCTTGGAGTAACCCTTGCTTGCCGTGTTTTTTAAAAGGAGCCAAGATGAACAAGTCATGGTTCAGCAAAGACTTTGCTACCTACCCCGGTGTCATCCTGGGGACGGTTAAGGATGGCGTATTTTTGAATGTGCTTGATGCAAATCTAGCTGTGAAGTGTACAACTGGGGCATAACTGCTGCCACTGAAGGAGTTAGTGTCTGTGTGGCCCAATTTTTGGAAAAAAGGGAGACTCCGCTTGGAGTAACCCTTGCTTATAGTGTTTTTAAAAAGGAGCCAAGATGAACAGAGCTGGGATCAGGAAAGACTTTGCTACCTACTCCGGTGTCATCCTGGGGACGGTAAAGGATGGCGTATTTTTGAATGTGCTTGATGCAAATCTAGCTGTGAAGTGTACAACTGGGGCACAACTGCTGCCACTGAAGGGGTGGGTGTGTGTGGGGCCCAATTTTTGGAAAAAAGGGAGACTCCGCTTGGAGTAACCCTTGCTTACAGTGTTTTTAAAAAGGAGCCAAGATGAACAGAGCTGGGATCAGGAAAGACTTTGCTACCTACTCCGGTGTCATCCTGGGGACGGTAAAGGATGGCGTATTTTTGAATGTGCTTGATGCAAATCTAGCTGTGAAGTGTACAACTGGGGCACAACTGCTGCCACTGAAGGGGTGGGTGTGTGTGGGGCCCAATTTTTGGAAAAAAGGGAGACTCCGCTTGGAGTAACCCTTGCTTACAGTGTTTTTAAAAAGGAGCCAAGATGAACAGAGCTGGGATCAGGAAAGACTTTGCTACCTACCCCGGCGTCATCCTGGGGACGGTTAAGGATGGCGTATTTTTGAATGTGCTTGATGCAAATCTAGCTGTGAAGTGTACAACTGGGGCATAACTGCTGCCACTGAAGGAGTTAGTGTCTGTGTGGCCCAATTTTTGGAAAAAAGGGAGACTCCGCTTGGAGTAACCCTTGCTTGCTGTGTTTTTTAAAAGGAGCCAAGATGAACAGAGCTGGGATCAGGAAAGACTTTGCTACCTACCCCGGTGTCATACTGGGGACGGTAAAGGATGGCGTATTTTTGAATGTGCTTGATGCAAATCTAGCTGTGAGGTGTACAACTGGGGCAAAACTGCTGCCACTGAAGGGGTGGGTGTGTGTAGGGCCCAATTTTTGGAAAAAAGGGAGACTCCGCTTGGAGCAACCCTTGCTTACAGTGTTTTTAAAAAGGAGCCAAGATGAACAGAGCTGGGATCAGGAAAGACTTTGCTACTTACCCCGGTGTCATCCTGGGGACTGTTAAGGATGGCGTATTTTTGAATGTGCTTGATGCAAATCTAGCTGTGAAGTGTACAACTGGGGCACAACTGCTGCCACTGAAGGGGTGGGTGTGTGTGGGGCCCAATTTTTGGGAAAAAGGGAGACTCCGCTTGGAGTAACCCTTGCTTTCTGTGTTTTTTAAAAGGAGCCAAGATGAACAAGTCATGGTTCAGCAAAGACTTTGCTACCTACCCCGGTGTCATCCTGGGGACGGTTAAGGATGGCGTATTTTTGAATGTGCTTGATGCAAATCTAGCTGTGAAGTGTACAACTGGGGCACAACTGCTGCCAATGAAGGGGTTAGTGTCTGTGTGGCCCAATTTTTGGAAAAAAGGGAGACTCCGCTTGGAGTAACCCTTGCTTGCCGTGTTTTTTAAAAGGAGCCAAGATGAACAAGTCATGGTTCAGCAAAGACTTTGCTACCTACCCCGGTGTCATCCTGGGGACGGTTAAGGATGGCGTATTTTTGAATGTGCTTGATGCAAATCTAGCTGTGAAGTGTACAACTGGGGCATAACTGCTGCCACTGAAGGAGTTAGTGTCTGTGTGGCCCAATTTTTGGAAAAAAGGGAGACTCCGCTTGGAGTAACCCTTGCTTACAGTGTTTTTAAAAAGGAGCCAAGATGAACAGAACTGGGATCAGGAAAGACTTTGCTACCTACCCCGGTGTCATCCTGGGGACGGTTAAGGATGGCGTATTTTTGAATGTGCTTGATGCAAATCTAGCTGTGAAGTGTACAACTGGGGCACAACTGCTGCCACTGAAGGGGTGGGTGTGTGTGGGGCCCAATTTTAGGAAAAAAGGGAGACTCCGCTTGGAGTAACCCTTGCTTGCTGTGTTTTTTAAAAGGAGCCAAGATGAACAAGTCATGGTTCAGCAAAGACTTTGCTACCTACCCCGGGGTCATCCTGGGGACGGTTAAGGATGGCGTATTTTTGAATGTGCTTGATGCAAATCTAGCTGTGAAGTGTACAACTGGGGCACAAGTATTGCCATTGAAGGGGTTAGTGTCTGTGGGGCTCAATTTTTGGAAAAAAGGGAGACTCCGCTTGGAGTAACCCTTGCTTACAGTGTTTTTAAAAAGGAGCCAAGATGAACAGAGCTGGGATCAGGAAAGACTTTGCTACCTACCCCGGTATCATCCTGGGGGCGGTTAAGGATGGCGTATTTTTGAATGTGCTTGATGCAAATCTACCTGTGAAGTGTACAACGGGGGCACAAGTGCTGCCACTGAAGGGGTTAGTGTCTGTGTGGCCCAATGTTTGGAAAAAAGGGAGACTCCGCTTGGAGTAACCCTTGCTTACAGTGTTTTTAAAAAGGAGCCAAGATGAACAGAGCTGGGATCAGGAAAGACTTTGCTACCTACCCCGGTGTCATCCTGGTGGCGGTTAAGGATGGCGTATTTTTGAATGTGCTTGATGCAAATCTAGCTGTGAAGTGTACAACTGGGGCACAACTGCTGCCACTGAAAAGGTGGGTGTGTGTGGGGCCCAATTTTTGGAAAAAAGGGAGACTCCGCTTGGAGTAACTCTTGCTTACAGTGTTTTTAAAAAGGAGCCAAGATGAACAGAGCTGGGATCAGGAAAGACTTTGCTACCTACTCCGGTGTCATCCTGGGGACGGTAAAGGATGGCGTATTTTTGAATGTGCTTGATGCAAATCTAGCTGTGAAGTGTACAACTGGGGCACAACTGCTGCCACTGAAGGGGTGGGTGTGTGTGGGGCCCAATTTTTGGAAAAAAGGGAGACTCCGCTTGGAGTAACCCTTGCTTACAGTGTTTTTAAAAAGGAGCCAAGATGAACAGAGCTGGGATCAGGAAAGACTTTGCTACCTACCCCGGCGTCATCCTGGGGACGGTTAAGGATGGCGTATTTTTGAATGTGCTTGATGCAAATCTAGCTGTGAAGTGTACAACTGGGGCATAACTGCTGCCACTGAAGGAGTTAGTGTCTGTGTGGCCCAATTTTTGGAAAAAAGGGAGACTCCGCTTGGAGTAACCCTTGCTTGCTGTGTTTTTTAAAAGGAGCCAAGATGAACAGAGCTGGGCTCAGGAAAGACTTTGCTACCTACCCCGGTGTCATACTGGGGACGGTAAAGGATGGCGTATTTTTGAATGTGCTTGATGCAAATCTAGCTGTGAGGTGTACAACTGGGGCAAAACTGCTGCCACTGAAGGGGTGGGTGTGTGTAGGGCCCAATTTTTGGAAAAAAGGGAGACTCCGCTTGGAGCAACCCTTGCTTACAGTGTTTTTAAAAAGGAGCCAAGATGAACAGAGCTGGGATCAGGAAAGACTTTGCTACTTACCCCGGTGTCATCCTGGGGACTGTTAAGGATGGCGTATTTTTGAATGTGCTTTATGCAAATCTAGCTGTGAAGTGTACAACTTGGGCACAACTGCTGCCACTGAAGGGGTGTGTGTGTGTGGGGCCCAATTTTTGGAAAAAAGGGAGACTCCGCTTGGAGTAACCCTTGCTTTCTGTGTTTTTTAAAAGGAGCCAAGATGAACAAGTCATGGTTCAGCAAAGACTTTGCTACCTACCCCGGGGTCATCCTGGGGACGGTTAAGGATGGCGTATTTTTGAATGTGCTTGATGCAAATGTAGCTGTGAAGTGTACAACTGGGGCACAAGTATTGCCATTGAAGGGATTAGTGTCTGTGGGGCTCAATTTTTGGAAAAAAGGGAGACTCCGCTTGGAGTAACTCTTGCTTACAGTGTTTTTAAAAAGGAGCCAAGATGAACAGAGCTGGGATCAGGAAAGACTTTTCTACCTACCCCGGTGTCATCCTGGGGACGGTTAAGGATGGCGTATTTTTGAATGTGCTTGATGCAAATCTAGCTGTGAAGTGAACAACTGTGGCACAATTGCTGCCACTGAAGGGGTGGGTGTGTGTGGGGCCCAATTTTTGGAAAAAAGGGAGACTCCGCTTGGAGTAACCCTTGCTTGCTGTGTTTTTTAAAAGGAGCCAAGATGAACAAGTCATGCTTCAGCAAAGACTTTGCTACCTACCCCGGTGTCATCCTGGGGACGGTTAAGGATGGCGTATTTTTGAATATGCTTGATGCAAATCCTGCTGTGAAGTGTACAACTGGGGCACAACTGCTGCCACTGAAGGGGTGGGTGTGTGTGGGGCCCAATTTTTGGAAAAAAGGGAGACTCCGCTTGGAGTAACCCTTGCTTACAGTGTTTTTAAAAAGGAGCCAAGATGAACAGAGCTGGGATCAGGAAAGATTTTGCTACCTACCCTGGTGTCATCCTGGGGACGGTTAAGGATGGCGTATTTTTGAATGTGCTTGAGGCAAATCTAGCTGTGAAGTGTACAACTGGGGCACAACTGCTGCCACTGAAGGGGTGGGTGTGTGTGGGGCCCAATTTTTGGAAAAAAGGGAGACTCCGCTTGGAGTAACCCTTGCTTACAGTGTTTTTAAAAAGGAGCCAAGATGAACAGAGCTGGGATCAGGTAAGACTTTGCTACCTACCCCGGCGTCATCCTGGGGACGGTTAAGGATGGCGTATTTTTGAATGTGCTTGATGCAAATCTAGCTGTGAAGTGTACAACTGGGGCACAACTGCTGCCACTGAAGGGGTTAGTGTCTGTGTGGCCCAATTTTTGGAAAAAAGGGAGACTCCGCTTGGCGTAACCCTTGCTTGCTGTGTTTTTTAAAAGGAGCCAAGATGAACAGAGCTGGGATCAGGAAAGACTTTGCTACCTACCCCGGTGTCATCCTGGGGACAGTTAAGGATGGCGTATTTTTGAATGTGCTTGATGCAAATCTAGCTGTGAAGTGTACAACTGGGGCACAAGTACTGCCACTGAAGGGGTTAGTGTCTGTGTGGCCCAATTTTTGGAAAAAAGGGAGACTCCGCTTGGAGTAACCCTTGCTTACAGTGTTTTTAAAAAGGAGCCAAGATGAACAAGTCATGGTTCAGCAAAGACTTTGCTAACTACCCCGGGGTCATCCTGGGGACGGTTAAGGATGGCGTATTTTTGAATGTGCTTGATGCAAATCTACCTGTGAAGTGTACAACTGGGGCACAAGTGCTGCCACTGAAGGGGTGGGTGTGTGTGGGGCCCAATTTTTGGAAAAAAGGGAGACTCCGCTTGGAGTAACCCTTGCTTACAGTGTTTTTAAAAAGGAGCCAAGATGAACAGAGCTGGGATCAGGAAAGACTTTGCTACCTACCCCGGCGTCATCCTGGGGACGGTTAAGGATGGCGTATTTTTGAATGTGCTTGATGCAAATCTAGCTGTGAAGTGTACAACTGGGGCATAACTGCTGCCACTGAAGGAGTTAGTGTCTGTGTGGCCCAATTTTTGGAAAAAAGGGAGACTCCGCTTGGAGTAACCCTTGCTTGCTGTGTTTTTTAAAAGGAGCCAAGATGAACAGAGCTGGGCTCAGGAAAGACTTTGCTACCTACCCCGGTGTCATACTGGGGACGGTAAAGGATGGCGTATTTTTGAATGTGCTTGATGCAAATCTAGCTGTGAGGTGTACAACTGGGGCAAAACTGCTGCCACTGAAGGGGTGGGTGTGTGTAGGGCCCAATTTTTGGAAAAAAGGGAGACTCCGCTTGGAGCAACCCTTGCTTACAGTGTTTTTAAAAAGGAGCCAAGATGAACAGAGCTGGGATCAGGAAAGACTTTGCTACTTACCCCGGTGTCATCCTGGGGACTGTTAAGGATGGCGTATTTTTGAATGTGCTTTATGCAAATCTAGCTGTGAAGTGTACAACTTGGGCACAACTGCTGCCACTGAAGGGGTGGGTGTGTGTGGGGCCCAATTTTTGGAAAAAAGGGAGACTCCGCTTGGAGTAACCCTTGCTTTCTGTGTTTTTTAAAAGGAGCCAAGATGAACAAGTCATGGTTCAGCAAAGACTTTGCTACCTACCCCGGGGTCATCCTGGGGACGGTTAAGGATGGCGTATTTTTGAATGTGCTTGATGCAAATGTAGCTGTGAAGTGTACAACTGGGGCACAAGTATTGCCATTGAAGGGGTTAGTGTCTGTGGGGCTCAATTTTTGGAAAAAAGGGAGACTCCGCTTGGAGTAACCCTTGCTTACAGTGTTTTTAAAAAGGAGCCAAGATGAACAGAGCTGGGATCAGGAAAGACTTTGCTACCTACCCCGGTATCATCCTGGGGGCGGTTAAGGATGGCGTATTTTTGAATGTGCTTGATGCAAATCTACCTGTGAAGTGTACAACGGGGGCACAAGTGCTGCCACTGAAGGGGTTAGTGTCTGTGTGGCCCAATGTTTGGAAAAAAGGGAAACTCCGCTTTGAGTAACCCTTGCTTACAGTGTTTTTAAAAAGGAGCCAAGATGAACAGAGCTGGGATCAGGAAAGACTTTGCTACCTACCCCGGTGTCATCCTGGTGGCGGTTAAGGATGGCGTATTTTTGAATGTGCTTGATGCAAATCTAGCTGTGAAGTGTACAACTGGGGCACAACGGCTGCCACTGAAGGGGTGGGTGTGTGTGGGGCCCAATTTTTGGAAAAAAGGGAGACTCCGCTTGGAGTAACTCTTGCTTACAGTGTTTTTAAAAAGGAGCCAAGATGAACAGAGCTGGGATCAGGAAAGACTTTTCTACCTACCCCGGTGTCATCCTGGGGACGGTTAAGGATGGCGTATTTTTGAATGTGCTTGATGCAAATCTAGCTGTGAAGTGAACAACTGTGGCACAATTGCTGCCACTGAAGGGGTGGGTGTGTGTGGGGCCCAATTTTTGGAAAAAAGGGAGACTCCGCTTGGAGTAACCCTTGCTTGCTGTGTTTTTTAAAAGGAGCCAAGATGAACAAGTCATGCTTCAGCAAAGACTTTGCTACCTACCCCGGTGTCATCCTGGGGACGGTTAAGGATGGCGTATTTTTGAATATGCTTGATGCAAATCCTGCTGTGAAGTGTACAACTGGGGCACAACTGCTGCCACTGAAGGGGTGGGTGTGTGTGGGGCCCAATTTTTGGAAAAAAGGGAGACTCCGCTTGGAGTAACCCTTGCTTACAGTGTTTTTAAAAAGGAGCCAAGATGAACAGAGCTGGGATCAGGAAAGATTTTGCTACCTACCCTGGTGTCATCCTGGGGACGGTTAAGGATGGCGTATTTTTGAATGTGCTTGATGCAAATCTAGCTGTGAAGTGTACAACTGGGGCACAACTGCTGCCACTGAAGGGGTGGGTGTGTGTGGGGCCCAATTTTTGGAAAAAAGGGAGACTCCGCTTGGCGTAACCCTTGCTTGCTGTGTTTTTTAAAAGGAGCCAAGATGAACAGAGCTGGGATCAGGAAAGACTTTGCTACCTACCCCGGTGTCATCCTGGGGACAGTTAAGGATGGCGTATTTTTGAATGTGCTTGATGCAAATCTAGCTGTGAAGTGTACAACTGGGGCACAAGTACTGCCACTGAAGGGGTTAGTGTCTGTGTGGCCCAATTTTTGGAAAAAAGGGAGACTCCGCTTGGAGTAACCCTTGCTTACAGTGTTTTTAAAAAGGAGCCAAGATGAACAAGTCATGGTTCAGCAAAGACTTTGCTAACTACCCCGGGGTCATCCTGGCGACGGTTAAGGATGGCGTATTTTTGAATGTGCTTGATGCAAATCTACCTGTGAAGTGTACAACTGGGGCACAAGTGCTGCCACTGAAGGGGTTAGTGTCTGTGTGGCCCAATTTTTGGAAAAAAGGGAGACTCCGCTTGGAGTAACCCTTGCTTACAGTGTTTTTAAAAAGGAGCCAAGATGAACAGAGCTGGGATCAGGAAAGACTTTGCTACCTACTCCGGCGTCATCCTGGGGACGGTTAAGGATGGCGTATTTTTGAATGTGCTTGATGCAAATCTAGCTGTGAAGTGTACAACTGGGGCATAACTGCTGCCACTGAAGGAGTTAGTGTCTGTGTGGCCCAATTTTTGGAAAAAAGGGAGACTCCGCTTGGAGTAACCCTTGCTTGCCGTGTTTTTTAAAAGGAGCCAAGATGAACAGAGCTGGAATCAGGAAAGACTTTGCTACCTACCCCGGTGTCATCCTGGGGACGGTTAAGGATGGCGTATTTTTGAATGTGCTTGATGCAAATCTAGCTGTGAAGTGTACAACTGGGGCATAACTGCTGCCACTGAAGGAGTTAGTGTCTGTGTGGCCCAATTTTTGGAAAAAAGGGAGACTCCGCTTGGAGTAACCCTTGATTGCTGTGTTTTTTAAAAGGAGCCAAGATGAACAGAGCTGGGATCAGGAAAGACTTTGCTACCTACCCCGGTGTCATACTGGGGACGGTTAAGGATGGCGTATTTTTGAATGTGCTTGATGCAAATCTAGCTGTGAGGTGTACAACTGGGGCACAACTGCTGCCACTGAAGGGGTGGGTGTGTGTAGGGCCCAATTTTTGGAAAAAAGGGAGACTCCGCTTGGAGCAACCTTTGCTTACAGTGTTTTTAAAAAGGAGCCAAGATGAACAGAGCTGGGATCAGGAAAGACTTTGCTACTTACCCCGGTGTCATCCTGGGGACTGTTAAGGATGGCGTATTTTTGAATGTGCTTGATGCAAATCTAGCTGTGAAGTGTACAACTGGGGCACAACTGCTGCCACTGAAGGGGTGGGTGTGTGTGGGGCCCAATTTTTGGAAAAAAGGGAGACTCCGCTTGGAGTAACCCTTGCTTACAGTGTTTTTAAAAAGGAGCCAAGATGAACAGAGCTGGGATCAGGAAAGACTTTGCTACCTACCCCGGTGTCATCCTGGTGGCGGTTAAGGATGGCGTATTTTTGAATGTGCTTGATGCAAATCTAGCTGTGAAGTGTACAACTGGGGCACAACTGCTGCCACTGAAGGGGTGGGTGTGTGTGGGGCCCAATTTTTGGAAAAAAGGGAGACTCCGCTTGGAGTAACTCTTGCTTACAGTGTTTTTAAAAAGGAGCCAAGATGAACAGAGCTGGGATCAGGAAAGACTTTTCTACCTACCCCGGTGTCATCCTGGGGACGGTTAAGGATGGCGTATTTTTGAATGTGCTTGATGCAAATCTAGCTGTGAAGTGAACAACTGTGGCACAACTGCTGCCATTGAAGGGGTGGGTGTGTGTGGGGCCCAATTTTTGGAAAAAAGGGAGACTCCGCTTGGAGTAACCCTTGCTTGCTGTGTTTTTTAAAAGGAGCCAAAATGAACAAGTCATGCTTCAGCAAAGACTTTGCTACCTACCCCGGTGTCATCCTGGGGACGGTTAAGGATGGCGTATTTTTGAATATGCTTGATGCAAATCCTGCTGTGAAGTGTACAACTGGGGCACAACTGCTGCCACTGAAGGGGTGGGTGTGTGTGGGGCCCAATTTTTGGAAAAAAGGGAGACTCCGCTTGGAGTAACCCTTGCTTACAGTGTTTTTAAAAAGGAGCCAAGATGAACAGAGCTGGGATCAGGAAAGATTTTGCTACCTACCCTGGTGTCATCCTGGGGACGGTTAAGGATGGCGT
Organism: Anomaloglossus baeobatrachus; assembly: GCF_048569485.1. Lineage (NCBI taxonomy): Eukaryota > Metazoa > Chordata > Amphibia > Anura > Aromobatidae > Anomaloglossus > Anomaloglossus baeobatrachus. The sequence goes on from NC_134356.1 coordinate 445,655,073, forward strand.
ATTTTTGAATGTGCTTGATGCAAATCTAGCTGTGAAGTGTACAACTGGGGCACAACTGCTGCCACTGAAGGGGTAGGTGTGTGTGGGGCCTAATTTTTGGAAAAAAGGGAGACTCCGCTTGGAGTAACCCTTGCTTACAGTGTTTTTAAAAAGGAGCCAAGATGAACAGAGCTGGGATCAGGTAAGACTTTGCTACCTACCCCGGTGTCATCCTGGGGACGGTTAAGGATGGCGTATTTTTGAATGTGCTTGATGCAAATCTAGCTGTGAAGTGTACAACTGGGGCACAACTGCTGCCACTGAAGGGGATAGTGTCTGTGTGGTCCAATTTTTGGAAAAAAGGGAGACTCCGCTTGGCGTAACCCTTGCTTGCTGTGTTTTTTAAAAGGAGCCAAGATGAACAGAGCTGGGATCAGGAAAGACTTTGCTACCTACCCCGGTGTCATCCTGGGGACAGTTAAGGATGGCGTATTTTTGAATGTGCTTGATGCAAATCTAGCTGTGAAGTGTACAACTGGGGCACAAGTACTGCCACTGAAGGGGTTAGTGTCTGTGGGGCCCAATTTTTGGAAAAAAGGGAGACTCCGCTTGGAGTAACCCTTGCTTACAGTGTTTTTAAAAAGGAGCCAAGATGAACAGAGCTGGGATCAGGAAAGACTTTGCTACCTACTCCGGTGTCATCCTGGGGACGGTTAAGGATGGCGTAGTTTTGAATGTGCTTGATGCAAATCTAGCTGTGAAGTGTACAACTGGGGCACAACTGCTGCCACTGAAGGGGTTAGTGTCTGTGTGGCCCAATTTTTGGAAAAAAGGGAGACTCCGCTTGGAGTAACCCTTGCTTGCCATGTTTTCTTAAAAGGAGCCAAGATGAACAGAGCTGGGATCAGGAAAGACTTTGCTACCTACCCCGGTGTCATCCTGGGGACGGTTAAGAATGGCGTATTTTTGAATGTGTTTGATGCAAATCTAGCTGTGAAGTGTACAACTGGGGCACAACTGCTGCCACTGAAGGGGTGGGTGTGTGTGGGGCCCAATTTTTGGAAAAAAGGGAGACTCCGCTTGGAGTAACCCTTGCTTACAGTGTTTTTAAAAAGGAGCCAAGATGAACAGAGCTGGGATCAGGAAAGACTTTGCTACCTACCCTGGTGTCATCCTGGGGACGGTTAAGGATGGCGTATTTTTGAATGTGCTTGATGCAAATCTAGCTGTGAAGTGTACAACTGGGGCACAACTGCTGCCACTGAAGGGGTGGGTGTGTGTGGGGCCCAATTTTTGGAAAAAAGGGAGACTCCGCTTGGAGTTACCCTTGCTTACAGTGTTTTTAAAAAGGAGCCAAGATGAACAGAGCTGGGATCAGGAAAGACTTTGCTACCTACCCCGGTGTCATCCTGGGGACGGTTAAGGATGGCGTATTTTTGAATGTGCTTGATGCAAATCTAGCTGTGAAGTGAACAACTAGGGCACAACTGCTGCCACTGAAGGGGTGGGTGTGTGTGGGGCCCAATTTTTGGAAAAAAGGGAGACTCCGCTTGGAGTAACCCTTGCTTGCTGTGTTTTTTAAAAGGAGCCAATATGAACAAGTCATGCTTCAGGAAAGACTTTGCTACCTACCCCGTTGTCATCCTGGGGACGGTTAAGGATGGCGTATTTTTGAATGTGCTTGATGCAAATCTAGCTGTGAAGTGTACAACTGGGGCACAACTGCTGCCACTGAAGGGGTGGGTGTGTGTGGGGCCCAATTTTTGGAAAAAAGGGAGACTCCGCTTGGAGTAACCCTTGCTTACAGTGTTTTTAAAAAGGAGCCAAGATGAACAGAGCTGGGATCAGGAAAGACTTTGCTACCTACCCTGGTGTCATTCTGGGGACGGTTAAGGATGGCGTATTTTTGAATGTGCTTGATGCAAATCTAGCTGTGAAGTGTACAACTGGGGCACAACTGCTGCCACTGAAGGGGTGGGTGTGTGTGGGGCCCAATTTTTGGAAAAAAGGGAGACTCCGCTTGGAGTAACCCTTGCTTACAGTGTTTTTAAAAAGGAGCCAAGATGAACAGAGCTGGGATCAGGAAAGACTTTGCTACCTACCCCGGTGTCATCCTGGGGACGGTTAAGGATGGCGTATTTTTGAATGTGCTTGATGCAAATCTAGGTATGAAGTGTACAACTGGGGCAGAACTGCTGCCACTGAAGGGGTTAGTGTCTGTGTGGCCCAATTTTTGGAAAAAAGGGAGACCCAGCTTGGAGTAACCCTTGCTTGCTGTGTTTTTTAAAAGGAGCCAAGATGAACAGAGCTGGGATCAGGAAAGACTTTGCTACCTACTCCGGTGTCATCCTGGGGACGGTTAAGGATGGCGTATTTTTGAATGTGCTTGATGCAAATCTAGCTGTGAAGTGTACAACTGGGGCACAACTGCTGCCACTGAAGGGGTTAGTGTCTGTGTGGCCCAATTTTTGGAAAAAAGGGAGACTCCGCTTGGAGTAACCCTTGCTTGCCGTGTTTTCTTAAAAGGAGCCAAGATGAACAGAGCTGGGATCAGGAAAGACTTTGCTACCTACCCCGGTGTCATCCTGGGGACGGTTAAGAATGGCGTATTTTTGAATGTGTTTGATGCAAATCTAGCTGTGAAGTGTACAACTGGGGCACAACTGCTGCCACTGAAGGGGTGGGTGTGTGTGGGGCCCAATTTTTGGAAAAAAGGGAGACTCCGCTTGGAGTAACCCTTGCTTACAGTGTTTTTAAAAAGGAGCCAAGATGAACAGAGCTGGGATCAGGAAAGACTTTGCTACCTACCCTGGTGTCATCCTGGGGACGGTTAAGGATGGCGTATTTTTGAATGTGCTTGATGCAAATCTAGCTGTGAAGTGTACAACTGGGGCACAACTGCTGCCACTGAAGGGGTGGGTGTGTGTGGGGCCCAATTTTTGGAAAAAAGGGAGACTCCGCTTGGAGTTACCCTTGCTTACAGTGTTTTTAAAAAGGAGCCAAGATGAACAGAGCTGGGATCAGGAAAGACTTTGCTACCTACCCCGGTGTCATCCTGGGGACGGTTAAGGATGGCGTATTTTTGAATGTGCTTGATGCAAATCTAGCTGTGAAGTGAACAACTAGGGCACAACTGCTGCCACTGAAGGGGTGGGTGTGTGTGGGGCCCAATTTTTGGAAAAAAGGGAGACTCCGCTTGGAGTAACCCTTGCTTGCTGTGTTTTTTAAAAGGAGCCAATATGAACAAGTCATGCTTCAGGAAAGACTTTGCTACCTACCCCGTTGTCATCCTGGGGACGGTTAAGGATGGCGTATTTTTGAATGTGCTTGATGCAAATCTAGCTGTGAAGTGTACAACTGGGGCACAACTGCTGCCACTGAAGGGGTGGGTGTGTGTGGGGCCCAATTTTTGGAAAAAAGGGAGACTCCGCTTGGAGTAACCCTTGCTTACAGTGTTTTTAAAAAGGAGCCAAGATGAACAGAGCTGGGATCAGGAAAGACTTTGCTACCTACCCTGGTGTCATTCTGGGGACGGTTAAGGATGGCGTATTTTTGAATGTGCTTGATGCAAATCTAGCTGTGAAGTGTACAACTGGGGCACAACTGCTGCCACTGAAGGGGTGGGTGTGTGTGGGGCCCAATTTTTGGAAAAAAGGGAGACTCCGCTTGGAGTAACCCTTGCTTACAGTGTTTTTAAAAAGGAGCCAAGATGAACAGAGCTGGGATCAGGAAAGACTTTGCTACCTACCCCGGTGTCATCCTGGGGACGGTTAAGGATGGCGTATTTTTGAATGTGCTTGATGCAAATCTAGGTATGAAGTGTACAACTGGGGCAGAACTGCTGCCACTGAAGGGGTTAGTGTCTGTGTGGCCCAATTTTTGGAAAAAAGGGAGACCCAGCTTGGAGTAACCCTTGCTTGCTGTGTTTTTTAAAAGGAGCCAAGATGAACAGAGCTGGGATCAGGAAAGACTTTGCTACCTACCCCGGTGTCATCCTGGGGACAGGTAAGGATGGCGTATTTTTGAATGTGCTTGATGCAAATCTAGCTGTGAAGTGTACAACTGGGGCACAAGTACTGCCACTGAAGGGGTTAGTGTCTGTGGGGCCCAATTGTTGGAAAAAAGGGAGACTCCGCTTGGAGTAACCCTTGCTTACAGTGTTTTTAAAAAGGAGCCAAGATGAACAGAGCTGGGATCAGGAAAGACTTTGCTACCTACCCCGGTTTCATCCTGTGGACGGTTAAGGATGGCGTATTTTTGAATGTGCTCGATGCAAATCTAGCTGTGAAGTGTACAACTAGGGCACAAGTGCTGCCACTGAAGGGGTGGGTGTGTGTGTGGCCCAATTTTTGGAAAAAAGGGAGACTCCGCTTGGAGTAACTCTTGCTTACAGTGTTTTTAAAAAGGAGCCAAGATGAACAGAGCTGGGATCAGGAAAGACTTTGCTACCTACCCCGGTGTCATCCTGGGGACGGTTAAGGATGGCGTATTTTGACGCCCCCTGACGAAGAGTCTATCGAAACACGTGTCGGACGTCTATGCTCCTGACTGGTAATGTCTCTTTTCTAATGCTCCTTATGTCTGGTTACACTGTTTGTTGCCTGTCTCTGGTGTGGGTATGTTGAGACATGGCTAGCCACCTGGTTAATTTAACAGCTTGATGATGATCTCAGGTGATCAGTGTAATGTGATACATATATATATATATATATATATATGTTTTATGGCTGCAGTGACATCTAATGGTGATAGCTAGTAGGTACAGATAGATGGTATCTATACCGCAATATATGTGATTGCAGGCCTGATTCAGTTTGCAATCTACGTAATTTTGTGGGTGATGATTACCACCACTGTGTATATTGGAGGTGATATATATAAAAACTTGTGGTATATTCAGTCCTGACTGTGATAGGGTTGGGCTTATTTGAGCCGGTGGTGCTATACAACTATTAGGACTGACCACTTTAAGAGGTATATAATTATTTCTGATATATAACAATTGTTGCTTGACCTCTATATGTACATTGGCGTTATTTATCTAACTAGCTAAGATCCGCTTTGATAGGATTGTTATCAGCCATGTGGCCTTATTTACATCAATTTAGCTCACATATTGTATGGTGGATAATCTATTTTCCTCGATATATATTTTTATGAGTGAGAGTAATTGGAATTATGGATACTAAATTACAGATATATATGATGTTTATGAAATGTAATATATTTGTGACATTACCTTGTCTAGAGCATATATGAATATCATGCATATTATGTTGGTCCTTACCACTGCCTGCACTAAAGATTGTTTATACTAATAAAAAATAAAAAATGAATTATATCTTATTGTGTGTCTGGGCTTCTATGATCGCTTTTTCTCCTTTCTTGTTGGAGTAACCCTTGCTTACAGTGTTTTTAAAAAGGAGCCAAGATGAACAGAGCTGGGATCAGGAAAGACTTTGCTACCTACCCCGGTGTCATCCTGGGGACGGTTAAGGATGGCATATTTTTGAATGTGCTTGATGCAAATCTAGCTGTGAAGTGTACAACTGGGGCACAACTGCTGCCACTGAAGGGGTTAGTGTCTGTGTGGCCCAATTTTTGGAAAAAAGGGAGACTCCGCTTTGAGTAACCCTTGCTTGCCGTGTTTTCTTAAAAGGAACCAAGATGAACAGAGCTGGGATCAGGAAAGACTTTGCTACCTACCCCGTTGTCATCCTGGGGACGGTTTAGAATGGCGTATTTTTGAATGTGTTTGATGCAAATCTAGCTGTGAAGTGTACAACTGGGGCACAAGTGCTGCCACTGAAGGGGTGGGTGTGTCTGTGGGGCCCAATTTTTGGAAAAAAGGTAGACTCCGCTTGGAGTCACCTTGCGGTGTTTTACATGATTTTAGAAGGGCGTGCCATGCCTATATCTGTATCTCCTCCTCTTTTTCCTTGTCCAGCTCTTTTGTTTTCGCATGAGTGTATGGCCTTGTCACTTTCCCATGTGTTTGTGTTGTGTTGTGAGTTGTTTGTCACCTTTTGGACACCTTTGAGGGTGTTTTCTATGTGTTTTTATGTGTTTTTGAATGCCTGCCATTGTTTCCTATGCGGTTCGAGCTCGGTTCGTCGAACATTCGACGAACCGAACTCGAACGGGACCTCCGTTCAACGAACCGAACTCGAGCCGAACCACGACCGGTTCGCTCATCTCTAATGTTAACCACTTCTACCCAATCTATCTTTTTCAGGAAGTAGGTGGTTTTCCAGAACCTAGGGATAAGCTGATGCACCACAATCAGAAAGAGCGGCAAGAGGTCTTTCTTAACACTAGGTACGGATCTCGAGAACATGGACAAGAGGGCCAGCTCAGTGGTGGACCTGCACTGGTTGGAAAGCAAATGGTTATATAGCTGAAATATGTTGTTCCAGAGAGGTCAAATGCCCGGACAGCTCCATCATACATGTAGCATTGTTCCCTCTCTCCAGTGTGCCTCTTACAGAGACTTGAGATTTCTGGGTATATCCTATGTAGTTTTACCGTTCTCTACCAATGTGTTAAGATTTTATAATTTAGCTCTTTAATGCTACAAGAAACCGAGGTCTTGTGGGTTAGGGTGAAGGCCCTTTGCCAACGAGCCAGGGGAACTCACATCCCAGTTCTCTGTGCCAGGCATCGACAAATAATGGGGGCTTCTCCCCTGTTTCCCTTGACATAATCATTTTGTACCTTCTTCAGCATAGCCTTTAAGGTTTTGTTAAATCTATTGACAAGGCCATCTTTTGCAATGCTCTTTTTACCACTGTCCGTATGTGGGAGGTATCTGAATTTGGGTGTGGGGTGGTCACCCTTCACAGATTGCCTTTGTGAGGAGCTCCATCTGCTGTCTGTGCCGCTGCTGCATTTGTAGCTGATGTTCCACTGTGGCTGATGCTGCCGTTACTGTAGCTGGACATTAGCCTGCAGCAGCTGCTTTATCAGCTCCTCCATTTTTTCTGACCATGCTTTCATGCTTATGGCTGTCTTCACCCAGTACATTTGCAGCAGTCACACTTTCCCTACTCATTCGGCCACTTGCAGAGGTAGAAACAGAGACCAGTTAACTTAAAAAATCCAGCTGGTTTATATTCAGTATGCATAAACCGCTACACAGGAAAACATAAATAAAGCCTTTCTCTGGCATAAAGGTTCAAACCAAGAATATAAACAACCCCTTAAGCCACAGGATCGCTCGCTAAGGATAAGACACGTTTGCCTTACCACAGGTGTCCCACTGGAGATGTAGCAACCTCCACACACAGACAACATATGAGGCTACTGGTATCATTTCAAGTTATGTATCACACCCTGAGGTATGTGAACAGCCAGACCCACTCATGTCTCTGACTGACACGCACTAATAACTCTCTTAGTACTACAGGTGTACTAGAGCTTGCATCAGGGCTTATATCACAGAGGATAACCACCCCTGCGATGCATACCTCCCCTAAACTACGTCAGGCAGAGCCCTGATATGCCTAAAAGGTATACCTTTCATAAGTGATTCTACTTTACAAACTGCACCCCCTCAATGATTTTATCTCGGGCTCCAGTGAGCATGTTGACACCACATGTGCCTCCCATCATTTTATACCATTATGTGGTGAAGAAAAAGTAATTACATTTTTACCACTAAAATGTTGTTGTAACCCCAAGTTTTAACATTTTTATAATGGCTAATTGGAAAAACACAGCTTAGACCACAGGGGTGGGATTCAAATTTTTAACAACAGGTTCTCTATAAACCTCACCCATTTGAAAACCACACCCATTCTGTAACCACACCCATTTTGTTAGCCACACCCATTTTCACGCACTTTCCTCAACCAAAGAATACAAGTAATTTAAAGTAAAATCTCTTACCCCTTCTTACCCTTCTATACCTTTACTCTCCTGTCCAGTGCCAGTACCAGTCACTGTCAGTCATATTGTATTAAACGTTTTTTCTACAATTTTTAAAAATTATTACTAAAGGAGCCCTGCTAAACTTGGAACGGACGACCTTCCCCATACAGATCTCATCCCATGTGGCTGCTTTTCCAGTGCAGATCCCATCCCATGTGGCTCCTTTTCCCTTACAGATCCCATCCCATGTGGTCTCTTTCCCCTGCAGATCCCATCCCATGTGGTTCCTTTCCCCCTACAGATCCCATCCCATGTGGTCTCTTAACCTTGCAGATCCCATTCCATTATGGCCTCTTTCCCCTGCAGATCCCATCCCATTATGGCCTCTTTTCCCTGCAGATCCCATCCCATTATGGCCTCTTTCCCCTGCAGATCCCATCCCATTATGGCCTTTTTCCCCTGCAGATCCCATTCCATTATAGCCTCTTTCCTCTGCAGATCCCATCATGGCTTCTTTCCCCTGCGGATCCCATCATGGCCTCTTTCCCCAGCAGATTCCATCCCATTATGGCCTCTTTCCCCTGAAGACCATCCCATTATGGCCTCTTTCCCCTGCAGATCCCATCATGGCTTCTTTCCCCTGCATATTCGAACATGGCCTCTTTCCCCAGCAGTTCCCATCCCATTATCTCCTCTTTCCCCTGCAGATCCCATCCCATTAAGGCCTTTTCCCCCTGCAGATCCCATCCCATTATGGCCTCTTTCCCCTGCAGATCCCATCCCATTACGGCCTCTTTCCCCTGTAGATCCCATCATGGCTTCTTTCCCCTGCAGTTCCCATCATGGCCTCTTTCCTCTCATCCCACGTGTTCCTTTTCCCCTGCAGGTCTTGTCCCATGTGGCTCTTTTACCCATATAGTTCTCATCTTTTGCGGCCTCCTCTCTGCTGCAGATCTCATCCCATATGCTACTTTTCCCCTGCAGATCCTGTCTCATGTGGCTCCTTTTGCCATATAGTTCCCATCTTATGCGGCCTCCTCTCCCCTGCAGATCCCATCCCACGTGTTCCTGTCCTATGTTGCTTCTTTTCCCATATACCGTATTTTTCGCTTTATAAGACGCACCGGATTATAAGACGCACCCCAAATTTAGACATAAAAAAAAGTAAAAAAATAAAAATGGGGTCCGTCTTATACTCCGGTGTTGTCTTACCGGAGGGGGGCAGCAGTGGTGGTGAAGCGGGGTCACGGGAGGCAGAGGTTGTGCTGGCAGGTGCGGTGGGTCAGTGGCAGCGGCCATGGTGGCAGGTGCGGCAGGGTCCGTGGTGGCAGGTGCAGCGGCGTCCGTGATGGCAGGTGCGGCAGCGTCCGTGATGGCAGGTGCGGCGTCGTCCGTGATGGCAGGTGCGGCGGCATCCGTGATGGCAGGTGCGGCGGGTCAGTAGTGGCGGCGGGTGAGTGGTGCAGCAGGCCGGTGTGGTGAGTGTCCCAGTGTCCACGGTCCCGGTTAAAATGATGGCACCTGGAGGGGCGCATGCGCAGATGGACCTCTCATCTAAGAGCTCCATCTGCGCATGCGCTGACTCCCGGAGTGGCGCGTGCGCAGATGGAGCTCTCATCCAAAAGCTCCTTCTGCGCACGCACCCGGTGGCATCATTTGAAACTGGGACCGCGGACACACTGGAAAACCTGCTGCACTGCCGTCTGCACACACAGAGTAGCAGCCAGGAGGCTGCCAGCCCACCCGCACAGAGAGGCAGCCGGCACTGACAGGCACCCGGCTGCCGCCCTCATGCAGGCACCCAGCTGCCGCCCGCACCCAGGCACAGGCACCCGACTGCCGCCCGCACAGGCACCCGACTGCCGCCCGCATGCAGCCACAGGTACCCGGCTGCCACCCGCACGCAAGCAGAGGTACCCGGCCGCTTGCACGCAGCCACAGGCACCCGACCGCTTGATCGCCGCACAGACAGGACCCCCAGGTAAAGCTTTATTCGGATTTTAAGACACACCCCTCATTTTCCTCCCAAATTTTTGGGAGGAAAAGTGCGTCTTATAATCCGAAAAATATGGTAGTTCCCATCTTATGTGGCCTCCTCTCCCCTGCAGATATGGTTTGCAGTTATGGTTAGTGGGATCCATGTCATATTGGCAGAGCCCCTAAGGTGCTAGAACAACAGAACCCTCCCATAAGTGACCTCATGCTATAAACTACACCTCTCAAGGAATTAATTTAGAGGTGCAGTGATCATATTGACACAACAGGTGTGTCACAGAATTTTATACAATTGGGCGGTAAAGAAAAACACAAAAAATGTTGTCTTTGCATCAGATTTTACATTTTCACACAGGGGAAATGGGTATAAATGTCTTCAAAATTTGCCACACTATTTCTGCTGAATGTGCCAATACCCAATACGTGGCTGTACATTACTGCTTAGCCATACAGCAAGATTCAGGAGAGACACTCTCCTGTGTTTGACTCTCGGAGAACACATTTTCATAAAATAGTGACAGAAGAACAGTGACTCCACTTTGGAAATTACATTCCTCTGGGAACTTATCTATAGGTGTAGTCGCATTTTTGAATCCGTGGGTGTTTTATAGAAATGAACAGTAATGCATGTTGATGAGTGAAAATTACAAATCTGCTATTGTGCAAGGTATACATTATACCCAGCTCCTGTTTCTGGAGACACTCACCCTGCAAATTAAGCAGGGATTCCTTGTCAGAGTATAACCAAACATGCTAAATGTGGTTTAGACACACTGTAGGGTTCAGAAGGGAGGGAGGCATTTTTATTTGGGTGCACAGGTTTTGTTGGATTTCTTTTTGGGGAGGTGCTGTAGCGCTTTTCCAAAGCCTTTGTGCTACTGTGTCGCCCTGGGCAAGCCAGGGGACACAGGTCACACACCACCACACCCTACATCCCAGCTAGGAACACCACAGCTAACCAAAAATCCTTGTTGCCTTCCTCCAGAGGCTGATGATTCACACCAGGGGGTGGGCCAGGTGGTTGGCTCCGCCCACCGAGGAGGACACAGCTCTGGAGGCGGGAAAGACCAGGCAGTTCAGCTCAGGGGGAGCTTGAGTGAGGAGTTAAGTGGAGGAGTAAACAAGTAGTGCAAGTAGAAAGTAGAGAAAGTGGTAAAGGAGGAAAGCAAGTGAGGTGACAGAGAGAAAAGCCTGAAGTCGTCCAGCTGTGTGCAGGACAGGTCAGCAACGGCGGTGACTGTCTGGAGGGGGACCGTTTGGACGTTCCTGGAAGGACCCCGTAGGCTGTGTGCCCGGCGGTCTGGAGCAGTGTTCCGAAGGACAGTCAGCACCAGGGCAGGGGCCTCTCGGACCCCGGCAAGGCTAGGAGTCGCCATAATTTGCGAAATCCGTCAGTGAAGGGGACGTAGATCCCCCAACAACCAAGTCCCGATTGAAGGCAACAGCCCAACCAGAGTAGAAGAGACACCACCACCGCCAAGGCACCAGTTTCTTAGGGCCAGCGCCTGCGGGCAAAGAGTAGAGCTCCTCCGGTCCAGCTTGAAGCCGGGGAGCGGGTTACCGGTGGGGACCCATCGCAACCAACAAGTACACCAAGGTGCAAGGAAGAGGGACATCACCGTCACCTACTGGGAGAGCAAGTGCAGCCGTCCGTGGGACCGTCTATCCAGCCGTTTGGTTTACCGTAAAAACTGTGTCAACGTCTCAGGCTGAGTGAGTACCACAGTGCCGCAAGGCACAGCGCTGCCCCCGCGTCCCTGCGCCCACCAGGCCCTGCACCTCCCTCACCATCACCGGGCCCCGGGATCACCAACCCCTGCCCACGGAGGGGCAACGCAACACCTGGCTGCTCCGCATCACCATTCCCGGGACCCCCATCTTGAGCAGCGGTGGTGAAATCACCACAACCGTGGGTGGCGTCACGGACAATAAATACTTCCCACACCCAACAAACCCCTTTCACTCACGGGCGAGGAGTGCCGCTCGAGAAACCCCCGGGATCCGGCCCACCGCTCGAGCCACCACTGAGCAGCAGCCGCCGGACCCGAGCAGAAGGGGTGAGCGTAGTGTGCTGACACCCTCCTCCCCGCCCGCGACAACTTGGCGTCACGAACAGGATCTTACCACTTTGCCGTCTGGTAGAGGTGCGCCTTGTTACCGCCGGAGGTATCCGGCAGAAAAATTTCAGAAGCCGCCATTTTTGGCGCGAAAAGTTCCCGCTCGAGCGTCTTCTCGAGTAGTAGAGGCGCGAAGGCCAAAACCCCGCCCCGAGAGAGGAGGGGCCGGAAAGAGCTAAGGGGGACGCGATGGCGGCTGGCCGCATGTAGCTGCAGCTATAAAAGCAGAGACGCCAGGACTCTGCAGCAATACTGGGTTCCTGGAAGGCACGATTGCCAAGATGTACAACCCAACTCCCAACGAGGAAGCCCCCGCGCCCGGCACGGCGACGTGGTTGAGGGACCGGACTGTCCCGCTGAGTAATCGTCTGCAGGCCCATATGCAACTCCTCCTGGAGGAGTGGGAGACCGACATGGCGGATGTGGTGGCTGCTATGTGGAGACGCGAGGCAGAAGAGGATTTGGAGGAGCGGGTAAGCGACCCACGCCCCTGTATTCCTGAGGGATCGGCCGTTGGAGCTGAGGGGCTTGGCCGGCTTCCGCTCACCCTACCTCTCTCCCTGCTACCCGTAATAGCTGCTGCCGCCCCACCATTAGGCCCGCTACCTACCCAACCGGTAGCGATACCCTGCCCAGCCGCTCCGGCGGACCAGCCGGCTGCAGACGACCGGGACGTCCCTGAAGTATGCCAGGGGGAACCGCTGGAACCGCGACCCCTTAACAGCATGGTGCCAGAAGTCCCAATAGAGACTGTGCCAGACCCTGAGCCCGAGACCGTGGCCTGGATGAAGGCCCGGGTGATGCAATTCCACCAGCGTCAGCAGGATCAGATCTTCCGGATGATGGAGCAGTGGACCAATGAGGTGGAGGAGCTGCTTACAACTGCCCCGAGGTACGGAGGGGGAATGGATGTAGCAGAACCGACTGGTGACCCACGTCCCTATGTCCTACCAGGACCGGCCGCTGCGGCTGAGGGGCCCGGCCTAGTCTCGGCCTATGCATCACCCTTGCCGTTACTCATGAGGCGCCTTAATGTCATCTCACCTAATCTGCTGCTCCGTGCTACCGCAGAAGGGGCTGAAGTGCTGGATGTTGGAGGCCAGGAGGCTGCGACAGCTGGTGGCAACCCGCCTGACGCAGGAACAAGAGATGACGACTCCTGCCCCAGCCCCGGGTCCGCTGTAGCAGTTGAAGGAGCAAGTGAGCGTTCCCACTATGTAGGAGCCCCAGTGGTCGTCCATGTCCCGTGTACCGGTGGAAATGAGTACCGGGTGCCCCTGTCACCGCAGGCATGTCAGTGCATGTTGGATATGCTGGTGGAGGGGGATGGAGCTGCGTTCGCTGAAGGCCTGGAGTAGGGCAGCGGAGCACCGTTGTCCAGTCCCCGTTGGGACCACCTGTTTGTTTAAAGTTTGAAAAGTTTGAAAGTTTTGAAAAATGATAAGAAAATGATTACCGAAGTTTCACCTGATTTACTGTGATTTGCAACCGGCTGGAGCCGGCACCGCTGTCCCTGTGGGGACCGTTAAAAAGTTTTGCATGGAGGACTATCCATGGACAAGCCCGTTAACTTGCAGGGCAACCACAAACGTTAGTGGCTTGTAAATATGTTGTTTGCCGTTACCGTTTTCCGCAATGCCGCCTCCGGAAAGGCAGGTTGGAGGGAGGGCCCTGAGCAGAGCAGGCTGGGGCCCAGCCACCAAAGGAACCGGTGGCTACCCTCTGGAGGGAAGGACAGATCCCGCTTGGGTACCGTGTGCTGGACTGTGGGTCAAGGGGTGCTGCCTGGGCTTTAGGGGCAGCATCAGGGCCAGGTTGCTTGGGTGGGAGAGAGCGGAAACCGTAACCGTAAACCGTTATGCAACGTTTAAGAAATGTGCCTCCCGTAAGGGAAGAGTTATTAAAAATGTATTTATGTTATATTTACCATGTTATCTTTTACAGAAAAATAAAACCGGTGTTGGACGGCAGCCCGCGGACGGTCTGCATTTTGCTAAGGGGGAATGTGTCGCCCTGGGCAAGCCAGGGGACACAGGTCACACACCACCACACCCTACATCCCAGCTAGGAACACCACAGCTAACCAAAAATCCTTTTTGCCTTCCTCCAGAGGCTGATGATTCACACCAGGGGGTGGGCCAGGCGGTTGGCTCCGCCCACCGAGGAGGACACAGCTCTGGAGGCGGGAAAGACCAGGCAGTTCAGCTCAGGGGGAGCTTGAGTGAGGAGTTAAGTGGAGGAGTAAACAAGTAGTGCAAGTAGAAAGTAGAGAAAGTGGTAAAGGAGGAAAGCAAGTGAGGTGACAGAGAGAAAAGCCTGAAGTCGTCCAGCTGTGTGCAGGACAGGTCAGCAAGGTCAGCAACGGCGGTGACTGTCTGGAGGGGGACCGTTTGGACGTTCCTGGAAGGACCCCGTAGGCTGTGTGCCCGGCGGTCTGGAGCAGTGTTCCGAAGGACAGTCAGCACCAGGGCAGGGGCCTCTCGGACCCCGGCAAGGCTAGGAGTCGCCATAATTTGCCAAATCCGTCAGTGAAGGGGACGTAGATCCCCCAACAACCAAGTCCCGATTGAAGGCAACAGCCCAACCAGAGTAGAAGAGACACCGCCACCGCCAAGGCACCAGTTTCCCCAGGGCCAGCGCCTGCGGGCAAAGAGTAGAGCTCCTCCGGTCCAGCTTGAAGCCGGGGAGCGGGTTACCGGTGGGGACCCATCGCAACCAACAAGTACACCAAGGTGCAAGGAAGAGGGACATCACCGTCACCTACTGGGAGAGCAAGTGCAGCCGTCTGTGGGACCGTCTATCCAGCCGTTTGGTTTACCGTAAAAACTGTGTCAACGTCTCAGGCTGAGTGAGTACCACAGTGCCGCAAGGCACAGCGCTGCCCCCGCGTCCCTGCGCCCACCAGGCCCTGCACCTCCCTCACCATCACTGGGCCCCGGGATCACCAACCCCTACCCACGGAGGGGCAACGCAACACCTGGCTGCTCCGCATCACCATCCCCGGGACCCCCATCTTGAGCAGCGGTGGTGAAATCACCACAACCGTGGGTGGCGTCACGGACAAGAAATACTTCCCACACCCAACAAACCCCTTTCACTCACGGGCGAGGAGTGCCGCTCGAGAAACCCCCGGGATCCGGCCCACCGCTCGAGCCACCACTGAGCAGCAGCCGCCGGACCCGAGCAGAAGGGGTGAGCGTAGTGTGTTGACACCCTCCTCCCTGCCCGCGACACTACCAGTAACATGGAAGCCCACTATATTTCCATTGACAGATGATGGACCTGAGGGAGGACTTGTTTTTTTTGTGGATTGCATTGAAGCTTTTATTGGGAACATTTTACAAAAATGTTTGGATCACACTTATCCTGTGCTTTATGCAGAGCACTTACATTTGATATAATGTCCCATGACCTGGGAATCATACAATATTTTTTTGTTGCATTGCTTTGCCATGGGTTTGCATTTTAAAAGTTTTCTCTCCCTGCCTGCCTCCCTAGCTCCGATGTCAGTAACCCTCCCCTTCTTCCTCCTTCTGTGTATGTCAGCCATGTTAAGAATCTCATGTCATTACATCTCTGGTTCAGAATAGTCATTTTTACCTACTGTAAATGTGCATAACTGGAGGAATTCAGCTTGAAAATAAACATTTTTCTGGAATCTTCATATGTGCCCCTGCAATCGAGTCAAGCTATCTGATGCTATCTGATGAAATCTCTTTGTGTGAGTAATGGGAATTCCATCTAAATTTACGAATACCTTGATTCAGATGAAACCTCCGATGGAACCATTCACTATAATTAGGCAGCAGAGTTACTCTGGACTTCATCTGGCCTCTGTTCAGTTCAGCGGTGTCCTTCTTTTCAAAAGGGCACAAAACTGTGGTTGACCATGCTTTTATGCACATTTAAAAAGACAGACACCACAAGAGGGTGTCCAAAGTGACTCCATCTGCCTCAGTATAGGAAATCTTCCATCTGAATCACCCATTTCAGAGATTTACATGTAAACCCTGGTGTAAGTACTCAGTGTAGAGTGAAGGATAAATGTGAGCACTTACTTCAGTCTTTGGGAGGAAGAATGAACAAATCAACAACAGATCATGTATTGCTTTTATTTCTTTTTTTTATGCTGTTCACCGTGCGATATAAGTTATTAGACAGGTTTCTTCTTTGTGTCAATACGATCACAGCAATACCAGATTTGTATAGTTTTTTTTAGGTTTTGTTACTTTGACATACTAAAAAAACATTTTTAACATTATTTTTTTTCCATCTTCATATTTTGAGAGCTATAGCTTTTCGATTGTTCTGCCAATAGAGTCATGTGAGGGCTTAGTTTTTGCTGGATGAGTTGACATTGTATTCATTGGTACCATTTTCAGGCACATAACATTTTTTGATCGCTTTTTATTCTGATTTTTGGGAGGCAGAGTAAACAAAAACAACCAATTCCGGAAGAGTTTGTTATTTTTTTTATGCCATACACTGTTTGGTAAAAGTGATAAGACTACTTTATTCTTTGTGTTTGTGCAATTACAAGGATGCCATATTTATATTATTTTTTTGGTTTTGTTGCTTTTACACAATAAAAAGAATTGCTGTTGCATCGCTACATTCTGAGAGCAATAGCTTTTTAGTTTCTCTTCTAGTTTGCTTTTTGCGGGACAAGATGGTGTTTTCAGCTATACCATTTTAATTTACTTGCAACTCTTTTTAATTGCATTTTATTCTACTTTTTTTGGGGTGGCATGAAAAAGCATAGGTTTTTGCCAGGTGTTTTATTTTTTTGTTACGGTGCAAATTGAAGGGGTTAAATAGTGTACAGTTTTATCGATTGGGTCATGTTGGACATGGCGATACCAAATTGTCTAATTTTTTTGGTTTATTATTGTTCTTCATAAATATATGTATTTTTGATATATTTTTATAAAAACCCAGCCTCCTCTAAACTTGTGGCAAAAACAGCAGCCATGGGTAATTCTAACCAGCTATATATTAAGTGAAGGGAAATTTGACGTTACAATTATATCTATAAACCCTTAAAACATCATTTTATTAATAGGCTTAAAACCATCAAAAATACACACTATAGAACCTAAAGTGCACAGGTGGAGAAGGGAGGAGGGTAAAGGATAAAAAAACCCCTAAATATAGACCTCCCTCCTGTCCACTACCTCACGCGGGGGTTGGCACCCTAGAGACACGATGTGGCGCCCCCACTCACCGCCGGCTATCCTTAGCCTGCCCTAATTCACCCTATCGGCAGGTATGAAAGGTGCTCAGAAACTAATAAAGTGCAAAAGTGCGGATAGCCAATGAGGTATAAAAAGAGGATCATGTAAATCAATTTGCCTTATACCCAAGTTACCACATATTCAGAAGTAAATGAGGTAGGTATAACTTTTTTACTTTTTAGAGGTTAGGCAAGGATGCGCCGAAAAGAATGGAGGGGACCTTAATAATTGTCTCCTAACCACTCCCTACCTCAAGCGGGGGTCGGCACCCTAGAAACACGATTAAATATGGCGCCCCCACACCACGAAGGCTGCCCCTACAGAGTCCCTATTGCACCGTCAGACAATATGCATACAAATATAAAGTGCCTGTGCTGTGGACTTAAAGTGCATAGTGATAAATATATAACGATAAGGAGGCACTTATAATAGGATGCAATAATGAATTTACAGCAGCATTTTAAACCAGAAAGTGCATGTGCTTAATCAAAAATGCAGGGGACTATAAAAGGGTGTACTCATCACTGATACATGATCCAATTGTCGCCTTAGGTTGCCTCAACGCGTTTCTCCCTCCAGGGTCATCAGGAGGCCTGATATTCAATGTGACATACAGATGTAAAGATGAGCAGATGTCACGTTGAATATCAGGCCTCCTGATGACCCTGGAGGGAGAAACGCGTTGAGGCAACCTAAGGCGACAATTGGATCATGTATCAGTGATGAGTACACCCCTTTTATAGTCCCCTGCATTTTTGATTAAGCACATGCACTTTCTGGTTTAAAATGCTGCTGTAAATTCATTATTGCATCCTATTATAAGTGCCTCCTTATCGTTATATATTTATCACTATGCACTTTAAGTCCACAGCACAGGCACTTTATATTTGTATGCATATTGTCTGACAGGGTGCAATAGGGACTCTGTAGGGGCAGCCTTCGTGGTGTGGGGGCACCATATTTAATCGTGTTTCTAGGGTGCCGACCCCCGCTTGAGGTAGGGAGTGGTTAGGAGACAATTATTAAGGTCACCTCCATTCTTTTCGGCGCATCCTTGCCTAACCTCTAAAAAGTAAAAAAGTTATACCTACCTCATTTACTTCTGAATATGAGGTAACTTGGGTATAAGGCAAATTGATTTACATGATCCTCTTTTTATACCTCATTGGCTATCCGCACTTTTGCACTTTATTAGTTTCTGAGCACCTTTCATACCTGCCGATAGGGTGAATTAGGGCAGGCTAAGGATAGCCGGCGGTGAGTGGGGGCGCCACATCGTGTCTCTATGGTGCCAACCCCCGCGTGAGGTAGTGGACAGGAGGGAGGTCTATATTTAGGGTTTTTTTATCCTTTACCCTCCTCCCTTCTCCACCTGTGCACTTTAGGTTCTATAGTGTGTATTTTTGATGGTTTTAAGCCTATTAATAAAATGATGTTTTAAGGGTTTATAGATATAATTGTAATTCTAACCAGCTGCCTAGCACTCTGAGAATGAAAATGGTGGAGGGTCACAAAAGCAGGAGAAGGCTATAAGAAGATAGCAAAACGTTTTCAGGTTGCCCTTTCCTCAGTTTGAAATGATTTAAGAAAGGCCAGTTAACTGGAACAGTGGAGGTCAAGGTAAGGTCTAGAAAGCCAAGCAAAATGGCTGTGAAAGCTGCTTATAAGATTGCTAGATAGGCAAATCAGAACCCCTGCTTAACTGCAAAAGACCTTCAGTAACATTTAGCAGACTTTGCCGTTGTGATACATTGTTCTACTGTTCAGAGACACCTGCACAAATATGACTTTAATGGAAGATTCATTATAAGAAAATTTCTGCGTCTTCACCATAATTTCAAAGTATGCAAAAGAACATCTAAACAAGCCTGATGCATTTTGGAAACATGCCCTGTGGACCAATGAGGTTAAAATAGAACTCTTTGACCACAATGATCAAAGGTATGTGTAGAGAAAAAGGGGCACAGAATTTCAAGAAAAGAATAACTCTCTAACCATTAAGCATGGGAGTGGATAAATCATGCATTGAGTTTGTGTTGCAGCCAACAGCACTTGGAATATTTCACAGGTAGAGGGAATAATGGATGCAATGAAATTTCAACAAATTCTTGATGCAAACACAACACTATTTGTAAATAAAAAGCTAAAGTTGAAAAAAGGGTGGCTTCTACAAATGGATAATAATGCTAAAGAAATGTCAAAATCCACAATAGATTACCTCAAAAGGTGTAAGCTGAAAGATATACATTGGCCCTAACAGTCCACTGATCGGAATATTATTGAAGTTCTGTGGCTAAACTTCAAAAGAGCAGTTCATGCAAGACAACCAAGGAATCTGACAGAACTGCATGACATTTCCAAGGAAGAATAGATGAAAATTTGTCAAACAAGAATTGAAAGACTCTTGGCTGGCTACAAAAAGCAGTTACAAGCTAAGATACAAATTTAGTTATTTTTGGCCTAAAATGCAAAGGAAATGTGTCCTTTTTAACTTTATGCTTTTTAGAGATCATTTTGTCTTCAACTTGCTTCAAAATGCTCACAATCAGATTAATTTTGACCCTGAGTGCCCAAACTTTGAAATGCTACTGTATAGTCTAGGAGTCTTACCTATGAAAGTTTTTCTAAGTCACTTGAATAAAAATTGTGTCCTCAATACAAAACAACAACTAATTCAACCATTTTTTTTCCCATATGCTTGTGAAAAGAAGTACATTTTCTGGGTAAATGCAGAGGTTTGCAGTGACATGGTATTAGGAACAAAGTAACAAATAAGAGAAGAGATATCAGAGAATTGATGGGTATAAGTTGCTGATGTGACTGGTGGAGCATTTAAAACTTGAAGATCAGTAGCTGGAGATAAATCTCTATTACGTTTGCAGCTATTTTCTTATGGCTTGCAGGTAGATTAGCCCAAAAGACAAAATGTATCATCTGATGAGGATATTATCATTAAGGGCATGAAATATTTATTACTACAGCCCTCATGCAAAAAAAAAGAAAAAAAGTATTTAGGGAGAGAATACATATTACATGCCAGAACAATCTTAGCTTGCATCAATAAAGACTTACTCGTTTCTGTTATTTTAACCCAGAGCAAATTCACAGTACTTAGCATAACCAGTAGGAGTTGTTTCTCTTGACTCCAAAAGCCTCAGTAAGCCGAGCATGCTTCAGGTCACATATTTCTCCAAGCTTTTGGCCATATTGCATTAATATGGGAACATATTCAAATACAAAATAATATGAAAACAACTCAGTACGAGATTTATGAGAATAATAAAAAAGTGGTCAAGATGGACCCTTACTAATTTACTAATGTACTAATTGGAAGCGTCGGTGTGTGGGTACAATTAACGTATGGAAACTAATAGAATATAGTTATCATAAATGGTTTATCTTAGGCTAGGGTCAGATGCAGTAGATTCTCTTATCCGACAGAATCTGAACGATTATGTAAATGGCACTGTAATGACAGAATGTCCGATAGGGATCCAGTGAGTCACGAGACAGAGACGCAGGCAGAAAGTTAGCCAACTGGATTTTACTGACAGGATTGCGGGAGGGGAAAAAAGTTATAGACAACAGTATGCACTCTTCCCTCAAACGATCACAGTAATGCCGTACAATGAGATATACTCCTGGGTTAGTGTGGCTGTTTCAAAATTCCCCAGATTATGTTTCACAGCAAACGCGGAGCAAATTTACCTAACCGTCTTCAGGCTGGAACAACTAGCACAGCAACAGGGGGTGTAAATCATATGAGTGTGGCTACAGAGGGATCTTTTATGCTTCACATCAACTTACAACTTATCTGCCCAAAATATAACACAACTGATAAGCAGAGACACAGTACAGTGCCTTGCAAAAGTATTTGCCCCCTTTGAATTTTTCAACCTTTTCCCACATTTCAGGCTTCAAACATAAAGATAAAAAAAATTTAATGTTATGGTGAAGAATCAACAAGTGGGTCACAATTGTGAAGTTGAACGATATTTATTGCTTATTTTAAACTTTTAGTCAAACAGCAGTCCTCAATGTATAGGGAAGCCACTTATATAAATAGATACAAAAGCAATTGCTAAGTGGCTAAAATGTAACTTTTATTCCTAATGCTCATAAAAACCTAGGTTAGGTAGTGAGTAACCCAAAGCTCCTCGGGCCGCCGACAAAAATTTCGGACAATAACCATATGATATTAATTATGATAGCCGAGCAAGCCTATAGAAATATATAAGAAAAAAAACACAACAAAACAACCAAAAATATTGAGTATGGTTATTTGGCCCTGAATTGGACAGTGGTCCAATATGTGAGCACACACAAAAAAATAATGAATAAAACTCAATATAAACAACCAAAATACTATATCATGGTCCCTTGTCAGGGCGGAAGCTATTGGGATAACAGATGAAGTTAGTTCTCCTAGGGATTTATAGGGTCAGTGACAGTTTGAAAACAAAAAGACCCATACAGAGGAGACTTTGATGTACCCCAAGCTGCAAAGAATGGGTGAGATCATTCTTATTTTCTCATCTATAGTACCCGTGAATACTTTGGGTTCTATTGTATAGGACCATGATATAGTATTTTGTTTGTTTATATTGAGTTTTTTTGATTATTTTTTGTGTGTGCTCACATATTGGACCACTGTCCAACTCTGGGCCAAATAACCATACTCAATATTTGTGGTTGTTTTGTTGTGTTTTTTTGTTAAGTTTGTTATTTATTTCTATAGGCTTGCTCGGCTACCATAATTAATATCATATGGTTATTGTCCGAAATTTTTGTCGGCGAACCGAGGAGCTTTGGGTTACTCACTACCTAACCAAGGTTTTTATGAGCATTAGGAATAAAAGTTACATTTTAGCCTCTTAGCAATTGCTTTTGTATTTATTTTATAATTTTATAACAAAATAATAAACTGAAAATTGGGTCGTGCAATATTATTCGGCCCCTTTAAGTTAATACTTTATAGACGCCACCTTTTGCTGCGATTACAGCTGCAGTCACTTGGGGTATGCCTCTATCAGTTTTGCACATCGAGAGACTGAAATTCTTGCCCATTCTTCCTTTGCATATAGCTTGAGCTGAGTGAGGTTGGATGGAGAGTGTTTGTGAAAAGCAGTTTTCAGCTCTTTCCACAGATTCTCAATTGAATTCAGGTCTGGACTTTGACTTAGCCATTCTAAAACCTGGATACATTTATTTGTGCACCATTCCATTGTAGATTTTGCTTTATGTTTTGGATCATTGTCTTGTTGGAAGACAAATCTCCATCCCAGTCTCGGGTCTTTTGCGAACTCCAACAGGTTTTCTTCAAGAATGGTCCTGTATTTGGCTCCATCCATCTTCCCATCAATTTTAACCATCTTCCCTGTCCCTGCTGAAGAAAAGCAGGCCCAAACCATGATGCTGCCACCACCATGTTTGACAGTGGGGATGGTATGTTTAGGGTGATGAGCTGTGTTGCTTTTACACCAAACACATCGTTTGGCATTGTGCCCAAAAAGTTCAATTTTGGTTTTATCTGACCACAGCACCTTCTTCCACATGTTTGGTGTGTCTCCCAGGTGGCTTGTGGCAAAATTTAAACAACACTTTTTATGGATATCTTTGAGAAATGGCTTTCTTCTTGCCACTCTTCCATAAAGGCCAGATTTGTGCAGTGTACGACTGATTGTTGTCCTATGGACAGACTCTCCTACCTCAGCTGTAGATCTCTGCAGCTCATCCTGAGTGATCATGTGCCTCTTGGCTGCATCTATGATCAGTCTTCTCCTTGTTTGAAATTACATTTTTGAGGGACGGCCAGGTCTTGGTAGATTTGCAGTAGTATGATACTCCTTCCATTTCAATATGATCGCTTTCATATTGCTTCTTGGGATGTTTAAAGTAGTGGAAATTTTTTTGTAACCAAATGCAGCTTTAAACTTCTCCACAACAGTATCACGGACCTGCCTGTTCTGTTCCTTGGTCTTCATGATGCTCTCTGTGCTTTAAACAGAACACTGAGACTATCACAGAGCAGGTGCATTTATACGGAGACTTGATTACACACAGGTGGCTTATATTTATCATTATCAGTCAATTATGACAACATTGGCTCATTTAGAGATCCTCAATGAACTTAAGGAGTGAGTTTGCTGCACTGAAAGTAAAGGGGCCGAATATATTGCACACCCCACTTTTCAGCTTATTGTTTTTTACATAAGTTTAAAATAAGGAATACATTTCGTTTAATTTCACAATGGTGTCCCACTTGTTGTTGATTCTTCACCATAACATTACATTTTTTATCTTTATGTTTGAAGCCTGAAATGTGGGAAAAGGTTGGAAAATTCAAGGGGGCCAAATACTTTTGCAAGGCACTGTATATGTGCATATACTCTAAGCAATTTTGTATACCCGGGTATAACTGCACCGAAGGTACCGTACTGCCTGGCAAAGTCAGTCACAGTTCTGCGACCTGGCTAGTTTCCTTCTAGCGTTGAGAAACATGTGATGGTGTCTCCATGGTATTCTTGTTTTGCATATTTTCCCAGGCAGCCTTGTTCTAGTGTCACTGCGTTGAGAAACACGTGATTGTGTCTCTGCGGTGTTGGATGTTGATCTCCCCGAGATCAACCATCCTTACCTATGTAGTCTTCTACTATGCATTGCTCCGATTAGCCAGTTTCCTACTCCACACTGATGAGGGGCAAATACCCCGAAACAGCTGTCTGTGGATGGATACCATGTTTTGGTATAGGCAGTTTCCTTGACTGGAGAGTGCCCTTCCCGTGGTTGTTCCTTCCCAGTGAAAGACCTATCTACTTTCCTGCCAGCATTGAGAAACATGTGATGGTGTCTCCGCGGCATTCTTGTTTTACAGTTCTGTGGAGAGTCCTGCCCTCAGCTGCTTCCTGGGGTCTTCGGCAACAAACAGAGGGGAAATCCAAACGTACATAAACAGATATGTCCTCTCTCCTCCTCAGCGTTCAAAGGCCTTCAGCTATACTACTCACAGTTCTGTAGGCCCAAGGTTATCAGTCCTCCGCTCGGATGTCATCTCTTACAGGGGTTCCCTGGTCTCCTCAACAGGGGAAAAGATTTTCCTTAGCCTCCAGGTGTCAGGGTGACGTCCCGGTCAACAGCTGACCGTCACCTCCACAAGAACTGCAGCCTACAACGCTTGGAGCTCTGAACAGCAGCTCGGCATAGTCCTCTGAACTCCAATCTCCTGGGCTTGTCTGCACATGTCCTGTCAACGCTGCTCCTTCTCCCCCTGGCCCACACCTTTTTGGGGCAGTGAGTCTCCAGGTCTTAGTGTCCTCCTCACAGCTGATGAGTCACTTACAGAGAGAGAGCTCTAATTAGGAATTGCAGCACAGCTGACAGCACTCGTCACACTGTCAAAACACTCTGATCAAACTTTTATCAGAGTGCAAGGTTCATGGAATGAAAAGCTGGGCACTATTCACACTGATGGGATTTAATATGATTCATACTCTTGATTGAAGATAAAATCCAGACATCTCGGCTACTGTGTATACATCACCGATACCACATTCAGGCAGCACTGATATATTGTACCGTGGTGTTCTTTTCACAGTCAAAAAAAGCCACAAAAGTAGAAGATTTTTTTCATTCTACAAAAAAAATCTTCAAACTTTGATTGGAGTTTGATCTGAGTGTCAGCTAAGTGTGATCCGACTCTCTCAGATTAGATATCTGAGCACACTGTGAGAGAAGATGGAGAACGAAATTTCTTAATTGTCTCCATTCTGCATGGAAATTGGACTACACTCAGATGTCATTAAGGCCTCCGACACACATCCGTGCTGCCGATACGTGTTTGGTACGTTTTTGCACGTATCGGCGGCACGGAGACACGTACACCAATGCTACCCTATGGTAGCAGGCACACACACGTAAAACCACACGGAAAGTGTGTCCAATGAGAAAATGAATGCATACTTCGAGACTTTGGCCCCGTCTTATGCGTTTCGGACTTCAGTCCTTATAGGCATAAAAAACATAGAACGACACATACTTTTAAAAGCCTACGCCCTGGAAGTTTAACATTCAATCAGATAAATAATTGGTGGGATACAAATCAGCTGTTATTCATTAGTATTGAAGGATAAAAAGAAGAACTTCCCCATAGAGCCTGTAGACACATAAGACCCAACCTCTAAATGCATACATTTTTATTTTATTTTTTTTTGCAAAAAAAGCAAGTCAGTCATTTTCACATGCACAAAAATGTAAAAATGTTCTCTGAGTTTTATTTGTATTATATCATATTACTTCTTCAAGACTGTACCATATTCAACAGTTTGTTATGCAATCTAAGCCATACCACAGCATGTATTAGTGTTAATTTTATATATTTAATTTTTTCTTTTATGTTTTTTTTTTATATTTTATATTTTTATTTGTATGTATGTTACTATTAAATTATTGTTTGAAAGGAAGCTAGAAGAGTTACATTGTTTCCAGCTCCGTGAGCAAAAATTTTGACTGTGGACTGATATTTCATAACATACCACATTGTCAACACTGATACACCGCAACAAACCAGCAGAAAAACACGTGCAGTTACAGAGCACTGTCCACACTGATACACTTTAGGCTACTTTCACACTTGCGTTTGTCGCAATCTGCCGCTATGGAAATAGCGCAAGCTGTTAACGGCTTGCGCTGTTTCCCATAGACTTGTATTGACGACGCACTGCGATACAAGTGTCTGCGTTGCATCCACCGGCCGACGAGTCATTATTTTGACTAGTGTAGTGTTTTTTGTTGCTGTAAAAAAAATGCACTCCGCAGGATTCCGTTGGGATCCGTTAAGAGATATAATGAATGTCTATGGTGCTGGATTCTGTCGCCATGCATTTGGCGAGAGATTCCAGTGCAGGATTCTGTCACGTTCTACTGAGCATGCTCAGCATGTGCAGCAGAACGTTCTAAATCTTTTAAAAGCACTTCTGGTCTCTCTCTCTCTCTCTCTCTGTCGGTCTCTCTGTCTCTCTTTGTCGGTCGGTCTCTCTCTGTCTCGGTCTCTATCTCCCTCTGTTGGTCTATCTCTCTCTCTGTCATGTCAATGTCATTCTCTCTCTCTGTCGGTCTGTCTCTCCCTCTCTCCTCCTCTGTCATACTCACCGATCAACAACACGGCGCTGCACAGCTGTCACACTGCTCTGGCGGCTTCTCCTGGTTTTGAAAATGCCGGCCGCTCATTATTCCATCTTGTATACCCTGCTTCCCCCGCCCACCGGCGCCTATGATTGGTTGCACTCAGATCCGCCCCCACGCTGAGTGACAGCTGTCTCGCTGCAAGCAATCACAGCTGCCGGTGGGCGGGTCTATATCGTGCAGTACAATAAATAAATAATTTTAAAAAAACGGCGTGCGGTCCCCCCCAATTTTGATACCAGCCAAGCTAAAGCCACATGGCTGAAGGCTGGTATTCTCAGGATGGGGAGTTCCACATTATGGGGAGGCCCCCAGCCTAAAAATATCAGCCAGCAGCTGCTCGGAATTGCCGCATCCATTAGATGCGACAGTTCCGGGAATCTACCTGGCTCATCTCGAATTGCCCTGGTGCGGTGGCAATCGGGGTAATAAGGGGTTAATGGCAGCCCATAGCTGCCACTAAGTCCTAGGTTAATCAAGGCAGGCATCTACGAGACACCCCCAGTGATTAACCTGTAAGTGAAAGTAAATAAACACATACACCCGAAAAAAATCCTTTATTTGGAATAAAAGACAAAAAAGCACCCTCTTTCACCACTTTATTGAAATCCCCAATTACTCCTCCAGGTCTGACGTAATCCACAGAGGTCCCACGATGCTTTCAGCTCTGCTAGATGAAGCTGACAGGAGTGGCCGTAGAACACCGCTGCTCCTGTGAGCTCCACGCAGCAACTGAAGTGAATCGCGCTGTCAGCGGTGACGTCACTGAGGTAGTGCCAGTGTGTGTGCGGTGATGATGGGTGCAGTAGTGCCTGCATGTATGCGGTGATGATGGGGGCTGTAGTGCCGGTGAGTGGGGTGATGATGGGGCGGTACTGCCTGCGTGTATGCAGTGATGATGGGGGTGGTAGTGCCTGCGTGTATGCGGTGTTGATGGGGGCGGTAGTGCCGGTGAGTGGGGTGATGATGGGGCGGTACTGCCTGCGTGTATGCAGTGATGATGGGGGTGGTAGTGCCTGCGTGTATGCGGTGTTGATGGTGGCGGTAGTGAGGGTGTGTGCGGTGATATTGCGGGCGGTAGTGCCTGCATGTTTGCGGTGATGATGGGGGCTCTGTCTCTCTCTCGGCTAAAGAAAAGAACGCAACATGTTATTTCACAGGATTCCGTGGCCTTTATTATTACACTATTTACAACGCATCCATCACATGCATCACACAACGCATTGGAACTGATGCCGCACAACGAAAGTGTGTAAGTGTGAAAGTAGCCTTAACAAACCGGCAGAGAAACATGCATGATTCATAGAGCACTGTTCACACACTGATACATTGCAAACCAGCAGAGAGATGTGTGCAGCTAAAAAAAGATCCAAACAAACAAAAAAAATGCATGCATGTGAAAAAGATTCACCAGTGTACACAATGTAGAGGGAGACAAGAAGCTGTCAAACCACTCTCAGTAGAAATATGTCAGATTGTGTTGTAAATTTAACCCCTCTAGAAAATGGCGTTTAATTCCAGCATCCAGAATGCTTCTCTATTGAGAAGTGTGCGTCGTCAATTCCCACCTCTCAAAGGTCTCCTAACTCTTTCTATTCCTTTGACTCTCAAGGAGACAGTTCTGCCTCCATGCATTTCTGCAATATGTTTTGAAAGACCTGATAATAGACGCTGATCTAATCCAATGCAGAAACATGTACCGCCAGCCTCTTTTATAAAGTTTGTGTTGTGCAACCTATATAATATTTATTGCACACCACGCACGTTGCCATATAGACAACATGCATGGAGTTGCAATTATTATAGGATTTGATGGCATACTTTCTGTGAGTGATCATATTTTGAAAAAAAAAATCTGTTTTCTCAATATATTTTCAAAAGTTACATTTCGGCCCCCCCATATATAACAACCATTAAGTCTTAACCATGTAGGTGTATCTCTATTGTGGCTTAGAAATAAAGTTGGAGAAATTTGACTGCCTATATTTCTTGATCTTTTGGTCATATACCTCAACCCCTTAGAGAGAATTTTAGATAGAATAGCATCTTGATGTAATATTGGTAAAAATGTATGCATCAATGCTGTGATACCTGTATAGTGAACACTTTAGGGGGTTGAAAAGATAAGGATTTGTTGTTTGCTAGATTTTTTTAGGTTTTGAGACTGAGAGGTTAGGAGAGACAAATGCGATTTCTGATCCAGTAACTTGCTTGTCTTATTTAGGGACTTGGTTTTTTATCCACGTTTTTTGAGATGTTTTTAGGTGTTTTTACTCTCTACTTGATAGAGAGCTCTTCTTTCGCTAATACGTTCACCAATAGGAAGATTGTTTCCAACATGAGAAGGATGATCGCTCTCTGTGGGTAAGATGGAATTTTCGCTTATTGCCTTCCTATACAGAGATGTGCATATAGTGCCTGTATTGCAATCACCCATCAAAAGGAGGTCTAAATATGGGGCTGAATATCCATGAATTAGTATTGTGAATTTCAAAATTCATTTGATTGTCATTGATATACTTTCCAAAGGAATTGATCTCGGTATCGGGAGAAACATAGGGGGTGACCTGCCATATAATGATCAAGTCATCTATATATCTCCCATATCATCTGATTCTAGGGAAAAAAGGATGATCCATAGAGTGGATGTATTTGGTTTCCTATACAGACATGTATAACTTGACCAATGAGGGCGAAAATATTGCCCCCATTGGACAACCACACCCCTGAACAAAAAAAAGAACTCATGAAACCTGAAAAAAATATTTTTCAGCAGATAATCACCATGAGAATGAACCTCTTGTGATCTGCAGAATACATATCAGTTTTAGCAGAGATGACAACACCTCTAAGGCCATGCTATGCGGTATGCTTGAATATAGTGACACCACATCACATGTGACCCAAATTGAATTCTTGTACCATTTGATATTTTTGAAACTTGGAAGCAGATGTTTGTGTGACACACCTGGACTATTCAGGGCGTCACAAGGTACTGCACGCTCTTTATCTCTTAGTGCAGGACTCAATCCCCCATGGTTCTGGGTTCCCAACCTGTAGTACTGCCTCCATCAACATCCAAAATCCCAACCACACCTCACACCACACCCTGTCAGGCACACCAGTGGGCTGCTGAGCTGGAATAGGGCCGCCCACCTAGGGGTCAGGCAGACTTGTGGGAGGGAAGTGAGTCAGTGAAGTGTTAGCTCTCGAGTAGTGAGGAGCTGGGGGAGTGTATGGCTCCCTGGGCGCTAAAGGTTGGGTCACAGACGGTGGTCTGGGCCCGGAGGAGTCGGAAACCCAGTCGCAGGGTATTGAGGCTGGGTGCCTAGACCTGGTCTTAAAGGACAGGAGGTATCTGAGACTAATAACTGGTCCGGGACCAAAAGCACGGCAGGCTAGAGGACCCTAGGTCAGGGAGTAGCTTCAGGCAACCTGGCAATTAACCTGTGAAGGATAGTGACTTTACGGACTGTCCCCAGAGATCAGGGGCACTAGCGCAACGAGGGGGATAGGGCTTTCCAACCCAAGCAGCCAGCAGAAATTCCACGCGTGAACCCTTGAGAGCACAGCTCCTTTATCCAAAAAGGAGGGTTCAGGGTCCGGACAGCTTTATGCCTACGGGCCACAAGGACACTTTATAATTTGTGCACGGAGGCAGACTCCGGACCACCCGCCAGTACTATAGGGGACGGATACCCTTGACGGGCTCCCCCAAGAGGGCAGCAGCACCCAGAGACTTGGTTCACCTTGTTGTCAGTGTCTTCTTTGCGGCTGCACCTTCACCAAAGTTGCCTGAGTGAGTACATGGTCACCCCCTGCTTCCAGCTGGCCCTGCGCACCCCTGCTCCACGATCTCACAGAGTCGCGGGCTCTCCCCTACCCGTGGAGGGAACGTCATCTGGCTGCCTCGCTCCATCTCCCCCGGCTACTCCCTTTCGGCAGCGGCGGTACTCCCTTACCACGAACCACGGGTGGCGTCACAAACTCTTATCCCCTGTAAATAGTCCCTTTTCAGATTTGAGTGGCCGTGAGCCCCTGGGTCCGGAGACCCTCGAGCCACAGCAGCAAACCCGGATCAGAGCGGTTCGACCGCTGCAGGGGCGGCACATTTGCTGTCACTAATATACCCTATTATGCCATTACCTAAAGGCTATAATTGTTCATCCACTCAGGTAGACAGACACTTATTCAAGCCTATCCCTGTCACTATGTGCCAAAATGGAGGAGGATAAAGGGATTTTTGTGTCTTGGGAAGGGCAAGGAAGATGGGACAAATGGGAGTTTTAACATCTAAACATTCCATTTTTTTTTTGTCTAGGGCACCCAATGATAAACCTTTTTTTTAAAACAATATTCTGCTCCAGACTGATTCTAGGGATGGGTTCCTCGGTCAAGGGAAGATAAGTGTCGACATCAGACAGCATATTTAAAACCTCCCTCCTATACAAGAAA
Organism: Anomaloglossus baeobatrachus; assembly: GCF_048569485.1. Lineage (NCBI taxonomy): Eukaryota > Metazoa > Chordata > Amphibia > Anura > Aromobatidae > Anomaloglossus > Anomaloglossus baeobatrachus. The sequence goes on from NC_134356.1 coordinate 445,685,902, forward strand.
GTGTCTAACACAACCACAGATCTGCCCTTGTCTGAGGACCTAATAATTACATGTGGATTGTCCTTCAGTTCCTGAATAGCTATTCTCTGACAGCATGTAAGGTTATATGAAACAGGTATCTCCTTATCAAACTAATTTTTGATTTCTCTTTGTAGAAAATTTTGAAAAGAGTCTATGGCCGGTACTCTGGAAGAAAGTGGATAATAATGAGAGGTTTACACGCAGCCCCCGTCGGTTGTGCGTCACGGGCAAATCGCTGCCCGTGGCGCACAATCTCGTTTTTCCTCGTCACACATACTTAAGTGCCTAGCAACGTCGCTGTGGCAGGCGAACTGCCTCCTTTCTAAGGGGGCGGTACGTGCGGCGTCACAGCGACGTCACATGGCAGCCGTCCAATAGAAGCACAGGGGTGGAGAGCAGCCGAAAGAAAGACACGCCCACCTCGGAGGACGCAGGTACAGTGTTATTCCTCGTTCCTGGGGTGTCACACGTAGCGATGTGTGCTGCCTTAGGAACGACGAACAACCTGCGTCCTGCAACAGCAACGATATTTGAGATTAGAACGACGTGTCAACAATCAGGTGAGTAATTTTGATCGTTAGCGGTCGTTCGTACGTTTCACACTCAACAACGTCGCTAATGAGGCAGGATGTGCTTCACGAATTCCGTGACCCTAACGACATCTCGTTAGCGATGTCGTTGCGTGTAAAGCCTGCTTTACACGTTGCAATTTCGCATACGATATCATATGCGATTTGCAACGCCCCCATCGTATGTGCAGCACGTTCAATTTGTTGTACGTGCCGCACATACGATTAACCCCCATCATACATACTTTCCTACCATACGACCTCGATGTGGGCGGCGAACATCCACTTCCTGGAGTGGGAGGGACGTTCGGCGTCACATGGACGTCACGCGGCAGCCGGCCAATAGAAGCGGAGGGGCGGAGCTGAGCAGGACGTAAACATCCCGCCCACCTCCTTCCTTCCGCATTCTGGGCCGGGAGCCGCAGGGAGCAGGTGAGATCTGTTCATCGTTCCCGGGGTGTCACACACTGCGATGTGCGCTACCCCGGGTACGATGACAATCTGATGTTCAATTTGTCAGGAATGAACGACGTGCATGCAATGAATGGTTTTACGTTCAATCGCAATTGCATGTCGCAGTTGCACGCTACAACATACCTTACGATGCCAGATGTGCGTCACTTATGACGTGACCCCGCCGACATATCGTAAGATATCTTGTAGCGTGTAAAGCGGGCTTAAAGCCCCCTTTAGGCAGAGACAAGCTTTGTCTAGAAGAAAAACTGCTTCTAGACAAAGATTCTTCACTGAGACCAACTAATAATTTAGTCATGATTTGATCCTTTACTTCCATAGACATTGGAACATCACCTCTTCCCTGATAACTATCCTAAGGTAGAGTCACAGAATTATTTGTCTCATCTGCATTATAAAAATGTCTCTTTATCGTAAGTCCTCTTACAATTTTATTAATGTCTTTGATAGTTTGAAAAGGATCTCCACGGCAGGTTGGGAGAAAGTTCATGCCTTTCCTCAGCATTTCTACCTGAGTAGAAGATATTACACAGGCAGAAAGATTTATAACAGTGAAATTGTTACCTGCTGCCAGTGTATTTTCTGTTCGGGTTACCTGTGATGTAGGGTGGGATACCTGAGATTTTGCAAGATATTTTCTCCCTCCTCTCTGTACACCACATTTTTTAAGCACCTCAGATGGACTTGTCTTTAAAATATTGACTAGAATCAGAAGCACCAGATTCATCTGTTCTGTCTAGAAAACATCCATATTGGAGTCTGAGCTGCAAGGGGTGACATTGACTCTCCAATGTTGTTTCCTGCATTCATGTCACAAGATAGGTCTAAGTATTCTATTATTAAATGTATTCTACTGAAGAATGTAGCGTCCCTGAGACACTCAGGGCACTACAGGGAACTGCATCCTCTAGGGGAAGCAGGACCTACCCCCTGGGGCCTGGAGTATTAGTGCCGATGCCACCAAAGCACAACCAAAATCCTAAGTTCTCCACTCCACACCGGGCATAGAGGGTTAACCATGTAAGGGGATGGTCACCATGGAAAGGAATGAGTCCCTGGGATTAGCCAGCCTGGTGGGAGGGGTCAGCAGTCAGTGAGACGTTGAGAGAGTGTAGCACACAGGAGAGGTGTGCGGATGCGCCTGAGCTGTGTCCGTGCAGCAGTGACCCGGGGTCACAGGAGAGAGGTCGCCAGGTCGGGTACCGGAGATACCACTGGGACCGGAGCACGCATGGGGCACAGGGCCCTAGATCAGGCACCAGTTCTACACGGCTTGATAAATACCTGCCTGGTGAGGACACCTTCATGGACTTCACCGAACCAAATAATCCGGGGGCATCAGCAGTAAACTAGGATCGGGGTTTGGACACTTACCTCCCCACAGGGTCCACACTGCCCGCCGTACGGAGGAGACTGTACCCCAAAAGGGACAGTCGGGGCCCCCAAACGCTCCACGCTACGGGGACCTAACCAACAGAGAGTGCCGGGGACAGAGCAACCTGGGTCACTACATTGGCACGGATACTCATGGGACCTGAACCAGTAATCCAAGGCCCTGAGTGAGAAGAGACTGTTAAAGTCAACCTGGTGTGGTCTCCGTTATTGCCCACTTACCTCCCAGGCACAGTCCTACCTGCGGAGGGCCCAACACCATTGCTGCAATCACCACCAGCTCTGGGAGTACCCACATTTAGCAGCTGCGGTTCTCTATCCTTAACCACAACCCGCAGGGTTGTGGTTAAGGATGACATTAACTCTTTTTTCCCCTGTAAATATCGCTCCTTATAAAAGGGGCCCAGGGCATGGAATCGGACAATGGCCACCAAAGTGACATCCTTAATGGTATATTCTGCCCGGGACAGCGTACCCCCTTCCCTGGGCACTACAGGAACACTGTTAATGTGGAACTATTTCTGCACTGCTGAAGATAACACACACATCCAGGAGAGGTATAATGCAAGGTGGTTTAATTCTACGCGTTTCGAAGTGTACCCCACTTCTTCCTCAGGAAATCCACCAATATGACAGACAACAACAGTAGCACAGACTATAAATAGCTGCTGGTTATTTAAAAAAGTACCAAAGGAAACACATGGCAATGAGTCATGACAATGGGTCAGAGTTCAAAAGTAGGTGCTGGAGATGTGCCTTGTCTGGTGCAAAGAAACACATTTCTAGCGCCTCCTTTTGAACTCTGACCTATTGTCATGACTCATTGCCATGTGTTTCCTTTGGCGCTATTTTTTTAATAATCAATAGCTATTTATAGTCTGCGCTACTGTTGTGGTCAGTCATAATAGTGGATTTCCTGAGGAAGAAGTGGGGTACACTTCGAAATGCGTAGAACTAAACCACCTTGCATTATATCTCTCCTGGATGTGTGTCATGCAGTATCTTCAGTAGCCCAGTATTTAAAAGAGTAAAATCTTCTGTGTCATTGTTGCATTGTCCTGAGGAAGGGGGCAGAGACCCCTGAAACACGTAGACTTGTTCATGCTTCCTTAATAAATGACTTGGAAAATTATCCTTTGGATATCTATAATGTCACCGCTGATCACTGTATTACTTGTACACTGACACAATATACAGAGCACCTGTGTATAATGTCACTGGGGATCATTGTATTACCTGTACACTATACACATATCTGACACCCTGGCCGGGCCAGGTGGTCACAGATAGGGCCCTGCATTACACCAGTCCCCTAACAAGGTGATAGCAGCCAAACACTTAAAACCCTAGTCACCCCCCTCAGTGCTTGATGGACACACCAGGAGGCGGAGCCAGGCAGTGGGACACGCCCACCGAAGAGTTCAGTGGAGAAGGTCAGGCCTGTGTGACAGGCCGGTAGCAGACTGACAGGTGCCAGGGTAGGAGCCCGGGTACCTTTGGCTAGGAGGCAGACGGAGGCCTCTGTCTGCAAGAGCTGGGAAGACGGCTCGGTGGAACCGTGGTGGACCGGGACAGGGTAGTGGCCCGCCGGTACCGACCCGGGGAGCCGACTCGGAAACCAGAGCACAAAGGGGGGTACTCAGACCCTGAAGCTAGGTCCAGAAGATACTGGGGGCTAGCTAATTAACTGATTGCGGCCAGGACTATAGGTTCTGTCCCACCCAAAGTCCCGACTGAAGACAACAGCCCAACGAGGGGGATAGAAAGCCACCGCCATGGCAGAGAGATCCCATGGGCCAGCGTCTGCGGGCAAAGGGCTCCTTAGGCAACCACAAGCCGGGGAGCGGACTCCTGACGTTGCAGGCGCAGGTAGTCCACCATCACACAAACGGTGCAGGAGAAAGGCTGAGACCATCAACCGGGTGGGTGACCAGACTACAGCCGGCTGCGGGCACCGACCACCATCACCTTGGTTTACCAGAGACTTGTGTGTGTTACTAATCGTGAGTACACCAGTGCCCTCAGGCCGCCCATCTCCCTGCACCGTCCAACTCTCCCCAACGGGTCCCGGGGCCACCATCCCTACCCACGGAGGGCTTACCAACTTGCTGCGCAATATCTCCCCCGGGTGCACCGTAACTGCAGCGGTGGTGTCCACCTTCACCACAACCCGTGGGTGGTGTCACGAACTCAAACACGGCTCCAGCCGTACACCTACGTCCCCCCAAACCGCCGGGTCCGGAAACCCTCGAGCCACCCACTGAAGGTGTGGACCAGAGCGGCTCGGCTGCCGCCGAGCATGGGGCGGCACACATACACTATATACAGAGCTCCTGGTATGTCATCACTGGTAAGTCAGTGTATTACATGTACACACACACTATATACAAAGCTCCTGTGTATAATGTCAATGGTGATCACTGTATTACCTACCGTATATGCCGGCGTATAAGACGACTGGGCGTATAAGACGACCCCCAACTTCTGCCCTAAAAATATAGAATTTGGGATATACTCACTGTATAAGACTACCCCGCTCCCAAATGAAAAAAAGTCTGCTTTGATTGCAACATGTTAATTTTAATTCCGCGAGAGCCGTACAATATGTTTTTAAAGGGCCATTGACAGATCAATCGCTCCAATGTTCACTTAGTACAGCAAGGAATGCTCCTCCCTGCTGTATAAAGCCACAACTGGACTGAAACAATGGTACTACACTCTGCTACAAACAGACACACACAACTCTGCTACAAACAGACAAACACACACAACTCTGCTACAAACAGACAAACACACACAACTCTGCTACAAACAGACAAACACACACAACTCTGCTACATACAGACAAACACACACAACTCTGCTACAAACAGACAAACACACACAACTCTGCTACAAACAGACAAACACACACAACTCTGCTACATACAGACAAACACACACAACTCTGCTACATACAGACAAACACACACACAACTCTGCTACATACAGACAAACACATACAACTCTGCTACATACAGACAAACATACAACTCTGCTACATACAGACAAACACATACAACTCTGCTACATACAGACAAACACATACAACTCTGCTACATACAGACAAACACACACAACTCTGCTACATACAGACAAACACATACAACTCTGCTACATACAGACAAACACATACAACTCTGCTACATACAGACAAACACATACAACTCTGCTACATACAGACAAATACACACAACTCTGCTTCTCTGTGGGGCCTGCACCCGCGGCTCGGCGGGTACAGCACCCACGGCATCGGCGGGGGGGATTGGCAGGGCATACATCTGGGGGGTTAGAAGCAGCTCACCGGGGCCCATAATGGGGAGGCGGGGAGGGCATTTACCCGATTAGGTCACGGTGGAGAGGGGGCCCACACAGCACCGGACAGAAGCTCGCCTCCTTCATCTGTGGGACTGAGAAGGCGGTAGCTCCGCCCACAGATGAAATTCAAAACAGGATGTCTGCGCGCCTTAAAGTGACGGCGCCGCAGATTGCTGCCGAGGACTGTGGTCCCCGGAACTCGGCCGGGGGCAGCAGAACTATAAAGGCGAGTGGGCCCCGGCCAAGGGACAGGAGAACTGACGAGGCCGAGTGGGCCCCCCCGGCTCTCCAGGGCCCTGGCATTTGCCCATAGACAGGTAGGAGCCCTGTCTGCGAGCCAGATACGGCCATCAAAAGAGCCATATCTGGCTCGCGAGCCATAGGTTCCCGACCCCTGCTGTATGATATATACCGTATTTTTCGCTTTATAAGACGCATCTGATTATAAGACGCACCCCCAAACTTGGTGAAGGAAAAGAGAATTTTTTTTTTTTAATGTTAAATGGGGTCCATCTTATAATGCCAGTGTCCCTCTAACAAATCATATAGGGTATATGTCCCTCATAGCCCCCTATCCTAAAATTAGCCCCCTTAATCTGGATATGGCCCCCTTATATTGAATATAGCCCCCTTGTGATGGCACACGTTCCCCTGTGCTGCCTATGGTCCCCTATGGATTGCACACGTTCCCGTGTTAGATAACGCCCCCATGCTGCTGCCCATGGTCCCTATAGATCGCACAAGTCCCCCTGTGTTAGATATCGCCCCCATAGTGCTGCCCATGGCCCCTATATAGATCGCACAAGTCCCCCTGTGTTAGATATCTCCCCCATAGTGCTGCCCATGGTCCCTATAGATCGCACAAGTCCCCCTGTGTTAGATATCGCCCCCATAGTGCTGCCCATGGCCCCTATATAGATCGCACAAGTCCCCCTGCGTTAGATATCGCCCCCATAGTGCTGCCCATGGCTCCTATAGATCGCACAAGTCCCCCTGTGTCAGATATGGCCCCTAGGCTGCTGCCCAAAGTAAAATAAAACCCTCTTTCCTTACCTCCTCCAGCGCTGATCTCCCTCCTGTCTCCCTCCATGCTTCTCTTCCTTACTTCCTGGTTCTCAGTGCGGTCATGTGATCGGCACAGCAGACTGAGCTCTCTGCCTACCTGATCACAGTGGAAGCAGGGACACGGGGAGAAACGCTGCAGGGGTAAGTAAAGCTTTTTTATTTTAGAATGAGCAGCAGCCTGGGGGCCAAATCTAACACAGGGGTGGGCATGTGCGATCACACTGGGACGCAGGCTCATATAATATGTACCGCTGCCCCAGCCCCTCACTGCGTGCGATTTCAGCACCATTGGAGATGGACAGCGGCTGTGCATATTATATGAGCGGGTGCAGGAGATCAAAGGCTGCAGCCCGCAGCGTTCCCCTGTGCTCCAGAGCTGCTGCCCCCACCTCCCCTGGACGCTGCAGTGTACATATATATATATACACCCCCCCCCGTATATCCGGCGTATAAGACGACCCCCCACTGTAGCCATTATTTTAAGGGGGTAAAAAGTCGTCTTATACGCCAGTATATACGGTATATATAGATCTCTTGTCTATAAAGTTACCAGTGATCACCGTATTACCTGTACACTATATCAAGAATTCCTGTGTATAATGTCACCGGTGATCACTGTATTACCTGTACACTGATACTATATACAGAGCTTCTGTGTATAATGGCACTGATGGTAATATTAGTGTTATTAGTATTGTGGATTTTTTCATAATCATTACTGTAGTATTATTCAGTTACTATGTGGTCTGGTCATGGGGTGTTGGTATTTGACCCTTGTATGTGGTTGTTTTCGGTCACTATATTGTTGTAATATGTGGTCTTGTCACAATATAGTGGTATTTCTCTCTTGTATGCAATATTATTTGGTCACTATGTGATCTGATCACAGTGTTGCAGTATTTCTCACTTGTTAGTGGTATTATTCGGTCATTATGTGGTCTGATCACAGAGTTACAGTATTTCTCCCTTGTATGTGGTTGCATTCGATCACTATGTAGTGGTAATATGTTGTCTGGTCACATTGTTGCAGTATTTCTCTCTTTATGTGGTTGTATTCGGTCACTGTGTGGTGGTAATATGTTATCTGGTCACAGTGTGGCAGTATTTTTGTATGTGGTATTATTGGTCTTGGTATAGTGGATTGTGTTGTGTATGGAAGTCACTTTTTCTCTCTCATATCAATATGGGGAAGATTATTTATTTCCAATACAGATTAAATACTTGAACGTTTAACCCCTCCCTGTCTTATAATTATTGCCCTGTAGCAAATATGCACTTACAGAGGTTCTCCACTGAAAACAAGTAATCATCTTTTCTAAGGCCACGTGCGCACGTTGAGTATTTTGTAAGTATTTTACTGCAGTATTTGTAGCCAAATCCAGGAGTGGTAAAATCAGACGAAAAGTAAAATAGAAACACGGGCACCACTTCTGCATTTTTCACCCACTCCTGAATTTGGCTACAAATACTGATGTAACATACTGACCAAATACTGAACGTGTGAACGTGGCCTAAGGATAAGTGATAACTTATTCATCAGTGGAGGTCCGATTGCTGGGACCTGCACCGATTGGCAAAATGTGCAACTTTTATCTCCATTACACTGGAGCTCATATCCGACTCGACCCCTGATCTATTCATTTCCTCAGTGCCTGCTGTGTGCTGTTCTTGACTATTTCTGACTGTGCCAAAAAGGATGAATGGAGCTGCGGTCACACATCCGACCTGTCACTGCATTTTGTAAGGGGGATAAAATGCCCTGTCAGGAATAAAAGTTCTACATTCTTCCGATCGGTGCGGTTTCCACTGGTCGCATCTACTGATCAATAAGCTATCACCTAACTAACCTATGGATTGGTGATAACTTGTATTCACCAAAGAACCTCTTTACTGCAAACTACTGTAATTGTACATCAGTTATTGTGTGCACACAGTAGATGTGCAGGAGCCGCCTGTGCTTTACAGTCATTGCTCCACTATAACGGAGATAATGGCTAACAGGTTTTTGCATGTAGCTGTAAGGTAGGCCCCTAGATTCAATTCCTCCTGTTGATCCCAAACACCCGAGGCCGACACTGCTAGTATGTATTTATTCAGTAGACGGTAGGGGCGCATAATGCTATGTGGGGGTGTATAATACTATGTGGGGCAGCATAACATTATGTGGGGCAGCATAACGCTATGTGGAGCAGCATAACCTTATATGGAGCAGCATAATGCTATGTGTGTGGCTGCATAATGCGATGTGGGCATGAATAACGCAATGTGGGCGTGCATAAGGCTATGTGGGGGTGCATAATGCTATTTGGAGGACTATGTGGGGTCCACTCTGCATGGAGGACTATGTGGGAGCATTATACTATTTGGAGGACTATGGGAGGCCCATTACTATATGGAGGACTATGTGAGGCCCCTTATCCTATATGGAAGGCTTTATCTAGAGTTATATGAGGGCCATTATACTATGTGCAAGCAATTATAGTGTGAAAGTTTGTGTGGGGTCCATCATACTGTGTGGAGGGTTGTGTGGGGGCTATTATACTTTTTGGAGGATAGTAAGGGCCATTATACTGCATGGAGGGCTGTGTGAGGGTCAAAGTTGGGGATCTTATTGTGTCAGGGACACCATTCATTGCCAGGGTAGTTGAATGGGGGGTACAGAAGGGTCATCATACTGTGTGTGAATTCACTGTGGGAGATTATACAGTGTTTGTGGGACGCTTTTGTTGCAATCATATTTTATGGCTGCAATGAAAGGGGAATTTAGGGGCTTCAATAGGAGGAAAATTACTCGGAGGGCTGTAAAGTTGTGAAATATGCTCTTCTGGGACTCAGCCAAATATTCTTCTTTTTTTTTGGGGGGGGGGGATTAGAAATTCTGCTATGGGGCCCCATAATTTCTCTGTACGTCCCTGTACAGATGTGATCCTGAATAATGGTTCAGACAATTTATTTTCTACTAATGTTTTGCAGCAATTTGTATTCGAAAAAAATAGAAATGGTGAAGTTCATAGTCAGCATAAATGAGTAGAGAAAGAGATAAATCAATTTCCATAGAAAAATGGCAAAAAACAATCACATTAAAATTGATCAGCTGCAACATAAATTTTAAAATGAACCACTGATTATTGTATTATAAATGGCAGATTGAGTTTTATACATATGAGATGACTGTATTGATTTTTTTGCTTTGTTTTTATATTATAATTATGAGTATTACTGTAAGCTAAGTAATTTTCTAATGGAATTTAGAAAATGACTCACAAAATTCAAGTTCCATCTTTGTTTTCATATTATAAGTAATTAGAACAATTATCAGCTTTTATTGTATTCAGGTCTAATGTTGTGGTCACAACTTTAAAGAGGACCTGTCACTTGTCATAAAAATATGTTTTTGGTTTTTTTTATTAACCTGGCGTAAATGTCAATATTCTTCTGATTTTGGCATGCATTGTTTTTCCTTAGTTACTGCACTTCTTCATTCTTAACATATGGCCCTATCTTGTGTGTATCTAATTTTAGTTTAAGTTGCTTTTTTGCCAAGTTTGCATGATCCTTAAAGAGGTTATCCACTACTTTTACACTTATTGTCTATGCTTAGGAGATCACCAATGTCTGATCTACCGACACCCTGCGTCCCCCCCGCCAATCAGCTGTTCTCGATGTTGGCGGCAGTAGCAGGCAGATAGAAATGCTCAGTTCTGGAGCTGCCTCGTCAACTGACAGTGGCCACGGCCAGGGAATGCACATCCTCCACCTATTGATTTGAATGGGAAGTTGAAGTTCAGCATCCAGCCAAGGCCACTATTAGTTGGCCAGCTCAGAAACTGAGTATTTTTGGCTGCCTGCTGCTGGCTGCGGCACTGAAGGCAGCTGATTGGCGGGGGTGCAGGGTGTCAACCGATCGGACAATGATGACCTATCCAAAGGATAGGTCATTAATGCAAAAGTAGTGGACAACCTCTATAACTCTTTTGTAGGAACCTTCTTGAGGACCTCTTACAATTGGCTAAAAGACCTAGATTTATATACAGAGAAAATGAGGCCACATTTCAGAAAAGGAGAGGTGAAGGACAACATTTAACAATGTTACATTCAGGAGAATGGCAGTATTAACACCAGATAAAAAAATGATACACAGTATTTATGTCATGTAACAAGTCCTGATTGGATGAATCTCATACTACCTAGACTAAGCATCAACAGAAACTGATCCCAATCATGCTACATAAATATTGTGATGTAAAGAATGCTCAATATCTCTTTAATTGGATGCATTCCTTATATTTGAATACCTGTGGAAGCTGAAAATCGGAACAACTACTGTTGTAGCATCACAACTGCCTAAGGCTCCTTTCACATTGCGTTTTTCCCTACGTCCACAGGTCCCGTCGGAGGATCCGTCCGACCGCCCCCCACTCTGCAAAGCATGTTCCGGACGCTTACGCCCAGCAGGGCCATTCACTGTAATGGAGCGCATTGCGTTAGCGTGTGCTCTGTTTTGTGCCATTTTTGCACATATACGTTTTCTGCAGATGGACACCCGTTACTGTTTCTCACTAGTTTTTCTTGCTCTGTAATAATGTCGTTTATCCCCAAAATAAACTCATGTCAAATTTGAGGTGAATTACATTAATCAATTTTTAGGTGATTTATTACTTGAGTTTGGAGGACACATAATTTGAAGACCTATGGTGATTCAGGAAGACACATAAATACAATTTCTTGACTTTATGTCATAAATATAATTTATATGGATTATACAAGATCATGATAAAATAGTAGATACAACTGACCACAGAAGTACAATGAGTGATTAGGAGGCACCTCAGACAAAAGTACCCAATGCACACCTCCCCAACTCCCCCATATTCAGGATTGCTTAATAGAGCATTCTTGTGTTTTCGATGAGAGTGCCATTTCCAGAGAACAAAAGGATTGGCTACTGGAAATGTATCTGTCAGGTCCTAATATCCCCTCGACATCATCTGTTGGGTAAAAGTCGGGAAGCCCGCATACATTAGACTGTTGGCTAATACTGCTGATATTGGTGGGTTCTGTCATCTGAAATCTAATGTGTATAGGGGCCTTAAAGGGGTTGCATTAAACGAGGCTGCTCCCATCTAGTCAGTTTCTGGCCGTGAGTATCCATATCACGTACTGTTATCTGGGAGTGACTCTGGACTTTTCTTCAGCCTACCATCCTCAGTCGAATGGCCAAGTGGAACGAGTCAATCAGATCTTGACCTCCTTCTTACGTCTCTACGTCAACGCCCATCATGACGACTGGTCCACACTTCTTCCTTGGGCTGAATTTTCCCATAACCACCACGTCAGTGAGTCCTCCTCCAGCTCTCCCTTCCATGTCGTTTACGGACTTCAGCCTTCCGTCCCATTACCTGTATCCTCTTCCTCGGATGTCCCTGCTGCTGATGCTGTAGCCTGTGACTTTGCAACAATTTGGGACTCTGTCAAGGCGTCTCTTGGACGTGCTTCCCTGCGGATGAAGAGACACGCAGACAAGAGGCGTTTGGATCCTCCGTGCTTCTCTCCAGGAGATCTCGTCTGGCTTGCTTCCAAGTACATCCGATTGAAGCTACCTTCATACAAGCTGGGTCCTCGCTACATCGGGCCGTTTAAAGTCCTCTGCAGAATAAATGAGGTCTCCTACAAGCTGCAGCTCCCGGCCACGATGAGGATACCCAACTCCTTCCACGTCTCCCTGCTCAAGCCGGTTGTCCTTGGTCCCTTCTCCGCTGCTGCCAGTTCGGCTCCTCCTCCTATCGCTGATGATGACATCTATGCGGCAAGGGATATTGTGGCCATGAAAACTGTACGGGGCCGACAGTTCTTCCTGGTGGACTGGGCAGGGTATGGTCCTGAGGATAGGTCCTGGGAACCCCGGGAGAATGTGGGCACTCCCCTGATATGTGCCTTCCTGTCCCGGTTGCGGGGAGGGGGGCGTGGGGGGGGGGTACTGTCACGCTCTCCGGGTCCCCTGCTCTGCTCCCCGGCTCACCTGCCACGCTCCCCGGCTTCCCTGCTTCGCTCCCCGGCTCCTCTGTCAGACATCCCCCGCTCCACGGTCTCCAGCCTCCATCACCTGCGGTCCCCAGGCAGCCCAGTCCCCGCTCCCGGCGCCCGTCGGCAGCCCTGCTCCAGGCCGGCTCCCCTGCTTCCTATACACCGCTCCCTGCCCTGGCTTCTGGCACCCGGGCCTCGCGCATGCGCATTAGGGCGCGCGCGCGGTCATTGACCCTCTCTTAAAGGGCCAGCGTCCACTGACAGGAACTTGAACACACAGGTACAGGGTATAAAGGGGTTTAATGTCCAAGTGGGCGGGGCCTGTTCTTCGTGTTTCCTAAGCTAGGAGTCAGGTCTCCTTGTGTCTCTGTGATATACTTACCTATCTCTCTTCTAGAGCCGCTCCTGCCTCGCCATCCGGTCCTGCCGATTCCCGAACCCCGAACGCTGACTATCTGCCATCCCGTCAGTCCGTACCATCTCTAATCCCTGTGGTGACCCGTCCTCTCGCTCCATCGGTTCCGGACTCTGCCTGACAACATCTCGGCCTCCGAACCTGAGCTCCGTCACCCGGACTACCATCAGTGACTCCGTGGTCCCAGGGACTTCTCCATTCCACTCTTTTGCACGGACTGTCCTGCTACCCGTAGTGCTCCGGCTACCGGACCCCTTGCCTTCATTAAGGTGTTCGGCCCAGTGGATCCACCCCCTGGGTCTGCCCGTCCACCTGGCCCTAACAGTAAGAACAGGCCATGGATCCCACCCAAGCACTAGCGGCCTTGCAGGAGGAACTCACACGCCAGCGTGAGACCCAGACCCACATGCTGAACTTCATGACTTCTGTGGATACCCGCCTGAACGCGCTACAAGCAGCGACCACATCCTCGGCATCTCCGGTTTCCACTGTACAATCCACGGCCACTGCTCCCGTGGCAGCCTCCTCGGATGCCTCCAGTCTTCGTTTGGCCTCACCACCCCGGTACGCTGGAGATCCCAAGACCTGCAGGGGTTTCATCAATCAATGCTCTCTCCATTTCAAGCAGCTGCCGCACTTGTTTGCCTCCGACCAAGCCAAGGTCGCGTTCATGATGTCCCATCTAGAGGGTGAGGCGCTGGCCTGGATGAACCCCTTGTGGGAGAAGGAGGATCCGGTGACCACCAACATCCAGGAGTTCCTGCAAGCATTTCGTGGCACCTTTGACGAGCCCGGACGCGCCTCCGCGTCTGCCTCATCTCTCCTCCGGCTACGTCAGGGTACTCTGACGGTGGGGCAATATGCCATCCGTTTTCGCACCTTGGCTTCGGAACTCGGGTGGAACAATGAGGCTCTAACCGTCGCCTACTGGGAAGGCCTCTCGGGTCGTATCAAAGATGAGCTGGCTGGTCGTGACGTGCCGTCCACCCTGGATGCCCTGATTGCCCTAGCGACTCGAGTGGATCTACGTTTTCAGGAACGATCCAAAGAGGTGTCCCGTGAGAGACGTCCGATACGGCATTCCTCTCCTCAGCAGAAGCCTGCCGTACTTCAGTCAACGTCATCTGGTGTCTCCGTCCACGAGCCCATGCAGATCGACCGTTTGCGGCAGTCTGAACAACGCCGAGCAGAACGGCTCGCCAAGGGTCTCTGCTTCTACTGCGGAGAGGGCACACACCTTCTACGCTCCTGTCCAGAGAGGCCGGGAAACTCCAAAGCCTAGGGTTGGTAGGAGAGGCCACCCTAGGTGCTGGGATTCTCAGACCCGGTTACGTGGACTGTTCAGGTGACAACTGGAGAGACGCGGTTCACGGCCGAGGCGTACCTCGATTCCGGGGCAGCAGGCAATTTCATCCAGCAGGCCACGGTGGACAAGTACCAGGTGCCTGTTACTCCACTCGACAAACCCCTAGTGATTGCCTCTGTGGATGGGAGACCCCTCTCTGACACCATCTCGTGGATCACCAAGCCGGTGGAACTGCGTATCGGTGCCCTGCACACCGAGAACATCGCTCTCTATGTCCTCCCACACATGTCCCATCAAATCCTGCTGGGACTCTCCTGGTTACGGACACACGAACCCTCAGTCAGCTGGGGTACTGGTGAAATCACCCGATGGGGCTCCTCTTGCCACGAGAACTGTCTGAAGACTATTCAACCCATCCGACGACCTCCGGTTCCAGAGTCCCTACCGGGACTGCCCTCGGCCTATTGGTCCTTCGCGGACGTCTTTGATAAAAAGGAGTCAGAGGTACTGCCGCCACATCGTCCTTACGATTGTGCCATCGACCTGCTCCCGGGAACTACACCACCTCGAGGACGGATATATCCGCTGTCTCCTGCCGAAACAAGGGCCATGTCTACCTACATCACAGAGAACCTGGCAAGGGGATTCATTCGGAGATCCTCCTCTCCTGCTGGAGCAGGCTTCTTCTTCGTTAAGAAGAAAGAGGGCGACCTACGTCCATGCATTGACTACCGGGGATTGAACCAAATCACCGTGAAAAATAAATACCCCCTGCCGCTCATCCCCGAATTGTTTGATCGGCTTAGAGGAGCGCGTGTGTTTACCAAGTTGGATCTTCGGGGTGCCTACAACCTGGTCCGCATCCGCTCTGGGGACGAATGGAAGACCGCGTTCAATACTCGCGATGGGCACTATGAATACTGTGTGATGCCCTTCGGCCTGTGTAACGCACCAGCAGTCTTTCAGGAATTGGTGAACGACGTGTTCCGGGACCTTCTCTACATCTGTGTGGTGGTGTATCTTGATGACATCCTGGTCTTTTCTCCGGACCTCCAGACCCACAGAGAGAACGTGCAGCTGGTACTACAAAGACTGAGAGAGAACTGTCTGTACGCCAAGTACGAGAAGTGTGTCTTCGAGCAGTCTTCTCTTCCCTTCCTGGGTTACATAATCTCCGATACCGGACTGCAGATGGATCCGGAGAAGGTCTCTTCCATTCTCAACTGGCCCCCTCCTTCTGGACTGAAGGCAATCCAACGCTTTCTGGGATTCGCTAACTATTACCGTCAGTTCATCCCTCACTTCTCGGCTCTGACTGCACCTCTCTCCGCCTTGACCAAGAAAGGGGCTAATCCAAAGGACTGGTCACCTGCGGCCGACGCCGCGTTTGGCTCTCTGAAGCGGGCATTTGCTTCCTCCCCTGTGCTCCACCGTCCTGAGTTAAACCGACAGTTCACCTTGGAGGTGGATGCCTCCTCCTCGGGAGCCGGAGCAGTGCTCATGCAGAAGTCCTCCTCCGGGAAGATGGTGACTTGCGGTTTTTTCTCCAAGAGCTTCTCAGCGCCTGAACGCAACTACACCATCGGTGACCGAGAGCTATTGGCAGTCAAACTGGCTCTGGAGGAATGGCGCTACCTTCTGGAGGGAGCAGTGTACCCCGTGATCATTTACACGGACCACAAGAACCTGGAATACCTGCGGTCCGCTCAGCGACTGAACCCACGGCAAGCCAGGTGGTCCTTGTTCTTTGCCAGGTTCGATTTCCAGCTCCATTTCCAACCTGCGGACAAGAATGTACGAGCAGATGCCTTGTCCAGGTCATTCATGCCCATGGAGCAAGAGGAGGAGACATCCCAGCCCATCATCTGCCCTAGTAAAATCATTTCGGTGGCCCCTGTCACCCTGGCCCAGATATCGCCCGGGAAGACCTATGTCTCTGAGACTGAGGCAAAAAGTGTTGCACTGGGGCCATGCCTCGAAAACAGCCGGCCATGCTGGTCAGAAAAGAACATGGAGTACGATTGTACGTCATTACTGGTGGCCATCCCTTCGTACGGACGTCGCTTCTTTTGTCTCAGCCTGCTCCTCTTGTGCCAGGAACAAGACGCCCAAACATCTGCCATATGGCCGTCTTCTGCCTCTGCCTATACCCTCAGTTCCGTGGCAACACATTGCAATGGACTTCATTACGGACTTGCCCCTGTCCTCCGGACACACAGTCATATGGGTCGTGGTGGATCGGTTCTCCAAAATGGCTCATTTCGTCCCTATGGCTGGACTGCCCTCAGCCCAGGAACTCGCTGACGCTTACATACAGCACATCTTCCGGTTGCATGGCTTTCCATCACACATTGTGTCCGACAGAGGAACTCAGTTCACCTCCCGCTTCTGGAGGGCTCTCTGCAAACATCTGGGAGTGACTCTGGACTTTTCTTCAGCCTACCATCCTCAGTCGAATGGCCAAGTGGAACGAGTCAATCAGATCTTGACCTCCTTCTTACGTCTCTACGTCAACGCCCATCATGACGACTGGTCCACGCTTCTTCCTTAGGCTGAATTCTCCCATAACCACCACGTCAGTGAGTCCTCCTCCAGCTCTCCCTTCCATGTCGTTTACGGACTTCAGCCTTCCGTCCCATTACCTGTATCTTCTTCCTCGGATGTCCCTGCTGCTGATGCTGTAGCCCGTGACTTTGCAACAATTTGGGACTCTGTCAAGGCGTCTCTTGAACGTGCTTCCCTGCGGATGAAGAGACACGCAGACAAGAGGCGTTTGGATCCTCCGTGCTTCTCTCCAGGAGATCTCGTCTGGCTTGCTTCCAAGTACATCCGATTGAAGCTACCTTCATACAAGCTGGGTCCTCGCTACATCGGGCCGTTTAAAGTCCTCTGCAGAATAAATGAGGTCTCCTACAAGCTGCAGCTCCCGGCCACGATGAGGATACCCAACTCCTTCCACGTCTCCCTGCTCAAGCCGGTTGTCCTTGGTCCCTTCTCCGCTGCTGCCAGTTCGGCTCCTCCTCCTATCGCTGATGATGACATCTATGCGGTAAGGGATATTGTGGCCATGAAAACTGTACGGGGCCGACAGTTCTTCCTGGTGGACTGGGCAGGGTATGGTCCTGAGGATAGGTCCTGGGAACCCCGGGAGAATGTGGGCACTCCCCTGATATGTGCCTTCCTGTCCCGGTTGCGGGGAGAGGGGCGTGGGGGGGGGTACTGTCACGCTCTCCGGGTCCCCTGCTCTGCTCCCCGGCTCACCTGCCACGCTCCCCGGCTTCCCTGCTTCGCTCCCCGGCTCCTCTGTCAGACATCCCCCGCTCCACGGTCTCCAGCCTCCATCACCTGCGGTCCCCAGGCGGCCTGGTCCCCGCTCCCGGCGCCCGTCGGCAGCCCTGCTCCAGGCCGGCTCCCCTGCTTCCTATATACCGCTCCCTGCCCTGGCTTCTGGCACCCGGGCCTCGCGCATGCGCATTAGGGCGCGCGCGCGGTCATTGACCCTCTCTTAAAGGGCCAGCGTCCACTGACAGGAAATTGAACACACAGGTACAGGGTATAAAGGAGTTTAATGTCCAAGTGGGCGGGGCCTGTTCTTCGTGTTTCCTAAGCTAGGAGTCAGGTCTCCTTGTGTCTCTGTGATATACTTACCTATCTCTCTTCTAGAGCCGCTCCTGCCTCGCCATCCGGTCCTGCCGATTCCCGAACCCCGAACGCTGACTATCTGCCATCCCGTCAGTCCGTACCATCTCTGATCACTGTGGTGACCCGTCCTCTCGCTCCATCGGTTCCAGACTCTGCCTGACAACATCTCGGCCTCCGAACCTGAGCTCCGTCACCCGGACTACCATCAGTGACTCCGTGGTCCCAGGGACTTCTCCATTCCACTCTTTTGCACGGACTGTCCTGCTACCCGTAGTGCTCCGGCTCCACCCCCTGGGTCTGCCCGTCCACCTGGCCCTAACACGTACATGTGGCCACGTGACCACCGTTGCCAGCTCTGACAGCAGCGAATCTCAACAGTGCACAGTGTGCATGATGTGAGGATTCACAAGTCTGCAGTCACATAGAGTGACACATAAAGTGACTGCAGACTTGTCATTTTACACCAGACAATCCCATTAAGAAGGTAATGTAAGGGTACCGTCACACTAAATGACGTACTAGCGATTCCGACCACGATACGACCTGGTCGGGATCGCTGGTACGTTGCTACAGGGTCGCTAGTGAGCTGTCAAACAGTCAGATCTTCCCAACGACGCAGCAACGATACGGCGGTCGCTTCGACCGTCACATAGCACGATTCAAATCTTGATTAGTAACATAGGCGTGCATCTACATTGCCTTTTCCGCTCACCCTCTGCTCCGATTGGTAGACGTAACTGCGTTGTGACTGGGCGGCCTTGCCTTTAGAGTAGGCAAAATAATAGCGCTTCCATCCTTCTCCATCCTTGTCCATCCTACAGTCCCGATGCAGAATGGACTGTATTACGATCTGCTGCTACACACGGTCCGGGACAAGTGAATTCAGCCCTCTGAAATGTAATGCGATCTACAAGCCTGAACAGAGGATGGAATCGGCCAATCCGAATGCAGTAGCGATCACCAATCGGAACAGAGAGGGCGCGGAAAACAACGAAGATGCACACCTACGTGAGTCGCGAACGAGGTCGTTGGGTAAGGTGTCAAACACACCGATGCGTGCTGCCCTGCTGGAGCCCGACGACCAAAAAATAAACCAGAACAGTGTGTAACGATCAGCAATTTCACAGCAGGGGCCAGGTTGCTGCTTAGTGCCACACACAGCGAGATCGCTGATGAGGTCACTGGTGCGTCACAAAACCTGTGACTCAGCAGCGATCTCGCTAGCGATCTCACTATGTGAGAAGTACCCCTAACACTGATAGCAAATGCTTCAAACATAAACATAAGATGCATAGTGTGTAAACATATTGTGGACACAATAATATATTATAAGAATGGTCAGTAAATCAAATACTAATTGGAAAAGGGAGGTGTTATATTCTGGTTTTATGGTACACATCACAGCGCTGGCTCTTTATGAATTTTCTTTCAGTATTTTTTCTTATCTGGTCTTTCTTCGAACATGTAGACACTGACCTTGCTTCTCATGGTTTTATGTTAGAAAGAGTTTAGGGGATGATTAGAAAAGAGAAATGTGCTGTAGGAGGTCATACACAGAAAGGAATTTCAATAATGTGTTTAATTGAAGTTACAGAGCCAAGAGGGGGAGCGAAGCAGGGTAACAGATAGTCAGTTTCAGGGCTGAGGTACCAGGGGAAAGATATTTTGGCAATTGTATGTGAAATAGCTCCAATTTTCATCTATATTTCAAGTTATAAATTATTTTTAAATGGCTTTCCATGAGTTACAATACATTAGCATTTTAGTATATTAATTAGCCCAGAGTAGTGCCTAAGTTAAAATGAGCAGAAATTATAATAAGTTGTAGACTATTATTGGAATATTTTACAAATACCCCTAATATAAAGCTTTATATACGGTACATGTCCAGAAATGTTTCTTACTAATTTACATAAAGCTGTCCATAACTATAAAAATATGGACTTGTTTAAATGAAGTAAGTGAACAAAACTATTTAGAGTGCTTCTCGAGGTAGAAAATACACACTGCTAGGCTTGTTGCCCTTCATATCCATCTTGGATTCAAGGGGAAAAAGAGGGGGAGAACATTGTCATTCCATGCATTGCCCCTTTGGTAGCAATAGAAGTTTATTATAACTTTTATGCAATCTTTAAGGCTAATACAATAGAATTTTCTGGGTTGGATCACTTACTAGAGCCTTGTAAAATTAATAGGCCTCATATTTGCACATTAATGTTGTCATGCGTTGTTTAGCTCTATACTCGTGTGGTGCCACGACGGCGTCAGACTCTGTTCACATTGTAGAGTCTGACAGGCAACCTGATGTCTCCTAGTTGCTCAGCCAGAGTCGGGCATCGGCTGATTCATTTCCATTTCTCCCCCGTCCTGCAGGAGTTAATTCCTGTGGATTGGTGTGCGGTTCCTGGGAGCTCAGGTTGCTGATTACCACCCACAGCCATCTATTTCCTATTTAAGGGATGGGAGTCTGTTTTCATAAGCCGATAATAGCTTCAGCATAGCTCCAACAATCTCGGCCTTTGTGGTGATCCAGTTTTAGGTGACCTGTAGTTTGGTACTTTGAGTTGTGTGGAAGTTCCCATGTTGTGCGTTTACTTCTTTCCTTTTTTCTTTATTCCCTCTGTACACGTATAGTCTCTCCTTTGTGTTTGAGTGCAGTATGTAAGAGTTTTGGTTCTCCCTTGTCCGTGTCGTTTTTGTGGGGTTTGTTACTGAGTCTTCCCGCCCACCCCAAGGGTGGGGGAGAGGAGGAGTAGGATCAGGGCTCGAACAGGAGTCAGGGTCAAGCTGGGGGCTCAGATCTTGCTATCATCAAGCATACCTCTGAGATAAGGGGCAGTGCATTGTCTCTAGTTTGAGTGCCAGTCTAGGAGCCACTGTGCAGTCATTTTCTACCCTGTAATAAATGTCTATTGAATAGAGCCCATTGGGAAGCTGTCAGGGCTCCCAGCAGTGGGAAGTAGATGCTAGTTATTGAACTAGTTTCATCAGTTTCATTACCTTCATGGACACAGTAATCCCATGAAGCAAACTGCACGCTATTCTGGAATATGCTGTATGACTGCCAATATAAAATTAGAAAAAGCTGATGGTGTGAAGAAGACCATTGGATCAAATTACCACATTTATCTGAATTGTCATAAGCAGTTTTAAAAACCTATGAAAGAGTTTACATTGTTTTTGGGGCCTGTAGAGGTTTTTAAACATTGGCATCCGATTTGGGAATTTTGAACTCATATTAGAGTTATATGATTTCTTCATTTAGGCAACAAAACTAGAAAAAAAGGACATTTTATTGTCCAGTTTTGAAAAAAATAAGTTCAAAGTTATTTGGCCTAAGTTGCTATACTTTCTCTAAAGTTGCTCAGTTTTTGTTTGCCTTCATTAAATTAAGGTAAGGGCTGCACAGTTCCATGATACTGAGATCATAGTGTTGCATTTTGATATTGCTACTGATGATTTCCTTTGGAGCCTCATTCCAGCCTGTGACTTATTGTGACACAAAGTGGTAGATATTTCTAATTGTATTCAATTTTCTGTTGCTGGTTGCTGTAGACTGCAATGTTAGTCGCATGTGACTTGTCTGTGGTTCAGCTGTTTTATTTTCACAGAAAAACTCTCAGCACTAAAATAGCTGCACGAAATGTTTTTTGGTTGCGTGATACAAGTAGCAATGAAGCCCCAGCCTAAATGTCCAATTGCATTTAGCAATGATAATGTTAGAAGGGTTGTCGGATCAGAATAGTCAATTGCCAATTCTCAAAGGAAACCTGTCATGTCGCCAAAGGCTATAAATCTGTAATGATGCTGTCCGGCTGCCTTACCAAAACTGCCACTACCAGGTGAAAATGAGTTGTCCAAGTGGCTTTCAATCATAGAAGCAGCTTCAGTCACCACCTAGCACACAGTGAGCAGTAGCTGTAAGTACGACCTGGCAATTTGATTGACAGCTCTCTGCGTAGAGCATCTGAGCACAACAAACTGTCAATCAAAATGCCAAAATGTTCTTTCAGCCACCATTCACAATATAACATACGATGACAGTAGGCTTTCTGGGCATGACTCTAGAACTGAAAGCCAATGGCTCCACGGAAAATTGAAGTTCATTTTCTCTCAGTACCAGTGTTTTCAGTAACCTGTCCATATTAACCCTATGTCTGCAGATGAATAGTGTTTGGTGACATGACAGGTTCCTTTTTACCCCTTAACAAAATATCACTTACATGTGCATGATTGCAGGGGAGATCTAGTGTGGAGAGGACTCAGGACATGGCAGATACCGGCTATATTAAATAGACGATATCTGTCTCTAAGGCCTCTTTCACACGTCCGTGAAAATCACGCACGTTTTTCACGGACGTGTCAAAGGTGCGTTTTGCCCTCCGTGAGCCGTGTTTATGGCACACGTTTGTTCTCCGTGTGTTATCCTTGATAACACACGGAGAACGGGAACTTTCTGCTCACCTGTCCCTGTCTTTGCTGTCTGTGGTGCTGATCTACGGTCTCTGGTCGTGCCGACTCCGCGCTGCTGCTGCTTCTGGCCACAGTGAAGTGAATATGCATTGAGCATAATGAGCGGCGGTCGGAAGCAAGTGACAGCAGCGGCAGAGATAGCAGGGCTGGAGAAGGTGAGTAAAGATTTGTTATTTTTTTTCTCAGACACGTGTGTTTTCTCCGGTGCGTGTCACACGGAAAACCTCCGTGTGGTCCGTATGTGGGCCGTGTGACACCCATGATGCCGGAGAAAAATGGACATGTCTACGTGTGGAGCACACGGGCACACATATGCTCCACACGTACACACGGTCCATGGCAGAACACGCACATGAGCGCAGACCCATTGATTTTAATGGGTCTACGTGTGCCTGTGTCTCCAGTACGTGAGGAAACGGACCAAACACGTACCGGAGACACGGACGTGTGAAAGAGGCCTAAGAGACATGGCTGGAGTTAACCATTTAAACATTACTTTACATCTTTGACAGCAGCATTTAACAGTCATTATGGATACATTCATAACACTTTTAATTAGAAAATCATAATCTTTTTGTCTAGTAACACTAGTAATAACTATAGGATTAAAATGTTCACAGGCTTATTACACTGATAGAAACCTGTCCAAGGGTGTCAATAGGACCGTCGCCTGTGAGCATGAGCTTTGTTCGTAACTATTTAAACGCCACTGCTAATTTCTGACCGCATGATTTAAATGAAACATGTGCTGTTACTTTACTTGTGCTTACCAGCTCTTATCAGCACCTATTGCAGGGAGCAAATAAGTTACTATAGCAGACCCCATTGCTGCCATCTCACAGATAAAAGTCTGATCTATCAAAATACAAAATCAGATAACCTGAATGGTAAACAACTGAACAAAAGGAAAATCAAAACGCCAGAATTGTGTTTTTTGAGTCACTCTCTTCCATAAAAAATGCAATAAAACAGATCAAAATGTCATAGATAGATAGGTTTGGTATTTGTACTGACCTGGAGATTTATGATACAGAGTAAAGCGCGCTTTACACGCTACGATATTTCTAGCAATTGCTAGCGATATCGTACGCAAAAGCAGCCGCCCCCGTCGTGCATGCGATATCGTGTGATCGCTGCCGCAGTGAACATTATTGCTACGGCAGCGTCACACGCACTTACCTGGTCAGCGGCGTCGCTGTGACTGCCGAACAATCCCTCCCTCAAGGGGAAGGTACGTTCGGCGTCACGGCGACGTCACTAAGCGTTCGGCCAATCAAAGTGGAGATGAGCGGGACGAACATCCTGCCCACATCCTTCCTTCCTCATTGCGGGCGGGACGCAGGTAAGGTGAGGTTCCTCGCTCCTGCGGTGTCACACATAGCGTTGTGTGCTGCCGCAGGAACGAGGAACAACATCTATTAACAACCATTAACAATTTTTGGTTTTAGGACGACCTCTTCATGGTGAACAATTTTCACCACTTTGGAGGACGTTTAAGGTCGCTGGTAAGTGTTACACGCTGCGATACCGTTAATGACGCCAGATGTGCATCACTAACGATGTGACCCCGACAATAAAACATTAACGATATCGTAGTGTGTAAAGCGGGCTTTACATTTACCAGGGAATAGATGTCATAACAATCAAACACAAAACATGGCAGAATTGCATTTGTTTCCCAATCTCACCACACTTTGAACGTTTTCCCTTTTTTCAGTACATTGAATAGCATTATTCAAAACCACAACCTGTTCTGCAAAAATCATGAATGGAAAGATAATATTATTATGGTTCTTGAAAGAAGAAGAGGAAAAAAAATGAGGAAAAATGAAAGTAAATTGCATAGGGAAAGGGTTAAGATAGGGTCTTCAATATCAGATGAGTTTGAGGCTTACACCCGTCACCCACACTGATTAGCTGACACAAGCGCTGGTATCAACCAGATATAAGGACACTGAAAGCTGCCCTGCAAAGTTCTATTCAATGTGTAGTGGGGTCTGCTGGGTACTGCAGAACATTTCATATCATTTGAATTGGAGCCGTTCCCAATCAGCGGATGTTAAACATGTAGAGGGGTTATGCATTGTTTTTAATGTGTTTAAGAACTAATCTGCCGCCCCTGTAGCCGATCAAACCGCTTGGATCCGGGGGTGGTGATTACTCATGGCTCGAGGGTCTCCGGACCCAGGTGCTAGGGGCCACACTCAAACGGAAAAGGGGATTATTTACAGGGGATTGGTATAGTTTGTGATGCCACCAATGGTGTGCGGTAATTGGGAGTACCGCCGCTGCCGTTGGGAGTACCCGGGGTGACGGAGTGAGGCAGCAAGATGACGTTACCCTCCACGGGTAGGGGTAGGCCTCTGATGATAGGGGTAGACTCTGGATGGTGATGCGGGGATGCAGTGCAGGGGTCAGTCGGGTACTCACTCAGCAATGAAGCAGACGCTGACAACAGGGTAAACCAAGTCTCTGACTGCCACTGTGTCCTGAGGGGAGCTTGTCCGGGTCCCGTCTCCTGCAGCACTGCCTAGTGGTCCGTAACCTGCCTCCTGGCACCAATTTAGATTGTCCGTTGTGGCAAGGTAGCTTGGAACTTTCCGAGCATCGCTCGCCACTGTGGCTAAGTGAAGGAGCCTTCTCTCAGGAGCTCACGCTTGGGATTTCAGTGGGCCACTTGCTAGGAAAGCCCTATCCCCCTCGTTGCAATAGTGCTCCCGATCTCTGAGCTTTGTGGGAACAGTCCATAAAGGCCCTGTCCTCCGCAGGTTAATTGCCCGGTCGCCTGAAGCTTCTCCCCGACCTAGGGTCCGTGTACCCCGACGTGCCTTCGGTCCCGGACCGGTGATAGGACCAGGCTGCTGACCGTCCTCCTTGACGGGTCCCAGGCACCTAGCCTCAATCTCCTGCGACCGTGGGTCTGACTTCTCTAGGTCCAGACCACCATCTGCGACCTAGTCTGCTTCTCCTCTGGGAGCCAAAACTCCCAGCTTCCTCAGAGCTCCTCACAGCTCGAGGGCTACCACTTGAGTGAACTTGACACCTCCCACATCCCTGTCTGACCCCTAGGTGGGCGACCCTATTCTTGCTTAAGCAGCCAACTGGTGTGCCTGACAGGTGTGGTGCAAAGTGTATCTAAGATTTGTGAATGCTGGTGGAGGCAGTACTGCAGGTTAGGTTCCCAGAACCATGGGGGTCTCAGTCCTGCACGGGAAGGGCAGATTGTGCAGAACCCCGTGACGACCCAAATAGTCCAGGGCGTCACACTAACAGGAAGGTAGTAATTAACTATCTGCCAATTGTACCTGGCGCAAATGTCTGCCAGCGGTCACAGATGGCCCATGCTGGCGATTCTGTTGCTTCTACTTATGTTATGTTGACAGAGCAACAAATAGTATTCCACTCTGCTGTGTTGATGGGGTGTGACTGCTGACCTCATGTTGATTGATAGCCAGCTTCACCTTGCCTAAGTGCAGGAAGCCAGCTGTCAATCAGCATGATATTGCAGTCATGCCTGATCGACAAACCAGCCTGCAAGATGAAGACCTACTCTGTTGACTTGGAGTAGCTGAATTGCCAGCAGGAGTGGTCAGTGAACGCTCTGAGCCAGTGACGGGTAGTTTTGAGGACCCTAATTAAAAAAAAATATTCCTGGACAACCCATTTAATGAGGCTGAACAGTGTAGCTCTCTTCAATGTGTTCACATCTGGCCACCATGGACTCTTGTAACAGCTATTTAGTGGAGGAGCCAGGTGTTGGTCCCCCACCAATCTCATAATGGTTACCTATGTTAAAAATACGTCATCAATACTCTGACCAGACAATCCCTTTAAACATGCATATCAGCTCATCTAATGTAGCTAGTCAATGTTCCTGGGCTTCAAGGCCAACCAAAAACGGTGAATCCATGGATTAGACTATTGTTTTAAAAAAAAAAATAAATATATATATATATATATATATATATATATATATATATATATATTTCTCTGCACCATTTCATAAAATATTTCCAGCGGGTTGAAACAGTTTGTATAATAAACACATTAGAGAATTATAATAAGACCAGTTCATTTCTTCAGCCTACATCTGGATACAATTTAGAGACATTTGCTTAATGTATGTTACAATGGTTAACAGTACCAAATATTGAGCTCCACACCCCTGCACCATGACATAATCACTGGATATGATCACAGTACAATGGTATTTTATATACTAAAACATTTTACAAAATAGGAACAGATACTCAGTTCTGCTTATGTGGGAAACACTCAAGCAGAAATACTTCCAAGACAAATATTTAAGACATGAAAATATGCCTTTATCTGGGAACCACTCAATTACACTTAAATAAATGACCTCTAGATTACACTATGGCATGAATACACTGCATATACAGCTTGGAAGGGAGACCAGTACAATGAAAACTATGTAATAGAGATGATCATATCTTGTGAAAATTGAGTTTGCCGGATTCAACAAAATTCTCCCAAAAATTCGATTTATAGCCAATTTATTTGCTGTGAATCTTAGTACCGCGAACCCTCTAATTGCCCGGGAAACACATGTGTAACATTCTGAGGTCTGCTAGAACTGTCCTGAACCAATTTTGAGCTTTTTAATGCAAACACAGCCTTGGTAATGTCCATGTGACCTCATATGTGGTTATGGGTAACAGATGGTAACTGATGGTAACCAACTGCCAGTTTAATCACATGGCAAAGACAGATTTTTCATGCTTTTTAAAATGGTAAAACCCATCAAAAAATTATCCCTCTAAGGTCTTTTGTGATCATGAACACAATTCTGTACTTGATTATGAGTAGAGCTGATCGAACGCCCGAAAATCCGGGGTCGGCGGATCACTGCCAGATTTTAAAAAGAGTCCGATCCGCTCCGGAATCCAATGCCCATATAAGTCAATGGGGACTGGAATCCGGAGATTAAAAACATTTGTGGAGGGGATAGGGGGGGAGGAGCGAGCGCAGCATACTCACCGAGGCGCTGTCATGGTGGCACACTCCTTCCGGGTCACGCTTTTACCTTCTGGAGCCGGCAATTCAATATTCATTGTTTTGCCCGCCCACCGGCGCGTGTAATTGGTTGCAGCTAGATGCACCCCCACCCTGAGTGTCAGCGTGTCACGTGGCGTGGCGTGTCAGCCAATCACAGGCGCCAGGACGGTCGGTGGGCGGGGAAAGCAGTGCAAGTGTCTGCCAGTCAGCATGGTGGTAAAAAATAAACAATCGGCAGCACAGATATAGCTCGCGGCTGCAGCCCCAGCTGTCGGGCTGTATCTGTGCTGTGTATCCAGTCACACATGCGAGGCTTTGACGGGTGATAGCATGGCAGACTCGCGTGAGTCCCTCACATGTATGATTCTGGTGAAACCACATGCGTTTTTTTTTTTTTTTTTAATCTAAATAAATAATTTAAAAAAACGACGTGCGGTTTCCCCTAATTTTCATCCCCAGCCAAGATAATGCTGGCTGGGGACTGGTATTGCCGCATCTATTAGATGTGACAATCCCTGTGCAATACCGGCTCTTCCCGGTTGCCTGATGCGGTGCCATACGGGGTAATGAGAGGTTAATAGCAGCGCACAGCTGCTACTAAACCCTAGGTTTGTAATGGCACAGGCGTCTATCAGATACCTGCATCACATAAACCTGTAAATGAATGTAAATAAACAAGACACAGAGAAAAATCCTTTTTTTGGAATAAAATACAAACATCCCCCTTTCACCACTTTATTAACCCCCAACACACCCCTCCAGGTCTGGCGTAATTCACAGGTGGTCCCACGCCGCTTCAGCTCTGCTACATCTGAATATCACAGAGAGAGGCCAGAGAGCAGAACCGCTCTCTGTGAGCTCCAGAGAATGAATGAGCTGCGCAATGAGCAGTGACGTCACTCAGGTCATTTGCGGTCACAGCTGGATGTTCCCACTGTCCTTCATCTGTGATCGCAGGTAACCTAGTGGAGGTCACTGAGTTCACAGACCTGCAACTCCTAGCAGAAAAATTGCAGTTGTTTTGGCCAAGAGATTTTGTGCTGACATTTTTACACCATATTCCTGCATCCAATCTACACCTCCTGGCAAAAAAACGTGGTGATTTGACACATTTTTTTTCCTAGTTTTTTTCCGCGATTATTTTTCCACAATTTTTGCCTCAGTTTTTCGCAAGGAGGTGCACATTTGGTGCTGAAATCATCTGCACCAGCTTTTAGCACCAAATTTCCACCTGCTGGCAGAATTTTTCTTTTTTTCTTTTTTAGTTTTTAGGCCAAGGGATGCAAATTTGGTGCTGAAATTGTTACACCATATTCCTGCATCCAATCTACACCTCCTGGCAAAAAAAAGTGGTGTTTTGACGCATTTTTGTTTTTGCCGCGTTTTTTGGCGCGGTTATTTTTCCACGAATTTTGCCTCGTTTTTTGCCAGCAGGTGCACATTTGGTGCTGAAATCGTCTGCACCAGATTTCAGCACCAAATTTCCTGCTCACAGAAATTATTAATATTTTTTTTTTGGGCCAAGGGATGCAAATTTAGTGCTGAAATTTTTACACCATATTCTTGCATCCAATCTACACCTCCTGGCAAAAAAACGCGGTGTTTTGAAGCATTTGTTTTGCCATGAGTTTTTTTTCCGCGATTTTTGACACGTTTTTTTTGCCAGGAGGTGCACATTTAGTGCTGAAATCTTCTCCACCAGATTTCAGCACCAAATTTCCACCTGCCGGCAGGAAATTTTTTTTTTTACAGCCTGCCATTCTCTGAACATGAGCGTGAATGTAGCTAGAAACACATGCACGCTCCTGTCAGAAGTGTGCGGCTTTGCTGCGATGTCAGACTCGCTGGAGTCCCTCGTTTGCGGCTATTTTTTTATTTAAATAAATAATTTTAAAAAAATCCGACATGCGGTCCCCCCCAGTTTTCATCCGCAGCCATGATAATGCCGGCTGGGGGCTGGTATATTCTCAGCCCGCTGCTGCCTGGTATTGCCGCATCTATTAGATGTGACAATCCCGATGCATTACCAGCTCTTCCCAGTGGCCTGATGCGGTGCCAATCGGGTTAATAGTTAGGGTTAATAGCGGCGCACAGCTGCTACTATACCCTAGGTTTGTGATGGCACAGGCGTCTATCAGATACCTGTATCACACAAACCTGTAAATAACAGTAAATAAACAAGACACAGAGAAAAATCCTTTATTTGAAATAAAGTACAAAACACGCCCTCCTTCATCACTTCATTAACCCCCTCCAGCTCCGGCATAATCCACACGACGTCCCACGACGACACATCCAGCATTGCTACATCTCAGAGCAAGCAGCCATAGAGAAGACTGCCAGCTCTGGGTGCAGCCTATTACTGAGCCGCGATAAGCGATGACCGCAGCAGACACTGTCACAGGCTGGGGGGCGCGTCAGCCTGCAACTAATCACAGATGAGAGGACGGCTGGTGGGCGGGGAAAGCATGGAAAGCTGTGTGATTGCATGCACAGTACAAGAAATGAAAGTGCAACCCGGAAGCAGTGTGCCGCCATGACACCGAGTCTCGGTAAGTATGAAACTGACACTTATTTGTTGTTTTGCTTATTTTTACTTTATTTGCCGAATCCGGATCGTGCACCCGGAATCCTCCGCCCGGGTGCGGCACCTAGATATCATTTAAACCACGCGAATCTGGACTTTTACAGTCCAGATCCGCTCAGCCCTAATTATGAGTCAATGAGAATGATTGAAATTTCTGTGTTGGAGGCAAACTCAGAATTTAGCTGTGTTAGGCGAGTGTTCTACACCAAACCTTGCTTTTATGATAAGAGCAGTGTCCTGGATTTTGTGATGACAATCCATTTTTATGTCAATGACACTGTGGATGTGTGTCCTATCAACTTTGGTGATTTCTGTGGGTATTATGGTGTCCAGACCTGTTGAATGAAGAACCTGTATTGGAGAATTGGGATGTTATAACTAAAGAACCAGCAATAGATATTCAGACAGAAGAATTAGCCATTACTTTTGTAAATTAATTCTGTTGAACCTGAAATCCTTCTTCGAAAAATAACTAATATCAATTTGCCACCTACAGAAAGTTATTCCAACAGAATTGAGCAGGATCCATCTGTCTTCAAAGTTCCCTGATATATAAAGAAACAATACTTGAGCCTTTAAGTTGCCAATTCTGGGCCTAATCCTATGCAGGTTTCTACCAAGAAACTTTACCCCAAAAACATAATTACTTAGACAAAAGATGAGAATTTTGTTCAAGGAAATTGCATTAACGAATATCAAGAATTTTTATTTGCTAAGTTACAACAATTTTTCTCTTTGTGCCCTGATATGCTCAGGGGCCAGATCCTGCACAGGGGTCTACTGGGCGAATTCAAAACAGTTGGTGCCCCTCCAAAACTATTAATTGCACAAAAAAATAGGAAGAATCTGAGATCAAAAGAAATTTGGGAATCATCAAAGCCCAACAATTTTTTTTAACAGTCACAAAACTTGCATATTATGCCTATCACTACACAGGGGTCCAATCCTGGGCAGCATCCAAACTGAGGAATTCACAACATATGCTGTGTCATCAGAAAAAGAGGTTACGGTCACTGCCACACCCAGTGCCCCCTTCCTGAAATGAAGCTTCATCAATGACGCCAGTTTCAGGGATTTGGCTAGTCCCTGTGCATTGTGCAATGTACACAAAGCAGCACACCCTCTGATGTTAGCTCAGAGACAACAGAGTGGTGCCAAAATACCCAACATGCAGAGACCAGTGACATCACTTACGGGGGCGACTCTTGTCTGTGCGCATCGGTTGTTCAGACATCACTCTGTTGCTGGCTTGTTACTGCTTATCTGAGCTGACAATAGAGTGCGCTCTATTTTTTTTCACTTTGCATAGTGCACTCAGTGCAGGTACTAGCCCAGCCCCTGAAACGAGTGTCACTGATGATAGTTTGTTTCAGGAAGAGGGCAGGGGCTCTGGCAGTAACTGCAGTCTCTGTCCCCTGATGATGCTTCATTTGAGTATCCCAGCATGCATTGGGATTCTAAAACAAAGTGTCATCATAAAGGAAGTAGGGGAAAAATGTAGGATAGCAGTTAGGTTATGTCGTTATGGAACAATAGGGAATTTTTAATGCAAGTATATTAGAAAATAGTTTAGATTTTAATACTAAATAGATAGGGATTTAGAATGAAAAATACTTTGCCTTTGGGCCACTACTTGAACCCCTACACCACCCAACTTGTTTTTACCTACCTGACCAGGCCAAATTTCTTTAATTCTGACCAGTGTCACTTTATGATGTAATAACTCTGGAACACTACAATGGATCCAAGTGATTCTGAGTAGAGATGAGCAAACCTGTTTGATAAAAGTTTGCCAATTTCAAATTCAGTATGAGCCTTAAGGCCACTTTACACGCAACGACATCGCTAATGAGATGTCGTTGGGGTCACGGAATTCGTGACGCACATCCGGCCTCGTTAGCGACATCGTTGTGTGTGAAACGTACGAACGACCGCTAACGATCAAAAATGCTCACCATATCGTTGATCGTTGACACGTCGTTCTAATCTCAAATATCGTTGCTGTTGCAGGACGCAGGTTGTTCGTCATTGCTGCGGCAGCACACATCGCTATGTGTGACACCGCAGGAAAGAGGAACAGCAGTGTACCTGTGGCCGTCGGCAATGAGGAAGGAAGAGGATGGGCGGGATATTTTGGCCGCTCATCTCTGCCCCTCTGCTTCTATTGGTCGGCCGCTCAGTGACGCCGCTGTGACGCCAAACGAACCTCTCCCTTAGAAAGGAGGTGGGTCGCCGGCCACAGCGATGTCGCTAGGCAGGTAAGTATGTGTGACGGGGACTAACGATGTTGTGCACCATGGGCAGCAATTTGCCCATCACGCACAACCGATAGGAGCAGGTGCTTTTACCAGCGACATCGCTAGCGATGACGCTTTGTGTAAAGTGGCCTTTAGCCTTAGCACTTTCCCCAAAAGTCAGCAATGTTTTGTCTTGTTCAATCACTAATCGTGTTTTGAAAAAATGCTTTTCTAATAACATGTTTTGCTTTTGGATAAGATTGTGGTGCTATATGATGAATGGGGGATGTGTCTAATCAGTGGAGGGGGTGAATTGACAGCTCGCATCAAGCCCTGGTGTTAGTAAAGGGTGAGCGTCTATCAGACACCCCCATTACTAACCCAGTAGATGTAAATAGAAAAAAAACAGACATTTTTTATTTACAAAACACCCCTCCGACATTAGCCCTCATTCACGAATTTATTAAAAAAAAAAAATAAAAAGCCTTGACGTGCCAACATAACACAACGAATCCAAAGTAGTCCACAAAAGCGAACCCGAAAGGCATAAAAACAGAGAATAAGTAAAGAAATAAAACAAGAGACACCCTCATTCACCAATTTATTCCCCACCAAAATCCAAAGCTGGTCCGACGTAGTCCCATGGAAGTCCCATTACCTTCCCCGACTCAGTGTTCTAGTCTATGAAGAACATTCAGAAAAGGAACCCCATGGCTTGGAACAGCAGTCTCTTCCACCTCTTATGCTAAAGCTTTGTGAGAACTGCCGGCAGCTGTGACGAGCAGTGATGTTACACACGCACACACAGATGACACAAGGATAGCATGCAGATGACACACAGATGACACACACGTACACACGTACACACACAGGGGCGTAACTACCATGTTCACAGAGATTGTCACTGCGACTAGGCCCGGGGGTGAAGGGGCCTGCTGGCCCCAGCCCCTGATTCAGGTGGATGTGTGTCTGAGGGCACACATCCAGCTGAAATCATTGCAGTACAGAGACCCGTCAGATCCCTGCACTGCGATGTGACGGCCGCCAATGAAGACCATGAATATTCATAGCTCCCCATGCACACAATCCTGGGCATTGGGGGTAGAGAATATGCTGACAGTTGCCGGTGCTATAAGTTGCTGCGCATGACACTGGCATCATGCGCTGTGCCACTTACACGCTGGTCAGTTGCCAACATGCCAGCACCGCAGGAGGACACCGGGGGAGCGCAGGGTGAGTACAATCATTTAGCATTTTTTTTTTATTGTGTGCAGGGGTGGGGCTATATACTAGGACGAGAGAGCTATAAACCAGTATGGAAGGCTATATACCAGTAAGAAGGGCTATATACCAGAATGAGGGAGGTATATAGTATGATGGAGGCTATATACCAGGACGAGGAAGCTATATAGTATGATGGGGTCTATATATCAGTATGGAGGGCTACATACCAGGATGAGGGAGGTGTATAGCATGATGGGAGCTATATACCAAGATGAGGGGGCTATATAGCATGATTTGGGCTATATACCAGGATAGAGGGCTATATACCAAGATGGTGGGGCTATATAACATGATGGGGGCTATATACCAGGATGAGGGGGCTATATAATAGGATGGAAAGTTATATACCAGGATGGAGGGCTATATACTAGAATGAGGTGGCTATATGCCAGGATGAGAGGACTATATACCAGGATGAGGGGGCTATATACCAGGATGGGGGCTATATACAACAATGGAGGGCTACATACAAGGATTGGGGGCTATATACCAGGATGGGGGGCTATATACCAGGATGGGGCTCTATATCAGGATGGGGACATATACCACGATGGGGCTATATACCAGGATGGGGACATGATGAAGCCATATAAAGCAAGATGAGGACATGATGGGAGCATATATACCAGGATGGGGACGAAATGGGAACATATATATATGTATATATATATAAGGATGGGGCCATGAAGGGGCAATATCTACCAGGATGGGTCTATGATGGGGCCACATGTACAAAAATGGGGCATGATGGGAACACATATAGCAGGATGGAGCAATATATACCAGGTTATATCCATAATCGGGATCACACACCAGAATGGGGCCATTATGGGGACATATACCAGTATGGGGCCATATACACAGGATATAGGCATGATGGGGGTCATACACCAGGATGGGGCCATGATGGGGATATATGCCATGATGAGGTCATGATGGGGATATTTATTTTAGGATGAGGCCATGATAGTGGACATATATACCAGGATGGTACCATATGTACCAGGATATAGCCATGATGGGTTCATACACCAGGATGTGGTCATGATGTGAACATATACCAGGATGGGGGACAAATTTACCAGGATAGAGGATATATTTACCAGGAAGGGGCACAGGATGGGGGGCATTAGTACAGGACGATGGACATTACTACACAATGAAGGGGAATCTTGTTTGTCTTTATAGGATTTAGAATGCTACAATGGCTCATACATCTGCCCATCAGACTCTAGTTATGCCACTGTGCACA
Organism: Anomaloglossus baeobatrachus; assembly: GCF_048569485.1. Classification (NCBI taxonomy): domain Eukaryota; kingdom Metazoa; phylum Chordata; class Amphibia; order Anura; family Aromobatidae; genus Anomaloglossus; species Anomaloglossus baeobatrachus. The sequence continues at coordinate 445,721,019 of NC_134356.1, forward strand.
CATATACACACGGAAAGCTACACGGATGGACAAAACGGACTGTGCATTTTTTACATGGATGTAATAGCCATGCTACATAATTATGGTTAAATGGATATTCCAGCTCTACTTAATTCCATATCTGAAGGTCATTAGGGAATTATATCGATAGCTGGGTCATGTGCATGATTGGCAGGTATTGTGGCCCTGTCATATTTAATAGGACAGGAGAGTGACTTCTGCTCATGGCACATTTGTCCTTGCAAGTATCTGTAGGGTGACATCACCGTAGATGTTTACCTCCCAATATAGAACTATTATACATTGGTATCATCAGTTTGTGTGAAGAAAACACAGAAGCTGGGCATTCTCTTTTGTTGGCTGTTTTACAAAAAAAAATAGAATTCTGGCAGCTTAACTTCAGGAAAAGGGTGTACATAGAAATCTTGAGATCTCTGTCACGGCTGGTGTGTCACAGGTGACAGACAGTCATGTGGTTTCTGGCTATAGAAGGTCACTGCACAAAATGCTCCCTGGCTTTCTATTGTTCCTGCTGTCAGTATTCATTATAATAGGTAGCTTTCCTGCTGGATTTTCCTATCTCCCCCTTATGGACCCAGCAGGAGCTTGCCTTCCACCCAGCTGCTGATCAACAGTACTCTCTTGTTGCTTAAATACTCCCTTCTTCCCTGGACTGGTTTTGGTCATATTATTCAGTTCTAGCTTTGGTTGCAAGCAGGTGGCTTGTTCTCATCTGTAGCATCTTTGCTGAAGTTTGCTGAACTTCTGCCTGCGTCATCTGTGGATAAGTATTTCATGCTTTTTCCTTCATGTGTTCTCCTTGTGTATTCCTTTAGTGTTTAGTGGGGTTGAGAGCTCATCCCACCCATTCCCTATTTAGAGTCTAGCACTAGGGATACCTAGGATCAGACACCCAGTTCAGTGCATAGGTGCTGTTCTGTCCTCCCTACACGTGCCCTGGGCGTATATAGTTTGACAGGCAGCTAAACCTTTATCCACTAAGCTCAATGAAGAGACTGTTGCTTGAAGGAAGTCTGTATTTTATTGAACTGTAGCAGATGTGTTATAGGTGAAACTAGGAGCAATAAAGTATGTACAATCAGTACGTGTATAATATAACAGGGAATCGTACATAACAGATGCTTGCACAATATACATACAAATTACAAGCAGCTTAATCCTAACTTGGTGATTCAGCTAACTAAACACAGTGAAAGTCCTGAGCTTCAGATGGCAACAAATGTAGAGCTCCTTACCAGTGATGCTTTCACAAGAGGGATAAGATGAAGACTGCTTTAGTTTATGAGCCAGCAGGAAATGAGGCTTTCTACCCAGGATGCACTGCAAGGAGGAGGCGAATGGAATCATCAAATACAAGGCTGATTCTACTAAAGTTTTGGTCAGAAGAAGGGAGCCAAAGTACCACCTAGCAAATGAAACATTAGTTTACAGCAAATGAACAATAACAAAAACAGATTGAATGCGAAAGGCAGAACCTATCTAAGGCCCCCTTCACACATTGGTGTCTCCAGTATGTGTGATGTCTGTTTTCACACGTACTGGAGACACGAAACTCCTGAGTCGTTGGCAATACGTGTGGACAGATGTCTCCGAGATAGACTGGTTATACCATTCTCCCTAGAGACCCTTTACCAGGGCGATACCCCATTGTTGGGGGAGCAATCTGGGGGTAAAGCATCACTTATGGGATTAGAGGAGCCCATGCAGCTAAGGGGAGACACTACTTCGCACATTCCCAATAAAATCCGCAAAAAGAAGGGTTTTTTTGTAGAGAGGCTCATTTTGTTGGAGTCTGTTCCAAAGCAGAATGGAACATCTGGAACTCGGCTTACCCTTTGTGTTGTGGTGATGGACAATCAGGATGTTTGTTTGTCTTCCACATGTAATTCTCGCTTTGTCCTGACAGCAGAGGTGGTGCTAGAGAGCAGGACTGAGAAAATTTTTGTCTGGACAGTGGAACAGGAGTCAATATGGTGGATGCTGTTCGTAAGAACTCATAGGCTTACCTGCAGTATGTTAACTAACCCTATCTCCATCTATGCCATTGACTCAGCACCACTTGCTCAGGGATATCTGACACAGATGGTACATGGTATAAAAATGAGGGTAGGACCCCTGCATTATTAAGTAATTTTTTGCTATGTCCTGGAAGGCCTTCCCACTTCCATTCTACTGGGTCTACCCTGGTTGAAGAATCATAATCCTGTAGTGGATTGGCAATCCAGGGAAATTGTGGAGTAGGGAAACTACTCCATTGATAATTGTTTGAACACTTCTCTCTCTAGTCTCTACGGAGTACTTACCTGCATTTTTGTCTGGGTTTGAGGATGTATTTTCAGAGAGGCGGTGTAAGGATTATGTATATGACTGGCCCATTAATCTGCTTCCTGGAGCAAAACTTCCCAAGTTCAGACTGTATAATCTTTCACCCCCAGAGAGATATTGCTTAGAGTCTGGAGAAGGGACATATCAGACCCTCCTCTTCACCTGTGGCGGAAGACTTCTTCTTTAAGAATAAAGACAGGGGTCTCAGCCCTTGTTTGGATTTTCCTGAATTGAATCAGCTTACCATCTGAGACGCTTATTCTCTTCCTCTGATTCCTGATTTATTCAGCCAGATTGTGGGACCTAAGTGGTTCTCCAAGTTGGACTTAAAGAGGCTTACAATCTTGTTAGAATCAGAGAAGGGCAGGGACAAGCTGGGCCAGGAAGCAGGGGGGCAAATGCCCCCCAGGCCGGTGGCTCAGCAAATGTTTTGGGCCGACTGCACCTTCAGCAGCTGCTAGGTGGCACTGTAGCTTTAAATCTTCCTGTCTGGCCACTTCAGACGTGGCTATGCAGCACACTGTGCGTGGTCACATCCTTGCATGCATGCAGATCACCTGCTTGAAGGGGGTGCCCGGCATCTTCTCTGCTCTCCAGACCAGGACCTGCAGAGCTCAATGCAGGCTCCGCCCCTCCTCCTTCTGTGCTGTGATTCATGGCTTCTCTCTTTCTAGACACGGAGCTCCTGCCAGAAAGAGGCTGGTAAGATGGATGTGAGGTGACAGCTGGTGACAGCAGTCTAGGCCTGCTGTACTGTGTACTGTGGTGGGCTGGATGGAGGGCTAGTAGTAGATTATTATAAGGGGCTTGGGGGTCTGAGCCATGTATATTATTATAAGGGATTGGGGGTCTCAGCTATGTATATTATTATAGGGGCTGGGGGGTCTGAGCTATATTTTTAATTATTATTATTATTATTATTATAAGGAGCTGGGGGTGTGCAAGCATGTATATTATTATAAGGGGCTTGGTGTCTGAGCCATGTATATTATTATAAGGAGCCAGGGGTGTCTGAGTCATGTATATTATTATAAGGGGCTGGGGGCTCTGAGCTATGTATATAATTATAAAGGATGGGGGGATCGGAGCAATGTATGTTATTATAAGGGGCTGGTGGGTCTGAGCCATGTCTATTATATGGCATGGGGTCTGAGTCATATATATTATTATAAGGGGATGGGGGGTCTGAGCTATTTATATTATATGGGGCTGGGGGTCTGAGCCATATATTATTATAAGGGGCTCGGGGGTCTGAGCTATGCATGTTATTATACGGGGCTGGGGGTTTGTTGCTATGTAAATTAGGATGAGCTTGGGGTCTGCTACATTCTATACCTTGTATGGAGAGGTGCTGCACTCCCTACTGTTAAAAATAATACCAGTTCAATATGACTTACCAGATTATTCACTGTTTTTGGTATAAATTATATTACCACAAACCAAACAATTTACCAGTTGGTGTAGTAGATTCTTAGAAAACCACCAGACTTAGCATTCATGAGCTGCATGTTTTTCCAGTCTGTGTACTTGAATAATGTTCAAAATAATAGCAGTGTGGAGTTAAATTAGTGAGGTCAGTCATACTGTGAAGAAGCAGGTGTGAATCAGGTGGCCCTTATTTAAGGGTGATGCCAGGACATGTTGTACCTGCATTTCTCCTTGAAACCCTGAGAAATATGGGTCATGTGAAACATTGTTCAGAAGAACAGCGTACTTTGATTAAAAAGTTGATTGGAGAGGGTAAATCTTAAAACGAAGTGCAGAAAATGATTGGCTAATTAGCTAAAATGATCTTCAATGCTTTAAAATGGAAAGCAGAAACAGAGAGACGTGGAAGAAAACGGAATACAACCATTCGAATGGATGGAAGAACAGCCAGAATGACAAAGGCTCAGCCAATGATCAGGTCCAGGATGATCAAAGACAGTCTCAAATTACCTGTGAGCAGTGTGACAGTTAGAAGACACCTGTGTGAAGCTAATCTATTAGCAAGATGTCCCTGCAAAGATCCCACTGTTACAAAACAGACATACTGTATACTGAAGTGGATACAATTTGCCAAAGAACACATCAACTAGCCTAAAGAGAAATTGAGAACCATTTTGTGCACTTATGAAAGTAAATTTGTTCTTTTTCGGTCAAAAGGCCACAGACAGTTCGTCAGACGACTCCCAAACTCTGATTTCAAGCCACAGTACACTCTAAAGACTAAAGACTCTAAAGACCACTCTAAAATCATGGTGGTGAAAGCATCATGGTATGGGCATGTTTCTCTTATTATGATGCTGGGCCTATTTACCGCATACCAAGGAACATGGACCAATTTGCATATATCAAATACTTAAAGAAGTCATGTTGCCTTACGCTGAAGAGGAAATGCCCTTGAAATGGGTGTTTCAACAAGAAAATGACCCTAAACACACCAGTAAACGAGCAAAATCTTTGTTCTAGTCCAACAAAATTGAGGCTATGGAGTGGCCAGCCCAATCCCCGGAATTTACAACGATAGAACACTTGTGAGGTGACCTCAAAAATGCTGTTTCTGAGCCAATAAATGTGAATAAATTGTAGGATGTAGTCAAAGCATCCTGGGCTGGAATAAGAGTTAACAGGTGCCAGAAGTTGGTGACTCTATGCAACATAGATGTGAAGCAGTTCTAAAAAACTGTGGTTACACAACTAAATATTAGGTTAATGATTTACAGGCACGCTAAATCCTAAATAAAAAGAGGACAGATTTTGGGTATGTAAAGACAAATGCAGACACTGCTGTTTTTTGAAACAGCCCAATGTTCATTTTTTATATTTTCTGTAAAGTAGTTAAAAAATATATACATTTCTCTGCAGGTTTTGTTTTAGAAAACAATGTGTAATGTTCCAAATGCTGGAAATAAAAACTACCTATTATAAAGATTTTGGGCTAAACTCATGTTTTTGGACACACTGGTATTATTTTGATCACAACTGTACGTTGGGGTGCTGGTGGGTGTTAGGCCCCTTTACTCATCCATATATAAACACATGTGTGGTACACTCCCTTTTGACTATGTGTTTTATTTTAATCATCCATTCGCGTGTACATTATTAAAACTGTGTGTCATCTGTGTGTCATCAGTGTGCCGTCCGTATTTTTTCCAGTATGGATATAGAAAATGAAATTACAAAGTTTCTCCTATACTTTGCAATGTTAAACATGTGCAGCACATGGACTGTACACTGCTGCCATCCATGTGATGTTTGTTTTTTTCACAGTCCCATAGACTTGTATCAACCTTTGTCATTTCTTCTGCCAGAAAAACATGGACTTGTGAGCAGCAAAATAGATTACAATGGATGTGTGAGGCATCTGACAAAAAAACGGATACAACACGCACATGGGGTAGTAGGCCTTATACTGTGAGGGGCATTGGCTTCAGCCTCGTCATATAGCTGAACAAGATATATAACAAGATGTAGAACTAATATCGATGACCTATTCTACAGATACGTGATCAAGGAAGCTGTAGTTTTTGTGGCGCCCCTGAGGCTTCAGGCACCACAGGGTACTGCACCTCCATTAGGGTGTAGTACTTATCCTCGGTACCGGTTTCCACTTACACATGCATGCAGTTACAGTGGGTTGCCCTCCCCAATGGGAACCGGGCCAGGGTTGGGTCACAGTAGGGGGTCACTACAGTGGTGGGTTTACAGGATGCCACCGCACCAGGGGTTCCCCGATCCACTGGGTGCAGTCAGAGTCAGGGAGAAGCAACCACCAGGGGGAGTGAGGAGCACACAATGGGAAGAACAGGTTGACCTAGTGAGAGTAGTGAATCAGCCGGTGGCAGCAGCTCAGAACACACAAGACAACTACAAAAGAGGGAACAGATACAGACACAGACCAGAGTGGACGTCCCAACGAGTCTCCAGCCAAATAGCATATAGGATTTGGTGTTGAGGGTCGGCCCCACAACGGAACCGCGCTATTACAGTACCATACAGAATGGGACACTTTACTGACACCGGGATCCCCAAGTGCTTCACGCCACGGTGGTCCGATACTCACAGGCTGACACACCCACACCGGACTTGACCTTTCACAGATCCGGGATCGGCTGGAGCCCATCGTGGTGGAGACTGGTACTTTGGGGCAGCGACTGAATTACTTGTGAGTAGAAGACCTGGAACTGCAGCCCCTGTCTCTGCCTCTCCTTTACTGGCGCCGTCGCCCAGCGCTGCGTCGCCAACGGGGACTACCACTACCCCCGTCTGTCCTCCATCATCCTCCCCGGGGTAAACCCACTTTGCATGTGGGGAGTGACACCATCCAGGCAGCTACCCTGACCTTCAGCCCCGGGGAGCAGCACCGGCAGCGGCGGCCCCCATCCCTGGCCGCGTACCACAGGTGTCGTTGCGATCTTAAAAACACTTTCCTAACCTCCAACTACCACCTCGATCCTTCCTACCACTCTCCACCCTCCTTTCTGTACGCCTCGGGGCAGCGGAATCGGGCCAGGCCACCCCGTGATGATGCAGAGGATCTGCACCCCCGGTCCGGCAACGAGCAGGTTAAAACTCCTGCCCCATGGGATGCTACATTTTTTTTTTCACTGGTTATAATTTTGGGTGCATACCACTTAGGCCGGTTTCACACATCCGGCTTTTTGCCGTTTTGCCGGATCCGGCGCTCTCCCGTACAGATAATACAGTACAATGACAGCGCTGTAACTTCCGAGTCACATGCGCCGGTCACATGACAGCATGTGACCGGCGCTTGTTGCGCTGTCATTGTACTGTATTAACTGTACGGGAGAGCGCCGGATCCGGCAAAACGGCAAAAAGTCTGATGTGTGAAACCGGCCTTAGAGCATGTGTAATGACATTTTGGGGAGCAGTTCCTACCACGGACATGGATACCTCTATGAAAAATACTCAAAATGAATGGACATATGCATTTTATATATATATATATATATATGTATATTTATATATATATATAAATATATATATATATATATATATATATCTGTGCCACCCCCACGTCAGCAGTCGGGCTTGCTGCTCGGATCCGGATCCACAGTGGCTTGAGGGGTTTCCGGACCCGGGGGTCGCGCGGACACTCAAATAAAAAGGGGCGTACAGTGCTGGCCAAAAGTATTGGCACCCCTGCAATTCTGTCAGATAATACTCAGTTTCTTCTTGAAAATGATTGCAATCACAAATTCTTTGGTATTATTATCTTCATTTATTTTGCTTGCAATGAAAAAACACAAAAGAGAATGAAACAAAAATCAAATCATTGATCATTTCACACAAAACTCCAAAAATCGTCCAGACAAAAGTATTGGCACCCTTAGGCGGGCTTTGCACACTACGACATCGCAGGTGCGATGTCGGTGGGGTCAAATTGAAAATGACGCACTTCCGACATCGCATGCGACATCGTAGTGTGTAAAGGTTCGATGATACGATTAACGAGCGCAAAAGCGTCGTAATCGTATCATCGGTGCAGCGCCGGCGTAATCCATAATTACGCTGACGCGACGGTCCGATGTTGTTCCTCGCTCCTGCGGCAGCACACATCGCTGTGTGTGAAGTCGCAGGAGCGAGGAACATCTCCTACCGGTGTCACCACGGCTTCCGTAGGATATGCGGAAGGAAGGAGGTGGGCGGGATGTTTACATCCCACTCATCTCCGCCCCTCCGCTCCTATTGGCCGCCTGCCGTGTGACGTCGCAGTGACGCCGCACGACCTGCCCCCTTAATAAGGAGGCGGGTCGCTGGCCAGAGCGTCGTCGCAGGGCGGGTGAGTCCATGTGAAGCTGCCGTAGCGATAATGTTCGCTACGGCAGCTATCACAAGGATATCGCAGCTGCGACGGGGGCGGGGACTATCGCGCTCGGCATCGCAGCATCGGCTTGCGATGTCGCAGCGTGCAAAGTACCCCTTAGCCTAATACTTGGTTGCACAACCTTTATCCAAAATAACTGCGAACAACCGCTTCCAGTAACCATCAATGAGTTTCTTACAATTCTCTGCTGGAATTTTAGACCATTCTTCTTTGGCAAACTGCTCCAGGTCCCTGAGATTTGAAGGGTGCCTTCTCCAAACTGCCATTTTGAGATCTCTCCACAGGTGTTCTATGGGATTCAGGTCTGGACTCATTGCTGGCCACTTTAGTAGTCACCACTGCCTGAGGAAGCAGCGGTGTGAAACGTGCGTTGGAGTGAGAGGCAGGGAGGCTGGTTGTGTGTCCACCATGGCTACAGGTTTGCTATTTACGATCTAATGGGGCAGTTGATTTTGCGGTTATAGTATTTTACTATTGACAGGTCAAATTGTGACCGTATTAATGACCGCATTACTGTTTCATTAAGTTACACTCTAACTGTTCCCCATATGTATGTATATATATCAATATTATACCCCATGTCCATGCTGGGTTGCATAGCCTGTTGTCACTGCCTTTGGGTTTTATGTAGGTTTTAATTGTTTGTCAATTTTCATGTATGGTTTTAATAAATACTTACCATTAATAAAAACTCCTTTTTTTATTGGCTTCATTATTATTGGGATATTATGGGATGATGGGATGGCAGCTGGATGTTAACCCCTCCGTGGGTAGGGGTGGACCGAACCGAGTAATATTGGTGAACTCACTGTTGAATAATTGCACACGAGTCTGTTGGTAAACCAAGGTGTCAGTGGCCGGCTGCCGCGTTCGGGTGTACTCGGGTCCCACACCCGGCTGGTGTACCGATATCCCTTCCTCCGGCACATTGTAATTTTTCTCACTTCTGGACAACTCCGTATGGAACGGGGAAGTCTGCTCCCGGCATCTTCTGGTTGGGAGATGTGTCCGCGAAAACTGACCCTTGGGATTTCAGTGGGTGTTTGCGGATACCATATCCCCCGCGGTGGGCTGCCGTTTCACTGGGCTAACACTTCTGGAGCAAGGCCTGCAACCTTGCTCCCGGCCTGGTGAATTAGAGAGGGGGCTTGCAACCGTCTTCTAACTAGAGTCCAGGTACCCCGCCTGTGCACAGTTTTTGTACCGGATGTCCGCTGTCGGTACCGGCGGGCTCCACTTTGGAACTCCCGCGACCGGACTCCCGTCGCCCTTGGACACGGTCCACTGCTTGACACCTAGCCAGTAGACCAGGGCCACTACCCTATCTACCCTCCAATAGGCTCAGCTTTCCTTTTGACAGTCTGTCACTGTCACTCCTCTCCACTCGACCTCCAACTTCAAACTCCGACTAGAAACTCACTTGTTTCCGCCCCCGGATCCTCAAGACCCCTAGGTGGGCACTCCCAATCCGCCTGGTCCTGCCCACTGGTGTGTCCTTCTTACCCTGAGGGTGGTGGCTAGGATTTTGTGGCTGATGGGACCTGGTGTGGGCAGGTGTTATGTAGGGTGTAGTACACTTCTGTGACCACCTGGCGGCGCCAGGGTGTCACACACACACATATATATATATATATATATATATATATATATATATAATATATAAAGCTGACTGTGTGTGTGTGTGTGTGTGTGTGTGTGTGTGTATGCACTGTCGCAGCTGCAGCCATAAGATTTTGCACACTCACACGTCTGGACCCCGAGAGTGTCATAGGCTATGTTTTGAGGGGAAATGTTAACCCCGCGCTTTGCAGTTATTCACCAAAAAACCTGCCTCCATTAAAGCAAATGGAGCTGGGAGCCACAGTGCAGCCAGAACTTCAGAAGAATGCGCAGCCACGTCCTTCAATGGAATGTTGGCGTGTCACAATGCAGCCAGGGAAAGAGACAGACACAGACAGGGAAAGAGGCAGACACAGACAGGGAAAGAGGCAGACACGGACAGGGTAAGAAACAGACATAGACAAGGTAAGAGAAAGACACAAAGAGACAGACTGACAGGGAAAGAGACAGACAGGGAAAGAGAGGGAAAGAGACAGACAGGGTAAGAGACAGACAAAGACAGGTAAAGAGACAGACAAAGAGACAGACACAGGGAAAGAGACAGAGGGAAAGAGGGAAAGAGACAGACAGGGAAAGAGAGGGAAAGAGACAGACAGGGAAAGAGACAGACAGGGAAAGTGACAGAGATAGACAGACAGGGAAAGAGATAGATAGACAGGGAAAGAGATTGAGACAGATGGAGAAAGAGACAGAGACAGACAGGGAAAGAGACAGACAGACAAAGAGATAGAGAGAAACAGAGAGATATATACAGAGGGGGAGACAGACATTATAATTACATTTATATCTATTTGTTTTGTGGTCTTTGTGTGCAGAATACATTTTTGTTAATACATTCTATTTTGTTAACAGCAGTTATTAACCCGGGCGAAGACGGGTAGTACAGCTAGTATATATATATATATATATATATATATATACGGGGGCGGGTGCTATCACGCTCGCTATCGCTAGCATCGGCTAGCGATGTCGCAGCGTGTAAAGCCCGCTTTACAGTCCAGCCTCCAACAGCAAATCAAATCCTAGATACACCCTGCTCCACACCCACCAGGCACCCCAGTGGGCGGCTTGAGCGGAATAGGGTCGCCCACCTAGGGGTCAGGAAGGGGAGGTGAGGAGTGAAGAGAAGTGAAGTGGAGTAGTAAAGTGGAGGAGGGGAAGTGAGGTAGGCCTCGAGCTGAGAGGAGCTCAGAAGAGGCTGGGAGTAGTGGCTTCCAGGAGGAGCTGACTAAGTTGCAGACAGTGGTCTGGACCTAGAGGAGTCGGACGCCCGGTTGCAGGAGGTGCCTGGACCTGTCAAAGAGGACGGTCAACAGCCTGGTCCTATCACAGGTCCGGGACCGAATACAAGGCGGGGTACACGGACAATACGTCGGGGAGAAGTTTCAGGCAACCCGGAAATTAACCTGCGGAGAACGGAGCCTTTGTGGACTGTTCCCACTAGCACCAGAATCGGGGCACTAGCGCAATGAGGGGGATAGGGCCTTCCAGGCAAGCAGCCCACTACAATCCCAAGCGTGAGCCCTGAGAGCAGGCTCCCACACTTAGCCACAGTGGGGAGCGGGGCCCAGCAAGTTCCAGACTACTGGGCCACTACGGTGAATCTAAACTTTGTAACAGGAGGCAGGTCACAGATCACCAGGCAGCACTGCAGGGGACGGTACCCAAACGAGCTCCCCTTTGAGAGGCAGCGGCACCCAGAGACTTGGTTTACCCAGTTGTCAGCGTCTGCTTATTGGCAGCTTATTGGCTGCTTATTGGAGTGAGTACCTGAGTGATTTCCCCTTCACGGCACCCAGTAGCACCATCCAGAGTGCCGGGGCCTACCCCTACCTGTGGAGGGCAACGACACCTTGCTGCCCCACTCCATCACCCCGGGTACTCCCAGTTACCGCACACCACGGGTGGCGTCATGAACTATAACTCCCCTGTAAATATCTCCCCTTTTACTTTAGAGTGTGGCCCTTAAGCCCCCGGGTCCGAAGACCCTCGAGCCATAAACGGACACTACCCCCGGGTCCGAGTGGTTCGATCCGCTGCTGGGGCTGCACACATGCACCATTTTTGGGCTGTCAAAATGATAACTACACTGCATAGCTGAGCCCAGCAACAGATAATGTGAGATTGGTGAGGATGGTTTACAGAATTGCTCTTGTGAAGACCTGTCCGAGGAGGGAAAAGGTTCCCGAGAGATGAGCACAGAGTGCATGGTGTACTGCCTGTTTTTTGTAATGTATTAAGTGCCATGGATGGAGAGTGATATGTAAAAATACATCCTGCACATTACACACACACACACACACACACACACACACACACACACACACACTGTATATACATAAAATTAATGTGCATATATACTGTACTAGAAGGTGGCCCGATTCTAACGCATCGGTTATTCTAGAATTTATTGTGTAGTTAATGTATGACTTTTGTTTTATATATATATATATATATATATATATATATATATATATATATATAAATATATATGTGTAGCTGCCAAGTGTTTGTGTAGGGTGCTGTAAATGTTCTGGGTGTTGTCTGGGTGTGGGGGTGTGTGAGAACGGTGTTGTTTATGTGTTGCGTTGTGTGTGTTGTGTTGTTTGTGGAGCACTGTGTGTCTGCAGCGTTGTGTGTGTGTGGTGCTGTGTGTGTTGCACGGTTTGTGTGGGTGTGGGGTGTGTCGTGTGTGTGTGTTTTGGGGGGAGGTATGTTTTATGCAGTGTGTGTGTGTTGGAAGAGTAGTCCTGGGGAGAGAAGAGTCTAATAGGAGGAGTAGTCCTGGGGAGAGAGGAGTCTAATAGGAGGAGTACTCCTGGGGAGAGAGGAGTATAATAGGAGGAGTAGTCCTGGGGGAGAAGAGTATAATAGAAGGAGTAGTCCTGGGGGGAGAGGAGTATAATAGGAGGAGTAGTCCTGGGGGGAGAGGAGGATAATAGGAGGACTAGTCCTGGGGAGAGAGGAGTATAATACGAGGCGTAGTCCTGGGGGGAGAGGAGGATAATAGGAGGAGCAGTCCTGGGCGGAGAGGAGGATAATAGGAAGAGTAGTCCTGGGGAGAGAGGAGTATAATAGGAGGAATAGTCCTGTGGGGAGAGGAGGATAATAGAAGGAGTAGTCCTGGGGAGAGAGGAGGATAATAGGAGGAGTAGTCCTGGGGGAAGAGGAGGATAATAGGAGGAGTAGTCCTGGGGGGAGAGGAGGATAATAGGAGGAGTAGTCCTGGGGAGAGAGGAGTATAATAGGAGGAGTAGTCCTGTGGGGAGAGGAGGATAATAGGAGGAGTAGTCCTGGGGGGAGAGGAGGATAATAGGAGTAGTAGTCCTGGCGCAAGAGGAGTATAATAGGAGGAGTAGTCCTGGGGAGAGAGGAGGATAATAGGAGGAGTAGTCCTGGGGGGAGAGGAGGATAATAGGAGGCGTAGTCCTGGGGGGAGAGGAGTCTAATAGGAGGAGTAGTCCTGGGGAGAGAGGAGTCTAATAGGAAGAGTAGTACTGGGGAGAGAGGAGTATAATAGGAGGAGTAGTCCTGGGGGGAGAGGAGGATAATAGGTGGAGTAGTCCCGGGGGGGAGGTGTCTAATAGGTGCAGTAGTCCTGGGGGGAGGTGTCTAATAGGTGGAATAGTCCTGGGGCGAAGTGTATAGGTGCCCAATGTGTACGGGGGGCGTGGCCGAGTGGGCAAAGTGTGCGGAGGGCGTGGCCGAGCGGGCAAAGTGTGCGTGGGGGCGTGGCCAAGCGGGCAAAGTGTGTGGGGGCGTGGCCGAGCGTGCACAATGTGCGGGGGGCGTGGCCGAGCGGGCATAATGTGTGGGGGCGTGGCCGAGTGGGCACAGTGTGCGAGGGGCGTGACCGAACGGGCACATTATGCAGGGGCGTGGCCGAGCAGGCAAAGTGTGCGGGGGGCGTGGCTGAGTGAGCTCAGTGTGTGGGGGGCGTGGCCGAGCGGGCACAGTGTGCGGGGAGCGTGGCCGAGTGGGCACAGTGTGCGGGGGGCGTGGCCGGGCCGAGCGGGCAAAGTGTGCGGGGGGTGTGGCCGGGCCGAGCGGGCAAAGTGTGTGGGGGACGTGGCCGAGCGGGCACAGTGTGCGGGAGGCATGGCCGGGCCGAGCTGAGCGGGCAAAGGTGTGGGGGGGCGTGGCCGGGCCGAGCCAAGCAGGCCAATGCATACGGGGGTGTGGACGGGCCGACCCAAGTGGCCAATGCGTGTCAATGTCAAGGTGTGTGGCCGGGCCGAGCAGCCAATGCGTGTGGGGGGCGTGGCCTGGCCAAGCCGAGCGGCCAATGCGACGGTTGTCACTGTAATGATGTCATTTTGGAGCAAGATAGACAGACAGACAGAATAAGGCAATTATATATATATACAGTTAGGTCCAGAAATATGTGGACAGTGACACAAGTTTTGTTATTTTAGCTGTTTACAAAAACATGTTCAGAAATACAATTATATATAATATGGGCTGAAAGTGCACACTCCCAGCTGCAATATGAGAGTTTTCACATCCAAATCAGAGAAAGGGTTTAGGAATCATAGCTCTGTAATGCATAGCCTCCTCTTTTTCAAGGGACCAAAAGTAATTGGACAAGGGACTCTAAGGGCTGCAATTAACTCTGAAGGCGTCTCCCTCGTTAACCTGTAATCAATGAAGTAGTTAAAAGGTCTGGGGTTGATTACAGGTGTGTGGTTTTGCATTTGGAAGCTGTTGTTGTGAGCAGACAACATGCGGTCTAAGGAACTCTCAATTGAGGTGAAGCAGAACATCCTGAGGCTGAAAAAATCCATCAGAGAGATAGCAGACATGCTTGGAGTAGCAAAATCAACAGTCGGGTACATTCTGAGAAAAAAGGAATTGACTGGTGAGCTTGGGAACTCAAAAAGGCCTGGGCGTCCACGGATGACAACAGTGGTGGATGATCGCCGCATACTTTCTTTGGTGAAGAAGAACCCGTTCACAACATCAACTGAAGTCCAGAACACTCTCAGTGAAGTAGGTGTATCTGTCTCTAAGTCAACAGTAAAGAGAAGACTCCATGAAAGTAAATACAAAGGGTTCACATCTAGATGCAAACCATTCATCAATTCCAAAAATAGGCAGGCCAGAGTTAAATTTGCTGAAAAACACCTCATGAAGCCAGCTCAGTTCTGGAAAAGTATTCTATGGACAGATGAGACAAAGATCAACCTGTACCAGAATGATGGGAAGAAAAAAGTTTGGAGAAGAAAGGGAACAGCACATGATCCAAGGCACACCACATCCTCTGTAAAACATGGTGGAGGCAACGTGATGGCATGGGCATGCATGGCTTTCAATGGCACTGGGTCACTTGTGTTTATTGATGACATAACAGCAGACAAGAGTAGCCGGATGAATTCTGAAGTGTACCGGGATATACTTTCAGCCCAGATTCAGCCAAATGCCGCAAAGTTGATCGGACGGCGCTTCATAGTACAGATGGACAATGACCCCAAGCATACAGCCAAAGCTACCCAGGAGTTCATGAGTGCAAAAAAGTGGAACCTTCTGCAATGGCCAAGTCAATCACCAGATCTTAACCCAATTGAGCATGCATTTCACTTGCTCAAATCCAGACTTAGGCTATGTGCGCACTGGGAAATGGAATTTTCTTGAGAAAATTCCGCATGCTCTCAAAGATTACCGCACCGCGGTAAAAAACCGCGGCAAACCGCACCCGAAAACCGCATGCGGTTTGCCGCGGTTTGCTGCGGTTTTACCGCGGTATTGTTCGCGGTATTGCCGCGGTTTTGCTGCGTGCGGGTTGGGATGTGCTTTATTGCATTCAATGCAATAAAGCACATTGAAAAAAAAAAAAGTCATTTAATTCTGAGATAGTAGATAGATAAAGAGACAGAAGAATAGATAGAGGGATAGATAGATGATAGATAGATAGATAGAGAACAGATCGCTGCATTTCCCACGGTCGGCAGTGAGTTCACATTACCGGCTGTGGGAAATGACCGGTAATTACCTCTGCTGTCTGCTGCATTCAGCCTGTGTCTGTGACAGTTGCGGCTGGATGTCAGCAGTGCAGGACGCCGGAGCCGGAGCTGTGGATTATGCCGGAGCTGTGTGGATTACGCCGGAGTTTTGTTGCGGGAGGGGTTAATAAAATGGTGAACGAGGCTTGTTGGTTTTATTTAAAATAAAGGATTTTTCGGTGTCTGTGTTTTATTCACTTTACTTACGGGTTGATCATGTCAGCTATCTCATAGACGCTGCCATGATCAAGTCTGGGGTTAATGGCGGTGATCCACCACCATTAACCCCTTGTTATATTACCCTGACCGCCACTGCTACACGGCGGCAGGAAGAGCCGAGGACACTCCCGGTGCTGCCGCATAATGCATGCGACAGTCCTGGGGCAGCTGCGGCTGATATTCTCGGCTGCGGGAGGGTGAGTGAGGCGGGGGACATTAACCCTGCCCCTCTCCCTCCCCAGCCTGAGAATACCGGGCCGCCGCTGTGTGCTTACCTCGGCTGGACGGTAAATATGCAGCGGAGCCCACGTTCTTTGTTTTCTATATTTCCGTTTTCTTTCTATGTGTGTTCTATGTGTCTGTGTGTGTGTTCTATGTGTGTGATGTCTGTGTCTGTGATGTGTTTGTGTCTGTGATGTCTATCTGTGTCTGTGATGTGTTTGTGTTTATTCTCTGCACGGCTTCCTCTTCCTGTAATGACATCACTTCCCTGCAAAACCGCAGACAGGCGATGTACATTACCGGAGGTAAACCGCGAAATACCGCAGGGAATAATGCAGGAAAACGCAGTGAACCGCACAGAATTTGCTGCCTGCGTTATTCCCTGCGGGATTTCATGATTAACATTGGAGTCAATGGAGTGAAATCCCGCAGCGATGTGCGGAAAAGAAGTGACATGCACTTGTTTTTGCTGCGGGATTCCCGCAGCAAAACATGCAGCTGTCAAATTCCGCCCAGTGCGCACAGGATTTTTTTTCTCCATAGGATTTGCTGGTGATTCACTGCAGAGATGTTATGAACATTTTCTGCAGCGAAACATGCAGCAAATCCGCGAAAAATCCGCGGCAAAATCCGGTAAGTGCACACATGGCTTTAAGACGGAAAGACCCACAAACAAGCAAGACCTGAAGGCTGCAGCTGTAAAGGCCTGGCAAAGCATTAAGAAGGAGGAAACCCAGCGTTTGGTGATGTCCATGGGTTCCAGACTTAAGGCAGTGATTGCCTCCAAAGGATTCGCAACAAAATATTGAAAATAAAAATATTTTGTTTGGGTTTGGTTTATTTGTCCAATTACTTTTGACCTCCTAAAATGTGGAGTGTTTGTAAAGAAATGTGTACAATTCCTACAATTTCTATCAGATATTTTTGTTCAAACCTTCAAATTAAACGTTACAATCTGCACTTGAATTCTGTTGTAGAGGTTTCATTTCAAATCCAATGTGGTGGCATGCAGAGCCCAACTCGCGAAAATTGTGTCACTGTCCAAATATTCCTGGACCTAAGTGTATATATATATATATATATATATATATATATATATATAAAAGATACAGGTGCATCTCAATAAACTGGAATATCATCAAAAAGTTAATTTATTTCATTAATTCAATACAAGAAGGGAAATATATATTATATAGAGTCATTACAAACAGGGTGATCTATTTCAAGTGTTTATTTCTGTTAATGTTTATGCCTTACAGCCAATGAAAACCCAAAAGTCAATATCTAAAAAAATTAGATTATGTAAGACCAACTGAAAAAATGATTTTAAAGGGAACCTGTCAGAACCACAAGCAGTTCTGGGTGCATTTTGCTAATCCCTGCCTAACTTTCCCTGTATACATTAGCATAGATAAAGGGATATTTAGAATAAGTATTTCTAAAGATCCTTTATGATATGCTAATCAGTGCAGGGACTAGTCTCAAGGGCGTTATATTCCCTGACTAGTCCGCACTCGTCGAATGGTAGTACTCCCACAGGGGCGTATTAACATGCTATTCAATGCAGCATCACGAACGGTGCCGCACATACTTGTGTTCTCTGTGACCGCGCTTCTGAATCCCGTGTACTTCCAGTCATGCGCAGTTGACCTCTCTGAAGCCAGAACGTGTACACTCGGCTTCATACTGCTCATGACCAGAAGTGCCTCGCATTCAGAAGTGCGTCACAGCGAACATAGGTACATGCGGCACCGCTGCATTGAATAGCATGTTAGTACGCCCCTGAAGGCGTACTACCATGCGAAGAGGGTAGACTAGTTGGGGGATATAACTAACATACTAATGGGGCCGACTAGCAAGGGAAGCAATGCCCTTGGGACTAGTCCCCGCACTCATTAACATAAGATAAAAGATCTTCAGAAATACTTTTTCTAAAGATCTCTTTATCTATGATAGTGTATACAGGAATATAAGCCAGGGATTAGCAACATGCATCTGGCAGGTTCCCATTAAACTCGAAACGTTGGCCTACTGAAAAGTATGCTCAGTAAATGCACTAAATACTTGGTCGGGCTCCTTTTGCATGAATTACTGCATCAATGCGGCGTGGCATGGAGGCGATCAGCCTGTGGCACTGCTGAGGTCTTATGGAAGCCCAGGTTGCTTTGATAGTAGCCTTCAGCTTGTTTGCATTGTTGGGTCTGGTGTCTCTCATCTTCCCCTTGACAATACCCCATAGATTCTCTATGGGGTTTAAGTCAGGCGACTTTGCTGGCCAATCAAGCACAGTGATACTGTGATTATTAAATCAGGTATTGGTACTTTTGGCAGTGTGGACAGGTGCCAAGTCCTGCTGGAAAATTAAATTTCCATCTCCAAAAAGCTTGTCGACAGAGGGAAGTATGAAGTGATCTAAAATTTCCTGGTAGATGGGTGCACTGACTTTGGTCTTGATAAGACACAGTGGACCTACACCAGCAGATGACATGGCTCCCTGAACCATCACTGATTGTGGAGACTTCACACTAGACCTCAAGCAGCTTGGATTGTGGCCTCTCCACTCTTCCTCCAGACTCTGGGATCTTGATTTCCAAATGAAATGCAAAATTTACTTTCATTTGAAAATATCACCTTGGATCACTGAGCAACAGTCCAGTTCTTTTTCTCCTTGGCCCAGGTAAGATGCTTCTGGCGTTGTTTATTGGTCATGATTGGCTTGACACAAGGAATGCGATAGTTGTAGTCCATGTCCTGGCTACAGCTGTGTGTGGTGGCTCTTGAAGCACTGACTTCAGAACTAGTCCTGTCTCTGTGAATCTCCCCTAAATTTTTGAATGGCCTTTTTTTTAACAATCCTATCAAGTCTGTGGTCATCCTTGTTGCTTGTGCAGCTTTTTGTACCACACTTTTTCCTTCCACTCAACTTTTCTTTAATATGCTTGGATACAGCATTTCGTGACAACCAGCTTCTTTAGCAATGACCTTTTGTGGCTTACCCTCAGTGGGGAGTCTGTCAATGACTGCCTTCTGGACATCTGTTAAGTCAGCAGTCTTCCCCTTGATTGTGTAGTCTAATGATCCCGACTAAGGGACCATTTTAAATGCTTAGGAAGCCTTTGCAGGTGTTTCATGGTAATTATTCTAATTTTCTGACATAATGACTTTTGGGTTTTCATTGGCTGTAAGCCAAAATCAACCATGTAAACAGAAATAAACACTTGAAATAGATCACTCTGTATATAATATATACATTTCACTTTTTGTATTGAATTACTGAAATAAATTAACTTTTTGATTATATTCTAATTTATTGCGATGCACTTGTATGTACACTGATGAGAAAAAGGGTAGCAATGTTTTGAACTTTTGAATTTCAGGCTCCATATCTCACTATCCACTACAGCTTTGAGTGTGAGACAACCTTAATTTTATAAAAAAAATCATCTTGGCTCTCTCACACATAATTTAATTTGCAAGTATTAGGCATTTGATTAGCTACGCAGATTTTTGCCATATCACTGCATTGTTTCTGTTTTGCTTCTTGGTGTTTGAAAAATCTTAACTTCCTGTATACTAAAAATTACAACCTGTTCTCACATTTCCAAATAGCTCAGTGTGTTATTAGGTTCATTCACAAGTTAGAGATCACTGGTTCAAATCTATGAGCAGCCACGAAGATTTCCCAAGAAAAGAGAAATAACGTAATACAACTCATCGATAGAGGTCTCTCGGGCCCCCAAAATTACAAAACTGCACCATGACAGTTGGAGGAATATGAAACGAAGGCCATTCATCTATTTAAAAGCCAAGAGGTGGACGTCCAGCCAAAGTATTGGAGTCAACAAGTCAGCTCATCACAAGATCTATTAGCTCTTGTGCATCAAACAAGGCACTGGAGGAGGTGCCTTGCATGCTTTGTAATAATGAGATCCCAGGTGTCCATGCAAGTACCATGCAATGTACATTACACACGTCTGGAATGATGGCCTAAAAAAGGTGAAGAAACCTCAACTTCAATATCGTCATAAGAAACATTGGTTCCAATTTGCAAAAAAGTACAAAAAATGGACAGTAGAAGATTGGAATAGGGTGATTTGGAGCAATAAGAAGAAAGTCAATAGACTAAACTCTGATGGGTGCAAATGGGTCTGGAAGAAACGAGGAAAAAAGGGGCGAATGTGGGCGTCACACGAGATGATCTATCGTGCGATATGTTGTCGGGGTCACGGTTTTCGTGACGCACATCCGGCATCGTTTGCGACGTCGTTTCGTGTGACACCTCCGAGCAACGCTGAACGTTCACAAATCGGTTACAAATCGTGAGTCGTGTACATGTTGCTTATTTTTAAAAAATCGTTTATTTTTCTTTGCGCCGGTTGTTCATCGTACCCGGGGCAGCACACATCGCTCCGTGTGACACCCCGGGAATGATGAACACAGCTTACCTGCATCCCGCGGCACCCGCCGGCTATGTGGAAGGAAGGAAGTGGGCGGGTTGTTTACGTCCCGCTCAACTCCGCCCCTCCGCTTCTATTGGCTGGCGGCTGTGTGACGTCAATGTGATGCCGAACGTCCCTCCCCCTTCAGGAAGAGGATGTTCGCCACCCACAGCGAGGTCGCTCAGCAGGTAAGTACATGTGACAGCGGTTTAACGACTTTGTTCGACATGGGCAGCGATTTGCCCGTGACGCACAAACGACGGGGGTGGGTACGATCGCTCGTGCGATCGCACGATAGATCGTACCGTGTGACGCCCGCATTAGGGATTGAGAAATTGCAGGAACAATCAAGTTCAGTGGAGGAAACCTTCGATGCTTAAAGGCTTTGGACACTTGACCAGGATGAATGGCGTTCACATTGAGCTATATGTGAGTATCCTAGAATGAACTATACGTGAGTATTATAGAAGACAAGATACTTTGTACACTCGAGTTTTATGGGTATAAATCTTTATCTTTATTTTTATATAGCTCTAACATATTCCGCCGCGCTTTACATACACCAGCAACTCTGTCCCCATTGGGGCTCACAATCTAAATTCCTTATCAGTATGTCTTTGGAGTATGAAATGGACGACAGTATTCCAACAGGACAACAACCCGAAGCATACATTGAGAAAGGTGAAGAAATGGTTCAATGACAATGAAGTAGAGATGCTGGAATTTTTTTTATTAATAAAAGTAGAAATATTTACAAAACAGGATAAAACAGAATAAAACTATATATACATTTCCAGCTTGACCCGCCCGGCAAAAAAAACACTACACTTAACCACAGCTCCACTGCCCGTACACACGACCAAAATATTACACTATATACAAATATTTACATATATGCAACATAAAAAGAAAAAAGAAGCACAATTAGGCTAAACATAAAAGGCACAACTCGGCATAAAATGAAGCATAAAACATGCAACTCGGCAAAGAAAAAATATTCCCACCACCCTTAAACACCCAATTTTTTTTTCCCATAATATAACACACAAAATAAAACCTACTTAACATATCTAAACTAAACCCACCACCTTCTGGCTGCCCAGCTCCCAAGTTCAAAGGATAGTCTTCCCGGGCTTGAGTAGATCCCCCAAAGTTTTCTCCAGACTGGGGGACCGAGCCGGACATCCGATACTTATGACACCTCTCTTCCACCCTCCCCCCTTTAAAAACCCCCAACCAAAACCTGACTACTACCCTACACTAATTCACAAGACAAATTCAGAAAACAAAAGAAAACAGGTATGATTAACAAAATAAAAACATAACATTTTAGCTCAGGGTCAGTGTCTGCAAACCTTTCCCCCAGATAATGTATTTAAAACAAAAACCTAGGGTGAGAAAGACAGCCCATCACCAGGAAAGGGAAGGGAAAAAAGGTGGAAGGAAAAGGGAGGGAGGGGAAGGAAAAGGGAGGGAAGGGAACAGACAGGAAAGGAAAGATACTGGAGTAAAAGACAGCTAGTGCACCCTGAACGAGAAGCCCCTCCACAGGCGAGAGGCCCTCGGTGAACTGAACCGCTCATACTCCAGGGAGCGTACCTTTACCAGGTCACCAAGGATGTTACTACACACTTCTTCTTAAAGGATTTTGCTACCCGTCGATACTAAAGCTCGTGCATTCCACGTGAAGTACGTGACTACTATGCTAACTATGAATAAAGTGGTCAGGTCCCGCCCACCCGGGTCTCTGAATGCTCCATAGGCCCACTCAGCATAGGAGAGACTGGCCAGCCGAGACCAACCCATTGAAGCACCCACCCATTTATAAACCTCTATATTAAAGGGACAATGAAGCAGCAAGTAGTCCATACTCTCCAGTATGCCAACACAAGACCCACGAGGACAATCTCTGTCATCGGAGTTCCGCCACTTCAAATTGTCCCTCACATATAGGAAACAGCGCCGAGCCAAGTCCCAAAACTTCTCAGGGATCCGCTTAGAATTCAATAACCTCAGCCCCACCTCCAGATCCCGACTCAAGCAGTCTCCGAGGACAAGCGGGGCCCGGAAATACGTAGACAAGATTCTCTCATCCACACCTCCCACACCCGCAGACCCCACCGGCGGATGACGTTCAGAACTGGGGTAACATAAGCCGGGAGATGCCCGTGAGGTACGCAAAGGTCCTTCACACGCCCGCCTGCCTCCCATTCCTGGAAGAAAGGCCGAAACCACCCCCTGCAGGAAGATACCCACTGAGGAGCCCTCTCTTTCCAGAGGTTTGCAATATTTAACTTCAAAAAGGTATCTACCAAAAATACCATAGGGTTGACCATATTTAACCCCCTTAGTCGCCTCTTATGGTAAGTAACCTCTCGCTTGACTAGGTTCAACCTGTTTCACCATAACAGTTGGAAAAACTGGCTATAGACCTTCGTCCAGAGAGGTTCCGGCAAAATGCATATGTGTCGCCCAGGGCTATGGGGTACTCGGTCCCGGGCCGTATATATATGGGGATGCTGTGTCACTGTTGTATAATGGCCGATGCCCGGTTCTGTGACCTTGGAGACACATTTTAAAAGGGGGTATATACAGGGGAGTGAAAGAGTTCTATTGTGACGCCACTTGCGGGTTGCGGTTATGGTGATGGACCCACAGTCTAGTACCTCTGGGGCTGATGGTGGTGGCAGTTGAGATGGTAGGCCCTCCGCAAGCAGGGCTGGGCCCCAGGGAATGGATGGAGGGGACATCGCAGAAAGAAGGCAGACCACACAGTGGGGATGCAGTGTAACTTCTGTTTACTCAGTGTCATATGGAATAGTGGCCTCGAGGACGGCTGGTTCAGACCCCTGGTCCCTTTTGTCCCAGTGCCGGTGTGGTGACCTGGTAGTCTCTTTCCCAGGCACCTCTGACTTGTGATTGGGACCCCGTAGCCTGGAGCATTGGTGGGTCCCTTACTGTCTTTTGGCAGTCTCTTGTCCGCACGGTGGGCAATGCGAACCCTGTAGGGTTGGTGTTCTATTCTGGTCCCTGGTTCAATCTTTACTGCTGGTGCCCCCGGATTCTTTGGGTCAGTGAGGTCCGTGAAGGTCCCCTCACTGTGCAGGTGTTTGTCAAGTCGCATGAAGCTGTCGCCTGACCTAGGGCCCTGTGCCCAGTCGGTGATCTGGTTCCAGAGGTACCTGGCTGTACCATACCTGGCAACCACTTTCCTTGCTACCTAGGTCACAGTTACATGACCCTGTCTGGAGACACATCCGTCCCCTTCCACTGTCACTACGGGACTCCTCCGTCTGAGTGTCTCTCTGTGTCTGTCTTATCCCCTCCCACCAGGCTGCCTTCTAGTGGACTTGACTGGCTTCACCTCTAGGCGGCCATCCATTGGGTCCCGGACTAATTAGTCATCCCTAATGGGAAGTGGGGAAACTGGGGATGTTAGGTGTGTTGTTTGTACTGGCACCTGTTTTCCAGGTCCCTGGGGGTAGGCCTTGCATCTTAGTCAGGATGCAGTACCTAGTAGTGCCCTGAGGGGTTCAGGGGCGCTTCACATACACTGCCCAAATAAAGTAACACTGGGAGCAAGTAAGATTTGCAGAAGGCAACCCTTTCCTTCAGGGTGAAAGTTAGACCCTTCCAGAGGTCCACTCTCTGCGCCGTGATTTTAATTCTGCCTTCCCGATTTCGCGCTGGGTAATCACCCTGGCCAAATTCCACGCCTAGAACTTTGGCATACTCTTGGGGCTCCGCTAGAGTGTCCGGGAGACTAAAATCAGGCTCTCCTCCACCCAGCCAGAGACTCTCACATTTATCCTGGTTAATCTTGGACCTGGAAACCTCCGAATAGCATTCTACTTCTGACAGCACCATCACCGCCTCCTCTTGCGAGGAAATGAAGACAGTGACATCATCCGCCTAGGCTACTGCCCTCAGGATGGTCTCCTGTCATCCAGGATCATCCATCTGAACCCCCCTTAAACACCCACAATCTATCCTTCTAATGAAGGGGTCAATCACAAAGGCATAGAGCAATGAGCTCAGGGGGCAACCCTGGCGAACACTGGATCCCACCACAATGGGCCGTCCTATCCATCCATTCACCAACGGGAAAGTCTCTGCCCCTTAGTACAAAATCTGTAGCCAGTTGAAAAACCTTTCAGACCATACCTCAAGAGGGTGGATCAGAGGTACTTGTGATCAACTCGGTCAAAGGCCTTAGCTTGATCCAAGGACAGCAAGTACCCATTCCAGAGACCCGCCCTGCCCTGCTCCACGGCCTCCCGGACACCCAGAACGGTGCTAAAAGTGCCTCGGCAAGCAACAGTACAGTGTTGGGACTCCAAAAGGAGCACTGGTGCAAATTTCACCAGTCTGGTAAACAGCACTTTTGACAGAACCTTTCTATCCACATATAGAAGTGATATGGGCCTCCAATTCTCAATGTGAGATGGATCTTTACCCTTTGACAGAAGTATCAAAGCCGACATCCTCATTTATTTCGGTAGCGTGCCTGAGGAAAGACACGCATTAAAGGCCCTAGTCAACAAGGAGACCAAAGAGTCCTTAAAGGTCTTGTAAAACCCGGATGTTAAGCCATCCAGACCTGGCGATGTCTTGGGCCGAAGCACATCAATGGCCAGTCTCACTTTCTCTTCTTTAATATCCTCTGTCAAAACTCCAAGCGAGGGGTCTACCCCTGACATGGGGACAGTTTCAGCCAGGAAAGCCGAAATCCCCTCCCGGTCAGGTTCCCTCCTTCACAAGAGGTGAGAGTAGAAAGATCTGACAACTTCCAGGATCTCTGACTTGGACCGTACCAGAGATTCTGTACCATCCTTCAGACCCACTATCAACTTACTATTCACTGATATCCTACAGTTCTTGTAGGGGTCTGGCAAGCGGTACTTCCCGAAATCCCTCTAAAAAACCAAGGATATGTGCCAATAATACTGACACCTTTTTAGCACCTCCAGCAGAGACTAAGGGGTACTTCACACACAGCGAGATCGCTACTGAGATCGATGCTGAGTCACGTTTTTTGTGACGCAGCAGTGACCTCATTAGCGATCTCGCTGTGTATGACACTGAGCAGCGATCTGGCCCCTGCTGTGAGATTGCTGCTCGTTACACACAGCCCTGGTTCGTTTTTTTATTGTTGCTCTCCCGCTGATAAGCACACATCGCTGTGTGTGACAGCGAGAGAGCAACAATCCTGAATGTGCAGGGAGCAGGAGCCGGCGTCTGACAGCCTGCGGTAAGCTGTAACCAAGGTAAACATCGAGTAACCAAGGTGGTTAGCCTTATTAGTGTGCATGTCTTATGCTAAGAAGCCGCCCCTCCCCTCTAGTGTGGAGGTTGAGTGGCTGTGACATCAGCATCTTGCACCTTGGCTGCAGCCATCTTTATGAGGAAGGCTCACCACATTCTGTGTGTGCACATATCATTTGTCTTGGCTCCTTTTTGGTGTTTTTTTTATATAGTTCTTTGTGGTTTTTCTAACTTATTCAGTGTAGGGACTCGCAAGTGTGAGAATCCTTGACGAACGGATTGCGAGCTTACATATTTTGGGCCAAAATATAAACTAATATCTCACTATTTGAGGTATGGCACATTTTATCCATTTTTGCAGGATGTGTGTGGACCTTTTGAATTCAGGTGGTTAAATGGTGAGCCTGTCATGTGTTATGTACTCATAGTGCTAACTGACCCGCCTGGACCTGGTGTTGTGCGTCATTTATAGGCCATTATTTAGACACTGTGCGTCTCGTGTATCTGTGCGAGATGCACCTATATATAGTGCTGTTTAGCCCGCCTGACCTGGGTTTCTGGCGTCATTTATAGGTCACAGTTCAGACACTGTGCATTTCACTCATTATATGATGGGCTCCCAGTGCAAGCCTTATTAGTGTGCATGTCTTATGCTAAGCAGCCGCCCCTCCCCTCTAGTGTGGAGGTTGAGTGGCTGTGACATCAGCATCTTGCACCTCGGCTGCAGACATCTTTATGAGGAAGGCTCACCACATTCTGGGTGTGCACATATCATTTGTCTTGGCTCCTTTTTGGTGTTTTTTTATATAGTTCTTTGTGGTTTTTCTAGGTGGTTACCCGATATTTACCTTCGTTACCAGCCTCCGCAGCTCTCACGCTGCCAGAGCCGGCTCCTGCTCCCTGCACACGCTAAGCTAAGCGGTGTGCGCTGGCAACTAAGGTAAACATCGGGTAACCAAACCCGATGTTTACCTTAGTTACCAGTGTCCGCAGCTTCCAGACGCCGGCTCCGTGCAAGCGCAGCGTCGCTTGCACATCGCTGCTGGCTGGGGGCTGGTCACTGGTCGCTGGTGAGATCTGCCTGTTTGACAGCTCACCAGTGACCATGCAGCGACGCAGCAGCGATCCTGACCAGGTCAGATCACTGGTGGGATCGCTGCTGCGTCGCTAAAGTGTAACGGTACCCTAAGGTCTCGAGTTTCCTCCTCAGGCTATGATACAGGAGAAAAACTGTGGAAAAAGAAGCGCAATAGGGTCTTACCCCAATATATATAGGGTGAGGCAATGAGCAATACTACTCACCAAAAGGGGTTGTGAAAGTCACAACTCCTATAACAGCATGTAACTCCAAATCCCGGCAGCGGTCCCCATATGGCAGATAACAGATAGTAGTAGAGAAGGGTTTCAAAGCCGCGCCAAAGACCACTGGATCATATCAGCAAAGAACATTAAATCTGCTGTATAGAGAGCCTACACAGCATTATTTGATTTGATGTTCTTTGCTGGTTGTCCTGAGGAAAGGAGCTGTGTCTCCTGAAACGCGTTGTCCTGACCTGTGCATGAAATAAAGAAACATTAATCTTAAGCTGATATGATCCAGTGGTCTTTGGCGCGGCTTTGAAACCCTTCTCTACTACTATCTGTTACAGGCTATGATACAGGCGGTCCCTGTTCAAGCTTCTGAGGTTAGCAAGCTGTCGGAAGAAGCTTGCTACCCGATGTGTGAACATCTCCCACCACTCAGACTCATTGTTACAGAGGCCCAATAATGGTACCTGGCTTTGAACAAAATCCTCAATAGACTGTCTTACAGCTGCTACCTTGAGGAGTGACGTATTCAACTTCCACATGCCTCTTCCCATCCGAGGGGTCTCTGTAACATTCAGAGAAAAAACAAATTAAACAGTGATCGGAGAACTCCACTTCCTCCTTCAAAAAAAACCTGTCTATTCTACTCCTGTGACGCCCTGGACTAGTCAGGTTGTCACAGGGTTCTGCACAATCTTTCCGTGCAGAGCTCGACCCCCCATTGTTCTGGGAACCTAACCTGCAGTACTGCCTCCACCAGCATTCACAATTCCTAATTACACCTCACACCACACCTGTCAGGCACACCAGTGGGCTGTTCAAGCTGGAATAGGGCAGTCCACCTAGGGGTCAGACAGAGTGGTGGGAGGGGGGGAAGTCAGTGAGGGAGGAAGTGCAGAGCAGAGCTGACAGGCAGAACAGTGAGAGCTCCCAAAGAGTGAGAAGCTGGGAGTAGCATATCCCTGAAGAAGGAAAGTAGCCCTCGAGCTGTGAGGAACTCTGAGGAAGCTGGGAGTTGTAGCTCCCAGGGGAGAAGCAGACTAGGTCGCAGACGGTGGTCTGGACCTAGAGGAGTCGGACCCCCAGTCGCAGGGGATTGAGGCTAGGTGCCTGGGACCTGTCTTGGAGGACGGTCAGCAGCCTGAGCTTAATCACCGGTCCAGGACCAAAGGCACAACGGGGTACATGGACCCTAGGTCAGGGAGAAGCTTCAGGCAACCCGGCAATTAACCTACGGAGGACAGGATCTCTATGAACTGTTCCCACGAAGCTCAGAGATCGGGGGCACTAGCGCAACGAGGGGGATAGGGCTTTCCAAGCAAGCGGCCCACTGAAATCCCAAGCGTGAGCCCATGAGAGCAAGCTCTTCTACTTAGCCACAGTGGGGAGCGGGGCCCAGAAAGCTCCAAGCTGACAGGCCACAAAGGACACTCTAAATTACTGTGCCAGGAGGCAGGTCACAGACCACCAGGCAGTGCTGCAAGGGACGGGAACCGGACGAGCTCCCCTCAGGAGACAATGGCAGTCAGAGACTTGGTTTACCCTGTTGTCAGCGTCTGCTTTATTGCTGACTGAGTACCAGATTATCCCGTGCAACAAGCGAGCCTGCGCTCCCCCTGCACCCCATACCACCATCCAGAGTCCCGGGGCCTTCCCTCACCCGTGGAGGGTGACATATGGCTGCCCCACTCCATCACCCCGGGTACTCCCCAACGGCAGCGGCGGTGCTCCCAATTACCATACACCACGAGTGGCGACACGAACTATATCTCCCCAGTAAATAACCCCTTTCTTCATTCGGGTGTTACCCATAGCCCCTGGGTCCGGAGACCCTCGAGCCACGAGCAGTGACATCCGGATCCGAGCGGTTTGACCGCTGCCGGGGTGTTACAATCCTACACTGACTACCCCTAAAATAGGTGAACCCCGAGTGGCCTGGATCAGCTCTGACGTTGACATCTACCAGGTAAGCTTCACTAGCTATGCTATTTAACGCGACGCTGTCGCCAGCCTGCGGAGTCTTGTGATAGTGTTAAAGTTTCCTCCAAAGACTACTTGCCGGCTACAAAACAGGAAAGGTTTTATCCTCATAAAGAGTCTTTTCCGGTCCCACTTAGTTTGGGAAACATAGATGTTAATAAGCCTTAGCTCTTGACCCTTCATGAGCACATCTAGTATCAGACACCTCCCCATTTTGAGCTGAATAATTCGACGGCATGTGACCTCCGCGATCTTAAAAAGGATCGCCACCCCGCTATACGACTCAGCCGCAAGAGACCAGTAGGAGGGACCATGGGTCCACTCCTGCCTTGCTTTTCCCAAGGATGACTTATCTGTCATCCTGGTCTCCTACAAAAACAAAATGTCGGCATCAAAATGGCCGAGAAAATCAAAGGCCGTAAACCTAGTCGTATCAGACTTAATACTGGTGACATTAATGGTCGCCAACGTCAACGGAGTGAGTGCCGCCATCAAGATTGATTGAGCTCAACAGCCAGCTTTTTCCCACCCCCACCAATACACTCATCCTGTTTACCCTCTGACGAGGCCATACGCTTCAGGCATACTGACACATCCATGCTTTTATCACACACCCTTTTGTCCGGTGGTTTTGGTGCGATCCCGCCCTTCAAGGAAGATTGTCCCAGCGGGGAGACCCAGCATCCCCAGAGGCCCCTACATGCTTTTCCGCTACCACCGGCACCGTGCCCTTGTCCTCCCCACCTGGGCAGGGTGGGATGTGTTCATCCAGCGCCTGGTCCCTTTTAGAGATGACTACCAAAGGTGGGGTGGCAGAAGCCTTCATTGGTCGCCCGGACTGAGTTGATGGAACCGTACTAGGAGGGTCATCCAGGATAGATGTCCCTGAGGGATCCCACTACAGAGAAAGAGTCCTGGCTTCCCTCCTGGCTTTGCTCTTGTTGCCCTTCTTTTTGCGGTGTTTCTTTTGCCATGTCTGCACATCCTCTTCCTGATCTTCACTGGAAGAGGAATGTGAGGCATTGGCTTCCTCCTCTTTTCTCAACCTCCTCTCTTCCTCTTCTAGCTCACTACCCAGGTCTTCAGCTGCAGGTGCCCCAGAGGTTGAGGGCAAAGTCATCACACCTCGCTCCCTCTCCCTCTGATGTTCTTCCTGACACCTCACTCTTGAGGGGGGCATACTCTTAAGGGTACTTTACACGCTGCAATATCGCTATCGATATCGCTAGCGAGCATACCCGCCTCCATCGGTTGTGCGTCACGGGCAAATCGCTGCCCGTGGCGCACAACATTGCTTACACCCGTCACACGGACTTACCTTCCATGCGACGTCGCTGTGGCCGGCGAACCGCCTCCTTTCTAAGGGGGCGGTACGTGCAGCGTCACAGTGATGTCACACGGCAGCCGTCCAATAGAAGTGGAGGGGCGGAGATAAGCAGGACGAACATCCCACCCACCTCTTTCCTTCCTCGTTGCGGCTGGCCGCAGGTTCGAGGTTGTTACTCGTTCCTGCGGTGTCACACATAGCGATGTGTGCTGCCGCAGGAACAACAAACAACCTCGCTGCTGAATAGGCAACGACTTTTGGTAAGCGAACGACTTCTCACATACCAACGATTGTTGCCTCTTTTGCGATCGTTTAAGGTCGCTGATACATGTTACACGCTGCGACATCACTAATGACGCCGGATATGCATCACAAACACTGTGATCCCGACGATATATCGTTAGCGATGTCGCAGCGTGTAAATGGCCCTTTACTCTTCACAGAACCCTTACTCTTTTCTAGAGATGAGCGAACCGGTCCCGGTTCGGCTCGAGGTCGGTTCGCCGAACGGACCTCCCGTTCGAGTTCGGCTCGTCGAACGTTCGACGAACCGAACTCGAACTGCATAGGAAACAATGGCAGGCAATCACAAACACAGAAAAACACCTAGAAAACACCCTCAAAGGTGTCCAAAAGGTGACAAACAACTCACAACACAACACAAACACATGGGAAAGTGACAAGGACATATACTCATGTGAAAACAAAACAGCTGGACAAGGAAAAAGAGGAGGACACACAGATATATGAGTATATGCAAAGAAACATCGATTCCATTATTGTGCAACTTGAGCCCTGCTCATTTTAGGCTTCCAATCTGGATAAATTGCCTGAGCTCGCCACGTACGCCTTGGGGATCTTGTCGTGTCCTGCAGCCAGCGTTCTCTCGGAACCTGTCTTCAGTGCTGCTGGGGGTCTGCTGGCAGATAAGCACACGCGTCTGTCCACTGACAATGTGGACATGGCTCTCAGAGGACTTTTCTTCCCCTGGGTCAGCCAGGGGACGGGAAAGGCATGCGTATTTTTGAGAGTGCTTCATGCAAAGCATCTTTTTCTTTTTCAAAAGGGGGCTCAACCGATGCCAGTCAAGTGGGGTGTGTGTGGCCCAGTTAGTGGAAACGAGGGAGACTGTGGTTGGAGTCCCCTCGCTGTGTCTCTAAAAGAACCAAGATGAACAAGTCATGGCTCTTAGAGGACTTTTCTTCCCCTGGGTCAGCCAGGGGACGGGAAAGGCACGCGTATTTTTGAGAGTGCTTCATGCAAAGCATCTTTTTCTTTTTCAAAAGGGGGCTCAACCGATGCCAGTCAAGTGGGGTGTGTGTGGCCCAGTTAGTGGAAACGAGGGAGACTGTGGTTGGAGTCCCCTCGCTGTGTCTCTAAAAGAACCAAGATGAACAAGTCATGGCTCTCAGAGGACTTTTCTTCCCCTGGGTCAGCCAGGGGACGGGAAAGGCACGCGTATTTTTGAGAGTGCTTCATGCAAAGCATCTTTTTCTTTTTCAAAAGGGGGCTCAACCGATGCCAGTCAAGTGGGGTGTGTGTGGCCCAGTTAGTGGAAACGAGGGAGACTGTGGTTGGAGTCCCCTCGCTGTGTCTCTAAAAGAACCAAGATGAACAAGTCATGGCTCTCAGAGGACTTTTCTTCCCCTGGGTCAGCCAGGGGACGGGAAAGGCACGCGTATTTTTGAGAGTGCTTCATGCAAAGCATCTTTTTCTTTTTCAAAAGGGGGCTCAACCGATGCCAGTCAAGTGGGGTGTGTGTGGCCCAGTTAGTGGAAACGAGGGAGACTGTGGTTGGAGTCCCCTCGCTGTGTCTCTAAAAGAACCAAGATGAACAAGTCATGGCTCTCAGAGGACTTTTCTTCCCCTGGGTCAGCCAGGGGACGGGAAAGGCACGCGTATTTTTGAGAGTGCTTCATGCAAAGCATCTTTTTCTTTTTCAAAAGGGGGCTCAACCGATGCCAGTCAAGTGGGGTGTGTGTGGCCCAGTTAGTGGAAACGAGGGAGACTGTGGTTGGAGTCCCCTCGCTGTGTCTCTAAAAGAACCAAGATGAACAAGTCATGGCTCTCAGAGGACTTTTCTTCCCCTGGGTTAGCCAGGGGACGGGAAAGGCACGCGTATTTTTGAGAGTGCTTCATGCAAAGCATCTTTTTCTTTTTCAAAAGGGGGCTCAACCGATGCCAGTCAAGTGGGGTGTGTGTGGCCCAGTTAGTGGAAACGAGGGAGACTGTGGTTGGAGTCCCCTCGCTGTGTTTTACATGCTTTTAGAAGGGCATGACATGGCTTGGAGGTTGACTTTCATCATATGCAAACTGTTGGCTACCAAAATGCTGCCTTTCCAACAACTGTGGTTATAGGCAATGAGGAACATACTGATGAAGATGAGACGCAGATACCCGATTGGGATGACAACTTAAATATTCGGTCAGGGCAAGAAGAAACTCGGTCTGAGGGGGAGGGGAGTGCAAACACAACAATTGATGATGAAGTTCTAGATCCCACCTACTGTCAACCCACAGTCAGACACTCGAGGAGGTCAACAGAGGCGGTGGAGGAGGATGCAACCGACGTCGAAGTAACCTGGCGCCTTCCTGGACACAGTCGGAGCACTGGTAGCACGTTTACAACTGCATCCTCAGCCACCACTCTGCCTCTGAGCATTATTCGGGGTGGATCAACAGGTCGCATGGCCTCTAAGCCTTGCCTAGCCTGGTCCTTTTTTGACATAAAAAAAGATCGCCCAAATTATGTGATCTGTAACATTTGGCATGGTTATCTTAGTAGAGGTCAAAACCTCAGCAGTTTGACAACTTCTTCCATGAATCGTCACATGAATAAATATCATATGGCCTGGTGGGAAGCTCACCGTGCTGCAATGCGGCCTAGTGGAGCCAACCATCCACCGCCTGCCCCTTTCAGGGCATCCGCGCGCTCGTCATCTTCTAGGACTGTGGGGACAGCTGTCACACCTGTTTTTCCACCCACAACTTCCACCACTGTAACCGCAACAGGCAGTTTGCTTCGTAGGTCGTCAGTTGGTTTGGAAGGGGAAACAAGTGAGTGTGTACAGCTCTCTCAGACATCGATAGCACCAACTTTGGATGAAGGCAACATCATGTCTCCGCCTGCACTTTCCTCACAAAGCTGCATTTTTCCAGGGACACCCTACTCAACACCGTCTACACACAGCAGCCAGATCTCTGTCCCTCAGATGTGGTCAAATAAAAGGCCACTTCCTGCGACCCATGACAAAGCGAAGAGGTTGACTCTATCCCTCTGTAAGCTGTTGGCTACAGAAATGCTGCCTTTCCGCCTAGTGGACACACAGGATTTTAGAGACCTTATGTCTGTCGCTGTGCCCCAGTACCAGATGCCTAGTCGCCACTACTTCTCTAAGAAAGGTGTGCCCGCGCTACACCAGCATGTCGCACACAACATCACCGCTTCCTTGAGAAACTCTGTGTGTGAACGGGTGCATTTCACCACCGATACTTGGACCAGTAAGCATGGACAGGGACGTTACATGTCGCTGACTGGCCACTAGGTAACTATGGTGATAGATGGTGAAGGGTCTGTTGCACAAGTCTTGCCGTCCCCACGACTTGTGTGTCAATCCTCTGTCTGTCCAAGTTCCGCCACTGCTTCTGCATCCTCCACCTCATCTGGGTCCTCCACCTCCGCCCCAAGCCTGCCTGGTCAGGCCACCAGCGTTCTCACTGCGCAGAAGGAATCACGCACCCCTCATTACTATGCTGGTAGCAGAGCGCAACGGCATCAGGCGGTCTTTAGCTTGACATGTCTTTGAAATCGGAGTCACACAGCGACTGAGTTGTGGGCAGCTCTGGAGACTGATTTTGATAAATGGTTGTCTCCACTCAACCTGCAGCCTGGTAAGGCCGTGTGCGACAATGCTGCAAACCTGGGTGCGGCCCTTCGCCTGGGCAAGGTGACACACGTGCCTTGTATGGCTCACGTGTTGAACCTTGTTGTCCAGCAATTTTTAACACACTATCCCGGCCTAGATGGCCTTCTGACCAGGGCACGGAAACTGTCTGCAGTGCTCACTTCCGCCGTTCAACCGCCGCAGCTGAGCGACTTTCATCGCTCCAAAAGTCTTTCGGCCTGCCGGTTCATCGCCTGAAATGCGATGTGGCGACACGCTTGAATTCAACTCTCCACATGTTACAGCGACTGTGGCAGCACCGGCGAGCCCTGGTGCAATACGTCATGATGTATAGCCTGGGCCAACGAGATGCAGAAGTGGGGCAGATCACCCTGATGGAGTGATCTCAGATCAAGGACCTATGCACCCTTCTGCACAGTTTCGACATGGCGACGAATATGTTTAGCGCTGACAATGCCATTATCAGCATGACGATTACAGTCATTTACATGCTGGAGCACACGCTAAACACTATTCGTAGTCAGGGGGTGGGACAACAGGAAGGGGAGGAACTACAGGAGGATTCATATGCGCAAGACACAACAACATCACCAAGGTCCAGACGTTCATCATCACCAACGCGGCAGGCATGGGACCATGGGGGACAGGGATCAACAAGGGCGCATGGTAGCAGGCGAGATGTTGAGGAAGGTGCAGGAGGACATGAAGATATGGAGGACGAACTGTCCATGGACATGGAAGACTCAGCAGATGAGGGGGACCTTGGTCAAATTTCAGTTGAAAGAGGTTGGGGGGAGATGACAGAGGAAGAAAGAACGGTTAGCACCTCTATGCCACAAACACAGCGTGGACTTGGTCCGCATGGCTGCGCAAGACACATGAGTGCCTTCTTGTTGCACTACCTCCAACATGACCCTCGTATTGTCAAAATTAGAAGTGATGATGACTACTGGCTTGCTGTTACGGGGGGCTGTCTGATAATAACCGAAAGGAGTATCAGACAGTCAGGGTCCACCGTGCAAAGACTTTGCTGCAGACTATGGCAGAGTGCAATACCTCTGTTAACTCACAGAAGGATATAATAAGAAAGTAAAGCAATTCCTCCCTTACTTGGAGGGTGTGTGGAATGATCTCTGTTAATAATCACAGAGACAAAGGCAATGTGTGCGAAATGGCACCTACCTAGGTCCGCTCTTCTAGTGGTGCAAAAGAGACGAACAGCAGCGTAAGCCGCACAAAGCTCCTACCTGCGTTCGCTCCACTAGTGTGCGAGGACACGAACCACTAGATATGGCACCTGCCTAGGTCCGCTCTTCTAGTGGTGCAAAAGAGACGAACAGCAGCGTAAGCCGCACAAAGCTCCTACCTCTGTTCGCTCCCCTAGTGTGCGAGGATACGAACAACTGCCAGACGCAGTATAAGGAACGTTACCCTAGCGGCAACGTCCACCTACGAGTACAATCACAAGGCCCAGCCAGACCATGTGCCTCAGGCACCTGCCTATGTCCGCTCCCCTAAGAGGTAAGGATACGGACAGCAGCCGAAGCTGTAAGGTATAAGAACGCTACCCTGCCGGTAGCGCTCACCTAGCATAGACAGAGGAATGCCTAGAGGAACGCGCACAGAGCGTCTACTCATATGCATGAACCAAGAGGACTGAGCACCATGCGGCGTGTGTCAGGGTCTTATATAGACTCTGTGCCTCATCCAAGATGGAGGACACCAGAGCCAATCCGCTTCCAGAACGACAGGAGTGACGTCATGCTGGCCTATCACCGAGCAAGACGTCACAAGCACATGACCAGCGACCAATCGGCATAGAAGGTGTCAGAGACATGTGACCTCGTGTCAGCGATGATGTCACCCGCACATGTGCAATGGCTCCAAGATTGGACTTAGTCTCCGGCGCTCGCACATGTGCAGTAGCAAGAAATCTGGACTTAGTCTCCAGCGCTCGCACATGTGCAGTAGCAAGAAATTTGGACTTAGTCTCCAGCGCTCGCACATGTGCAGTAGCAAGAAATCTGGACTTAGTCTCCAGCGCTCGCACATGTGCAGTAGCAAGAAATCTGGACATAGTCTCCAGTGCTCGCAGCAACCGTAACACTTGCCACACTATTAGATCCCCGGGACAAGTCCAAATTTTGTGACATAATTCCACCCATAGAAAGGGACGCACGTATGCAAGAGTATCAGCAGAAGCTGTTACTCGATCTTAGCTCGGCTTTTCCACCAAACAACCGTGCAGGTGAAGGGAGTGATTCTCCCAGTTGTAACTTGACAAACATGGGACGGCCTCGTCATCTTCAACAGTCTACCCGTACCAGTAGGACCGTATCTGGTGCTGGTAACAGCAATTTTATGGAATCTTTTCATAATTTTTTTAGACCCTCCTTTGCAAGGCCACCAGAGACAACAAGTGTGACACATAGTCAACGGATGGAGAGGATGATACAGGAGTATCTCCAAATGAACATCGATGCAATGACTTTGCAAATGGAGCCTTGCTCCTTTTGTGCTTCAAATCTAGAAAAATGTCAAGAGCTCTCCAGTTACGCCTTGAAGATTTTGTCGTGTCCAGCTGCCAGCGTCGTCTCTGAACGTGTCTTCAGTGCTGCTGGGTGTGTGCTGACAGATAAGCGCACGCGTCTGTCCAGTGACAATGTGGACAGACTGACGTTCATCAAAATGAACAAGTCATGGATCCAGAAGGAATTTACTACCCCTGTGTCATCCTGGGGAGAGTAAATGCTTGTGGATTTGGAATGTGCTTGATGCAAATCAAAACATCCTGTTTGCAACTAGGGCACAAGTGCTGCCACTGATGGGGTGTCTGTGTGCCCAATTTTGGGAAAAAAGGTAGACTCCGCTTGGAGTAACCCTTGCTTGCTGTGTTTTTTAAAAATGATACAAGATGAACAGATCTGAAGGCAAGATGAAGGCAACATCATGTCTCCGCCTGCACTTTTCTCACAAACCTGCATTTTTCCAGGGACACCCTACTCAACACCGTCTACAGACAGCAGCCAGATCTCTGTCCCTCAGATGTGGTCAAATAAAAGGCCACTTCCTGCGACCCATGACAAAGCGAAGAGGTTGACTCTATCCCTCTGTAAGCTGTTGGCTACAGAAATGCTGCCTTTCCGCCTAGTGGACACACAGGATTTTAGAGACCTTATGTCTGTCGCTGTGCCCCAGTACCAGATGCCTAGTCGCCACTACTTCTCTAAGAAAGGTGTGCCCGCGCTACACCAGCATGTCGCACACAACATCACCGCTTCCTTGAGAAACTCTGTGTGTGAACGGGTGCATTTCACCACCGATACTTGGACCAGTAAGCATGGACAGGGACGTTACATGTCGCTGACTGGCCACTGGGTAACTATGGTGATAGATGGTGAAGGGTCTGTTGCACAAGTCTTGCCGTCCCCACGACTTGTGTGTCAATCCTCTGTCTGTCCAAGTTCCGCCACTGCTTCTGCATCCTCCACCTCATCTGGGTCCTCCACCTCCGCCCCAAGCCTGCCTGGTCAGGCCACCAGCGTTCTCACTGCGTAGAAGGAATCACGCACCCCTCATTACTATGCTGGTAGCAGAGCGCAACGGCATCAGGCGGTCTTTAGCTTGACATGTCTTTGAAATCGGAGTCACACAGCGACTGAGTTGTGGGCAGCTCTGGAGACTGATTTTGATAAATGGTTGTCTCCACTCAACCTGCAGCCTGGTAAGGCCGTGTGCGACAATGCTGCAAACCTGGGTGCGGCCCTTCGCCTGGGCAAGGTGACACACGTGCCTTGTATGGCTCACGTGTTGAACCTTGTTGTCCAGCAATTTTTAACACACTATCCCGGCCTAGATGGCCTTCTGACCAGGGCACGGAAACTGTCTGCAGTGCTCACTTCCGCCGTTCAACCGCCGCAGCTGAGCGACTTGCATCGCTCCAAAAGTCTTTCGGCCTGCCGGTTCATCGCCTGAAATGCGATGTGGCGACACGCTTGAATTCAACTCTCCACATGTTACAGCGACTGTGGCAGCACCGGCGAGCCCTGGTGCAATACGTCATGATGTATAGCCTGGGCCAATGAGATGCAGAAGTGGGGCAGATCACCCTGATGGAGTGATCTCAGATCAAGGACCTATGCACCCTTCTGCACAGTTTCGACATGGCGACGAATATGTTTAGCGCTGACAATGCCATTATCAGCATGACGATTACAGTCATTTACATGCTGGAGCACACGCTAAACACTATTCGTAGTCAGGGGGTGGGACAACAGGAAGGGGAGGAACTACAGGAGGATTCATATGCGCAAGACACAACAACATCACCAAGGTCCAGACGTTCATCATCACCAACGCGGCAGGCATGGGACCATGGGGGACAGGGATCAACAAGGGCGCATGGTAGCAGGCGAGATGTTGAGGAAGGTGC
The DNA here is from genome assembly GCF_048569485.1 of Anomaloglossus baeobatrachus. Classification (NCBI taxonomy): domain Eukaryota; kingdom Metazoa; phylum Chordata; class Amphibia; order Anura; family Aromobatidae; genus Anomaloglossus; species Anomaloglossus baeobatrachus. The sequence goes on from NC_134356.1 coordinate 445,759,911, forward strand.
AGGAGGACATGAAGATATGGAGGACGAACTGTCCATGGACATGGAAGACTCAGCAGATGAGGGGGACCTTGGTCAAATTTCAGTTGAAAGAGGTTGGGGGGAGATGACAGAGGAAGAAAGAACGGTTAGCACCTCTATGCCACAAACACAGCGTGGACTTGGTCCGCATGGCTGCGCAAGACACATGAGTGCCTTCTTGTTGCACTACCTCCAACATGACCCTCGTATTGTCAAAATTAGAAGTGATGATGACTACTGGCTTGCTGTTACGGGGGGCTGTCTGATAATAACCGAAAGGAGTATCAGACAGTCAGGGTCCACCGTGCAAAGACTTTGCTGCAGACTATGGCAGAGTGCAATACCTCTGTTAACTCACAGAAGGATATAATAAGAAAGTAAAGCAATTCCTCCCTTACTTGGAGGGTGTGTGGAATGATCTCTGTTAATAATCACAGAGACAAAGGCAATGTGTGCGAAATGGCACCTACCTAGGTCCGCTCTTCTAGTGGTGCAAAAGAGACGAACAGCAGCGTAAGCCGCACAAAGCTCCTACCTGCGTTCGCTCCACTAGTGTGCGAGGACACGAACCACTAGATATGGCACCTGCCTAGGTCCGCTCTTCTAGTGGTGCAAAAGAGACGAACAGCAGCGTAAGCCGCACAAAGCTCCTACCTCTGTTCGCTCCCCTAGTGTGCGAGGATACGAACAACTGCCAGACGCAGTATAAGGAACGTTACCCTAGCGGCAACGTCCACCTACGAGTACAATCACAAGGCCCAGCCAGACCATGTGCCTCAGGCACCTGCCTATGTCCGCTCCCCTAAGAGGTAAGGATACGGACAGCAGCCGAAGCTGTAAGGTATAAGAACGCTACCCTGCCGGTAGCGCTCACCTAGCATAGACAGAGGAATGCCTAGAGGAACGCGCACAGAGCGTCTACTCATATGCATGAACCAAGAGGACTGAGCACCATGCGGCGTGTGTCAGGGTCTTATATAGACTCTGTGCCTCATCCAAGATGGAGGACACCAGAGCCAATCCGCTTCCAGAACGACAGGAGTGACGTCATGCTGGCCTATCACCGAGCAAGACGTCACAAGCACATGACCAGCGACCAATCGGCATAGAAGGTGTCAGAGACATGTGACCTCGTGTCAGCGATGATGTCACCCGCACATGTGCAATGGCTCCAAGATTGGACTTAGTCTCCGGCGCTCGCACATGTGCAGTAGCAAGAAATCTGGACTTAGTCTCCAGCGCTCGCACATGTGCAGTAGCAAGAAATTTGGACTTAGTCTCCAGCGCTCGCACATGTGCAGTAGCAAGAAATCTGGACTTAGTCTCCAGCGCTCGCACATGTGCAGTAGCAAGAAATCTGGACATAGTCTCCAGTGCTCGCAGCAACCGTAACACTTGCCACACTATTAGATCCCCGGGACAAGTCCAAATTTTGTGACATAATTCCACCCATAGAAAGGGACGCACGTATGCAAGAGTATCAGCAGAAGCTGTTACTCGATCTTAGCTCGGCTTTTCCACCAAACAACCGTGCAGGTGAAGGGAGTGATTCTCCCAGTTGTAACTTGACAAACATGGGACGGCCTCGTCATCTTCAACAGTCTACCCGTACCAGTAGGACCGTATCTGGTGCTGGTAACAGCAATTTTATGGAATCTTTTCATAATTTTTTTAGACCCTCCTTTGCAAGGCCACCAGAGACAACAAGTGTGACACATAGTCAACGGATGGAGAGGATGATACAGGAGTATCTCCAAATGAACATCGATGCAATGACTTTGCAAATGGAGCCTTGCTCCTTTTGTGCTTCAAATCTAGAAAAATGTCAAGAGCTCTCCAGTTACGCCTTGAAGATTTTGTCGTGTCCAGCTGCCAGCGTTGTCTCTGAACGTGTCTTCAGTGCTGCTGGGTGTGTGCTGACAGATAAGCGCACGCGTCTGTCCAGTGACAATGTGGACAGACTGACGTTCATCAAAATGAACAAGTCATGGATCCAGAAGGAATTTACTACCCCTGTGTCATCCTGGGGAGAGTAAATGCTTGTGGATTTGGAATGTGCTTGATGCAAATCAAAACATCCTGTTTGCAACTAGGGCACAAGTGCTGCCACTGATGGGGTGTCTGTGTGCCCAATTTTGGGAAAAAAGGTAGACTCCGCTTGGAGTAACCCTTGCTTGCTGTGTTTTTTAAAAATGATACAAGATGAACAGATCTGAAGGCAAGATGAAGGCAACATCATGTCTCCGCCTGCACTTTTCTCACAAACCTGCATTTTTCCAGGGACACCCTACTCAACACCGTCTACAGACAGCAGCCAGATCTCTGTCCCTCAGATGTGGTGAAATAAAAGGCCACTTACTGCGACCCATGACAAAGCTAAGTGGTTGACTCTATCCCTCTGTAAGCTGTTGGCTACCGAAATGCTGCCTTTACGCGTAGTGGACACACAGGATTTTACAGACCTTATGTCTGTCGCTGTGCCCCAGTACCAGATGCCCAATCACCACTGCTTCTCCAAGAAAAGCATGCCCGCGCTACACCAGCATGTCGCACACAACATCACCACTTCCTTGAGAAAATCTGTGTGCGACAGGGTGCATTTCAACACAGATACTTGGACCAGTAAGCATAGACAGGGTCATTACATGTCACTGACTGGGCACTGGCAAACTATGGTGAGAGATGGAGAAGGGTCTGCTGTACAAGTCTTGCCGTCCCCACGAGTTGTTTCAATCCTTGTTCTGTATGTAGAAGTTAATACACTGCTTCTGCCTCTTCAACCTCGTGTGGGTCCTCTACCTTGGCGCAAACCCTGTGTGGTCAGGCCACCCTTCCTTGCAACTGCGCACAAGGACTACCACACACCTCCTTACTATGCTGGCAGCAGAGCTCAATGCCATCAGGCGGTCAAAGTTTTACTTTGAAATGTATGGGAAATGTGAGTCACACCGCTATTACAGAGAATAGTAGTCAGGCAGGGTCTAAACATTAATTGAGGAACAGGAACAGAATGGGACGGCCAGGACTTAATCAGAAAACAAGCAGAGGTGAAATGCGTATCGGCCAACAAGGTACATAAACAGCAAGCAGGAAAAGTAGTCAGGTAACAAGCACACAAAATCATAAAACTGAACTGGGGGTAAAATTAACCAGAGGTTCATAGCTTTGTCTGGCAGTGGTCTGCAGACAGGATGGGCATAAAAAAGGGTGTGGTGTCTTCCCATTGGTTGTAGCTGAATGATGGTATTTCATCTGTGAGATACCCACCAGCTACATTCAGCCAGAGATTCTGCATCTGTCAAGGTAATGCAGCCCAGTGGGTGAGCATAACCTGCGTCCACCTGCGCCGCTGGCATCGACTACTCTCCCATCATCAGCACTATTCATGAAAGGAACACGTTGTCACCTGGCGACCGGAGTACAAATTGACGGAGCGGACTCCGTTGGTGACTTAACAGCCGTGTGCGTCAATGATGCAAACCTGGCTGCGGGCTATCCTCAGGGCAATGTGACACACGTGCCTTTTAGGGCTCACGTGTTGAACCGAATTCTCCAGCAATTTTTAAAACACCATCACGGCCTACATGGCCTTGTGCAGCGGGCACGCTCGCTATGTGCTCACTTCCATCGTGCGCACACAGCAGCTCAACAACTTTCATCACTCCGGAAGTCTTAGGGTCTGGCAGTTAAACGCCGGAAATGCGATGTTTCGACACGCAGGAATTGGAATCTGCACATGTTGCAGCGTGTGTGGCAGCACCGCAGAGCCCTGCTGAAATACGGTAAGACATATAGCCTAGGATAACTTGATCCAGAGGTGGTGCAGATCACGCTGCTGGAGTGGTGTCAGATCAAGGACCTATGCACCCTGCTACACAGTTTTGAAATGTCGACGAAGATGTTTAGCACTGGCAATGTCATTCTCAGCGTGACAATTCTGGTCATCTACATGATGGAGCACACTGTAATTATTATTCGGAGTCAGGTGTTGGGACAAGAGGAAGGGGAGGAAGTACAGGAGGAGTCATATGCGGAAGGGATAACAAGATCTACGAGGTCCAGATGGTCAGCGGCACCTATGCGGCAGTCATGGTGAGGGAGAGGGATTAACAAGGGCGCATAGTATCAGCAAAAAGTGTTGATGAAAGTGCAGGAGCCCATGAAGAAATGGAGGACGAACTGGCGATGGGCATGGAAGACTCAGCAGATGAGTGAGAGCTTGCTCACATTTCGGTTGTGCGAGGTTGTGGGTAGAGGGCAGAGGAAGGATGCACGATTCTCACCTCTCTGCCACCAACACACCAAGGACTTGGTCCTCCTGGATGCACAAGACACATGAGCGCCTTCTTGCTGCACTACCTACATGACCCTCGGATTGTATGAATTTGAAGTAATCCTGAATACTGGGTTGCCACACTGTTAGATCCCCGGTACAAGACAAAATTTGGCGAACTAATTCCTGCCATAGAAATAGACGCACGTATACAGGAGTATCTGCAGAATGTGGTACGCAATCTTAGATCTACTTTTCCACTAAACACCAGTGCTGCACAGAGTGAATCTCAACGCTTTGTCATGGATAGGAGGAAATGGTCTTTTACTTGTCCACATCGGAGGGACCGAGGGATGGCTGCTGTGCTGAGATGGCGTTGAGTACGGTGTCCCTGCACAGTTGCACTTTTGGTCATATCCCAAAATGAGTTGAAAAAGGACAGATGCTGTTGGAAAGGGGAACAGGTGTGTTGGAAAGGGGAAAAAAATTTTGGTCCGTGGATTTGGTGGTTAAGCAACTGTAACATTTGCTGAAGAAACAACATCTGTTACAGTGGGACTGGCAGATTTGGATAAAGTGGTATATAATCTGTGACCGCTATATAACGAAAATTAATAAGAAAAGAAAGAGAAAGGTATATATCCCCATCAGCAGTCAGTGTCCACCGTGCTCCCAGTTGGAAAAGGAGAGGTTGGCAACTTGAAGGTTTGGTGGAGGATACAGAGCTGTGTGGCTATGAAACTAATAGTAGCCTGAACCGAGTTAGACGCCATTCGGATCTGGAGACTGTGAGCCCTGTTAGCGTCACAGGGTCCACATGCCCACCCAGCCCAGGAACTCCCTGTTAACAACACAGGGGCCATTGAGTACGCTGACCGTGTGCGTAGGGGCCACACCTGTGGACAGCAGGCGCATCAGCAGCAGCAGGCCTGTTAATGCCACTGGGCTGCACAAGCAGGACTGTTAGGACAGGAGCTGGTCTTAACCGTTCTGCGTTACCAACTGTGGTGGTGGCCTGCATCCACCACCCTATCCCTGCCTACCTCTGGCCTAAAGCCGCAATGGGTTCAACACATGGAGGTGTGCTCTTTCGGAGCATAATAGAAGACTGCGCACCTCCTTGTTGGCTCCAGCCCCTTTTATAACCTGGGTCCGCCCCAAACCAGGGTGAACCACAATGCACCTCCTGGAGACAAAAGTAGAGTGACACGTCATGAGTGGCATAACTAGCGTCCTATTTGGAAACGCAACTTCAATGATGACCTCATGGCTGCCATGACCCAAACACCTCACCAGTCATCGTCTGAGCATCAATAATGCGGTGACAAGTCATAGGTGTGGGCCTCTGCAAGCCATTTGGGAGGACACCTGATGCCCTGTGGTCTATATGGGACCCCCACATCAGGGCCAGGGCCAAAGAGTTCATTACCGGACCTAGTCTCTGATGCAGGAAGTGCCTGAGCATGCTCAGTAGCATGAAATACAGTCTCTGAAAAAAGACTATCAGCTTTAGCATGGTGTCTAGGCACAAAACAGGACTTAGACCCGGCACGGAATGCAAGCACCTGTGCAAAGAGGCTTTTCACACTTAGTGTGGGAGCATGCACTGTATCCCGAAATGAAGACTTAGCGTCAGGAATGGCACAGTCAGGCTGAGCATACTCACTAGGCGAAACACTGTAATTATGCTGCAGCTGGGGTACATCGGCACACGCATGCGCACTAGCTGCCTCTCCACACTTAGACGTGGAGGGGAAATTTGTCTTGGAGATGCTGTCTATGAACAGAAGGAAAAGCTAAAGGAAGCCTGACTTTCTATCCCTCCGAATTATGAAATGCAGCAATGAATTCCATGAGTTTGCTATAACATTAGCGTAGCAAAATGTGCATGAGGGTGTGATGTAGAGGTGCTAGAAATAGCTTGTCACCAGTGGGGCACTAATGGGATACAACAGCCAGTTCTATGATGCCACAAAATGGCAGTATTTTGTGCTATCATTATAGCTTATTAAAAACAGAGCACGAGGTTGTCATGCAGAGGTGCTGCACATAGATTTGCAGTAGTGTGAATAGACAAAAGTACAATAGCCACGTTTAGGATGCCAATAGGTACACTGAGTGTTTGCTAGTATAATGGCTGAGTTTAAAAAAGTTTGAGTGTGCAATGCAGGCAGATGTCCTGCAAATATCGTTCCAATACTGTGAATAGACAAAAGTACAATAGCCACGTTTAGGATACAACTAGGTACACTGTGTGTTTGCTAGTATAATGGCTGAGTTTAAAAAAGTTAGAGTGTGCAATGCAGGCAGATGTCCTGCAAATAACGTTCCAATACTGTGAATTGACAAAAGTACAATAGCCACGTTTAGGATACAACTAGGTACAGTGAGTGTTTGCTAGTATAATGGCTGAGTTTAAAAAAGTTTGAGTGTGCAATGCAGGCAGACGTGCTGCAAATATCGTTCCAATACTGTGAATAGACAAAAGTACAAGAGCCACGTTTAGGATACAACTAGGTACACTGTGTGTTTGCTAGTATAATGGCTGAGTTTAAAAAAGTTAGAGTGTGCAATGCAGGCAGACGTGCTCTGCAAATGTCTTTGCACTAGTGGGACTATAGCAAAGTCCAATAGCCACGTTTAGGATGCCACTAGGTACACTGAGTGTTTGCTAGTAAAATTGCTTAGTTTAAAAAAGTTGGAGTGTGCAATGCAGGCAGATGTGCTCTGCTAATGTCTTTGCACTAGTGGGACTATAGCAAAGTCCAATAGCCACCTTTAGGATGCCACTAGGTACACTGAGTGTTTGCTAGTAAAATTGCTTAGTTTAAAAAAGTTGGAGTGTGCAATGCAGGCAGACGTGCTCTGCAAATGTCTTTGCACTAGTGGGACTATAGCAAAGTCCAATAGCCACAGATAGGATGCCACTAGGTACACTGAGTGTTTGCTAGTAAAATTGCTTAGTTTAAAAAAGTTGTAGTGTGCAATGCAGGCAGACGTGCTCTGCAAATGTCTTTGCACTAGTGGGACTATAGCAAAGTCCAATAGCCACGTTTAGGATGCCACTAGGTACACTGAGTGTTTGCTAGTAAAATTGCTTAGTTTAAAAAAGTTGTAGTGTGCAATGCAGGCAGACATGCTCTGCAAATGTCTTTGCACTAGTGGGACTATAGCAAAGTCCAATAGCCACGTTTAGGATGCCACTAGGTACACTGAGTGTTTGCTAGTAAAATTGCTTAGTTTAAAAAAGTTGGAGTGTGCAATGCAGGCAGACGTGCTCTGCAAATGTCGTTCCAATACTGTGAATAGACAAAAGTACAATAGCCACGTTTAGGATACAACTAGGTACAGTGAGTGTTTGCTAGTATAATGGCTGAGTTTAAAAAAGTTTGAGTGTGCAATTCAGGCAGATGTCCTGCAAATAACGTTCCAATACTGTGAATTGACAAAAGTACAATAGCCACGTTTAGGATACAACTAGGTACAGTGAGTGTTTGCTAGTATAATGGCTGAGTTTAAAAAAGTTTGAGTGTGCAATGCAGGCAGACGTGCTGCAAATATCGTTCCAATACTGTGAATAGACAAAAGTACAATAGCCACGTTTAGGATACAACTAGGTACACTGTGTGTTTGCTAGTATAATGGCTAAGTTTAAAAAAGTTTGAGTGTGCAATGCAGGCAGACGTGCTGCAAATAACGTTCCAATACTGTGAATAGACAAAAGTACAATAGCCACGTTTAGGATACAACTAGGTACACTGTGTGTTTGCTAGTATAATGGCTGAGTTTAAAAAAGTTTGAGTGTGCAATGCAGGCAGATGTCCTGCAAATAACGTTCCAATACTGTGAATTGACAAAAGTACAATAGCCACGTTTAGGATACAACTAGGTACAGTGAGTGTTTGCTAGTATAATGGCTGAGTTTAAAAAAGTTTGAGTGTGCAATGCAGGCAGACGTGCTGCAAATAACGTTCCAATACTGTGAATTGACAAAAGTACAATAGCCACGTTTAGGATACAACTAGGTACACTGTGTGTTTGCTAGTATAATGGCTGAGTTTAAAAAAGTTAGAGTGTGCAATGCAGGCAGACGTGCTGCAAATATCGTTCCAATACTGTGAATTGACAAAAGTACAATAGCCACGTTTAGGATACAACTAGGTACAGTGAGTGTTTGCTAGTATAATGGCTGAGTTTAAAAAAGTTTGAGTGTGCAATGCAGGCAGACGTGCTGCAAATAACGTTCCAATACTGTGAATTGACAAAAGTACAATAGCCACGTTTAGGATACAACTAGGTACACTGTGTGTTTGCTAGTATAATGGCTGAGTTTAAAAAAGTTAGAGTGTGCAATGCAGGCAGACGTGCTGCAAATATCGTTCCAATACTGTGAATAGACAAAAGTACAAGAGCCACGTTTAGGATACAACTAGGTACACTGTGTGTTTGCTAGTATAATGGCTGAGTTTAAAAAAGTTAGAGTGTGCAATGCAGGCAGACGTGCTCTGCAAATGTCTTTGCACTAGTGGGACTATAGCAAAGTCCAATGGCCACGTTTAGGATGCCACTAGGTACACTGAGTGTTTGCTAGTAAAATTGCTTAGTTTAAAAAAGTTGGAGTGTGCAATGCAGGCAGACGTGCTCTGCAAATGTCTTTGCACTAGTGGGACTATAGCAAAGTCCAATGGCCACGTTTAGGATGCCACTAGGTACACTGAGTGTTTGCTAGTAAAATTGCTTAGTTTAAAAAAGTTGGAGTGTGCAATGCAGGCAGACGTGCTCTGCAAATGTCTTTGCACTAGTGGGACTATAGCAAAGTCCAATAGCCACAGATAGGATGCCACTAGGTACACTGAGTGTTTGCTAGTAAAATTGCTTAGTTTAAAAAAGTTGTAGTGTGCAATGCAGGCAGACGTGCTCTGCAAATGTCTTTGCACTAGTGGGACTATAGCAAAGTCCAATAGCCACGTTTAGGATGCCACTAGGTACACTGAGTGTTTGCTAGTAAAATTGCTTAGTTTAAAAAAGTTGGAGTGTGCAATGCAGGCAGACGTGCTCTGCAAATGTCTTTGCACTAGTGGGACTATAGCAAAGTCCAATAGCCACGTTTAGGATGCCACTAGGTACACTGAGTGTTTGCTAGTAAAATTGCTTAGTTTAAAAAAGTTTGAGTGTGCAATGCAGGCAGACGTGCTGCAAATAACGTTCCAATACTGTGAATTGACAAAAGTACAATAGCCACGTTTAGGATACAACTAGGTACACTGTGTGTTTGCTAGTATAATGGCTGAGTTTAAAAAAGTTAGAGTGTGCAATGCAGGCAGATGTCCTGCAAATAACGTTCCAATACTGTGAATTGACAAAAGTACAATAGCCACGTTTAGGATACAACTAGGTACAGTGAGTGTTTGCTAGTATAATGGCTGAGTTTAAAAAAGTTTGAGTGTGCAATGCAGGCAGACGTGCTGCAAATATCGTTCCAATACTGTGAATAGACAAAAGTACAAGAGCCACGTTTAGGATACAACTAGGTACACTGTGTGTTTGCTAGTATAATGGCTGAGTTTAAAAAAGTTAGAGTGTGCAATGCAGGCAGACATGCTCTGCAAATGTCTTTGCACTAGTGGGACTATAGCAAAGTCCAATAGCCACGTTTAGGATGCCACTAGGTACACTGAGTGTTTGCTAGTAAAATTGCTTAGTTTAAAAAAGTTGGAGTGTGCAATGCAGGCAGACGTGCTCTGCAAATGTCTTTGCACTAGTGGGACTATAGCAAAGTCCAATAGCCACAGATAGGATGCCACTAGGTACACTGAGTGTTTGCTAGTAAAATTGCTTAGTTTAAAAAAGTTGTAGTGTGCAATGCAGGCAGACGTGCTCTGCAAATGTCTTTGCACTAGTGGGACTATAGCAAAGTCCAATAGCCACGTTTAGGATGCCACTAGGTACACTGACTGTTTGCTAGTAAAATTGCTTAGTTTAAAAAAGTTGGAGTGTGCAATGCAGGCAGACGTGCTCTGCAAATGTCTTTGCACTAGTGGGACTATAGCAAAGTCCAATAGCCACAGATAGGATGCCACTAGGTACACTGAGTGTTTGCTAGTATAATGGCTTAGTTATAATGAGTTGGAGTGTGCAGAGGACAAGAGGGTACAGTGGCAGGATTGTGGTGCTCTGGGTAGAGGAATGGAAGCCTGCCTTTCTATTCCCTCCTAATGGTGAAATGCAGGGAGGAAATCCCTGACCTTGGCTACACAGACGCTGTTGCTGTTTGCAGGACCTGTCACCTATGGCTCTCTGACCCTGCCGGTTTGAGCCCTTAAAAGGACTGCTATAAAGTGCTCTCCCTAAGCTGTCTAACGCTGTGTATGCAGCGCATACAGCTGTATCGGCTATAGGACTCAGGAGGACGGAGCTGCGACAGTGATGTCTGACACCAAAGACGCAGAAGGCAGATAATGGCGTCCGTGAAGAAAATGTCAGGTTTTATAATGCAGGGACATGTGACATGCAGATCCTATCACACATGCCGTTGCTTCTCTGGCTCAAAGTCCACTTAGCTGTGTGTGTGTCTGTGATTGGCTGACATGCTGGCCCGCCCCACAAGACGCGCGCGCTTAGGGAAGGAAGACAAGAAAAAAAAAAAAAAAAATGGCGATCGCCATTATAGAAACAGCAGTGATCTGAAGGCGCTGTTCACGCACACTATACACTGAAATGTGATAATAGTTTGATTCACAGAGTGACTTACACTATTACAGCAGAAACCAAGCTATGATTTAGCTGTTTTTTGGCTGCTAGAACCGTTCTCGAACGTTTCTAGAACTATCGAGCTTTTGCAAAAAGCTCGAGTTCTAGTTCGATCTAGAACATGCCCCAAAATCACTCGAGCCTAGAACTGGAGAACCACGAACCACGAACCGCGCTCAACTCTACTCTTTTCACCTCTGCTAGTACCTTCCCCCGCCAACTCCTCAACACCCTGTGGAGCTATGGCAGGACAAAGGACCGCATTGACGAAAGAGTGTGGGCAACGGCTAAACGGGTGACCAAGATCCCCACACAGGTTACACCGAATAGCCTTACACGTGGTGGCAAGATGGGCATGTGCCACACACAGTGCATACTTCTGTACCTTACAAGCGGCACTGAAGTGGCAGGGGCTGCCGCACTTGTGACAGACCCTCAGCTGCCCCTGATAGTGGATCAGGATCCGGTCCCTCCCCAGGAACGCTGAGGGAGGGATATGGGCAACAGAGTTTCCCGAAACTTTCAACTTTACCATGAAAGTCCAGGCACCAGTCCAGAAACCAAATTGATCACGCACTTTCTCGGGGACCTGGACCACCTCGCCGTAACAGCTGATCCAGGTCATGATGTCAACACAAGAAAGTAACACGTTAGCTGTAATTATGGTCACTTTTTGTTAACTGTGTTCTGCCAAGAAACTGCCTCTACCTTGATGTTGTGCCATGCAGGGGTATTCTTGGCCAGCTCACATCGAGACCAGAAGAGTTCCAAGCCTTCTGGAGTCATGAAAGTGGCCTCAAAAATGGTAGTGCCAAAAGGCTAAACAAAACCAGCCAGGTCGTGACCCTTAAAGCCCATTCCCGATAAAAGCTCAGCTATTCTGTCCCTGCAATTCCAGGGATATGCCTCACTGCTCAAGGTGGGCCATCGGAAACGGAACATGTTCTTACTGGCAGTACCTTGCCCCGCTGTGGGGAGGGACCACACCATGGGTCCCTTCCAATTTCTATCTTGGAAGGCTGATAAACCATGTCTCTTTATCCAAAAAGCTAGATCCCCCCTCCCCTACTGTCAAGGTTTCCTCTCCCCTCTTCAGGGCGCTCAAGAGATGCTGTTGCAAATCGCCGGCCCCAAAATCATCGGACAAAACTTTAGGACACTCTCCTTCCTCTCCCCCCGGCAGCGGCTGCCTGAGCATACGTGTTAGCCCTTGGTGCAGGGCCAGAATTCGCCACCAGGGGTCAGTGGAGCCCACAACTGTCTCCACCCCCTCTCTCTCTCCTCTCTCTCTCTCTCTCTCTCTCTCTCTCTCATAGTAATATCCAAAGCAGCCACAGCAGGAAGAAGTTCAATAGGTATATCAATCATAACCTCAGCCACAACCCCTGATGTATTCACAAAATGCATACCTGCCGGGCCCGGCACTGCCTCCATTTCAAAATTTATGGGGCTGGGCCCCTTACTCTCTCCTGTCCCCTCCCCCCCACTTCAGATACCACCGGCTCTGTGGGGAAGGAAGTGACGGGAAATCCGCCACACTGTTTTTGTTGGGAGCGGGAGCCTGCACAGTGCCCTCCTTCTGGCCCTGCTTGACCCGCCGATCCCCATCAGACATGTGCCCCCGGCCTACTGACGGATCCTGGAGCACATGCCTCCTGGGACTGGCACGGGAGGAGGTGGCCTCCATGTCAGACATAGACGTATATCTATACGTCACCACCTCCCGCATCTTCTTAGCCTTAGTTTTTTTATTACTTTGTCCTCTGGCACCTCGTCCCCAAAACAAAATTGCGTTAACTCCACTGGGGACTCCAGGTGCCAGATCTCTCGTAATAGCCCATCCCCCTCAGAGGAGGATGAGCTATATGTGTCCATGTCCTCCTCCTCATCTCCATGTGCCTCCTGTCCTGGGCACAAGGAGGTGTTGCTTCCAGGAACATTACAGTACAGTTTGTTTTTACCTTTTCCTTTATCCTTAGCGGGGTGACTAGCGACTGCGGGATGGTTGTCCTCCTCCTGGCCAGGTCTCTTTACCACGGGCACGGCAGTAGCCCCCATATCCCTGAACCGCCACTGTCCACCGGCTCCCCCTGCTTACCGCTGCCAGGGGAAACCCGCCCACTCACACCAGCGCTGCCTTTATTCTCAGCAGCACTGCTAGGCTGGGTTCCCTCTTCCCTGCAGGCGCCAACCTCACTGACCTCAGCAGGGAACATGGCGCCGGTGGTTGGGGCCATGCTGCTCCGTGGCTCACCATCCATTGCAGCACCCCGCCTTCTGTGACGTCACTTCCACCGACACCACTTCCGGTGACGGGACTTCCGATGACGCCACTTCCGGTTTTGGGGAGGACCGCTGCAATACTGCCACATGGAGATGCAGCAGTATCCAGCGATGCCACGGTCAGTACACCTTACCATCCTGGACTCCCCAGCCGCTGCACTGACACAAGGCCACCCCCAGCTGAGAAGCCAAAACAGACCCCCGCCAGCCGAAGACCCCGAAGGGACTGTTACCACACCTCTGACCCCTGACTTCACTGCCCTCATGGCTGCGAAGCGGTCATCGTTCTGCAGCTTCTCCATGAAGGGACCCAAACTCCTAAAGATCACCTAATGGAGAGCGACGACTGCCTCTAGTTCGGCCCGGAGGGCCCTAACCGCCGCACCGTGTTCCTCCCGGTACTGCTTAGCGCAGTGGTTCCAGGAGAACCAGGCATCCCTCAATTGCTCCCGCAGTTCACACATCCGCCGACCCATTTCTTCAAACTCCCGGAACATACGTCCGATCCATGCGGCAAATGTTCCGATGTCCTCCTTGGGGTCCAAGACCCCCCATCCCTCTACTGTTACCTCCTTTGCTGTTTTCCTCCCTCCATCATAGTTGCCGGTGGGGGCCCCACATCCGAGTCTCCCCAGGCTGAGGTCCCTGGTACTCCTGGGGATGGGGTCCAGGGTCCTCTCCAAGCTGGAATCCTGCTGGGCCACTTTCTTCCTGGTCCTCTGGGATCTCCATAATGGCTCCTCCACTCTTACCTCCCCACCCCTTGCCAATAGTAACCAGGAGGGTGGGGCCTGGGCCTCCATGGCCTGCCCAGGCAGGCTGCCTCCTCTCTGAGGAAGAGGAAACAGCCGGTTAGGTGTGGTGTGGAAGTCCAGGAGCTGAGTCACCGACAGCCTCCACTCAGCAGCTTCAACAGCAGCAGAAACTCAGGCTCCTTCCCTCCACTACAGGTGCTGGATTGGACCTCAACAGTCCCAGACGTCAACCCAATCGAACACTTGTGGATAGAATTGAAGAAAAATCAGTATACATACCCAAGTGAGTCGACAAGTATGCACAACATTGGGACCATGTAGAAGAGACCTGGGATCAGATTTTGGTTGAGAAATGTTTGACTCTGATTGAGAGCATGCCTAGAAGCAATCAGGAAGTGTTGAAAGGCAAAGCTGGATTTACAAAATACTAACAAAATAATAAAAAATTAAAATGAGATTTTTAGGAGCAAAACAGTAAAGGGTGCTTTACACGCTGCGACATCGCTACCGATATATCGTCGGGGTCACGTTGTTTGTGACACACATATGGTGGCGGTAGCGTGTGACACAAATGAGCGACAATCAACGAGCACAAAAACGTGAAAAAACGTTGCTCGTTGACACGTCGTTCATTTCCTTAATATCGTTGCTGCTGCAGGTACGATGTTGTTTGTTGTTCCTGTGGCCGCACACATCGCTGTGTGTGACACCGCAGGAACGACAAACATCTCCTTACCTGCGTCCACCGGCAATGAGGAAGGAAGGAGATGGGCGGGATGTTACATCCCGCTTATCTCTGCCCCTCCACTTCTATTGGCCGGCCGCTTAGTGACAGCGCAGTGACGTCGCTATGATGCCGAACGCACCTCCCCCTTGAGGGAGGGATTGTTCGGCGGTCACAGCGACGTCGCTGACAAGGTATGTGCATGTGACGCTGTCGTAGCGATAATGTTCGCTATGGCAGCGATCACCACATATCACAGAAGCGACGGGGGTGGGTTCTATCGTAGCGTGTAAAGCACCCTTAAAGCTGTGTGCTCACGTCTGCATGTTGCATTCTTTTATGCTGTGTTTAGAACTGCAGCGGAACTGCATGCGTCCTGTGTCCCCAGCACAATCTATGAAGATTGTGCATAAGCCAACAGCACGTTGCGTTTGAGAGCGCAGCGTTTCGAATGCTGACATTTTGATCCAAAACGCTGCATTCTAAAAGGCAACATGTCACTTCTTTTGTGCGTTCCGGATGCTTTTCCCACTCTGTCTATGGCCCCCTTCACACGTCCGTGAAAAACACGCACGTGTGTTACGGGCCGTTTTTCGGGTCCGTGTCCCGTTTTTGTGTCCGTTTTTATGGTCCGTGTGGCACCTGTGTGAATTGCGTATGCTAGCCGTGTTTGTGTGCAGAACGTCCGTGTGTGCGTGTGGAATTAACGTGTATGTGTACGTGGAATGTCCGTGTGGAATGTCCGTGTGTGTGATGCACAATGTCGTTTATAAATGTCGGCTGACAGCAGACAGAGTTGCGCGATGAGAATGAACTCGGGTGAACTTCACCCGACTTCATCCTCATACCGCGGCTCTGTCTGTGTCGAGTACTGATTAGCGGTCACCTGTGAAGGATTCACCGGTGACCGCTAATCCCCCGAGTGACTGAAGTTTCCCCCCCCTCTCTCATACTCACCGTTCCTCGATCCCCGGCGCGGCCCTGCACGGCATTCACACTGCTGCGGCGGCTTTTACTATTTTGAAAAAGCCGGCCGCTCATTAAACAATCTCCTATTCCCTGCTTTCCCCGCCCACCGGCGCCTATGATTGGTTGCAGTGAGACACGCCCCCACGCTGAGTGACAGGTGTCACACTGCACCCAATCACAGCAGCCGGTGGGCGTGTCTATACTGTGCAGTAAAATAAATAAATAAATAATTAAAAAAAAACGGCGTGCGGTTCCCCCCAATTTTAATGCCAGCCAGATAAAGCCATACGGCTGAAGGCTGGTATTCTCAGGATGGGGAGCTCCACGTTATGGGGAGCCCCCCAGCCTAACAATATCAGTCAGCAGCCGCCCAGAATTGCCGCATACATTATATGCGACAGTTCTGGGGCTGTACCCGGCTCTTCCCGATTTGCCCTGGTGCTTTGGCAAATCGGGGTAATAAGGAGTTTTTGGCAGCCCATAGCTGCCAATAAGTCCTAGATTAATCATGTCAGGCGTCTATGAGACACCTTCCATGATTAATCTGCAAATTACAGTAAATAAACACACACACACCAGAAAAAATCCTTTATTAGAAATAAAAAACACACACATATACCCTGGTTCACCACTTTAATCAGCCCCAAAAAGCCCTCCATGTCCGGCGGAATCCAGGATGGTCCAGCGTCGCATCCAGCGCTGCTGCATGGAGGTGACCGGAGCTGCAGAAGACACCGCCGCTCCGGTCACCTCCACGCAGCTAATGAAGAAAGCCGTGCGATCAGCTGAGCTGTCACTGAGGTTACCCGCTGTCATTGGATCCAGCGGTGGCCGCGGGTAACCTCAGTGACAGCTCAGCTGATCGCACGGCTGTCTTCATTAGCTGCGTGGAGGTGACCGGAGCGGCGGTGTCTTCTGCAGCTCCTGTCACCTCCATGCAGCAGCGCTGGATGCGACGCTGGACCATCCTGGAGTACGCCGGACATGGAGGGCTTTTTGGGGCTGATTAAAGTGGTGAACCAGGGTATATGCGTGTGTTTTTTATTTCTAATAAAGGATTTTTTCTGGTGTGTGTGTGTTTATTTACTGTAATTTACAGATTAATCATGGAAGGTGTCTCATAGACGCCTGACATGATTAATCTAGGACTTATTGGCAGCTATGGGCTGCCAATAACTCCTTATTACCCCGATTTGCCAAAGCACCAGGGCAAATCGGGAAGAGCCGGGTACAGCCCCAGAACTGTCGCATATAATGTATGCGGCAATTCTGGGCGGCTGCTGACTGATATTGTTAGGCTGGGGGGCTCCCCATAACGTGGAGCTCCCCATCCTGAGAATACCAGCCTTCAGCCGTATGGCTTTATCTGGCTGGCATTAAAATTGGGGGGAACCGCACGCCGTTTTTTTTTAATTATTTATTTATTTATTTTACTGCACAGTATAGACACGCCCACCGGCTGCTGTGATTGGGTGCAGTGTGACACCTGTCACTCAGCGTGGGGGCGTGTCTCACTGCAACCAATCATAGGCGCCGGTGGGCGGGGAAAGCAGGGAATAGGAGATTGTTTAATGAGCGGCCAGCTTTTTCAAAATAGTAAAAGCCGCCGCAGCAGTGTGAATGCCGTGCAGCGCTGCGCCGGAGATCGGGGAACGGTAAATATGAGAGAGGGGGGGAAACTGACCGACAGACTGTGAGAGAGGGACAGACAGACAGAGAGACCGACAGAGAGACAGAGAGACCGACCGACGGACTCAGGGAGATTGACCGACATACACAGAAATAGAAAGAATAGCCGACATCACTAGAAATAAAAACACCAAACGGACACGGACTATAGGTAGATGCATACGTGTTTACTAACGTGTGTGCACATACCCATAGACTTTCATTGTGTCCACGTGTGCGTGCTCCGTGCAGATAACGGACATGCATCCGTGCAAAACGCAAACACATACGGATCACGGACACGCACACACGGACATAATGAAATAACGGACGTGTGACCACAATCATAGATTAACATTGGTGCACGTTTGGCCGTGTCTCCGGTATATACGGAAACGGACCAAACACGCACGTGTTTCACGGACGTGTGAAGGGGGCCTATGGCAGAGCAAGCATCCAGAACGCATGCATTCTGTATGAATTCTGCATTCAACAATGCATCCAGAACGCAACTTTTCGGATGCGTTCTGAAATGCACGATCGCAACGAAAGAAGATTTGGCACGGCAGAACGCAGACGTGCTCACATACCCTAACAAAGAAGTGACATGACAAGAATCTGCTTATCTAATCATTTGCTAAATAGGTGCAAGTTAAATTTAGGCTATGTGCACACGGTGCGTTTTTCTCGGCATTTTTGCGCGTTTTTCGGGTGCGTTTTTGGCCTCAAAACTGCATGACTTTGCTTCCCCAACAAAGTCTATGAGTTTTCATTTTTGCTGTCCCCACACAGCGTTTTTTTTTCAGCTGCGTTTTTGTGGTGACCACAAAAACGCAGCATGTCAATTATTCCCGCGTTTTTCACTGCGCTTTTCATCCATTGAGTTCAATGGGATGTTGAAAGACGCAATGAGAAACGCAAATTGCAAATATAGCTGCGTTTTGGTGCGTTTCTAAGACCAAAAACGCAGCTATAAACGCAGGAGGTGGGTAGTAAAGTGACGTGTACAGGAAGAGGATTCCTTCTGTCAGTAAACACAGAAGCGTGAATCCTCCCGGTACCGTCACCGCCACGTCCACCTCCCGTCCTGGGCATGTATGCTGCCGTGCGGCGCCATGTCTGGGCGGGAGATGGAAGCGGCTGCGAAAACAAAAGTTAACAGTAGAAAAAAAAAAAAAAAGTTATACTCACCTGTCTGCAGCCTCCCGGTGCCATGCCCGCTCCCAGATCCTCTCACGGTATCGCCACCCCCGCTCCGGCTGTGTGCAGACGGCCGGGAAAGCTCGGATGGATGCAGGACCTGGCGCTGATCACCTGATGCAGTCACCTGACGCATCAGGTGATCGTAAGTATCGCGGTGACGCGGGCGCCCGGCCGGTATCAGCGGATGCGTCAGGAGACTTCATCCCTGATTACCGGCAGCTGCTGCAGCGATCGGAGGGGATCAGACTCCCGCCCCATCGCTCCAGGAGCTGCCGGTAATCTGCACATAAGTGAGTATTATTATTTTTTTTTTTTTTTTTGCACCGATGCATCAGCTGATTGTATAATCGGCTTTTATACAATCAGCTGATGTGTGATGTGATTCAAGCACTTGATCCTGACACATCATCTGATCGCTTTGCCTTCCAGCAAACCGATCAGATGATATTGGATCCGGATTGGACGGCGCGGGACCCTAACCCAGGATTACTGCGGAGGGGGGTTTATTTCAATAAAGATGGAGTCACTAATTGTGTTGTGTTTTATTTCTAATAAAAATATTTTTCTGTGTTGTGTTTTTTTTTATCTTTACTAGAAATTCATGGTGGCCATGTCTAATATTGGCGTGACACCATGAATTTCGGGCTTAGGGCTAGCTGATAATATACAGCTAGCCCTAACCCCATTATTACCCGGCGAGCCACGCGTCACCAGGGCAGCCGGAAGAGTTGGATACAGCGCCAGAAGATGGCGCTTCTATGAAAGCGCCATTTTCTGGGGTGGCTGCGGGACTGCAATTCACAGCGGGGGTGCCCAGAAAGCATGGGCACCCTGCACTGTGGATTCCAATCCCCAGCTGCCTAGTTGTACCCGGCTGGACTCAAAAATTGGGCGAAGCCCACGTCATTTTTTTTTTTAAATTATTTCATGAAATTCATGAAATAATTTAAAAAAAAGGGCTTCCCTATATTTTTGGTTCCCAGCCGGGTACAAATAGGCAGCTGGGGGTTGGGGGCAGCCCGTACCTGCCTGCTGTACCCGGCTAGCATACAAAAATATGGCGAAGCCCATGTCATTTTTTTTTTTGGGGGGGGCAAAGAAATCCTGCATACAGTCCTGGAAGGAGGATGCTGAGCCTTGTAGTTCGACAGCTGATGTCTGCTCTCCTGCATACACTATTGGATCGAGGATGCTAAGCCTTGTAGTTCTGCAGCTGTCTGCTCTTCTGCATACACTAGTGGAGAATGAAGAACACATTGAAGAAGGAAATGACATCAGACCTTTTTTTTTTTTGTTCACTGATAAAAAACGCATAAGGACGCAGTGAGCAAAAACGCAGCAAAACGCAGCAAAAAAACGCACCAAATCGTGGCAAAACGCGTGCGTTTTTTGCCGCGTTTTTTCGACGCAGGTGCGTTTTTGTGCGTTTTTAGCGGCCAAAAACGCACAAAAACGCAGCGTCAAAAAAACGCAGCGTGTGCACATAGCCATACAGTGCTTTTTCCCACATTTCAGGCTTCAAACACAAAGATAAAAATGTTAATGTTATGGTGAAGAATCAACAACAAGTGGGACACAATTGTGAAGTTGAGTGAAATTTATTGCTTATTTTAAACTTTGTAAAAAAAATAAATAACTGAAAAGTGTGGCGTGCAATATTATTCGGCCCCTTTAAGTTAATACTTTGTAGCGCCACCTTTTGCTGCAATTACAGCTGCAAGTCGCTTGGGGTATGTCTCTATCAGTTTTGCACATCGAGAGACTGAAATTCTTGCCCATTCTTCCTTTGCAAACAGCTGTAGCTGAGTGAGGTTGGATGGAGAATGTTTGTGAACAGCAGTTTTCATCTCTTTCCACAGATTCTTGATAGGATTCAGGTCTGGACTTTGGGATACTTTGCACGTTGCGACATCACTACTGCGATATCGTCTGGGTCAAATCGAAAGTGATGCACATCCGGCGCCGGTAATGACGTCGCAACGTGTAAAGCCTAGAAGCACCGATAAATGATCGCAAAAGCGTCGAAAATCGGTGATCTGTGTAGTGTCGGTCATTTCCATAATTTCGCTGCAGCGACAGGTACGATGTTGTTCCTCGCTCCTGCGGCAGCACACATCGCTGTGTATGAAGCCGCAGGAGCGAGGAACATCTCCTTACCTGCATTTCGCCTGCAATGAGGAAGGAAGAAGGTGGGCGGGATGTTTACGTCCCGCTCATCTCCGCCCCTCCGCTTCTATTGGCCGCCTGCCGTGTGACATCGTTGTGACGCCGCACTACCCGCCCCCTTAGGAAGGAGGCAGGTCACCGGCCAGAGCAACGTCGCAGGGCAAGTAAGTGCGTGTGAAGCTGCAGTAGCGATAATGTTCGCTACGGCAGCTATCACAAGATATCGCATCTGCGACGGGGGCGGGGACGATCGCGCTCGGCATCGCTACAATTTGCTAGCGATGTTGCAGCGTGCAAAGTACCCCTTTGACACCTGGATACGTTTATTTGTGAACCATTGCATTGTAGATTTTGCTTTATGTTTGGGATCATTGTCTTGTTGGAAGACAAATCTCCGTCCCAGTCTCGGGTCTTTTGCAGACTCCAACAGGTTTTCTTCAAGAATGGTCATGTATTTGGCTCCATCCATCTTCCCATCAATTTTAACCATATTTCCTGTCCCTGCTGAAGAAAAGCAGGCCCAAACCAAAATGCTGCCACCACCATGTTTGACAGTGGGGATGGTGTGTTCAGGGTCATGAGCTGTGTTGCTTATGAAACATATCGTTTGGTTTTGTGCCCAAATAGTTCGATTTTGGTTTCATCTAACCAGAGCACCTTCTTTTACATGTTTGGTGTGTCTCCCAGGTGGCTTGTGGCAAACTTTAAACAACACTTTTTATGGATATTTTTGAGAAATGGCTTTCTCCTTGCCATTCTTCCATAAAGGCCAGATTTTTGCAGTGTACGACTGATTGTTGTCCTATGGACAGACTCTCCCACCTCAGCTGTAGATCTCTGCAGTTCATCAAGAGTTATCATGGGCCTCTTGGCTGCATCTCTGATCAGTCTTCTCCTTGTTTGAGATGCAAGTTTGGATGGATGGCTGGGTCTTGGTAGATTTGCAGTGGCATGATACTCCTTCCATTTCAATATGATCGCTTGCACAGTGCTCCTTGGGATATTTAAAGTTTTGGAAATATTTTTGTAACCAAATCCGGCTTTAAACCTCTCCATAATAGTATCACGGACCTGCCTGTTGTGTTCCTTGGTCTTCATGATGCTCTCTTTGCTTTAAATAGAACACTGAGACTATCACAGAGCAGGTGCATTTATACAGAGACTTCATTACAGACAGGTGGCTTATATTTATCATCATCAGTCATTTATGACAACATTGGATCATTTAGAGAGCCTCAATGAACTTCTGGAGTGAGTTTGCTGCACTGAAAGTAAAGGGGACGAATAATATTGCACGCCCCAATTTTCAGTTATTTACTTTTTAAAAAAGTTTAAAATAAGCAATACATTTCGTTCAACTTCACAATTGTGTCCCACTTGTTGTTAATTCTTCACCATAACATTAACATTTTTATCTTTATATTTGAAGCCTAAAATGTGGGAAAAGTTTGAAAAATTCAAGGGAGCCGAATACTTTCGCAAGGCACTGTATGTATGAGATAGTCATGATGGTTGTTTTCCAGTTTTGTGAGATTCCTGTGTCGTTTTGCATGCACTGTTCTTTGGAGGTATAGCCACAGATTTTCAATGATGGTCAGATCAGGGGAGTGTGAGAGCCATTATAGAACCTTCAGCTTGCACCTTTTGAGGTAGTCTATTGTGAATTTTGACTTGTTTTTAAGATCATTATTAACCATTTGTAAAAGCAATCCTCTTTTTAACTTCAGTTTTTTTTACAGATGGTGTTATGTTTGCATCAAGATGTTGTGGGGTTGGCAGGGGCCCATAGTCGTGGGCAGAGGCAAGCCCCTGCTTCTAGGCAGCGTCTCTCTTCGGTGCTGCACTCCTGCCACCTCCACAGTGCAACCTGGGACGCCGCAGCTTCTTCTCCTCAGGACAAATTCAGACACGAAGTTCAGGTTTAACGTTTAACACTTCTTTCCTGAATAACTCGCACAGTTTCTCTGGAACACATCCACTGTGGGGACATAGCTTCAACATTACAGGCATTTTACGGTTTGGTTTCATTTCACATTTTCCTTCACACTGCTCCCTCCTATACATCTCTTCAGTTTCTATAGGACTGTCTGTTTCCCCCGGCAACACCACAGTGGCAGCTAGCAAATTCATAGAGTCTCACAGGGATCTGATATACCACCGGATGGAGTTCCTTCACCACTGTCTTTGTGACGACCCGTTACCTCACACCTAGACTGGTCCCATTGGAGTCAGTTGCTTCCCGGAAATTCCACTAGAATCAAGGCCCACAACTACTGGGTTGGTCCATGTCTATTTCTGCACCCGGAAACTGAAGCGTTTCCTTTCTCCACTTGATCTGGGTTTCCTGGGGTGACCCTGAGGGTCTGACCAAATTACTCTGGGCTTCTCTAATTATACCTCCCTCGGGTTCAGATTCTTCTCTCTGTTCAATGGTGTTCCTATCTGATGAATTATAACTGTCAACTCTCTGTTGCTGGGCAGATTTAACCCCATAGCGACGGCCTAACGTCTCAAGACTTCGGAAAAACAGGGTACTTATTCTGTTCCGACGTCTTGAGACGTCAGGCCGGAAAAAGCTTGTAGCGCCCCCCAGTGACGGAAAATCTCGGGGATTTCAGCTACCGGGGGTAGCTGAGACCCCCAAGATTATGAATCGGGGTGTTTTTTTTGGACCCCGATAATGTGATCGCCGGTATACACCGTATACCGCCGGTCACATTAAAAAAAAAAAAAATGGCAAATAATACTGATTTCTTTCTCATCTGACATGATCAAACATGTCAGATGATAAAGAAATATAAGCCCCTAGTGCCCCCAAAGCCCCCGGTACTGGAAAAATCAACCCCCACCACCCCCACCCCCACCGGACATCCAAAATGACGCCGACGTGCGCCGAAAACTGCCACTGCTGCCGGCTCTGCATTCATTTCCCTCTGATCTGAAACGATGAAACATTTCAGATCGGAGGGAAATGTCCTCCCCCTGAGCCCTCCTACGGTACACCAGAGATCTCTGGTCCCCCGGAGCCCCATCCGGTTCTCCAGAGCCCTCCCTCCGGAGCATTTAGGATGACGCCGCCACCGGCTCTGCATTCATTTCCCTCTGATCTAAAATGATGAAACATTTCAGATCGGAGGGAAATGTCCTCCCCCTGAGCCCTCCTCCGGTACACCAGAGATCTCTGGTCCCCCGGAGCCCCATCCGGTTCTCCAGAGCAATCCCCCCTCCCCTCCGGGCCATCTAAGATAGCGACGCGCACAGTAGCGTGCGGCCGCATTTATCCTCCTCTCATTTCTGTCGCATGTGACACGTCACATGCGACAGAAAAGTTGTCCCCACGTCCTGCCAGGTCACCCCCCCCCCCGTCAGCCCCAGCCCCCGGTCTTCCCCGGTACCTGGCTGCCGCTCCGTCCACGCGATCACTCCGCCTCCCTCTGAAAAGCGGGAGGCGCATGCGCAGACAGCGGCTGTCAGCTGGCTCCCTGCAAGCAGGGACACTGAGCTCACTACTGCAACTGCTGTACTGTGGACCGGGGGAGTGTGAGTGCAGTAATCTGCAGCCACACTCCTCACATGGAGGGCCTGCTGTTCCAGAAAATGGGGGATACGTTCTCTCAGCGTGCCCCTCATATTCTGGAATGAGGTTACTGCAGGTCACTCTGCCTTAGGTTGGACCGGGGCAGTGTGAGTGCAGTATTCTCAGATTACTGCACCCACACTGCTCACAGGAAGAGCTTGCTCTTCCAGAAAATGGGGGATACGTTCCCTGAGCGTGCCCCCCATATTGTAGAAGGTCCAGAAGCTCCAAAATGAATTACGGTGGACCGGAATTTTTTTTATTTTCAATAAATTGGTGAAAGAGGGAAAGTTTTGGGGAGTGTTTTTTCAAATAAATTTTTTTTGTCGTCTTTATTTTTTTTCTATTACTGACTGGGTTAGTGATGTCAGGTATCTGTTTAGATGCTGTGACATCTCTAACCTCTGGGCTTGCTGCCAGGTGACATTACACATCTAGCATCAACCCCATTTATTACCCCGTTTGCCACCGCTCCAGGGCAACGGGATGAGCTGGGGCGAAGCGCCAGAATTGGCGCATTTAATGGATGTGCCACTTCTGGGGCGGCTGCGGCCTGCTCTTATTAGGTTGGGAAAGGCCAAATAACTATGGCCCTTCCCACCCTGATAAAACCAGGCCACAGCTGTCTGCTTTACCTTGGCTGGTAATCCAATTTGAGGGGGATCCCACTTTTTTTTTTTTTTTAATTATTTATAAATAATTATAAAAAAACAGCTTGGGGTGACCTCCAAATTGGATCGCCAGCCAAGGTGAAGCTGCCAGCTGTGGTCTATAAGCTGCAACCGTCTGCTTTACCCCAGCTGGCTATCAAAAATAGGGGGGACCCCACGTCATTTTTTTTTAATTATTTATATTTGGGCTAAATACAAGGCACAACACAATGAAAGTCACTAACGGGCACCAGCTTAGAATATGCAGGGGGTAGGACATTATATATGTGTTAGACATCTATCCATCCATCGATCCTAGCTCTTTAGGCTATGTGCCCACAATCAGGATTTGCAGCATTTTGGATGCAGAGTGTTTTCACTGCATCCATAATGCTGCATTGTGCAGTACAAGCACAGTGGAAGGATTTTTAGAAATCTACCACGTCACTTCTTTTCTCTGCAGCATATACTGACCTGCGGTGCGGCTTCCTGAGCAGCAGGATGTCAATTTATGCTGCAGAGACTAAAGTGTTCTTCGAAGGAAGAATAAAGTCTGCAACGGTCTGAACCCGGAGTGTATACACATATAGCTGCGTTCTCCCGTGGACAACACTCACATCTCTGCAGGAGGGCTCGCACTGCATCCTAGACAGTGTCGTCAGATTGTGGGCACATAGCCTAAAAGTGAGAAATTTGGCGCAACAGCAACATTTTTGTGAAGTACCTGTAGATTTAAAATTGTCACTATACCCCTGAATAAAGTGCTTGAAGGGTCTAGTTTCCAAAATGGGGTCACTTGTGGGGGTTTCTGCTGTATAGGTGACCTAGGGGCCCTGCAAATGCGACATGGTGCCCACAATTTGTTTCAACTTTTACAAAATTCAAATCATGCTCTTTCCGTTCCGAACCCTACTGTTTGTCCAAACAGAGCTTTTTTCACCACATATGGGGTATCACTGCGCTCATAAGAAATTTGATAACAAACTGTGTGCTCCATTTTTTGGTATTTCCTCTTGAAAAAGTGAGGAATTGTGTGCTAAAGCAACATTTTTCTGAAAAAAAAAAAATCAAAATTTTCAATATGACTACCTAAGGTTATGAAATTCTATGAAGTATCTGTGGTTTCAAATGCACTATACCCCTAGATAAAATCCTTGAGGGGTCTAGTTTCCAGAATGGGGTCACTTGTGGGGGAGCTCCACTGTTTAGGCACCTCAGGGGGTCACCAAACGCAACATGGCGTTCGCTAATAATTCCTGCCAATTTTGCAGTCAAATGGTGCTCCTTTCCTTCCGAGCCTTGCCGTGCACCCAAACAGTTGATTTCCACCACATATGATGTATCAGCGAACTCAGGAGAAATTGCACAATACATTTTATGATGCATTTTTTTCCTGTTGCCTTTGTGAAAAAAAAGCTACCTGGTTAAAATAATAACTTTGTGGTAAAAAAAATTTTTTTTATTTTCACGGCCTAACATTATACAATTCTGTGAAGCACCTGGGGGTTCAGGGTACTCACCAAACATCTAGCTAAATTCTTTGAGGGGTCTATTTTCCAAAATGGGGCCACATGTTGGGGAGCTTCACTGTATAGGCACCTCAGGGGCTCTCCAAATGCAACATGGCATCTGCTATTGATTCCAGCCAATTTTGCAGCCAAATGGCACTCCTTCCCTTCCGAGCCCTGCCATGCGCCCAAACAGTTGATTTCCACCACATATAAGGTATCGCCAAACTCAGGAGAAATTGCACAATAAATTTTATGCTGAATTTTTTCCTTTTACTCTTGTAAAAAAAAGCTACCTGGTTGAAGTCACGATTTTGTGGCAAAATGTTATTTTTTTATTTTCATGGCTCAACGTTACAAAATTCTGTGAAGCACCTGGGGGTTCAGGGTACTCACTAAACTTCTAGATAAATTCCTTGAGGGGTCTATTTTCCAAAATGGGGCCACATGTTGGGGAGCTTCACTGTATAGGCACCTCAGGGGCTCTCTAAATGCAACATGGCGTCCGCTATTGATTCCAGCCAATTTTGCAGCCAAATGGCACTCCTTCCCTTCCGAGCCCTGCCATGCGCCCAAACAGTTGATTTCCACCACATATAAGGTATCGCCAAACTCAGGAGAAATTGCACAATAAATTTTATGCTGAATATTTTCCTTTTACTCTTGTAAAAAAAAGCTACCTGGTTGAAGTCACGATTTTGTGGCAAAATGTTATTTTTTTATTTTCATGGCTCAACGTTACAAAATTCTGTGAAGCACCTGGGGGTTCAGGGTACTCACTAAACTTCTAGATAAATTCCTTGAGGGGTCTATTTTCCAAAATGGGGCCACATGTTGGAGAGCTTCACTGTATAGGCACCTCAGGGGCTCTCTAAATGCAACATGGCGTCCGCTATTGATTCCAGCCAATTTTGCAGTCAAATGGCACTCCTTCCCTTCCGAGCCCTGCAATGCGCCCAAACAGTTGATTTCCACCACATATAAGGTATCGCCAAACTCATGAGAAATTGCACAATAAATTTTATGCTGATTTTTTTCCTTTTACTCTTGTAAAAAAAAAGCTACCTGGTTGAAGTAACGATTTTGTGGTAAAATGTTATTTTTTTGTTTTCATAGCTCAACGTTACAAAATTCTGTGAAGCACCTGGGGTTCAGGGTAGTCACTAAACATCTAGATAAATTCCTTGAGGGGCCTAGTTTCCAAAATGGGGTCACTTGTGGGGGGTTTCTGCTGTTTAGGTACCTTATTGGACCTCTAAATGCGACATGGTGCACGCAATCTTTTTCAGCCAAATTTCCTTTCCAAAACTCAAATTCTGCTCCTTCCGTTTCAAGCCCTCCCATTTGTCCAAACAAAGGTTTCAGACCACATGTGAAGTATCACCGCGCTCATAAGAAAGTGGGTAACAAACATTGAGGTCAAATTTTTGGAATTACCTCTTGAAAAAGTGAGAACATTGATGTTAAAGCAACATTTTTGAGAAAATGATTAAAATTTTCAATATGACAACGTAACGTTAACAAAATCTGTGAAATACTTGTGGGTCCAAAATGCTCACTATACCCCTAGATAGAAGCCTTGAGGGGTCTAGTTTCCAAAATGGCATCACTTGTGAGGGGTTTCTTCTGTTTAGGTTCGTTAGCGGACCTGTAAATGCAACATGGTGCCCGCAATCTATTTCAGCCAAATTTGCTTTCCAAAATTCAAATATTGCTCCTTCTGTTCCGAGCCCTCCCATTTATCCAAACAGAGGTTTTTGACCACATGTTGGGTATTGGCGCGTTCATAAGAAAGTGGGTAACAAGTTTTGGGGTCCATTTTGTTGTGTTATTTCTTCTAAAAGTGAATAAATTTGGGTTAGAGCAGCATTTTTAGGTAAAATTTAATTTTTGCTTTTTTTCATTCCACATTGCTTTTGTTTATGTGAAGCACCTGAAGGGTTAATAAACTTCTTGAATGTGATTTTGAGTACTTTGGGGGGTGCAGTTTTTAGAATTGGGTCACTTTTGGGTATTTTCTGTCACCTAGGCCTATCAAAGTCACTTCAAATATGATGTGGTCCCTAAAAAAATGGTTTTGTAAATTTTGATGTAAAAATGAGAAATCACTGATAAACTTTGAGCCCCTCTAATTTCCTAACAAAAAAATTTTTGGTTCCAAAATCGCACTGATGTAAAGTAGACAAGTGGGAAATGTTATTTATTAACTATTTTGTGTGACATAACTCTCTGGTTTAACGGTATAAAAATTCAAAAGTTGAAAATTGCTAAATTTTCAAAATTTTTGCCAAAATTAAATTTTTTTCATAAATAAACACAAAAAATATTGTCCTAAATTTAGTGCTAACATGAAGTCCAATATGTGACAAAAAAACAATCTCAGAATCACTGGGATCGGTTGAAGCGTTCCAGAGTTATAAACTCATGAAATGACACTGGTCAGAATTGCAAAATTTGGTCTGGTCATTAAGGTGAAAATTAGCTCCGTCACTAAGGGGTTAACTTTTAACTGCTTCAGCCCTGTTCTCCATCCCAACCCCAAGCTAAGGGACCAGGGAGCAGTGATACCTACTGTAGTGGTGGCTGAAAACAGTGCACCCGAGAGCACGCACATATAAACAACACTTCTCATACATAAATACACAAAATAACCATGACATCTTCAGGGGGGCTGCAGGGCACCGGTCACCCTCCTACAAAGAATTTGTTGAAAGTTCATTGAATCCATTTTTCCTATACCTGTGAAATGTTCCCTGTGCTATTGACTGCAACATAATCCCAAAGCATGATTGATCCACCCCATGCTTGTGTGACGCCCTGGCAAAACCAGGTAGCCACAGAACTAGTCCACCCTCCTTGATACCACCAAAAACCCACACCCAGGTACAACACACAGGCATTAAAGCCTAGCAACCCCCCTCATGACAATAGGGACACACCAGTAGGCAGGATCAGGCGGATGAGAACGCCCACCTAGGGGTCCTGAGGTGTCAGAAGCAGGAACACAGCAGTTAAGTTTAAGCTGACAGTTGAAGTTGAGTGGAAGTTGAAGTCTGACAGTGAAGTGGAGTCAGGGGTAGGGGCCCCTGGACTACCTGGCTAGGTGGCAGACAGTAAACAGGGCCACAGGCAACGGAGATCCGGTCACGAGAGACCTTAAGTAGACCGGGGCAGGGTTGTAGCCCGCCGGTGCCGACAGCGGGAATCCGGTCCAGAGTCCGAGCACAGACGGGGTGCCTGGACCCTATGACGAGGAAGGTTGCATGCCCCTTGTTAATTAACCAGCAGAGGACGAGGTTTCAGGCCTTGTTCTCGAGAAGCCCAGAGAGCGAAACAGAAGCCCAACGCGGGGGATAGGGTGTCCGACAGAACACACAGAGATCCCAAGGGTCAGATTTCGCGGGTCACAGCTCCCAAACATACACAGTACCGGGAGTGGACTACCTCGTTCCATGCGGAGTCATCCCACAGAAGACTTAGACACAGAGTGCAGGAGGAAGGGACCCCTGTTTGCTACACCCGGGTGTGGGACCCGAATACACCCGGCAAAGGCGACCGGTCACTGGCAACTTGGTTTACCACTGGACTTGTGTATGATTCTTGAACTGCGAGTACACCATTGATCCCCGATCCAACCCGGCATGCCACCTCCAGCAGCCATTACTGCCGTGTACCAAGGGCCCGAGGACTAAGCCTCCCCTACCCGTGGATGGGATCCCATCTTGCTGCCCCACTCCATCAGCCCCGGTCGCTCCAACACCAGGCAGCGGCGGTGTCACGATCCCTCACTACAACCCTTGGGTGGCGTCACCGACACATCAATCCCCTGTAAATAACCCCTTCCGACGGTTGTGAGGACAGATGGCCATGCGAGCCCGGGTCCGGTCACCACTCGAGCCGCAGCAGCAAACCCAGATCCGAACGGCCCCAGAAGTGGCAGCGGCCCCCGCCCGTAACACTTGATGGTTGGCAATATGTTTTTTTTCCTGAAATTCTGTGCTCTTTTTACTACACACATACTCTTGATCATTGTTGTCAAAGAGTTCTATTTTAACTTCTTCCACTGAACACTTGTTTCCAAAATGTATCAGGCTTGTTTAGATGTTCTCTTGCATAACTGTGATGGTGAATTTTATGATCAGGATGAAAGAGACGTTTTCTTCGGATGACTCTTCCATGAAGGCCATATTTATGCAGGTGTCTCTGAACAGTAGAAGAATGTACCACAATTCCAGAGTCTGTTAAATCTTCCTGAAGGTCTTTTGCAGTTAACAGGGGGGTTCTGATTTGCCTCTTTAGAAAACTTGCTTGGTTTGTAAGAGCTTATTTTGACCTCAACTGTTCCTGTTAACTGCCATTCCTTAATTACATTTCAAACAGCAACTTGAAAACGCTTTGCCATCTTCTTATAGACTTCTCCTGCTTTGTGGACCTACGCCATTTTCATTGTTAGACTGCTATGTAGCTGCTTAGAAAAACGCATTGCTGTGTTTTTTGGCACAAGGTTAGAGGAGGCTGGGTTTTTATAAAGCTGTGAAATTTGTATCACTTGGCCTTTCCTAATGATAATAGTGAACAAGCCATAACTCTAATGCGGGCTTTACACGAGATGAGCTATCGTGCGATGCATCGTCGGGGTCACGGTTTTCGTGACGCACATCCGGCATCGTTCACGACATCGTCTCGTGTCACACCTCCGAGCGACGCATAATCGCTCACACATCGTGAGTCGTGTACTCGTTGCTGAGTTTTAAAAAATTGTTTATTTAACATGGCGCCGGTTGTTCATCGTTCCCGGGGTAGCACACATTGCTCCGTGTGACACCCCAGGGATGATGAACACAGCTTACCTGCGTCCCGCGGCACCCGCCGGCTATGCGGAAGGAAGGAGGTGGGCAGGATGTTTACGTCCCGCTCATCTCTGCTCCTCCGTTTCTATTGGCCGGCGGCTGTGTGACGTCGCTGTGATGCCAAATGTCCCTCCCCCTTCAGGAAGAGGATGTTCACCGCCCACAGCGAGGTCGCTCAGCAGGTAAGTACGTGTGACGGCGGTTTAACGACTTTGTACGACACGGGCAGCGATTTGCCCGTGACGCATAAACGACGGGGGCGGGTACGATCGCTCGTGCAATCACACGATAGATCGTAACATGTAAAGCCCGCATTACTCTCCCATCTTTTGAGGTGCACTCCGTACGCATCTACGCCCCCTCCAACTTTCAACTAGCTGTCATTTATCGCCCCCCAGGGCCAGCCACTGCTTTTTTTGACCATTTCACCACCTGGCTACTAGACTTCCTTTCCACCGACATCCCCACCATCATCATGGGTGATTTCAATATCCCCATTGACACTTCCCACTCATCTGTCTCCAAACTTCTAACACTCACTTCCTCCTTCGGCCTCACCCAATGGTCTTCTGCAGCTACTCACAAAGATGGCCATACGTTGGACCTCATCTTCACTCGCCTCTGTTCCCTATCTAACCTCTCTAACTCACCTCTCCCCCTGTCTCACCACAACCTACTCACATTCTTTTCCTTCTCTTCTCCAAGTACGCACCCCCCCCCTCCAAAAATTTTCACAACCTCGCAGAAATATCAAACACCTTGATTTACACGCACTTTCTCAGTCCCTTCTCCCTCTCACAGGCATTGCATTTGTACACGATGCAGATGCTGCTGCAACTTTATACAACAATCTCTGCAGCTCTCGAATCAGCTGCCCCCCTCACACACATACCAAAAACCGCACAATCAACAGGAAACCCTTGCACACGAGGCAGACTAAAGAACTGAGACGGGCTTCCAGAATTGCTGAGTGCAGATGGAAGAAGTCTCATTCCACTGAGCACTTCATTGCATATAAAGAAAGAGTCCCTCACCACTTTCAAGTCCACACTCACTGCTGCAAAACAAACCTACTTCTCATCCCTCATATCCTCTCTCTCTCACAACTCTAAACACCTATTCAACACTATCAATTCTCTCCTCTGTCCGCCAGCACCTCCTCCCTCTCCTCTCATCTCAGCTGAAGACTTTGCCTCTTTCTTCAAGCAGAAGATTGACAACATCAGAGCAAGCTTTGGCCCCTCATCATAGCTACTCAGCCCTCTTCCTCCAAGTCCAGCTTCTCCACCATGACAGAAAACAATCTTTCATCTCTACTCTCAAGATTACATCTAAGCACCTGTGCACTGGACCCGCTCCCATCGCACCTCATCCCCAACATCACCGCAGTCCTCATCCCAGCCCTAACCCATTTCTTCAACCTATCACTAACAAGTGGTGTATTTCCCTCATGCTTTAAATGTGACGCCCTGGGCAAGCCAGGGGTCACAGGTCATCACACCACCACACCCTACACCCCAGTTAGGAACACCAAGGCTACCAAAATCCTTGTTGCCTTCCTCCAGGGGCTGATGTTCACACCAGGGGGTGGGCCAGGCGGTTGGCTCCGCCCATCGAGGAGTTCACAGCCCTGGAGGCGGGAAGCACCAGGCAGAGAAGTGAGGGAAGTGATAGTGAGAGGAAGCAAGATAGAGTTTGGACAGGAAGAAGAACGGAGTTAAGCTAGAGAAGTGAAGGAGTAAACAGTAAGAGTAGGAACAGTGCAAAAAGACAGTTAAGAAAGACTGAAGTTGGTCCGGGTGTGTGCCCCGGACAGTGACAGCAAGGTCAGCAGACGGCGGTGATAGTCTGCAGGGGGACTGCTCAGAGGTTGCTGGAAGGACCGCGGACGGGTGGTGACCCGGCGGTCTGGAGCAGTATATGAAGAACAGTCAGCACCAGGGCAGGGGCCTTTCGGATCCCGGCAAGGCTAGGAGTCGCCATAATTTGCCAAATCCCTCAGTGAAGGGGACGTCTGTCTCCTAACAACCAAGTCCCGATTGAAGGCAACAGTCCAACCGCAACAGAGAGACACCGCCACCGCCAGGGCACCAGTTTCTCAGGGCCAGCGTCTGCGGGCAAAGTAGGGCTCCTCCGGCCCATATCCAAGCCGGGGAGCGGGTTACCGGTGGGAACCCATCGCAACCATTATCAACATAGGTGCAGGACAGAGGGACCTTCACCGTCACCTACTGGGGAAAGCAAGTGCAGCCGTCCGTGGGAACCGTCTTTCCAGCCGTGTGTTTTACCGAGAACTGTGTCATCGTCTCAGGCTGAGTGAGTACCACAGTGCCGCAAGGCACAGAGCTGCCCCCGCGTCCCTTCACCCCACCAAGCCCTGCATCACCCACCTCATCACTGGGCCCCGGGACAACCAACCCCCTACCCACGGAGGGGAGGATTAACATCTGGCTGCTCCATACCACCACTCCCGGGATTCCCATACAGAGCAGCGGTGGTGTCAGCAAATCACCACAACCGTGGGTGGCGTCACGGACAATAAACAATCCCCACACCCAAAAACCCCCTTTCACTCACGGGCGAGGAACGCCGCTCGAGTCCCCGGGATCCGGCCCATCGCTCGAGCCACCGAGCAGCAGCAGGCCGCAGCAGCCGCGGCAGCCGGATCCGAGCAGTGGGAGAGCGCGGCGCCCCCCTCCTCCGCCCGCGACAACTTGGCGTCACGAACAGGATCTTACCGCTCTGCCGTTGGGTAGAGGTGCGCCTTGTGACCGCCGGAGGTATCCGGCCGGAAAATTTCAGAAGTCGCCATCTTTGGCGCGAAAAGTTCCCGCTCGAGCGTCTTCTCGAGTAGCAGAGGCGCGAAGGCCAAAACTCCGCCCCAATAGAGGAGGGGCCGGAAAGAAGCTAAGGGGGATGGAAACAAGATGTCGGCGCCCGACGGAGCCGCTGGAGGAGCGGTGGTCGCAGCCGCAGTGGCACCCGCGGATGGGAATGGGCCTGCCCAGGCCCCGGCCGCGCTGGCGGGAGGTGCCGCGGCCCCCGCGCTCGCTCAGGTGATGCCGTTCTCCTTGCCCTATGCACCCGGAGCTGCCTGGCTACCGCAGTATGACGGGAGACCTGATGCTTTACAGGTCTTCCGGAAAAAGCTTAACCCGTTGCTAGAACTGTACCTCCTGACCGATAAGCAACGTGCGGCGGTAGTGCTGGGCCAGTTAACCGGTGCGGCTGAGCAGGAGGCGAAGACCTGGGCCGAGGGGGAGCGGCTCTCTGTAGCCACCATCTTTGAGAAGCTACAGACTGCCTTTGAGACCCGGACTGAAGCTGAGCTGAGGATGCAGTTTTACCAGTGCCGGCAACGGACTGTGGATAGCATTCGGGACTATGTTTTACGTCTACAAACCGCCCTCCGCACGCTAAAGCGGGTGAATCCTATCAATGAGGCGGACAGCAACAAGATGTTAGTAGAGCAATTTGTGCAGGGGATGAGATCCCCTGAGGATCGCAAACAACTCCGGCTGTGGCCCTAGAACACCCTGATGTGGACTTTGCTGTATTAAAGGAACGGGCCATTAAAGCACTACAGCCCCCAGCTTCAGAAGTCCTGGAGCCAGCCCCGTGGCCCATTGAGATGGCCCCTGTTGTGGTGGCTCCTGCCCTACCAACCTCTCCAACACCTACAGCCCCAAGCAGCACGATGGAGGAACTGGCAGCACAAGTCTGTCACATGGACGGAGACCTCGCCAAGATTCTTGCTGCACTCCAACCTTTGACCAGATCCCAGCCTTCAGCACAGATACAGCTTGCCGACAGCCCTGAGGATGTCCCCTGGATGCAGCGGAGAGGTGCTAGCAACCCGCGGAGCAGACCTCCAACCTGTTACAAGTGCCGTAAGCCTGGGCATTACTTCCGACAGTGCCCGTTAAACGAGCAACCCCTGGGGCCCCGGGCCAATCCTCAGGAGTAGAACCCCGTGGCCCCCCAGACTGGCAGGACTGGTATATCCGGGCCCGGCCCATCATCCCCGTGGCTGTGGACGGCATACCGGTGAAGGCTCTCTTGGACACTGGATCACAGGTAACCACCATACCATACACATTGTACCAGCGGTATTGGGGGATAGACGAGCTGGCACCCCCAGACACTAGTATAACGTTAATTGCTGCCAATGGACTCCCATTGACCCAAGTGGGGTATAAACAGGTGGCTATGACAGTAGGGCAAGCTGAACTGCAACACCAGGGTATGATTGTGATCATGAATGAACCCAGTGATCATAACCCGAAGATAGTGCTAGGAACTAATGTGATGGAGTACTGTATGGGTGATGTGTTGGCCCTACTGCAGCAACTGGCCGCCACGGCGGCGGGGAGCCGACAGAGAGCTGTGCAGCGTGAGATCCGAGCCTTGATGTACCGCCAGCATGTAAACTCAACAGGAGGAGAGATTGGTGGAGTGAGAGTGATGTATGTTGCTCCGTTGCTTGTGCCCCCTAGGAGTGAGATGATGATTTGGTGTAGGGCAGCAGTAGGGCCTCAGGGGCGTGACTACCCTGCCATGATGGAGCCCATACCCTCCGAGCACTGGCCCACTGTAATGGCCGCCCGAGGGGTGGTAGACGTGAAGAAGGGGAGAGTGCCCGTGAGGGTGCTGAACTGTGGGGAGGAAGAAGTCAGGCTTCCCCGGTATGCCACCATTGCCAAGCTACTCACCCTGGATCCCCACACCATCCATGAAGCCAGTCCCTCAGTCTCCCCACCTACTACCAGCACTTCCCCGCCTCAAGGGGAGGTAAATGAGTGGCACCAACAGTTACACGTGGGCACTGATGATACCCCTACACATCACACAGCAGGGGTATACAGGGTGGTGCGGGAGTATGAACAGGTTTTCAGCAAACATCCACTAGACTTTGGGCAGATTAAGGGGGTCCAACACCATATCCCCACCGGAGAACACCCCCCTATCAAAGAGAGGTACAGGCCTATTCCCCCTGCACATTACCAGTGTGCCAAAGATATGTTGAGGAATATGAAAGAGGCAGGGGTTATTCGGGACAGCTGTAGTCCCTGGGCCGCTCCGTTGGTACTGGTCAAGAAGAAGGATGGTACCATGCGGATGTGTGTGGACTACCGGAAGATTAATCAGATAACCCATAAAGATGCCTACCCACTGCCCCGTATTGAAGAGTCTTTGGCCGCACTGAGAACTGCAAATTACTTCTCTACCCTTGACCTCACCAGTGGGTACTGGCAAGTGGCCGTGGTCCCGGAAGACCGGGAGAAAACCACCTTCACCACCCCGATGGGGCTCTGTGAATTCAATAGTATGCCGTTCGGGCTGTGCAATGCCCCAGGAACCTTCCAACGGCTGATGGAGTGCTGTCTGGGACACCTAAACTTCGAGACCGTCCTATTGTACTTGGATGATGTGATTGTGTACTCCCAGACGTATGAAGCCCATCTGGAGCACCTGGCCGAGGTGTTCGCGTCCCTTGCCAAATATGGGATGAACTTGAAGCCCTCTAAGTGTCACCTGCTGAAACCCAGAGTGCAGTACCTGGGGCACGTGGTAAGTGCAGAAGGTGTCGCCCCCGACCCTGAGAAGATCACTGCCATCCAGGGCTGGCCGAGACCAACCACAGTGAGGGAAGTAAGGCAGTTTCTGGGTCTGGTGGGGTACTACCGGCGCTTTATCGAAGGGTACACGAAGATGGCTGCCCCCATGCAAGATCTCCTCGTGGGACAGACCAAAGGTGGTAGACCCATCGGAGCCCCACTGGTGTGGGAAGAAAAGCATGAGGAATCCTTCTGCCAGCTGAAAGCGGCTTTGACCGGAGAAGAGGTCCTAGCGTATCCTGACTATGGCTGCCCGTTCATCCTCTACACAGACGCCAGCAATGTGGGATTAGGAGCAGTCCTGTCCCAGGTCCAAGATGGGAAGGAGAAAGTGATTGCTTATGCTAGCCGGAAGCTTCGGCCAACTGAAAGGAACCCTGAGAACTACAGCTCCTTCAAGCTCGAGCTCCTGGCATTGGTATGGGCTATCACAGAGCGGTTCCGCCACTACTTGGCTGCCGCAAAATTCACCGCTTTCACGGACAACAATCCGTTGACTCACCTGGACACGGCCAAGTTGGGCGCGTTGGAGCAGCGGTGGGTGGCCCGGCTAGCCAACTATGACTTCACCATCAAGTACCGAGCTGGTCGTGTCAACATTAATGCTGATGCACTCTCCCGAATGCCCCATTTGTCAGAAGAAGGGTGCGAGGATGACAACCTCGAGGAGATCGAGTTGCCTGCATTTCACCAGCCACCAACTGAGAAGGTACAGTTACATCAACAATGGGTGGACCTGGACCCACGGCCCAGTCAAGAGTGGCAGGAAGCTCAAAACCAGGCGCCGGCTGTCCGCCTCGTCAAGACCCTGGTGGAACAAGGTGCTGTTGGGATGGACCTGCCGCCCCGGCAGAAGCCCAGCGCTTGTGGAAGGAACAGAAACGGCTGTATCTACATCAAGGGAAGCTGTACCGTGAGCTGATCAACCCAAAAACTCATGAGAAAATCTGCCAGTTGGTTATTCCCCAAGCTGAAGTGGCTACTGTTTTGCGGGCATACCATGATGGTGCCGGACACTTCGGGTGGAAGAAGCTGGAGATGCTGTTGAGAGAGCGGTTCTACTGGAGTGGGATGCGGGAGTCGGTAGAAGCCTGGTGCCGAGAGTGTGGTCCTTGCACGCTGAGGAGGAAGGACGAGGCCAGCCAGAGGGCGCCCCTACAACCGATCATCACACATCAGCCGCTGGAACTGGTCGCCTTAGACCATGTCAAGCTCACCCCCAGCCGAAGTGGGTACGCCTACGCGTTGACCATCGTAGACCACTATTCAAGATTCATGGTGGTTGTCCCCGTCAAGGACCTAACTGGTCGAACAGCCGCTCAAGCGTCCCAGGCTTATTTCTGCCGACCACATGGATATCCAGAAAAGGTGCTTACTGACCAAGGCCCGGCTTTTGAAGCGGAGGTGTTCCACGAGTTCTGCCAGTTGTACGGCTGTAAGAAGATCCGGACCACCCCTTACCATGCCCAGACCAACGGCATGTGTGAGAAGATGAACCACTTGGTCCTGGGACTCCTCAAGACGTTACCACTGGAAGAGCGGAACCTGTGGCCGGAAAAGCTACCCGACTTGGTCGATATGTACAACAATATCCCGTCCAGCTCCACAAAGTGCACTCCAGCATATCTGATGAGGGCTCGCCCCGGCCGCCTGCCGGTGGACCTGGAGATGGGGTTGGAGGCCCCGGAAGCACTCCCTTCGACAGCTGAATGGGAAACTCGGCGGAGAGCACAATACCGGCAGATTCAAGAATATGTCGAGAAGAACTTAAGTCGGAGTCGGGAACTGCAGGAGCAGCGCTTTAATCAAAAGGCGTCTGCTGGCCCTTTTCAGCCCGGAGATGTCGTCCTGAAGCGGAAGAGGACAACCCACAAGCTGGATGATCAATGGGAACAGAACCCGTACGTCATACAGCCCACCGGATGGGAAGATGGGAAGGCCTACCAAATTAGTCGTGACCAAGGAGGCACTTTGGCCACAGTTTCCCGGGACCATCTGAAAAGGTGCCCACCAGCATTGAGGGCGATGGCTGAAGTACCAGTTCCTCCACCAGCAGAGAAGGCAGAAGAGGTGATCCACACTGTGATGGGTGACTTCCCAGCAGACTGGCCTACACAGAACGGCGCGGTGATTCTTCCAGTGATACTGTTCCCACAACCTGTGGATGAAGAAGTGGTGGAAGCGGTCAACCGTGAGCCAGAACCAGTGCCAGTGCCCAGGGATGAACCTGTGCCCAGCTCCCCTATGCCTCCGCATGCCCCACATGATCACAGGGAGGAGGAACCGGTTGTTCCCTCTACCCCACTGCCCAGTCCCACTGACACCGGACCCCGGAGGTCCACCCGTCCCAACCTAGGTAGACCCCCACTTAGGTACAGGGAGACCGTCCTTTAAAGAAGGGATCAGGAAGTCAGTGTGTGTTTGTTTAAAAGTTTGTTGAAGAATGATGATAAGAGAAAATGATTACCGAAGCTTCATCTGATTGACCGTGATTGTGAGTAAACCGGCCGTAGCCGGCACCGTTGTCCCCGTGGGGACCGTTTAAAAAGTTTTGCATGGAGGACTTTCCATGGACAAGCCCGTGAACTTGCAGGGCAACCACAGACGTTAGTGGCTTGTAAATAAGTTGTTTTACCATTTCCGCAATTACCGCCTCTGGAGAGGCAGGTTGGAGGGAGGGCCCTCAGCAGAGCAGGCTGGGGCCCAGCCACCACAGGAACCGGTGGCTACCCTCTGGAGGGGAAGGACAGATCCCGCTCGGGTGACTTCTGCTGGACTGGGGTCAAGGGGTGCTGCCTGGGCTTTAGGGGCAGCATCAGGGCCAGGTTGCTTGGGTGGGAGAGAGCGGAGACCGTAACCGTAAACCGTTGCAACGTTTAAGAAATGAACCTCCCGATGTGGGATGATGTTATAATTTGTATTATGTTTACCGTTTTACCTTATATATTTTTCAGAAAATAAAACCGGTGTTGGACGGGCAGCCCGCGGACGGTCTGCATTTTGCTAAGGGGGAATGTGACGCCCTGGGCAAGCCAGGGGTCACAGGTCATCACACCACCACACCCTACACCCCAGTTAGGAACACCAAGGCTACCAAAATCCTTGTTGCCTTCCTCCAGGGGCTGATGTTCACACCAGGGGGTGGGCCAGGCGGTTGGCTCCGCCCACCGAGGAGTTCACAACCCTGGAGGCGGGAAGAACCAGGCAGAGAAGTGAGGGAAGTGATAGTGAGAGGAAGCAAGATAGAGTTTGGACAGGAAGAAGAACGGAGTTAAGCTAGAGAAGTGAAGGAGTAAACAGTAAGAGTAGGAACAGTGCAAAAGGACAGTTAAGAAAGCCTGAAGTTGGTCCGGGTGTGTGCCCCGGACAGTGACAGCAAGGTCAGCAGACGGCGGTGATAGTCTGCAGGGGGACTGCTCGGAGGTTGCTGGAAGGATCGCGGACGGGTGGTGACCCGGCGGTCTGGAGCAGTATACGAAGAACAGTCAGCACCAGGGCAGGGGCCTTTCGGATCCCGGCAAGGCTAGGAGTCGCCATAATTTGCCAAATCCGTCAGTGAAGGGGACGTCTGTCTCCTAACAACCAAGTCCCGATTGAAGGCAACAGTCCAACCGCAACAGAGAGACACCGCCACCGCCAGGGCACCAGTTTCTCAGGGCCAGCGTCTGCGGGCAAAGTAGGGCTCCTCCGGCCCATATCCAAGCCGGGGAGCGGGTTACCGGTGGGAACCCATCGCAACCATTATCAACATAGGTGCAGGACAGAGGGACCTTCACCGTCACCTACTGGGGAAAGCAAGTGCAGCCGTCCGTGGGAACCGTCTTTCCAGCCGTGTGTTTTACCGAGAACTGTGTCATCGTCTCAGGCTGAGTGAGTACCACAGTGCCGCAAGGCACAGAGCTGCTCCCGCGTCCCTGCACCCCACCAAGCCCTGCATCACCCACCTCATCACTGGGCCCCGGGACAACCAACCCCCTACCCACGGAGGGGAGGATTAACATCTGGCTGCTCCATACCACCACTCCCGGGATTCCCATACAGAGCAGCGGTGGTGTCAGCAAATCACCACAACCGTGGGTGGCGTCACGGACAATAAACAATCCCCACACCCAAAAACCCCCTTTCACTCACGGGCGAGGAATGCCGCTCGAGTCCCCGGGATCCGGCCCATCGCTCGAGCCACCGAGCAGCAGCAGGCCGCAGCAGCCGCGGCAGCCGGACCCGAGCAGTGGGAGAGCGCGGCGCCCCCCTCCTCCGCCCGCAACATAAACATGCCTCCATTACACCCATCCTCAAAAAGCCCTCCCTTGACCCATCCTCTGTGTCAAACTATTGCCCCATATCCCTTCTCCCCTATGCCTCAAAACTACTGGAACAGCATGTCCATCTTGAACTGTCCTCATACCTCTGATCCTGATCCCTCTTTGACCAGCTACAATCTAGCTTCCGACCGCATCACTCTACTGAAACTGCCCTAACCAAAGTCAGCAATAATCTACTAACCGCCAAAGCCAAGCGACACTACTCTGTCCTCCTCCTCCTGGACCTGTCCTCTGGCTTCGACACAGTAGACCATTCCCTCCTACTACAGATTCTCTCATCTCTGGGCATCACAGACTTGGCCCTATCTTGGATCTCCTCATACCTAACCGACCGAACTTTCAGCGTCTCCCATTCTCACACCACTTCCTCATCTCACCCCCTATCTGTCGGGGTCCCCCAAGGCTCAGTTCTTGGACCCCTGCTGTTCTCCATGTACACCTTCGGCCTGGGACAGCTCATAGAGTCCCACGGCTTTCAGTATCATCTCTATCACAGATCTACCTCTCTGGACCTGACATTACCTCTCTACTAACCAAAATTCCACAATGTCTGTCTGCTATTTCATCCTTCTCTGCGCGATTCCTAAAACCTAACATGGACAAAACAGAGTTCATTGTCTTTCCTCCTCCTCACTCATCTCCTCCAACAAGCCTTTCCATCAAACTTGATGGTTGCTCACTCTCCAAAGTCTCACAAGCTCATTGCCTTGGAATAACCATCGACTCTGCTCTATCCTTCAAGCCACACATCCAAGCCCTCTTAACCTCATGCAGACTACAGCTCAAAAATATCTCCCGGATGCATGCTTTCCTTAACCAAGAATCAGCAAAAACATTAGTGCATGCCCTCATCATCTTCCGCCTCGACTACTACAACCTACTGCTCTCTGGCCTGCCTTCCAACACTCTTGCACCCCTCCAATCTATCCTAAACTCCGTGGCCCGCTTAATCCACCTCTTCCCTCGCTATTCCCCAGCCTCGCCACTCTGCCAATCCCTTCACTGGCTTCCCATCGCCCAATGACTCAAGTTGAAAACATTAACCATGACATATGAAGCCATCCACAACCTGTCTCCTCCCTACATCTGTGACCTAGTCTCCCGGTACCTACCTGCACGCAACTTCAGATCCTCACAAGATCTCCTTCTCTACTCCTCTCTTATCTCCTCTTCCCACAATCGCGTACAAGATTTCTCCCGTGCCTCCCCCATACTCTGAAACGCTCTACTGTAACAGGGTGAAAATGTACATAAGATAAACTTGTATGTTTGTTAATGTGTATATATATATATATATATTATATATATATTTATACTATAACTTAAATGGTCACTAGGTGTCACTAGAGGGGGCAGGCACACTGCTAGACAGTAAGGAGTTACATTAGGTTTCCCTGGTAACGTAGACATAGAGAGACGGTTGAAAAAAATTTCAGTCAGGGTCTGAGGGACTGTGCAAGAGAAAGACGTCTGTCATTTTTCCGTGTTCGGATTTGTAGGATTGCCTGCTTTTTTTCTTCTTTTTATGGACTGCTTACTTGTTTTTTTTTGAGCTCCTACTGCTCCTGACGAGGGGAATTCATCTGAGTGAATTTTTCTCCAGAAACTGTTTGGACAAAATCAACTAAGAGTGAATCAGAAGCAGTCTGAGGGGACGGATGCCATCTTGAGTGAAAGACTTCAGTGAGTAACAATTGACCTGAGACCGATCGATGTATAATAGTCAGTAAGGGACAGATAGATATTTTGCTTCATCACACTGTCTGGGGCAGTGAGGTACCGAATATTGAATAGAGGTACAGGTATAAAGGTACATGTACATATATTTACTTGTTTCTGACTGTATATGGGAATGTGGCCGGGTACCCTGATTGAATTGTAAATATAAGGAGAGGTAGTTGTAAGATTATATCCTTGGAGGGATCACGTGCCATTATCTGTAGTAGTGCACCCGGGTAAGCCCCATTAATAGATAAGGGAGGGATCGGTATAGTGGGGGGGAAATATAGTCCAGTTCATCCCTATAGACCGACACTTGAAGTCCTCCGAGTTGCATAAACTGTCATTGTTTATTCCGGGCTGTTGTGGCCCATACATTGTACGAGAACTGTTTTTTAATAAAGAAAATTGTTATCCCCCATCTTTGTGTCTCTGGATTTTCCATAGTGCCATCGTATCTTAATAGTCATAACAACTGGCATTCAGTCGTTACACTACCTCAGCATATCAGACTCTCCCCTACCTTGGAAAGCTTCAAGAGGAACCTCAAGACCCACCTCTTCCAACAAGCCTGCAACCTACAATAGCACTCAGTCCAGAAGACCACTGCGCAACCAGCTCTGTCCTCACCTATTGTACCATCACCCATTCCCTGTAGACTGTGAGCCCTCGCGGGCAGGGTCCTCTCTCCTCCTATACCAGTATGTTTTGTACTGTTAATGATTGTTGTACGTATACCCTCTTTCACTTGTAAAGCGCCATGGAATAAATGGCGCTATAATAATAATAATAATAATAATAATAATAATAATAATGAGAGCTCTGCATTGTTTATATGGTTAATATGGCACTATGCAGGTATTGAATAGAGTATGGTATGTAACATCTGTTGTTATCTGTGTGCCATAGTTACCATTTATTAGAGCATTCAATAGTGATATCATACATCTATGACTAAAAGCACAATGTGTGTTTGAAACTCATAAAATGTTGCTTGTCCACTGTGGTGGAATACTTTTAATGGATTCTTAATAAAATTTGAAGATTTTACTTCTTGACCCTTTCCTTTCCTGCATTTACCTGTGGGTCAACAGGTGGTTGGCGCATGGATGCCTTGGGAGCATATTGATGTGTGTTTAGTGTTTTATTCCTGGACTTGCTGTCATACAACATCATCAATGTATGGAACTGTATAATACACTATTTGG
Source organism: Anomaloglossus baeobatrachus (assembly GCF_048569485.1). Taxonomy (NCBI): domain Eukaryota; kingdom Metazoa; phylum Chordata; class Amphibia; order Anura; family Aromobatidae; genus Anomaloglossus; species Anomaloglossus baeobatrachus. The sequence continues at coordinate 445,804,172 of NC_134356.1, forward strand.
AACTTACTGGCCCCTGGGCAATAAGTACTAGTATATTACCAATTATAAATGCACTCCAGCTATTGACGTTATGTCCAACTGATCTAGATAGCAAAATGGTGGAATGTACGTTGGTACACAAACTAACACCCACACCTATATTTGAATCCATATTGCTGTCTTGAAACATTTTAAAAATCTTCTGTCTATAAATTCTAGAGGTAATTCTAGCAATCACAGCATCATTTGTGGATAAGAGTCCTTTAGTATGTATATAATAAAGCATAGTGTATTACAGTATAAAATAACATGTCAAATAAAACTTTTTGGTCAAAGTGTGGACAGTTTGTTATAGAGTCAGAAGAATTAAACAAATATAGGCTTAGGAGTCCAGTGGGCGGTCTCACTAAATAACTGACAGCCTTCTACATTCAATGTACATGCAGAGATACAGATAGATGTCAGTCATTGAATAGATCCCCCTGAACTTATAACGAGCAAGTATTACAATGAATAAGATACAACTTTTACTGAATCTTTTCATACAAAATATTAGCTCAATCTGTTCAGTTTCTCCTGATCTATAGCTTGACGACTGCGGTTTGGACAGCATGTTTAACATGACAGGTTCCCTTCAAAGATATACTGGATTTATTCTTTTTATATCTGCCTTCCCAAAAGATATTTAAAAGTAATTAATTACGCAGTGCCAATACTGCCTTGCTTTGTAAGTATAAATTATAACAAACTCTGTTATACTGATGTTTTACTGATGTTTTACTGATGTAAAACATGTCTTAGATAATTAGAAGCTTTCTGTACTGATACTTTTTCCTTCCAAAAACTCTAACACACATTCTCATTAGAAAAGCTTTCTCCCTACTGCGTATACAGCTGTAACCCTGAAATCTTCCTCGCTCAGGGCCATGTCCCTCATTCTCCTCCTTGTGTCCTTCATCTTTTCTACAGCTCTATAATAGAAGCCCCCATGCCCTATGACCGACAGACACCATGTTGCTCTCTCGAAGACTGTTTGTTCTTCCTTCTGCGACTGGACTGCTGAACTACCACTCAGTGGTTAGTGATGGCTCTGCAGTAGCCAGTTACCAAACATCAACAACTCCCATGCCTTATGACCAACTACCTGGTAACTGGAAGAATGGATGGACTGGCTTGTACCACTTCTGGAAGAAGGATGGATTCCACAACATTCATCATCTCATGGTTGAAAATTACCAGCGCTTTGGACCTATATACAGGTATGAGAGATAAATAGACGCTATTGCCATTGCAACAGAAATGTAATAAATGAACATTACAGTTAAAATACCTATAAAGATGTAATATATATATACAATTACAGCAAAAACAATAAAATAAAATAGGGTTCATATATATTTGGTATTTTAATATTTTGTAAAGCTAATTACTAAACAAATATACTGCATAATAAAATATAGCATATTAGTTATGGATATGTTTTATTTTGTTTAAAATGTATGACAAAGACAATAAACTTGTGTTTTAAAGAGAAGTACAATGATATTAAACTTGGTATCGTATATGGAAGGATAGACAGTGAATGACTGCTTATATATAGAAATAAGTGAAAAAGGAGAAAAAAAGAAAGAAAAAGAAACAGGTGAATGTGTTCTGAATAGGGAGGAGGGTGTAAGCTGCAGTTGCTTTGGTGGCAGCTCATCTCCCCAAGAACAAAAGGATTGGACATGTGAAATCCAACTATTGGAACCAGTTCTTCGCTTACATCTGCTGTAGAGATGAACTCAAAAGGCCCCCAAATGCATGATATAAACTGCCAGGTTCAGCTGACATTCTGATGTATATGGCCAACTTAACAACATTAAAGTAGCCAGAAAAGGTGTAAAAATGTATGGCCACAGAATCCGTGCCATTTTTGTCCATAAGCTGTATCTAGTATCACAGTACAGCCCTATTTGTGTGAATACACCAAAAGACACAACCTATGTATATTAATAATGATAGTTCAGGCAAAAAGTAGACCCATGTTTTTAATCTCATGGGGTTTAGCTTAGAGTCAGGAGTAATGGTTGTTGGTCAAATTGCTTGCCCAACAGCTTTTTAAGGGCTGTTTTGTACTTCTAAATTATATCTATTATATCTATTTATATCTAACCAGTCCATAACCACACTGCTGCATAGATACACATAACAGAGAGAACACAGACATTAGAGTTCTGTCCATATACAGTACAGACCAAACGTTCTGACACACCTCATTCAAAGAGTTTTCTTAATTTTCATGACTCTGAAAATTGTAGATTCACATTGAAGGCATCAAAACTATAAATTAAAACATCTGGAATGAAATACTTAACAAAAAAGTGTGAAACAACTGAAAATAAGTCTTATATTCTAGTTCTTCAAAGTAGCCACCTTTTGCTTTGATTACTGCTTTGCTCACTCTTGGCATTCTCTTGATGAGCTTCAAGAAGTAGTCACTGGAAATGGTCTTCCAGAGATGCTTAGCACTTGTTGGCCCTTTTGCCTTCACTCTGCGGTCCAACTCACCCCAAACCATCTCGATTGGGTTCAGGTCTGGTGACTGTGGAGGCCAGGTCATCTGGCGTAGCACCTCATCAATCTTCTTCTTATTAAAATATGAGGGGTGTTTGAGGCCATTGTCCTGTTGAAAAATAAATGATGGTCCAACTAAACGCAATCCGGATGGAGTAGCATGCCGCTGCAAGATGCTGTGGTAGCCATGCTGGTTCAATATGCCTTCAATTTTGAATAAATCCCCAGCAGTGTCACCAGCAAAGCACCCCCACACCATCACACCTCCTCCTCCATGCTTCACGGTTGGAGCCAAGCATGTGGAGTTCATCCGTTCACCTTTTATGCGTCGCACAAAGACACGGTGGTTGGATCCAAAGATCTCAAATTTGGACTCATCAGACCAAAGCACAAATTTCCACTGGTCTAATGTCCATTCCTTGTGTTCTTTAGCTCAAATAAGTCTCTTCTGCTTGTTGCCTGTCCTTAGCAGTGGTTTCCTAGCAGCTATTTTACCATAAAGGCCTTCTGCACAAAGTCTCCTCTTAACAGTTGTTCTAGAGATGTGTCTGCTGCTAGAACTCTTTGCGGCATTGACCTGGTCTGTAATCTGAGCTGCTGTTAACCTGCGATTTCTGAGGCTGGTGACTCTGATAAACTTATCCTCCGCAACAGAGGTGACTCTTGGTCTTCCTTTCCTGGGGCGGTCCTCGTGTGAGCCAGTTTCTTTGTATCGTTTGATGGTTTTTGCCACTGCTCTTGGGGACACTTTCAAAGTTTTCCCAATTTTTCGGACTGACTGACCTTCAGTTCTTAAAGTAATGATGGCTACTCATTTTTCTTTACTTACCTGCTTTTTTTTTTGCCATAATACAAATTCTAATAGTTTATTCAGTAGGACTATCAGCTGTGTATCCACCAGACTTCTGCACAACACAACTGATGGTCCCAACCCTATTTATAAGGCAAGAAATCCCACTTATTAAACCTGACCGGGCACACCTGTGAAATGCAAACCATTTCCAGTGACTACCTCTTGAAGCTCATCAAGAGAATGCCAAGAGTGTGCAGAGCAGTAATCAAAGCAAAAGTTCTTTGAAGAACTAGAATATAAGACATATTTTCAGTTGCTTTACACTTGTTCTTGTTTGTTAAGTATTTCATTCCACATGTGTTAATTCATAGTTTTGATGCCTTCAATGTGAATCTACAATTTCCAGAGTCATGAAAATAAAGAAAACTCTTTGAATGAGAAGGTGTGTCCAAACTTTTGGTCTGTACTGTATGCTACCTGCAAAAAGTTAGCATGAGGGCAATGACTTAAGCGGGCTTTACAAGCTACGATATCATTGCTGATAACGCTAGTTTGCGTACCCACCCCCATCTTTTGTGCGACACGGGCATATTGTTGCCCGTCGCGCACAAAATCGCACACCCCCATCACACAGACTTACCTGCTCTGCGACGTCGTTCTGGCCGGCGATCTGCCTCCTTTCTAAGGGGGTCGTGCGGCGTAACAGCGACGTCACACCGTAGGCGTCCAATAGACGCGGAGGGGCGGAGATGAGCGGGACGTACACATCCCGCCCACCTTCTTCCTTATGCATAGCCATTGGACCCAGGTAAGGAGAAGTTCCTCGCTCCTGCCGTGTCACACACAGCGATGTGTGCTGCCGCAGGAACGAGGAACATCATTGCTAATGAGCGTTAAACGATTTTTGGTTTTAGGACGACCTCTCCACGGCAAACGATTTTGGCCACTTTTGCGATCGTTTTAGGTTGCACAAAAGTGTCACACGCTGCGATATCGTTAATGACGCCAGATGTGTGTAACTAACGGCATGATCCCGACGACAAAACATTAACAATATCGTAGCGTGTAAAGCCCCCTTTAGTCTCTCTACATCCAACCTAGAATGGCATCACTTCAGACAAGCATTCAATCTGTCATAGACATTTCTACTTTAGTACTTAACGAAAACCTGTCAGCACAATTTTTAATGAAAAGTAAGAAATAGTAGTATTGGTGCTGTAATACTGCTTAACTTGATATCTTTAGTGAAGAAATCCATTTTGTTGTTCTTATCTAATCACCATCTGAAATATTCTACTAATTAGATTTCAGTGCACAGTGGCTGGACTGTCCACTTGGTCTTCTCCTCTGTCTGTGATTTCCCCGCCCTCCACCTACCTCTCGTCTTTAAATGACAGGTCACTGCTTTTTCAGTAACCCGCCTCCTCTGTTTGAAATATCCAACTCAAACAGAGGAGGTTGATGGAGGGGCTGGAGAATCATAGACAGGGAGGAGAAGACCCAGTGCACAGTCTGACGTCTGTGAACCGAAATTTAATTAGCAGAAAATTCTAGTGATTAAAGAACCACAAAGAAGATTTCATCACCAAAGGAATTAATGTAATCAGTATTACAGTGATATTACAGGCATGTCATTACAAAATAGTGTTAACAGGTTCTCTTTAAGCTCTTATCAAAAAATAGTCTTTTCTTCTGAAATCAGCTCCCTAACCACCTGAACCTCTGATTACCTTTAAGATGTTAAGCTCATATGGTTGAGATCCTCTCTCCCAACTATCATTTTCATTTGGCCTTTTATAATGTTTAATGACAGTTAATGTTTGCCTACAGCATCCATGTAACCAGAAATGGCATACAGATGTTAGTCCGTTTTCAGAGAACAAACAATTATCCTATGGATTCGTAATTTAATTATGTCATTAAGAGACATCGGTGAAATTCTATATAATATGACATGCTGCTTACATTCTTGCTTTTTCACACAGGGAGACTCTAGGAACTTATGACAGCGTTTACATTCAGCATCCTGAGGATGCTGCCGCACTATTCCAGGTAGAAGGGATACATCCTGAGCGCCTTCGGGTTCAGCCATGGTATGAGTATCGTGATTATCGTAATAAAAGATATGGAGTACTGCTAAAGTAAGTTTTCCTATTACCTTATGACTATTTCAGCTGCACCACTAGTATATAAGATAGTTGTTAGCACTGTTAGTGAGTTAGTGTACTATTTATGTGGAAGACATTATTAAAATTTGCTCCATTTTTTCTCTACTGACTTGGGCAACCAGTTTGTGGATTATTTCACAGCCGCCCTAAGTCTGGCTAGTAAATTAGATTTAGGGTCATTTATACAAAGCAGGATTTACTAAAACAAAGTAGTAACTTTATTTTTCCATAATAAAATTAAAAGGACCTTACACAATAAAATCTGCCACTCCACAACAATACTTTAGAGTCTTGAACTTGAGAGTATTTATTGACCAGTCTTTACAAGTGTCCGTTGCACTTAATTGAACTGGTCAATGAAATGAGGTTTTGCTGTTGATGAACAAATGTTCATAAGTGATCACAATTAAAACCTTTAAACTGACAAGCAATCAAAGTGATCATTCATAGGGTGATCAGATAATTTACACTGGCATAAGTATGATCGTTATCAACATCACATCACTCTGTGCAAATGGAAGATGTACCACCAACAAAATGATCCTAGATAGGGACAGAATGATTGTATACTCCTCAACATTAAGAAGAAAAAGTCATGGGTTTCTGGAAATCATAGCATTGATAGACATGTTAATATGTAAATGATGCAAAAAATAGAAACAAAACTTCTTAATTTTTTTCAATATTGAGTATGATCGCCACATGCAGGAATACACGTACTTACATTCCTTGGTGGTTATCATTGAGGTTATAATGGTTGTCTAAGGAATGTTCTGCCAGGTTGAATGCACTCAGGTAGGTAAATCATCAAGATACGCTGCTGTCAGCACCCAGATGTGCGTGATAGCGGGTGTCCCAGATGTACTCTATGGGAGACAAGTCCACAGATGCTCCAGAGCATGGTAGCACATTTAGGCTATGCAGGCTGCTTAAAATAGTATGAGAAATATGCAGTCTGGTTTTGTGTTGAAAACACGTTTCCAGTGATATTTTGGAGAAATTACTATGCAATTGCTTCTACGACCAAATCAATATAAAGCCAAACTGTTAGTGTACCTGGAATGAACCCACATTGAATCCAGATGCCATACAGTATGCAACCCACACTATAATCAAAGTAGTAGGACCAGTGTGATGCTCCCTCATGAAGGCATTGTCTATTTGGTCTCCAAATCAATCATTGTCGCTAAAAGAAAAACATGACTCTTCACTGAAGAAGGCATTGATTGCAGCCTCCATTGATGTCTTGCCCTGTACCATGATAGGCTTTGAGAGCAGTGGTGTGAGGTCAATGCTTCACTTGCAGCTGGACATCTAGATCGTAGTCCAATATCTTGCATATGTTTTCTGATGGTTTATATAGACACTAACCAAAACTGAAATAAAGCTATGTCAATAAGTAAACACACGGGGGTTACACTACATAGTAACATAGTAACATAGTAACGTGAGCGTGTGAGGTTCTGCTGCAAAGTGTGGGGATTGCAGCTAAGTGCATAGTTTAAACACAATTTCATAGTGGTGAAAACTGTAATTGTTTAATTTCATTAGGGAATTGTGTGTCTGTTTGTCTGTGGTACTGTGAAAAAGCAAAAAAAAAAAAAGTTTTTCTTGTGATTTAATTAGTAGTATTAGCCACACCTGTTTCTAGAAGCTTCTGTGAGCTTCTGGTATTTCTTGTGGAACTATATAAATCAGCCAGAACAAGCGAGGTTGCTGAGTGTGAGAGGTTCTGCAGCAAACTGCAAGGATTGTAGCTAAGTGCATAGTTTAAACACAATCTCATAGTGGTGATAACTGTAATTGTTTAATTTCATTAGGGAATTGTGTGTCTGTATGTCTGTGGTACTGTGAAAAAGCAAAAAAAAAAAAGTTTGTCTTGTGATTTAATTAGTAGTATTACCCACACCTGTTGCTAGAAGCTTCTAGGAGCTTCTGGTATTTCTTGTGGAACTGTATAAACCAGCCAGAACAAGCGAGGTTGCTGAGCATGCGAGATTATGCAGCAAAGAGCGGGGATTGCAGCTAAGTGCATAGTTTAAACACAATCTCATAGTTTGACACAAGAACATAGTTTGAACTTATCCTTTTACGTTTCCCATTGTTTTTTTTTCTTTGTTTTTCTACTTTACGGTTTATCCTCATTTAATAGGTGCTCCATGGACAATGCTACCAGGTGTGTATCTTGTCAGATGTATGCATGCCTTGAGCAGCCATTCAAGGGTGAATATGTCTGCACTCAATGCAAGCATGTTGCATATTTGGAAGCCAAGGTATCTGATATAAATAAGCAGCTTGCAACACTCAGGGGCATTGCAAACCTGGAGAGGAGTTTAGAGCTCACTGAGCTTTCTCTGGCTGGGGCCAGTGATATGGAGGAGGGTGGAGGTGGGGAAGATCAGGACCCAGAGGTAGGTAGTTGGGTAACAGTTAGAAGAAGAGGTAGGGGGAAAAGTGTCAGGGAGCCTAGTCCTGACCTGGCACAACCTAGTAAATATGCCTGTTTGGCTGATATTAGGAATGAAGGGCCAGGACTAGAGTCACTACAGCAGGACGTTGCTCCTAGCAACCAGGAAAATGACTGCTGTAGGAAGGAGGTGTTAAAAATATACTCTTAAATATATTTTTCTGATAAGACGCATGAAAGATGGACTACAAAATGTGTAAAAAATAAATGTAGTTTATATCTGATAAAAATGATTGCTAAATTATAAAGTTGCAAGTCAGTTACAGAAAAAGAAAAAAATATACTTCATTAGCTTACGTAAATTGTTCAATGAGTCAAATAGAATCATGCTGCAGGCCTGACAGGCATGTCTTGCTTCTTGGATCGGGTGGCCGGACTCTGCAGCCTCGACATGTGTGAAATAACTCTCGGAGCAGGAGTCAGCAGCCACCCCCTCCCACCGTGTGTTATATGACAACTGTCCAAACCATATTGGGTATTTCAGCTGAACGCATGAGATCATTCACTAGCAGTTTGCAAAGAGCCTATATATATATATATATATATATATATATATATATATATATATGTACCATGCTATGTCAGCATCTATCCATATTCAATACAGATACCTTAATATTTATTCCTTATAAGAACTTTATCAATAAGCTATGCCCTCCAACATAAACAGAACTGTGAACATATATAATATGTCCTATTATAAAATGTTTGATAACTAGATGTATTAAGTTTAATGTTTTAACAATTCCCCCTTGAGGCGGGTAAATTATTAATTATTATTATTAATGAAACCCCGAAAATTAATTAATACATCATTAAAATAACAGATCTTTTCCCTTATTTGGCAATAATGGATTAATATCAATAATAATGATGAATAATAATCAATTTGCATTATTCATGTTATATGTTCAACAATATAATAATGTGGATTCATGTTATGGTAGGCCATGACTGATAATCATATAAAATACATAATTATACTTTCCTAAACCTAAAAAGATGCAAAACAAATCCGGTCACCATATGATATCCTCTGGGTTGATGTCTTCTTATCTCCGATGTAATCTGGCATAAACACAGTCTCTTAGAAATAAATCCTTTGATAAAAGATGAATGGTTACCAATTTAATACAGTCCCGTATTGCGTTTATCATCGTTAGATCAAGTTCATAAACTTTATTCTTTATTTGAAAGTCCATAGCCAATATTGATAAACCACAGTTCATGAGTGTAGAAGAATAGTATAGGTCTTTGATGTCTGTGCAGTGTAATTTACATTAGTCACCTTTATCCTCCATGCTGCCTGATGTCATTCCTGGAACAGATGTTGAGACGTTCTTGGTCAGCACGACAGGGGTTAACTTTAACACTTTATTGCTCTCCTTAGTAACTGTAGTGAGGTCTTAATGCACAGACCATGTGTCAGGGTTGTCCATCCTAGCACCATAAGATCACTGTCTTTCTGAGGTCCCCCAGTGGTAAGTGTATTGTATGTAACATAGTCTTATTTGAGACGTTACCTTTTGGACTTTTGGATATCAGTTTTTGCAACTTTTTTTTGTGGAATCCCTCTTGGCTTTAAAAATTACTAAAAGTCTTTTATCTTCTGTATTCTTGATTGAAGACTTCATTCCCTAATCTAGATACCAAATATGGCAATAACTACCACTAATAAATGTCACAGCGTATCATAACTCTAATACTATAATACCTTGTTTTATTATTATCGTAGAAGTATTAATATAATTGATACTTAGAATGATAAAAATAATACTGCATAATGGTATAGACGATAGTATTTCATGCAATAACATTTTTTGTCATTGGTTTAATTACCTTTCCAAACCCATAGGTGGCAATGCGTTAAATGTAACCAAAATGTAATACTCAATATGAAATAATATGTACCTATAACATGAACCATATTATAAATATGAAAGGCAACAATGTGGCTTATTTAGTTAGATCATTTGTAAAATTATAAACCAAAGCAAATAACCTTTTAGAAAAGACTGGATGATTCCATCAAAACACAATATTACTCATTATAAATGATTATTATTGATTAAAATATATATATATATATATATATATATGAAGGTAAACTTAGATGTACCTCGATCTTCCATCTTTATTACTCTAATGTAATTTATTTGATTTGTCTATTATTTATTAAATAACCTACTATATAAGAAACTATGTAACTATAACTAATATTTCATCCTTATTGGGTTAACATACTAATATAAGAATAATACCATACTATGAAGAAAAAGACATGGATCGCACATCCCAAAAATACAATGATCTAAAGCCGCTAGGCAAAAAATTAAATAGAACATGAGGTTCTTTTGTTACCATTCTGATCAGATTGTATTAAGCCCACTGCCACGTCACGGCAAACCTCTTGAGTGGGTCCCAAACCTGACCTTTTTGTGTGGCACCGTGCACTGACCACTGCCGCAGCAACAAAGCGCCAGCAAGGCGGGCGACCTGGTGCCTCACAGCACCCATGCTGCAATGCAAAGCCCCCAAGGCTCCAGGCCGCGCCGCCCCACTGACACCACACCACCACAACAGCAGCCACCACACAGCACCAGCACACAGTGAGAGGAGCTGTGCACTCACCTCCCACTGGCTCCCATATGTGAACTGGGAGCAAAAAGAAGGCTGACCCCTCTTGCAGTCTCCTGCTGATTAAAATCACCTGTGCCAAATGGGGAGAGTGCAGATCCAAGCAAAAAAAAAAGAGGGGGATAGACTGATTTAAATACCATACTATGAAGAAAAAGACATGGATCGCACATCCCAAAAATACAATGATCTAAAGCCGCTAGGCAAAAAATTAAATAGAACATGAGGTTCTTTTGTTACCATTCTGATCAGATTGTATTAAGCCCACTGCCACGTCACGGCAAACCTCTTGAGTGGGTCCCTAACCTGACCTTTTTGTGCGGCACCGTGCACTGACCACCGCCGCAGCAACAAAGCGCCAGCAAGGCGGGCGACCTGGTGCCTCACAGCACCCATGCTGCAAGGCAAAGCCCCCAAGGCTCCAGGCCGCGCCGCCCCACTGACACCACACCACCACAACAGCAGCCACCACACAGCACCAGCACACAGTGAGAGGAGCTGTGCACTCACCTCCCACTGGCTCCCATAAGTGAACTGGGAGCAAAAAGAAGACCTGGTGCCTTGCAGCATGGGTGCTGTGAGGCACCAGGTCGCCCGCCCTGCTGGCGCTTTGTCGCTGCGGCGGTGGTCAGTGCACGGTGCCGCACAAAAAGGTCAGGTTAGGGACCCACTCAAGAGGTTTGCCGTGACGTGGCAGTGGGCTTAATACAATCTGATCAGAATGGAAACAAAAGAACCTCATGTTCTATTTAATTTTTTGCCTAGTGGCTTTAGATCATTGTATTTTTGGGATGTGCGATCCATGTCTTTTTCTTCATAGTATGGTATTTATATCAGTCTATCCCCCTCTTTTTTTGCTTGGATCTGCACTCTCCCCATTTGGCACAGGTGATTTTAATCAGCAGGAGACTGCAAGAGGGGTCAGCCTTCTTTTTGCTCCCAGTTCACATATGGGAGCCAGTGGGAGGTGAGTGCACAGCTCCTCTCACTGTGTGCTGGTGCTGTGTGGTGGCTGCTGTTGTGGTGGTGTGGTGTCGGTGGGGTGGTGCGGCCTGGAGCCTTGGGGGCTTTGCCTTGCAGCATGGGTGCTGTGAGGCACCAGGTCGCCCGCCCTGCTGACGCTTTGTCGCTGCGGCGGTGGTCAGTGCACGGTGCCGCACAAAAAGGTCAGGTTAGGGACCCACTCAAGAGGTTTGCCGTGACGTGGCAGTGGGCTTAATACAATCTGATCAGAATGGAAACAAAAGAACCTCATGTTCTATTTAATTTTTTGCCTAGCGGCTTTAGATCATTGTATTTTTGGGATGTGCGATCCATGTCTTTTTCTTCATAGTATGGTATTTATATCAGTTTATCCCCCTCTTTTTTTGCTTGGATCTGCACTCTCCCCATTTGGCACAGGTGATTTTAATCAGCAGGAGACTGCAAGAGGGGTCAGCCTTCTTTTTGCTCCCAGTTCACATATGGGAGCCAGTGGGAGGTGAGTGCACAGCTCCTCTCACTGTGTGCTGGTGCTGTGTGGTGGCTGCTGTTGTGGTGGTGTGGTGTCGGTGGGGTGGTGCGGCCTTGAGCCTTGGGGGTTTTGCCTTGCAGCATGGGTGCTGTGAGGCACCAGGTCGCCCGCCCTGCTGGCGCTTTGTCGCTGCGGCGGTGGTCAGTGCACGGTGCCGCACAAAAAGGTCAGGTTAGGGACCCACTCAAGAGGTTTGCCGTGATGTGGCAGTGGGCTTAATACAATCTGATCAGAATGGAAACAAAAGAACCTCATGTTCTATTTAATTTTTTGCCTAGCGGCTTTAGATCATTGTATTTTTGGGATGTGCGATCCATGTCTTTTTCTTCATAGTATGGTATAAATAAAAGAATAATGTATTGTTAAGAAATAAATAATTGAATACATTGATGAATGAAGTGTTCCTTCCTTCCAAAAATTGGAACTTTCCCTTTTAATATGATTCATATTTAATAAAGTAATATTCTTATTTGAGATATTACTTAACTACATATTGAAGTGTTTTCTCAATTGAGATATTTAAAATTTGAAGGAAAAAATAAAATTGTAGAATTAAAATTTTGAATATTGAATAAAAATAATCAAAAATAAAAAATAGGAATAAAAGGAAAAATGAAAATGGAATAAAAATAAAAATTGGAATAAAAATAAGGCCTTCTATGTATATGACACTTATGTCCTTAATAACACACAACCTTAATATTACCAATATCTTGTATGATTTCCATACCTGTCATATCATTTACCTTATAAAAATAATCAAGTCATGTAACCTTGCTGATAATACTCTTCCTTAGTATATAAATGCATTGTGATTACCATACTTCAAATATATATTTTTTTATTCCCAATTTTTTTCCTTTGTACCTGATTAATATTACCGTAATTATTAAAGTATTATGTAGACACATATATTAATCAAATATAAAAATATGTAATTAAAACCCAACCTCTTCCTTTTAATATCATGAAATATGATGTTTAGTGATGAGCGAGTACCAAAAAGCTCGGGTGCTCGAGGCTCGGGCCGAGCATCCCAAGATGCTCGTGTACTCGGCCCGAGCACCGAGCCCAATGTTATCCTATGGGAGACCCGAGTATTTTTCTGAAATGACCCCCGGCAGCATGTAGAAACCCTAAAAATGTCACAAAAGTCTCAGAAGAGTGCTCAAATGACATGGCAACAGCATGGGGAAGACCCCTTGAAGCATTTATCACTCAAAAGTCACAGCTGTGAACAATTTTGTCCGAGTTTTATGCCATTTTTACGGACTCACCAGAAAACCTTCCAAAATGACACCAAAATGAATTTTCATGGCGGAAATGTTAAGGGCACATACCCAATAGTGAGATAGAGCTGGTGTATGTTACTTTTTGAGATTATTACATGAAAGATTTTACGTAAAAACATTGTGTGGCACTCCAATGTCCAAAACGCACGTTTTGTGCTTTTTACTAGCGATGTCGGTCATTTTTTTTTTCATTCTATCTCCCGTCGGTCGGTCTCGCTCTGTCTGTCTCTCTCTGTCTTGTCTGTCCCCCTTTCACAGTCTGTCGGTCAGTCTCCCCCCTCTCTCATACTTACCGTTCCCCGATCACTGCCGCGGCGCTGCACAGCTGTTCACTAAACTCCGGCGGCTTTTCCTCTTTTGAAAAAGCCGGCCACTCATTAATCAATCTCGTATTCCCTGCTTTCCTGCTTTTCGGCGCCTATGATTGGTTGCAGTGAGACACGCCCCCACGCTGAGTGACAGGTGTCTCACTGCACCCAAACACAGCAGCCGGTGGGTGTGTGTATACTGTGCAGTGAAATAAATAATTAAATAATTAAAAAAAACGGCGTGCGGTCCCCCCATTTTTAATACCAGCCAGATAAAGCCATACGGCTGAAGGCTGGTATTCTCAGGATGGGGAGCTCCACGTTATGGGGAGCCCCCCAGCCTAACAATATCAGTCAGCAGCCGCCCAGAATTGCCGCATACATTATATGCGACAGTTCTGGGACTGTACCCGGCTCTTCCCGATTTACCCTGGTGCGTTGGCAAATTGGGGTAATAAGGAGTTAATGGCAGCCCATAGCTGCCACTAAATCCTAGATTAATCATGTCAGGCGTCTCCCCGAGATTCCTTCCATGATTAATCTGTAAATTACAGTTAAAAAACACACACACCCGAAAAATCCTTTATTAGAAATAAAAAACACTAACAAAGTACCTCATCACCAATTTATTAACCCCGACAAACCCTCCATGTCCGGCGTAATCCACAGTCCTCCAGCGTTGCATCCAGCTGTGCTGCATGAAGGTGACAGGAGCTGCAGAATACACAGCCGCTCCTGTCAGCTTCACAGAGCTACAGGCTCTACGGTAGGGATGGGCTGCACCTCAATGGGGAGGGTGCAGTTTTGCTGGGGGAGAAAATGGTCAGACGGATGGAGGAGCTTTTAAACTAGGATCTGGGGGGGGGGTAGGGGAAGTGGAGCAAATAAGGGGTAGCCAGAGTAGATAGAGACAGTGAGACAGTAGGGGTCAATTGAGGATTAGGGGGGATGGGACATGCAAGGAACGTAGGGAGGCTAGGAGTAATAAATGTGTTAAAAGTATTAAAGGTCTACTGGCAAATGCAAGAAATCTGCCAAACAAAATGAATGAATTGGAGACTCTTATGTCAACCATGGATTATGATGTAGTGGGCATTACGGAAACCTGGCTGGATGAAAGCCATGACTGGGTGACAAACATACAGGGTTATACTACATTCAGGAGGGACAGGAAAGACAAAAAAGGTAGTGGGTGTGTATATTTATCAAATCTAACCTAAAATCTGTGTTGAATGATGACATTGGGGTAAACTGCAGCAATGTAGAGTCAGTATGGGTAAATGTACATGGGGAGGGGAATAATGGAAAAATACTAATTGGAGTTTGCTATAAGCCTCCTAACACACCTGAACAAATAGAGGGTGAAATGCTGGAACAAATTGAAAAGGCAGCTAATAATAATAATTGGGTTCTAATTATGGGGGATTTCAACTATCCAGACATTCAGTGGGACATAGAATTTTCTGGTTGTGCTAAAAGCTGTAAGTTCTTATCCACAATTCAAGACAATTACCTTTCTCAGATGGTAGATGAACCAACCAGGGAAGATAATTTGCTAGATATGGTCCTGTGAAATAGACTGGATACAATTTCAGATCTACAGGTCTGGGAGTACTTGGGCACCAGCGACCATATGGTAAGCTTCAAAGTAATATTCAATTGAACATTTCCAAGGGGAAATGCTAAAACCTGGAATTTTAAGAAAGCTGATTTCAACAAATTAAGGGAAGAGCTTAAATGGGTAGATTGGGACAATGTTATGGTAACTGGGGATACTGAACATAAATGGGGTAAGTTTAAGGATATACTACTAGAGTCCTGTAAAAAACGTATACCCTCTGGTAATAAAATGTCCAAGAATAAAAAATAAACCACTATGGATAAATAAGACACTACAAAGTATAATAAAACAAAAACAAAGAGCGTTTAAAATCTTAAAGACTGAAAATACAGAAATAACATTTCAGAAGTATAAAGATATCAATAGGAAATATAAAAAAGAAATCAAGCAAGCAAAATTAGCTACTGAAACAAAAATCACCAATGACATTAAAATAAATACCTAAATCTTTTATAAATACATTAATGCCAAAAGGAAAACAAAGGATAAGGACAAACAAAAGACTGAGATATTAAATAGGCATTTCTCATCTGTGTTCACCAAGGAACTGACTGTACCAGGGATCATTCAACAAGTGAAAAATCAAAGTTCACCACCCAATATAATTAATTTAACACAAGAAGAAGTACGCCTACGTCTGAGTAAATTAACCATTGACAAATCCCCAGGGCCAGATGGCATTCATCCACGAATATTGAGGGAATTGAGCTCCGTAATCAACAGACTGCTGTATCTCATCTTTTTAGACTTGCTTGTAACAGGGTTGGAGCCTCAGGATTGGAGGATTGCTGATGTGGTACCGATATTTAAAAAAGGTAAGAGGGTAGATGCAGGCAACTACCGTCCAGTAAGCCTGACATCAGTAGTATGCAAAGTTTTTGAGGGCATTTTAAGGGATGACATGCAAAAATATATTGCAGAAAAGAATATAATACCTGACAAACAGCATGGATTCATGAAAGATAAGTCATGTCTAACCAACCTGTTGGGGTTCTATGAGGGGGTAAGTGCAAACCTGGATATTGGTAATGCAGCTGATATGATTTATTTGGACTTTGCAAAGGCATTTGATACTGTACCACATAATAGCCTTATACTAAAGCTCCAGAAGCAAGGACTAGGGGAAACTATATGCAACTGGGTAAGGAATTGGCTAAAAGATAGGAAACAAAGAGTAGTCATAAATGGTACATTCTCTAAATGGGTAATAGTGGGGTGCCGCAGGAATCTGTGCTAGGACCAATTCTTTTTAATCTCTTTATTAATGACCTTGTGGATGGGATTGATAGTAAAGTGTCAGTCTTTGCTGATGACACCAAACTATGTAGGATATTAAAAACTGACCTTGATAGTACCATATTACAAAACGATCTGGATAAGATGTCAGAATGGGTAGATACTTGGCAAATGAGATCTACTGTTGATAAATGAAAAGTAATGCACCTAGGACGGAGTAATCCTATAACTGCGTATACATTAAATGGAAGTAAACTCTGGACTACAGAACAGAAGGACTTGGGTATTCTTACTACAAATAAGCTGAGCAGCAGCACTCAATGTCAAGCAGCGGCTGCTAAATCAAACAAGATTTTAGGGTGTATAAAAAGAGAGATTAGATCCCGTGATCCCAACGTATTGTTAACCCTCTATAAATCACTTGTAAGGCCACATCTGTAATATGTGATCCAGATTTGGGCTCCACATTTTAAAATGGACATTCAGAAGTTAGAGTCAGTTCAAAGGCAGGCAACTAGACTACTACAAGGAATGGAAGGCCTCCCATATGAAGGAAGGGGTCGGAAAAGTTAGATATGTTTAGCTTAGAAAAAAAACGTCTCAGAGGAGATCTCATTTATTTGTATAAATATATG
This sequence comes from Anomaloglossus baeobatrachus, assembly GCF_048569485.1. Lineage (NCBI taxonomy): Eukaryota > Metazoa > Chordata > Amphibia > Anura > Aromobatidae > Anomaloglossus > Anomaloglossus baeobatrachus. The sequence goes on from NC_134356.1 coordinate 445,821,377, forward strand.
TGTGGTCAATATAAAGGACTGGCACATGACTTATTTCTTCCAAAGACAATACTAAGGACCAGGGGGAATACACTGTGAGTGGAAGAAAAGCGATTCCGGCAGCTAAATAGGAAAGGGTTCTTTACAGTTAGAGCAGTCAGACTGTGGAATGCATTACTACAAGAGGTAGTAATGGCAGATACTATAACAGCTTTTAAAATAGGGCTGGATGATTTCCTCAGTACATACAACATTGTTGGTTATAAATGACTTTGTGACCAAATGTAGAACTTGTGGAGGAAGGTTGAACTAGATGGACCTAGGTATTTTTTCAACCTAAGTAACTATGTAACTATGTATGTAACATAGTGGGTTAATTCTTCAAACGACATTTTAACAATGAAGGAAGAGAAGAGCGAAAACCAAGCAAGAATTTAGAAGATTTTTAAATATTTTATTTTACAAAAGTGCAACAATTACAATGGGATGGGAAAATCCCAAACAATCGTTTCGCTTAGCGCTTTTTCCAGTATTGCCCCTGGAAAAAGCGAAAAAGATCATCCACTGTGACCATTGCTCATCTCAGGTAAACACCTTACAGACCTTATTTCCTATGTACATGCAGCTTGACAGCAATTCTCTTTTTTGTCACCTCCTTGTGTAGGCAATTTTCTCTATGCAGCTATTCTGCTTTTATTTACTTATCTTATGATTCTAGAAACATACTATTAAGCAGTTTTTCTTCCTATATTTATGCCTACTGGTTTTGATTGCGGTCTATTACATCGCCGGGTCATGTGCATGGGTTTTTAGGTGTTTTTCTGCCGCCATTAGGGCATGACAATACATCTCCCATTGTTGGTATATATGTAGCACCTTAAAGGTCCCTTTTGCTCCTATTGCCTCTGATTAGAGATAACCATATACAAACCAATATATACTAATATTTTGGTTATGTGACATCTATATGAGCTTCTATTTATTCACACTTTTGACCCCTCTCCGTATTTTGACTTTCACTGGAGTCATACTATCCATTTGCCTACATAGGCAATGATATATAATCATTGATTGTTTGTGGTCATTTATTCTAATTTCCTCTCCCATTTATGCAGTGGTCGCATTGGCTGGAAGGGGGACTCATCACTAGTTCCCCTGTCCACTTGGTGCAGGTTTTTATTCATGACTTGCTTTTTGGTCTCTTGCCTGGTATTTTTGTAAGTTTTGCACTTTTGTAAAATAAAATATTTAAAATATTTAAAAATCTTCTAAATTCTTTCTTGGTTTTCGTTCTTCTCTTCCTCTATTGTTAAAATAGTTTGTATAGATACTGTTGATGCTTTTGGCTTGATACTGTATTTGATGTCCAATTTCACTAGCACTTCAGAATGGATCAATACACACCAGTGGCGAACATACCGCCGGTGCAGCCGTAGCGGGTCCCAGAGCGACCGGGGGCCCCTGTCAATCTAAAAACATATGGGGATTCACTTTCCTGTTGGCAGCTTCAGTACCAACAGGAGAAGCAGGTGGCCCTTTCCCTCACCTGTACATGCATTGCTGAGTTGATGCGGAGCTGGTTGTATCCATAGAGACACTCAGAGGTGAATGAGGGAGTCACTCACACTGAGCTGAGCATCAGCGATCGATTCCCCTCAGTCCGCTCAGCTGCTGCCTATGCCACTATAGGCACTACACACTCTTCTGGGCGATCCAGGGGACTGAGAAGTTGTAATGACCATGCTAGGACTGCAGACTGAGGTAAATTGCACTTAGAAACAGCAGGGATAGCGCTGTATAGGTAGAAGAGGGGTATGGCTGCAGAACACCCCATGGTAATGGAACATTTGTTAAATATTGCCTGCCAGCCAATTGGTTGATTGGCTGACAGGGGAGGATAATCAGGTGTCTTCTTTTCTGTGCCCTGGAGTCATAAATTGCAGTGGTAAGCTGCAGCACAAGACGCCTGTGATCTGACAGGATCCAAGGATTTGCAGCCTTGTGGACATTTTGTAAGAATATTGTTTTGGAAAATAAAAAAAATAGTTTATATAGGAACCATGTTGCGAGTAGTGGTCACCTAAGGAGAGTGACTCTCTCACATAGCCACAAATTTTGTGCACAGCAGCCCGCTAGTGACATGCACAAGCCTGGTCTGTATCAGGCTGCAGTCTCCTCAAAGACCTTAAGTCTGTATGACAAATTGCTTATTGGGTCAGTTTCCAGTTTGGTTTACTGTCCAATAAAGCAACACTCCAGCGTTTTTCTTTTATTGCACCACTGAGTGGTGCCAGCAGCATTGATGTCACACGGACCGCACCCGGATGTGATCCAAGTGACACGTACCAGAGGACAACCATTCACTGAAATTAACACCATTTTTATACTTACATGTGTCTGGTGCTGCTGTTTGTGACACTGCTGTTGTTTCCGGGTCCCGCTAATTATGCCTCATAAACATGACTCCGGAATGTCTGACTAAAGGCCTTGACCTACACCCAACATCCCCCTACCCCCCAGGGTTCTTATCTAAAATAAACACAAACACTGCGTGACATTGGATATAAAGGCCACAGCAGCCCCATTTATTAGTAACAAAAAACATAAGCCATATAACAATACAATTCTTCATTGAAGAACCCCCGAAAAAGGAGGGGGGGGGGTACCTGAAGGTTAACCAAAATGTTCCTTGCAACATCAGCCCACCTCCTGACCCTCAGCCGCAACACACCGACTCGAGAGCCCAAGCCAGATGTTGCCCACACCATGTCCCGCTGAGACTCAACCCAGCAAGGACCCGTTTACCAAACAATTGCACCTCTAGAGGTAACCCACTCCGGCACTGGGTTCCGTCCTCTCCTCTGTGCAAACCCCCACCTTCAGACACCCCCCTCCTTTCCGCCGCTGCGACAAATACGATCTTCCTCCTCTTCCTCGTCGATGTCGAATCCACAATCAGGGCAGGCGGGCGGGAACGATTACAGTCACTGTCCAGGTAGGAATGGCCCACCCCCCTCTGACCTGCCCTATATACGACCCCCTATAGCACCACCCCTTGACCAATCACACTGACCCCTGATCCTAGCTGACCCTTAGCACCACCCCCAGATTTCGCGCCCAAACTGACTTTCTTCATTAACCCCTTATTAACCCTATGGCCTGGCATCCCTCCTAGTCATGTAGCCCTCCCTTGAGCCCCTTCGGGGCAGCAGTCCGGGCTCTTCCTTGACTCCGGAATGTCTGACTAAAGGCCTTGACCTACACCCAACATCCCCCTACCCCCCAGGGTTCTTATCTAAAATAAACACAAACACTGCGTGACATTGGATATAAAGGCCACAGCAGCCCCATTTATTAGTAACAAAAAACATAAGCCATATAACAATACAATTCTTCATTGAAGAACCCCCGAAAAAGGAGGGGGGGGGTACCTGAAGGTTAACCAAAATGTTCCTTGCAACATCAGCCCACCTCCTGACCCTCAGCCGCAACACACCGACTCGAGAGCCCAAGCCAGATGTTGCCCACACCATGTCCCGCTGAGACTCAACCCAGCAAGGACCCGTTTACCAAACAATTGCACCTCTAGAGGTAACCCGCTCCGGCACTGGGTTCCGTCCTCTCCTCTGTGCAAACCCCCACCTTCAGACACCCCCCTCCTTTCCGCCACCGCGAGTGCGCATGACCCCTTGTGCGCGCGAGTCCTCCCACACCAACAAAGCCTTCTCGACCCCCTCCATAAGCCCTAAGGCCCAAATATCATTCCCCACCGAATTTAAATGGACCCCGTCTCGCCGCAACAAGTCGGCGGACGCCGCTTCCAACTCTGGGTGCCGAACAGAGACACCCCCGACCCGGGAAATAAAACGCCCAATCTCCCGATTCACTTTGCTTCGTGCTCTGTTAAGAGCCTCCACCGACCTGGCACGCCGCCATGCCCGCCGCGCAACAATATCGGACCAGACGATTATTAAACCCGGGTGGGAGGACAGGAGCCGCAGGCAGTCACACTTTATATCTTGGATCAGGTCCCTGGAAGCCCGAAGACCCAGGTCATTCCCACCCGCGTGTAGTACTACCACGTCCGGTGTTCTATCCAACTGTGCATGGTGGCGCCAGGTAGGCAACACCTCACTCCACAGCATACCCCTGACGCCGATCCATCGCACCGTCGCCTTTTCTCTGGGGACCCCCAACTGGCGGCCGTCCGTTCGTATTCCCGCACGAAACGCCCCCCAATACACGTATGAGTGACCGAGCACCCACACCAATAATGGTAAACCTACAAAACAAAAGGTGACAACATGGGGGAGGGGGGGGGACACGTGGAAGAAAAGGGGTAATGAGTACCAATCAAATACCGCCCCAGGCCCCCCCCCTTCAATATCTCACAACAAGGTTGGCCGGACGTAAGATCTAAACCTGGCCGAGTCCCATCGTCCAATCTTACGGAGAGCCTGCGCGCCCAGGCCCCAACGAGCCGCCTGAGTCGCAGCCCCAATCCGAAAGGAATGCGACGCGTACTCAGCCTCGTTGAGACCGCAACACTGCAGGCACCTCCGAAAGATACAGACAAATTGGTAACTGGACAAGGCTGACCCGTCCTGGTGGGACAAAAGGGACCCCGGGCGAGTTCCCCTCACTTCTAAAAATGCCGACAGCCGTTTAACGGGGCATTCCGCTAAACCAGGTACACCCCACAGTTCCACCACATGACCTCTACCCAGCTGGTCCGTCTTTGACCGTCTCAAGCAACACCGTACCGCATCCATACCGCATGCCACGTCCTCCAACAACAAACCTCCGTGACTCCTCATGTTCTGCTCACCAATTCACTAATTCTGAACGCCCCAAAGAAGGCCAGAACAAAAGCGGTCCCAAACAACTGGCATTCATACTCCGAGAAACACACACGGTGCAAAATCGACAACAGCTTGCCCAGCAGCTCAAAAGACACCAGGCGCCGAAGGTCTCAGTGCGCCCCCGCCCTACGGTAACCCTTCAACGCCTGGCGCACCCAGAAATCCTTAGTGACATCCTTCCAGCCCAGTAACCTGAAAAAGAAAGCAATGCCAGCCAACCTGCCCGCAGCCAACCGCCGACCACGAAAGGCCTTCTTCCTTTGCCCTGCCCATCATGAACAAAACTAAATAAACTCTGTCACCTTCGGGTACATCACCTCCCACCTCATCAACCAACTCGAGCCAACGGTCCCACGCTGCATTATAGCTGTGCCACGTACTGGGTGCCACCGAATGCTTGATCAATTCCCAGGCCGGCTGCAAACCAGGTCCCACAACCAGACGGGCCACACGGTCTCCTGCTGCTCCGCGTCCGGCGCCAGCATTCGAAAACGGTCCCACTGGAAGCGAGATAAAGCATCAGCCACGGAATTCAGCACCCCCGGCACATGTACAGCGCAGACCCACAAGTTCAACTCCAAACATTTCAACACCAAATGACGCAAGAGATCCACCACCGGGGGGGAATCAGCTGTCAACTTGTTAACACACTGAACGACCCCCAGGTTGTCACACATGAAACGCACCTTTCTGTCTTTCAAATCCTGTCCCCAAACCTCTATGGCCACGACAATAGGAAAAAGTTCCAACAAGGCCAAATTCCTAGTCAGACCGGAAACCCGCCACGAATCAGGCCACCTGCCGACACACCATCTCCCCCCAAAATATGCCCCAAAACCACTGGACCCCGCCACGTCCGTATAAAGGACCAACTCCTCATTGAACACCACCTCACGAAGCCACAATGACCGTCCATTATACAGCTGCAAAAAACGGGACCACACTCTCAGGTCCGCCTTGTGCTCCACCTTCAAACGCACAAAATGCAAAGGGTGCAACACACCGGTAGTGGCTTGAGCCAAGCGACGGGAAAAAACTCTTCCCATCGGCAAAATCCTACACGCAAAATTCAACTTTCCCAACAGGGACTGCAAATCCCGTAAACGAATCTTCTTGGCCTCAATGGCCCCTTGAACGCAACGCCTCAAATCCGCCAGCTTGTCCTCCGGCAAGCAGCACTCCATGGCAACTGTATCTAGCTCGATACCCAGGAATTTCAAAACAGTAACCGGACCCTCCGTTTTTTCAGGCGCCAACGGAACGCCAAAGCGGCGAGCAACCTGCTCCACTGTCCGAAGCAAAAGGGAACACTGCGAGGATCCAGCAGGTCCCATGCACAAAAAGTCGTCCAAGTAATGCAACACTGAATCTAGGCCCGTCTCCTCCTTAATTACCCACTCCAAAAAACAGCTAAACTTCTCAAAATAGGAACATGAAATTGAGCAGCCCATAGGCAAACAACAATCCACATAAAACTTGTCCTCCCACCAACACCCCAACAGGTGAAAACTGTCCGGGTGCACCGGTAACAGACGGAAGGCGGCCTCCACATCCGTTTTTGCCAAAAGCGAGCCACGACCCAGCTTCCTCAGCCATTTCACCGCCTTATCAAAACGAACATAACCAGTTCCAGTTCCGGATCAATACCGTCGTTCACCGACCTGCCAGTAGGATATGACAAATGGTGAATCAGCCGAAACTTGTTAGGTTCCTTTTTTGGGACCAACCCCAACGGGGACACCACCAAGTCAGGCAAGCAATGGAGGGGCATCAAAAGGCCCCGCCATCCGTCCTAATTCCACCTCCTTCTGTAACTTATCTGCAACAATCTCACCATGTAGGCGAGTCGACTGTAAATTTTTTAAACGAATCTCTCCCGTCTTAACAACTGACGGTATCTTGAAACCAAAACTAAAACCTTCACTCAACAATTCCGCCGACACCCGATCCGGGTATCTACTTAGAAACGGCGCCATCCGATCTACCCTCACCGGGGTCCTCCCTTTTTGACGAAGACTCTGCGGCCTTCCCTTTTCCCTTCCGGAAGCACTTGAGATAACTGTGGGCGCCACCACAGCCCGAACACTCGTGCTTGAATCGGCAGGAGGAACCAAATCGGCATTCCTTTTCATTGAACTGCCAGCAAACGCCCTTTTTGGGCCCCGGCGGGGTGCCAAATGATCCCCCGCCGGTACCCCCTGGAAAGGACTGCGATGCCGACTTCGGCGCAGCCATCAGTCGCATCCATAGACTGATTTCTTTGTGGTCCCACCGTAAACTGGGTCTGACCGCTTTCCTCTGGCGAAACTGCTCGTCATACCGTAGCCAAGCAGTCCCCCCGTAGGTCCTATACGCTTCACAAATGGAATCCAGATAACAAAAAAGCGCCGAACAGTTATCCGGAGCCTTTTCCCCCACCACACTGGCCAGTATCACAAAGGCCTGCAACCAATTCTGAAAAGTGCGAGGAATAAGGCGATAACGCCGCCGTTCTTCCTCGTCCTTTTTGCTCTCGTCCGGTTTAACCCGATCCAGGTTAAACTTTTCCAACGGAAGCAATGAGAATATTTCAACATATTCATCCTTCCATATTTTTTCCCTGGTCTCCTGCTTCAGATGCGCCCCCAACGGCCCATCAAAGCAGACATACACTTCCCCTCTCGCTTTGTCATCTAAGCGAACAACATCCACTGCAGCCGCAGCTGCGGTAGCAGGAGCCGCAGCTGCGGCAGCGGGAGCCGCCACCACCGGCTCACCAACCACATTGCCACTGGCAACCCCTCCAGCCGCAGGAGCCACAACCTCCTGCCCCGTCGCTCCCTGCCACACCATGCTAGGGCCCCCCACAGGGGCAAACAAACCCCTGGCCAACCTCAACAACTCGGATGCCACACTGCCGTCACCCGGCACCGCATTCATGACCTGCCCACCACTCGGGCCACCAAGCAAACCACCCGTACCACCAAACACATTCACACCCTGCACGCCATCCATATCACCAGACTCACCATCCATAGCCAAACCAGGTGTACGAGAAATAGGAAAAACTGTGGTCTTACCAGGCTGACTCCGAGAAGATCCCGAAACAGCCGTCACATGTCCTCCGCGTCGCACTCCAGTCGTTTCGCCGACATCCACGATATGGTCCCTGGTGTCGTCCTCCGCGACGTCCTCCTCCAAGATGACATCATCCTCCTCACTGGACCCAGGTCCAGGGAGCCCGCCGTCCGGCAGACTCGACCTTAGACCCCGTCCGCCCGCAGCACCACATATCCTCCGCGCCGTCCGCGACGATCCAGACGCTGGCGCCTCCATGTAAACTCTGCCTGGGGCATGCCGGCCGGCATCCCCGCGCGCTCCAGCGGACCCCGACGCCGTCCCGTCGCTGTCCATCCTCTGTGCCAAAAAGCTGGGCCCCGCTGATCCGGGCCGTCTCCGTACAGAATCCCCCGCCGGCACTGGGACCCTATGCTCCTGCATAGGCCCCGCTCGTTTCCTTGCCCGTGCTGCTGATGCCACTGCGGCCTCATCCGTGCCCTGCGACCCCGCTGGCTTGCGCAACCCAGCTGGGCTCCGCGACCCCGCTGGCACACGCGACCCCGCTGGCACACGCGACCCCGCCGGCCCACGCGACCCCGCCGGCCCACGCGACCGCGGCGGGTCAGGTGACCTCGCCGGGTCAGGCAAGCCCGCCGGATCACGAGGGCGCGCCGGGCCAGGTGAGTACGAGGGGTCACGTGACCGCGCCGGGTCAGGTGACCGCGCCGACCCACGTGACCGCGCCGACCCACGTGACCGCGCCGACCCACGTGACCGCGCCGACCCACGTGACCGCGGCGGCCCACGCGACCGCGGCGGGTCAGGTGAGCGCGCCGGGTCAGGTGAGCCCACCGGATCACAAGGGCACGCCGGGCCAGGTGAGCGCGGCAGGTCAGGTGACCGCGCCGGGTCACGCGGCCGCGACGCGCGCGTCACCACAGTGCGCCGCGAACCGGAAGAGGAGGGGAGGCCGGCCATGTCGCTCACCGCCCCGCTGCCTTGATGCCCGCGGCCCGACTTCCGGCCTGGGCCTCGCGACGTCCCGGCTCCCGGATCCACCGCCGCACTTCCACTGGGGCTCTGTCTCCGCTGCCGGCTCCTCGGCGTCATCTCAGGGCTGAGGCGCTCCGGAGGCCGCGTTCTTCGCTGCCGCTTCGGAGGCAGGGGGGTCCCATCCTCAGCGCTGTCGCCGGTCCATCGCTGCAGCTGTTCCTCCATCCACCGCTGTCCACGCTGCTCCGCCATCCTCTTCATCTGCGCCATGAAGTCTTCCATCTTCAGGATCCAGCCGCAACGATTACAGTCACTGTCCAGGTAGGAATGGCCCACCCCCCTCTGACCTGCCCTATATACGACCCCCTATAGCACCACCCCTTGACCAATCACACTGACCCCTGATCCTAGCTGACCCTTAGCACCACCCCCAGATTTCGCGCCCAAACTGACTTTCTTCATTAACCCCTTATTAACCCTATGGCCTGGCATCCCTCCTAGTTATGTAGCCCTCCCTTGAGCCCCTTCGGGGCAGCAGTCCGGGCTCTTCCTTTCACTGCACTGACTGTGGACCCGGAAGCAAGTGTGATGGCAGCGCCAGAGACAAGGAAGTATACAAGTTCATGCTGTCTGTGTGCTATCCGGATATCACACAGATAGCACACTGATGCTTTAACCCCTTCTTGACCTAGGACATACTGCTATGTCCAAGGTCATGCCTGTCTCTTTAAATTGAACCTGTGATCAGAAATGTAGCTATAAACCTAAAAGTTCCCCCCTCTGCAGCTTCTGGGCTGCATTCTAGGAAGCTTCCTATAGTTCTAATAAAAAAGAGAAAAGGCTAGGCACTGCAAGCCCAGGTGTGTACTCACGAGGCTGTGGTTTTTCCTTGGATCACAGATCTCCAGCCGGTCCCTGTGGTGCTCAGCCAAGGTATAGAAATCCAATATGAGTTTCAAATAAGAAGGAATGGCGGCAACTCACTGGTGAACGTTAACGGCAATTTTTATTGCACAATCTGCAGCATTGTTACAATGTAACCAGGGAGGGGGGAGTGCAGGGGCGCCCCTGCACTCCCCCCTCCCTGGTTACATTGTAACAATGCTGCAGATTGTGCAATAAAAATTGCCGTTAACGTTCACCAGTGAGTTGCCGCCATTCCTTCTTATTTGAAGCTTCCTATAGTTCTTGTGACCCTTTTATTCCAAAATAAATACTTTACAAACTTGTACCTTTTCGTATGCAAATTTCTTAAATCTTCCATGGGGGCGGGCTGCCTGATGTACGTAGCTGTCCTCCTGCCGATTTACGACGCCCCTGAACGCTGAATTACAAACCTCAGGACGCCGCCCCTGGGCGCCCGTGGTCCCGCGCATGCGCTGTGCTACTGTAGCGGTGCCGTGCACTGCGTGCACGTGTGACCGCTGGTGACGCTTTTGCGCGGGCACCGACTGCTCCGTCCGCTCCTCCCATCTATTTCCTGCTGTTGAGCAGGATGGGAAGCAGGTGACGTCCGGTCATCTGGCAAGCGAGCGTTTGCGCAGAACGCTGGAGGAAGAGGTGTAAAGAGGTGAAAGTGCGGTCACGAGGTTATGGGCGGCACTTGCTGATGACACTCACAGCGCCGCCCATAACCTCGTGCCCGCGCAAAGTGTCACTAGCGGTCACACGTGCACACAGTGCACGGCACCGCTACAGTAGCACAGCGCATGCGCTGGACCACGGGCGCCCAGGAGCGGCGTCCTGAGGTTTGAAATTCAGCGTTCTGGGGCGGCGTAAATCGGCAGGAGGACAGCAACGTACATCAGGCAGCCCACCCTCATGGAAGATTTAAGAAATTTGCATACGAAAAGGTACAAGTTTGTAAAGTATTTATTTTGGAATAAAAGGGGCCACAAAAACTATAGGAAGCTTCCTAGAATGCTGCCCAGGAGCTGCAGAGGGGGAAACTTTTAGCTTTATAGCTAAATTTCTGATGACAGGTTCCCTTTAATGCGGGCTCGCCACATTTTTCCTGCACATGTTGGCTGATCTGATCAGCCAACTTGTGCCACTAATGCCTGCTTTACACGCTTCAATAAATCTTTCAATCCGTCGTCGGGGTCAAGTTGTAAGTGACGCACATCCTGCATCGTTCGTGACGTATTTGCGTGTGACACCTACGTGCAATCAAGATTGAACGAAAATACGGTGATCGCATACACGTCGTTTATTCCTCATACATTGGACGTTTTGTTGTATGAACCTAGTGAATTGTAACGTGTGACATCCCTCATACGATTTTGGTGTCTGATGCTATGTGCGCAGGTGTGCGCTCTGCACCGCAGCTTAAAAAAGGTCCGCTTCAGAGCGCAGCTGAAATGCTGCGTTCTGAAGCGCCTCACAATGTCTGTCATGCACTAATCTCTGTCAGTCCGTCACTATCTCTGTCCCTCTCGCTCTGTCCATGTCAGTCTAACCCCCTCTCTCATACTCACCGATCCCCAATCCCCGGCTCTGCACGGCACTCACACTGCTCCGGCGGCTTTTACTGTTTTGAAAAAGCCGGCCGCCCATTAAACAATCTCGTATTCCCTGCTTTCCCCGCCCACCGGCGCCTATGATTGGTTACAGTGAGACACGCCCCCACGCTGAGTGACAGGTGTCACACTGCATCCAATCACAGCAGCCGGTGGGCGTGTCTATACTGTGCAGTGAAATAAATAATTAAATAATTAAAAAAAACGGCGTGCGGTCCCCCCCAATTTTAAAACCAGCCAGATAAAGCCATACGGCTGAAGGCTGGTATTCTCAGGATGGGGAGCTCCACGTTATGGGGAGCCCCCCAGCCTAACAATATCAGCCAACAGCCGCCCAGAATTGCCGCATACATTAGATGCGGCAGTTCTGGGACTGTACCCGGCTCTTCCCGATTTGCCCTGGTGCGTTGGCAAATCGGGGTAATAAGGAGTTATTGGCAGCCCATAGCTGCCAATAAGTCCTAGATTAATCATGTCAGGCGTCTATGAGACACCCTCCATGATTAATCTGTAAATTACAGTAAATAAACACACACACCCGAAAAATCCTTTATTAGAAATAAAAAACACAAACATATACCCTGGTTCACCACTTTAATCAGCCCCAAAAAGCCCTCCTTGTCCGGCGTAATCCAGGATGGTCCAGCGTCGCATCCAGTGCTGCTGCATGGAGGTGACCGGAGCTGCAGCAGACACAGCCGCTCCGGTCACCTCCACACAGCAAATGAAGACAGCCGGCGATCAGCTGAGCTGTCACTGAGGTTACCCGCTGTCACTGGATCCAGCGGTGGATGCAGCGGTGGCCGCGGGTAACCTCAGTGACAGCTCAGCTGATCACGCTACTCACCTCAGTTGCTGCGTGGAGGTGAGAGGAGCAGCGGTGAGTAGCGCGATCAGCTGAGCGGTCACTGAGCTTACCCGCGGCCACCGCTGCATCCACCTCTGGATCCAGTTACAGCGGGTAACCTCAGTGACAGCTCAGCTGATCGCGCGACTGTCTTCATTTGCTGTGTGGAGCTGATAGGAGCGGCGGTGTATTCTGCAGCTCCTGTCACCTTCATGCAGCACAGCTGGAAGCGACGCTGGACCATCCTGGAGTACGCCGGACAAGGAGGGCTTTTTGGGGCTGATTAAAGTGGTGAACCAGGGTATATGTTTGTGTTTTTTATTTCTAATAAAGGATTTTTCGGGTGTGTGTGTTTATTTACTGTAATTTACAGATTAATCATGGAGGGTGTCTCATAGACGCCTGACATGATTAATCTAGGACTTATTGGCAGCTATGGGCTGCCAATAACTCCTTATTACCCCGATTTGCCAACGCACCAGGGCAAATCGGGAAGAGCCGGGTACAGTCCCAGAACTGTCGCATATAATGTATGCGGCAATTCTGGGCGGCTGTTGGCTGATATTGTTAGGCTGGGGGGCTCCCAATAACGTGGAGCTCCCCATCCTGAGAATACCAGCCTTCAGCCGTATGGCTTTATCTGGCTGGTTTTAAAATTGGGGGGAACCGCACGCCGTTTTTTTTAATTATTTAATTATTTATTTCACTACACAGTATAGACACGCCCACCGGCTGCTGTGATTGGGTGCAGTGTGACACCTGTCACTCAGCGTGGGGGCGTGTCTCACTGTAACCAATCATAGGCGCCGGTGGGCGGGGAAAGCAGGGAATACGAGATTGTTTAATGGGCGGCCGGCTTTTTCAAAACAGTAAAAGCCGCCGGAGCAGTGTGAATGCCGTGCAGCGCCGGGGATCGGTGAGTATGAGAGAGGGCTGCTCAATTCACTTACTCAGGAGTTTAGCGGTCACCGGTGAGCCCTTCACTGGTGACCGCTAATCAGGAAGCGGCACAGACAGAGCCGCAGCATGACAATGAAGTCGGGTGAGGTTCACCCGAGTTCATTCTGACAGTGCGGCTCTGTCTGTGTCTGCTGTCATCTGCCATTCAGCTCTGCTACATGGCTGTCTGTGTCTGCTGTTAGTGGCCATGTAGCAGAGCTGAATGGCAGATGACATAGTAAAAACGCATCTCTACACATTACACACGCTTGGCAAGTCAATAAATAAAAGAAAAAAGGGTGCCCAATGCATACGTCACAGAACACATGATCTAAAGGATCGCACACAAAATTGATCAATTTAACATAGACTACTAACGCACGTGTGACAGCAAATGAACGACCTATGTGCAATCTCATTCAATCGCATATGCGACCTGGGCGTGTCACATCGCATACGAGATCGCATACCTAATTGTAAGGTGTAAAGCTGGCTTAACAGGAGATGCACCACTTCTGGTAACCATATAAATCATAAATCATGTCATGATGTAGTTTCTGTGAGCATCGGCATTCATAGGAAGAGAGCATCTATATGTTTGCGTTTTTGGTTGTGGTATTTGGGGGCCCAGAAAGATTTCTTGCACAGGGGCCCAATGCAGTCTGTGTCCACCCCTGCTACACACCATTCTTCTTACCTGATGATCTGCCTATGCAAAGGTTTGCTTTTCTGCAGGTCTTCCTCCCATACAAGTTTGTCATTGTCTCCCAATCATTGCTGACAACCCGGCCTTTAAGCATAGAAATCTGCTGGAGAGTTAAATTAAGGTATTTTAGTTCAATGATACTATTACTACCCCTCCTAGTTTGCAGCAACGTTGACAACTGCAAGCTGACTAAGGACTGCTTTGCACGTTGCGACATCGCATGTGCGATGGCGGTGGGGTCAAATCGAAAGTGACGCACATCCGGCGTCACTTTCGACATCGTAGTGTGTAAATGCTAGATGATACGATTAACGAGCGCAAAAGCGTCGTTATCGTATCAAAGGTGCATTCACCGACATTTCCATAATGCCGGTGCCGCGACAGGTACGATGTAGTTCCTCTTTCCTGCAGCAGCACACATCGCTGTGTATGAAGCCGCAGGAGCGAGGAACATCTCCTACCTGCCGCCGGCGGCTATACGGAAGGAAGGAGGTGGGCGGGATGTTTACATCCTGCTCATCTCCACCCCTCCGCCGCTATTGGCCGCCTGCCATGTGACGTCGCTATGACGCCGCACGACCCGCCCCCTTAGGAAGGAGGCGGGTCGCCGGCCAGAGCGACGGTCGCAGGGCAGGTGAGTGCATGTGAAGCTGGCGTAGCGATAATTTTCGCTACGCCAGCTATCACAAGATATTGTACCTGCGACGGGGGCGGGGAGTATCGCGTGCGACATCGCAGCATCGGCTTGCGATGTCGCAACGTGCAAAGCCCGCCTAACTGAAGGCATCGTACAATTATCATACAAGACCTGATCCGATTTTTGCCTTCAATCTTTCTTTGATGCCTTTCCCACATGCCACAGATTGGAGCTAGGTACTTGAAACTTTGAAAAATTTCAGAGCTTAGCTACACTTGCCACTCCATTAATTTGCATGACCCTATTGCTTGTACTTCTTGGTGTTACATTTTCAATGTTAATGGGTGTATCAGTAGTAAACAAGCATTCATCGACATGTATATAGTCACTCGACAACAGCCTAAAAGCAACCTATTTAAATGGACCTTTATGTAGTGTTAGGATTAATGAAGTCACAGCTTCTTTGTATACCATGAAATGGTGTCCAGAGCAGTTGCCATGTTGACACATTGTAAATTCTGTTGGGATCAAGGAATAATTTTCCTCTCAAGCTGAGACAAAATCTGCAATCATTCCGCTGGTTGTGCATGTGAATTGGGTACATTATGCCTCAATCAAAAGCTCTGGAAAATCAACATTCAGTGCAGATTAGCCATGTTGGAGCTAATGCCAACCAAGGACAGAAACCCAAGTGTCAGCTTTCGAATAGCCACAAAATTTATAGCAGATATGTGTAAAAAACATTCCTTACCATGTGAGCACAGCCTTGTGCCACCACAGATAAAATCAAGCCGTTAGAAAAAAGATGCAACAGTAATACACTGTACATACCCATACAAAGTTTTCTGCTTCAGAACCGCAGAATATCAGAAATCAAATAGCGACGAGCTATACAATATCATTGCTACCAGTGGCGTAACTAGAGTTTGATGGGCCCCGGTGCAAAGTTCGGACCTGGGCCCCTCCCTCTACGTACACTGACACTTGGGGTATGGGACAATAACACTCGGGGTACAGTATAATGACACTGACACTTGGCTCTTTCCCTCAGCACTCAGTTTTCCTATGTTCTGATATCCATCTTGTCCTCAGCACCCAGCTTCCCCATGCTCTGCTATACATCTTTCCCTCAGCACCTATCTTTCCCTTATCAGAGCATGGGAAAGCTGGGTGCTGAGAGATGTAAGATGGAAAGAGCCCTTTTACCTCAGCACAAAACGTTCCTATCCCCTGCTTGTATCTTTGTCCCCCCTTGTATATAGTTCTCCAAATACTATAATGGCCCCCCACATAGACTTCCAAATAGTATAAAGGGCCCCACATAACCCTTCATATATTAGAATACACTTCCATAGTCCTCCATCTATTATAATGCATTTCCCATAGTTCTCCATATATTATACTGCACCCCATAGTCCTCCATATATTATAATTCACCCCAGGCCTCGGTGTATGATGCAGCCAGCTCCCCATATATAATGCAGCCAGCCCCCCATGTTCCATGTATAATGCAGCCAGCCCCCATGCTCCATGTATAATGCAGCCAGCCCCCATGCTCCATGTATAATGATGGCAGCCCTCCATGCTCTATGTATAATGCAGGCAGCCCTCCCATGCTCCATGTATTATGTAGGCAGACCCCCCATGCTCCATGTATAATGCTGGCAGCCCCCCATGCTCCATGTATAATGCAGCCATCCCCCCATGCTCCATGTATAATGCTGGCAGCCCCCCCATGATCCATGTATAATGCTGGCAGCCCCCCATGCTCCATGTAAAATGCAGCCAGCCCCCCATGCTCCATGTATAATGCAGCCAGCCCCCCAGGCCTTCATGTATAATGCAGCCAGTCCCCATGCTCAATGTATAATGCAGCCAGCCCCCCACGCTCCATGTATAATGCAAGCCCCCCCATGCTCCATGTATAATGCAAGCGCCCCCCCATGCTCCATGTATAATGCAAGCCCCCCCAATGCTCCATGTATAATGCAAGCCCCCCATGCTCCATGTATAATGCAAGCCCCCCAATGCTCCATGTATAATGCTGGTAGTCCCCATGCCTTTATGTATAATGCTGGAAGCCCCCCATGCTCCATGTATAATGCTATATAAGGTGATCTATGGGAAACAGCCAGATATAGCAGGAGCCTGGGATTATATGCATTGCAAGTATATCATCACATGTGAGGTTCTATATTGTTGCTGCCAAGCGAACTTCCAATTGGAGCATAAGTTAACAAACAGTGTAATGTCACTATTGCGGAGGTCGACCAATGGTCCTTCTGTGTGCATCTGCCGGTTCACCTGGGCTGCAGCTCTGTGTGAACCGGCAGACGCACACAGCAGGACCATTGATCGTCCTCCGCAATAATGACATTACACTGTTTGTTATATAGGACACTTATATAGGACACTGGATACAATACCCAGGTCCTATCCTGCTGACCATACATCTATAGGACAAACAGGAATCTAACCTGTGACCCTGCTTTCCATATGCATATGCAAATTAGCGATTTATTGTGACCAAGGTCCAGGAGGACCGAAACGTCAATTGCTCAATTGTCACTATTATATTACAATCCACGTGTGTTTTGCATCAAATTGACTTGCCTTCTTGCCAATTCGTTCTTAAAAAGGAGTGTGCAGTGTTATACCTACATTAGTTTTCAGGAATTTCATATCCCCACACTACCACCTCTAAACTACACTAGACTGAGATTGTGTGCACACTATATATCTGACCCATGTATAATGCTGGCAGCCCCCCATGCGCCATGTATAATACAGGCAGCACCCCATGCTCCATGTGTAATGCCAGCAGCCCCTCATGCTCCATGTATAATGCAGCCGGCCCCCCATGCTCCATGTATAATGCTGGCAGCCCTCCATGCTCTATGTATAATGCAGGCAGCCCCCCCATGCTCCATGTATTATGCAGGCAGACCCCCCCATGCTCCATGTATAATGCTGGCAGCCCCCCCATGCTCCATGTATAATGCAGGCATCCCCCCCATGCTCCATGTATAATGCAGCCATCCCCCCATGCTCCATGTATAATGCAGGCAGCCCCCCATGCTCCATGTATAATGCTGGCAGCCCCCATGCTCCATGTATAATGCAGCCATCCCCCCATGCTCCATGTATAATGCTGGCACCCCCCCCATGATCCATGTATAATGCTGGCAGCCCCCCCATGCTCCATGTATAATGCTGGCAGCCCCCCCATGTTCCATGTATAATACTGGCAGCCCCCCCCCCATGCTCCATGTATAATGCTTCCAGCCCACCATGCTCCATGTATAATGCAGCCGTCCCCCCATGCTCCATGTACAATGCTGGCAACCACACCTTGCTGCATGTATAATTCTGGCAGCCCCCATGCTCCCCCCCTGGCCACCGTGTATGCACTGATTTTTTAGAAAAAAAAACCCAAACAAGTTCTTACCTCTCTCCTTGTTCCCCCGCTGCTGTCCTCACATCTCCTCGTTCCCCCACTGCTCCGTCCTCACCTCTCCTCTGTTCCCCTGCAGCTGCGGTCGGCAATCACCCGCCCTGTGCTCTGTGCTCTTAGCACAGCGGATGCACAGAAGTGACGTCACCACGCAGGCACAGATGGAGAATGATGGCGTGTGCACGGGCCGCTCCACGTTTCTTCATTGTTGCCCTACGTGATGACGGGGGAGAGGGGCCGGATGCCACCGCCGCTGACAACGGTCAGGGGGGCCCGGTGTCAGCGGCGGCAGCGGGTTAGATAGTGGCCGTGTGGTCTGCGCCAGAATAGCGCAGCTCTTCTCACAGAAAGGAGCTTCTTGCTGATCTGCAGAGCGGGCCCCTAAGCTTCCGGGCCCAGTCGCAGTCGCGACCTCTGCGACCGCGGTAGTTACGCCCCTGATTGCTACCTAAAAGCTGAACTGTGTCACTACTACCGCTTTTACGATGAGATATGCCAGAACACAGGCACAGGAGTAAATATAGTCAGGAATATATTAAAATGCGGAAATCCAGAACCAACAGACAACTGAATCCAGATGACAGAAGCAGAGGATGAGAAGGAAAAGTACACATCAATAAATATTACCAGCACAAGAAACAAAGGCTGAATGACGGTGGAATACAAATCTCAGGTAAATTTAGTCCCTTTCTTTTAAAGCGAACCAATCACCAGGATTTTCCTATATAAACTTAAACCGGTGCTATACTGGTGCTATCATGCTGACTCTAAACATACCTTTAGTGGTCAAATTGTGTATATAGTTTTTGATATACAAGCAAGTAAAGTTACAGAAATGTACAGCTTTTTGATTGGCAGCAGTTGCCAAATAGCTAATATGTGGGTGCGGTTATGCTATCTATTCCCGCCCCTCCCTGCTGCCTGGCCTCTATAGATGCTAGATTGTATAGGCTCCATCCAGGTATGAGTCATTTCTGTCATGTGATCACGGTGTGTTAGAAATGCAGACATACAGTCTAACATCTACAGAGGCCAGGCAGCAAACAGGGGCGGGAATAGATAGCAAATCTCCACCCACATATTAGCTATTCGGCAGCTGCTGTCAATCAAACAGCAGTACATTCCTGTAACTTCACTTGCCTGTATTTCAAAAACTATACGTACAATCTGACAACTAAAGGTATGTATAGAATTAGCATAAGGCCTAAGCCACACGGCGAGAAAAACGGTGCGAGCGGAGTGCGATAAAACATTGCATTCCACTCAGACCAATTTAAGCCTGTGTGTCAGTGTCGCGGACGAGTGCTGCCTCCGCTGCAGCAAAGGGGCTGCTCGAGGGCGATCGGGTCCGGGATCGTGTCTGGGGCTCGAGTGGTGACCAGACCCGGATCTCGTGCAACCGCCCGTCCTCGCAACAGTGAAAAGAGGGGGTATTTACAGGGGGAGATAGTTTTTATCTAAGACGCCACCTGTGGGTCGCGGTGATGGGTTGGTGACACCGCAGCTGCCTCTTGGAGCCAGTGTCTGGGACCGATGGTGTTGGGCAGCAAGGTGGTATCCCCTCCACGGGTAGGGGAGGTGTAGTCCCGGGGCTCGGGTATGGGTAGGGAGCTGTGCTTTGGCGCCGTTGGCAGGTTGGAGCAGAGGACACCAGTGTACTCACGATTAGGAATAATCCACACAGAGTCTGTACTGTAAACCAAGGCCGGATGTCGGTTGCCGTTGGAGAGGTGTGCTGGTCCCGCACATGGGTTAGCAAGGTAGGGACCCTTCTTCCTGCACTTGTGTCTTGCTGTGTGTTGATTAACCCCGCTTGGGACGGAAGAAATCCGCTCCCCTGCAGATTTGTATGCAGAGGGAATCGTTGCCCGCAAACTCTGACCCGTGGGATTTTAATGGGTTCTTGGCGGACACCCTATCCCCCGCGTTGGGCTGCTGGTTTGCTCTATCTGGGCTTCTCTTTTCGGAAACAAGGCCTGGTACCTTGTCCCGCTGGTCAATTAACAAGGAGCCTGAAGCTTGCCTCGTCCTAGGGTCCAGGTACCCCGCCTGTGCACGGCCTTCGGACCGGATTCCCGTTGTTGGTACTGGCGGGCTACAACCCTGCCCCAGTCCACTTCAGGTCTCCTGCGACCGGATCTCCGTCACCTGTGGCCCTACACTGCTGTCTGCTACCTAGTCAGTTTTTCCGTGGTCCAAGGGCTCCAAACCTGACCACTCAGCTCCTCTGTCAGACTCCTCACTGTTTGACTCTGTCTGACTGTCAACTCCGACTCCCACTGCAACTGCAACTCTCCACTCCAAACTCCAACTCTCTCTAAACTGAACTCCAACTCCAAGGAGGAGGCGATTCCTGTACCCATGGTGGGGAGTACAGTCATCTGTAACTACCTGGGTTTGCCAGGGCGTCACACTAGCGCCGATGAGCGATTATTTTCTCAGCATTAATCGGATCGAGAAAACAATCGCAGCATGCTGCGATTGTAATGCGAGACTCTTTCTCTCGCACCCATTGAAGTGTATGGGGCGAGAGAAAAATCGCACTGCACTCGCGGTACACCGGTGTACCGCGAGTGCAGTGCGAGAATGGCAATAGCCGGCTACCGAGGAGAGAGGGAGATAAATCCCTCCCTCCCCTCCTCAGTGCCGGCCCGCCCCCCGCAGCACCAACCTGCCTCTCCTCAGTGGCGGCCCACCCCCCGCAGCTGAGGTACGCTCGCAGTCGGACCTCAGTCGCAGGGACACTCGCATGACACTCAGCTCTGCTGTACTGCCAGCGTGAGCCGAGTGTCATGCGAGGATCGCACTAGTGCCCCGTGTGGCCCCGGCCTAAAAGTGCGAGTATAGCACTGGCTTTAGTTTATATAGAAAAATCCTGGTGCTTGGTGCGCTTTCAATAAAAAAAGGTAGTAAAACACTGGAAAATGCTAACTCTCAAAGAATGCATCATTTATTTAATACCAGCATCTCAGCTCCAGGTCAGTATGAAAGTAAATAGAATATAAGTAAAGAACAAGAAAAAACAGTTGTTCCCAACCCAACCTTTACCTTGATAGCCACATTCAGGTCTGGGAGATGGTTGAAATCCACAATGTATGGCAATAAATCATAGAAACCATATTGTGACCAATAATGTATAACCTGACACTAAAGGGTTATCATTGCTCACCAGTGCGTTATTCTGGCTTTGCTCACTTTTGTATCAGGAGACAAGCAGTGATGGTGATGTCACATCTACAAATGCCAATAGAGATGTGTGCGAATGGCAGATATTATTCACTTGTCTTATTCTATTGATGGCATACAAGGCCCTGCGTGTAGCT
This sequence comes from Anomaloglossus baeobatrachus, assembly GCF_048569485.1. Lineage (NCBI taxonomy): Eukaryota > Metazoa > Chordata > Amphibia > Anura > Aromobatidae > Anomaloglossus > Anomaloglossus baeobatrachus. The sequence continues at coordinate 445,842,675 of NC_134356.1, forward strand.
GTATATGTGACATCACCAGCATTGCTCACCTCCTGACATGGAAGTGATTAGAAACGGATAATACGGTAAAGCTGTCCAAATGGCACAGAACTTACAATAAACTTAGTTTCATGTTGAAAAGGATTATTCTGGCTTCATTGACTTCTGTATCAGGAGATGAGAAGTGGGTGACATCACGTCAACAGATTCCTGTCTAATGAGCCATGGGCAGCTGTTGCACACCTTTCCTGATAAATAGGACAGGTGCATAATACAGTGGAACCTCGCTTAACGAATAACCCAGTTAGCGAGTATTTTGCCTAACGAGCAAAGCTTTCTGTAAATTTGTAACTTGGTTTACGAGAAAGCTTTGCTGTACAAGCAAAATACTCACCGCACACACTTCCGGTTCCGTACATCCACCGCACTCTAACCCGCACTTGCAATTTACACAAACACACAAGCACAAAACACACACAAACAAACACGCACGCACACACATACAGTATTATGCTCACCTTACCTTCCGTTCCATCGCCGGCCTCATGGTTCTTGTAGTCCGCCGGTACATCGCGAGGAGGGAGGAATCCTCGTGGAGAACTACAAGAACCAGGAGGCCGGCGATGGAATGGAAGGTAAGGTGAGCATAATATGAGTACCTTCCGTTCCATCGCCGGCTTCCTGGGTACTGTAGTTCGCCGGTATAGGATGTGTATCGACATTCGGCAAGTATACTGCCTCGCGGCCTCGGCTGCGACCGCCTAGCCACTCGGGTCTGGGCTCGTGTGTCGGTGGCTCGAGCACCTCCGGACCCGGTGGTCATGTCACTCTGTAAGGGTGTAGTGGCGGTGCACGCAGGGGTGGTGGGGTAGTTGTGTGGTGAAGTTCGTGACGCCACCCATGGGTTATGGTGATGGTGGACACCACCGCTGCGGTGAAGGTACGGGGACTCCCGGGAGCGGTGTAGGGGCGAAGCTAGGTGTTGACCCCTCCGTAGGTAGGGGATGTTGGTCCCAGGGCCCACTTGACAAGGGGCCGAGGTGCAGGGCGCAAGGTGGCGGTGTAGCGCGGTGCGGTGCCTGAGGGCACTGGTGCACTCACGATTAAACCACACAGAGTCACTGGTAAACCAAACGGGGTGACGAACGGGGCCCGCAGCTGCCTGCAGTTTCTCCAGATAGGTTGGTAATGTCTGCCTTTCTCCCGCACCTGTATGTGATCTTGGCTACTGTGCCTGGGCACTGGTAGCCCGCTCCCCGGCGTATATGTGTCGTAGGAGCCCGTTTGCCCGCAGACGCTGGCCCCTTGGATCTCTGGCCTCTGGCGGTGGCTCCTATCCACACAGGTTGGGCTGTTGCCTTCAATCGGGACTTAGGTGGGAATAACCCCTGAGGTCCAGACCGCAATCAGCTGATTTGACTATGGTGGTGGCTTATAGCCTAGTTCGGGGTCTGAGTACCCTGCCTGGTGCTCCGGTATCCAGTTGGCTCCCCAGTTCGGTTCCGGTGGGCCACTACCCTGTCCCGGTCCCTTACGGTTCCACCGGTCGTATTCCCGGTCTCCTGCAGGTGGCCACTACCGTCTGCTTGCCTGACTGATCTGGGGTCCTAGGCTCCAACTCAGGCCCCAAGCAGAACTGTGCTCCTCTCACTCCTCTCTCCAAACTCCAAAACTCTATCTACTTGTGTTTTCCTGCCTCAGGCCAGCAGACTCCTCGGAGGGCGTGTCTATCTGCCTGACTCCACCCACCTGGTGTGCCTGTCTGGCTCTGAGGGAGGCAATCAGGTCTTTTGGTTGACTGATGGTACCTTACTGGGGTGGGGGTGTATGTGGTGTGTGTAATGACCTGTGACCCCTGGGGTGTCCAGGGCGTCACACAAGCATCGCGACGAGGCAGGTACTTCCTCTGTCAGACGCTACTCAAAGGCAGCACGCTGGCCAATCAGAGGCAAGCGACTCCTGCCTTTGACGTCAGCGCTCTGGCAGCGGAAGTTACTCTCTCGTCGTGATGGTTACCCGATACACAGCCCGTACAAGCGAACAGCAAGTCCAAGGAGACCAGCGATGGAACGGAAGGTAAGATGAGCATAATATGTGTGTCTGTGTGTGTTTGTGCGTGTTTTTGCCTGTTTGTGTGTGTTTGTGCATGTGTAGAATGGCACAATAGGGGACCAGGATGGGACATTTAACAAGTTGTGGAACGAATTGTCTGCATTGCAATGATTTCCTATGGGAAATCTTGCTTTGCTGAATGAGTAACTTGGTTAACAAGCACAGTCCCAGAACGGATTGTTCTCGTTAACCAAGGTTCCACTGTACTTCTTGATCATACATTAATCAGGGATGGTATGGGTCCATCCTTTGCTGTGAGAGCCTGGTCTGCTATTGTACCCAGGGGGCAGGGAGTTAACCTTACTTGTTGCCGGTCCGGTGCGGACGTCTGGGATGTTGCGGTGGTCTGCCCAGTTTTGTACCCTGAGGTGTACACCAATAGAAGGGAATGATGAACTGAATGTTTGTCGTGACGCCACCTGTGGTATGCGGCCAGGGAATCAGCCGCCGCTGCTGTCGCTGTCCTCTGGGGCGGATGGTAATAGCAGCTGAGATAGTGTTGCTCCCCACAGGTGGCGCGGGACTTGGGGAGAATGATAAGGGGAGTAAGTAGTAGTGGCAGTGGCCGTTGGTGCCGTTTATAAGAGTCCGAGTCGGTCACTGCGGTTCCAGGTGTCTTTACTCACAGTCCTTTAAGTAACCTGGTCGCTGCCGCAGTAGCACTGGTCACCTCTGTGATGGGCCCCGATGACCTTGGATAAGTTGGAATAAGCCACCAGTGTTTGGAAAATGTTTTTTGTAAGAGTTGCCCCTCCAGCAGTGAGGAACCCGGGCTGAGCGTTCCTCTCCAAGCCCAGGCCCCGTGTAAGAGAAAGTTGAAGTGAAGATGGTGGTGTTGTATTCCAGAACTGATGTCCCAGGTAGACTGACTGAAGATTGTGTGAGTTGCTCCTACTTCTAACCCAAGTGGAACCCGCCCCCCAGTTGGTTGTCCTAGTGACCAGGAAGTTCCCATGCTTCGTGATGGCCAACCCCCCTGCCTACCCTAGTCCAGCTCCCCAGTGAGAAGGCTCCTATGCTGTATGTAAAGTGTGATAGTGGCACACCGGTGGTTAACCCCCTACTTACCGTGAGGTGAATACCACACCTTAACTGAGGTGCAATACTCTGTGGTGACTGGAGCCCCAGGAGCGCCACACTATCATGTAAGATAATGTTCCCCAACTCCAGTCCTCAGGAGCCACCAATAGTACATGTTTTCCGCATTTCCTTAGTATTGCACAGGTCATCATAATATAATTACCTGCACAGGTTATAATACCATCACCTTTGCAATACTAAGGAAATCCTGAAAATATGGAATATATTGGTGGCTCTTGAGGACTGGAGTTGGGGAACTGATATAAGATGAGGTCCCGGCAGTTTTCACACAAGCACAGCCCCTCTGGCTGCACGATCGCCAGGATGTACCAGTATTTCCGAGGTCTAAAAGTCTCTGCCAAATAGGACATACTGATATGCCCAGGGTTATGAAGGGGTTAATTTAGGCAATTATGAAGCAGATCTGCCTTAAAAAAGACATTGTATGCACATACGCTTAATCTGATTTACCAGTGGGGCACATGACCACTTAAAGTATCCAGGTCGTATGAAGCCTAAATACAATCCAGCCTCCAGCAACAATGTCACCAGTGCCACTCTAGTTATATGTCTTCCAGTATCCCTCAAGAAATAATGTCACTAAAGCCCTTCCAATAATAATGTCGCCAGTGCTCTCCAGTAATAATGTCGCCAGTGCCCTTCCAGTATAAATGTTTCTAGAGCCCCTAAAGTAATAATGTCCATTTTACCCCTCCAATAATAATGTCCCCCAGTGCCACTCGAATAGTAATAATATCCCTAGAACCTTTCCAGTAATAATATCCCCCAGTGCCTCTCCAGTGATGATGTCCCCCAGAGTTCCTCCAGTAGTAATGTCCCCAGAGCCCAACTTTTATTTTCCTTTAGCTCCTCCTAAAATTCCTCTAGAGTTCTTTCCCCCAATGTCCAAAACCACCTAAATCTGCTTCTGTGTTTGGAAAAGCGCCCCCATTAGTAAAAATGTCCTGAAAGTTCCCAATCAATAATAAGATTTTCAAAGTGCCCCCATCAGTAATAATGTCCCCAGAGTTCCCATGTCAGTAATAATGCCCCTTTCCTAGAGAGGACCTGTCAGAAGTTGAAAAGTGGCCAGGTTTTGCTCTTATTTTATTCCCAATGCTCCACTGAGTATTTGTCATGGGTGTATCCTGCTCTGGGGTGACCTCTGCTGAGTCTTGGAGCAGAAGGTCACAATACCTTATTGTTCGCAGGTCTACAACTGATATTTTAATGTATCTACTTTCTTTTAGTGCTGCAGGGGTTAAGTGCTCTTTTTATTGCTGACTGTTTGGAAGGAGCCTGTCTCCGGAAGAAGCTGAGGAGTCACGACTATTGCAGCTGCAGTATTTTGCTGCAATGAAGAAACTTGGAGTGTTTTCCCTTTTGAGTCTATTCCCTATGTCTGTCTCCTTTACCTTGTGTTGTATTATTGCAGTAGCGAGATTAGTGCTTCCACCTTCTCACTAGCAAGGGTGAGTTCAGGGCAAACGAGGGCCCCAAGGGTGAGTTCAGGGCAAACGAGGGCCCAGGTACATGACAGTAATGTTAGGGAGCTTAAGGTACAGGCTCAGGTGAGTAGCAGGAGGTGTTCTCTCTACCCTCTCCCTAACGTCCAAGGCCTTCTTTCTGTACCATTCCCACTGTCACCCTTGTGACATGCTTGTGACACCCTTGTATGCTCTGGCGTGCCAGTATTATTTTTTTTCTAAATCTGTCTTACAATTTCTGAGTTATGGACCTTACATTTACTACAAATTTTTATGGTCTTTACAAAGGGGGCATGGCTTATAGGAATCTCTGGGGGCATGTTTTTAGGCTGCACTGCATAATTACACTGTGAGCACAACCCCCTTGGTAAAATCCATACCTGGGCAAAGTGAAACACACAGGCCACACCTGGCCCTCTGGCTGTTCCTGTCTGACACATGGACAAAGACGGCTAAAAGGCTGAAAAGAGTGGTCCACGGGGCACACTATGTGTCGGCTCTACCCCACCTGGCATTCCGATTTCATCAATATCTGCACTTTCAGGAGGACTTGAAGTTGCGATCATGCCATCGCTTGTGTTTTATAGAGCACTCAACCGACATCCACAGTCAGTTCGTCATGACAGACTCAGGAGCTGACCCCTGGGTGTCATGACAATCCATCGGCGCCCTGCGATCACGGCACCAGGCCACCAATGGGAGCGTGATATGATGTGCTCCCCACAGGCATGTGCTAAATCCCGCTGTCAGAGATTGAAAGCGGGATTTAAACCAGGCAGTTAACAGCCATGGGCGGATCTGCAATCCACCAACAGCTGTTGGAGGCACATGTTGCCTAATCAGATCAGCTGACATGTACAAGGAAAGATGTAGGCTTGTCGTGTGAGCCCACATCAAAGGCAGGAACACAATGTATGACATACCAGTACGTCATAGGTTGTGAAGGGGTTCAAACCACTACTTTATGGAAAATATCATGTTAAAATCATGAAGTCCTACAAACAAGTGTAAATCCCGGGATTTAAAATGCATTACACTCTTCGAACATAAAAAATTTTAATCATAGAGTGAGACCCATAAGAAGATATTCCATTTAAATATAGGAAAAACATTTCACATGACAACCAGATCCTCAATATAATCTGAATATACATAACTTATAATCAATAAATTAATTATAAATGTGAGTTGTTTTGTTTCATGCATCATAAATGTGCTCTGATATATGCGTCACTTATTAATAAAAGTAAGGAAAAATATAATTTTTAATCAAGGAAAATGGGGATCTACTACAGGCTCATATACAGTATGTGTGGACAAAAAGTATGTGGACTATTCTTTGAAGAACACCAAAAGATTTACCTCTTCAGTCATCCATATGGAAAATAAAATAAATTCCTTTATTAATTGTAGCAGCACCCAAACCATTTGTGTTATTTCATGTGAGAAATATAGTTTGCAATATGTGGGGTACACTACATGCAGCGTCGGACTGGAACACCTTGGGCCCATCAAAGAAAATCATTATTGTGCCTTAATGTGGAGCTGCATAGAAATAATACAACACTATCAATTGTGTGGTAAAATGTGACAATATCATAGTGTAATATAAAAAAAAAACAATGGTACACATTTATCAGAAATTATGTGAAGAAGTGGCTCAGTCGGCCATGGGTGTTACAAAGTGAGCAGCTAAGTCAATCATGGGTGTTACATGGGGAGAGGGGCTCAGTCAGTCAGGGATGAATCAGGGAAGGAGCTCTGTCAGTCAGGGGTGATACAAGGGGAGAAGAGCTCTGTCAGTCAGGGGTGTTACAAGGGGAGGGGCCACAGTCAGCCAGGGTTGATGTAGTAGAAGGGGCTCAGTGAGTCAAGGGTATTTCAAGGGGACAAGAGAGCTCAGTCAGTCAGGGCTGATACGGGGGAGTGGCTCAGTCAATTAGGGGTGTTACAAGGGGAGAAGACTCAATCAGTCAGGGGTATTACAAGGGGAGAAGACTCAATCAGTCAGGGGTATTACAAGGGGAGAAGACTCAATCAGTCAGCGGTGTTACAAGGGGAGAAGACTCAATCAGTCAGCGGTGTTACAAGGGGAAGTGTCTCAGTCAGTCAGGGTTGATACGAGGGAGAGTCTCAGTCAGTCAGAGCTGATGGGGGGGCTCAGTCAATCAGGGGTGTTACAAGGGGAGAGAAGCTCAATCAGGGGTGAAACAAGAAATGAAGTGACTGATCACTCCCACCCTATATCATCGATAGGTAACCCCCTGTTTACACTAAGTGTTGGGGTGCGGTCCCAGTAATGGATGATAATTCTACTCAGTTACAGAAATCTACCTTGTGGCGAGTGATGTAGCAGGAAGCTGCCTATCTTTCTGCACTCTTTAGCCAAGGGTCACACAACTGTATTTTGGGTCAGAGTGTGATCCAACAGAAATTTGTTATTCTATGGGGCTGTCTATATGTCTAATTTTTTAACTGAGTTGGTAAAAGGAAAAAATCGCAGCATGCATAACTTGCATCTACAATTTGTATTGCAAATTTTTGGTATTTGTGATTTTTTTGAGGCTGAAGTAACTTAAACCGCTTATGTTGACTGTAATTATAATTAGTATAATTTTAGACTTTACAATAAATGTAGCTGATATCTTCATATCAGAATAATAGGCTGAAGACATTTATCACTTTTGATTGTAAAGATTTATTATGGTTTTCTAATGTGTCCATAAAAAATGTTGTCTGTCCATAATTTTTTTTAAACCTTCCAGAAAAAAAAAAGTCAAGTGAGGCTGCTTTCACACCTCCGGTTTTAGCAGAGTCGGCCAATCCGGCTCTAAAACCTATGCAACGGATGCGGCGACAAAACCGCATCCTTTGCATAAGTTTTTTACATGCGGCCCGTCCGGTTTTTGCCGCTTGCGGCAGGCTACTGAGCATGCGCAGTGGAAAAAACCGCATGCGGCGGCCGGATGCGGCTTTTGCCGCAGGACGCCGCATGCGGTGTCCATAGGCATGCAGTGCAAATTGCGCCGGATGCGTCGCGATGCGTTTTTTTTTGCCGGACAAAAAAAAAGTGCCAGGCAACGTTCCATCCGGCCGCCGCATCGGCTAAATCTGCCGCATGCGGCAAAAACCGGACAGAATGCAAGCCCATGCGGCACAATACGGCACTAATGTAAGTCTATGCAAAAAAATCGCAACTGGCAGCAAAAAAAAACGGTTGCGTTTTTTCTGCAAAGCGCCGGATTGTACCGCACAGGAAAAAATGGATGTGTGAAAGCAGCCTAAGCAATCCAGGAAGGGAGACTCACTACTTTACTAATCATAATAGCTTGTTACCTGAGCTGGGCAGCTCAGTTGTGGGAAAAATGAAGAAAACAAAACTATACCTTGTAACAGCAGCACCGCTCGATTTTCAACACATGGAAAAGCAGTGATAAGAATCCGGCAGTATAGTAAAATCACTAGTTTTTATATGGTTCATACTGGTGTTCACTACGAAACATCCATTAAGAAAGAGGAGGGAGAAATTGTGTGAATAATAGTTTAAAAAAAATATAATTTTTATTATCTAATATTTAAAGCTCACTGTATATGTGTGTGTGTGTATGTCCGCTAAAGGAATCCGCACCATCGCATCTACAATCATGACATTTTGCACAGACACATCATGTGATTCAGGGAACGTCATAGATTATGTTTAGACGGGAAAATTTAAACCCTGTGCTTTACAGTTACTCTCCAAAAATCCTGCCTCCATTAGAGTCAATGGAGCTGGAAGCCACAGGTTATTATTATCAGCTCTGATTGGTTGCTATAGGAATCAAAGACATTCATAGTATAACAAGCTTATGAGACAGACAAAGAGACAGACACAAACAGACACAGACAGGGAAATGGACAGGGAAATAGATAGAGAGAGAGACAGACAGAGAAACAGACAGACAGACCGAGATAGATAGAGACATACGGGGAAAGAGACAGACAGGGAAAGAGACAGATGGGGAAAGAGACAGATGGGGAAAGAGACAGACAGAGAGACAGGGAAAGACAGGCCTGGAAGGAGACAGATGGAGAAAGAGACAGACGAAGAAAGAGACAGACCTGGAAAGAGACAGACAAGGAAAGAGACACAGAGATAGAGACAGAAAGAGACAGGCAGCAAAAGAGACAGACAGAGAGACAGACAAAGACAGAAGGGGAAATAGACAGATGGGGAAAGAGACAGACAGAGAGACAGGGAAATACAGACCTGGAAAGAGACAGACCTGGAAAGTGACAGACGGGGAAAGAGACAGACCTGGAAGAGTCAGACCTGGAAAGAGACAGACCTGGAAAGAGACAGACCTGGAAAGAGACAGACTGGGAAAGAGAGATAGGTTAAGAGATAGAGAAAGATAGACAGACAGAGATAGAGAGAGACAAACAGACAGAGATAGAGAGAGACAGACATACACAGAGAGATACAGAGATAGAGAGAGACAGAGAGACTGATACAGAGACAGACAGAGAGATAGACACAGAGATATAGACACAGACAGACACACAGAGGCAGACAAGGAAAGAGAGAGACAGATAGACAGACTGGGATAGAGACAGAGACAGTTACTATCTCGGGCAACGGCCGGGTACAACAGCTAGTTTTATTATAAAATTGAGAAGCTATAAAATATGTGTTGATAAAGACATGAACATAATGTGGACCATAATCATGTGCTGACCTTATATTAAGGTCTTGCATCTCCAAAAAGCCCGATATGCAATATTGAGGGTATCGTAAAAAAAAAAAAAAATAGCCAAGGTCTCTTACTTAATTGATTGGCTATTCTGAGGGATTCATGAAATTTAAGCGGATATTTACTGTATCTGTTACCAGAGTTTAAATTAAAGTAATCCACACTATCAAATTAACTCTACAAAGAAATGGTGACAAGTAATGGTACAGTGGGGAAAATAAGTATTTAATACACTGCCGATTTTGAACGTTTTCCCACCAACAAACAATGGAAAGGACTGTCATTTCTATTGTAGATACACTTCAACTGTGACAGACAAAATCCCCCCAAAAGCCCTGAAAATCACATTGTATGATTTTTCAAATAATTAATTTGCCTTTTATTGAATGAAATAAGTATTTGATCGCCAACCAGCAAGAATTCTGGCTCTCACAGACCTGTTATTTTTTCTTAAAGAAGTCCTCCTACTCTGCACTCGTTACCTGTATTAATTGCACCTGTCTGAACCTGTTACCTGTATAAAAGGCACCTGATCACACAATCAATCACACTCCAACCTCTCCACCATGGCCAAGACCAAAGAGGTGTCTAAGGACAACGGGGACAAAATTGTAGACCTGCATAAGGCTGGGATGGACTACAGGACAATAAGCAAGCAGCTTGGTGAGAAGACAACTGTTGGCGCAATTATTTGAAAATTGAAGAAACACAAGATGACTGTCAATCTTTCTCCGTCTAGGGCTCCATGCAAAATCTTGCCTCATATGGTAAGGATGATTCTGAGAAAGGCCAGAAATGAGACCAGAACTGCATTGGAGGACGTGGTCAATGACCTGAAGAGACCTGGGACCATAGTCTGAAGATTACCATTAGTAACACACTATGCTTTCATGGATTAAAATCCTGCAGGACATGCAAGGTCCCCCTGCTGACACAGCATATACATTTGAACGTCACCAATGACCATCCAAATGATCCAGAGGAGGTATGAGAGAAGGTCATGTGGTCAGATGAGGCCAAAATAGAACTTTTTGGTATCAACTCCACTCACTGTGGAAAAGAAGGATGAGTACAACCCCAAAAACACCGTCCCAACCGTGAAGCATGGCAATAGAAGTATTACACTTTGGGGGTGCTTTTGTGCAAAGGGGACAGGATGACTGCATCGTGCCAGGTCAACTAAGGAGTGGCTCTAAAACAAGCATATCAAGGTCCTGGAGTAACCTAGACAGTCTCCAGACCTGAATCCAATAGATAATCATTGGAGACAGCCCCAAAAACTGAAAGATCTGGAGAAGATCTGTATGGAGGAGTGGGCCAAAATACCTGCTGCATTTTGTGTAAACTCGGCAAAGAACAACAGAAAACATCTGACCTCCGTAATTGCAAACAATGGTTTCTGTACCAATTATTAAGATCTATTTATCTATTGTATCCAATACTTATTTCATGCAATAAAATGCAAATTATTTATTTAAAAATCAGATCAATCTAATTTTCTGAATTTTTCGCTTTTATTGTCCGTCAAAGTGTACTTATGATATAACTCACAGACCTCTCCATTCTTTGTAGGTGGGAAAACTTGCAACACCATCAGTGTATCATTTTCCCCACTGTATGCCTGCACTTGATAGTGTGAAGTTAGGATCGGTACATTCGCATATTAGGCTAGGTTCACATTTCCGTTGTTTTAAATCCGTTAGGTCCGTCATTGTGAGTGAGCAACGGAGCCGTCGTTTTTTTTAGATGTCAACTGATGCAATGGATGTGTTATTTCACAGGATTTCGTTCACAGGAATCCTGTGAAAAAACTGATCCGTTGCATCCGTTACATCCGCTGTGCGTCCGTTTTTTGACGGATCCGTCATGATCTGTTTGTGTTTGGGACAGCCCAGTGGGTGTGCCAAACATGCAGGGCATGCTCAGTAGAGCATGACGGAATCCAGCGCTGGATTCCGTCATAAGAGGGATTACTACGGAATCCAGCACCATAGACAAACATTACAAGCTTGATGGATTGCGATGGATTCCAGCGCGGTGCGTTAATTTTGACGACCCAAAAAACGCTACATTCTACGTTGTTTCCACCCGGCAGTCAGTCCAAAAACGACTGATGCGCTGCGCAGCGGATGCAACGCAAGGTCATCAGTCGCAATCCGCCACTCATACAAGTCTATGGGAAACAACTGAATCGGCCAAACGGATTCTGTTGTTTACCAGAGCCGCGGATTGTGACTGATGCAAATTGACGGAAATGTGAACCTAGCCTTACACAGATTGCGAGTGCAGATTGCGAGTGTTATCCCTGAGCTCACTCTGTGGTTGTGTGCACTATGTGCTGATAACAGATAGTGATAGAGCATGTGGTATGCTACATGAAGCTCAGTATTACAGATAAGCCGGCCAGAATAACCCCCCGCCAGTATATACCCACGGTTAAAGTGGCCTAGGCCACAAATTATACCCCTCTGGGCCAGAATATACCCTGGGTATATTCTGGCCTAGCCCAAACTATACCCCGGGGTATAAATTGCACTAGGCCAGATTATAGCCCTCCTTATACCCCAACTACTATAGATCAAAGCCCCAGGCAGCACAGAGGGGCCCCAAGCAACACAGAGGGGCCCCAGGCAGCACAGATGGGCCCCAGGCAGCGCACGGGACCCCAGGCAGCGCACAAGACCCCAGGCAGCAGACAAGAAGCAGAGACAGTGCACAGGGCCCCAGGCAGCACACGGGGCCCCAGGCAGCGCATGCGGCTCCAGGCAGCGCACATGGGGCAGAGACAGTGGGGCCCCAGGCAATGCACAGGGGTGCAGAGACAGCGTGCAAGGGGGGGAAGATACAGCGCGCAGGACCCCTGTGTGGTGTCTTGGGCCCCTGTGCGCTGTCTCTGCTACCTGTGTGCTGTCTGGGGCCCCGTGCGCTACCTGGGTCCCCGTGTGCTGCCTGGGGCCCCGGTGCACTGCCTGGGGCCCTGCGCCCTGTTTCTGCCCCCCTGTGTGCTGCCTGGGGCCCCGTACGCTGCCTGGAGCCCTGTGCACTGCCTAGGACCCCCGTGTGCTGCCTGGGGTCCCGTGCGCTGCCTGGGATTCCGTGCGCTGCCTCGGGACCCGGGCGCTGCCTGGGGCTCACATGCTCTGCCTAGTGCACAGTATGCTGCCTGGAACCCCCTTTTGCTACCTGGGGCCCCTTGTATTGCCTGGGGCCCCTGTGCGCTGCCTGGGGTCCCGTTCGCTGCCTGGGGCACCGTGCGATGGCTGGGGCCCTGATCTACAGCAGCTGGGGTATACGGACAGCAGCTGGGGTATACGGAGGGGTATAATCTGGCCTAGGCCAATTTATACCCCGGGGTATAGTTTGGGCTAGGCCAGAATATACACAGGGTATATTCTGGCCAGAGGGGTATAGTCTGGCCTAGGACACTTTAACCAAAGCTATATTCTGGGCGGGTGGTTAGTCTGGCCTGTTACACTGGTATACAAGTCAGGGATAGAATTATGAGTCCCAGGTAGCACTAGGCAGCGTCACGATTTCAGCGCAGGAGAGATCGTGAAGACAAAGCAACTCACACAATAGTTGCGACACATCTGTAACAGTGAGCTACATGTGCACACCGAGAGCTATGATTAAGAACTTTAATGTTCGAAAAGCGTAATGCATGTGGATTCCTTGAATGACTTCATGATTTTAACAAGATTTTTTCAATAAGGTATTGGGTTTAAAAAATGTCCTCTCTTTGTACATTAAGGCTATGTTCACACGGCGTTTTTGCTGTGTTTTTGGTACGTTTTTAGCATGTTTTTGCCTTGGTTTTATGCAGATCATTGCGAATAAAACTCTGCCTAATAAAACCAGCAAAGTCTATGCGATTCCAGAAATGTCATTCACACACACACACAAAACACCTGTGTGGTTTTTTTCTGACTGTTTTGTCATCTTCCTTGATTTTTGCTGCGTTTTTGAAAGAATGAGGCTACTTTCACACTTGCGTTAAACAGCATCCGTCACAATGCGTTGTGTGACGCATGTGAGGGATGCGTTGCAAATAGTGTGATATAAAGGCATTGGATTCCTGTGAAATAGCACGTTGTGTTAAGGAGAGAGAGGGCCCCCATCATCACCGCACACACTGGCACTACCGCCCCCATCATTATCACTGCACACATCCCAGCACTACCGCACTCATCATCACTGCACACATACCGGCACTACCTCCCCCATCATCACCACACACACTGGCACTACCGCCCCCATCATCATCATCACTGCACACATCCCAGCACTACCCCACTCATCATCACCGCACACATACTGGCACTACCTCCCCCATCATCACCGCACACACCAGCACTACAGCTCCCATCTTCACCACACACACACTCATACCACAGTGACGTCCCCGGTGACAGCGCTACTCACTTCAGTTGCTGCCTGGAGCTGACAGAGAGCGGCGGTGTTCTACGGCTGCTCCTGTCAGCTTCATGTAGCAGAGCTGAAAGCATCGTGGGACCTTGTTTGGATTACGTCGGACCTGGAGAGGTATTTGGGGATTAATAAAGGGGTGAAAGAGGGTGTTTTTTATCTTTTATTCCAAATAAAGTATTTTTTCGGGTGTATGTGTTTATTTACTTTCACTTACAGGTTAATCATTGGGGGTGTCTCATAGACGCCTGACATGATTAACCTAGGACTTAGTGGCAGCTATGGGCTGCCATTATCTCCTTATTACCTCGATTGCCACCACACCAGGGCAATTCGGGATGAGCCGGGTAGAGTCCCGGGACTGTCGCATCTAATGGATGTGGCATTTTCGGGCAGCTGCTGGCTGATATTTTTGGGCTGGGGGGCTCTCCATAATGTGGGGCTCCCCATCCTAAGAATACCAGCCTTCAGCCGTGTGGCTTTACCTTGGCTGGTATCAAAATTGTGGGGGACCGCACGCCGTTTTTTCCAATGGAATCCGTCAAGGTGCGTTATTTTAACGACCCAAAAATCGTTACATGTAGCGTTCCCTCCGCCCGACGCTGCATCAAAATAACGACTCCGCGTCATCCAGCGGATGAAACGCAGACACTTGCGTTACAGTGCATCGTCAATAGAAGTCTATGGAGAATAACGCAGTGCGTTAATGGACTGCGCTATTCTCCATAGCAGCGGATTGCGCTGAACGCAAGTGTGAAAGCAGCCTGAGCATGTCAATTCTATTCAGCGTTTTTGCCACAGTTTTTCACACTACATGTCATTGAGAAAGTGCAAAAAATGCAGTAAAAACGTCATAAAAGACGCAACAAAAATGCAGAAAACCACCAGGAAACTTCCTCCACAAGATAAGGTTTTGCTGCAGAAAAAAATGCACCAAAATGTCCTGCATGAACACAGCCTAATGCTGGATACTCACCTTTAGGGCACGCTTATACGAGCGTGAAAAACGGACGAGTGCAATGCGAGAAAATCTCGCATTGCACTTAGACCCATGTTAGTCAATGAGGGAAAGCAGTTGGTCAGCTTTTCATGCAAGCAGATTCTGGATGCGAGAAAAGTCGCAAAATGCTGTGATTTTCTGCTAGAGCCGTATCTCTCGCATCCATTTAAGTGAATGGGTGCGAGAGAAACATCGGACTGCACACGGATGTTATCCCAGTACAGTGTGATATACATACAGGCTGACAATGGAGGAGATGGGGGGATTAACCCCTCCCTCTCCTCCGCAGCGCCCGCCCTCAACTTCACAGCTGTCACCCGATTGCAAGATCGGGTCACAGTCACATGACACTCGGCTCACGCTGGCAGTAGAGCCTGAGTCGGGGGTCATTAGCATATCGCATCCGATGCTCTCGCATCGGATGCCATATGCTGGCGTGAGTCCAGCCTTATACTGATTGCTGCCGACACACCCGTCATGCGTGCCCTGCCCAAGTGATCTATTTTCATAATCCTTCCTATGGTGACCCGGATTTCTTCTGTGTTTGTTTATATATGTGGGGAGACCTTCTTTATACTGTAGATGGGGGCTATGTATGGGCTTATACTGTACATAGCTGACTGTGGGTGCTCATACTGTACATAGAGGCTGTGTGTGGGATCATACTGTATATAGGAGGTTGCAAAAGGAATGACTCCAGCATACCATCTAAGTGAATTAAAAACCATTTTATTAAGAAAGATTAACAGTCCATTCCAGAAAAATAAAATATCATGGTTATAAAAATTTCAGACGATTACGCGTTTCGGAAATAAATCCTTATTCTTATGACTAAGAATAAAAAAATATTTCCAAAATGTGTAATCATCTGAATTTTTTTCACCATGATATTTTATTTTTCTTGAATGGACTTTTAAATTTTCTTAATAAAATGGTTTTAAATCCATCTGGATGTGATGCTGGATTCTACCCATTTGCTACCTAGTGATCCACCTGTTTCCCTGCACCATCCAGGGATTGGCTGCTTCCACAGAACTGGTGAGCTGGATATATATATATATTTTTCGTTTGTAAATAGGAGGCTGTATGTGGATCATACTGTATATAGGGGCTGTAAGTGGTATCATACTGTATATGGGGGGCTGTGTGTGGGATCAATTATACAGGTGACAATTTGACAGCTGTCTTTAATGCAGGTAACAAGTTGATTAGAAGCGTCTAAGTGTCTGTAGGAGCCAGAATGTTTAATGGTTGGTAGGGGATCTGATGCACCCACGGGGTCTGGGGGGGTTATCCGTCACCGGGCCGGTGTAGGGGGTGGGATGTCACAGCGGCCAGACCTGCTTCCCTGACCCCGGCGGTGTCAATAAAGATGGAGGGGTTAATTACAGGGGAGAATGGAGTTTGTACTAGTGACGCCACCTGTGGTTTGCGGCTAACATTGGAGCCGCAGCTGCAGGAGGTGTCCTCTGGGGCAGATGGTAGTGCAGCTCTCCACAGGCAGAGCTCAGACTCCAGGGAGGTTGGGAGTAGTAGTCTCCTGCTGCCGTGCAGCTATGGCGAGGGTAGTGAGCGGGAAGAATTGCACGACACAGAGGTTGCAGTTAAAGTTCTTTACTCACTGAGATGTCACCGCCTCTGGAATGCTGGACTCCGCTGTCATGGGCTCCAGCCGATCCCGGGTAGTGTGGAGGTCAGAACCGGTGCTTCTCTCTGTGAGTCCTTCCTACTTGCGCTGTGTTGTGTGCGTCCCTGCAGCTTGATGCTATGCTGGGACCCGAGTCCTTGTATTGGCTCCGTTCCTGTCCCGTATGGCAGGCAGCGCGAGTCCTTTACTGGTGCCACTCTTGTGTTGCGGCTTCTGTCTCTAGTATGTTGCTGTGCCCTGTGTATTTTGTGAGGGCCAGGAGACTTGAAATCCTCTGCCTGGCAGATTTTGCAGGCAGGACCTAAAATACCCACCCAGCCTAGGGTTTCGCACCCTGCTGTGTGCTCTTAGTCCTGAGGGAGCTATGGCGCTGCTCTCTCCCCAGCGACAGTCTTCTCTCTTCCTGACTCTGTCCGAGTTCCTAACTGACTGTTTGTGTGTGTGTATGTCGTCTTACTCCCCATTGTCTAGCTCCGCCCCACGGGTTGCTGAACTAGAGGGTGGGAGGTCACATACTTTGTGGTGACCATCCCTGTGACCCTACCCTAACCCAGTCCCAGTGAGAAGGCGACTAACTGTGTGTTTTGGTGGATTGTGACCTCCTCCGTACCCGGATGAATATCGCTCCTCTAGTGACGTGCAGAACCCTGTGGTGACTGAAGCCTCAGGGGCTCCACAGATGAACTACTTATTTCTCTCTGCAAAATGCAAATACATTTATATAATTTATACAATGTGATTTTCTGGATGTTATTTTGGATTTTCTATCTCACTGTTAAAATTAACCTACCCTTAAAATTATAGACTGTTTATGTCTTTGTCAGTTGTCAAACTTACAAAAGCAGCAAGGGATCAAATACTAATTTCCTTCACTGTAGGTGGGCTGTGTGTGGCTGTATCCTAAAGGTCCAGTCACACTAAGCAACTTACCAGCGATCCCAAAAACGATAGGGATCGCTGGTAAGTTGCTAGGAGGTTGCTGGTGAGATGTCACACTGTGACGCTCCAGCGATCCCACCAGCAACCTGACCTGGCAGGGATCGCTGGAGCGTCGCTACACGAGTTGCTGGTGAGCTCACCAGCAACCAGTGACCAGCCCCCAGCGCCGCGTGGAAGATGCTGCGCTTGGTAACTAAGGTAAATATCGGGTAACCAACCCGATATTTACCTTGGTTACCAGCGCACGGAGCTACACGTGCAGAGAACAGGGAGCAGCGCACACTGAGCGCTGGCTCCCTGCTCTCCTAGTTACAGCACACATCGGGTTAATTACCCGATGTGTACTGCAGCTAAATGTGCACAGAGCAGGGAGCAGCGCACAATGCTTAGCGCTGGCTCCCTACTCTCCTAGCTACAGCACACATCGGGTTAATTAACCCGATGTGTCCTGCAGCTACATGTGCACAGAGCAGGAGCCGGCACTGACAGTGAGAGCGGCGGAGGCTGGTAACAAAGGTAAATATCGGGTAACCAAGGACAGGGCTTCTTGGTTACCCGATGTTTACTGTGGTTACCAGCCTCCGCAGAAGCCGGCTCCTGCTGCCTGCACATTTAGTTGTTGCTGTCTCGCTGTCACACACAGCGATCTGTGCTTCACAGCGGGACAGCAACAACTAAAAAATGGCCCAGGACATTCAGCAACAACCAACGACCTCACAGCAGGGGCCGGGTTGTTGCTGGATGTCACACACCGCAACATCGCTAGCAACATCGCTGCTACGTCACAAAAGTTGTTCGTTAGCAGCGATGTTGCTAGCGATGTTGCTAGCGATGTTGCTTAGTGTGACGGGGCCTTAACATGTACCAGCAGTAGTAATGAGTCAGCAAACTTACTTCTGCTCAATATTAAGGAATACAATTAAAATAAAACAATTATATAAATACTATCTTAATATTAATATTTAGCAAAGTTAATTTCAGCCTATTGGTTCAGCTGTCTACAACAGTCTTTGTTTTGTATGTGGTCGCTTGGGAAAATCAATTACCCACCCTTGGTGAAGACTTAAAAAATTTGTACTAAATAAAAATACCCATATCTCTGGAACCATAAAGTGGATTAAAAAAAAAATGGAATATTCAGTGGAGGAGCGGGAGTAAAATAAATGCAAAAAAATGTCCAATTTTAACCTGGTGATAAGGTCTTCTTTAAATAGTGTGCGCCATTGTGTGACAGACACCTCATACTGTATATAAGGCTTCAAATTATGAACTGTATTTTTGATGTGCTGATTTTTGCATGCGTCAATGTAATGTATAGTTGCAGTATTTTCACTAAGCCGGTTTCACACATGCGGCTTTTCGTCGGTTTGCCGGATTCGGTGCACGCCAGTACAGTGTGATACAGTACAATGGCAGCGCGGCAACTTCCGGGTCACATGCTCCGGTCACATGACAGCATGTGACCGGCGCTTGTCGCGCTTCCATTGTATTGTATACACTGTACTGGCGTGCGCCGAATCCGGCAAACCGGCAAAAAGCCGGATGTGTGAAACCAGCCTAAATGACAAAGGTTAGGAATGGTCTTGAGCTTATAAAAAGATTTAGTTCCAAATATCATACTTGAACAGAAATCTGTTGCACAATTTATCCCAAAGAACGCAGGATTATAATTTTTTCAAGATCTCAGCTGGAACCACTGAGTGTCACTGTTTCCTTCTGTATTTTTCCATGACCTATATTATAAAGACAATTCTCACCCAGCAGACTTGGAGGGTAGAAAATGAAGACTGATTGTTCAACCTGCAAAGTCTAAATGTCCTTTTGTGTTCTAATTTGCCTTCTTTGGTCGAGAGCATCCTGTTATTCTTCATAGTACAGGGAAGTTGATTTTGTAGGGTCACAGAACACACAGAATCTTGAGCACATCTTGCTCAGCACAGATTAGGTCCATTCAGCCTGTACATGCTGCTATATGATGAAAGGGTTTTTTGAAGGGAAGAATTATTCAAATAATATAGGAGAGAAAAATTGAATTTGGCTGAAAACTGCTCTTTAGGCAGAACAAAGCCACTAAATCCATTAACCTCTTCGGCGCTAAGCTTTACTTTACTTGGACTAAATGGTAAATTTGACACTTTAGACCTCCTATATCTATATAATCTACTCATGGCAGAATGACGTAAGAAGAGGAAGAATCCGGGGATATGAAGAATACTCGTGTCAGAGATGTGCAGAACACAAACAGGTGGTACTCCCCAAAAGAAAACACAACGCGTTTTGGCCTATGCCTTCTTCATGGTTATTCATGGCAGAGTGGCACCTCCACTGGCACTGTGAACCTAATCTCGCTTAGCCCCATAGCTACACCCATGCATGTAACTCATGCATGATACTCATATGTGTGTCTTTACTCTTGAACCATTGGCAGCCTTCGGATTATGTATAATAAAACCTAAAAGTCATGGTCATTAAAGATGTTGTTTGTATTTCAAAATATCTTTGTCTTTACCGTCAGCCACTGAAATGACAAACTGGTATGTATGCAGGCAAGGACTATATTTCCAGTAAGAGTCAATTTAGTGTGTGAAAAATCACTGGAATAATCCTGTTATTCTGGAAGCCCCAAGGTCCATCCATCATCTTAATCATTACTCATTGCACTGTCAATGCCATGTTGCCACACTTCTCTTTGGTCCTTTAGTAAGGGCAAGGGCACCATGAAAAATAACATTACACACATCGTAATCTATTAGCTTGGTGCCTGTCTTATCTAAATTAGGAGTTATATTGTCATTTTAACCATTTACATTACAAGTGAAAGCTAAATACTGCTGGTCCCTTCTTGGAATTCATATGTTGTATATTGTGATTCTACTGCAGCTTCCTTCTTGGACGTTATATGAGGTTTCTCTATTCTTTACACACTCCTCTGACATGAAGGACTTGTGTTGAATTAAAGAGGTGGTTCATTACTCTGCAATATCCCACATCTCTGTAAAACGATAGGGAAGGCTTTTTCTAAACCCCTGGTTCAGTCAATTCTGCTTCTGAGTGGCGCTATTGTGGTCCGCTCATCCCCGTTAACTGACCCCCGAGCTCTGTGACCCCTGAGATACGGTGATGTCACTTCCAGTTGACCCGACGTCACCGAGGCCGGCCCCATTGTTCCTGAGTGATTGGGCAGTGAACAGAGTTTTGCAGCTCATCACAGCCCAGCATCGCTCCTGCTTGCGGTGCTCTACAGCGAAGGAGAGCGCGTGCGATATCCTGGGCTGTGATGAGCGGTGAAACGCTGCCCACAGCCCAGTCACTCAAGGAGACTCAGTGAGGTCGGGACAGCTGGGAGTTGATGTGACATCACCGGATCTCAGAAGTCATGGAGCCCGGGGGTCACTTCACGGGGATGAGCGGACCGCAGAAGCATCTCTCAGAGGCAGAATTGGCTGAACAAGGTATTTAGAAAAATATTTCCCTATCAGTTTTACAGGAATGTGGCCAGTATTGCGTAGTAGTGAACCACCCCTTTAAAGATCTTTATTTATAATAGATTTTTCTTCCTTTTTTAATTATGTAGGGGGTCAGGGCTACATCCACCCCTGCAGAAATAGCTGGCACACCCAAGGTTATGTATAATGCTTTGTAATGTAATGTGTTGTATGGTATTGTGTGTCAATGGCCACCAGGTGGCAGTGTGGTAGTATGGCTGTCCTGGCACCTGGGTGAGCAGAGAAAGAGTTAAGGAAGAGGAGGGGAACAGGACATATAAAAGGGTGATATAGGAAGTAGACAGCAGGAGAGTCCCCCAGCTGATGTTGTGATAAGAACCATTTTGAAAATTCTGACCCTAAGGATCACCCCTATGGCAGTGACGCATGGGATCCGCTTAGGATTGGTTAACTACGCCCCCAAGAAGAGGGGTATAGTTCTGACCATCGGGGGTCTGGCGTCCGTATTGTCTGGCTCGGAATACTCAAAGATTTCCTCACCTAACTGAAGGTCAGTGTACCCTCAAGGAGTAGGGTATGTCTGGATCCTGGCCTGGGCACGGATGGGAGAGCACTGTCGGTTGTGGTTTTTCGTGTGCGTTAGCGTCCCCTGTGGGTGGGGTGAAGTCACCCAGCAAACTTAATGAATCAGTCAGTGCCAGCATGAAGTTGAGTGGAGGAATGAGAGACCTAGAGGTGTTAAACAAAACCCAGGTGCCTGAAATACGGACAGCTGCTAAATTGTATACTAGACGGAGGCGTAAAAGGAACCCCCATGGGATGTGTAATGGTGCTGGTGGAACGCGGACCAAAAAAATGCAAGAGAGAAAGAACAATAAAGTTTACTTATTTGGAAGAAGAAACCCTGCCTTGACTCTATTCTTTGATAGGAAGAAAATGGTGTCACCTAAACGGTTGGGGAGTTCTCCTGTGTGTGGTGCGGCGGCAGGGAGGCAAGGGGTTAACGAATGGCTGCGCTGCGGCCTGTTGACCCTTGCACGACTACTACCACTGCCTGCCCCGTGCTCTCCACCACAATTAGATGTTTATCTATTGAGCGCCGCCTTCTGCATGACCAATGTATGTGGTCACAGTCCATGCTTGTAGAGTGCATATATCATATGGTATGGTCTATACAGAGGAAGTCGATAGCAACACTCCACCACTGTAATTAATAGATGTGGCTCAGTATTATCACAGCACCATATCTATTGAATGATATGGGCACCAGAAGAAGGCAATAAATTGATAACAGGACCTTACCATGCCCCCTATACCGTCTAATATTATCAGCAGTGCATGGACAGTCACATCTTGACACATCAGGGCCATACATGTCAAAAAATATAATATTGCATGTTTGCCCATTAAAGGAAACCTGTCACCAGTTTTATACCTTGTAATACTGGCCCATCACCTTTGAAAGCATGTAAAAGGGAGTTCCTACAACCCATTTATATCCTCGTATGTGCTCCTGCCTAAGTCTGAAAAGTGTTTTATTCATGTCCCATGTTGCATGTAAATTGCACTGACTGGGTTGATCTGCGAATCCAGATCATGCTCAGACCCTTCAAATACTGAGTCTTCTATCTGGATGGAAGTGGATGACATCTCCTACGTCATTCACCCAGTGATCGAACTCTTGCACCTGCGCAGTGGAATGAGAGGCCTGCACAAGAGCACCTCACTCTGCCCTAGTGAACAGCCAAGGAGCTGGTAATTTTCGACTGAAGCTGGCACCAGTCTACTACATGGCTGAGTAGACCAAGACTGCGAGCCCTGTGTGAATGATGTAGGAGATGTGATCCACTTCCATCCAGATAGAAGAGGCGGAGATAGAAAGGACTGGTGTGACACTGAGCCCAATTTGGATTTGCCCATTGGACCGGACTGCGTAATTTGCAGTACTTTTTCTCTATGTAATTTCTCATTATTACACATCTCTAACTTTATGGACATCTACTGTATGTTTTGATTTCTTTGCCTGTGTGGATTAGATGGGTTGTTGCTGACATCTGGTCAGAAATTCATGTCTATATCATCTCTAGGGTTCTGCATATAATAAAATCAGTCCAATTTTCATCCAGAAAAGTTAGATGAGTGAAAGCTGTATGGTATACTGTATGTCACGTCGGTGCTATGTGAGTTGAGTGGGGTTTTTTCCCGCCTATCATCCATATACCATGCGTAAGTCATCCGTATGACATGCGATTTTTTTTCTCAGCAACTATTATTCTACAATCATTTATAGGACCATTAACAGTGTTCTATGCTACAGAATGGTAATGTATTCGTAAAAAAAATGTTCTCACACCCATTGACTTGCATTGGCAAATCTCGGATATTTTATGTGACCATATGGTAATTCTAACAATGTTATAGCTATGATTATTGTATTGTAACTATTATGTAACATTACAGGTTAGGTTGCAAACAAGATTTAGAGGATAAACAAAATATTTTTATAGATGTCGCTTATAAAGCCATGAATTGTGTGGAGTTAGAAATAGATGTTTACTATAAAGCCTAAATATAACATGAATTGTGTGGAGTTAGAATACTATTCTGCAGAACACTATTTGTTACACATGGAGAACATACTAATTACTATAGTCTTTCAGGAGTGGAGAAGAATGGCGATGCCAAAGACTATTATTGAATCGAGAGGTCCTCTCTGTAGCTGGGATGAATCGCTTTTTACCTCTCCTGGACAATGTGGGACAGGACTTTGTTCGTAGAGTTTATACTCAGGTGGAAAGAAGTGGTCGGGGAAAATGGACAGCCGACCTCACCAATGAGCTCTTTCGATTTGCATTGGAGTGTAAGTACCTAATACAAGAACAATTACCGTTTTACTGCACAAATCTCATTTTTCCTTTGAGTACTCACTGGCCTTAGTTATACTACAGCCTGTCTTCTTAAAGGAAATTTGTCAGAAAGCTTTT
Source organism: Anomaloglossus baeobatrachus (assembly GCF_048569485.1). Classification (NCBI taxonomy): domain Eukaryota; kingdom Metazoa; phylum Chordata; class Amphibia; order Anura; family Aromobatidae; genus Anomaloglossus; species Anomaloglossus baeobatrachus. The sequence goes on from NC_134356.1 coordinate 445,866,508, forward strand.
GCTACTTCATTTGAGAGCAGCTTGTTGTTAGCTAAGAGATTCTGAAACTAACCATGTTTAGCTTAAATTACTATGTGCAGCCATTCTGACTTTATCTCAGAATTGAGTGTAGCAGAGCTGGGAGCTCTCAATAGAGATTGTACATTGGCTATAAGGCTATGTGCGCACGTTGCGTACTAGCCCTGCAGAAAGTTCTGCAGCGATCTGAAGAGCACACGTGCGCTTCAAATCGCTGCAGAAAATGTCCGTAGAGAAAAAAAAAGCCGATTCCATGCGCTCTGCCTGCAGCCCCTCCCATAGACAGAGCAGGAGCTGCCGGCAAAGCGCACGGAAGAAGTGACATGTCACTTCTTAGAACGCGCGCTTCGGGCAGCAGCCGAAGCGCTGCGCTCTAATACGCCACGTGCGCACGGCTCCTGCATAATCTCCATAGATTATGCAGGGGACACAGGACGCATGCAGTTACGCTGCGCTACAAAGCGCAGCGTAACTGCATGTAATTACGCTACGTGCGCACATAGCCTGAGGTGTCAATGATCACAGGGGGCATGTCTGACTGCCCTGCATGAGAAGTCACACTAATGTTAATCACGGAGCAATAAACCCTTTACTTTAGATAAAAATAGCTCACACACAGATAAGAGAAGCATGGATGTATTTTCTTTTTTAACCCTTGCAGCATGCTGTTCTCAGCTTATATTGCAAAATCCTGGAGACAGATTCCCTTTAATGTACTGAAAATGTATACAGATGTTAAAAGTGACTTTTCATAAACCGCTTTCATACATCTGTATTAAAGCTCCATTTTTCTGTCTGTATTGTTTGAAATGTATTTTGGTGCACTGGTGGCCAATAAATTAACACTTTAAAGAATGTAAACAATGTTTTGCAAATGCCTATAATAGAAGATAACAATGGAAAACGTTTCCAGCATGTTGTAAATGGTCATATGAAACAGATGTTATAGGTTGACATGATTCTTTTTCCATTGCAAGTAATAGAAACAACATTGTCCACATACAAATGAAATGACCATACTTTTAAAGTGAACCGGTCTTTTCATCCAAAGTCAAAGTAAAATCATGGTCTTGTTGCTGTTATACCCTAATTAGTTAAAACAACTAGTTAAAGCTGCTTTTAGTCTACATACCAGCCCCATATGGTCAGGAACTGTTCTGATTTGCGGGCTCTGTAACTTGCCGTCTACTCTTTCTGAGTGAGCCGTTATTTTTCTTCACCATTCCTCCAGCACAATAGGTGCTTGAACTTCCTTTACTTATTTTCCAGCATGCATTGGTCCAGTCTTTGTCTAATGGCTTGCCGATCTCAAAATGAAAATTTGACCCTCCAATTTTCCCAATTGATTTACAGCTATTATCTGGTTATAGTGCTTAAAATAAAACAAAAAATCCCCCATGGGTGCTGCAAGAAACACTATGTGTGAATTCATGCTCACGACGCACAGAAAAATTTTCATCGCCATCGCTATTATTACACTTATGCATTTTGGCGAATCCCCAAATACAGTCAGACGTCAAAATATTAAAATGTATTATTACAGGTCAATACAGTGCTGTCACACAGTTTATGATCCCCTTCCATGTGTCATTATTGCATCCTGCCACAATGAATGCGCTCTAGTTTTTAGTTTTGTGGGTTTTTTTGTTTTTTAACTAAATGTAATTTTAAGCAAAGGAATTGTAATGTTTGGATTTATTCCTACATTCATTTATAGGCGAAAACTAGGCAACGCCCTTATAATCATTAACATAAAGTGAAATTTAATAACGGGTGGCACCCACATGAGCTGCAATAATTGCAAACAAATGCTTCCATCAGGCAGTTCTATCATTGCGATTCATACACAATACATGATGATGACTCCTAATGAGTACATGGGAATATTAATGTAAAAATGGACGATAATTTATACAAACTGATTCTTCTTGCAGCTGTCTGCTATGTACTTTATGGACAACGTCTTGGTCTTCTACAAGATTACATAAATCCTGAATCTCAAGAATTCATAGACTCAGTAACTATCATGTTCCACACCACCAGCCCCATGCTTTACCTTCCACCACGGCTCCTTAGGTTACTAAATTCCTCCATTTGGAAAAACCATGTGCAGGCCTGGGATTCCATCTTCAACCATGGTAGGTAGATGGACAATAGCTAATCTATATACTGTGAGATATCGGAATCATCTTCAGTATCATACACATATAAGTGAATCAGCGCTCTGTATAATCTTTCCTTTAAAAGCATATTAAACTACCGTATATTCACTTGTGCCATTTTGCAATGCTTTTTTACTGTTATTTTAGCAAATATTTTTCAGTATATTGTTTAACTAAAAATAGTAAAACCACAACACAATCATTTTTTTGCTGAAAGAAAAAGCGGATAATGTATTCCCAATTGTAATCAATCAGTTGGGGGCGTTGAAGTGAGGCTACTTTTTGCAGTTATTGGCCATATATTGTACAGTTGAAACCCATACTGAAAAATGCAAAAGTTAAAAAAAAAACACGCATGTAAAGTTTTTGAGGATTTTTCACGTGAAAATTTACAATGGCCACAGCATATGGTCTCAGATCTTTAGTTAAATGGCCTAGGATAGGCCATTAATATTAGGTGGGGGTCTGACTATCACATTCGCACATCTTCTCCAAACAAATAGCAAAACCAAGGGCCAAGGGTTGGTATAAGTGTAATATCCAGGTGCACATTAATAAACAACAAGTATAACCTAGAATAAAAACATAATGTGTAGGCACACTACAGTAAGTACACTACAGTAAGTACACTACAGTAAGTAGATAAGTAGTAGTACATGTAAAAAACATAGGGTGCCTAGTTAACATTTTTTTAATCAAAAAATCATCAGTCATCCACCTTCAATCAAGATTGTCCCTAACTCTACTGACTCACCTTGCTATGTGCCAACCAGCTCTCCAGATTGACGGTAGTAGAGTAGCACCAATGCCTGACTCCACACACATGTAGCACGCTAGCTAATGTGATCTACTACTTATGCTCAAGCCTATAACTGAAAATCAAGCTTGGCCATGACTTTCAGACATTATTTTGCCTGTCTGATAATATATTATAATCACACTTTGTCTTTTATATATGAGTCTACATTTGTACAAATATGAATATTTTCTCTCTCAGCGGATCGCTGTATACAGAGTATATACAGCTCTCTAAGGCATCGCTCGGATAATACATACTCAGGAGTCCTTTCCAGTCTCCTTCTTCAGGATCAACTTCCTCTTGAAGACATTAAAGCTAGCATTACTGAACTGATGGCGGGAGGCGTGGACACGGTGAGATGTTGGAAAACACATACTGCTTATTCGTATCAGATAATGCGGTCTTGACTTTTAATTTAGGATTCTCAAGGCACTACTCTTTTGTGTATACAATTAGAAACTTTAGTATTAAACCCCATAAATTACACAGAAGAGAATTTATTACGGCAGAAATAGTGTAAATTTAAGTTACTTTATATTACTAGAAATCCTCACTTACTAAAAATCCTCACTTAAGAACCTTTCACCAGTTTGAGCATGTTAAAATGGCTACATCATGGAATAGTGGCTCCAAAATTATCAAAGTCTGGCCTTAAAGAGAACCTGTCATCAGGATTATGCATGTTAGAATAAAGCTATGGCCCTAATGGCGCTGTTATTCTGATTTAATAGTGTGACGCCCTGGACTAGCCAAGTAGTCACAGGTAGGCCCTTGCACAAACACCTCCCCCCTTAATAAGGTGACAGCAGCCAACGTACAAAACCCTTGTCACCTCCCTCAGGGTTTGATGTTGACACCAGGGGGTGGAGCCAGGCGGTTGGCCACGCCCACCGAGGAGTGCACAGGCCCTGAGGCAGGAAAAACAGTGCAGTTCCCCGTGGGGAGCAGAGTGTGAGCACAGTGTTAGATCAGTCTGTGTAGTAAAGTGGAGTGGGGTTCAAGTGCAGACCTGTGTCGAGGTCTGCCACAGTCTAACACCAGGTGTCTGGGTTGGAGCCCAGTCACCTCTGTCAAGGAGGCAGACGGTGGTGGCCGCCTGCAGGAGCTGGGATTACAGCCGGAGGAACTGTAAGGGACCGGGACCGGGTAGTGGCCCGCTGATACCGAACCGGGGAACCGATTGGAAACCGGAGCACCAGGAGGGGTACTCAGACCCAGTACGAGGCCCAGAAACCACTGGACCGAGTCAAATCCACTGACTGAGGACTGGACTTTAGGCCCTTTCCCACCTAAGACCCGACTGAAGACAACAGCCCAACCATAGGGATAGAAAGCCACCGCCTAGGCATCGAGATCTCATGGGCCAGTGTCTGCGGGCAAACAGGCTCTACCGGCACACACAAGGCTGGGGAGCGGACTACCATTGCTCAGGCATAGGAGTCATCATTTCTACCAAAAGTGAGGTGCAGGAGAAAGGCGGAAACCACCAACCTGAAAAGGGGAAAAGTGCAGCCGGCTGCGGGCACCGACCACCATCTTGTTTGGTTTACCAGAGACTCCAGCGTGTTTGTAATAGTGAGTACATCAGTGCCTTCGGGCCGTGCACCACACCGCACCGTACCCACACGCCAGCACGCATCCATTCCCCCGCCTCAGCACCTCCCTTGGGCCCCCGGGACCATCATCCCCCTACCCACGGAGGGGTCAACACCAAGCTGCACAACACCGTCCCTGGGAGCCTAGTCAATGGCAGCGGTGGTGTCCATCCATTCACCACAACCCGTGGGTGGCGTCACAAACTTAATCCCCAAACAACCGCAGCCCCGGCCGTGGACTTCTCCACCGAACACCACCCCTATTCATAGCGCCAGCTTCCCTTCAGAGCGACGTGACTCCCAGGTCGGGAGGAGCTCGAGCCACCCACCGACGAGCACGGATCCGAGCGGCTCTGCAGCTGGCCAAGCCCCGGGGCGGTACAATAAATCCTTTCAGTGAGAAAATCCGCATCCTGGTTATTGTTAAAGCATCATTAGGAGTTTCGGTTTCTTAAGGTTTCGAGGCATTAGGGCCCATGGTGCGGCACTGTGGTTAGGATCTTCGGCTCTTCTCTGGTGTCTGTATCTTCTTCCAGTTTTAACTTTGAGCTGGCTCCATCCTAACCACAGGAGGCGCTTGCACGGATTGATCTTGCTGCTGGTTTCAGTCAAATGCCACTTGTGGAGGCACATCGTGGCACAGATTGACCTCCTTGGCAGGCTTCAGTAAAATAGTGCACAGATTGAGATCTTGGCTCATCATTAAGATGTAAATCTGCACTTTTGCTACCACCATACAGACATCAGAAGCTGCTGAGGGGATGAGGGGACAGAGCAGAGAAGACTCTACCCACAGTCCTGCTTTACAGTCCTTCCCCAGTGCACTAAAAGCTTAGAAATAAAAAACCTTTGAATGATGATTAAACAACCAGGCTGAGGATTTCTCTCATTGAAGCTTTTTACTAAATCAGTATAACAGTGCCATTATTATTATACTTTTATTTTACCAAGCATAATCCTGATGATCTCTTTAACAACATATTTGTAGGATATTTCTCTATAACGTTTATATTCCATCAATCCACAATCATTTGGGTACACTTCGAGGCAAAGCAAGACCATTATTACCTACCCGAGGAGTGGTCGATCAACAAAAGTCACTCAAAGAGCAAGAAGTATAATTGTTTTCGGTAGTTCACAAAGATATCTAAGGAAACTTCTAGACAACTAAAAGACTCTCAAATTAGCTAATGGTAAAGGGAACATGTCATGTTCTCAAACACTATTAATCTGTATATATGGGTTATGAATAGTGATGATCGAACCCGAACTATTAATTCGGGATTTGCATCGGGCACCTGGTGCCCTGGGCTCGAACTTACACACGGACTTTGCAAGGAAGTCTGTGACGAGATTGGCTTCTGTTTGTATGCTAATAAAGGTTGTTGAAAGTCTGCAGAGCAGCCAATCAACAAGCTTTTTCGCTTGGGAAGGATGCCTCTACTCTGCTGTGAACAAAGTAAATATAAAAAAAAATGACATGGTGTTCCCTCAATTTTTGATGACCATCGCAGGTAAAGCAAACATCTGGGGACCGCAGTCCTCAGATTTTGCATTCCATGCCGTTTTTTTTATAATTTTTTATTTAAATCATTTAAAGAACAGTATGGGATCCTCCCTATTTAAGATAACCAGCCAAGGTGAAGCAGACAGCTGGGGGTTGGTATTAGGCAGGGAAGGAACAAGGCTATTAGGCCCTTCCCAACCTAAAAATAGCAGCGTAGAGCCATCCCAGAAGTGGATCATTTATTAGATATGCCAATTCTGACACTATGCCCAGCTCTTCCCAATTGTCCTCATTCAGTGGCAATTAGGTTAATACATATGGTTTGATGTTAACTGTGTATTGACAGTTGGCATCAAGCCTAGGGGGTTAGTAATGAATAGGCGTCTATCTGACACCCCCATTACTAATCTTTTAAATGTACAGTTAAAAAACATACACTGGAAGAAAATAGTTTATTTGAATAAAGATTCCCCCACACCCCATCGTTCACCAATTTATAAATGTAAAAAAAATCCACAAAGTATTGACATAATCCAATGGGGAATAAAGACTCCCCCATTCTCCCATGTTCACCAATTTATTAATTAAAAAGAAATCCTTGATGTTCCAACGTAATCCAATGGTGTAATGTGAAATTAGGTGAGTAATATCTAGGAGCTTAGCAAAACATGAGACCCTTGCATGTCCACCTTCAAGGGTAATCCTGAAGACAAGGATTAGCCTCTGGACCTTTAGATTGAGGAACAGCTCACATGCACACTGTCGCTCCTACCTAATCATCACTCGCGTGACAGGTCTAGTGTCCTATGATGCTCCTCGAATCCTATGGAACCTTGTTGTGAAAACGAGGCTCCATAGGTCATTCACAGTCAGCGACAGGTACAGAATTTCTCACAATCATGAGAAATTCCATACCTGACTGGGAGTGACCTATAGAGCCTTGTTTTTTTAATAAGGATCCATATAATTTGATGAGCGTCATAGGACACAAGACCTGTCCCGCCAGTGATGGTTAGGTAGCAGTGACTGTGTGCATGTGAGCTATCTCTCAAGCTAGGGATCCAGAGGCTTATCCTTGTCTTCAGGATTACCCTTGAAGGTGATGCTGGAGATGCTGGAGATGCTGGAGTCTCATACCTTGCTAAGCTCCTGGATATGACTCACCTAAATGTCCTCCCTAAGGGAGTAAATGGGCAAGAGAGCAAGAAAAGTCACAGGTAATCCAGGCGAGGCAAACAGGTACGACAAAGCTCTAAGATCTTCTTCAGTTGGAAGCTGTGCTGCTGCTAAAGGAATAAACGCCTCTGCTTAGCAGAAACAAGCTCCTTCAGCGTGGTCTGAAATAGAAACTCTATATCCGGCATGGAGTGAAGCCAGGGGTAGATACAGCAAGCTTTTAAATAACGTTCAGTCAATCCCAGCGAACTCAAACTTCCACAGTTCCGGTAATCTCTATAAATGAAATGTATGCCTTTTGGTAGCCTACAGCTTTCAGTCATAAAGGCATGGCCACTATAAGCATGCACCAACACATTGGCTGACAGCTCACTGTGCACTGATACACTGCAGAGCCAGCTGTCAAAGTGTTGGGGTATGCTTACAGCCACTGAAGCTGCTCAGCCATGCCTTTATGACTGAAACCCAGTAGCTCCCGAGATGGATTAAAGTTAATTTTCTCCCTGGTGCTGCACTTTCAGTATGGCGGTCAGACAGCATTGTAACACTATCAACATGAAAATTAATGAGACATCTGAAGGTTAATAGCATTATTTGATGTGATGGTGACGGGCTCCTTTAACAGATATATTGCCAATGTATTGATGTAAGATAACATTGGAAGGAAACCTTCACAATACTAGGCAAATGATTTTAAGGTTATATTGATCAGTAAATATGCAGATTTTCCTCCATAAATAATTCTACGAATTCGTGATAGTTTTTTCCAATTGTACAATGTGCATAAATCCAGGTGATAGCTTCTAATGGTGACAATACAACCACTTTCTGCATCTTTTGACAGTGCATTCTGAATACTGAGTGAACAATACATTAGTACAATACAATGCTCAGAGCTGGAAATGTATTTTTTTGCACTTAACCTACGCCTATGTAATTCACTCAGCACAATGTGTCCAATCTCAGTTACTATGGAAGCAGCTCCTGGAACACAAGGCACAGAAACCTGCCTCTGCTCCAGCATTATTACAGCTCATGGTGCTTGTGAATAGGTTAAAACCCATGCTGGGAAATATGAGTCTATGATGTATGTCAAAAAAATTGTAAAATAGTGCCAGCATAGCCCACACAGACTCTCAGATTTATATAAAAACTCTACATTCCTGTTACAGACATCTATGACCCTACAGTGGGCTATGTATGAGCTGGCACGGACCCCGGGGGTCCAGGAGAAGCTTAGGTCTGAAATTCTAGCCGCAAGGGCCACTTCTGGAAGTGACTTGACAACACTACTGAAGAAGATCCCGCTGGTCAAAGCAGCATTGAAGGAAACTCTCAGGTATAAACAGAAATTACACATACAGTACATGGTATACTACTCTACGGCGCAAAAGATACCTTTCTTATTATCCCTTGTTTATTGCAGACTTCACCCTGTTGCAATCACATTACAGAGGTATACTCAGAGGGATACAGTCATCCGCAACTACATGATACCACAGGGGGTAAGCACTGATACAGCAATAGCACAGCTGTCCATTGTGTAATTGTCCTTTTGTACAGGCAGATGAATGAGCATCAACAGTTGACTGCGGATGTCAGGCTGCTCCCATTTTACAAGAGGCAATCTCAATGAATGAGCAAACCGTATGCGGATGAGTAGTCGTTACTTTTCTCATCCGTTTCCATACAGTTTGCATTATTTGTAGCACATTCCTGTTTACACAAAGAGAAATGCTGTCGACAATCAATTTTTATCTATCCACTGATTACTCAGCACATTTCTAATGTTTGGGAATGAGTTTTTCTGTAAACATTCATAGTTTGATCATTGTCCGGACCCTCTACGTACATTGATCTACCGCAAATTTGTCAACAATCCTGATTTTGCTCGGACAGACCACGAACCAAATCACATAAGGGTCAAGACTAAAGAAAGCCAGATAAATAAGGGGCTGTTTTTGGAGCTCTTCTGGTGTGGAGATTAGAGACAAGTGTCTTGACAGTTATTGATTCACCATGCTCACACACTGAAAATTTGCCATCAGATTGAAATGTTGCAAACAGTGGCATACTTTCCATAATAGCAGACTATGCAGCTGCCATGGCATCCATGGTGAGAAGGAGCTCTGTGCAGAATATGTTTATGCTCACACGTTGCGGTTTTTCAGGAAAAAATGTAGCAATAAATTAAAGATGCTTCAAAAACACATGCAAACATGTGGCAAAATGCGCATTTTTATGCAATATTTTTCCTGTTAACAAACACGTTTTTGATGTAGAAATGTCTGCAACAAATGCTTAACTTTTACCCTTACTTTTCCTTTCAGCCCTTACATATTTCTGTTTCCTCCACTAGAGGGAGCTCAGTGAATGGAGATTTTTACATCTTCCATTGAGTTGAATGTTAGCTGTATAAATTCCTCTACACCAAGCTTCCCCTTGTGGTGACTGCTGGCAGTCAGCTTTATCATGTACTAAGTGAAGTAAAATCAGAAATAAAGGGATGATCTGGGTTCTTTGTATTTTTTTCTTATGGGACTAAGAATTTACAGGCTTGTAGTTGCACACTAACAACCTATTCTGTCCAGTGCCGATCATTGCCGGCTCAGAGGTGTCACCAGCAGTATCTAATGGCAATTCGGCTGATTCACTTGAATCACCAGCAGGAGCAGAGCAGCAGAGAAGTTGCTCACTTGACGTGAACATCATCGGAAGACACAAAATCATCGTCAGGAGCACTGTCACCCAGAAGAGATCTTCGCCAGGCATGTAGTTCCCACTAGAGATGAGAGATCCTGATCTGTAAAGATCGGAAACTGTTAAAATTGTACAATCTTTGGCCAGATTGGATAGGAGTGGACATCCGAGCATTTACTGCACAAGTCAGCGATCTTGCCAAGAATCAGTAAATGATTGGATGACAAAAATTATCCTTTCACTGCCCATCACAGCCATGTGATATATTGGCATGGCTGTGACTGGCCACTTTAAAAAAAATAAAATAAAATGAAGCTAAAGGGTTAAAACAGTACATACTTACTGTGCCCCCATGGCTGCAGCTCTATTTCCAGGTCCACTGTCACGGTTCCGCCTCCCCGTCCCCATGGCTAAGGGGCGGAGCCTTCTCCTGGGCCTCACTTCCGGAGCTTGGATGCTTTTAAAACTGACATCTCCAGTGAACCAGCGCCGACTATAAGCTTAGCGCTGCTTTGCCTGTGATTGCTGGTCCTGTAAGTGTTTCCTGATCCGTCTGTGTTTGTGCTCCTGTGCCTTGTCTGTGTTCCCTCACCTAGTCGTTCGCCCATTCCTCTGTTGCCTCTCCTACCTCCCCACTCGGTTGCTTCCTCTGGTACTGATCTCGGCCTGACCTCGACTTCGCTTCTGCTCTTTCCTCCGGTCCTCCTTCTGCCTGTATTGTATTTGACCCAGCCTGCCTGACCATTCCTTGCACGCCCTGCAGCTCTGCTCCCCAGCTCTGCTGTGAGGCAGTGTATGAGCACACACTGTATCTACTTCCTGGTTCTTGTTGCTCTGTGTTTGTCTTCTGCTGCAGAGCTCCGGCTCCCCCTGGTGGCAACTTGACAGTATAGCTGGCCGGGCTATTCCTGTTCCTGAAAGGCCATGGACCCACTTTTCCATGGATTTCATTACGGACCTTCCTGTCTCTAATGGCATGACTGGGATCTGGGTGGTGGTGGATCGTTTTAGTAAACAGGCACATTTCGTTCCCCTCTCGGGTCTACCTAATGCAGCAACCCTTGCCAACCGCTTTATCGACCAGGTGGTTTGGTTACATGGGTTGCCCCTGAATATTGTGTCTGACAGGGGGATACAATTCATTTCTCGGTTTTGGAGGGCCTTGTGTAGGAGGTTGGGGATTGAGTTGTCCTTCTCGCCCGCCTATCATCCTGAGTCCAATGGGCAGATGAAAAGGACGAATCTGACCCTTGAACAAATCCTGCGGTGCTTGGTTTCTGCTCAGCAGGAGCATTGGTGTACGTTTTTGCCTCTTGCGGAGTTTGCATTTAATAGCAGAGTCCACCAGTCTATGGGAACATCTCCCTTCTTCTGTAATTACGGGTTTCACCCTCACTTCGGGTCCTTCTCCAGAGTGGATTCGGGGTGTCCAGGGGACAACTCCGTCGTTCAGCATCTGGGGGAGGTGTGGAAGGAGGTACGACGGTGCATCAAGACAGGTCAGCGGTCCCAGAAACACCAGGCAGACAAACGGCGTTCTTCAGGGCACTCCTTTCAAGTGGTGGATGTCGCAGGCGGGGAGGGGACGCTGCGCTCACCCACTGCTCGGGTCCAGCTGCTGCTGCTGCTGCTCGGTGGTGGCTCGAGCGGTGGGCCGGATCCCGGGGACTCGAGCAGCGTTCCTCGCCTGTGAGTGAAAAGGGGAATGATTTTGGGGATTTATTGTCCGTGACGCCACCCACGGTTGTGGTGAGGTTTTGACACCACCGCTGCTCTGGACGGGGATCCCGGGAGCGATGACAGGGAGCAGCTTGGATGTTGTTTTTCCCCTCCGTGGGTGGGGGGGTTGGTTGTCCCGGGGCCCGGTGAGGGGAGGATGGCAGGTGGGTTGCGGGACCTGGTAAGGTGCAGGGTCGCAGGGGCTGCGCGGTGTCGCACGGCACAGTGGTACTCACTCAACCAATGATGAACACAAAGTCTCCGGTAAAACAAACGCCTGGATGGACGGGTCCCACAGACGGCTGCGGTGTTTTTCCCCTGACCCCAGGTTGGTAGTGTAAGTCCCTTCCTTCACCTTCGTGTACGCTCCTCCTGCGCTCCGGTTTCCAGCTGGCTCCCTGGTTCGGTACCGGTGGGCCACCACCCAGCCCCGGCTACCTACGGTTCCACCAAGACTGTCTTCCCGGCTGCCGCAGACGGCAACTACCGTCTGCCTGACTCTCTACACGAGGCCCTAGGCTCCAACCTAGGCCCCAGTCTGCGTCTGCCTCTCTGCAGACCTCCTCTCTCTTCCTCTGCCTGGACTTCACTGCGTTGTTTTCTGCCTCAGACCAGCTAGACTCCTAGGTGGGTGTCTCCATCTGCCTGACTGCACCCACCTGGTGTGTCTGTCTGAACCCGAGGGAGGAAATCAGGTCTCACTGGGGATGTCTGCTGTGAACTGCTGGGGGTGGGGGTGTGTTGCTGCAGTACCTGTGACAACCTGGCTTTGTCCAGGGCGCCACAGTGGACAAAGTGTGGCTGTCTACTCGGAATATTAGGCTTAGGGTTCCGTCTACTAAGTTGGGTTCAAAGTTTACAGGACCCTATGAGATCATCGAGGTGGTCAACCCGGTAGCCTTTCGGTTGCAACTGCCCCAGACCTTTCGTATTCCTAGCGTATTTCATACCTCCTTGCTTAAACCATTTGTTCCATCAATGGTGGATTCTCAGACCCCTCCGGCTCCAATATTGGTGGACGGTGAGGAGGAGTACGAGATCCAGCATATTATCGATTCTCGTTGGGTTCGTAATTCCTTCCATTATCTAATCCATTGGAAGGGTTACGGTCCGGAGCACAAGTCCTGGGTGCCAGCTCAATCCATGCGGGCCGATCGGTTGATTGCAGCTTTCCACCGGACGTTTCCTGGGAAGCCTGGGGGTCCGGTGGCCCCCCTTGAGGAGGGGGTACTGTTACGGTTCCGCTTCCCTGTCCACATGGCTAGGGGGTGGAGCCTTCTTCTGAGCCTCACTTCCGGAGCTTGGATGCTTTTAAAACTGACATTGCCAGTGAACCAGTGGTGGCTATAAGCTTTGCACTGCTTTGTCTGTGATTGCTGGTCCTGTAAGTGTTATCCTGATCCATCTGTGTCTGTGCCCCTGTGCCCTGTCTGTGTTCCGTCACCTAGTCGTTCCCCCATTCCTCTGTCTCCTCTCCTACCTCCCCACTTGGTTGCTTCCTTTGGTACTGATCTCGGCCTGACCTCGACTCCGCTTCTGCTCTTTCCTCCGGTCCTCCTTCTGTCCGTACTGTGTTTGACCCAGCCTGCCTGACCATTCTTTGCACGCCCCGCAGCTCTGCTCCCCAGCTGTGCTTTGAGGCAGTGTATGAGCATACACTGTGTATCTACTTCCTGGTTCTTGTTGCTCTGTGAAGTGTCTTCTGCTGCAGAGCTCCAGCTCCCCCTGGTGGCAGCTTGACATCCACCAATTTTCACTAATGCATTTTCACTTCTTTTCCTTTCCACCGGCGTCTCTGACTGGATGCCGTTGGACCACGCCACCACCCTCTGAGACAGCGTCTGTGATTGGTTGGAATCACACATGCTGTCTGTGTCCTTAGACTGGTGATAAAAAAAAACAATTTGCGTAGGGATCCCCCGGTATTGTAACCAATACAGATAAAGACCGGAGCTACAGGCTGCAGCACCGAGCCGTGCACTTATCTTGGCTGTGTATCAAAATAAGAGGAACCGCATGAGATTTTTTTTTTTTTTTTTTTTTTTTTAAATTTAAATACATTTAAAAAAACGACATGTGGTATCCTCAATTTTGATACCCAGGCATGATAAAGCCCACCCTATGAGGTCCCATGATGCTTCCAGCTCTGCTACATCTGAATTCACAGCAAGCGCCATAAAAATCTGGTGCAGACATTTCAGCACCAAATTTGCACCTCCAAGAAGAAAACTGCATTGAAACTGTGCCAAATCAATTTTTGTGCATTGTTTTGCCAAGAGATGCAGATTTGGTGCTGAAATGTTTACACCATATTCCTCAACCCAATCTACACCTCCTGGTAAAAAAAAAAATCGCATTACTACCGCATTATACCACATGGAGTAGCGATGTGTTTTTTTGCCAGGAGGTGTAGATTGGATACAGCAGTATGGTGTAAAATCTGCATCTCATGGCACAAAAAATGCAATTTTCTGCCAGGAGATGCAGGTCTGTGAACTCAGTGAGAGTTTATTGAGGTCCCCTAAGGTCAGGTTACCTGCAATCATAGGTGGAGGGCTATGGGAACCACCAGTTGTGACCACAAATAACCGGAGTGATGTCACCGCTCATCGCTGTGTCTCAGTCTCTGCCTGAGCCTCACAGCAATCGGTCATGTTACATGATCGCGCACTGTGCCTTCAGTAATGTAGCAGAGCTGGAATCGAAGTGGGACCTGGGTGTATTGCAAGTTAATAAAGTGGTGAAAGAGGGGGCTTTTTAGTCTTTTATTTCAAATTAAGAATTTTTTGGTGTTTGTATTTATTTACTTTCACTTACTGATCAGTAATGGGGGGTCTCATAAATGCCTTCCAATACTAATCCAGGTTTTAGTGGCAGCTATGGGCTGACATTAATCCCTTATTACCACAATTGCCATCGCACCAGGTCACATCTAATGGATGCGGCAATTCCAGGCGGCTGCAGGCTGCTACTTTTAGGCTGGGGATTCCAATAACCATGGGTCTTCCCAGCCTGAGAATACCAGCAGCCAGCTGTTTGGTTTTATCTTGGCTGGGTATCAAACGGTTTTTAAAAATATTAATTTATTTAAAAAGTTTTTAAAAATGTTTGCATGCAGTTCCTCTTGTTTTGATACACAGCCAAGATAAAGCCCACAGCTAGAGGCTGAAGACCCCAGCTGTGTGCTTATCTGTGCTAGTATCAATACAGGGCGGACCCTATGCCGATTGTTTTATTTATGTATTTATCACCAGTCTAAGAACACAGAAGACAGCATGTGTCAGTCTAAGAAATCACAGACGCTGTCTCAAGAGGGTGGGTAAGGGTGTGTTCCAACAGCAGCCAATCAGAGACGCCATTGGAAGAGGAAAGCAGTGAATATACATTAGTGATAATTGTCGGACCCGAAAATAGTGCTGCAGCCGCTGGGAAGCGGTGAGTATGTACTGCTTTAACCCTTTTTTCTTTTTTTCTTTTACTGCCCCCTACACTATTTTACAACACATCACTGTTGCCTGCCATTAATTTTAATGGGTTTGGCTAGGATCTCAGGCGGTATCGGCAATCCTTAACCGAATTGATCCTTGCCAGGATCGCTCATCTCTAGTTCCCACTAGTAGGTAGTTACTTGCCAGTAAGTTTTTAGCCTTGCAAAAAAAAATATTCCTCCATTTTTCGATTTAATTTAAAAAAAAAAATAATAATTTGGGACGTATTGAGTATTACAGTATTGTAATGCTTACGAGAAATGAAGAAACGTCATAATTTACTTGCTGTTAAAATTCTACTCTGCTCCTGAACAGTCATCACTTTGACATGACCTCCAGTTCCTTATTTCCTGCCAAAGTCTCTTCAAAGTCCAGAGAATAGAAATATCCTGTCTATACTTTGAAAAGAACAAAACCTATGAGTCAAGCACAGTCCTGCATGGAAGAGGCAAAACTCAGCCAGCGTTCTGAAAAATGATGTAATGGGGGGCACAACCTGTGATGACTGGCAAACGTTAGAGGGAAGATGATTAGAAGCTACACTAACAGTGCCGACTGCACAGGGAGCAGTTATCTTTATCAACTACTGGCCAACGGAGGGTAATAAATAATAATAATAATAATAATAATAATAAAAAAATAAAAGTAATACCTGCTATGGCTTATAGGTACAGTGCCACCATCTGTAACATTATTATATGTAGCAGAAGAGGAGAGTCTAAATGAAGGGGGGCGAAACTTTAGGAAGGAGAAAATGTTTAGACTGGTATTTATTCAACTTGAGACTGTATAGCAGTCTCAGGATGGTCCTTTGTAGGGGGACTGTGCAGGCATTGAAAATTGGTGTCTGAGCTGTGTGGGACAGTGAATAGCACAGCATTTCTAGCCTGTAGCATTGGACACCTATGCCACCAATCCAGGCAGTTCCTCACCAGCAGCATGGATTGTAAACTGATGAAGGTCAATGTGCTATGACCGAAACGTTTCACTTATATACTGGACTTAAAATTTGTTTCATCATCACCTATTGGGAGTGCTCAGTTATATTTTATATATGAACTGTGGGGACACAGCGCTGCCTCTATGGAACTTACTCCAAAGTAAGAGCAGGCAGAAAGTTGAGAATGTGCGCACTGACGCAAAGCACAGATGTAGGAGTCTAAAAAAGAAAAATAAAGGTCACGTGAGCGTGGGGTCTTTTTAAAGCTCCACCAGATTGTTTTTTACATTTTTTGTTCCCAGAAAACCTCTTTAACGTGTTAGGAAAATGTTTATTCATATTCCCTGTTTTCCCTACAGACGTTGGTGCAGGTTGGACTGTATGCAATGGGACGGAATGCAGATATCTTCCCGTCTCCTGAAAAGTTTTCTCCAGAGCGCTGGCTAGGGAAAGAATCAACTCATTTCAAAGGCCTCGGCTTTGGCTTTGGCCCTCGGCAGTGTATCGGCAGAAGGATAGCAGAAATGGAGATGCAACTTTTCCTCATCCACGTATGTGAAGTTTTTATGAGTAAAAGTATTCAGACTTTATTTTCTTGTATACTCCTGATGGAATTAATCTTATGCAACATTCACAAATGTGACTTGTTCCATATGTGTAGGGATTATTAAACAATTACAATGATATATCCCCTGCAGGGGAGAGCTGCTTTCATTGTGATGCTTTGCTAGGTCTGTTAATTTTCCACTATTGAGAATTTTTCAAGTATGAAACATATCATAATAGAAGCAGAGGTCATGTTTCTTTAATAAAAAACAAATGCATATCTGCATTTATTGTATATGTATCTATATCTACTGGTCATGCGTTATCTATCATCACTTGTTTATACAGTAAAAGATTATAAAAAACTTCTTTTGGTGCCCCATTTAAAGTCTGTGGGGGAAATCACTAAGCTGTTTTATTAGATAACCTTTGTTGTTTAGACATTAATGGCTGTGTCTTGAGTTATTTACACTGTTATACAAGATGCACACTGACTACTTAACATTGTATCAAAGTGTAATGTCTTCAGGATTCTCCCATGAAATGATATAATAAAATACAACCTCTGGCAAAAAATATGGAATCACCTGGCTCTGAGGATGCTCATTCAGTTGTTTACTTTTTTTTAGAAAAAGCAGATCACAGACATGGCACAAAACTAAAGTAATTTCAAATGGCAACTTTCTGGCTTTAAGAAACACTAAAAAAATCATGAAAACATAATGTACTAACCAGTAACAGTTACAGTGCCTACAAGTAGTATTCAACCCCCTGCAGATTTAGCTGGTTTACACATTCGGTATTAACTTGGCATTGTGACATTTGGACTGTAGATCAGCCTGGAAGTGTGAAATGCACTGCAGCAAAAAAGAATGTTATTTCTTTTTTTATTTAAATTGTGAAAAGTTTATTCAGAGGGTCATTTATTATTCAACCCCTCAAACCACAAGAATTCTGTTTGGTTCCCCTAAAATATTAAGAAGTATTTCAGGCACAAAGGACAATGAGCTTCACATGTTTGGATTAATTATCTCTTTTTCCAGCCTTTTCTGACTAATTAAGACCCTCCCCAAACTTGTGAACAGCACTCATACTTGGTCAACATGGGAAAGACAAAAGAGCATTCCAAGGCCATCAGAGACAAGATCGTGGAGGGTCACAAGGCTGGCAAGGGGTACAAAACCATTTCCAAGGAGTTGGGCCTACCTGTCTCCACTGTTGGGAGCATCATCCGGAAGTGGAAGGCTTATGGAACTACTGTTAGCCTTCCATGGCCTGGACAGCCTTTGAAAGTTTCCACCCGTGCCGAGGCCAGGCTTGTCCGAAGAGTCAAGGCTAACCCAAGGACAACAAGGAAGGAGCTCCGGGAAGATCTCATGGCAGTGGGGACATTGGTTTCAGTCAATACCATAAGTAACGTACTCCACCGCAATGGTCTCCGTTCCAGACGAGCCCGTAAGGTACCTTTACTTTCAAAGCGTCATGTCAAGGCTCGTCTACAGTTTGCTCATGATCACTTGGAGGACTCTGAGACAGACTGGTTCAAGGTTCTCTGGTCTGATGAGACCAAGATCGAGATCTTTGGTGCCAACCACACACGTGACGTTTGGAGACTGGATGGCACTGCATACGACCCCAAGAATACCATCCCTACAGTCAAGCATGGTGGTGGCAGGATCATGCTGTGGGGCTGTTTCTCAGCCAAGGGGCCTGGCCATCTGGTCCGCATCCATGGGAAGATGGATAGCACGGCCTACCTGGAGATTTTGGCCAAGAACCTCCGCTCCTCCATCAAGGATCTTAAGATGGGTCGTCATTTCATCTTCCAACAAGACAACGATCCAAAGCACACAGCCAAGAAACCAAGGCCTGGTTCAAGAGGGAAAAAATCAAGGTGTTGCAGTGGCCTAGTCAGTCTCCTGACCTTAACCCAATTGAAAACTTGTGGAAGGAGCTCAAGATTAAAGTCCACATGAGACACCCAAAGAACCTAGATAACTTGGAGAAGATATTTATGGAGGAGTGGGCCAAGATAACTCCAGAGACCTGTGCCAGCCTGATCAGGTCTTATAAAAGACGATTATTAGCTGTAATTGCAAACAAGGGTTATTCCACAAAATATTAAACCTAGGGGTTGAATAATAATTGACCCACACTTTTATGTTGAAAATTTATTAAAATTTAACTGAGCAACATAACTTGTTCGTTTGTAAGATGTATGCATCTGGTAATAAATCCTGCTCTTGTTTGAAGTTTGCAGGCTCTAACTTATTTGCATCTTATCAAACCTGCTAAATCTGCAGGGGGTTGAATACTATTTGTAGGCACTGTACTTTTCATGACCAAACAGGGGGAAAAAAATATGGAATCACTCAATTCTGAGGTAAAAATTATGGAATCATGAAAAACAAACACACAAAAGAACACTCCAATACATCACTAGTATTTTGTTGCATCACCTCCGGCTTTTATAACAGCTTGCAGTCTCTGAGGCATGGACTTAATGAGAGACAAACAGTACTCTTCATCAATCCCGGTCCACCTTTCTCTGATTGCTGTTGCCAGATCAGCTTTGCAGGTTGGAGCCTTGTCATGGACCATTTTCTTCAACTTCCACCAAAGATTTTCAATTGGATTGAGATCCGGACTATTTGCAGGCCATGACATTGACCTTATTTGTCTTCTTTAAAGGACCGTTTTCACAGGTTTTGCTCTATGGCAGGATGCATTATCATTTTGATAAATTATTTCATCATCCCCAAACATCCTTCCAATTGATGGGATAAGAAAAGTGTCCAAAATTTCAATGTAAACTTGGGTATTTATTGAAGATGTAATGACAGCCATCTCCCCAGTGCCTTTACCTGACATGCCGCCCCATATCATCAATGACTGTGGAAATTTACATGTTCTCTTCAGGCAGTCATCTTTATAAATCTCATTGGAACGACACCAAACAAAAGACATTGACTCCAGTTTATTCCCATTCGTTGCTCATTTGTTTTGCTGTGCATTTCCTCTTTTGGAGACATATTGCTTTAAGATTCCTGTCTTGACGCTTTGATGTCTTCCTTGGTTTACCAGTATGTTTGCCTTTAACAACCTTTCCATGTTGTTTGTATTTGGTCCAGATTTTAGACACAGCTGACTGTGAACAACCAACATCTTTGCAACATTGCGTGATGATTTACCCTCTTTTAAGAGTTTTATAATCCTCTCCTTTGTTTCAATTGACATCTCACGTGTTGGGACATGATTCATGTCAGTCCACTTGGTGAAATAGCTCTCCAAGGTGTGATCACTCCTTTCTAGATGCAGACTAATGAGCAGATCTTATTTGATGCAGGTGTTAGTTTTGGTAATTAGAATTTACAGGATGATTCCATTATTTTTACCTCAGAATTGAGTGATTCCATCATTTTTCCCCCTGTTTGGTCTTGAAAAGTAACCGTTACTGGCTAGCACATTATGTTTTCATGATTTTTTTTAGTGTTTCTTAAAGCCAGAAAGCTGCCATTTGAAATGACTTTAGTTTTGTGCCATATCTGTAATCTGCTTTTTTAAACAAAAGCAATCAACTGAATAAACATCCTCAGAGCCAGATGAGTCCATGATTTTTTCCAGGGGTTATATATATAAAATGAATAGGAGGGTTTTTACACTCATCTTTTCCTATCTCAGGGTATGTGTCCACGTTGCTTTTTGCCTGCTTTTTTGCTGCTTTTTCAACTGCAGCGTTTAATGCCAAAATGGATGTGTTCTGTTTTTCAAGCATAGTCTATGGGAATTTGGGTTTCTTGTCCGCACTATGCTGTTCAAAATGCTGCCTTTTTGTGGCAGAAATTTGGGCAAAAACTCTGCTGTGCAGTTCAAAACGCAAATGGCAAAAACAATTGACATGTTGCTTCTTTGAAAAGCAGAGTTTTTGCCCAAATTTCTGCCACAAAAAGGCAGCATTTTGAACAGCATAGAGCACACAAGAAACCCAAATCCCCATAGACTATGCTTGTGTCGCGGGCGGAGGAGGGGACGCTACGCCTACCCACTGCTTGGGTCCGGCCGCTGTTGCTACTGCTGCTGCTGCTCGGTGGTGGCTCGAGCGGTGGTCCGGATCCCGGGGTCTCGAGCGGCGTTCCTCGCCCGTGAGTGAAAAGGGGAATGATTTTGGGGATGTATTGTCCGTGACGCCACCCACGGTTGTGGTGAGGTTGTGACACCACCGCTGCTCTGGACGGGGATCCCGAGAGCGATGACAGGGAGCAGCTTGGATGTTGGTTCTCCCCTCCGTGGGTAGGGGGATTGGTTGTCCCGGGGCCCGGTGAGGGGTAGGGATGCAGGCGGGTTACGGGACCTGGTGAGGTGCAGGGTCAGCGCTGTGCCGCACGGCATGGTGGTACTCACTCAGCCAGTAATCCACACAGAGTCTCTGGTCAAACAAACGGCTGGATGGACAGGTCCCACAGGCGGCTGCGGTGTTTTTCCCCTGACCCCAGGTTGGTAGTGTAAGTCCTTTCCTTCCCCTTCGTGTACGCTCCTCCTGCACTCCAGTTTCCAGCTGGCTCCCCGGTTCGGTACCGGTGGGCCACCGCCCAGCCCCGGCTACCTACGGTTCCACCACGACTGTCTTCCCGGCTCTCACAGACGGCCACTACCGTCTGCCTCACTGGCTACATGAGGGACCTAGGCTCCAACCTAGGCCCCAGTCTGCATCTGCCTCTCTGCAGACCTCCTCTCTCTTCCTCTGCCTGGACTTGTCTGAGCTGGTTTTTGCCTCAGGCCAGCTAGACTCCTGGGTGGGCATCTCCATCTGCCTGACTCTGCCCACCTGATGTGTCTGTCTGAACCCGAGGAAAGAAATCAGATCTCACTGGGGATGTCTGCTGGGAACTGCTGGGGGTGGGGTGTGTGTGTGTGTTGTTACCTGTGGCCCCTGGCTTGTCCAAGGCGCCACACTTGAAAAGCAGAACACATCCATTTTGGCATTAAACGCTGCAGTTAAAAAAGCAGCAAAAAAGCAGGTAAAAAGCAATGTGGGTACATAGCCTAACACCTTTTTTCTTGCTCTTGTAACGCATGGGACACTCATACATTGCACAGAAATTACATAACAAATACTATCAGGGAAGGCAGTGTAAAGACTGGCTATAGCTGCAATCTCTACATGCAGTGGCCTGAGCTCTGTGAGACAAGATTGGAAGTTTTTTTCTATTAAGTACATTATTATTTTTTGAACTATTCATTGCTAATCAATAGATGAATTAGTTTAATCAAATACAACCCCATTTTAATTGTCTAATAAAAGGCAAAGGTGAAGCTTAAAGTTTTCCAAACCTGCTGATCTTGGTTTCCATGAGAACTTTACAATTGTTTTCCAACAGTTTGTTGGCAACAGATGATGTTGACAGAGAGAAGGATCAGGCATAAAGATAAGTGGTTTGGTTTGCAAAACCCCAGTCCATGGTTCACGTCAGTGCTGGGGATCCCAGGCTTGGCTTATGATTTGCCAGGCTGGCGAAAAGTACCTGTGCATTGCACACTGCACAAATAGCATCATACCAAGCCGGCAATTCAAGCACTGCATCGGAGTACGTGTCTTATGTCCATGTACAGAAAGCACTGATCTCGGGTCCAGCACCTCCTCTATTATTAATAATACTAGAAGGTGGCCCGATTCTACGCATCGGGTATTCTAGAATTTACGTATTGTGGAGTTCATGTATGATTTTTGTTATATATATATATATATAGATGTTGTTGTGTGTAGTTAACAAGTGTTTGTGTAGGGCGCTGTACATGTTCTGGGTGTTGTCTGGGTGTGGCGGGGGGTGAGAGCGGTGTTGTATGTGTGTTGCGTTGTTTGTGGAGCGCTGTGTGTCTGTAGCGTTGTGTGTGTGTGTGTTGCGCGGTTTGTGTGTGTGTGGTGTGTTTTGGGGGGAGGTATGTTTTGTGCAATGTGTGTGTTGTGCGGTATGTGCGTATATTTGTGTGTGCCGCGGTGTTTGTGTGTTGGGTGTTGTGTGTGTGCAGCGTTGTCTGTGTGTGTGGGTGTCTGTGTAGGGCAGTTGTTTGTGGTTCCCAGTGTGTGTGTGTGGTGTGTTGTGCAGTGCGCGCGCGTGTGTATGTGTGTGTTGGGGGGAGGTGTGCACTTCCCATCGTGCTCCATCCCCCATGCAGCGCACTCCCCATCGTGCTACATCCCCCATGCAGCGCACTCCCCATCGTGCTCCATCCCCTATGCTGCGCACCCCCCATCGTGCTCCATCTTCCATGCTGTGCACTCCCAAACGTGCTCCATCCGCCATGCTGCGCACTCCCAAACGTGCTCCATCCACCATGCTGCGCACTCCCAAACGTGCTCCATCCGCCATGCTGCGCACTCCCAAACGTGCTCCATCCGCCATACTCCGCACTCCCCATCGTGCTCCATCCCCCATGCAGCGCACTCCCCATCGTGCTCCATCCCCTATGCTGCGCACCCCCCATCATGCTCCATCTCCCATGCTGCGCACTCCCAAAGTGCTCCATCCGCCATGCTGCGCACTCCCAAACGTGCTCCATCCGCCATGCTGCGCATTCCCAAACGTGGTCCATCCGCCATGCTGCGCACTCCCAAACGTGCTCCATCCGCCATACTCCGCACTCCCCATCGTGCTCCATCCGCCGTGCTGCGCACTCCAAAACGTGCTCCATCCGCCATGCTGCGCACTCCCAAACGTGCTCCATCCGCCATGCTGCGCACTCCCAAACGTGCTCCATTCGCCATGCTGCACACTCCCAAACGTGGTCCATCCGCCATGCTGCGCACTCCCAAACGTGCTCCATCCGCCATGCTGCACACTCCCAAACGTGCTCCATCCGCCATGCTGCGCACTCCCAAACGTGCTCCATCCGCCATGCTGCGCACTCCCAAACGTGGTCCATCCGCCATTCTGCGCACTCCCAAACGTGCTCCATCCGCCATGCTGCGCACTCCCAAACGTGCTCCATCCGCCATGCTGCGCACTCCCAAACGTGCTCCATCCGCCATGCTGCGCACTCCCAAACGTGCTCCATCCCCCATGCTGCGCACCCCCCATCGTGCTCCATCCCCCATGCTGCACCAGCATCAGCCTCTCTACCCGCAGCATCAGCCTCTCTGCCCGCAGCATCAGCCTCTCTCCTCCCAGCATCAGCCTCTCTACCCGCAGCATCAGCCTCTCTACCCGCAGCATCAGCCTCTCTGTCCCCAGCATCAGCCTCTCTGTCCCCAGCATCAGCCTCTCTCCTCCCAGCATCAGCCTCTCTCCTCCCAGCATCAGCCTTTTCTGTCCCCAGCATCAGCATCTCTCCTCCCAGCATCAGCCTCTCTCCTCCCAGCATCAGCCTCTCTCCTCCCAGCCTACCCCAGCCTCAGCCTCCCCCAGCATCAGCCTCTCTCCTCCCAGCATCAGCCTCTCTCCTCCCAGCCTACCCCAGCCTCAGCCTCCCCCAGCATCAGCCTCTCTCCTCCCAGCATCAGCCTCTCTCCTCCCAGCATCAGCCTCTCTCCTCCCAGCATCAGCCTTTTCTGTCCCCAGCATCAGCCTCTCTCCTCCCAGCCTACCCCAGCCTCAGCCTCCCCCAGCATCAGCCTCTCTCCTCCCAGCATCAGCCTCTCTTCCCAGCATCAGCCTCTCTCCTCCCAGCCTACCCCAGCCTCAGCCTCCCCCAGCATCAGCCTCTCTCCTCCCAGCATCAGCCTCTCTCCTCCCAGCATCAGCCTCTCTCCTCCCAGCATCAGCCTTTTCTGTCTCCAGCATCAGCCTCTCTCCTCCCAGCCTACCCCAGCCTCAGCCTCCCCCAGCATCAGCCTCTCTCCTCCCAGCATCAGCCTCTCTTCCCAGCATCAGCCTCTCTCCTCCCAGCCTACCCCAGCCTCAGCCTCCCCCAGCATCAGCCTCTCTCCTCCCAGCATCAGCCTTTTAGGTCCCCAGCATCAGCCTCTCTCCTCCCAGCCTACCCCAGCTTCAGCCTCCCCCAGCATCAGCCTCTCTTCTCTCAGCCTCCCCATCCCAGCCTTCCCCAGGATCAGCCTCTCTCCTCCCAGGCTCCTCCAGCACGCCATGCTCCTCTGCCGACACTCACACACCCGATTGCATACACTCACACACACCCGATCGCATACACTCACACACACCCGATCGCATACACTCACACACACACACATTGACGATATCGCACATACGCGCTTATACTCACAACATCCGGAGATACCACATGCTTCTGGCCATGTGTTCCTCCGGCAGGTCCTGGAAGCTCACAGCACAGTATCGCCGCCGAGAAGCAAGCGATATCCCAGGATGTTGTGAGTATGTGGATGCGATGTGATGTGTGTGTGAGGTTTGTGTGTGTGTGTGAGAGCGAGTGTGATCTGATGTGTGTGTGTGTGTGTTGTTATGTGTGTGCGTGTGTGTATTTTCCGCCGCTGCAGGACCTTGATGCGCTGGTAACTATGCTACCATGGTTACCAGCGTATCTCGTCCCCCGCTCGCACGGGAGCCCACACCAGCATACGCCGGCCAGCCCCAGCAATGCGAGGGTATGTGTCGGCTGGTTTGGCGGCGTACGCTGATGTGGGCTCCCAGGGGTACAGTACTCACCTGGTAGTCGTGGCTCCCTGACCGTGTCGGTTCGGGGAATGCGTGGGGGGGCGGGGCCAGAGCTAGCCTGCATTGCGTGAGGGGGGCGGGGCGTGGCCGAGTTGCCAATGCCTGCAGGGTGCCGGGGCGAGAGGCCAATCTGTGGGGGGGGCGGAGCCTGGGCGAGCGGCCGGCCAATCCGTGTGGGGGCGCAGCCTGGGCGAGCGGCCAATCTGTGCGGGGGGCGGGGCCATGGCTCCATCCGCCATGCTGCGCACTCCCAAACGTGGTCCATCCGCCATGCTGCGCACTCCCAAACGTGCTCCATCCGCCATACTCCACACTCCCCTTCGTGCTCCATCCGCCGTGCTGCGCACTCCAAAACGTGCTCCATCCACCATGCTGCGCACTCCCAAACGTGCTCCATCTGCCATGCTGCGCACTCCCAAACGTGCTCCATTCGCCATGCTGCACACTCCCAAACGTGGTCCATCCGCCATGCTGTGCACTCCCAAACGTGCTCCATCCGCCATGCTGCACACTCCCAAACGTGCTCCATCCGCCATGCTGCGCACTCCCAAACGTGCTCCATCCGCCATGCTGCGCACTCCCAAACGTGCTCCATCTGCCATGCTGCGCACTCCCAAACGTGCTCCATCCGCCATGCTGCGCACTCCCAAACGTGCTCCATCCGCCATGCTGCGCACTCCCAAACGTGCTCCATCCCCCATGCTGCGCACCCCCCATCGTGCTCCATCCCCCATGCTGCACCAGCATCAGCCTCTCTACCCGCAGCATCAGCCTCTCTGCCCGCAGCATCAGCCTCTCTCCTCCCAGCATCAGCCTCTCTACCCGCAGCATCAGCCTCTCTACCCGCAGCATCAGCCTCTCTGTCCCCAGCATCAGCCTCTCTGTCCCCAGCATCAGCCTCTCTCCTCCCAGCATCAGCCTCTCTCCTCCCAGCATCAGCCTTTTCTGTCCCCAGCATCAGCCTCTCTCCTCCCAGCATCAGCCTCTCTCCTCCCAGCATCAGCCTCTCTCCTCCCAGCCTACCCCAGCCTCAGCCTCCCCCAGCATCAGCCTCTCTCCTCCCAGCATCAGCCTCTCTCCTCCCAGCCTACCCCAGTCTCAGCCTCCCCCAGCATCAGCCTCTCTCCTCCCAGCATCAGCCTCTCTCCTCCCAGCATCAGCCTCTCTCCTCCCAGCATCAGCCTTTTCTGTCCCCAGCATCAGCCTCTCTCCTCCCAGCATCAGCCTCTCTTCCCAGCATCAGCCTCTCTCCTCCCAGCCTACCCCAGCCTCAGCCTCCCCCAGCATCAGCCTTTCTCCTCCCAGCATCAGCCTTTTCAGTCCCCAGCATCAGCCTCTCTCCTCCCAGCCTACCCCAGCCTCAGCCTCCCCCAGCATCAGCCTCTCTTCTCTCAGCCTCCCCATCCCAGCCTTCCCCAGGATCAGCCTCTCTCCTCCCAGGCTCCTCCAGCACGCCGTGCTCCTCTGCCGACACTCACACACCCGATTGCATACACTCACACACACCCGATCGCATACACTCACACACACCCGATCGCATACACTCACACACACACACATTGACGATATCGCACATACGCGCTTATACTCACAACATCCGGAGATACCACATGCTTCTGGCCATGTGATCCTCCGGCAGGTCCTGCAAGCTCACAGCACAGTATCGCCGCCGAGAAGCAAGCGATATCCCAGGATGTTGTGAGTATGTGGATGCGATGTGATGTGTGTGTGAGGTTTGTGTGTGTGTGTGAGAGCGAGTGTGATCTGATGTGTGTGTGTGTGCTGTTATGTGTGTGCGTGTGTGTATTTTCCGCCGCTGCAGGACCTTGATGCGCTGGTAACTATGCTACCATGGTTACCAGCGTATCTCATCCCCCGCTCGCACGGGAGCCCACACCAGCATACGCCGGCCAGCCCCAGCAATGCGAGGGTATGTGTCGGCTGGTTTGGCGGCGTACGCTGATGTGGGCTCCCAGGGGTACAGTACTCACCTGGTAGTCGTGGCTCCCTGACCGTGTCGGTTCGGGGAATGCGTGGGGGGGGCGGGGCCAGAGCTAGCCTGCATTGCGTGAGGGGGCGGGGCGTGGCCGAGTTGCCAATGCCTGCAGGGTGCCGGGGCGAGAGGCCAATCTGTGGGGGGGGCGGAGCCTGGGCGAGCGGCCGGCCAATCCGTGTGGGGGAGCAGCCTGGGCGAGCGGCCAATCTGTGCGGGGGGCGGGGCCATGGCAAGCCCAGCGGCCAATCAGCTTTGTGTCACCGTAAGGACACAATTTTGGAGCAAGACAGACAGACAGACAGACAGACAGACAGACAGAATAAGACAATTATATATATAGATTATTTATTTATAGCGCACCATTGATTCCAAGGTGCTGTACATGAGAAGGGGGTTACATACAAAATACATATACAAGTTACAATAGACAGACTGGTACAGAGGAAAGAGGACCTTGCCCTTGCAGGCTTACATTCTATAGGATATTGGGAAGTAGACAGAAGTGGGATGTATCCTGTGCAGTCGCTGTCCTCTTTCCCAGATTTATGTGCATGATACATCCTACGTCATCATCACCGAAGCCGCTATTGTACTCCTGCGCACGCGCACTTCTTTCTGCCCTGCTGAGGGAAGATCAAAGTATTGTAGTGCACATACGCGAGTGGTTTTGACCTTTCCCCGTACCTGCGCATTATAGTACTTTACTCTGCCCTCATCAGGGCAGATCAAAGTGCGCATAGAGGCCTCTTTGTGGATGATGTAGGATGAGACCAGTGACACTCATCGGACCTGACCACCCCCTAGGAGAATATAATAAAAACTCTTTTTTATGTTATACAGATCAGCTTGGGCACTTATATGCAGTAGTCTAGAATACTGTGCATAAGGGGTTAATGGTGCTGGCCACACATTATAGGGGACAGATCTGGTGACAGGTTCCCTTTAAGATTAACACATACCTGGCTGAATTCACGCAGCCAGGCTCTTATTCATGCTGCCCATGGTTTGGGCATCATGAATCTCATAGCAGTTTCTAAATGAGGTTGGCAGAAGTCTCTTCAAACACTGCACAAACAAGCACATTTACATGTATAAAATGAATTTTTCTCAAATTTCTGTAATTTCAGCAGCAAGTCTGCCACATGGAAAGATATCCTTATAGTACCTATTAGTACTAGTTATGCAATATATGACTGCCCCTTCAGATAGGAGTAATGCTGTAATATAACATTAAATGGTGACATTTATTAATAAGAGTTTTCTTTATTTTCAGATTCTGGAGAATTTCAAGATAGAAACTAACCGAATGGCTGAAGTCGGAACAACTTTTAATCTCATTCTCTTCCCATCCAAACCCATTCAATTAACACTGTCCCCATTATCACTGAACGGTTCAGAAAGACATTCCTGAAGACTTCTTACGTTGTGGACACACTAATATAACATATAGTATGTATTCCATATTAAGGGATATCACTTCGAGGACCTGGTCAGGAAAAAAGATAAGAAATAGAGCTACCAATATCTGACTCAAGCTGCAAATATACCTTGAAATATATAAAATATAGTAGTCATTACTTGCTTGCTAAATGCAGTAGAACATTGCAAATGGTGTTGCTTGATAACTATATAAAAATACATCATTAATCAAATATGAGTCTGCAGAAATATATCCAAAATCTGAAATTTTCTGTCAGTTACTGTAAAAGAAAATTAATGTTCCTAACATGTTTTACCTCTTTGGAAAACTGTATTAACATTAAAGTTAATGTAGTCAATGAATGAATAAAATGTGACATCACAGGTGTCCTTCCATTGCTGCAGCAACTTACCGTATTTTTCGCTTTATAAGACGCACTTTTGTTCCCCCAAATTTTGGGGGAAAGTAGGGGGTGCGTCTTATAAACCGAATATACGAGGGGTGTGTGTGTGTATATATACATATATATACACACTCCAGGGTCCGCTCTGGAGCACTGCTGGGGGCAGGGAAAGCTGCGAGTGGCAGCGTTAGATCTCCTGCTCCCGCTCATATAATATGCACAGCCGCTGTCCATCAGTGTGGTGCTGAAATTGCATCGCGCTGAGGGGCTGGGGCAGCGGGGCATATTATATCTGCCTGCGCCCTCCTTTGATCGCACATGATCCCCCTGTGTTAGATATGGCCCCCATGCTGCTGCACATAGTAAAATAAAAAGCTTTACTTACCTCCAGAGCTGATCTCCGGTCTCCTGCTGCTGCTGTCTGTGATAAGGCACGCAGAGATGATATCACTCTGCCATGCCGATCACATGACCGGCAGCAAGAACCAGGAAGTAAGGAAGCCGGAGCTCAACTGCGAGGTGGGAGACACGAGGAGGGACAGCGCTGAGAAGGTAAGGAAAGAGAGTTTTATTTTATTATGGGCAGCAGCCTGGGGGCATATCTAACACAAGGGAGATGTGCCATCTATAGTGGCCATGGGCAGCTGTATGGGGGCCATATCAAACACAGGGGAGATGTGCCAACTATAGGGGCCATGGGCAGATATATGGGGGCCATATCAAACACAGGGGAGATGTGCCATCTCTAGTGGCCATGGGCAGCTGTATGGGGGCCATATCAAACACAGGGGAGATGTGCCATCTATAGGGGCCATGGGCAGCACAGGGGGACGTGTCCCAGCACAAGGGGGCTATATTCAATATAAGGGGGCCATATCCAGATTAAGGGGGGCTAATTTTAGGATTTGGGGCTATGAGGGACATATACCCTATATGATTTGTTAGACGGACACTGGCATTATAAGATGGACCCCATTTAACAATAAAAAAAAAATCTCTTTTCCTTCACCAAATTTGGGGGTGCGTCTTATAATCAGATGCGTCTTATAAAGCGAAAAATACGGTATATATATTCCCCTTTAGATACTTTAGAGGGGAAATCTGTTGAGAAACAAGATCTTAAAGGGAATCAGTCACCAGGTTTTTGACATCTAATCTTAGAGCAGAATATTGTAGGGGCAGAGATTCTTATTCTAGCAATGTGTCACTTACTGATCTGCTTAGTAGAGTTTTGATAAAATTACTGTTTAATCAGCAGTATATTATCATTAGATGACTACTTGGCGTGCTGCCAGGTATTCCAGCAAATTCATGAGCTCTGTATAACTGCTAGATCTACAGCAGAGAAAACATTGATTTTATCAAAATGACAGCAAGCAGCTCAGTAAGTGACACATTGCTGGAATCAGGGTCTCTGTCGCTACATTATACTGCTCTCAGATGGGGGAGCAAAAACCCGGTGACAGATTCCCATTACGGCAAGGTTCACATTTACACAGTGCATTCCACTGGACGTATACTCCTGAATTGCAAAATAAATTGTGTTCAGGCATATATAAAGACTAAAATGGTTTACATTGTATTACACTTGTTTTTTATGTGCTTGACTACATTTATTTTGGGTTCCCCCTAAAAAATATTATTTTCTCAATTATTCCCAATGGGGGATGTATTGAAGCACAGAGCAGTACATTTTAATATGTCTAAAGTGTACACATTTTTAAGGAATTTGGTAGAAAAACAAGGTTTACGCCTCTAGAATAACCTTCTGCGCCTCCCCTCACAGTCGACACTTAAATGAAGGGTGAAGAAGAGTCAGGTGGGCCTGTTGAATACAAATAAATGATTGCCAAAAAGGCTGATATTTTTATTTAGTAAAAAATGTATACAGATATAGTCTACCACAACAGTGAGTACACTCCTCACATTTTTGTAAATATTTTATTATGCCTTTACGTGGGACAACACTGAAGACATGACACTTTGACACGATGTTAATTAGTCAGTGTACAGGTTGTATAACAGTGCAAATTTGGTGTGCCCTCTAAATATCCCCACATACAGCAATTAATGTTTAAACTGCTGGCAACAAAAGTGAGTACACCCATAAGTCAAAATGGCCAAATTTTGCTGAAAGTGTCAATATTTGGTGTGACCACCATTATTTTCATGCACTGCCTTATCTCTCTTGGGCATGGAGTTCACTAGAGCTTCACAGGAGCCACTGCAATCCTCTTCCCTCCTCCATAACAACATCACGGAGCTGGTGGATGTTAGAGACATTGTGCTCCTCCACCTTTGAGGATGCCCCACTGATGCTCAATATAGTTTAGGTCTTGAGACATGCTTGGCCAGTCCAGCACCTTTTACCTTCAATTTCTTTTGCAAGGCAGTGGTCATTTTGGAGGTATGTTTGGGGTCATTATCATGTAGGAATGGCCCAGTTTCCAAAGGTTCACTTCAGTCTGTTTCACTACATGTTGGAATTCATGGTTCTTTCCCCACACCCGGCAGCACTCATGCAGCTCCAAACCATGACACTCCCACCACCATGCTTGACTGTTGGCAAGACACACTTGTCTTTGTACTCCTCCCCTGGTTGACACACACACACTTGACAACATCTGAACCAAATAAGTTTATATTGGTCTCATCAGACCACAGGACATGATTTAAATAAGCCATGTCCTTAGTCTCTTTTAGAAGAGAATTCCTTCTGGCATGAAAGCCATGCCGACCAACTTGATGTAGTGTGCAGCATATAGTCTGAGCGCTAGCAAGCTGAGCCCCCCATCCTCTTAACCTCTGCAGCAATGCTGGCAACACTCATACATCTATTTTGAAAAGACAACTTATGAATGTCATGTGGAGCACATGCACTCAACTTCTTTGGTTGACCATGGCTAAACCTGTTCTGAGTGGAACCTGTCTTGTTAAACCGCTGTATGATCTTGGACATTGTGCTGCAGCTCAGTTTCAGGCTGTTGCCAATCTTCTTATAGTTTAGCACTTCTTTATTTAGAACAACAATTATTTTTTTTTCAGATCCTCAGAAAATTCTTTGCCATGAGGTGCCATGTTGAACTTCCAGTGACCAGTAGGAGAGAGTGTGTGAGCGATAACACGAAATGTAACACATCTGCTCCCCATTCACACCTGAGACCTTGTAACACTGAGTCACATGACATTGGGAGGGAAATTAGCTAATTGGGTACATATACATATATTATAATTATATTATAAAATTATATATATATATATATATATATATATATATATATATATATGAGAACAAAGAATCCGAGTTTTTAAAGTGCAAGTGTTCATTATTTATTAGACAATAAGTGACAAATTTCAGTAAAAAACTTTTCTTAAAAGCATAAACGCCATGACTAATCCGGAGATTATTAAGTTAAGGTATAAAAGGTAGAAAAAGTCTCCCATCAGAAATTGCAGGACACATAAGAAACACAATTATGCATAACCACAAGGCCAAATATCAGATCACCAATAATATACATCAAAATATGTAAAGCAGATCATGCATGAAATCTGATAATTTACAAGGAAATGCAATGGGTCTATATCAAGGTAAGGGACGAGGTGCCCTGAGGAAGATTCTACACCCTTCATGAATTGAAACGTACATAAGATTCTACACCCTTCATGAATTGAAACGTATGTAGGGCGTTCTGGGGTCCTCCCTGACGTCTGGACTATCCGGTATACCCTTCACTTTTTCAACAAATCTCCCTAGGTTTCCCTGCGGGCACACTCTATGTGTTGTCAGCACATTAGGGAACTCTGTATCTTGGACTATCGGGACTTTAAAATATTGAACGATACATATACTGGACTCTCTGTCCCTTACCTTGATATAGACCCATTGCATTTCCTTGTAAATTACCTTGAGCTCATGCATGATCTGCTTCACATATTTTGATGTATATTATTGGTGATCTGATGTTTGGCCTTGTGGTTATGCATGATTGTGTTTCTCTAGTATGGTTATATGGAACATTTTTCTAATATATATATATATATATATATATATATATATATATATACACACAGTTCTTTTTTTGCATTATTTCATTTCTTGGGTACATTGTTACTAATCCGTTTACAGTATATATATATATATGTGTATAAATATATATATATATATTATATATATATATATATATATATATATATATATATATATATATGTACTGTATATAGACCAGCTCATCTGTCTGAGCTCTGATCAGAATGAGTCCTCCTGTTTCCCACGATGGTGCACAAATCCTGGACTGGGAGAATATCCTTGGCAATGAGGAAACTAGGAATGGATCCAGCAAACACTCGGGAGGTCCAGATGGCAGTAAAAATTTTTTACGAAATTTATTGAAAAAGAGTTAAAAATGTACAGAGCTGGAGACAATTAATATACGCAAGACACACGCAACCACGGACAACGCGTTTCGGTTTTAGCTTGGACCGTGAGGAAGATGGTTTACACTGCCAAAACGCGTTGTCCGTGGTTGCGTGTGTCCTGCGTATATTAATTTTATATATATATATATATATATATATATATATATATATATATATACACACACATACATACACACGCACGCACTTCACTTTAGACTTTTATTACAAATTTATGTTCCTTTATTCTAGCAACGTACAAAAAATAGATATTCTGAAATATAAGTTTAGGATAATCATTTTGCAAAACATTTTACAATTTCTTTAGAAAACATCACACAATTTAAACGAGAGACTCATTGAACCGATAGGCCCCATCTATATAGACTTATATCATTGTAACATAATTTTTGCTAATACTATGTGGACACCTGATCTGAAATGTCAAATTTGAGCTGACACAATTGTCAAGACTTCCAGTGTGTGCTGCAAAATGAAGATGCTTACAGCAGCCCCAATAAACTGGATTATAAATGTGACCCATTATCAAGTATTAGTTAATGCAACTTTCCCCCTAATCACATCTTATATCTTTCTTACCAAACACCATATTGTGCTATCAGAACAGCAATGAGTTATTTCCTTGTTATTATTGAATATATAGTTACCTATATTAATATCAATAAGAATAAATGGTAACTAATGTTGGTATACATGTACATATATAGCAATTCAGTTTTTTGTAGTCCTCCTTCATTCTAATGTCCAAACATGGTGACATTACAAGGTCTTTACAAATCCTTCACGGTGTCCCAATGGCTGGAGGCCACTGAACAGATGCAATGACTTCCAAGGACATGATGCACAAGATTACATAGTAATCCACTTGAAAAATAAAACATTGCTACAAGATCTCATAAAAACTGTTATATCAAAGGATCAAGCTTGGTGGATCTTTTTGTATGTAGCTCTGGTTCTTTCTGCGAAGACAAAATAAAAAAACCCCAAAAATTAAAGGGATTATCATTTGCTTCTAACATAGGGACCACAATTGTAAAAAAAATCTATACTCACCTACCGATCCTTCACTGCTCTTCTGTAGCCTAGCTTAGGTCCCTCACCAGTGGCATTGCTTCGTCTTCTAATGGTTGTAGGCATGAGACCACTACAGCCACTCAGTAGCTTCAGCAGTGATTAATGTGTCACCGCCATAGTCAGTGATTGGCTGCAGCAGTCATTTGTCCTTAGGACTAGAATACGGTGTACTGAGCAGGAACAGGGCGTACATAAACAGTATGGTTGGTCAAACAAAAAATCTGCCATATGATTGACATTGAAACAAAAATAAAAGCTTGCACAAAATCCATCAAATTACAGGGAATCTGTCATTAGGTTTTTGCTACTAAAGGCCGCTTTACACGCAGCGACATCACTAACGAGATGTCATTGGGGTCACGGAATTCGTTACGCACATCCGGCCTTTGTTAGTGACGTCGTTGCGTGTGGAACATACGAGCGACCGCTAGCGATCAAAAATACTCACCTTATTGTTGATCGTTGACATGTCGTTCTATTCCCGATTATCGTTGCTGCTTTTGCACGCAGGTTGTTCGCCGTTCCTGAGGCAGCACCCATCGCTATGTGTGACACCCCAGGAACGACGAACAACAGCTTACCTGCGTCCTCCGGCAACAAGGTGGGCGTGTCTTTCCTTCGGCTGCTCTCCGCCCCTCCGCTTTTATTGGCCGCCTGCCGTTTGACGTCGCTGTGACGTCGCACAAACTGCCCCCTTAGAAAGGAGGTGGTTCGCTGGCCACAGCGACGTTTCAGGGAAGGTAAGTAGTGTGACGGGGCCTAACGATATTGTGCGCCACGGGCAGCGATTTGCCCGTGACGCACAAATGACGGGGGTGGGTACGCAGCGTGTAAAGTGGCCTTTAATCTGAGAGAAGCATAATGTAGAAAAAGAGACCCTGATTCCAAAGATGTGTCACTTAGTTTACTGGCTGAAGCAGTTGTGACATAATCAGGGATTTTAGATGTAACAGAGCTCAAAGAGCTAACCGCACCCACACCACAGCTCTCTGTACATTGTCTGTGGACAGTGGCCTGCTTATAAGAGGATAGGGTGTGGTCGTACTAGGTCTCATGGGTTGCTACAGCTGCGTTTTTCTGAGCAAGTGATAAAGTCCTGGTGATAAAACTTTCATTATAAGTAAACGATTAGTGACACATTGCTGAATTCTGTGTCTTAACCCCTACAGCATTCTGTCCTTAAATTGAATAGCAAAAACCTGCTGACAGATTACTTTTAAGTATGTCATGTATTAATTTTTCAAATTGTAAGGTATAGTTGGGATTATTGTTCAGCAATCAAAAAATATAATGTTTTGCTTAGATTATGACATTTGTCAAACATCGGATTACATGAGCTGATTATAATGTAGAAACAAGCAGAGTGGATGGTTACTGCTCTTGTATGACGGGCCTCTGACTGAAACATTTTTGGATTGCTGAATAGTAAACAGAACTATATCTTGTGATTTGAAAAAGAGTGCCTAGTTCTTTTTACCATTATATAGAAGCGTTAAGACCCCACTTGAGCACCGTGCACTGGACTGAACTGGAATACCGTGTTTCCTTTTGTGATTTGTAAATGACGACCTTAATAAAATACAAAATATTTTACAATTTCCTTTTTTGTCACCTGGACCAAGTATAACATTATGCAGCTAAGCTAAATATTGATGCAGTCATAGCAAGGACTGTATATGCTATGAAATTTGTCTCCCCTGAAAAACATCACTAAAAACTATCTGGTGCCTCACTAGTGAGGCTAGCTTAAAGGCCCTGTTACACACAGAGATAAATCTGCGGCAGATCTGTGGTTGCAGTGAAATTCTGGACAATCAGTGCCAGGTTTGTGGCTGTGTACAAATGGAACAATATGTCCATGATTTCACTGCAACCACAGATCTGCCAAAGATTTCTCTCTCAGTGTGACGGGGCCTTTAGACTTTAAGAAGTAATAATTTAGATAAGACAGACATTTGTGCAACAAAGTTTAAACTGTGAATATTCACTAATGGAATGTTTACACAATGTCTTTTAGGGATACTTCACACACAGCGAGATCGCTAATGAGATCGCTGCTGAGTCACGTTTTTTGTGACCTCAATACCCGATGTTTACCTTAGTTACCAGTGTCCGCAGCTTCCAGACGCCGGCTCCCTGCAAGCGCAGCGTTGCTTCCACGTCGCTGCTGGCTGGGGGCTGGTCACTGGTCGCTGGTGAGATCTGCCTGATTGACAGCTCACCAGCGACCATGTAGCGACGCAGCAGCGATCCTGACCAGGTCAGATCGCTGGTGGGATCGCTGCTGCATCGCTAAAGTGTGATGGTACCCTTAGCCATGTACGAACCCAGGCAGTTTGTCAGGAGGAAAACATTTAAGGACACTCCGACATCTTTTGTCCTGAAGTGTTTTTTGGGAGGTCTGTTCAGACGTTTTTGTAACTTATTTGGCTACTGGATTTTTTTTTAAACTTACATTGAATGAACTATCAATTACTTGGACAACCCTTCTCATTCCCCATGTGAGCCCCCATAAAATTAAAAAGCCTATACTCACCTCCAATGCCAGCACCGTTCCAGTGAAGGTGGAATATGTGTTGTCAGGGTTCACGTGATATTGTTATGACACACCAACCCCACAACCAATCATCGCTGGTTTTGTTTTTCCAAAAATAAGACCTCCCCCAAAAATAAGCCCTAGCAGGGATTTTCAGCAATTTCGGAGCAAGGCTTAAATATAAGCCCTCTCCTGAAAATAAGACCTAGTCGCGGATCAATAATGAAGTGTCCGTGCAGCTAAAAAAGATACATAGAAAAAATCATCCAAAACTCCAGCGGACAAATCCCAAGACTCCGTTGATACTCTTAAAAAATTCTTGCGATGCAAATATTAAATAATTCTATTAAAAATAAATCCACACATGGGGCAAAATTTCATATAAAATAGGAGTAGTAGTCTCTCGGACTACGCGTTTCGGCGTGTGTGCGTCTTCTACATGGTGATTTGTTCTATATTGATTTCCGTGGCTGGCTCCTGCTCTATTCCCTTTGTGGACTCTGTTTCCGGATCATATGAAGGATTCTACACATCGGGGAGTAACGGTAAGCTGGCTGAAAAAAACTATTTTTGTATAAAAAAGATACAGATACTGCAGGACACTTCATTATAGACAGCAGGCACAGTAAGTGAGCAGCAGCCGCAGCGCTCACTCCCTGTTAATTACTTAACCATACGAAGGTGGGGAGACAGAAGTCAGCAGTGATTGGACGAAGGGCATGTGTGTCATAACAATGTCAAGTGAACCCCGGCAATACATGTTCCGCCATCACTGGAATGGAGCTGGCACTGGAGGTGAGTATAGGCTTTTTTATTTTTATGGAGGCCCACATGGGGAATGAGAAGGGATTGTCTAAGTAGTGGACAACCCCTTTAGCCTGTAGATATGGGGTTAATCTGCAGGTTAATTGCATTCTGCAGCTGTCCAATGCCTGCACTGAGAGCCTCACTACCGAGAGGAAATTAACTTTATTCCTCCCAGCAGCCTCAAGCTTTCAGTCATTGGGATGGTCCACCGAGGCTTCAGTCACCACCCTGTGCATAGTGAGCAGCAGCTCTCGATCAGTACCGAAGGTTCACTATGCAGTGGTGACTGAAGTCACAGCAGCCAAACCCTATGACAGAAAGCCAGTTGTTGCTGGTAAGAATATAGTTAATTTGCTCTTGGTAGTGGGGCTCTTAGTGCAGCCGCGGAGCTTCAGAAGGCTATTAACCTGCAGATTAGCCCCATATCTGCAGCTTAATAGCGTTTTTATACATAACAGGTTCCATTTTAAACACGTTCTGTCTCTGGAACTCTGAAGCAGTTAAAAGACACTCAAAAGACTGTATATGTGCTTTGCAACTCGTTTTTATATTGCATGCATATTTTTATTCTTTTTAACTTTTATTTAGCTCTTTTTCAGGTGGGTTATGGAGTGTACACAACTGAAAATGCACCATGTGGGCATATATTGCTTTCATTCAAATATGGAATTAATCCCAATTCTCTAAGCAATGAAGACCCACTGACTATAGTAGTGACAGTACAAGGGAGCAATGCATAGACACATACGGTATATACCTGGAAGGAAAGGAGGCTGTTAGTGCCGCAGTTTCTATAGTTCGTTTTAACATTAAAAGACAAAGAGGGCACTAGGCCAAAGCATGTATTAAAAACCATAGAATTCACAATCTGACTCATAAAAGCAGGAAGAGTTGATGACAGTTTCATTATAATATTCTGTTGGTAAAACTTATAGTTAGGCCTCGCTCCCAATCATATAAATCAGACAAGTACAATGCGAGAGAAAAAAAAAAAATCGCATTGCACTCGCCATGTGTAATGTGTATTTCTATGTAAAATATACTGTATTTTTATGATGCAAATTGTGTTACTGTACTGTGAGTAATGTACAAAGTAGACCATATATAGTATGAGGTATTAGACTAAAGGCCCCGTCACACACAGAGATAAATCTTTGGCAGATCTGTGGTTGCAGTGAAATCATGGACATATTGTTCCATTTGTACACAGCCACAAACCTGGCACTGATTGTCCACAATTTCACTGCAACCACAGATCTGCCAAAGATTTATCTCTGTGTGTGACAGGGCCTTAAGACATAGGTTTTCATAAAGGTAGCAGTGTGGAGTATGTTATGTAGGTTGTAGTGTGAAGATAAAGGAAAGGATGTTTTTTATATACGTAATGTCGCCATCAAGTGGCTGGTTATTGTATTACGAGTATGTTATAACGACCTGCTTAGGTTGGATTAGTAAAAGATAAATGGTTAAGATGTGGGGCTAGCCCACGGGGAGAAGCCAATTTTCAAGAGTGAGTGGCCATCTTGAAAAGAGAGGCAAATAGGGTTTAACAGATGAAGTGGAAAAAAGGCTGACTGAGATACGAGGTGTTACCAGATATCTCATTGTGAACTCCTGAACGTCTGGAACCAACGGCTCATTTTTGGTGCCAGGGTGAGCATCCATTTTTCCTCTGATGGGGAATATGGACATGGAGTTTGGCTGTAAGAAGAAGGTGAGGTCATTGAGCTCAATGAGTTCAACTCAGGTCAATTCACCTGAGATCAAGGCTGGGGTATCATTGGAACCTCAGCTGTGATGTCAGGTGAACTCATTGAAGTCACCACTCTCACAGATGGGGCTCTGTCAGTATGACCCTGACACCGCAGTGATCAGTCATGTTTTCCAATGTGACTGCACACTGCGACCTGAGGATGTAGCATAGCTGGGATCGTCGTGGGACGTCCTCTGAATTATGTTGTGCCTGCAAGGGTGTTTTAGAGGTTAATAAATTGGAGAAATAAGGTCCTTTTTTTAATAAAGGATTTTTCCATGTGTTTTGTGTTTATTTTGTTTACTTACACAATTTTTTTAAAACTCACAGCTGTCTTTAACCCTTTATATTACCTTGACTTCCACCGCACCAGGGAAATCGGGATGAGCAGGGTAAAGCACTGGAATTGGCGCATCTAATGGATGTGCCAATTCTGGGGTGGCTGCAAGCTGCTATTTTTTAGGCTGGGGAGGGCCCAATAACCATGGTCCTCTCCAGTCTGAGAATACCAGCGACCAGCTGTCGGCTTTATTCTGGCTGTGTATCAGAAATGGGGGGACCTCACAACATTTTTTTTAAATTATTTAATTAAATAATTTTAAGAAACCCCCCCCTTGTATTTTGATACATAGCCAAGGGTAACGCACACAGCTCATGGTAGCAGCCTGTAGCTGTCTGCTTTATCTGCTCTGGGTATCATATTATGCAGGACCCTATGCAATCTTTTTCCAGTAATTTATTTATTTTTACACTCCACTTCTTGACCTAGACAGCTAGTGTGAAGGTAACAAATCACAGACGCCGGCACAGAGGGTGGGCGAGGGAAGCAGTGAATATTCATAAGGGTTAATGATCTGACTCAGAAGAAGTGTGACAGCCATGGGAAACTTAGTAAGTATAATTATCCTGCTTTAATAACTGAACTTCCTTTATTTCACATTGAGTATTTGGTTGCAAACTTTTCTGCACCAAATCTGCAGCCTCTGGCAAAACAAACACACCAAAACCACATCAAAACACATGTGGTTTTGGTGCGTTTTATTGACAGGAGATGCAGATTTGGTGCAGAAATGTCTGCAATCAAATACTGAACATGTGCACATAGCCTAATCCGGCATTGAGTTCAATGACTTCACCTGAGGTCATAGCTTAGGTCCTCATGGCAAAATACTGCATCAAAACCCATGCGGTATTGGTGAATTTTTTTGCCAGGGGATGCAGATTCAGTGCAGAAATATCTGCAACCAAATGCTCAATGTGCGCACATCACCTAACACAGTAATCCGACATTGAGTTCAATTACTTCACCTGAGATGAGGTCACTGAGTTCACCTCAGGTCAGTTCACCTGAGGTCACACCTAGGGTACCATGGGAACCCCAACTGTGACATCAGGTGAACTCACTGAAGTCACCACTTTCACAGCTGCGGCTCCGTCAGTGTGTCCCTGACACCGCAGTGATCGGTCACGTTTTCTAATGTGACCGTGCACTGTGACCTCAGTTGTAGCAGAGTGGGATCGTCATCTGACGTCATGTGGATTACATAGGACCTGAAGGGGTGTTTTGGGTGTTAATAAATTGGAGAAAGAGGGTGTTTTTTTTTTTTACATAAAGGATTTTTTTCTGTGTTTTGCGTTTATTTTTTTTACTTACAGGGTTAGTAATGGGGGGGTCTCATAGACCCCCTACCCATTACTAACTTTTGGCTTGATGACAGATGTGATTTTGAAAAATCTCAGCTGTCATTAACCGCTTATATTTTCACAGCACCTGAGCAATTGGGATGAGTCTGGTAAAATGCCGAAATTGACGCATCTAATGGATGCGCCAATTCTGGGGCAGCTGCAGCTGCTATTTTTAGGCTGGGGAGCGCACAATAACCATGGACCTCCCAGCCTGAGAATACCAGGCCCCAGCTGTCCACTTTATCTTGGTTGGGTGGCAAAATTGGGGGGACCTCACAACATTTGTTAAAATTATTTATTTGAATAATAAAAAAAAAACCAAGGGTCCCTTGTATTTTGATACACATCCAAGATAACGCACACAGCTGGAGGCTGCAGTCTGTGACTGTCTGCTTTATCTGCAGTGGGAATCAAAGTATGGGGGACCCTGCACCATTTTTTCTGATTATTTATTTTTACACTCCACTTCAGGGACCCAGATATTTAGTGAGAGTGCAAACAATCACAGATGCCTACACAGAGGGTGAGTGGGGGAAGCAGGAATGCAACCAATCACAGACACTGTCACATAGGGTGGGACTGGGGAAACAGTGCATTATCATGAACTTTAATGATCGGACCAGGAAGTATTGTAACAGCCACAGGAAACTTAGTAAGTATAATTCTCCTGCTTAAAGCCCAATAATACTCTGACAACATTAGTCCCAGAAACCAACTGTGAGTCAAAAAGGCATCCCGGCATCTTCCCCATACTGTTTCCATTCAGTTTTAACACTTTTCCATCCATTATAGCATTTTTACAGCCCTTCCAGACCCACTTCCAAGGTCTTCTGGAAAATGATTTCAATTTCCCATTCGCTTGCATTAAGTTTGTTATTTGGTATGAATACGTGAATATTAGAAATTATTCAGCACAAAGAATCTGAACCTAAATATTTGAATTATTCGTCCATCTCTAAATTTTACTATTTTGAAAAATGACTCAAAGCAGAAGATATTCTAGAAACCTAACACGGTGGCTCCAATTTCCTGTCCACCATTAGCAGAGCATGGTCCTTACCGTGGGAAAGTGATGAAGAATTGTGGTGTGGGTACGACTGAATCCCATCTGCTGCTCAGAAAGTTGAGTTACGAGCTGTTGTTTCTCTCTGCCCCATCGTCGAGCTGCCTCCTCCAACTGGCAGGAAAAGTGCAATCGTAAGAATCCACAATGACTTAAGCCCGCTTTACACGCTGCAATGTATCTTACAATGTGTCGGCGGGGTCACGTCGTAAGTGACGCACATCCGGCATCGTAAGGTACATTGCAGTGTGTGACAGGTACGTGCGATTGCGATTGAACGATAAAACGTTCATCACATGCACATCGTTTATTTCTGTAGAATTGAACGTCAGATTGTTCATCGTACCCGGGGTAGCACACATCGCAGTGTGTGACACCCCGGGAACGATGAACAGATCTTACCTGCGTCCTGCGGCTCCCGGCCAGCAATGCGGAAGGAAGGAGGTGGGCGGGATGTTTACTTCCCGCTCAGCTCCGCCCCTCCGCTTCTATTGGCCGGCTGCTGCGTGACGTCGCTGTGACGCCGAACGTCCCTCCCACTCCAGGAAGTGGACCTTCGCCGCCCACAGCGAGGTCGTATGGACGGGTAAGTACATGTGACGGGGGTTAATCGTTTGTGTGGCACATGAAAGAAATTCAACGTGCCGCACATACGTTGGGGGCGTTTACGATCGCATACGATATCGTATGCTGGATCGTAAGGTGTAAAGCAGGCTTAAGATTTACAAATGCTATATAAATTATACAATCACCTCTCTCTCCAGGCTTTGCACTCTCGCTTGTGATTTTTCCAGCTTAATAAGTAGGGAAAATTTCTCACTATCAGTAAACGTTTCGTGGATCTGTAAGAAAATGTATTTTATTATTTTTTTTTTAAAAAGGGATATTAGGTTTAAGAGCAAAACAGATTTATATGAAACTCATAAAAAAGCAAAAAGATTGACTAATGGGATATTAAACCTGTGTTAGGTTTAAAGAGTACCAGCCACTTTCTGTAAATACAGTATGTAATTGTTTTACCTGGTGTCAATCTCGCTCTTTTTCTGAATCGTGTGTTGTTTTTCATTTGTTCCTGGACCTCACCGCTCCTGAAATATGGTCCCCTATTCCCTGTACAAGTTTAGCCTTTTTAGCCAACTGAGCAAGGTCTCAAAGACTCCCATAGAGAAGATGACCACATTTACTTGTCAACAAACACTAGATTAACATATAGGGAGAAGATATACAGGAACACAGGAACAAAAGAAAAGCAACTCCAGATTCAGGAAAACAGTAACAGACACTTTCCTGATTTAGAGAGGTACAGCCACTCTCCAGATCAGTTAAGCTGGCCAGTTCCCTTACTTTAAGGGAATCTGTCACCAGGATTTTGCAATGTAAGCTGAGGACAGCATGCTGCGAGGGTTAAAAAAGAAAAAAAAATCTATGTTTCTCTTATTTGTGTGCAAAGTATTGGATACTCATACTAAAGGGTTTATTGCTCTGTGATTAATATTGGTGTGACTCTTCTGCTGCTGCAGACCAGTCAGACACACCCCCTGTTGTGATTGACACCACACAGTCAATGCACAATCTCTATTGAAAGCCTGATGTGGGCGGGGACAGCTCCTAGCTCTTCTACACTTAATTCTCAGATAAAGT
Organism: Anomaloglossus baeobatrachus; assembly: GCF_048569485.1. Classification (NCBI taxonomy): domain Eukaryota; kingdom Metazoa; phylum Chordata; class Amphibia; order Anura; family Aromobatidae; genus Anomaloglossus; species Anomaloglossus baeobatrachus. Next base: position 445,910,601 of record NC_134356.1, read on the forward strand.
CAGAATGGCTGCACACAGTGATCCAAGATAAACGTGGTTACTTTCAGAATCTCCTTGCCTACAACATGATGCTCTCAGATGAAGTAGCACAAACCTTATGACATGTTCCCTTTATTAATGTCCTTCAGAATGGAAATGTTATCAGAAGCCACATCCAGAAGCATCCGGCATATGGGCATTAAAACAAAGTGTTCTGACATCAGATTTATCTGTACCCTGGGCTTGTGCTAATTGCTGTTGGATCTGAATGGTGATGAAGTACCCAGCCTATGGGGTGTGAAATAGGAAAGGTGGCTATGGGTCAGTTAGCGTGACTGTTCAGGAGAGCAGCTTCTCCTCGGAGACTATGACCTCTTACTTATCAGTAGAAAGAATATGACCATTTGTGAACCTGTCACTGTCTTGAATAGCACATTGGTGGCAGTTTGTAGACTGTAATCGTCCTGGCAGATTCCCTTTGATGAGAACTTGATAGTATCATCAGTGCAATCACTACTCTCTGATCTAAAAGAACAACTTTCTATGCTACTCACAGGGACATGCTGTGGTATTACTGTTGTAGTCACTCGAGCTCTTTCCATTTCTTCTCTAAGACGTGAATTCTCAGCTAGTAATGTAGCATATACCTCCCCCTGAAGGGTGTCTGATCGTGTCCCTAGAAAACAAAGAATAAAAAATATGAAATGGAATAAATACTCCAAAATAAGGACATTTAGGCCTCATACAGACATCAGCTTTATTCATGTACGCACAAAAATGACACAAGTGTTATCAGTGCTTTGGATCCGTGTATTATTATTATTATTATTATTAATTAATTATTAATATATAATATTTCCATGCCGCTTTACATGTGAAAAGGGGTACACGTAATACAAAAATGTACAATAATCATGAACAATACAAGGTACAGACTGGTGAAGGAGGATAGAGGACCCTGCCCGCAAGGGCTCAGTCTACATAGTATCATCAGTGTTTTGGTTCTATGCGTAATCAGAATTTTTAACATATAGAGAAATACATAAATGACAAAGCTTCTCCTATATTTTGCAATGTTAAGCATTGACATCACACGCATGGCACACAGATGCCATCCATATGCTGTCAATGTTTTTCATGGACCCATAGACTTGTAGTGGCACTTTTCATCCATGCTGCCAAAAAAACCTAAACATGTCTCCATAATTTTTCCACACACACACATGATCCATTAAAAAAACATGGACACGTGTGTAGCAGCATAAATTACGAGTACATGTTGTATCCATGAAAAATACAAACTGAACATGTATGTGAAACACAGACTTCTGAACGAGGTATGAAAAGGTATGGGTATGAGTTTGCTAACTCATCTGACAGCAGCATAATGTCGGAAAAGAGACCCTGATTCCAGCGATGTGTCACTTTGTTTACTGGGTGCAGCAATTGTGATACAATCAGAGTTCTTAGATGTAGCAGGCTAGCAGCTAGCCACTCATTTCCTGTTAATTTCTCATACACCCTAAGGCCCCCTTCCCACGCACATGCCTTCGGTACGTGCTAGGTCCGTTCCCGCATGTACCGGCGACACGGGCACATGTATACCCATTAAAATCAATGGGTTTATGTGCATGCACGAGTTCAGCCATTGGCCTGTGCCTCCGTGTGGAGCAGACGTGAGCCCGTGTGCTCCATACGGCGGCATGTTTATTTTTCTCCTGCAGCACGGGTGTCACGCGGCCCGCACCTGTACCACACGGATGTAGTGTGCATGCGGTCCCACGTGACATGTGCCGGAGAAACACACGTGTCATTGTAAAAATAAAAAAAACACATACTCACCTCCACCAGCCCTGCATTCTCTGCTGCGGCTGTCACCTGCATCCGCCCCCCAGTGAACAACGAATCTTCTTCACTGGGGGCCGGAAGCAGCGTCAGCGGGGCGTGGCCTGTACCGGACACTGTCATTCAGCACCACAGACAGCTCTGGAAGAATCAGGTAAGGCGGGACTTTCCGTTCTCCATGTGTTATTACGTATAACACACGGAGAACATGCATATGCCACAAACACGGCACACGGGGAGCAAACCACCCCTTTAATACGTCCGTGAAAAAACGGTTCGTTTTTTTCACGTGCGTGTGAAGGGGCCTAAGGCAGCCTCACAGGAACCCGGGAACGCAAGCACCGACACCGCTGGAACTGCGCTGCAATGAAAGGCGAGTATAAGCTTTTTTATTTTATTGGAATCAAATATAGGGAATGAAAACTTCTTGTCCTAGTAGTGGACAACCCCTTTAAATAATATCTGTTTTACCAATATGATGATAGCCCACACAGTTCTGCTCTGATATATTACAGCTCATATTGTGAACTGCTCAGTAAGCAGGCGCAGATCCAGCGAGTTAATGAAAACTGCCTAATACACACAAAGAAAAAGATCCTGCAGTCAGACATACATTTAAAGTGATTTATTCAATGTTTCCTTGCTAAAAATGTGCACTAATGGTCTCACTTACAGCTGTCACTCCTTGCACTCCCTTTCATTTGTATTACCCCTTATTATAGTGTTATTACTTACACAGCTCCATCACTCCCTGCTTTGAGATTAATATCACCTCTCACCCTGTTATGGAAAGTCATACATCTTATGGCAATAGCGGGCAAAACCACTGCTTCATCCATAAAATAGAGAGAAAAAAACATTTAAAAATTGTTACTGTCAAGAACCCACAAAAACTGCATAAGAGAAAAATCCTACATTTACAGCTTTTTCTATCCAGATGGATAATTCTCAAGCAACACTGATATTTTCATTTTGTTAGTGGTCACATTTTGCCATCTCGGAGCTATGTCACTCCGGTAAATGAGCACATTACTGCAGAGGGATGTCGTAGACAGTGTAAATACCAGGTCCGTGTCACATACAGATACACTGTAATATACTTTATTACAAATGACCTCATATTAATGACGTTGGGTCATATTTATTAAGATTCGTAGTATGTACAGAATTTTGCAACTTTTGTGCTATATATATATGGCAAACAGGCCACTATAGAAACAACAGCACTAGTGACTTCATGGGGAGTTTCATCATCATCATCATCATCATCATCATACAGATACCTCTGGGCTAGGCCGGGATAAAGTCATTAACTTGGTGCCCTACACCCCTACCCACACCTGTGACAGATGTCTTGCCACACATAGATGAAGGCTAGCATGTACCGCTCCCATTGTTATTGTCTACCAGAAAGGCAATTCTGAGGATGGGGCTATGGGAATAAATAATTTCACATCTTAGAGGTACCCCTTACTGCTGACAATGCTGATTAAACTATTGGTGCCTTAGTTAGTGAGCACCACCAGTTTCTGTGTAGCAGTAAGGTCGGGGTAGTTGGTTGTTGCTTTTATGGAGTTAGTTAAAAGCAGAGGTGAGCAGACCTGTTGAAATTCGGATGGCGGGTTCTGCCGGACTTTAGATAAAGTTTGGATCTGGACCTGGACTTGACCTGTATATATCGCGGGCGGAGGAGGGGACGCTGCGCTCTCCCTCTGCTCGGGTCCGGCTGCCGCTGCTGCTGCGGCCTCTGCTGCTCGGTGGCTTGAGCGATGTGCCGGATCCCGGGGACTCGAGCGACGCTCCTCGCCCGTGAGTGAAAAGGGGTTTGGTTTAGGGGATTTATTGTCCGTGACGCCACCCACGGTTGTGGTGATTGTGTGGACACCACCGCTGCTCTGTATGGGGATCCCGGGAGTGATGGTATGGAGCAGCTAGATGTTGGCCCTCCCCTCCGTGGGTAGGGGGGTTGGTGGTCCCGGGGCCCGATGATGGGGAGTTAGGATGGTTGACAGGCGGGTTATGGGGCCTGTTGAGGTGCAGGGACGCAGGGGCAGCGCTGTGCCGCACGGCACGGAGGTACTCACTCAGCCCAAGGATGATGACACAGTTCACGGTAAACAAGCGGCTGGTTGGACGGCTCCCTCGGACGGCTGCGGTGTTGATGTTCCCTGCAAGTTAGCGGTGACTGTCTCTTTCCTGCACCTAAATACGGTTGTTGGTAGCGATGGATTCCCACCGGTAACCCGCTCCCCAGCTTGGATATGAGCCGGAAGAGCCCCTCTTTTGCCCGCAGGCGCTGGCCCTGAGAAACTGGTGCCTTGGCGGTGGCGGTGTCTCTCCAATATGGTTGGACGGTTGCCTTCAATCGGGACTTTGGCTGTTTGGAGACCCAGGAGGTCCCCTTCACTGACGGATTTGGCAAATTCACGGCGACTCCAAGCCTTGCCGGGATCCGAAAGGCCCCTGCCAATGGTGCTGGCTTCTCTTTGTGTACCGGTCCGGTACCGCCGGGCCACCACCCATCCACGGTCCTTACGGTAGACTCCAATAGGCCACTCCTGCAGACAGTCACCGCCGTCTGCCAACCTCGCTGTCTCAGTCCGGGGCACACACCCGGATTAACTTCAGGCTCTGTTGCTGTCACCTTCTCCTTCACTTCAACTCCTCTACCACCTCCCTCTCCTTCAAACTCTAAACTTAATCTGCCTGGTTTTCCCGGCTCTAGGACTCTGAACTCCTCGGTGGGCGGAGCCAACCGCCTGGCCCACCCCCTGGTGTGGACATCAGCCACTGGAGGAAGGCAACAAGGATTTTGTGTTCTGACCTTGGTGTTCCTGCAGGGAATGTGGGGTGTGTGGTGGTGTCATGACCTGTGACCCCTGGCTTGCCCAGGGCGTCACATATACAAATGTGAGTCAATAATTGGGCAGTTCGGGTCTCTGCTCACTTACAGTCAGACATAAACAGTACCCTTCCGGGGAGGTTGGCCAGGTTTTTTCTATTATTTAATTTATTTTATTTTTTTGTACATACTACATCTGATAATGCTCTTGTTACCCCCAGTGCGAGCCATTTAAACACTGCAAGCGGTTCTCACCGGACCGATTACCAAGCGTACCTGAGCACAGTGCTGATGTCATGGTGACTTAAGGATTGCAGGGAACCGGGACTCCTAAACTGTCCCTCAACCTAGGGAGCCCTAAGCTATCCCAATTCTCAGGGATACTCTTAATAGTGGAGAGGCCTGAGTCTCCTTCCTGGCCCTGCTCTTGACCAGTCCTTTTCTAATTCCCCATCTCCACCAGGGAGGGAAGAGACAGGAGTGTGTTGAAACCACAGAAAAAAAACAGACAAAGAAAAAAACTAAAGCTCTGTCACACAGCATGAAAATACACAGGATAAGACAGTAAGAGATTCAGGAGGAAAACAAGAGCAGGAAGAAAGTACAAGACAACAGGGGTACATGCCACAATCGCACCAAGCAAAAAGCACAACTTTCACCAGAGAGAGTCTGGGACACTACAGCTCACAGACCAACACAGAATAAAGTATAACTGGCATTGGTAGAAGGATTCCAACAGTATAAATAGGAGGGGAGCAGATATGATAGGTCTCCCCACAACATATGATTAAAGGAGCAAACAGAGTAGCAGAGATTTAATCTTGCTAGCCTGACTATGAATCAGCACACAGCAGGTCAACACCCGATTCTGCCTGTATTGATCCCAGACACCAGAGAAATCATCGGGCAAAGTATCAAAATCTGCAGTTTGAACAGACAGTTGGCAAAGTTTGTGCAAAACTCTGTGTGACAGCTGCTTGAGCGAGTCATTAGCATACGGAAAGCACCCGAACTCCAAACTCAAACACTGGTTTTTTTTGTGAAGTCCGTGTTCGGTATGAACACCGAACTGTACTTTTCAGGTTTGCTCAATGAGCAATGCTCATCTCTAGTTAAAAGGTGTGCAGATGGCAATGAACAAAACACGTCGCTGCAATGTTGTAAGTCATGTGACTAGAAGCGCTATAGGGAATGTGGCGGCACTATTATAAAACAGATAGACGATATTATTAAAAACCCACCTGTCAGAAACATCTTTCCCAAAACCATTTATTGACTGTTGCTCTTTAAAAGAAAAGCAGATTCATCCCTTCATAACCCCCAAAGCGATGCTCCAGCAGCCCAAAATCATCTTTCCAGGTTCTGTATATTCATGTTTAGAAGTGCATTAGGGCGTGAAGATGCACTTACAGCTTCTCAGCCTTAGGCTGGAGTCCCTCTTGCTTGTGACTTGCGCGAGGATCGCATCGTATTGCATTGCCTGAATCAGCCGCGTCTCTCCTCACAGGAGTGTGTCAGCTGCATAGAAATACATGAAGCTGCACGCTCCTGTCAGGAGAACCACTGGGCAGTGCGATGCGATCCTTGTGCAACTCACATGCAAATATGACTCCAGCCTTACGTTATATTCCCTGCCGTATATAGGAGCCAATGACCAATCAATCAACCAGAGGAAGGACTCTATAATAGGCATAAGGCCTCTGCCACATTCACGTGAAAATCACGCACGTGCCGAGAGACACGTATTTCCCCTGCGTGTTGCGTGCAGGTAAGTATGTGTCTCTGGTATGTGCGGGACACGTGTGTTCTACGTGTGCTATCCGCGAAAGCACACGTAGAACCGGTAATTATCATACTCACCTGGTCCTTCCTGCTGTCCGCGCTGCTGTCCGTGGTGCTGATCCTCGGTCTCCAGCCCTCCCGTCTCCCCACTGCTGCTGCTGCCAGGCAGTGAAGTGAATATTCTATGAGATTAATGAGCAGCGGTCGGCAGCAAGAGGCAGCAGCGGCAGAGACAGGAGGGCTGGAGAAGGTGAGTAAATGTTTTTTTTTTCACTGACACGTGTGTTTTCTCCGACGCGTGTCACACAGGACCGCATCCACACTACACCCGTGTGGTATGGGTGCGGGCCGTGTGACACCCGTACCGCGGGAGAAAACACTGACATGTCAGCGCTTTGAAAAACGCACACACGTACAAACGCACACGGACACACGTTCCGTGTGGTTTTACGTGTGTGTGCCTGCTACAATAGGGTAGCATTGCTTAACGTGTCTCCGTGCCGCCGGTACGTGTAAAAAATGACAAACACGTGCCGGCGGCACGGATGTGTGTCGCAGGCCTAAGGCTGAGTGACTAAGTGCATTGTCATGCCCCAATGCATTTCCAGACAAATATAAATTTAGTGTCAAAAAGAGATCAGAGATCAAGAGATATATTTTGGCACTGATGAGGGAGCATATGGCTGGCACTAGTTTACCGGTATCTGGATGGTACTATGCCTGTGACATTTGGCCAACATAGAACTGGCAGCATGTTGCTGATTTGGGAGCAAAATGGATTGAATATATATTTTAACATTCATGTCATATTAAAATGAATTCTTTCTACTGTACCTCCCCTTACAACATTTAATGTTAACCCCTTAAGAACCAGATTATTTTTTTGCGCTTTTGTTTTTTCCTCCCCTTATTCCAAGAGCTTTAACTTTTATATTTTTCCATCAAAATAACCAGTTGTACTTTTGAATGAAACCATTAATTTTATCATATGACTTAATGGTATACAGGGAAAAAATTCCAAGTGTGGTGAAATAGCAAAAAAGGGAAATGCTGCAATAGATTTTTAGGGTTTGTATTTGCAGCGTTCATGGAAATATAAGTAGTATTATCCAGGTCAATATGATTACGTAGAGACCAAACATGTATAGTTTTATTATTTATTCAAGCAAAGAAAAAAAATTAAGACATTTTGAAAAAAAAAAAACCTTGCTTGTGTCGTGGCTTTCTGAGAGCCGTAACATATTATATTTTTGGGATATGGAGCTTTGTGAAGTCTTGATTCTGTGCCCTGAGCTGATATTTTTATTGATATTATTTGGGGGTATATTCGATGTCTTGATTGCTGTCTGGTATTACATTTTACTCTGTTGTTGTTGCGGTGGCTGAAAAACTGCATTTTTGGCTTTTTTATTTGCTGTTTTCTGATTGGACTAGTTAATTTTATATATATATATATATATATATATATATATATATATATATATATATATATATATTTATATTATGTACTGTATATATGTGTGTGTTTTTAAACATTGTTTTTCTACTTTTCACTGTATTTAATAGTCTTAATAGTTACCTTACGGAATTAAACCTGCAATAGTCTGATCATATGTTCTATGTGTATATTGTGTATATACTATATGACCGAGCAGCATGAGGGAGGCGGAGCCAGCGTGTGTATATACTATATACCATGTATTGTGTGCATATACTATATACCGTGTGTACAGTGTGTATATACTGTGTGACCAAGCAGCATGAGGGAGGCGGAGCCAGCGTGCGTATATACCATGTACTGTGTGTATATACTATATACCGTGTGTACAGTGTGTATATATTGTGTGACTGAGCAGCATGAGGGAGGCGGAGCCACCGTGTGTATATAATATATACTGTGTACTGAGTGTATATACTATATACTGTGTGTACACTGTGTATATACTGTGTGTGTGACCAAGCAGCATGAAGGAGGCGGAGCCAGTGTGTGTATATACTATATACCATGTACTGTGTGCATATACTATATACTGTGTGTATATACTATATACCGTGTGTACACTGTGTATATACTGTGTGCGACCGAACAGCATGAAGGAGGCGGAGCCAGCGTGTGTATATCCTATATACCATGTAATGTGTGCATATACTATATACTGTGTGTATATACTATATACCGTGTGTACAGTGTGTATATACTGTGTGTGTGACCGAGCACCATGACGGTGCAATGCTCTGCATGCACGACCACCCAAAATGCTTTGCCACATGCCCTCAATGCTCTGCCGCACGTTCACCCACAATGCTCTGCCACGCATGCACACACAATGCTCTGCCACATGCACGCACACACAATGCTCTGCTACGCATGCACATATAATGCTCTGCCACGCACGCAAACACAATGCTCTGCCACGCACGCAAACACAATGCTCTGCCACGCACGCAAACACAATGCTCTGCCACGCACGCACACACAATGCTCTGCCAGGCACGCAAACACAATGCTCTGCCACGCACGCACAAACAATGCTCTGCCACGCACGCACAAACAATGCTCTGCCATGCATGCACGCACACACAATGCTCTGCCACGCATGCACACACAATGCTCTGCCACATGCACGCACACACAATGCTCTTCCACGTACGCACACCTAATGCTCTGCCAAGCACGCAAACACAATGCTCTGCCACGCATGCACAAACAATGCTCTGCCACGCATGCACGCACACACAATGCTCTGCCACGCATGCACACACAATGCTCTGCTATGGACGCACACATAATGCTCTGCCATGCATGCACACAAAGCTCTGCCACGCACGCAAACACAATGCTCTGCCACACGCACACACACACATTGCTCTGCCTCGCACGCACACACAATGCTCTGCCACGCACGCACACAATGCTCTGCCACGGACGCACACATAATGCTCTGCCACACGCACGCATACACAATGCTCTGCCATGCATTCTGACACAATGCTCTGCTATGCATGCTGACACAATGCTCTGCCACGCACGCACACACAATGCACAGCCACACACGCACACACAAAATGCTGTGCCACACGCACGCACAACATGCTCTGCCACATGCACGCACACACAATGCTATACCTCGCACGCACAATGCTCTACCACGCACGCACACACAATGCTCTGCCACGCACGCACACACAATGCTCTGCCACGCACACACACACAATGCTCTGCCACATGCACGCACACACAATGCTCTACCACGCACGCACAATGCTCTACCACGCACGCACACACAATGCTCTGCCACACATGCATTCACAAAAAGCTCATCCACATGCACGCACACACAATGCTCTGCCATGCACGCACACACAATGCTCTGCCACGCACGCACACACAATGCTCTGCAACGCACGCACACACACAATGCTCTGCATGCTTGCCCACTGCGGCCGGGGGTACACTGCTCACACAGGCCGACAGGTGACAGGCCATGGGGGGAGAGCATGGGGGTGTCATTGGAGATGGTAGCATCGTCAGCGGGGGGGAGGGGCACCAGTACACTACTCACACAGGACGAACGGGTGACAGGGGGAAACGTTCAGCACACAGCATGACCGCTGTGAGCTGCAGAAAGATGGCGCTGATCTCCTCCCTCTGCTGTGATCTGGACAGCCCAGGGGGCACGTCCAGGTAACAGCAGGGAGCTCTCCTGTAATAAGCCTAGGGGTCGGAGCCCAACTATCAGAGGTAATGCACAGGGGGCTGCCATAAAGGAGGTGAGTAACTGTCGTTACAGACAGCAAATCCAGCATGGCAGCCCCCAGTGCTTCAGTAAAACTAGAATTAAATAAAAACTAAATAAACAGTGAGTTTAATTTTGTATTAAAAATACTTGATTTCATAATTACTATTATTACTACAAAAATAAAAAAACGCGACACCCTACCTTTAAGGTCACCTCTATCTCCTCTGTCCATGCGGCTCCTCTTCTCATCTCTCAGTTTAGTATCTAGCAGTTTCTCCATTCTCTCAATTACCTTTAATAAACAAAAAGCAAGTCCCAAATGCAACATCAGTTAAGGATGTGTTATTTCTCATGTTAGGGTGTAGCTTTAAATTGCATATACAAAAATAACTAATAAAAAGTAACACAGTGCTGTAAAAAAGAATTTGTCCATTTCCAGACACCCATCACTGTGTATTAGGCCCCTTTCAGACGTCCATGTTTCAGGTACCTGTGACATGCGTTTATAACACGGATGCCACACGTACCCATGTTATTCTAAGGTGTTACTCACACGTCTGTGTTTTCACATGGACCGTGTGTCCCTGCATGTACACACGGAGACATGTCCATGTTTTCTCCAGCAGCACGGGTGTCATACTGATCGCACACTGATGTGATCTGCTTGACATTAGTGTGACATGTACCGGAGAAAACACGTGTCTTTGAAATAAAATGATTTGCTATAATTACCTGTTTCCAGTGCTGCTGTCTTCGGCCTGCTGTCACTTGCTTCCGACCCCCTTTCATTATGCTCATTGCATATTTACTGCACCATGGACCTGGAAGCAGCATCATCGCTGGGGATATCAGCGCCGGGGACAGGTGAGTATCCAGCAGTGTGTGTCCAGTGACACCAGGAGGTCATCAGAGTATCCAATGAACTCAGATGACCTCCTGGCGACACCCGCACTACCCGGATGTCACGACAGTGACTTTACGAGTTCATTAAAGTTCATTGTGAACTCCGATGAACCCACGACATTATGGCCACAACACCCACGGTAACACAGGTGTCGCCAGGAGGTCATCCAAGCTCATTGGAAAGATTTTTTTCGGTCTGCTATAGCGCTTCAGGAACCATTTGCTGATATTTAAATGTTGTATTTTAATTTTTTATTGTTGAGCTCCTATTAATACAACGCGTTTCAGCAATCAAATATGCTTTCATCAGGTATCATATTTGATTGCTGAAACGTGTTGTATTAATAGGAGCTCAACAATAAAAAATAAAAATACAACATTTAAATATCAGCAAATGGTTCCTGAAGCGCTATAGCAGACCAAAAAAAAATCTTTCCTATATGCATACTCCCTACCTGGGATTTCGGTAATAGCTGCATAGGACTTGACAATCCATTAGAGAATCCAGCTGGAGAACGGAGGATCGCAAAGGAAAACCTGAATCCCAAGGTGCCGGTGGACTTCAGGAGCCTGAAGTGATACCTAAGTCTGCATCCAACAAGCACGGATACAGCAATCAGAACGGAGGATCACCCCGGACTGTCACGCTTTCACTGGGGTTGTGCGGGGGCGCACAACCTGCAAACGTAAGCAGAATTTAATTATACCTATTTGGGATTTATCCATGGATGCTTCTCATATTGCGCCTGTATCTATTTTTATTCATTTATATCCGAGCTCATTGGATACTCCAATGAACCTGTGACATCACTGCCGCGGCTGCACACGCACTGCTGAGGGCGCCCTTGCAGTGACCTGGGCTGACCTTATGAGGTCCAGGTCACTGCAGGGAAGCACACACAGCAGTGTGTGTGTGTGTATGTGCCTGCAGGGGCTGCTCTCGCAATCAATGCAGTTCTCCATTGAATGAGCCAGCAGTATGTGTGACGCCATGGACTAGCCAGGTAGTCACAGACATAACACCATACACACCCCCTCCCCTAGACAGTTACAACAGTCAGACAAAAACCCTTGTTGCCTCCCTCCAGGGTCTGATGTCCACACCAGGTGGGGAGGAGCCAGGCGGTTGGCCCCACCCACCGAGGAGTTCACAGGTCTGGAGGGGGGAAAACAGACAGATTAGTTTTGGAGGTAAAAGTGAGAGGTCAGAAACTGTCGGTGTCTGGGTGGGGGCCCAGACACAAACAGCAAGGTTGGCAGACGATGGTGGCCGTCTGCAGGAGTTAGTGAATCTCTGCAGAGCCGTAGGACCGGGGTCGGGCGTTGGCCCGCCGGTACCGAACCGGGGAGCGGAGTGAAGCTAAGCACACAGGCAGGGCCATCGGACCCCGACCAGGCTTGGAGCCGCCGACAATAGTCAAATCCGAGTGTGACAGGAACCCCAGGGGTTTTCCAACAACCAAGACCCGACAGAAGGCAACAGTCCACACCGAGAGGATATACAGCCACCGCCACAGGCTAGAGATCCAAGGGCCAGCGCCTGGGAGCAAAACGGGCTCCTATGGCACCTATACGCCGGGGAGCGGACTACCGGTGGGCAACCACAGGAGTCAGAACATTCTAACAGGTGCAGGGAAAGACAGCCACCATCAGCCATCCGGGGAGAGCACAACACTGCAGCCGGCTGTGGGACCTGTCCATCCAGCCGTTTGGTTTACCAGAGACTCTGTCATTGACTGCCTGAGTGAGTACACCAGTGCCATCCGGCACCGCGCTGCCCCTGCAACCCTGCATTCCAGCCATCCAGCCTCCCCGTTACACCACCGGGCCCCGGGATCACCAACCCCTACCCACGGAGGGGACAACATCCTAGCTGCTCCCTACCATCCTTCCCGGGATCCCCGTCACCAGCAGCGGTGGTGCTAATAATCACCACGACCCGTGGGTGGCGTCACGAACTATCTCCCTAAACAAACCACCCCCCTTTTTCACTCGTGGACGAGGAGCGCTGCTCGAGTCCCCGGGTCCGGCCCACCGCTCGAGCCACCAAGCAGCAACAAAAGCCCCGGACCCGAGCGTGGCGAGCGCGTCCCCTCCGCCAGCGACATATGGGATCGACATGGGCCCCCCTAATTGGATTACGGCGGACCAGAATTAGGGCTTTGACAGAGAAATAAATTGGAAAAGAGGGTGTCTCTTTTCTATATTTACTGAATTATTTTCTCTTTTTATGTCTTTTTCGGTTCGCTTTTGGGGAATGTCGTGGGACCTCACAATGGATTATGGTAGACCTTTTGTATTTTTTTTTTTTAAAAAAAAACCAAACAAATAAATTGGTGAGTTGGGGGGTTTTTCATTCTCTTTTCAACTACCGGATTAGTAATGGGGGTGTCTGCTAGACGCCACCAATTATTAATACCAGGGCTTGATGCCAGCTGGAGCTGGCATCAACCCCACAAATATTACCCCATTTATCACCACACCAATTTAAAAAATAAGCGTGGGATCTCCTCTATTTTTTTCAAAACCAGCCAAGGTACAGCAGAGAGCTGAGGGCTGAGGGTTGCAGCCCGCAGCTGCTGTTGTTACTGTGCTGGAGATGAAAATTGGGGAGGGACCCCAAGTCATTTTTTTTTTTTTTCATTAAAAAATAAAAATGCTGTAAAACAGCTGGCCAAGCTAGCTATCTCTATATCTATTGAGCTAGTCTATCTGTTCTTTCTTTCTGTCTATGTTATACAGTATGTTCTTTCTTTTCTTTCTTTATATCTCTTTATCTATTTTATCTGTTCTACCTATCAATCTATTTATCTATTTATATATTTTATCTGTTCTTTCTATAACTATAATTTTCAGGCTTTAACCATCTTGTACACATTAAAAAACCATTCATTTCAGTATCATGCATTTTTTACTGGTACCAGTCACACGGATGTCACATGTAAGCAAACACGTGTTATGCGCCAGAATCAATCGCTTTCACGGGTCAGACTTTGGGTGCCCTTGGATGTTTCTGCGTCTTTGCCAGAGATGCCCCCTGAACTTACTGCACCACCTAGGTGCCGGTTGTAACGTCTGGCTCATGCTCGTGATGTTCTGCTGGCTGCTCGGCTGCCAGATTCTAAGTTCAGAAAATGGACCACTGTGCATGTGCAGGCTGAATATGCTCAGCCAGAGACTGTGTGGGAAGTGGGTCTTTGCGCAAGCGCGTGATGTGGCATCTTCTGATTGGCTTGGTGTTTATTTTTATATGATGGTAAGGTATACGTTCATACCATTAAATTCTGATTGGTCGTTGGATGTCAGCTGTCCTGATGACATCAGCTGTCCTTATGATGCGACATGCAGATTGGCCGGTGAACTACACTCATGCCGACTGGGCGTGAACTTGTCTGGTCCATGCTTAATTTATTTATGGACGTCGCCAACACCGGATGGTGCTCAGTTGTTAACAAGTTCATGGTGTGTGGGTGTCAGGCAGCTCACTTGAATTGCGTCCAAGTACTGTTGTGTGCGCTGGTTAAGGGTGGAATACACCACATTAAGATAGGTCACATGAATTTGCGTTACCCTTTCCTAACTACCGGTGTGTACCCTGGTTAAGCGTGTTACATCACATTTAGATAGGTCGCTTGAATTTGCTTTTCCCTTTTTTAAGTACCGATGTGCGCACTGGTTAAGCATGCTATACACCACATAAGCAGGTCGCTTGAATTGCATTTCTTTTCTGTCTACTCCTTATTCTTTCATGACAGCATGAGTAGTGGCCTGTTGCTCTATCCTTTTAGTTATTTGTAGTTTCCCTATCGCACTGCTGTGTAGTCTGTGTGAAGTCAACATAGACTATAGTGCGCCCATTTACCTGCAACTGTTGTTGTCCGTCCCGCCCGCCGGGCGCTTAGATGCTATGTACCATCTATAGCACAGTGGACCCTGGGGTTGGGATTAGGTTCTACACTCAATCGTTCCGAAGCCGTCCCATAACACACGGACGTCACATGGATGACACACGGATGACCATAGCGGTACATATGGCCTGTACCTGTTTAAACATGGACGTCTGAAAGGGGCCATAGTCTCACTGAATGGTTACTGATTTTTAAACCACATCAGACAGTTTTTGAAAAGAAAAAACAATATTGTGCTAATATAACAAAAAAATCACCATTATCATCTATAAGAAGAATAAATTCCCCTTTAAATCACACAAAAGATGAGAATATACAGAAATATGCAAAATTTAGAAAAGAACTGACGCACAGGTGCGTCCTCGACCAACATTATTCCAAGGAAATGGAAACTAGCCCCCTCTTTGCTGAACATTATTTCACAAGGTGGAGGAACATTCTGACAATCACATAGAGCCAGTTATTTTGAAAACAATAGAACAGACAGGTTCCTGTTGGATCCTTGTTTTCTTTGTCACGTGACAAGGGAAATGTCAAGCAATCCTAGCAGACCTAGATTAAGACCATAGGACAAAAGCGAGAAGTGGAACTGTAAAGCACATAGTAAGAACTTGGAATATCATTTTAACAGTCACAAAATCTGATCTGGAATAATTGTTTAAAATGGTCTTAAAAAGTCTGTGCATATATGGAAGTTGGCTCTAAAATCAGATTCTATGGACCAGTAACTGAGCCCCGGGGATGCAACGAATATTTAAAGCCATTTCCTTGCTTGCAGCTGTAAGTTTGGCTGAACAATGGTCAAACAATCTTGCACCAGCTATTCCACCCGATTGACCCAAACATGCTCAGTTGAGCTGAACTTGTATGTGTGCTCAATGAGGGCAGATGAAGAAGTCGTTGCAAGTTACCTTATCTCCTTCTATGGGAATAAAGAATTGAGCATGCTGAAATCCATCATGCCTGACCTTTCTTTGCTCTGACATTTAAGGGTGCGTTACACGCTGCAACATCGCTAGCGATTGCTAGCGATGTCGAGCGCGATAGCACCCGCCCCCGTCGCTCGTACGACATTTGGTGATCGCCGCTGTAGCGAACATTATCGCTACGGCAGCGTCACATGCACATACCTTGTCAGCGACGTCGCTGTGACAGCCGAACAATCCCTCCCTCAAGGGGGAGGTGCATTTAGAGTCATAGCGACGTCACTTAGGCGTCACTATGCGGCCGGCCAATAGAAGCAGAGGGGCGGAGATGAGCGGGACGTAACATCCCGCCCACCTCCTTCCTTCTGCATTGCCAGTGGACGCAGGTAAGGAGATGTTCGTCGCTCCTGCGGTGTCACACACAGCGATGTGTGATGCCGCAGGAACGACGAACAACATCGTACACGCAGCAGCGATATTAAGGAAAGGAGCGACGTGTCAACGATCACCGTTTTTGAACGATTTTGCGATCATTGATCGTCGCTCCTTGGTGTCACACGCAGTGATGTCGCTACCGCCTCCGGATGTGCGTCACTAACGATGTGACCCTGACGATATATCGGTAGTGATGTTGCAGCATGTAAAGCACCCTTTACTCCACATTAACTGATTTTACTGAAATTGATGGGTTAGGACAATATTAGTCTAATATGTTTGGGCACCTTACTGTTACACGGAGGGATTTACAAACATCACCAACTGTCATGGCAATGTCGGGATCTATTCAGACTATAAATTTTGACACTCCACCTCATAATTTCTCTGATATCTCTGATCAGCACAGGCAGACTTGGGTGTTAACCAACAGATTGGTAGTTCATAGGCAAGCTAACAAGAGTTCATCTTAGCTGATCTGCTTGTGAGTCTCCTTTGTTCACATGTTGTGGGGGAAGCAATCATATCTGCTCCCCTCCTATATATGCTGACTAGATCCTTTGTTCTGTCTTCTATTCATTAAATAGGATAAGGGTAATATCGTTTGTTGCCCACAAGAGGTCACTGTTGGCTTTCTTATGTTTTCCTCATACATCTCTACAGTATTTCTGTGGTTTGGAGCCTGTTGCTTTAAGGAAAAGATACTTCCTTGGACTGCCCCTTTTCCCTTCCCTTACTGAGTTGGAGACGCAGATGTCTTGGTGTCTCCATAGGATTCAGAGGTGCTATGGCCGGCTCCAGTTCCTTTTCTTCAATCGTTCCTCCTGACTAATGGATCCCGGTAGGAATCATTGTACTAGACTACATATTTGTGTTGGAATATGTGTACAGTTGTTATGTAGGCACTGTGAAGTGGCAGTGGCTCTACTCAGATTGCATAGGCTGTGATACATGCAGAGCAGGTGTAGGGCGGCATCAGCAGTGTAAATGTTGTATTCAGTCATATGCATTGCTCTCTGTGTTATGCAGATTCTGTAAATACCAGTACTAGTATGTATGTCATTCTGTTATTTGTGAAATGCCTGTACTGATATGGATTTGTATCTTTTGTTATAGTTTTTACCAATCAATCATCCATTTCTTATGATCATCCACCTATCCATCATCATTTAATAAATAAAGACTTAAAGGCAACACAGTCTGTTTATTGAAACAGTGGATGAAGGTTAGCTGTATGCCGGAGTCCACACAGCTCACACGTGGACGAAGGCAGAACAGTAAAAACGGGCTGCTGGTCGCAGGCAGCGATTGTACGAACTGTACGGGACAGCTAACACCCACGCTACACGGCAGACGGGTATTACAGCAGCCGCCATACAGCTACATAGAACAAGAGCGCAGTCCAGCTCCAGTAAAGATAGCCGGTCGCAGGCTGTAGTACGGGACCGCTAACATCCACGCTGTACCGCATATGGATGTCGCAGCAGCCACCATACAGCCGCAGTGACTAGACCGCAGTACGCCAGAAACCACCATTCCACTCTCCACCACGCGGAAGGCCGTCCGCAAATAGACTCTGTTTCCCGCTAACATAGTCTGCAGCCAAGTGCACAATGTCTGTCAGCCGAGCGTCTTCCCTGAAGACAAGGTCACGGGCAAGCTCTACTAAATCCTCAATTAGGGAGCTTGCTGCCGTCGCCCGCGCTGAGGCCGAAGCAGCTAAAGTGAGGTCCTCCTTCGCTGAACAGGAAATGCAACTCAAACTAAAACAGACAGAGAGTGCACGTCTGCAATCAGAACAAGAAGCAGAGAATGCACGTCTGCAACTGACTTTAGAAAGACTTGCCGTAGAAAAGGAGACAGCGGCCGCAATAGCCAAGGCAGAGTTCCTGGAAGCGGCAGAGCAATCCGAAGGAAGACGTAGCGATGTTCTTGGGCCGGACCTAAACCAGCAGGATCCAGCACAGCGCGTCGCAGAATACATCTACCAATACTCCAGGATAGATGACAGCTCAGATGTGCTTCACCAAACAGACTACGCAGACGGCCAGCCATCCAACCTTGAATTACACCGCTTCAAGCAAGAGAGTGTACAGCACGAGGAGCTTCACCAAAACTACTATTCCACAGGGCGGAAGGTACAACCACCATTTTACCACAAAGAGACACCTTTCTCTCCGGGGAGGTACTATGCTGACTTTCCGAAGGCGGAAACACCCTACAGGTATGGTGATACACCACACAATAGACACGACCATACACCGGCTCGCACCAGCACTGACCAAGCCACCATGGACTTTGCAAAGTTCTTTGCTCGTCGAGATCTGGTCACAAAAGGACTTGTAAAGTTCAATGATCGTGCCGAGAATTATAGGTCGTGGCGAGCTTCGTTCCAGAACACCATAAGAGGTTTGGACCTTTCTTGTAGTGAGGAGGTAGACCTCCTGGTAAAATGGCTTGGTAGTGAATCGGTAGAACACGCCAAAAGACTAAGAGACATTAACATTAAAAACCCACCCAAAGGTCTACACTTGGTGTGGAAGAGACTTGATGAATGCTATGGGTCCATAGAAGTTATTGAAAATGCTCTGTTTAAAAGAATTGATGACATCCCTAAGATAGGACCCAAAGGCTTTCAAAGGCTAAGAGAGCTAAGCGATCTCTTAGTAGAGTTACAGGTTGCCCAAGAGGAAGGAGATTTGCCCGGATTGGCATTCTTGGATACCGCTAGGGGTGTCAATCCGATAGTGCAAAAACTTCCTTACAATCTACAAGAAAAGTGGGTCTCACACGGTTCACGGTATAAGCAAACACATAACGCGCCATTCCCTCCTTTTGCCGTATTTGTAGATTTTGTAGCTCAGCAAGCTAAAATCAGAAATGACCCTAGTTTTGATTTTACTCTGTCATGTACCACCGCCCCCGGTGTCAAACCCAGTAGGACACCCGTGGCGGTCCACAAAACTAACATTGTCTCCTCAGGTCCTGCTCACAAAGAGAGTACGCATCCTCCAGAAGAGAACAAACCCCAGGATATCAGTAAACAGTGTCCTCTACACCGGAAACCACATCCTCTACTAAAATGCAGAGCCTTCAGGGAGAAGTCTCTAGAGGATCGCAAAGGCTTCCTCAAGGAACACAACATCTGCTTCAAATGCTGTGCTGCAACATCGCACATGGCCAGGAACTGCGAAGCTAGCGTGAAATGTGCAGAATGTGACAGCACGGATCACAATACAGCCTTACACCCTGGACCACCTACACGAGCGTTGCCGCAAGCAGAAGAACACGATGGAAAACAAAAGAACACTGATGAAGACACCACAGTGGTTACCTCTCAATGTACGGAGATCTGTAAAGGACTCACAGGAGGAAGGTCCTGTTCAAAAATCTGCCTTGTCAGAGTCTACCCAGCAGGCCGCAGGGACAAAGCAATTAGGATCTATGCGATCTTGGACGATCAGAGCAACAGGTCTCTTGCCAAGTCCATCTTCTTCAGCAGTTTCAACATTGCAGGCCCCGGTTCTCCCTACTCCTTGAAGACATGTTCAGGTACCGTTGAGACGGCGGGGAGGAAGGCAAGCGGGTACAAGGTGGAATCCATAGATGGCCAGACCTGCCTATCATTACCTACCATACTGGAGTGCAACCAGATTCCTGACAACAGGTCCGAGATACCTTCACCAGAGGTAGCAGCTCATAACCCCCATCTGAAGCGTATAGCTCACCTGATTCCAGAACTGGACTCAGAAGCTCCAATAGCCTTACTCCTTGGAAGAGACATGCTACGTGTGCATAAGGCTAGAGAGTCCATTAACGGCTCCCAGAACGCTCCATATGCGCAGAGACTTGACCTAGGATGGGTCGTAATAGGAGATGTCTGTCTAGGAGGAGCACACAAGCCAGCCTCAGTCAACAGTATGCTCACCAACACACTAGAAAATGGACGTCCGTCTTTCTTCCGACCATGTCACAACAGTCTGTTGGTAAAGGAATTACCAAGCAGTACTCCTCTGCCATGTCCTTTCGCAGTTCCTTCCAACGAAGACCACGCTTGTGAGGGCGAACAAGACCACATAGGCTGTACAGTCTTCCACAGGACCAAAGAGGACAACAAAACAGCAATGTCCATAGAAGACAGGATGTTCTTGGATATCATGGACCAAGAAATAACCAAAGACAAGTCGAACAGCTGGGTGGCACCCTTACCATTCCGACCACGGAGACAACGCCTACCCAACAACAGGGAACAGGTCTACAGTCGATTTGTCTCCCTCAGACACAAGCTCAAGAAGTCTCCCGAGATGAGAGAACATTTCTTTACCTTCATGGAGAAGATATTCCGAAATAACCATGCAGAGATCGCGCCTACACTACGAGACTCTGAGGAACGCTGGTACTTACCCATCTTCGGAGTGTACCATCCTAAAAAGCCAGGCCAAATAAGAGTGGTGTTCGACTCAAGTGCCAAGTGCGAAGACGTCTCGTTGAATGATGTCCTACTATCTGGCCCAGACCTCAACAACAGACTCTTAGAAGTTCTACTCTGTTTCCGCAGAGATACGGTGGCATTTATGGCCGACATCCAACAGATGTTCCACTGTTTTCTCGTCAAAAAGGAACACAGAAACTACCTGAGGTTCTTCTGGTACCGTGACAACGACCCAGATAAAGACATCATAGAGTACCGGATGAGGGTACATATCTTCGGGAACAGTCCTTCCCCCGCCGTGGCTATCTACAGTCTCAGGAATTCCGCCAAAGAAGGTGAAGAGAAGTACGGGTCGGATGTTAGATCCTTTGTGGAAAAGGATTTCTACGTAGACGACTGCTTAAAATCCACACCCACAAACGAGGCAGCAATCAGTCTTCTAAAAAGAGCTCAAGAAATGCTCGCTCAGTCCAACTTAAGGTTGCATAAGATTGCATCCAATAGCCGAGAACTGATGGAAGCCTTTCCCTCTCAAGACTATTCCAGTGATCTGAAGGGCATAGACCTGAGCATCGACTCTCTTCCCATGCAACGGAGCCTAGGACTACTTTGGGACTTGAAGACAGATGCCTTCACCTTTCAGATCAACAAAGAAGAAAAGTCCTTCACACGTAGAGGTGTCCTTTTCTTTGTGAATAGTTTGTACGATCCTCTGGGATTCGTAGCTCCAGTTACCGTCCAAGGTAAAATGATGCTAAGAGACTTCACCCAAGAGACATCTGATTGGGATGATCCACTTCCGGCAGAAAAAGCAGACCTGTGGGCAGAGTGGAGGAAGTCTCTCGAGGCCTTGACCGATCTTCATATGAACCGACCATACGCTCCTGTGCCATCCACCGAAGTCAAATCTCAAAGACTTTGTATCTTCTGCGATGCATCAGTCAAAGCAATCGCAGCGGTAGTATACCTTAAAACCACTGATGTGAATGAACAGATCCATATTGGGTTCGTCATGAGTCGGACAAAACTGGCGCCACTCCGTGAACACACGATACCTAGACTGGAACTCTGTGCTGCCGTCCTTGCAGTAGAGCTGGCTGAACTTATCTCAGATGGAATGAATCAGGAGATCAAAGATGCAGAGTTCTACACTGACAGCAAGGTGGTACTAGGATACATCTGCAACGAAACACGACGCTTCTATGTCTACGTCAGCAACCGGGTATTGAGAATAAGAAGATCAACTCGCCCTGATCAGTGGTATTACGTATCTACTCATCACAATCCCGCCGACCATGCGACTAGATCCGTTGCACCAAGTCACCTTAAGGACACTACATGGTTCACAGGCCCTGCCTTCCTGTACCGAACAACATCCTACATCAGCAGGCCCGATACATTCGAACTGGTGGATCCAGATGTCGATGAAGACCTTCGTCCTCAAGTGTCAGCTCTTCATACAGTGGTTTCAGTACGTCACCTCGGATCTCATCGGTTCAGTAGATTCTCAACCTGGAACTCACTTGTTAGAGCCATCGCTTTTTTACTACACGTGACTCAGTTTTACAAGTCCGAACTACCAACAAATCAGAGATGCAGTAAAGGTTGGCATCACTGCAAGCATGCGTTTACTGCTCCCAACCTAGAGAAAGCCAAGATTACAATACTCCATGTTGTACAAAATGAAGCCTACAACAAGGAGATAGACAATCTCGACAAAGGACTACCCATTCCTAGAGACAGTGCGTTGAGGAAACTCGACCCGTTCATTGACAAAGATGGGCTGCTGAGAATAGGTGGCCGCATTCAAGAAGCTAAGGTAGAAGTCTCAGAGAAACACCCGGTAATAATTCCCGGACGTCATCACGTCACAACCTTGCTCATTCAACATCATCACATCTTGGTGAGACATCAAGGTCGTTTGTTTACCGAAGGGAGTCTACGAGCGGCTGGACTATGGATAGTCGGAGCGAAGAGAAGCGCGAGTAAACTCATCTTCAACTGCGTTACGTGTCGCAAACTTCGTGGCATGTTTCAAAACCAGAAGATGGCCAATCATCCACCTGACAGGCTCAGTACTGAACCCCCCTTCACCAACGTTGGACTGGATGTGTTCGGCCCCTGGTCCGTAGCTACAAGACGCACTAGGAAGGTCCATGCCGAAGCAAAGTGTTGGGCAGTTCTATTCACCTGTTTGTCTGTCAGAGCTGTTCATATCGAAGTAATAGAATCTATGGACACTTCAAGTTTCATAAATGCACTTCGACGCTTCATTGCTATCAGAGGCCCTGTGAAGCACATTCGTTCTGATAGAGGCACAAACTTTATTGGAGCAGCAAGAGAACTCCAAATCCCTTCCAATCTAGACATTACAAATGTAGAGAGGTACCTAGGTGAGCAAGGATGCACCTGGACCTTCAACCCGCCACACTCTTCGCACATGGAAGGCACCTGGGAAAGAATGATAGGAATTGCACGCAAGATTCTAGATTCTATCCTCTTGCAAGCAAACACCAGACTTACCCACGAAAGCTTGACTACGTTCTTGGCCGAAGTTACAGCTATCATGAATGCTAGGCCATTGACAGCTCTTTCTGGAGATTCTGGAGACTCAACAGTTCTTACTCCTGCCATGTTACTTACACAGAAAACCTGTGTCCCAGGAGCTCCACCTGGAGAATTCACCGAGAAAGACCTCTACAGAAGACAATGGAGGCAAGTACAAAACGTGTCCAATGCCTTTTGGGACAGATGGAGGAAACAATATCTCTCCACTCTGCAAACCAGAACAAAATGGCAGAAAGACCATCCAAACATCAGACTTGGCGATGTGGTACTTGTAAAGGACAGTCAATCACACCGAAATGAGTGGCCACTCGGCCTAGTCACCAAACCCTTTACCAGCAAGGATGGGAGAGTACGCAAGGTAGAGGTCAGAGTGAGCAAGCTCGGAGAGAACAAACTGTTCACCAGACCAGTCACTGAACTTGTGTTGTTGTTATCCCCTCAGGAGTCCAATAGTGGCATTGGTTAACGCCAAGCGGGGAGTGTTCTGTCTTCTATTCATTAAATAGGATAAGGGTAATATCGTTTGTTGCCCACAAGAGGTCACTGTTGGCTTTCTTATGTTTTCCTCATACATCTCTACAGTATTTCTGTGGTTTGGAGCCTGTTGCTTTAAGGAAAAGATACTTCCTTGGACTGCCCCTTTTCCCTTCCCTTACTAAGTTGGAGACGCAGATGTCTTGGTGTCTCCATAGGATTCAGAGGTGCTATGGCCGGCTCCAGTTCCTTTTCTTCAATCGTTCCTCCTGACTAATGGATCCCGGTAGGAATCATTGTACTAGACTACATATTTGTGTTGGAATATGTGTACAGTTGTTATGTAGGCACTGTGAAGTGGCAGTGGCTCTACTCAGATTGCATAGGCTGTGATACATGCAGAGCAGGTGTAGGGCGGCATCAGCAGTGTAAATGTTGTATTCAGTCATATGCATTGCTCTCTGTGTTATGCAGATTCTGTAAATACCAGTACTACTATGTATGTCATTCTGTTATTTGTGAAATGCCTGTACTGATATGGATTTGTATCTTTTGTTATAGTTTTTACCAATCAATCATCCATTTCTTATGATCATCCACCTATCCATCATCATTTAATAAATAAAGACTTAAAGGCAACACAGTCTGTTTATTGAAACAGTGGATGAAGGTTAGCTGTATGCCGGAGTCCACACAGCTCACACGTGGACGAAGTCAGAACATCCTTCCTTCTATGCAAGCTATAGTTTATCTAAGCTGGTCTAGTGAGATGTTGTGATCCAGACTAACTGTGATTGTAGTACTTGTTGTTGTGTGCGGTAGTGGACTTAACCCTTGTTGTATTTTTGTTGCTACCTTCCTGCTATTGCTTTTCTCCTGAGTTTCTCATTGTTTGTTCCTGTGTGTTTGCAGTGTGTCAGAGTTTTGGTTTTCCTCTGTCAGTCTTTATCTGTATTTTGTATTTCACTCCTGCCCTTTCCTTCCCTGGTAGGAGGGAGGAATCAGATTAGTTTTGGTCAGTAGAATAGCCAGGCATGTGACTCAAGCATCTCCACCATTAGGGGTAGCACTGATGTTAGGGATAGTTTAGGGACCCCTAGCATGAGGGACAGCATAAAGGCTTGCTGTCCAGCGCTTTCCTATAGTCAGATCATGACACTAATAGAATATGCTTGCTGGTTGGTTACACACAAAGTTATTTAGGTTTATGCTAGATCCCTTTTAAGAAGAATGTCCAGTTATCAATCCAATAATTAATACTCACATATGGGATTTGCAGAAATGTAATGACAAAAGTCGAGTGTTATCTGAGTGGCTGAGGAGAAACACAATTAATATCCAGAAACTCAAATTACTCAGCAGAGATGCTGTGGCAGGTTTTAAGATGAGTACATACATGAAAACTGAAAGAAAATTTAATTGTTTGTGATTGGAGGGCATTTACTCTTTTTACGTGGATAATTTGGCTTTAGATAACTTTGTTATTTTTAACTATTTATAAACTGTATCTATGTCCACATTTAGGTCAACCTTTGACATGCCGTTCGGTTACACTGATCTCTAAGGATGTGATGTCTCACCTTCTCCTGCTTCCGCACAGTGTCTTGTAAGGTCTTTGCCCGGCTGAGTCTTTGGTGGTAGTGGCTGAGCACAGTTTGCTGCTGTTGGTGTGCTCTCTGCAGTAGAAGCAGCTCCTTCTCACGGTCATTTCTCTACAAAATCATTAAGAAGCCACAATACTAAGAAAGCTGGCCAGTATAGATCAATATACTGAATAACATATGAGTGCCTTCTCCTTATACGGGAACTTACTGAATTATATGTAATGAGATTGTTATTGACCGATGTTGGTGTATTAACTGGGTGTAGGCCAAGGGAAAACAATGCTGGAATACTCATAAACTACATGGTAGATAAGAAAATGTCTACCTTGTCTCCATTATTCCAGGGCTGTTTATAGCAGATAACATTTGGTAACTGCCTTATTGACTCAACAAAAAAATGAACCCCTTAGTAATGGGACGCCTTGGAGAAATCAATGTGTTTTACATGTGTTGCTAATGATTGAAATACTTCTCTAATCATGAAGGAGAAAGCATTATTCAGACTGATGTTCTGCTTTTCTGATTTCATTTTTTTTACCGTGAACTTGTTGTTAACACACAATAATAAAAAGAAAGATACCGTTATAGACATACAGTAGTGCAATCAATCCCCAAAAATGTAAGTTGTTGACCATTATTGGTCAACCCCTAAGTGGGCCTTACATGCTGCGATCTCGCTAGCGAGATCGCAAGCGATCATACCCGCCTCCGTCGGTTGTGCGACACGGGCAAATTGCTGCCCGTTGCGCACAACCTCGCTTACCACCGTCATACGGACTTACTTACTTGTCCTGCGACGTCGCTCTGGCCGGCGATCCGCCTCCTTTCTAAGGGGGCGGGTTGTGCGGCGTTACAGCAACGTCAGACGGCAGCTGTCCAATAGAAGCGGAGGGGCAGAGCTGAGCGGGACGTAAACATCCCGCCCACCTCCTTCCTTCTGCATTGGCGGTAGAGGCAGGTAAGGAGATGTTCCTCGCTCCTGCGGTGTCACACACAGCGATGTGTGCTGCCGCAGGAATGAGGAACAACATCGCTAATTAGAAGAGAACAATTTTTTGTTTTAGGATGACCTCTCCGCGACAAACGATTTTGGCCGCTTTTGCAATCGTTTTAGGTCGCACATAAGTGTCACACACTGCGATACCGTTAATGACGCCGGATGTGCGTCACAAACAACGTGACCCCGATGATAAATCATTAACGATATCGTAGCATGTAAAGCCCGCTATACTTTATTAGCAAGAGCCATACATAATATAAAAAAGCACACTTACCTTCTGGACCAGCGCCACTCCAGGGAAGTCTGTGCTGCAATTGGCTGCAGTGTTCACTGTTCTGTCAGAACAGACTTTCACATTGACAGAATACTGAAAGGCTATAGCCGTTTAGCAGCGGCTTATTGATTGCAGCAGTTGCGTGACATAATGTCATGTGACCACTGACAATCACAGCTCCATTATCACAGGAGATGTGCTGCTGCTGCAGGTAAAATATATATTTTTTTTATATTTTATGTAGGGAACAATACCAATTAAAAAGGGCTTTATTTCAGACTATGTGCACACGTTGCAGATTTGGTGCAGACGTTTTCTGCATGAAATCTGCACCTTCTGGCAGAAAAATGCATAAAAAACACATACAGTTTTGGTGCGTTTTTGTGCTATGCATTTTTCATGTGATGAGGTGAGGTCACCGAGTTTACTGAGGTCACCTGAGGTCAGGTTACCTGCGATCACAGGTGGAGTGCCATGGGAATCTCCAGCTGTGACCGTAAATAATCTGAGTGATGTCGCTGTTTATCGAGGAGCTTATTCTCTGCCTGAAGCTCACAGAGAGTGGTCATGTTCTATGGCTGTGCGCTGTGCCTTCAGATGTAGCAGCTGCAAGTGCCCATAATCAGGGTTTGAGCAGCTGTGGATTTTTTCTCTGTTCTCCCTGTGGCAAACACTCGCTACTATACAGCAGGAATTCACATGCTGCAGCATAGGAAGCAACACCACAGGTCAGTTTACGCTGCAGGAAAAACAAGCACAGTGAGCATGGGTTTTCTAGAAATCTCATCCACTGTGCTTGTACTGTAGAATGCAGTATTTTGGAAGCAGCAAAAAGAAAACACGCTGTATCCAAAACGCTGTGAACCCTGATTGTGGGCACGCAGCCTAAAATTGTTTTCTAGACTTATAAGGAAAGTCTGGAGTCTATCTGACTCTAAAACTCTGAATCTTGACAAAATTCTGAATCTCCAGTATTCCAAAATACTTTTCATACTTGCCGTCACCCGCTGACTAGGTTCTCCTCTGCGTCTTAATATTTTAAGAATGGAGGCTCTAGTCAGCAACAAGTATACAAATCACATACATGCACTCACATGACCTCCCACTCACATGGGGAATATAGTGAAATCATGACAGTGGGCTCCTCGCATACTTTCACAATTCGGCAGTGTGCAATCATAGGGTGCCTACAGACTTTTCTTCACAGCCTGGAAAAATCCCTTTAAAAATTATGGCAACTGGTATTTTAACTACACATTATGCATTCATTGTTATATTTGGATTTGAGGTAGATTGCCGCCTTAATTGTTATATTGGACAATGTATTAAAAAATGTGAACCTCTATTATAAATGAAGTAAAATTAAATAAACATATAAGGAATCTAAAAATCAAATGGAAATGACAAATGTGGTTCACATCCCTTCACATGATCATACCAGATGTTTGATCCGTGCTCTGTACCGTTGATAGGGCTTTTACTATATTTCTAATAGGCAGAATATATTTTAGCCTTCCTTGCTGATACTCCGGTACAATACTACTCACCCTTACTAATTCATTCTGCAATTGCTGGATCCGGTCTCTCATACCGCGGAGCTCCGATGTTTCACTTGCCAGTTTTTGCTTCAGAGTCACTAGAAGAAGAAAGGATATTGGATTCCATCACACTAGATTGATTTCTCTTCATGTCATTTGCAGTTGACGTCAGAGATAAAGCAATTTGATTGATAAGGATTTCCCCAATATTTCTCATTTGGCTACAGATTTGTATTGTAAATTAGGTTATCAGAAGTTGTCCCAAGAGCTGTATGTAGAAAATACCAATATGACAGACACATCCATTGCATATAAATCACAGTACAGCACCGAAATATGTGAACGTAATGTGTTTTCTTTTCCTTGGACTGAGCACTGCTTAGCTGCTCCTAGGACTTTATATATATATATATATATATATATGTGGCGCCCCTGACCTGGTCAGGCACCACTGAGTACTGCACCCATGCTGGGGACAGTACAATACAGGTAATCCAGAAGGCTGACTGGGGTGTGGAACACAGGCGCATAGTGACCAGGCCTCACACATGTACCCATGAGAGGACCCCTGGGGATCCCAGGAGGGGGCAAGCCTTCACCTTCACTGGAATAGTGGAGGGGGTAGAGCCTCCATCTCCTCTCAAGGGGTGTGGTGGAGAGTCTGGTTGCTAGGTGGCGTAGGCAAGAACAGGAGAGGAGGAGCAGTGAGCCAGTTCAGTGTAGAGTCCAGGGAGCTCAAGTGAGGAGCAGATCCCTGGAGCTGTGCAATCTGACAGCGTCCGCGCAGTGGCTACAGACGGGGGAGAACGGTCAACTAGGAGTGCTGCCTGAAAGCCAGCTTCAGCTAGAGAGTGCAACGGAGTGGGAAGTAAGGAGACTGCTAGAGAGCACCAGGCCCAACCGGGCGGCAGATCCCGAAGCGAAGATAGATCCAGCTTTCTTCTGCTAAACCTGCCGGTGTGGGGCTCTCAAAGCCCACACCACAACACCACAAAAGCCGCAGCCACGTAACCGCAGTGAGGGCCCATAGGTCACAGGAGGCAAGCAGCTGGAGTGGCCTGGTCCGGGGAACAAGCAAACGGCAACCAAAAGGGGGAGTGAGGCTTCAGCAACTTCCCTGGGTGACCCCCATAGGGACTCAAAGTCGGGGTCACCCCAAACCACCAAGGGCTAAGGAAGGCGAGTCAGTAGTCACCCTCATAAAGTCAGCCTGAAGGATACCTGGTTCCCACCTGGTTCATCCCAGCTACGCCCGGGCTACTCACCCTGCCATCAAATGTGAGTAAAGCCCTTGAAAGACATTCCTGCCTGTGTGGTTATTCTGCGACTTGTGGTACTACAAACCTACACAGGGCTCTGGGGCTTGCCTCACTCTCAGGAGGCTACTACATCCGACTGCACCCACCATCAGCCCCAGGCGTCCCCTAACCTGCAGTGGCGGTCCCCACTGACCGCAATACTGAGAGTGGCGTCACGATCAAAACAAGAAGATTTCCTACCAGTGACGGAGATCCAGCAACGTGGAGTCCCTGAAGGTAATGCACCGACACTGACACTACACCTGTGGGGCTTCACATCTGGCGTCACGAACAGGATAAGGACTAGACCTGTTCAGACAGGTGACCATGTGCCTAGGCGGTCCGCTTGAAAAATTGGAAGCGCCGCCATATTGCCACCATGAAAAGCACGCTGGAAAACCACAGCAGCCCGCGCTGGAAGAAGTTACCGCCCACGAAGAGGTGTGGCTACCCAGAGATCCCCTGCAGAGTCCTGACCTCGCTGATGGAGAAAGCGGAAGCGTCCAGAAACGGCGGGAGAGAAGGGAAGCCACAAACCTGCTGCTGCGGAGAGCAGAAATGGAATCCAGACGCGGATACCCAGAACCAGGCTCTGCTGCCTGGTGGTGCCGGGAGCTTGCCCTCTTCTGTGACCGGCTGGAGGCCGGGATTGTGCGACAGCTTAGGGAAGAACGCAAGGAGCTCCTGGAGATGGCTGCAGCGGTCCGGACCTATGAGGAGAGAGCCGCGCGGAGCCTGCCGGATCGAGCGGCGACGACGATTCAGACCCCGATGGGTGAGTCCGGTGTTGCCCCGGCTAGAACAAGAGCCCCGACCCTAGCTGCTACGACCGCGGTCCCAGAGGAGGCGCCCGGTGCGGCGACGCTGAGTGAGGCCGCAGCCACGCTAGGTGCGGCCCGCCAAGCCCAGGCCGCTGCAGCGATGCCCCGCCTGTCTCGCAGGGCTCCGACCACCACGGCAGTGCTCATCCGTGCTGCAGGTGTGACGCTGACCCAGGCTGCCACCCTGCTAAACCCGGTCCGCCAAGACCCCAACGCAGCAGCGACGCTCGTCCGCGCCGCAAGTGATATGCTGAACCAGGCCGCAGCCCCGCCGGGTGCGGCCCGCCAAGCTCCGATCACTGCAGCGACGCCCGGCTCAGCCTGCACGGACCCCATCGAGGCTGCGACGCCAAGTGAGACCACGGCTGCAGTGTCCAGTCCGGCCCGCCAGGAACCGGCCGCGACAGAAACGCCAATCCAGGCCGCCGCCATACAGGGCGCGGCCCGCCAAGACCAGGCCGCCGCCAGGCGCGGCCCGCCAAGACCAGGCCGCCGCCATGCCAGGCGCGGCCCGCCAAGACCAGGCCGCCGCCATGCCAGGCGCGGCCCGCCAAGACCAGGCCGCCGCCATGCCAGGCGCGGCCCGCCAAGACCAGGCCGCCGCCATACAGGGCGCGGCCCGCCAAGAGATTGCATCACTATTTTCCCCGGCCTGCAAGGCCAGAGCAGACACCGCTCCCCAGTCCAGAGAGGTCCCTGCTAGGAAGACCCTGATAGGAGAGGACCCTGAATACTGGAAGCTGAAGGCTGACCTAGAGGCCCAGTTCCCACAAGAGATGGTGGATCGGTACCTGCTCCCTCCGTATACCCCCAAGGAGATTCAGGCAACCCCTGCAGCTGCGCCAGAGAGTCCACCGCCCAGACCAGCTGAAGAAAGCCCATCCCCAGCACTGCCACAACCAGAGTGCAGTGAAGAACTAAGGGGGAGAGGAGGCCAGGAAGCTGAGGAGCTGACTCCGGAGCCACCAGCAGTGGATCCATACCCAGAGCCAGAGATGCTGCCCTATTCTCGCTGGGATGAGGAAGACCTGACACCGTCAGCAGATGAAGATCAGCCCAAAGACCTCACCTGGGAGCCCGCAGACATGAACCCAGCCCGCAAGACACGGCGCAGCAGAACAAAGTATCCTCCAACACCACAGTCTCCAGAGCAGAGAGAGGTCACGGTCAGAGACCTGGAGGAGAAAAGGTGCCTAAGAAGGTCCAAAGCCCAGGCCAGAGGACCCCTGTGTTATGGCGTAGTGGAAGATTTCAATCTGAGAAGTGGTTATGGATTCATTGTAGCCCCTGGCATCAAGGAGGGGATATTTGTTAACAGGAGAGATGTAAGCGCTCATCTGCCTAGAGGACACCCTGGCAGAAATCTAAAGATGGGAGACTCAGTTCAGTTCACCATGCATCAAGGCGAAAGGGGATTGTATGCTCTGGACGTAGCGTTATGTCCCAGCAAACCTTACAGCCATCCCATGCTACAAGAAAGACAAGAAAGACAAGAAAGACAAGAAAGACAAGAAAGACAAGAAAGACAAGAAAGACAAGAAAGAAAAGACAGAGATAAAGAACCAGATGTAGAAACAGACGAAGACCAAGAACGGAAAGATAAAGATCCTACAGATGAAACTACCTCAGAGGATGACAAGGAGCAAGAAAGTCACGGGTGCCGGTGCCCTACATGCCCACGCCCTGGTGAAATGGAGGAGTAAAAGTAAAGTAAAGAAAGAAGTTATCAGTTAAAGTTTTGAAAAAGTTTGTTTTGCAACGTTTACGTTTAAGCATGTGCCCACAAAAACTATTGTGAGAAATAAACTTTAAGGCTATGAACTTGCTATAGCCACAAACTCTCGCAGTGTAAATAGTTACACCAGTGGCACCACCACCAGGGCCAGCCTGTTTAGGGGCTTGGCTCGTCTGCAACCAGGGGGCCCGTCCGTAGAAAAGGGCCTTGGCTCACCTGCGACCAGAGAGCACGCCTGTTTATGGGGCCTTGGCTCACCACCACAAAGAGGGTACCTGGTCAGCACCAACTGTGGAGGCCGCCTCTGCATCCTGCCAGAAGAGGCTGACGGCGCGGATCCACCAGGCCAGGTATACCCTGAAACCACCAGCCCATGTAAGCCGCCTCTACATCCTGCCAGAAGTGGCTGAAGTCGCGGCCAACGGGAGAGGAAGATTGGAGGAAAGGTCTGGGGAAACGGATGGCCCAGACCTGGTTACCAACAGGACCGGTGACCTGCCTCCTGAGAGGGTTTTGGGTGGGTTAACGGACTTGTGGGTGGAGGGTGGTGATGTCTGATACCTGGTGGTTTTAAAAATGTTTTACATGTTTTAATGTTTTATGCATTTTAAAATGTTGTCTTGCAGCCCGAGGACGTGCTGGTGATAACTAAGGGGGAATGTGGCGCCCCTGACCTGGTCAGGCACCACTGAGTACTGCACCCATGCTGGGGACAGTACAATACAGGTAATCCAGAAGGCTGACTGGGGTGTGGAACACAGGCGCATAGTGACCAGGCCTCACACATGTACCCATGAGAGGACCCCTGGGGATCCCAGGAGGGGGCAAGCCTTCACCTTCACTGGAATAGTGGAGGGGGTAGAGCCTCCATCTCCTCTCAAGGGGTGTGGTGGAGAGTCTGGTTGCTAGGTGGCGTAGGCAAGAACAGGAGAGGAGGAGCAGTGAGCCAGTTCAGTGTAGAGTCCAGGGAGCTCAAGTGAGGAGCAGATCCCTGGAGCTGTGCAATCTGACAGCGTCCGCGCAGTGGCTACAGACGGGGGAGAACGGTCAACTAGGAGTGCTGCCTGAAAGCCAGCTTCAGCTAGAGAGTGCAACGGAGTGGGAAGTAAGGAGACTGCTAGAGAGCACCAGGCCCAACCGGGCGGCAGATCCCGAAGCGAAGATAGATCCAGCTTTCTTCTGCTAAACCTGCCGGTGTGGGGCTCTCAAAGCCCACACCACAACACCACAAAAGCCGCAGCCACGTAACCGCAGTGAGGGCCCATAGGTCACAGGAGGCAAGCAGCTGGAGTGGCCTGGTCCGGGGAACAAGCAAACGGCAACCAAAAGGGGGAGTGAGGCTTCAGCAACTTCCCTGGGTGACCCCCATAGGGACTCAAAGTCGGGGTCACCCCAAACCACCAAGGGCTAAGGAAGGCGAGTCAGTAGTCACCCTCATAAAGTCAGCCTGAAGGATACCTGGTTCCCACATGGTTCATCCCAGCTACGCCCGGGCTACTCACCCTGCCATCAAATGTGAGTAAAGCCCTTGAAAGACATTCCTGCCTGTGTGGTTATTCTGCGACTTGTGGTACTACAAACCTACACAGGGCTCTGGGGCTTGCCTCACTCTCAGGAGGCTACTACATCCGACTGCACCCACCATCAGCCCCAGGCGTCCCCTAACCTGCAGTGGCGGTCCCCACTGACCGCAATACTGAGAGTGGCGTCACGATCAAAACAAGAAGATTTCCTACCAGTGACGGAGATCCAGCAACGTGGAGTCCCTGAAGGTAATGCACCGACACTGACACTACACCTGTGGGGCTTCACATATATATATATATATATATATATATATATATATATATATATATATATATACATACACACACACACAGGGTGGTCCAAATAATAAGATTTATTTGGATTTATACATAAAATTATATTTACTAACACAAGCATAACATTGACAATTAAATTTTTTTCTGCACAATAACACAAAGGCCCTTAAATGTTATCAGCTCAGGTGCTCAAACTGTTTTCCATTACAATTTGCACAGCTTTGAAGTCTGCCTCTTACGCTTCGACAAACATTTTTGCACAAGTCTCTTTGGGTATTTCTGTATTTTTCGGACTATAAGACGCACCGGACCATAAGACGCACCCTGGTTTTAGAGGAAGAAAATAGGAAAATAAAATTTTAAGCATAAAATGTGGTCATGAGACACTGTTATGGGGCGAGGATCTGCTGCTGACACTCTTATGGTGGTAATGTCCCCAAATTCTCTACTAAGGTACCCCATCCTGGTAATGACCCTCCTGCCTTGTATATAATCCCCATCCTTGTATATATGTCCCCCAATCTGGTATATATTCCCATCCTGCTATGTACCGCCATCATGGTATATATTCCCATCCTGCTATATACCACCATCATGGTATAGCCCCCATACTGCTACATAGCGCCATCCTACTATTTACTCCCATCCTGCTATATACCCCCATCGATCCTGCTATATACCCCCATCTATGCTGCTATATACCCCCATCCATCCTGATATATACCCCCATCCATCCTGATATATACCGCCATCCATCCTGATATATACCGCCATCCATCCTGCTATATACCCTCATCTATCCTGCTATATACCCCCATCCATCCTGCTATATACCCCCATCCATCCTGCTATATACCCCCAACCATCCTGGTATATACCCCCATCCATCCTGGTATATACTCCCATCCATCCTGGTATATACCACCATCCTGCTATATATCCCCATCCATCCTGCTATATACCCCCATTCATCCTGCTATATACCCCCAACCATCCTGCTATATACCCCCAACCATCCTGCTATATACCCCCATACATCCTGCTATATACCCCCATCCATCCTGATATATACTCCCATCCATCCTGGTATATACACCCATCCTGCTCATATACCCCCATCCTGGTGTATGGCTTGTATCCTGTGGCACACAAAAAAAAATGAACATTTATACTCACCTTTCCTCGCTCCATGCAGCATCGCTCCTCCTCCTGTCAGTGCCGGCAGCAGCTCCACTGGAGTGTGGAGCCGTCATCATTGTCTGCAGCATCGCTCACCCTCCTGCCTGCCTGTCAGCTGACCTGTGTGGAGACTGTGTGGATGACGTCATCGCTGTGCTCACCGCTCTCTACACAGATCAGCTGGCCGGCAGACAGGAGGAGATCGCAGGGCTGCAGACAACGGTGATGGGTGAGTGTACTTCTTCACTGCCCCCTCGTGCAGATTATGCACGTGGGGGCAGTGAATACAGCTGCACATGATCACTCCAGGCTATAGTTGCCAGGGGTGATCACGTGGGCCGGCTATTAATTATGCGCGCACCCCCCGCCCATCATCCCGCCCACCTGTCAGCGCCAGCTTCAGCGCTGAGAGATGATGGGCAGGAGGATGAACGTGCATATGAAATGAGCAGGCCCACATGGTCACGGCAGGCTGCTACAGACTGCTCATGCCACCGATGACCCGCTCCACCGCAGCACCCTCATTCCCCGCAGCCAGATTCAGGCTATAAGACGCACCCCCCACTTTCCTCCAACATTTGGGGAGAAAAAAGTGCCTCTTATAGTTCAAAAAATACGGTAATTTCGTGAAACGCATCTCTTATGTAATTTTTCAAATCACTGACACTTTTTGGTTTTCGACTATAAAGTTAGATATTGAGTACTCCCCAAAAGAAAAAATCCATTGGGGTCAAATCTGGGGAATGTGCCGGCCAATCAAGTGGGCCTTTTCGGCCAATCCATTTATTAGGAAATGTTTCATCAAGATACTCGCGTACAACTCTTGAATAATGTGGAAGGGCCCCATCTTGTTGCAAATAAAGGTAATTTAAATCAGGCTGTTGCTGTAACTGGGGAACAACTTGATTCATTAGAATTTTGAGATGCTTATCTCCTGTGACTGTTCCATCAAAAAATATTGGTCCTAAAACACCAAAACTTGAAATCCCACCCCAAACATTGACACCAGGCTCATTTAGTTGTTGCTCTAATGTTAAATGCATGTTCTCATTATACCAGTAAATACAATTATGTCTGTTAATATGGCCAGATAATTTGAAAGAAGCTTCATCACTCCACACAATGTTATCTAAAATTACTGGATTTTCTTCAATTTCATTAAGCATAATCTCACTAAATTGCAGCCGCCTGTCTGGATCATCCTCCAATAAACCATGAATTAGACGTGGACAATAAGCTTTCCACCCATTAGATTTCAGTATTCGCATGATAGAAGCTCGTGAAATTCCCAATTCTAAAGAGTCTCTTCTGGTGACTTTTTTGGACTCTGAACAAATATGTTTCAGCAACAAGTTGTTTATTATTTTCTGTACAGGCTGTTTTGGGTCGACCAGTTTTTGGAGCATTAAGGATTGAGCCAGTGGCATCGAATTTGTCATGAATGCGGTAAATGGTTTGTGTCTGTGGGGCTTGAGTACCAAATGTTTCAACCCAATTTGCTCTAACTGTTTCAGCATTTTGAGATTTCCAATACTCTTTTAAAATCCATTTTCTTTGATCTGTATTTAAATTATTTGCCATTATGGGTTATCTGAATTAACTGAAAAGAAAAAAGATTTAGGAGAGATTTATCTGTGAAAACTGGATCTGTGAAACTGACTCAGTTGCCCTTAGCAACCAATCAGATTCCACGTTTCATTCTCCAAAGTCTGTGAAGAATGAAAAGTGGAATCTTATTGGTTGCTAAGGGCAACTGAGTCAGTTTCACTTTACACCATGTTTGATAAATCTCCCCCTTCATAACCCTATTACACACATTCTGTCCACCCACTTTTGGACCACTATATATATATATATATAGATATATATATATATATATATATATATATATATATATATATCTATATATATATATATACACACACACACACACATACATATATATATATATATATATATATATATATATATTTATTTTTTTTTTAATTTATTTATTTCTTTTGCGGAACAGTAGTTTGCACAAAAGAGAGACATATCCTACTTTGGTCCGATTTGTAGCCCAACATTGCTCATTCAGGAACCTGGATGAACTAAAAGAATGCATGACATCCATGTTGCTATAGCATCTGTGTGTGTGCTGTCTGTTTTTTACTGACTGGTGGTAGAAATGGACAATCAGACAAAAAACAGACTTAAAACAGATCCAGCACACTGATGAAAGATAGTCCTTTTTTGTGGATCTGAAAAAAGTCATGGACATGTGAATAAGGTCTAACAGTGATTTTTTACAATTCGATTAATAATGTTTCAGCATGCATTTTCTCACCAAGTCGGTCTGCAAGCTCAGCCTTGGTCATGACATCAATGTCTGCGTCACTTAAGAGACTCCGTCCTGCGTCCTCATTCAGACTACGTTCACTTCGCAGAGCACTGTTTTCTGCTTCCAGTCCACTCATCTGACGTCGCAGTGCAATGATGTCATCTGCCATACGCTGCATGGCAAGGCGATAGTTTGCCAGCTCCTTATGATGAGAAAAATCAAAGGATTTAATTGTTTTCTTATATAATTTTAAAGCATTTGGATTGGTAAATTCCCCCAATAACAGTTGAAGGCTCTATAATAAATTATTTAAATTTGGAAAAAAAAGGTACCACACTCAAATTTTTTTTTCTTATAAGTCTAATGTACACAGGCGTATTTTGGATCTATGTTATGAGAATCTTCATCATGGCACCCATAGAAATCACACAGAAAAAATATGCAACTTATGAACACACGTTGTAAGGCCATCTGCTGGCCAAAAAGGATAAAACAGAAAAAACTGCAGGGAATATTAGCAGGATGACCCAAAGGGATACACTCATGTTCTCCATGGGAAGAGAAAAGAGGAGACATGTGGTCAGCTGACGCCTGCGTCCCAGTTACTAAGATTGAGCCTAGAATTATAAGCTGCTTCCAGGTTAGTGTGCGTGACCGGCTTGGTTGCTGGGTGTGACGATGTTTCCTTCCATCCTCTATAATTATGAAAGGGGATCCTTCCCCTGCACCACCCCCCTTGCCTGGGGGTCTTACCCCTAGACCCATGCTTTTATTATAAACAACTACATGACTACATGGACTTTAGAAATAATGTTTATTCCGTCTGGAAACGTCGGGCTGCATTTTGAACACGCCTCATTACGTGACAGAAATGATGTCATACCTGGAAGGAGCCCATACAGTCTAGTATCTAGCCAGTTACTAAATATTAAAGGCCTGGCTGGGCCAAGAAAGCGAGGTTACAGAAAAGTTCTGCGGCAGTGAAGTAGGCTTATAGCCCCATCATTCCAGACGTGTCTGAGAAGTGGTCAGATCATAGAGAAGACCTAAGCTGAGAGGAAGTTCCATGACCTGAGTTGAGAGGAAGATCCGTGACCTAAGTTAAGAGGAGGATCCGTGGCCTAAGCTGGGTAGAAGAACTGTTCTCAAAATCAGTGGAAACCCATGACCTGTGCCCGTAGAAGTAACTGAGAAAGACCAGACTAAGCTGGTCAAGGTCCAAAGCCCTAACTTCGTAGTCAAGCCTCAAACTACACCGGTCATTGCTTTCTGCACAGAGATATGGTATTGAGTGGGGAATGAGGCCACGCTTCAGAGAGTAGAGGCGGTAAGCCTGTATAGTGTGTGAGAAAAACTCCCATTTGAACTTGCGGCTTAGCAAGTAATGTCTTTGTCTCTGCTAGGGCCTGAACACTTTATAGTATTGTTACGTAAAGTAAAGTAGACTGACACTCACACTTCCCTGCTAGAGGGATCTAGACTATAACACAGTGACCTTAGTTAGTGCTAACCGTAATCTTGTGTAGATAATATTGTGATTGTATTCCGGATATCTGTGTTGCTGATTTATCCTATGTGAAGTACTCTGATTTACACTGTTATTTGTGTCATATTATTATCTCTCATAATCCTTAATTTGTATAAAGTTGTTGGTTCAGTAACCACTAACTCCTCAATCTCTGCGCTGCTGCATCTGATCACCTGCTTACAACTATACAGAAGCAACCATTGTACCTATACATCAGGTACAGTATCTAAGAGGGTTGAAAAAGATGTTCCTGTTAATCCTCTTCCAAGGAAAACTAGCAATTTTTTCAACTCTATTGGATTTATGTTTATTTCACTGGTTTATGTTCTCCTGTTGGGCAGACTGCCCAACATATTATGTTCCAAAAGGTATTCATTGCGTTATTCTATTCTAGGCATGCTGTGTGTCTGCAGGTACAAGTGAGGCTGGGAAAGGTGCAATGCCCAAACTTTCCTGGGATTTTAGGGTCAAGGGTGTTGTTGTCTAGAGTGAAACTGAGCAGACAGTGTGCGTATCAGTGTAAATTTCTAGAACATGGCCTGGGATACTTAAGTGCTGGCTTCCAATTAGGGTCATTCATAGAGGGCACATTGAGAGGGTAGAAGCTACACTATGTGATATTACCCGTAACTTGTAAATGAGTAGAGGATGCATTTTAATGTGGTGTGTCAGCCCAGGGTAATATGGAAAGATTTTCCCCGATGAATGAAGCCCTGTCCACGCGTAAGGACAGGGGAGAATTACAGTCATAGTAGAAAGCTGCCTTGTAGCAAGACAAGAGCTAGAAAAAGTTTAAAGTCCTGAGATGTTGTTTTGGAAGCACTATAGAAGGAGAACTAAGTTCAGTCAGACCTACCAGGAGACGCAAGTCTCATTGAACTAAATGAGTTCTCTTGAAGTGAGGTCACCGAGTTCAATGAGGTCTCCTGAGGTCAGTTTACCTGGGGTCACAGGAGGGGTACTGTGGATATCACCAGCTGTGACCGCAGATAAACTGGGTGATGTCACCGCTCAGTCAGTCTCTGCCTGAAGCCATAGTATGCGGTCATGTTCTTTGACCACGCGCTGTGATTTCAGTATGTAGCAGAGCCAGGATTGTCATGAGACCTCGTGTGGATTACGTTGGAACTGGGTGTTTAGGGTTACTAAATTGGAGAAAGAGAGTTTTTTGTATTTTATTTCAAATAAAGGAATTTTTCAGTGTTTGTATCTATTACTTTTTACTTATAGTATTAGTAATAGGGGGTCTCATAGATGCCTCTCATTACTAATATAGAGCTTAGTAGCAGGTGTCTGCTGTCATTAACCCCCTTTATTACCCCGATTCCCACTGCACCAGGGCAATCAGGATGAGCCAGGTAAAGTCCCAGGAATTACATCTGATGGATGCAACAATTCTGTGTGGCTGCAAGCTGCTATTTTTAGGCTGGAGGACCCAATACACCATGGGCCTCCCAGCCTGAGAATACCATCCCCAAGCTGTCGGCTTTATCATGACTGGGCATCAAAATTGGGGGGTGCATGTCGTTTTTTTAAATGATGTATTTAAACAATTTAAAAAAAAAGCTGCATAGTGTCCCTCATATTTTGTTGCACAGCCAAGATAAGCACACAGCTGGGGCTGCAGCCTGTAGC
Organism: Anomaloglossus baeobatrachus; assembly: GCF_048569485.1. Taxonomy (NCBI): domain Eukaryota; kingdom Metazoa; phylum Chordata; class Amphibia; order Anura; family Aromobatidae; genus Anomaloglossus; species Anomaloglossus baeobatrachus. The sequence goes on from NC_134356.1 coordinate 445,951,190, forward strand.
CATATGCTTAATCTGTGCTGAGCATAATAATATGAAGTGACCCTATGGCAATTTATTTAGTTATTTATTTATTTTTACTCCATTCTTCAGTGTGTGTGATTCCAAATTATCACAGATGCAATCACACAGGGTGGGGCTGCAGTCTGACTGCAAGCAATTACAGTCCCTGAGATTGCCGGCTGGGCTGGGGAAGCAGTGAATATGTATGAGAGTTAAGGCCGCTTTACACTCTGCGATATCGTTACTGATATCGCTGGCATGCACACCCACCCCCATCAGTCATGCGTCACGGGCAAATCGCTGCCCGCGGCGCACAACATCGCTCAGACCCATCATACTACTTACCTGCCTAGTGACGTCGCTGTGACCGGCGAACCGCCTCCTTTCTAAGGGGGCGGTTCGTTCCGTGTCACAACGACATCACTAAGAGGCCGCCCAATAGAAGCGGAGTGGCGGAGATGAGCGGCCGTAACATCCCGCCCACCTCCTTCCTTACTCATTGCGGCCGGGACGCAGGTAAGGTGAGGTTCCTCATTCCTGCGGTGTCACACGTAGCGATGTGTGCTGCCGCAGGAACAAGGAACAACATCGTTACTGCAGCATTAACGATAATCGAGATTGGGGGGATGTCACCGATTAGCGATTTTGAACGTTTTTGCAACGATTCAAAATCGCTCATAGGTGTCACACGCAACGACATCGCTAACGCGGCCGGATGTGCGTCACAAATTCAGTGACCTCAACGAGATCGCTTTAGCGATGTCGTAGCGTGTAAAGCGGCTTTAAGGCTAAGTTCACACTCAGTCACAATTCGTCGCCTTGAGGAATTACGGTATCCTGCAAAATATCTGGCAGGAATCCGTTTTTTCCCCATAGACTTCTATTAGTGCCAGATTGTGACTGATGGCCCTGCGTTGCATCTGCCGCGTGATGGATCAGTTATTTACTTTCTGACCGTCAGGTGGGAGCAACGCTGAATGTAACGTTTTTGTGTGATGTCCTCAGCGCCATGTTTTTGTGTGATGTCCTCAGCGCCATGGCCCCGCTCGGCTCCACCCACCCCGCACTCCTCCCCCCGCACACATTCTCGGCGGCCGATCGATCAGCTGATCACCCGGCGACCGGCTGCTGTGAGCGATCAGCTGATCGTTCACAATAGTCTGTCGCCGGTAAAACTGTAAAGAAGAAAAAAAAAAAAGATTCCGTTGTTTTGTACGATCCGTTGCATCCGTTGTGCCACTAAATGCAGCACATCCGTTGCATCCGTCACACAACGCAATGCAACGGATGCCGTTCAACGCAAGTGTGAAACTAGCCTTAGTAGTGTTAAAGCTGTAAGGGAGACATGGTAAGTATAACTGTCCTGCTCTAATCCCCTTAGCCCTTTCTATCACGATTTGAATGCACAATTTTCAGGTCCCCATAGTTTTACAGTGTATGGGGATTGGCGTCTGGGCGGATGTTTGGGATTAAGTCCGGTCCCAAACTGTTTTTTTTTGTTTTTGTTTTTATTTTTAAAGCCAGTTGGACTCTCCAATCCCAAATATATACGGGTTCGCCCATTTCTAGTTATTTCCCATCCTGTAAATGCATAGAAATTGTTTAATAATGACTGCAGTGCCAAAATAGTCCAGAAGAGGGAGATCCAATACTTTCTATATAGCATAAAGAAAATTATTATAAGGCGGCATAAAAAAAATCTATTTTTACGCCATCTGATAAATATTACAAAAAAAGGATATTATGACAGTATTACAAATGAGTATTTACAACAATTAAAGCCTTTATAAGTTTACCATTAATCACAGTACCATAATGGCATCTAACATTACCAATTAAGAATCAATGCAATTCTCATTCTGATTTATTCATTAAAATAATTTTGTTACGAAGGATATAGAAAATGGGAATCACATGTTTATTATTTCTCTGCCTTGATTAGGAAAATGCACTTATTAAATTTATATGGAATAACAAGAAAAAAAGAGTTCTTTTTTTCCTCTTGACAAAAGCATAGGGGAAATATAGATTTACGTGTCAAGAAATGCAGTCTTCATTTAATATAATCCATTATTAGAATATACACATACTGTATATCCAGACTGTACTTACTTGTTCTTGATGCTCCATCACGGGGTCCGTAGACTCCACCACATTATTGCTAGGTGAAATTAGAAATATTTTAGCTCAAGTGTTCCCGGCAGGATATAAAAAATTTTATTTAAATAGAACTAATATATTCTGCAATATATAAGTTAAGGCAGGTGTGGACATAGCATTGATACAACCTATGTAGCTACACAAGGACCCAAGAGGTCAGCGGGCCTCTTCCAACTCCAAAGTAAAAGACAACTTATATCACAGAGACATAAAGGGGTGCATTATTGATGAAATATTAGACTGCAAAGGGTCCATGTGCTATCTTTATATAGGACCCCTCTTCTATCTGTGTCTGCCCCTGAGTTAGAGGGTACCTGTCCAAACCAAATAATATCAGACATTATAAAGGAACACATAGTTCACCAATTGCACAAGAGGGGTGAGGTCAATGCTCGCAGTACGGTAATTCTTTTTTTACGTATAAATGAGGACTGGTTTTTCACTCATTTAAGGTGAATTGCGCTCCCAGTATAGTGCCATCATGATTTGATAGGCATTGTTCCAGTTTACTTAGTAAAGTATAGTCAAGCACCAACGAAAAAACTAAAGGTTCAAAAAATAATTTTATCTGAAAGCTATTAAAAACATAATAGGCACAGCAATTTCTAATGGTGCAACACACGGCCCGCGGGTTTACGGGTTTCAGGCTTATAGGCCTTACCTTAGGTATTGGGGAGCGATGTTAGTGTTGGACTGGTTTGGCCTATCCATTGGATCAAAGGGCTTTTGTTCCCTTGTTGTCTGTTGAACCCATGGGTCCGGAAGGATATCAGCCAGAGCATTATAGGAGGGCAGAGGAGGTACATCTTTCTGTAGCTAAAATGAAAGAGCAGAACCAGTAAATGAAATGAATACAGAAGACGTAAAATTATTTCCGATAAGATGCATAACTAACGGTCATACTTACAGAGGAAGAGTATGGTCTATAAAAGCTTTCCATCCATGAGAATTAGCAGACCCTCTTAACATATATAAATAGGTGACGTGATCTTGACCTCCAATTTTGAATCTGGATTTGATAGCTAGAATTAGACTGTATGTGTAGATGTGTATGTCTTCGTATACTTTACTAGTGTGCTCATAATAAGCTATGTGTTGTACTGAATATACTAATACATAAAGGTGGATGCTCGTTGAATGTGATGCATGGAGGATAGCTGAGCACCTAACCCTGTAATGAGAGATAGCACTTAACTCTGTCCTGTCTCCTAGAGAGATAAGTGTTGTTACTAACTCCGTCCCAACACACAGCCTCCTCCCTTCACCAAATAGTAACCACGGCTCTCATACTACTCACCTTACGTGAAGTAGCCAGTGTGGAGGGCAGTCAATAGACCTAGGACACGCTGGTATGCCGCAGAACATCCACACCCTGTCCTCCTCCTTGTTTACTTATATTTTCTATAATTCCTCCCCTCCTGAAACAGTATTAAGTCCTTTCGAACTATCCGTCCTGTCCATCTATACACATATGTTCGATATAGTCGTCTTCTTCTAAATTTTACTTCCTGCCCATCAATGTGACATTACGTCCACTATAGCTAGTTTTCCTGAAACGTGATTAATCTCCTTTATGGGCACCTTCGCTGTGCACGCAGGTTGTCACAACACTAACTCTCCCTGGAAACTGTCACTATGAGGAAGAGGGCAGGACATGGACGCTCGCCTGTCTGGAGACAACGCGACTAACCCTGGGCTGGTAACACAGTCCTGATGATGAATCATGTACAATTACATGCAGACATACAACCATTAGGGATGAGGATGCAATTATACAAATGTCCTCCATAGTATATTAGTAACTTTCTTTTGTAGTCTGGAATAATTCACAATAAAATACCTTAGTATAGTTTTAAAATAAAAAATTAAGAAGACACATAAACAAGCAATACAAAGGAAAACAGAAATCGTCTGCCTGTAGACTCATCTTTTTGTGGTAACAGAAAAGTATAAAAAACAGGTTTCTACAGTTTTTATTTATCTGACAGGTGCTGAGTTTTGTAGAGGGATTTTTTATTTTTTTTTATTTTGATTTTTTTTTTTAGCTTTGAGTAATTTAACACAATGTTTTTGCAAAAATGCTGTATTTTTTTGTTTCTTTTTCTGATGTTTTTGCACTCTATTTGTGTGGCAAAAATGTAAATGGTTCCAGACTGTAAGTCAATAGGAAAATATGAATCCATTATTTATGAACTTTTTTCTTCATCTACACTTGGTGTGCTTTTTAACCCCGTGTTTTGTTTTTTTTAAAAACTACATACTTTTTTCTTCCATGTGTCTTCCTATAGACTTCTCCACCCTTCTCCCACACATCAAAACCACTTGATAAAAAGCCAAAAATCATGGTATTTTTTTCAATCCAGAAAAAATACTGTAAAAACTGTGTGTGAAGGGAGTCTATGTTTATTAATTTAAAAAATACTAAATCCCATAATTATATACAATATTATTACGTCATCATTACTATATGTAAAGCCTGCTTTACACGTTGCAATTAGTTGTACAATCGCATTTGCGATGTGACACGCCCAGGTTGCATACGGGATCTTATGAGATTGCACGTAGGTCGTTCATTTGCTGTCACACGAGCGTTAGTAGTCTATGTTAAATTGATCACTTTTATGTGCGATCCTTTAGATCATGTGTTCTGTGACGTATGCATTGGGCACCTTTTTTTTTTTTTATTTATTGACTTGACAAGCGTGTGTAATGTGTAGGGAATGGGATGCGTTTTTAGTATGTCATCTGCCATTCAGCTCTGCTACATGGCCGCTGACAGCAGACACAGACAGCCATGTAGCAGAGCTGAATGGCCGCTGACAGCAGACACAGACAGAGCCGCACTGTCAGAATGAACTCGGGTGAACTTCACCCGACTTCATTGTCGTGCTGCGGCTCTGTCTGTGTCTGCTGTCAGCGGCCATTCAGCTCTGCTACATGGCCGCTAACAGCAGACACAGACAGCCATGTAGCAGAGCTGAATGGCCGCTGACAGCAGACACAGACAGAGCCGCACTGTCAGAATGAACTCGGGTAAACTTCACCCGACTTCATTGTCATGCTGCGGCTCTGTCTGTGTCGCGTCCTGATTAGCGGTCACCAGTGAAGGACTCACCGGTGACCGCTAAACTCCTGAGTAACTGAATTGAGCAGCCCTCTCTCATACTCACCGTTCCCCGTTTACCGGCGCGGCGCTGCACAGCATTCACACTGCTCCAGCGGCTTTTATTGTTTTGCAAAAGCCGGCCGCTCATTAAACAATCTCATATTCCCTGCTTTCCCCGCCCACCGGCGCCTATGATTGGTTACAGTGAGACGCGCCCCAACGCTGAGTGACAGGTGTCACACTGCACCCAATCACAGCAGCCGGTGGACGTGTCTATACTGTGCAGTGAAATAAATAGTTAAATAATTAAAAAAAACGGCGTGCGGTCCCCCCCAATTTTAAAACCAGCCAGATAAAGCCATACGGCTGAAGGCTGGTATTCTCAGGATGGGGAGCTCCACGTTATGGGGAGCCCCCCAGCCTAACAATATCAGCCAACAGCCGCCCAGAATTGCCGCATACATTATATGCGACAGTTCTGGGACTGTACCCGGCTCTTCCCAATTTGCCCTGGTGCGTTGGCAAATCGGGGTAATAAGGAGTTATTGGCAGTCCATAGCTGCCAATAAGTCCTAGATTAATCATGTCAGGCGTCTATGAGACACCTTCCATGATTAATCTGTAAATTACAGTAAATAAACACACACACCCGAAAAAATCCTTTATTAGAAATAAAAAACACAAACATATACCCTGGTTAACCACTTTAATCAGCCCCAAAAAGCCCTCCATGTCCGGCGTAATCCAGGATGCTCCAGCGTCGCATCCAGCGCTGCTGCATGGAGGTGACCGGAGCTGCAGCAGACACAGCCGCTCCTGTCACCTACACACAGCAACTGAAGACAGCCGCGCGATCAGCTGAACTGTCATTGAGGTTACCCGCTGTCACTGGATCCAGCGGTGGCCGCGGGTAACCTCAGTGACAGCTCAGCCGATCGCGCTACTCACCGCCGCTCCTCTCACCTCCACGCAGCAACTGAGGTGAGTAGCACGATCAGCTGAGCTGTCACTGAGGTTACCCGCGGCCACCGCTGGATCCAGTGACAGCGGGTAACCTCAGTGACAGCTCAGCTGATCGCGCGGCTGTCTTCAGTTGCTGTGTGGAGGTGACAGGAGCGGCTGTGTCTGCTGCAGCTCCGGTCACCTCCATGCAGCAGCGCTGGAAGCGACGCTGGAGCATCCTGGATTACGCCGGACATGGAGGGCTTTTTTGGCCTGATTAAAGTGGTTAACCAGGGTATATGTTTGTGTTTTTTATTTCTAATAAAGGATTTTTTCGGGTGTGTGTGTTTATCTACTGTAATTTACAGATTAATCATGGAAGGAATCTCGGGGAGACACCTGACATGATTAATCTAGGAGTTATTGGCAGCTATGGGCTGCCAATAACTCCTTATTACCCCGATTTGCCAAAGCACCAGGGCAAATCGGGAAGAGCCGGGTACAGTCCCAGAACTGTCGCATCTAATGTATGCGGCAATTCTGGGCGGCTGTTGGCTGATATTGTTAGGCTGGGGGGCTCCCCATAACGTGGAGCTCCCCATCCTGAGAATACCAGCCTTCAGCCGTATGGCTTTATCTGGCTGTTTTTAAAATTGGGGGGGGACCGAACGCCGTTTTTTTAAATTATTTAATTATTTATTTCACTACACAGTATAGTCACGCCCACCGGCTGCTGTGATTGGGTGCAGTGTGACACCTGTCACTCAGCGTGGGGGCGTGTCTCACTGTAACCAATCATAGGCGCCGGTGGGCGGGGATAGCAGGGAATACGAGATTGTTTAATGGGCGGGCGGCTTTTTCAAAACAGTTAAAGCCGCCGGAGCAGTGTGAGCGCCGTGCAGCACCAGGGATCGGGGATCGGTGAGTATATGAGAGAGAAGGATAGACTGACATGGACAGAGAGTGAGGGACAGAGATAGTGACCAACTGACAGAGATTAGTGAATGACAGACATTGTGAGGCGCTTCAGAACGCAGCTTTTCAGCTGCGCTCTGAAGCGGACCTTTTTTAAGCTGCGGTGCAGAGCGCACACCTGCGCACATAGCCACAGACATCAAAATCGTATGAGGGATGTCACACGTTACAATTGACTAGGTTCGTGCAACAAAACGCTCGATTCTAGACAAAGATACGATGTGTTTGCAATCAACGGTTTTGCGTTCAATCCTGATCGCACGTAGATGTCACACGCAGATACCTCACAAACGATGTCGGATGTGCGTCACTTACAACTTGACCCCAACGACGGATTGTGAGATATATTGAAGCGTGTGTAGCGGGCTTAACTTCACTCAATTGCATATGAAGTCAAAATATAATCGTGTAGTACTTTTTCTTCTTATATATACATTTCTTACTATTTAATTAAATCTGTTAATGGATAGATCTATAGTTATCCCCAAAAAGCACAACATGGGGTACTGTGGTATTCATATTTCCTATAAGTCTTTTTAAATACCAAAGACCTCCTTACAATATCTGCTATAGCTTCTTATAGCAAGCTGACAGTGAAAAGCACAAGGTTCACAGATGCCCTCCAATGTACCGTCTTTTTTTTCATTGACCCATTCACTAGAATGGGCAGATTTTGTTTTTTTTTTCCCAAAACAGAACAGAATAAGACATGTCTCCGTTATTTAGTTATGAGGAACACTATGGAAGTGTGACAAGAAAAAAGCCATTTGTGAAAGCAAGCAACAAGAAGTCCCATTTGAAGTTTGTAAAAAGCCAAGGGGACAGTTAGCATGTGGAAGAATGTGCTCTGGTCAGATAAAACCAAAGGAGAATGTTGTGGGCTAAATGCAAAATTCTGTGTGTGAAAAGTAACACTGCACATCATCCTGAAAACACCATCCCTACCGTCAAACATGGTGGTGGCAGCATTATGCTGTGAAGATGCTTTTTTCAGCAGTGAGAGAGAAGCTGGTCGGAATTCATGGTATGTTGGATGAAGCTAAATAGAGGGGAGACCTGGAGGAAAACCTGTTAGAGACTTCAAAAGACTTGACACAGGAGCATAGCTTCACCATCCAGCAGGGCAATGACCCAAAACATACTGCCAGATCTACAGTGCAATAGTTTAGATCAAAACCTATTCATGTGTGTCAATAACCCAGTCACAGTTCAGACCTAAATCCTGCTAAGAATATGTGGCAAGAATTGAAAATTGTTATTCCCCGACATCTCCATCCAATCTCCCTGACCTGGAGCTATTTTGCAAAGAATGGGTAGCTATTAGTGATGAGCGAGTACTAAAAAGCTCGGGTGCTCGAAGCTCGGGCCGAGCCTCCCAAGATACTCGTGTACTCGGGCCGAGCAACGAGCCCAATGTTATCCTATGGGAGACCCGAGTATTTTTGTGAAATGACCCCCCGGCAGCATGGAGAAACCCTAAAAATGGCACAAAAGTCTCAGAAGAGTGCTCAAATGACATGGCAACAGCATGGGGAAGACCCCTTGAAGCATTTATCACTCAAAAGTCACAGCTGTGAACAATTTTGTCCGCGTTTTACGCCATTTTTACGGACTCACCAGAAAACCTTCCAAAATGACACCAAAATGATTTTTCATGGCGGAAATGTTAAGGGCACATACCCAATAGTGAGATAGAGCTGGTGTATGTTACTTTTTGAGATTAATACATGAAAGATTTTACGTGAAAACATTGTGTGGCACTCCGATGTCCCTGAGAAGAGACGTACATGAAGGCCTCTTGAGTCTAATGTGCCCATTTTGAGGAAGTGAGTCTTTGTAGTATTTTCCTTTGCCAGGGCAGTCCAAAATTGTGAGGTTCACCAATGCCCCTGCATACGGACGTGCATGAGGGCCTTTAAACGTGAAGTGCCCATTGTAAGGAAGTGGGTCTATTGTAGTATAGCCCTTAGGCAGGGCAGCCAAAAATTGGGAGGCTCCACATTGTCCCTGGATAGAGACGTGCATGATGGCCTTTAAACCTGAAGTGCCCATTGTAAGGAAGTGGGTCTATTTCAGTATAGCCCTTTGCCAGGGCAGCCAAAAATTGGGAGGCTCCACATTGTCCCTGGATAGAGACGTGCATGATGGCTTGTAAACCTGAAGTGCCCATTGTAAGGAAGTGGGTCTATTTCAGTATAGCCCTTTGCCAGGGCAGCCAAAAATTGGGAGGCTCCACATTGTCCCTGGATAGAGACGTGCATGATGGCCTTTAAACCTGAAGTGCCCATTGTAAGGAAGTGGGTCTATTTCAGTATAGCCCTTTGCCAGGGGAGCCAAAAATTGGGAGGCTCCACATTGTCCCTGGATAGAGACGTGCATGATGGCCTTTAAACCTGAAGTGCCCATTGTAAGGAAGTGGGTCTATTGTAGTATAGCCCTTAGGCAGGGCAGCCAAAAATTGGGAGGCTCCACATTGTCCCTGGATAGAGACGTGCATGATGGCCTTTAAACCTGAAGTGCCCATTGTAAGGAAGTGGGTCTATTGTAGTATAGCCCTTAGGCAGGGCAGCCAAAAATTGGGAGGCTCCACGTTGTCCCTGGGTAGAGACGTGCATGAGGGCCTCAAAACATTAAGTGTCCATTTTAAGGAAGTGGGTGTATTATAGTATAGCCCTTAGGCAGGGCAGCCAAAAATTGGGAGGCTCCACGTTGTCCCTGGGTAGAGACGTGCATGAGGGCCTCAAAACATTGTTCCCATTGCAAAGGAGCGGGTCTCCTGTCGTTGTAATGTCCATTCTGCAAAGAATGGGCGAAAAAATTTACCACTGGGGGTATACCTGAAACAAAGGCCTAAGTATTGCAATTTGTAACGGTCATCATCATGGTGGCGCATGAGGAGAAGGAGGAGCAGTCCAGCGATTATCCAAAGTCCAGAAGTGTGTACCCATGGGTGAGTGGAGGTACATGGCAAACTTTAAATTCCGCTCTCATTTGCTGGTGGTGTGGTGAAGTCTGGCCCAATCCAACCCTTGTTCATCTTGATCAGAGTCAGCCTGTCAGCATTTTCAGTTGACAGGCGGGTGCGTTTATCTGTAATGATTCCACCTGCGGCACTAAAAACACGCTCTGACAAAACGCTAGCAGCAGGGCAGGCCAGGACTTCCAAGGCGTAGAGAGCCAATTCATGCCACGTGTCCAGCTTGGATACCCAATAATTGTAAGGCACAGAGGAATGTCGGAGTACAGTTGTTCGATCTGCAAGGTACTCCTTCAGCATCTGGGCAAACTTAGGATTTCTTGTGGCACTACCCCGCACCTCAGGGGCTGTGGTACGTGAGGGGCTGAGAAAACTGTCCCACATCTTAAAGACTGTTCCCCTACCTCTGGCGGATTGGACTTGTGCCTCTCTCGGCTGTACGCCTCGGTTGTCCACTGATTCATGACCTATGCCGCTAGCGTTTTGTGAGGGGAATGCTTTGCCTACTTCCGTGAGTATGGCCTTCCGAAACTGCTGCATTTTGGTTGACCTCTCCTCCACGGGAATAAGAGACAAAAAGTTCTCCTTGTAGCGTGGGTCTAACAGTGTTACCAACCAGTAATGATTGTCGGCCAAGATGTTCTTAACGCGAGGGTCACGAGACAGGCAGCTTACCATAAAGTCAGCCATGTGCGCCAGACTCTTAACAGCCAGGACTTCAGTAGCCTGACCAACAAGATGACTGAACATGCTGTCCTCCTCCTCCTCCTCCTCCTCCTCCTCATCTACCCTGTCCTCTGGCCAGCCACGCTGAACCGAGGATATGACTGGTGTGCATATCATATCCTCAATTTGGCCGGAGAGTTGCTCCATGTCTTCATCCTCCTCCTCGTCATAGTCCTCCACTGCACGTTGTGATGAGACGAGGCTGGGCTGTGTGTTATCACCCACACCCACTACTGTTTCTTGCTGCAACTCATCGCGCTCCGCCTGCAATGCTTCATGTTTGTTTTTAAGCAGAGACCGTTTTAGAAGGCAGAGTAGCGGTATGGTGACGCTAATAATGGCGTCATCACCACTCACCATCTTGGTGGAGTCCTCAAAGTTTTGGAGGATGGTACATAGGTCTGACATCCATCTCCACTCCTCAGGTGTTATGTGTGGAGTTTGACCCATTTCCCGACGGCTTAGGTGATGCAGGTACTCAACAACTGCCCTCTTCTGCTCACATATCCTGACCAACATGTGCAGAGTTGAATTCCAACGCGTGGGGACATCACACACCAGTCTGTGAGCCGGAAGACGCAAACGGCGCTGAAAGCCGGCAAGGCCGGCTGAAGCAGTAGGTGACTTTCGAAAATGTGCAGACAGGCGGCGAACTTTTACCAGCAGATCAGACAGCTCTGGGTATGACTTTATAAACCGCTGAACCACGAGGTTGAGCACATGGGCCACGCATGGAACATGTGTCAGCTGGCCTCGCCTCAAAGCCGCCACCAGGTTCCGGCCATTGTCACACACGACCTTTCCTGGCTTTAGGTTCAGAGGTGTGAGCCAGTGATCTGCCTGCTGTTTCAGAGCTGTCCACAGCTCTTCTGCATTGTGGGGTTTGTCACCTATGCAGATTAGCTTCAGCACAGCCTGTTGCCGCTTCGCCGAGGCAGTGCTGCAGTGCTTCCAGCTTGTGACTGGTGTGGAGGACACAGTGGATGAGGATGCGCAGGAGGAGGAGGAGGCTGAAGAGCATGACATTCCGGAGCTGTAGAGTGTGGGTGAAACACTGACTGAGGTAGGGCCTGCAAACCTTGGTGTGGGAAGGACGTGTTCCGTCCTTCGCTCAGACTGGGTCCCAGCTTCCACAATATTAACCCAGTGTGCCGTCAACGAGATGTAGCGGCCTTGCCCACAAGCACTTGTCCACGTGTCTGTGGTTAGGTGGACCTTGGGTGAAACAGCGTTGTTCAGGGCACGTGTGATGTTTTGTGACACGTGGTTATGCAACGCGGGGACGGCACACCGGGAGAAATAGTGGTGGCTGGGGACCGAGTAACGTGGGACAGCTGCCGCCATCAGGTCACGGAATGCTTCTGTCTCCACCAGCCTAAAAGGCAACATTTCCAGCGCAAGCAGTCGCGAAATGTTAGCATTTAGAACTGTGGCATGTGGGGTGTTGGCAGTGTATTTGCGCCTGCGTTCAAAGGTTTGCTGAATGGATAACTGAACGCTGCGCTGGGACAAGGACGTGCTTGATGATGGTGTTCTTTCTGCGTAGGCAACTGCAGGTGCAGGAGTGGAGGAGGCTTGTTCGCAGGCAGCATGGACAGAGGATTGGCTCGCATGCACAACCAGCGAAGACGTAGCAGTGACATCAGCAAGCACTGCTCCTCGACTCTGTTGTACTTCCCACAAAGTCGGGTGCTTGGCTGACATGTGCCTGATCATGCTGGTGGTGGTCAGGCTGCTAGTTTTGGTACCCCTGCTGATGCTGGCACGGCAGGTGTTGCAAATGGCCTTTTTTGAATCATCTGGATCCAACTTAAAAAACTGCCAGACTCGGGAAGACCTAACATTTGTACAGGCACCTTGTGTCGTCGTGTTGTTCCGGGGAACGGTTGCCTGACTTCTGCCTGGGGCCACCACCCTGCTTCTTACTGCCTGTTGTGATGCTACGCCTCCCTCCCCCTGTGCACTGCTGTCCTCGCTCTGCATATCCTCCTGCCAGGTTGGGTCAGTTACTGGATCATCCACCACGTCGTCTTCCTCTTCCGCACCCTGCTCCTCCTCCTGACTTGCTGACAATTGTGTCTCATCATCGTCCACCACTTGTTGAGACACGTTGCCAACTTCGTGAGAACGTGGCTGCTCAAATATTTGGCCATCTGTACAGACGATCTCCTCATGACCCACTTCAATATGAGCTGGCGAGAGGCCAGAATGTGTGAATGGAAACGTGAACAGCTCTTCCGAGTGTCCAAGTGTGGGATCATTAATGTCCGAGGAGGACGTGTACTCAGCCTGGTGGTAGGAAGGAGGATCAGGTTCAGAAATGTGCGGTGCAGTATCACGGCTACTGACACTTGACCGTGTGGAAGACAGAGTGTTTGTGGTGGTGCCAATCTGACTGGAAGCATTATCTGCTATCCAACTAACAACCTGTTGACACTGGTCTTGGTTCAAGAGCGGTGTACTGCTGCGGTCCCCAAGAATTTGGGACAGGACGTGCGAGGGACTAGATGTGGCCCTTTGTTGTGGCGAAATTAGAGCTTGCCCACGACCTCGGCCTCTGCCTGCACCACCATCACGTCCACTTCCTTGTTCCTTGCCAATGCCCTTGCGCATTTTGCAATGCTGTGCACTGCTGACGTGTATATTCACTACTTGTGCGTTATATCAAAGTGTGTGGAAATTGCACACAAGTGCACCTGTACGCTGCCACCAACAGGCACACACGTGCGGTTTTAAAAACCAAGCACGGACGCAATAATAACCTAACAGGTTTTTTTGGGGAGCGACAATTACAGACAAGTCAGACACTATCTGGACTGTTTTACACTGTGTACACCAGCCCCAGATATGATGAAGGCTGGTATACGGTCACCACTACCCTGCCTGCCTGCCTGCCTGTATACTGGTACAATAGTCCTGACAAGGACTCTTTTGGTCACTAGCCTGTATTCAGACCTGGCTATACCCTGCCTGTATATAGCAACAATAGTCCTGAGAAGGACTCTGCTACTGTACTCCGACCTGGCTATACCCTGCCTGCCTGTATACAACTAGAATAGTCCTGAGAAGGACTTTTGGTCACACTGTTTGCAGCCCTGCAACTGAAAAAGCTATAAAGGGCCGCAAAGCTTTCCCTGAATCAGCGACACTCTCCCTACACTGACTGTCTGAATAGCTGTGAGCAGAGCACAGCGCGCCGGCCGATATAAAGGCTCGGTCACGCTGTGTAGGCCGGCCAATCACTGCAATTCCACAACTAACAGGGCTGTGGCATTGCAGTGGTCTGCCAGCCAATCCCTGCATGAGGGCTGGCTCTCAAAAGAGCGCCAACATGCAGGGATGAAGACCACGAGTACAGCACGAGTATCGCGAGATTACTCGGTCCCCGCCGAGCAGCCCGAGTACAGCGATACTCGTGCGAGTACCGAGTAGTGACAAGCATGCTCGCTCATCACTAGTAGCTATTTCAGCCTCTAGATGTGCAAAACTGGTTGAGAAGTACCCCAATGTGCAAAAGGTCACTGGTCATGAATATGTTTTCATGACATTGTTTGTGACTAGCCCAATAAAATAAGTTGTTTTGTGATGCTGTCAGTTTACAAAGTCTGCCAGCAAATGGATGACAAACACTGTCCTATGAGTAATGACAAATTTGGAGCAGTTCCATTATATTTCAGAATTAGTAATATAGCAGTCTTCCTGAGACTGAATTCACACTTCTGATTATTTCATGTGTGCTGTTTTTTTTTTGTTTTTTTTTAACAGATATCAAATGAACACATTATAGCCTATATCTACTTTCAAAGGTCTTTTATTTTTGTGGACCCATGTCCATAAAAACAATGAAACAAAAAAATGTCAATGTTTCGTCCCAAACGCAGAGTAGGTCCATGATGTGAAAAGACAGCACACTAATGCCATTTTTTTGCATGCCTTTGCGGTTTATTGGTAATACAGACTCTTAAGGTGGCGTTACACGCGGACGATATTGCTAGCAAATGCTAGCGATATCGAGCGTGTAAGTACCCGCCCCCGTCGTGCAAGCGAAATCATGTGATCGCTGCCGCAGCGAACATCATCGCTACGGCAGCGTCACACGCACTTACCCGGTCGTCGTCGTCGCTGTGACTGCCGAACAATCCCTCCCTCAAGGGGGAGGGACGTTCGGCATCACAGCGACGTCACCGCGACGTCACTAAGCGGCCGGCCAATAAAAGCGGAGAGGCGGAGCTGAGCGTGATGTAAACATCCCGCCCACCTCTTCCTTCCGCATTGTGGCCGGCGGCAGGTAAGGAGATGTTCCTCGCTCCTGCGGTGTCACACATAGCGATGTGTGCTGCCGCAGGAATGACGAACCACAACGAAAAATAACCCTTACCGATTTTTGAGTTTGGGACGACCTCTCCATGGTGAATGATTTTCACCATTTTTGAGGTCGCTTAAGGTCGCAGGTACGTGTCACACGCTGCGATATCGTTAATGACGCCGGATGTGCGTCACTAACAACGTGACCCCAACGATAAAACATTAACGATATCGTAGCGTGTAAAGCCCCCTTTAATCTCAGCCTATATCACTTGTAAAAAGTGTAGCATGTGTATGCACAGTATATAGCGGAGGCTCTAAGAGAGAGATTAGGAGATTAGGAGGTTTGCAATGTTTTCATTGCTTTCAACATTTTGAATAATTTCTCTGGACCATAATCTACTTCTTGCTAATTTTGTTTGACATTAGATTACTATTGGCCAAATCAGTCAATAACGCCAGGACAGGCCACCCACTAGGGAACACAGACAGAAGAGGGCCCATATGCAACAACAATAGATGGACCATTTTAAGTCCAGTAGCTCATCAAACTACAGAATTCCATCTGCTTTGTAGGTGGAAATGGGCTCCTTTACTTCTTTCGCCCCTATACGAGGGCTCAAATTGCAATATTGATATGTTCATCCATGTAGCTACCCAACTAATCTGCATGTGGTACAGGTTATTTATGGACTTCATGAGATGGAATAGCGCAGTGTACTATGCAAGTCCTTTTTTGCAGGGTGCTGAAGTAGTCCCAAAAATACTCTTTTGGCTTTACTCTGCATATTGGAGCCATATAACATATTTAGCATTTATGTCTTTAGCTTTACTGATTTACAAGATAAATATAAACCAAAAGCATTAGTGAAATTGCCCTAAGTTTATGTTACTAAAAGCAATAGCAGCCCTCCACCTTCAATATAGGCCTATGTTCACATTCTCCAGCTTGACTTGATCGCAGCATCACTGGTACATGTGAGGGAACATAAAGGTGACAGTCTGAAAATTGACATAGACACTACTGCAAAGCATCCTGGAACACAGTCATTGCTGGCTTTGTGGAGAGATCATTGGGATCACTAAGCGTCAGGCTAGCAGGATGGGTGATATTACCTTTCGTTGCAGAAAGGCTGTCAATGTGGAGTTGAGGACCTATGAGCCCACCGGCTTAGTGGCTTGGTCACAACTACAACTGTTTCCATCCATATAGCTACACCAGTAGCCTTGAGATATAATAACTGACCTCAGCTGTACATATTTCAGATGATGACATTTTTCCTCCATTGTCACAATCTCTTTTGCTTTACATTTTTTTAAATCTCCCTAACTTGTAACATTCATACAATCTGACATGACCCCATATTGGTGTTAAATTTATATAGTGTCTGAAATTCAAAGAACGGCATAAAGAATTCCATCCCTATGAATCACAGCACATGTCGGAAATTCTGAAGATATCCCATCTAACCGTCTACGGTGCAGCTAAAAGATTGATTTCTAATGTTAAAATTGGTATGATTTGTCTAATCATGTTAATGTTTGATTCAATTCCCTGCATTTTAATTGATATACAGTGGGGAAATTAGGTATTTGATACAATGCTAATTTTGCAGGTTTGCCCCACCTACAAAGAATGGAGAGGTCTGTAATTTTTATCGCAGGTACACTTCAACTGTTACAGACAGAATCCCCCCCCAAAAAAATCTTCATTGTATGAATTTTAAATAATGAATTTGCATTTTATTGCATGAAATAAGTATTTGATACAATAGAAAAACAGAACTTAATATTTGTTACAGAAACCTTTGTTTGCAATTACAGAGGTCAGATGTTTTTTGTAAAGTTCTTCACCAGGTTTGCACACACTGCAACAGGGATTTTAGCCCACTCCTCCATACAGATCTTCTCCAGATTTTTCAGGTTTTGGGGCTGTTGCTGGGCAACATTGAGTTTTAGCTATCTCCAAAGATTTTCTATTGGGTTCAGGTCTGGAGACTGGGTAGGCCACCCCAGGACATTGAAATGCTTCTTATGGAGCCACTCCTTAGTTGACCTGGTTGTGTGTTTCTGGTCATTGTCATGCTGGAAGACCCAGCCACAACCCCTCTTCAGTGCTCTTACTAAGGGAAGGAGGTTGCTGGCCAAAATCTTGTGATACATGACCCCATCCATCTTCAGTTTAATACGGTGAAGTCATCCTCTCCCCTTTACAGAAAAGCACTCCCAAAGTATGATGTTTCTTGTGGTTGTACTCATTCTTATTCTTCCTCCAAACATGGCAACCAACGATGCTTATCAGACCCAACCACCTCGCAGGTGAATAAAAAAAAAAGCTGTTTTTTTATGTAATACAGTATTCTAGAATGCTTTATATAGGGGCTTACTGGTGGTGGCCGCAGCAGCTTATAGGGGACAAATGTAGTGACAGGTTCCCTTTTAAAAAAAATTGATCAAAAAGCATAAAAGACATCCAACCATGACAAAATGTACCATATAGGGATGGTCCCTAACTTAATGATTCATCTCAGTGTATGTATATGTCGCGCCCAGGGATCTGGGGTTCTCGGTTCCGGGCAGTGTTTCTCTTGGGAATGTCACGGTGGTGGCCGTTACCCGGTTCCGTGCCCTGGGCCCTTTTTACAATGGGGATATTTACAGGGGATTTTTGAATAAAGTTTATATGTGACGCCACTTGCGGTATTGCGGCTAAAGCGGGCTTTACACGCTACGAGATCGCTACAGCGATCTCGTTGGGGTCACGGATTTTGTGACGCACATCCGGCCGCTGTAGCGATGCCGTTGCGTGCGACACCTATGAACGATTTTGCATCGCGCAAAAACGTGCAAAATCGCTCATCAGTGACATGGGGGTTCATTCTCAAATATCGTTACTGCAGCAGTAACGAAGTTGTTCCTCATTCCTGCGGCAGCACACATCGCTCCGTGTGACACCGCAGGAACTAGGAAGCTCTCCTTACCTCCCTCCTGGTCACAATGCGGAAGGAAGGAGGTGGGCGGGATGTTTGTCCCACTCATCTCCGCCCCTTGGCTTCTATTGGGCGGTGGTTCAGTGACGCTGCTGTGACGTCGCTGTGACGCGGAACGAACCGCTCCCTTAGAAAGGAGGCGGTTCGCCGGTCACAGCGACGTCGCAGGGAAGGTAAGTAGTGTGACGGGTCCGGGCGATGTTGTGCGACATGGGCAGAGATTTACCCATGTCGCACAACCGATGGGGGCGGGTACGCACACTGGCGATATTGGTACCAATATTGCAGTGTGTAAAGCAGCCTTAAGTGTAGGTAGCCGCCTTTGCAGAATGTGTCTGCTGGGGCTGGTGGTATCAGCAGCTAGTATGGTAGTCCCTCCACAAGTAAGGTTTGGTCCCAGCGGGTGTATGGTGCAGTGGGTGTCGGAAGAAGGGAGTCCAGACAGGTATTCAGTGCAAATGGTTTACTCACTTGAGATGTTAACTGGTGGCCCGAGGGTGGCTGATTTCGCCTCCAGGTCCCCTTTCGTCCCAGTGCCAGTCTGATTCTCTGGTACCTTCCTCCCCTGCACCTGTCTCTGGTAAGTGGGTCCCTGTGGTATAGAACACTGGGGGTCCCCGTTCTGTGGTTTGTCGACTTCTGTCCGCCTGACCGTAGCGTGAACCCTGTGGGGTTGGAGTCTCTGGTCCTGTCCCCGGTTCTCCCTTTACTACTGATTTTTTGGATTCTTTAGGGTCAGCAAGGTCCCTTATGGTCCCCTTTGCTGTACAGGTGTTAACAAGTCGGCTTGAAGCTCTTTACTGTCCTACGGTCCTGTACCCCGTTGGTGCATAGTTCTGGAAGTACTCCACCATACTCCACCGGCAACCACTTCTCCAGGGTACCAGGTCACCGTCAACCCGAGTCAGGACGTTGCTCAGTCACACTTTCACCCTTCACTGTCAACTCTCACACTCTGACTGCTCTCCACAGTCTGCCCCTCCCACCTGGTGAACTAGTGGACTGGAGTTGCTCCACCTCTAGGAGGCATTTATTGGTCCCACCCTTGCTGGGTACCATTGTATGGGGGAATGTTGGGGAAAACTGGGATTACCTGGGTTCATGTTGATACTGTCACTTGGGTTCTGGGTCTCTAAGGGAGTAGGCCCTGCATCCTGGTGGGGATGCAGAACCTTGTAGCACCCCCGAAGGGTTCAGGAACGCTACATATATGTTTGTATATTGGCCTCAGGGGTGTATGTATGCACCGGAATATAATATATTACTTAATGTGTGCAGGTCCTTTTTCTTTTCTGTTGTTTGTACTACACTATATATGTATATTGACATACAGTGGCATACATCACCTATTGAGTGTTCTGGTATTACATATATCTGTGCATAGAAAACTGTACTCATTTTCTTTTCAATCAAGCAAAATATTAATGGCATCTATAGTGCCAAACCATTACTCTGTGCTGCTTTTTTTCATTCAGCTATTAGGCGGCAGCAGGGGTGGCTATGTCCTTTTAGTTGCATGAGGAGAAAAATGCATTTGCCCTAGAATGATGTTCGGAAATTGCATACGTAAAAAGTGCGTGGCTCTTATATACCCGCATGCAGCCAGGAAATGATGCTGCCTAACAACAAAATAATCACCTCAACATAGTTAAAGGGGCTTTGCACTACTGCAACAACCCCACTTAAATGAAGTAGTCTCCCTTGTAAAAATAAAAACACCATGTGATATTAAAGTCTGGAGAGAAAGGTCGGCACAACCATCGGGAAAAAGAAATTCCCTTATTTAGCAATCCCCAAAAAACAGGTAAATGCATGGAAAAAACATGAAAATGATACAACCTTGATGCATTTCTGTCCTATCACACGCCTTAGTCAGGATCATGGAAAACCCCTATGTGAAACAATCACACAAAAGAAAAACTAATCAGGCAATAAATATATGCTGCCTGAGTCTAACCATTAAATAGAAACAGCAATATCTGAATAAAACATGGTTGATACATAGAAAAGCAAAAATATGAGTGAAACATAATTAATACACATAAAAAGATCATTTCTCAAATTCATTCCATTTGGATACTTTGTGTATAATGTCAGTATCCAAAAAGCCTCGTGGGGTAAGAGGTCTCCACCAGTTTCCTCCCCTCTTTGGGCATTCAACCTTTTCAGTGCCATAGAAGATCAGGTTAGTGGTATCGCCATTATGTGTGTTAACAAAATCTTTTACTGCACCAGAGTAAGAATTCTTGCTACCGATATTCGAGAGGTGTTCTACAATGTGTCTCTTGAGTGCAACCAATATACATCATCCATACTGAGACCCACACCATACACAGTAGCATTTAGAAGTATTTCAGGAACTCTTCATTAAGATGGCGTTGGAGTTAGTGTCTGCACATAGCACTATTTCCGGCCCCATCTTATTGAAGACGATGTCCTCCTGCTTCGGACTTCTCAGAGGCTCGGTGTTGAGGAGAAGAGAGGATGAGAGGAGCATGTGTGGCACCCCAGTGATCCAGTTGCCACAGTAACATTGCCCTCCTCACAGGGGGTGATGCTATGCCTGGAAGCAAAGGGGGGTCTCCCATGCTAGGTACACTGCACTCAACACTTCCTACTCTGGACCAGAAGGAGGAGCTCAAGAACCCGGTTTGAGGGGAGCTTCCCTATGCATTCTGGCCTGGAGGAGGAGTTAGGAACACACTCAGACGGAAAGTGAAACTGGTTAGAACAAGTTAGGAATAGAGAGAAGATGGTCGCTGAGAAGAGAGCTGAGCCAGAGCTCCCTCAGGGCCGAGCGCATTGAACCGGACATCGGAGTCCGAGGCTGCGTGGGTACTAAAGTCCCCACAGCAGGAGACTGCAGGTGTTCTCTGGCCTAAAGAGTGCCCGGGGCACAACAGCATAGTAGAGCCAGGAGCCATGATAAAAGAAACGGCACCAGTAAAGGACTTGTGCGGCCTGCCATATGGGTGAGAATCACTACTTACACAGAGAAGAGGGTCTCAGCGTAGCTTCAAGCCGCAGGGACCCACACAGCACAGCACAAGCAGGAAGGCCTCTGAACCCACCTGGCTAGGTGGATCCCCTCAATTTCTTCCAGGCTGACTGAACCTCCGTTACCTGCTGGACCAGTCTCTCGGGCATGTACCATCAACTACCAAGTAAAAGGTAAAGGAAACTATGGCGGTTGTGTTGTCCAGTTATTACCGGTGTCCTCAGTCCTGCACCCCAACCTTAAGTCCCTCCATCAATTACAAAGACTACTACTCCCAACCAACAGCCTCGGGGCCCAGCTCTACCTGTGGAGAGCTATACCAACCAAACTGCATCACCATCTGCCCCAGAAGTCCCATCTCGCAGCATCGGCTATCTCTGGCCGAGTACCACAGGTGGCGTCTTGAATAACTATTATAAACGCTCTCTTTTTACTGACACCGCCGGGGTCACGGAACCGGGCCTTGCTGCCACCGCAGTGTCCCAGAAACAGAACCGAGGCCCGGTAACGAGTGCCCCATGACCCCGGCATGGGCGTGTCACATGTGCCACGCACAGCACGAGTATTTGAAAAGTCCAAAACTGGATGACAGTGTCTTCAATAAGATGGCATTGGAGATAGTGTCGCGGGCGGCGGGGCGCTGCGCTCCCCACGCTCCGGCGCTGCTGCTGTTGCTGCTGCTTGGTGGCTCGAGCGGTGGGCCGGATCCGGGGACTCTAGCGGCGCTCCTCGCCCATGAGTGAAAGGGGGGTAGTTCGGTTTGGGGATTTGGTTCGTGACGCCACCCACGGGTTGTGGTGAGGTTGGGCACCACCGCTGCTATTGACGGGGATCCCGGGAGCGATGGTAGGGAGCAGCTGGGATGTTTCTCTCCCCTCCGTGGGTAGGGGGTTGGTGGTCCCGGGGCCCGATGAGGTGTCGGTGAGGCAGGGTTGGCCAAGTGTAGGGTCGCTTGGACTGCACAGCGCGGTGTCGGATGGCACGGTAGTACTCACTCAGCCACAAATGGATGCAAAGTCTCTGGTAAACCAAACGGCTGGATTGATGGGTCCCGCAGCCGGCTGCTGTGGTTTCTCCCGGACGGTTGGTGGTGGCTGCCTTTCCCTGCACCTTTTGTGTATCTTTGGTCCTGATGGCTTCCCACCAGAAACCCACTCCCCAGCGTGGATATATGCCGGAGGAGCCCTTTTGCCCGCAGGCTCTGGCCCTGGGAATTCTAGCTGTGGCGGTAGCTGTATTTCCCTTTCGCTGTTTGGACGGTTGCCTTCAATCGGGTCTTGGCTGTTTGGAAACCCCTGGGGATCCGGTCACTAATGGATTTGACCTGTTTAACGGCGACTCCAAGCCTGGTCGGGGTCGCAGGCCCTGCCGGTTTGTGCTGGCTTCACTTCGCTCCCCGGTTCGGTACCGGCGGGCCACCGCCCGTCCCTGGTCCTACGGTTCCACGTCTATCTGCCTCTCCTGCAGACGGCCACCACCGTCTGCCAACCTTGCTCTCGGTGCCCGGGCCACGTACCCGGACACAGTCAGTTTGCTCCTCTACTACCACTTTACTCCTCACTCTTCCACTTCCCTAACTGATCTGCTTTCCTTTTCCCGCCTCCAGGACTGTGAACTCCTCAATGGGTGGGGCCAACCACCTGGCTCCACCCCACCTGGTGTGGACATTAGCCCCTGGAGGGAGGCAACAAGAATTTCGTGTCTGGCTGATGTGCCTATCTCGGGGTGGGGGTGCATGTTGTAGTACCTGTGACGACCTGGCTAGTCCAGGGTGCCACAATAGCGCTATGCTATCTGACACCATCTTAGTGAAGAGTTCCTGAAATACTTGTAGATGTTACTGTGTGAGTGCCGGACATAAAGCAAGGCAAGCATAGAGGGGCGGAATAATAACACAAGACCTGACCCACATAGTACCGCCCTCATGCACATGCCACTCAATCATTGCATTTCTGAAACTTTGATTACACAATTTTCTGCAATCAAGCATCCAAACTCTCAACTAAAGGTATGATTGAATTCAGCATCCTAGCACCAGTATATCACTGGTTTTACTTTATATATGAAAATTTTGCTGCTTGGTTCACTTTAATCTCTGTCTGTCATGATAAATGAAAAGTGATCGGGATTAAGTTGCATGACAGACACTAATAGAGAGACTGATGGACCACATTACTTTATAAGGGGATCCATCAGGTTCCATCATGGCCGAGCTATTAATCCCACCAGAAAGGTCATAAGCTATGATGGTACCTTGCCATGCATAACATCTTCTACTGGACGCAAGAGATCCCGGGCCTGGCACTGACTAATTTCATCCCAGTGTCATGAGTTTCCTTATGAGCATGTAATTATCACTCAATTGATTGCGAGTCACAGGAGATTTTCTCATTCAAAAATCCCCAATAAAGCAGCAATGTCAAACAAACATGAGCAAAGCAGAAATCACTAGGAATTGGAAATGGCAGGACCATTGCACTTCTTCACAGGACAAAGCATGTGCACAAAATTACTTTATACAAACCTCACTACATATTATAAATACTATTTTTTTTATGAATGTCAGAAAACGTTATGATATATAAAAACTGTATATTTACTATTCAAAACAAAAGATGCAGATAATAATATACTAATAATAATAATATTTATTCATTTATATAGAGCTATTAATTCCACAGCGTTTTACATACATCATCCTTGTTCTATGCTTGGTTCACATCTGCGTTGAAGGCTCTATGAACCCCATGAGGTCCACTAAGTGACCTTAGTATTCATCATATTATATTTTTTCATTGTTCTGAAAGAGTACAAATTTGGAACTTACCAGTGGTGTATGGGATCAGGGCTCATTTCTACCTCCAAAGCAGGTGCAATTTTGCATTTTGATGAGCTCTTGGGCTGCAAAGGGCCCATATACTGTTCTTGCTCAGGGGCCAGTTTCTGTCTGTGTCCGCCAGTACTTACAATTTGACAATCATTTGCCTGGACAGTCATCTGTCCTGCTTCTGCTAATTAGGCCGGAGTCATACTTGCGACTGACTCACGCGAGTCTCGCATCGGTATCACTCGGCATGGCTGCACACTCTCCTGACAGGAGCGGGTTGGCTGCATGTATTTCTACGCAGCTGAGATACTCCAGTCCGGAAAGTGGCAGGCCGTGCCGGGTGATGCCGATGCGAGACTCGCACGAGGCACTCGCAATTGTGACTCCGGCCTTAAACTGTATGTACACCTTTGTGCCATTTGTTACTGCTCTAATGCATTTAATCCATTTACCATCTAGCCTGTTTTCACCTTCCTGGCAGGCCAAATTTTACAATTCTGACAAGTGTTACTTTATTAGGTAATATCTCTGGAACGCTTCAACGGATCCCAGTGATTCTGAGAATGCTTTTTTTTTGTGACTCACTAACCTTTATGATAATGGTAAATTTAGGGCAGTATTTGTTTTCATTAACTGTAAAAATATTGGAAATTTGCCCAAAAATGTAAAAATTTTGCAGTTTTCTAACTTTTAATTTTCATGCCCCTAAACCAGAGAGTTATGTCACACAAAATAATTAACAAATAACATTAATCAAATATCTACTTTATATCAGCATCATTTTGAAACTTAGTTTTTTTTGTTAGGAAGATAGAAGGGTTCAAAGTTTATCAGCAATTTTTCATTTTTCCAACAAAATTTAAAAAAAAATAAAATAAAAAATTTTACTGACCACATCTCCTTTGAAGTGACTTTGAGGGGCCTATATGACAGAAAATACATTTTAAAACATGTGCCCTCAAAGTGCTCAAAAACATTTAATTAATTTATTTACCCTTTTGGTGCTTCACAGAAATTAAAGCAATGTGGAAGGAAAAAAATGAAATTTTTACTTTCTCTTACAAAAATGTTGCTTTAGTCCCAAATTTTGCATTTTCACAAGGGTAAGAGAAGAAATTGGACCATATAATTAGATGTGCAATATCTTCTGAGTACGCAGATACCCTATATATGGTGGAAAACTACTGTTTAGGCACACGGCAGGTCTCGCAAGGTAAGGAGCGCCATTTGAGTATTGGCATGCAAATTGGATAGAATTGATAGTGGACATCATGTTGTGTTTGCAGAGCCCCTGAAAGTGGAAATCTAGCGCCCCTGAAGTCATCAGGAGCTACAAGGTACTGCATCCTGTCAAATATGCAGTGCCTACCCCAGGGACTCAGAAGACCAGTACCGGTAACACCAAAACACATATATAATCCCTGTTTTTCCCTTCCTCAAGGATTGGTGACAGACTAGGGTTGGACCCAATGGATGGCCACCTAGGGGTGGAGCCGATCCAGCCCACTAGACGACAACCAGGGAGGAGGGGTCAGACAGTCAGTAAGTGGAAGTGAAAGGAGATGGATGTAACCGTACTGACGGGAGTGTGTAAAAGTGACCTGTCAGGCGCAGGCGTGTGGTTGCCGAAGGAGTACAATGGAGTACTCTCAGAACCATAGAACAGACAGGGTACAGAGCCCTAGGTCAGGCAAACACTCCAGGCAGACCTGATAAAATCTACACAGTGAAGGGACCATCCAGGACCTCACTGACTGTAAAGTCCGGGGGCACCAGCAGTGACGGGAGAACCAGGGACCGGAATGGAACACCGACCCTACAGGGTTCAAACTGCCCGCTGTACGGACTAAAGACCGATAGACTACCAGGAGGGGACATCCAGATGCTCCAAGCCATGGGGACCCACCAACTAGAGACAAGTGCAGGGGAAAGGAGCTATCAGGTTACCACACCGGCACTGGGACTAAGGGGACTAGTGGTGAGGACCAGTTTTCTTCGGGTTGCCAGCCATAACAACGCTGTGAGTAAAAAACCCAGTTACAGTACAATCTCGTGTGGCCTACCTTCTTTACGTGCCCAACTCCAGCCCCGGCCCTACTTTCAGAGGTCCCAACATCCAGACTGCCATTAACATCAGCCCAGTGAGAGACTGTGCAGCGGCAGCTCGATCTACCTAGCCGCAGCCCGCAAGTGGCATCACGACAAAAACTTTATTACTATTCCTCTGTATGTAACCCCTTCAAGCGACCCCCAGGGTCAAAGAACCGGGCAACGGCCACCCAGTGAACTGTCCCCATAAATATACGGCCCGGGACCGAGTACCCCATAGCCCTGGGGCGAGTCAGAAACCACACACAAGTGACCCCATTTCGAATACTACACCCCTCAAATAATTTAACTAGAGGTGTGGTGAGCACCTTAGATCTCCCAGGTGCTCCACAGAATTTTAGAATGTTGAGCCATGAAAATAAAAAAATAACATTTTCCATCAAAAATGTTGCTTTAGCCACACATTTTTTATTTTTAGAAGGGTAACAGGAAAAAATAGAAAATACAATTTGTTGTGCAATTTCTCCTGAGTATGCTAATACCCTATGTGTGGTGGCAAACTACTGTTTGGGCGCATGACAGGGCAAATTTATCTGGAATCAATAGCAAATGCCATGTCGTGTTTGCAGAGCCCCTGATGTTCTTAAACAGTGGAAGCCCCCAAGTAACCTGATTTTTGAAACTAAACTCTTCAAGGTATTTAGAGGTGTGTTGAGAACCTTGAACCCTCAGGTGCTTCCCAGAATTTTATAAAGTTGAACCTTGAAAATACAAAACAAATCCCATTTTTCTCACAAAAATGTTGCATTAGTCCCAATTTTTTTATTTTCACAAGGGTTAGTGGAGAAAATGGACCCCAACGTCTGTTGTGCAATTTCTGCTGAGTACGCAATACCCCATATGTGGTGGAAAACTACAGTTGGGGCACACTGCTGAGCTCCAAAATGAAGTGAGTCATGTTTTGGAGAGCAGACTTTGATGGAATTGTTTGCAGGCTCCATGTCGCATTTGTAGAGCCCCTGAGGTGCCTAAACAGTGGAAACTCGCGACAAATGACCCCATTTTGGAAACAAGACCTCTCAAGGAATTCATCTAGAGGTTAGGTGAGCACCTCTAATCCCCAGGCGCTTCACAGAATTTTGTAACGTTGAGCCGTGATAAGAAAAAAAAATCACATTTTCCCCAAAATCATGTTGATTTGGCCCCAATTTTTTATTTTCACAAGGGTAACAGGAGGAAATGGACCCCAAAATCTGTTCTGCAACTTCTACTGATTACATTGATACATGGTGGAAAAGTGCTGTTTGGGCATACTTCCGAGCTCCAAATGGCAGGACTATCATTTTGGAGCACAGACTTTGATGGAATTATTGTCAAGCGCCATGTCACATTTACAGAGCCTTTGAGGTGCCAAAACAGTAGAGACCCCAACACAGAGAGAAATTGTATTGGCGTTTATATAGTGTTTTCCTAATGTGAATTGTATAATGTGATGGAATATGTGAGTGAAAGGGTGTCATATGTGAGCTGTGTAGAGTTTATCAGGTTAGCATATTTGAGTTGTGTACAGTACATCAAGTTGTGCAATAATTCAGAAAGAAATTGAGTAGTCCATGGATGAGTGGTAGACTTTGAAGCATTCTTTTATACACAGGCCAGGTTTGTCGGGGCAGGTGTCACACTGAAAAGTGGTGTTCTTTCTGTAACACACATTGGACTTTTTGTGAAACGGTCTTTTCTTTGCAGATTGAGGAACCTCACTGTGGATATGTTTCCCTGGTACTATACGGGCACCTTCAGTTCCAGAGCTACTGTAGCCCTCTCCTTACTGATTAAAAAAATATTAGGATCTTGATCACTACCTCTTCAAAGTGAAGGAAAAATTAAGCAATCAAATACTGATCACCTATGAGCGACAGAAGTTGTTGGGTTCGGGGTTAAGGAGAGGGATGAAAAAGGGTTTTGGATGGACTGGAAGAATCAGGGGACAAGAGCAGGTGAGAAACAGATCTTCTTGTCTTCAATCAGCAGCAGCAGAAGCATCAGAAGCAGTGGCATAGGCTAAGATAGTCTGTTGCACCTCAGGCCCAGCACATCAGCAGAAGTACGACACAGTGACTTCTCTGCACACGTCTCCAAGCTGGAATGTAGCGGAGCAGAATCTTTGCTCATTGATTAGTGTGACCAAACTTCATTATCCGATCTTGCCAATCAGTGCTGGGACTGTTGATGCCGCCGTTGCTTAGCTCCAGCTTAAACATTGAAATCGCTGAGATTGGCTCTTCAGAATTGAGTAGCCTGTCATAGCAATCGTATTGATGGGGAGATGTCGAACCCCCCGTGGCAAAGAGCACAGATGCTCTGCTGTCAAATTCAGCAGGCACCTTCCTCCGATCACCCTGTCTGAAAACATGAGGTTCCCATGACGTAAGTTTACATCATAGGTCGTGAACCCCTATCCAACCAAAATGTAAACTTAGGGGGTTAAAGTAAGTAAATTAAACAACTTTGCAACAGATATATTAAAGGAAACCTTTTAGCTCTTAACTTGCAGATATGGGGTTAATCTGCAGGTTAACCAACTTTCTAAAGCTGTGCGGCTGCCACACTGGAAGCACAGCTACTGGGAGGAAATTAACTTTATTCCTCCCAACAAGCCCTGGCTTTTAGTCATAGAGGCACAGCTTCAGCCACTGTTCAGAACATAGCAGCAGTGTATCTGTGCTGAGCCAGCTGTCAGTCAGTGCCAGAATTGTGTTTACAACCGCCACTCACTATGTATTGAGCAGTAACTGAAGCTGCACTGGCTGCAACTTTATAACTGAAAGCCACGGCCACTGGCAAGAATAATCATTCCTTCCTGATAGTAGTGCTTTCAGTGCAGTGTCCACATGGCTTTAGAACTCTATTACCCTGCAGATATGGGGTTAATATGCAGGTTAACCAATTTTCTAAAGTTGCACGGCCACCACACTAAAAGCACAGCAACTGAGAGGAAACAAAGTTTATTACTCCCAGCAGCCCTTGGCTTTCAGTCATAGAGGCGCCGCTGCAGACACTGCTCAGTACATAGCAGCGGTGCATCAGTGCTGAGTTGGCTGTCAGTCAGTGTTCTGCAATCAAAATCCCTCCCATCAATCCTCTCCTTGTTGCTAACTTTGTCATAAACTTTGCAATATGGCTGATCAGATAAACATGCTTTTTTCTCTACTTATCAGCCATTTAATTTCCTTTTTTCAGCCACAGGAAGTCATCGTTCACTTTCAAAAATAGTGGAAATCCATTTTGCTCAAGAAAAGTTTTCCAGCTCACCGAGGGATCATACAGCTGCAAATTGAGGTCTGGTAAAGTGAAAGTGAGGGAGACACACACAGACATGGTGCTCCTGTTTCCTTCCAAGTGTTTTATTTCACTCAAGTGCTGAATTCACAGCTACCCTGTTCAGTACTGATGTAAAATGTCATACATATGTAAGGGGTGGGCAGATCCCTTACAAGGAAGCACAGGTTTTCTCTGAAGTGGTTAATGCTGTCCCCATAGAAACTGTAGAGGAGGGAGGAGGAGCCGGCAGCTTAGGGGGAAAGGAAGTGTGTGCTGAAGGCAGTTGTGTCCGGGACGGGAGAGAAGAAACAGCCAGGGGCAGAGTGTGGAGCTGAGTGGGCAGAAAGAAAGAAAGAAAGAAGGGAGCTGGAAGAACAGGGAAGCCGGAGAGAAAAGGAGCGGGCGGAACCTCATAGTGCGAAGCAGTCCCGGTGTGGGTCCAGGCTGTGGGTAGCCAGAAGTGGGAGCCGGGCGAAGAGGAGTAGTCAGGCAAGTCACCCACTTGAGGGGACGCTAGGGCAGGCTTTCCCTCAGCTAAAGGAAGCGCCACAGCACTGTGTTTTGTTACTGCCACGTGTGGAGACTTGCGAAGAATAAAACATGTTTGTTATTTGCATTGAACCATGCCTGAAGAGTATTTGTGCGCCGGACGACATCTGCACCACCACACTCTGCCCCACCAAGACATCTCCCGTCCCGATAGTGACGGCGGAGCCAGGGGTAAGCCTGACAGAAGGGGCCACGACTACAAGCCCGGAGGCACCCCTGGCACCCCGTTACACATAGACTGTAGACTGTAGACTGTGAGCCCTCACGGGCAGGGTCCTCTCTCCTCCTATACCAGTCTGTTACCGTATGTACTGTTAATGATTGTTGTACGTATACCCTTTCACTTGTAAAGCGCCATGGAATAAATGGCGCTATAATAATAAATAATAATAATACATACTGCTACTATTCTTGGGGGTGTGCTACATAGTTATGAGAGATTTCTTCTCTATAATTGATATGTGTGTGCTATATATGAGACATCTTAGGAACTAGTCTCCACTCTCTAGTTTTGAGACCCCTGGAAATTAGTGCTAAAGTCTGATAATATTAGGGATAAAGCCAGCAGAGTTGAAAACTTTTGAAAAATGCTGCATATCATAGCCAGAATTAGTGTTATTCCTCATGTGCATGCACATGACAGCTTAAAGGGAACCTGCGGGTCCTGTATGCATCCAGAACAAAGATCGGTTCTGGGTGCATATTGCTATTCCCTGCCTAGCAGTCCCAGCCTATAGTAGTATAGATAAAGGGATCTTTGAAAAAAGTATTTCTAAAGCTCCTTTATGATACACTAATGAGGCCAGCGACTAGTCGCAAGGGCATTGCTTCCCTTGGCTAGTCGGCCCCCTATGGGCGTACTAACATGCTATTCAGTGCGCAGCATCAGAGGCATGGTCGCTCTCACCTCTCTGCTGTCACTGCCTTGATGCTGGTTTTCAGCTCAGTGCGCATGATCAGAAGTCCCCGGAGTTTCGGTCATGCAAACTATGAAGCAATGGCTTCAAACTGGTGTAGTGAACACGACCGGAAGACCGGGGACTTCTGATCATACACACTGATCCGAAAACCAGTGGTGGCAGCAGAGAGGCGAGAGTGACCATGCATCTCACTCTGCACATTCATTATCATGTTAGCACGCTCACAGGGGCATGCTTATATGCTAAGGAGGCCTCTAGCCAAGGGAACTAACACCCAGGGGTCTATTCTCTGGCCTCATTAGCATTTTATATAGGATCTTTAGAAATACTATGTAACTATAGGCTGGAACTGCTAGACAGGGATTAGAAATATGCAACCAGAACCGCTCTTGTTACTGGGTGAAAACAGGACCTGACAGGTTCCTTTAATATGAACAGTTACCTAAAATGACAGGTTATACTTTATATATATATATATATATATATATATATATATACACACAAATACTAGCTGTACTACCCGGCGTCGCCCGGGTTAATAACTGCTGTTAACAAAATAGAATGTATTAACAAAAATGTATTCTGCACACAAAAACCACAAAACAAATAGAAATGTAATTATTAAAAGGCAAAAACTAAGCTAATAGAAACATTTCACAACATATATTTCAACACCCCAGATATTCCACACAGATTTAAATAAATTGGCCAAGTAATGTGCTCCGTCTGTCTCTTTCCCCGTCTGTCTCTGTCCCCGTCTGTCTCTCTCCCCGTCTGTCTCTCTCCCCGTCTGTCTCTCTCCCCGTCTGTCTCTCTCCCCGTCTGTCTCTCTCCCCGTCTGTCTCTTTCCAGGTCTGCCTCTTTTCAGGTGTCTCTTTCCAGGTCTGCCTCTTTCCAGGTCTGCCTCTTTCCAGGTCTGCCTCTTTCCTCGTCTGTCACTTTCTCCGTCTGTCTCTTTCTCCGTCTGTCTCTTTCCCCGTCTGTCTCTTTCCCCGTCTGTCTCTTTCCTAGTCTGTCTCTTTCCCCGTCTGTCTCTTTCCCCGTCTGTCTCTTTCCCCGTCTGTCTCTGTCTGTCTCATTCCCAGTCTGTCTCTTTCCCCATCTGTCTCTTTCCAGGGCTGTCTCTTTCCAGGGCTGTCTCTTTCCAGGGATGTCTCTTTCCAGGGATGTCTCTTTCCCCATCTGCCTGTCTCTGTCTGTCTCTTTCCCCGTCTGTCTCTATCTCTCTGTTTCTTTCCCCATCTGTCTCTTTCCAGGTCTATCTCTTTCCCTGTCTGTCTCCCCGTCTCTTTGTCTGTGTCTTTTCCTGTCTGTCTCTTTCCATGTCTGCCTGTCTCTGTCTGCCTCTTTCCTTGACTGTCTCTATTTCTCTGTCTCTTTCCCCGTCTTTCTCTATCAAGGTCTGTGTCTTTCCCCATCTATCTTTTTCTGTCTCTCTGGCTGTCTCCTCCTTCCCTGTCTGCCTGTTTCTGTCCCTGTCTGCATGTCTGTCTGTCTCTTTCCCCATCTGTCTCTTTCCCCATCTGTCTCTTTCCAGGTCTGTCTCTTTCCAGGTCTGTCTCTTTCCAGGTCTGTCTCTGTCTGTCTCTTTCCCCGTCTGTCTCTGTCTGTCTCTTTCATCTTTTGTCTCTGTCTGTCTCTTTCACCGTTAGGCTGTCTGTCTCTTTCCCTGTCTGTCTCTATCTCTCTGTCTCTTTCCTGTCTGTCTCTCTCTATCCGTCTCCCCACCGACATCTTATTACTTCACATATAAGCTTCTTATAATATGAATGTCTTTTGTTCCTATAGCATCCAAATCACAGCTCCTACTAATAAATGGAGCCATGTTTTTGGAGCGTAACTGTAAAACGCAGGGTTAAATTTTCCTGTCAAAACATAGTCTACGATGTTCCCTGGGTCACATGAGGTGTCTGTGCAAAATTTCATGATTGAAATGCGAAGGTGCGGGTACACTTTTTGTTTCACTTTTTCCCCATTATGTAGATAGCGGCAAAATTGATTGGTAAATTGGAACGTGTGGGGTTAAAATTTCACCTCACAAGTAGCCTATGACGCTCTCGGGGTCCAGACGTGTGAGTGTGCAAAATTTTGTGGCTGTAGCTGCGACGGTGCAGATGCCAATCCCAGACATACACACACACACACACACATGTGAAGCCCCACAGGTGTTGTGTCAGTGCATTACCTTCAGGGACGCCACGTGGAGGAACAGTCTGGTCACAGGTAGGTTGCTTCTTTAGGAATTTCGTGACGCCACTCTCGGTCAGTGGGGACTGTAAGGGGACACCTGGGACTGATGTGGGTGCAGTTAGTTGTAGTGGCCTCCCGAGAGTGAGGTAGGCCCAAGGGCCCTGTGTAGGTGTATGGAACCACAGGTCGCAGAATGACTCAGGCACAGTCCAGACAGTCTTTCAGGGTTTTTACTCACAGTAGATGGCAGGGTGAGTACCCGGGCGTAGCTGGGATGAACCAGGAGAAACCAGGAATTCCTTCAGGCTGACTGTGAGGGTGACTACCGACTTGCCTTCTCTAGCCCTGATGTTTTTGTGCTGACCCCGACTTGAAGTCCCTACGGGGGTCACCCAGGGAAGTTGCTGCTGCCTGTTCTCCCCTCTTTTTGGCCCGTTTGTTTGTAGCCTGGACCAGGTCACTCCGGCTGCTTGCCTCTTGTGAGCTATGGGCCCCCTCGTTGCTACATGGCTGCGGACTCTGTAGTGTTGTGGTGGGGGTCTGAAGTACCCCCTCCGGCAGGTTTGGCAGGAGAAAATTGAATGAATCTCTGCACTGGGACCTGTTACCCTTTGGGCCTGGTACCTGCCTGGCAGTCCCCTTACTCAGCCACCGCTTGCCTCCAGCCTCGGGTGGCACTCCCAGGTGACCGTTCTCCCCCGCCGGTAGCCACTGCACGTGCGCTGTCAGATTGTGCCAGACTCCAGGGTCTGCTGCATGAGTTTGCTCTCCCTGAGCTGCACTCACTAACTGGCTCACTACTTCCTCCCCACTGTGCCTGTCTATGCAACTTAGCAACCAGGCTCTCTACCACACCCCTTGAGTGGAGATGGAGGCCTCGCCCGCTCCTGGATTCCCCAGGGGTCCCTCAAAAGGTCCATGTGGGAGACCTGTTTACTATGCGCCTGTGTAATCACACCTCGGTCAGCCTTCTGGATTACCTGTATTGTACTGCCCCCAGCATGGGTGCAGTACTCAGTGGTGCCTGTCCAGGTCAGGGGCGCCCCACACACATACATACATACATACATACATACATACACACATTCAGCTTTATATATTAGATATATATGTAGCTTCAATTTCACATTCTATGTGAGAGCAAATAAAAATATTTTACACAAAGCCCGAGAAAGGATGAGCAGTCCAACTAAGTAGTAACTTTTACAAAATTTCACATTCATACTTACATTTTTGACACACACTGAGTTAAGAAAATAGGTTTCTTGAAATCATTAAAGTAAAATAGGCTAGTTCTATAACAATAACATTATATGTTGAATGAGAAAACACTTTTGAGGTTATAAAAAGCCGTTACTTATAAAAGCACACATATATTATATATGTGGGTTTCTTAGAAACAACATTTACACTACTTTAAACATTGAAAGGTCTCATAACGTATATGTGTCTTTTGGCATGCCAAACCCTTACATAGAAATATTTAATCATTCCCGCTTTTATGAAGCCATCTTCACTTTCCCATATGAATTGACTATTATGTTACGACAGCATGGCATGTTCAATGCCCTGAACAAATCAAAAGGGAGGCGTTTCCAGGAAAACACACTCTCAGAAATCGACATATTATCTAACTGCGCTCTCTTAGCTTTATGAGCTGTATAAACTTTCCCCAACAATTCTGACATGGATTAATCTTGTGTGCGGCTATCCAAATAGTCAAAAATGTAGTCAGGGAAGGACTTAAAAGAAAACTGGGAACTGGGCGTTCTAGTTTGTGCATAATATTGTGTCTCATCAAATGAAGATTTAAGATAATTGCCAATATTTAAAAAAAGAAAAGGTTATTGTGAAAAAATGTAACTTCCATATTATTTTATGTATTTGTATCTCTATATTTATGATATATCTAGATGTCGAAAGCTTCACTATTATACATGTAAGTGATTATCTCAAGTTGTTAAATACCGTATTTTTCGTTTTAGAAGACGCACCGGATTATAAGACACACCCCAAATTTAGAGATAAAAAAAGGTTAAAAAAAGGGGGTGCATCTTGTACTCCGATGGTGTCTTACCAGAGGCTAAGTGGCAGCGGTGGTGAAGCGGGGTTGCAGGAGGCAGGGGCGGTGCTGAAGTAGGGAGATTCTGCAAGAGCTGTGGTGGGAACTGTGCTGGCTGCGGTGGGTGCTGTGCTGGCTGCAGGCACCTTGCTGGCTATGTGGAGCAGTGGGGCACTGTGGTGGGTGTCACAGATGCTCTGTCGGCGGTGCGAGCTTCAAAGAAATGGTGCCCGGAGGCGGCGCGTGCGCAGATTGTGCTCTCGGCTCAATGGCAGGCTGAGATTTCATCTGCGCACGTGCCACCTCCAGGCGCTATTTTCCTTAAGTCCGCTGCTGGAAGATCAGTGAAACGGAGGCAGCATGTGCGCAGATGAGATCTTGAGCTGAGTGCTCCATCTGCGCACACGCCGACTCCGGGCGCCATTAATTGAAGCCCACACAGAGCATCTCACCCAATGCACTGCCCTGCACCACAGAGCCCCCACTGCAGCCAGCACAGTCCCCACCACAGCCAGCACAGCCTTCACCAAAGCCTGCACACCGCCCATTCTCCACCTCCCCGGTAAGCTACATTCGCGTTATAAGACGCACCCCTCATTTTTCTCCCAAATTTTAGGTAGGAAAAGCTCGTCTTATAATACGAAAAATTTGGTAAGTAAAATTTCAAAGTGTTTATAAAACAAAACAACTTTGCAATTTACTTCCTATTAAAAATCCTCTCTGTTCTCAAGATTTGGAATTTTATAGTGCACAACTCAGTGCTAGTAGCCAACCTGCAGCCTCAGAGTGACCGTTTGCCTAAGTAAGCAGCACAACACTTGGAAACACTATGCTTTAGAGCCTTTTAGTGTTCTGAATTTGGTTGGATAGCTGGATCTGACCAGCCTCAGTGCTCTTGCGCTTCTCCCATGCTGAAGACTCAAAGACACCTCTGCTAGCAGCCTAAATCGCACAATGGAAAAGAAGGGTTAAACCCACCCTGCCATAGAAGGAATAACCAGTTGTGGTGACTTGAACAGTGATTTTTTTGGCACTGAAAAGATGGGGACAAGGTGGTTTGACGTGGTATACAATATGTAATGTATGTTATATGGTATGTAATGTACTGTATAGTTTAACCTTCAAAAAAAAAAGTTAATATCAAAAATCATGCAAAAAACATGACTTCCCTTATCCTTGTTCTGCGCAGTATATCTTCAAATGTAGATAATAAACCTATATTTAATGATAAATTTAACCCATAATTTGAAATTCAATTAAGATGGGTACTGTTAGGTTTTCTGACTATTGGATGTGCAATACCTGGCAGCGGCCACTATCAGTTGACGGGGCAGCTCTGGAACTGAGCATTTCCGGCTGTCTACTGCCACCGCTGGCAACTTCAACAGCTCATTGTTGGAGTTGCAAGGTGTTGGACCGCTATCGATCAGACATTGATGACCCATCATAAGGATAGACCATCAATGTATAAGTAGTAGACAACCTTTTTAAGAAGGACATTCCACAATATTAAGTAGGCTATAGGTTTCAAGCAATATAGGAAATATAAAGGATTTCTCTGCTGCCAAAATGCGTACAATGATGCAATGCCGAGGTATGAAAGCATTAGATGTTTCAGAAAAACTTAAAAGTGATCATCAAACTCTGAAGACAGTTGTGGCTGATATACAGCACAGGCAAGTTTGTGCAAATAAAGGCATAATGAGCAAGGTTTCTGCCAGACAAATTAATCGGATTAGGCCGGTTTCACAGATCCGGCTTTTCGCCGGTTTGCCGGATCCGGCGCTCTCCCGTACAGACAATACAGTACAGTGACAGCGCTGCAACTTCCGGGTCACATGCGCCGATCACATGACAGCACGTGACCGGCGCTTGTTGCGCTGGCACTGTACTGTAGTCACTGTATGGGAGAGCGCCGGATCCGGCAAACCGGCAAAAAGCCGGATGTGTGAAACCGGCCTTAAAGGCCCCGTCACACTAAGCAACATCGCTAGCAACATCGCTGCTAACGAACAACTTTTGTGACGTTGCTAGCGATGTTGCTGTGTGTGACATCCAGCAACAACCTGGCCCCTGCTGTGAGGTCGTTGGTTGTTGCTGAATGTCCTGGGCCATTTTTTAGTTGTTGCTATCCCACTGTGAAGCGCAGATCGCTGTGTGTGACAGCGAGACAGCAACAACTAAATGTGCAGGCAGCAGGAGCCGGCTTCTGCGGAGGCTGGTAACCACAGTAAACATCGGGTAACCAAGAAGCCCTGTCCTTGGTTACCCGATATTTACCTTTGTTACCAGCCTCCGCCGCTCTCACTGTCAGTGCCGGCTCCTGCTCTGTGCACATGTAGCTGCAGGACACATCGGGTTAATTAACCCGATGTGTGCTGTAGCTAGGAGAGCAAGGAGCCAGCGCTAAGCATTGTGCGCTGCTCCCTGCTCTGTGCACATGTAGCTGTAGCACACATCGGGTAATTAACCCGATGTGTGCTGTAACTAGGAGAGCAGGGAGCGAGCGCTAAGCAGTGTGCGCTGCTCCCTGCTCTGTGCACATGTAGCTGCAGCACACATCGGGTAATTAACCCGATGTGTGCTGTAACTAGGAGAGCAGGGAGCCAGCGCTCAGTGTGCGCTGCTCCCTGCTCTCTGCGCCTGTAGCTCCGTGCGCTGGTAACCAAGGTAAATATCGGGTTGGTTACCCGATATTTACCTTAGTTACCAAGCGCAGCATCTTCCACGCGGCGCTGGGGGCTGGTCACTGGTTGCTGGTGAGCTCACCAGCAACTCGTGTAGCGACGCTCCAGCGATCCCTGCCAGGTCAGGTTGCTGGTGGGATCGCTGGAGCGTCGCAGTGTGACATCTCACCAGCAACCTCCTAGCAACTTACCAGCGATCCCTATCGTTGTTGGGATCGCTGGTAAGTTGCTTAGTGTGACTGGACCTTAAGAGAGCAGCTGCTAAAATACCATAACAAATCAGAAAATAGCTGCTGGTATCTCAGGGTGTAGAATCCTCCAGGGGCTTGTATTTGTACATAAACCTTCTGGTCAGCCACCCCTAAACAGTGCTCACAAGCAGAAATGGTTGCAGTCAGTCCAAACATACACAAAACTAAATTTTAAAGCAGTCTTCTTAACTAATGAATATTATGCAACCCTGCATGATCCAGAGAGATAGAGTAGTGGATGGCTGGGGGGATGGTTGGGTTGCCACCAGGAAAAAGGTGGTAGTTTCATGGTTTGAGGAGAAATCACGGAGAGAGAGTGGTTAGGCCCCTTTAGGGTAACTGAAAGTGTGAAATTGACCTTAGCAAGGTATATAAAGTTTATGACTGACCACTTTCTTCCATGGTACAAAAAAAAAGAACCGTGATATCTGGAACAAAGTCATCTTCATCCATGACAATTCACCACTTGATTTTCATACTGAAATGAATACATCTGAGTAATTGACTGCTCTGGGCATAAAAGGAGAGTAACTCATGGTGTGGCCACCATCCTCTGCTGACCTCAACTGTATTGAGAACCTTTGGAGTATTTTCAAGTCAAAGATTTATGAGGGTTTGAGGCAGTTCACATCAAAACAGCAGCTCTGGGGGAGCAATTCTGCAATTCTGACATCCAGAAAAAAGATTCAAGCAGAAACTTTCCAAAAACTCACAAGTTCAATGGATGAAAGAATTGTTAAAATGTGAAATCAAAGAATGGGTCATATGTTAATGTGTAACTTAGCCTGTTAAGATTTTTTTGATTGGAAAAGCTTTTGATTTCAGTAAATATGACATGTTAATTCTGAAAATTCAACAGATGACCATTTTCAATTTTTTACAGCCTTTAAAATGTTTGAAAACAATGTTGTGCATAATAATTTGGAACAGTTCATTCTCTTTTTCTTTAGTTTTGAAAAATGTACTGTTATCACTAGGGGTTTGACCAATAAAATTTGATTTGTACTCTTAGGGGCACTTTGCACACTTTGACATCGCAGGTGCAATGTCGGTGGGGTGAAATTGTAAGTGACGCACATCCGGTGTCGCAGGCGATATCGTAGTGTGTAAAGCCTTTTTGATACGATTAACGAGCGCAAAATTGTCGTAATCGTATCATCGGTGTAGCATCGGTCATTTCCATAATTTGGAAATGACCAATGTTACGATGTTGTTCCTCGTTCCAGCGGCATCACACATCGCTGTGTGTGAAGCCGCAGGAGCGAGGAACATCTCCTACCTGCGTCCTGCGGCTCACGCCAGCTATGCGGAAGGAATGAGGTGGGTGGGATGTTTACGTCCCGCTCATCTCCGCTCCTCCGATTCTATTGGCCGCCTGCCGTGTGACGTCGCTATGACGCCGCACGACCCGCCCCCTTAATAAGGAGGCGGGTCGCCGGCCAGAGCGACATCGAAGGGCAGGTGAGTGCATGTGAAGCTGGCGTAGCGATAATGTTCGCTACGCCAGCTATCACCATGATATCGCAGCTGCGACCAGGGCGGGGACTATCGCACTCAGCATCGCAAGCATCGGCTTGCAATGTCGTAGTGTGCAAAGTGCCCCTAACAGTTGATGATCTGCCTCTGTGAGGAAGAGTAATATACTATTCTGTCCTGCTTGAAAGATGGACAATTCTGGAAATGGTCAAAGAGCACCGAAAATCCATGTTTTTGCCTCTGTTTGCTTATTTTTCTATCGTGGCACAGACAGAAGCCCACATGGAAAGTCAAGAATGGGGGCATGAAATATGATCTAAAACAAGCCTTGAGTGCAGACTCTCCAAATCCATTCAGGCAGATGAGTGTTTTATGGGTGACGTCTCGTTGTAGTAGTCCATGTAAATACATAGGGAAGAACATGAATCGCATGTAATGATTATCGTGTATAACCCAAAGCATGGAAACTAAACCAAGAACAAAGACGTTGCTCTAGAAATGATGTGGTTTTAGCTTTTTCTCTGGTGACCACCGCTCACAGTACGAACCTCACATTGTGCGATGGGACCTTATGAGCAAGTATAATGTTTGCTGAGAAGGAGCAGCAGGATGGAAAAAATGTATGAATATATTATTTAACAAGGCAGAGTAATTTCAACTTTGCCTAGGGCTTATCAACTTCATAAAATGTTCTCATTTCAGTAATAAGAGATATGAAAAAGAAAT
This sequence comes from Anomaloglossus baeobatrachus, assembly GCF_048569485.1. Lineage (NCBI taxonomy): Eukaryota > Metazoa > Chordata > Amphibia > Anura > Aromobatidae > Anomaloglossus > Anomaloglossus baeobatrachus. Next base: position 445,991,427 of record NC_134356.1, read on the forward strand.
AAATCCCAATTACCCATAGACGTAGAATTTATAGAATAAAAAGCCGTAAAATGCGAGAACAGAATCAAGTTAGCCTATAAAACACCAGCACATGGAATATTTATAAAACGCACAATTATAAAAACACACACACAAAACTGTATGAGATATGTGATGCAGTATGATATACTAAAAGCTAAAGCCGAAGGTCAAAGTTGCACCACTAGTGATCTTCCAACCTCACGTGTGACCCAAAGCTTCACTATTCACTGCAGCTTACTCTTTATTTTCTAACCCACCATCCTCCTCTCTCCAGGCTTCCCCTGCTTAGATACCCCATAAATCTTTCTTGTTCATTATTGTCCTCTGTGTTTACAAACTAGGAATCAGCTTTTAATCAAATTCCCCCTTTGGGGCCGTAAATCTGTGCTAAAGACATGCTTGTTACACTCTTCTTCCTCATGTACGCATAGTATCCGATTTATGGTAGACCCCTCTGCCCTACAGTTTGTAGACTACTTGTATCACTCTGTATTGTATTCTCATATCTTACAGAACTAAACACACATGAGAAGATTTAATCTTTTTTCTAGGAAGAATACTTGATCACCTTTTTGGAAGGCAGCAATATAATGTGCTACAAGAAAGGTTTCCAGTTTGATGGTGGAATTTATTATTGCATGGACTGCATGTCACATTGAGCTGATTCCTGAGTTACCTGACTAATCACAAAATCATACTTCATATTCTTGAGATTGAAGGTTATGCGTCATTCATTTGAAAAAAAAGGTAAGTGCAATGTTAAAGGACTTTTACAAATAAAGATTTTTCAAACTAGCAGCAATCCTCTAGGGCCCCATGATGTAGCAATGTATCTCTGCTGGGCAGGCAGCGTGTTTCCCGCATGGATATGGCCCCTATGGGAGTTCCACACTAGACCATAAATCTTACAGTATATTTACAGCATTTAGATTTTCTAATCATGAAGTCAATGGTAATGACCTTTATGGTGACACGGTTATTCTTTATCTATACTAAAATAACATCAACACTGACCATATACTAGAGTTCGGGACCATCCTGATTGGGGTGAGATGGTTTTTACATTTTCTTGATCAAATAAATGCTTGATCAAAACCCTATGTTTTTTACACATGTTACTATTTATCTACTTGCTGCAGTGCGCCTATGCATTATGTTTTTATTCTGGGTTATATTCATTTGATAAAGGGGTTGTCCACTACTTTTACATTGATGGCCTATGCTTAGGATATGTCATTAATGTCTGATTGGAAGGGGTCCGACACCTCGCACCCCCACCCATAAGCTGCCTTTGGTGCAAGAGGTGGCAGCAGGAGGTCAGAAATGCTCAGTTCCAGAGTTGCTTCGTCTTCTGATAGTGGATGTGGCTGGGTACCACACACCCGCCTCCTATTGATTTGAATGGGAGGCGGATATGCAGTACCCAGCTGCGTTGCTATCAGAAGACGGAGCAGCTCCAGAGCTGAGCATTTCCAGCCACTTGCTGCCACTGTCGGCACCAAGAACAGCTGATTGGTGAGAGTGATCAAAAAAGTTGATCATATAAATCATGCAAAAACACATGGCTTCCCCTATCCCTGTTTTGAACAATATATCTTCAAATATAGTGCTTAAACCTATATTCAATAATATCTTTAACCCAAAAATTGAAATACAGTTAAGATGGGAAGTGCTAGGGGTCTGACTGGCGGATATGCATTACCTGGCAGCGGCCACTATCAGTTGACAGGGCAGCTCTGGAACTGAAAATGTGTGGCTGCCTACTGCCTCTGTCAGCACTGAGAACAGCTGATTGTCGGAGGTGCCAGGTGTTGGACCTGGCCGATTAGACATTGATGACCTATCCAAAGGATGGGCCTTCAATGTAAAAGTACTGGATAACCTCTATAAGAGCATGGCGTATATATATTTTTGAGTTTGCTCAGTAAGAACTAAATTGGTGCAATAAGTAATTAGTGTGGATGAGCCAGACTCATTAAATCAATTGAAAATTATAACTCACATTTATATCCAGGGTGCTGAACAATCAAGCAGTGTCACGGTCACCAACACCGCCAACTTGCTGCACACATGACTTGGATATGACTGTGAAAATAGACTCCACTTCTCACACTTGTCCACTCACTTTTTGCAATAAGCTGACAATTAGCTAAGCGCCCCTCGTCTCCTTGACACCCTAAGGGGTACTTTGCACATTGCGACATCGCTACTGCGATATCATCGGGGTCAATTCGAAAGTGACGCACATCCGGCGCCAGTAGCGACATCGCAACATGTAAAGCCTAGATGCGCCGATAAACGATCGCAAAAGCGTCGTAAATCGGTGATCTGTGTAGCGTCGGACATTTTCATAATGTCACACCAATAGGAGATACGAAGTTGTTCCTCGTTCCTGCGGCAGCACACATCGAGGAGCAAGGAACATCTCCTTACCTGCCTCCACCGCCAATGCGGAAGGAAGGAGGTGGACGGGATGTTTACGTTCTGCTCATCTCCGCCCCTCCGCTTCTATTGGCCGCCTGCCATGTGACGTCGCTGTGACGCCGCACCACCCGCCCCCTTAGGAAGGAGGTGGGTTGCCAGCCAGAGCGACGTCGCAGAGCAGGTAAGTGCGTGTGAAGCTGCCGTAGCGATAATGTTCGCTATGGCAGCTATCACAAGATATTGCATGTGCGACGGGGGCGGGTACTATCGCGCTCAGCATCGCTAGCATCGGCTAGCGATGTCGCAGTGTGCAAAGTACCCCAAAGATACACGCCACCCTGCTTTCCTAAGCACCTGATAGGTACTCTTCTTGCACTTGGGCATGCCCTGGCACAACACAACTGAGTTATACTTTCACCCTTCAAGGTTGTGGGTACATTTAAGCAGCAAAGAATAAAATTATTACATTTTAGATTTAATATACAAAAAAAGCACAATGGTTACAAAAATGACTAAAGGATGTCATATTAAAAGCACTTAAGCGGGCTTTACACGCTACACTTTATCTAATGATGTGTCGGCGGGGTCATGTCGTAAGTGACGCACATCCGGCATCGTTAGTTACATTGTAGCGTGTGAAACCTCCGTGCGATTGCAATTGAATGTTAAAACGTTCATCGCATACACGTCGTTCAATTACTAAAAATTGAACGTCCAGTTGTTCAATGTTCCCGAGGTGGCACACATCGCTGTGTGTGACACCCCGGAACAATGAACAACAGCTTACCTGCGTCCCGTGGCACCCGCCGGCAATGTGGTAGGAAGGAGGTGGGCGGGATGTTTACGTCCTGCTCATCTCTGCCCCTCCGCTTCTATTGGCCGGCTGCCGCGTGATGTCGTGGTGACGCTGAACGTCCCTCCCACTCCAGGAAGTGGATGTTCACCGCCCACAGCGAGGTCGTATGGAAGGGTAAGTATGTGTGACGGGAAATAATGGTTTGTGCGACACGGTCAACAAATTGAACATGCCGCACATACGATGGGGGCGGGTCACATCGCATACGATATCGTATGCGTAATTGTACCGTGTAAAGCAGGCTTTACTCTCAATTCAAAAACAGTATAAAACAAAAAACAAAAACAATAAATAAAAGCCGTTACAGATTTGATCATCACGTGATTCTTTGCTGAGGAGTCATTATAGATATTAGGAGAGATCTATAATACAGATTGACCTCCTGATTTCTGACAATGAGTGTTTCTGGATGAGCTATTATAACGGTCCTATCCACATTCCCTCAACTATCCATCTGATCAGGCAAGAAGGGGGCGGCTAATAGTATGCATGGAAAGGTGGTACAAGGACATAATTCTAATTAATGTCATATTTTTCCACCGAAAACTCCTAGGGGAATAATATGACCGCCTTATTTCCGAGCATACTTTCACCATCCTAGACCCAAACACAACTATGATATATCCATAATTCAAGTTGATATATTTTTGTGGTTTTCCCAAGGCTGCAAACCTGGACACTTGAATCCACAGAAACAATCATGTCCCCAGATCACAGATATATCCATGGATGATGTTGATATTAGATTATCATCAATATGGCAGGGAAATATGGCATTTCCATTTCTACTATGTAAAGCCTCTGGCAGAGTGTAGACAGCCCGTCTACCTTAGAGACCATTATGGTCACCATTAATGTAGCACCTATTTGTTAATTAGAATGTACACAGTGAAAGGTTGCTGTTTCAGATATTTGCTAACTAATTTATTTACACACAGCAGATGCTACCAGGTGTCCGGTAATATTGGATTTATATTTCTAATCCATCATTCCTCCACATTATTCACCTTAAAGGCCCAATATGCACCCAGAACCACAAGCAGTTCTTAGATATTTCTAATCACTGCCTAATCGTCCCTGTATACACAAGCATAGATAAAGAGATCTTAAGAAAAAGTGTTTCTAAAGATCTTTTATCGTTGCTTCCCTTGCTAATCAGCTCATTGAGCATGTTGGTACATCCCTGTGGGTGTGCTTATATGCTAGTGAATGTGCAGCGTCAGAGGATGATCTCACTCCCCTCTCCGCTACCATAGCCGACCGACGCTGGATTTCGGCTCAGTACTCATGATTCCAGAGTTTGGGTCATGCGCACTACTTAAGTTTGAAGCCAGGACACATACACCCGGCTTCATAGTGCGCATGACCCAAATTCCGTGGTCATGCACACTGAGCCGAAATCCAGCGTCGGACGGCAATAGCAGCAGAGGGGTGAGTGAGATCATCCTGTGACACTGCACATTCATTAGCATGTTAGCATGCCCAAAGGGGCGTACTAACATGCTAATGGAGCCGACTGGCAAGGGAAGCAACCCCCTTGGGACTAGTCCCCAAGCTCATTAGCATACGATAAAAGATCTTTAGAAACACTTGTTTTACAGATCTCTTTATCTATGCTAGTGTATACAGGGAAGGTTAGGCAGTGATTAGCAATATGCACCCAGGACTGCTCATGGTTCTGGGTGCATATTGCACCTGACAGGTTCCTTTTAATGTTTAACAAGATGTGTATATCATGATGACTAAAGAAAACTCCTGAAGAGATGAAAAAGTTTTATTAGTATGGGTAACTAAGATCAAAGAACAAGAGCCACTAGGATTGACTGTGCTTACATGCAGTGAAGGAAAAAATGATTTGATCTCTTGCTGCTTTTTATAGGTTTGCCCACTGACAAGGACATGAACAGTCTATAGTTTTAAGTGTAGGTTAATTTTAACAGTGAGAAATAGAATATCCAAAATAAAGTCCAGAAAATCACATTATTTTTTTGTATTTTGCAGAGAGAAATAAGCATTTGATCCCCTACCAACCATTAAGAGTAGTGTTGAGCGGATCCGAACTTTAAAAATCCGGATCTGCGCGGTTTCAGAGTCCAATCCGGGTCCGACCCGGTCGCGGGAATCCGGCTGCACGATCCAGATCCGGGATATTTTTATTTTTATTTTTTTTCTCTCTCTCTCTCTCTCCCCCCTCTCCGTCTCTCTCTCCCACTCTCTCTCTCTCTCGTCCCGGATCCGTTCCTCATTCACATACATGGGTCCGGATTCCGGATCGGATTCCGGACTTCTTTTCCGATCCGCAACGGATCCGTCGGACCCGGATTATTAGAAGTCCGCTCAACTCTAATTAAGAGTTCTGGCTCCTACAGACCACTTAGGCACTCCTAATCAACTCGTTACCTGCAATAAAGACACCTGTCTTAAATTGTCACCTGTATAAAAGACTCCTGTCTCCACACTCAATTAACTAGTCAGACTCTATCTTCTACAACATGAGCAAGACCAAAGAGCTTTCTAAGGATGTCAGGGACAAGATCATAGACCTCCACAAGGCTGGAATGGGCTATAAAACCATAAGTAAGACCTGGGTGAGAAAGAGACAACTGTTTGTGTAATAGTCAGAAAATGGAGGAAATACAAAATGAGTGTCAATCAACATCGATCTGGGGCTCCATACAAAATCTCACCCCATGGGGTATCCAGGATCCTGAGGAAGGTGAGAGATCAGCCTAAAAGTACACGGGGAGAACTTGTTCAAGATCTCAAGGCAGCTGGGACCACTGTCACCAAGAAAACCATTAGTAACGTATTACGCCATAATGACTTAAAATTCTGCAGTGCCCGCAAAGTCCCACTGCTCAAGAAGGCACATGTGCAGACCCATCTGAAGTTTTCCAATGAACACCTGGTTGTTTCTGAGAGCGATGGGAGAAGGTGCCATGGTCAGATGAGACAAAAATTGAGCTCTTTGGCCTTAACGCAACTCACCGTGTTTGGAGGAAGAGAAATGCTGCCTATGACCCAAAGAACACCATCCCCACTGTCAAGCATGGAGGTGGAAAGATTATGTTTTGAGGGTGTTTCTCTGCTAAGGGCACATGACTCCTTCACTGCATCAATGGGACAATGGATGGAGCAATGTACCGTAAAATCCTGAGTGACAACCACCTTCCCTCCGCCAGCACATTAAAAATGGGTCGTGTCTTGGTCTTCCAGTATGACAATGACCCAGAACATACAGCCAAGACAACAAAGGAGTTGCTAAAATAGAAGCACATTAAAGGTCATGGAGTGGCCTAGCCAGTCTCCAGACCTTAATCCCATAGAAAACTTATGGAGGGAGCTGAAGCTCCGAGTTGCCAAGTGAGAGTCACAAATCTTAATGATTTAGAGATGATCTGCAAAGAGGAGTGGACCAAAATTCCTCCTGACATGTGCGGAAACCTCATCATCAACTACAAAAAACGTCTGACTGCTGTGCTTCCAACAAGGCTTTTGCCACCAAGTGTTAAGTCTTGTTTGCCAGAGGGATCAAATACTTATTTCTCTCTGCGAAATGCAAATACATTTTTATAATTTATACAATCTGATTTTCTGGATTTTATTTTGAATATTCTATCTCTCACTGTTAAAATTAAGCTACCCATAAAATTTATAGACTGTTCATGTCTTTGTCAGTGGCAAACTTACAAAATCAGCAAGGGATCAAGTAATTATTTCCTTCACTTCACTGTACTTGTAATATGGGCAATATTTATCCATTAAGTCAAAGACTGTAGGCCTGATTATTTTAGGTAAGTTGCTCTCAAACCTATCTTAGGATGTGTGCACCCCAGTTCCAAGGGGTATGTCCACACAACCCGCACACACCGTGTTCTAGACACGGTGTCACTCCTCTTGCAGAGACACTAGTGTTCTCCACAGGGGTAATGTATCATCACACACGATCAGGGTTCTGGATTCTGCGTACTTTCGTTGCGTTCTCCCACTGAGAACACTCGCATCTCTGAGAGCATAAATTGATATGCTGAGGCCGCATATCAGTTTATGCTGCGTACAAAAGAAGCACAGTGGGCATGGGATTTCTATACATCTCATCCACTGTGCTTGTACTATACAATGTAGCCTTTTGGATGCAACAATAAGGAACTTTATAATATATTTTAGACAGATTTGCTTCTTTCTTTGTCAGAATAGATCAGTCATTATTAAACTTCTTAATTCTGAGGTTTTATCTGTATGCAGTGAAGACATTCCCATTACTAATATAGGAAATGGCAGAGGTTACTGATGAAAGTTTATAATGAAGGGAAGAGGGAGGAGCTAGAGGTAGAGGGAGGAGTTGGAGGCAAAGGGAGGGGCTAGATGCAGAGGGAGGAGCTAGAGGCAGAGGGAGGTGTAAGAGGCAGAGGGAGAAGCTAGAGGCAGAGAGAGGAGCTAGAGACAGAGGGAGGAGCTGGAGGCAGAGGGAGGGGCTAGAGACAAAGGGAGGAGCTAGAGGCAAAGGGGGGAGCTAGAGGCAGAGGGAGGAGTAAGAGGCATAGGGAGAAGCTAGAGGCAGAGAGAGGAGCTAGAGGCAGAGAGAGGAGCTGGAGGCAGAGGGAGGAGTAAGAGGCAGAGAGAGGAGCTAGAGGTAGAGGGAGGAGCTAGAGAAAGAGGGAGGAGCTAGAGACAGAGGGAGGAGCTGGAGGCAGAGGGAGGGGCTAGATACAAAGGGAGGAGCTAGAGGCAAAGGGGGGAGCTAGAGGCAGAGGGAGGAGTAAGAGGCAGAGGGAGAAGCTAGAGGCAGAGAGAGGAGCTAGAGGCAGAGAGAGGAGCTGGAGGCAGAGAGAGGAGCTAGAGGTAGAGGGAGGAGCTAGAGACAGAGGGAGGAGCTAGAGGCAAAGGGAGGAGCTAGAGGCAGAGGGAGGAGGTGGAGGCAGAGGGAGGAGGTGGAGGCAGAGGGAGGAGCTAGAGGCAGAGGGAGGAGCTAGAGGCAGAGGGAGGAGTAAGAGGGAGGAGTAAGAGGCAGAGCTCCACCCCCTCCATCCTCTTCTATCCACATAGAATCTGTCTAAAAAAAGTCATTGTGCTTTCATATATTGACATTATATACTATGGACAACAGAGGGATTTCAGACAACATAGATATAAATTGCTTGTCATAAACCATTTGTCAAGATACAGTATGTAGTAAGTATCATGTGAGCGTAAACACTATGCTAAATACATATTAAAAGTACATTAGTTCAGTATTTAAGAAATTAATTTTTAGGAAAACTGAAATATAGCTTAAAACAATTCTCTAGGCTATTTTGGTAATGAGGATGAGTTATCTGCTAATCTTTTTCTCCCTGATGTTTAGTAGCTTTTAATTTATAACCGTTCTGTCCTTGATATAATGAATATCTCATCTCGATGCGCCGTCTTCCCGCTGAACTTTCGCTGAGCTTGTGCTTTTTCTCAGAAGAAAATCTGAAGACGCAGATCTACAGTTCAAAGCACAACTTATTTACACCTTTTCATGGATGTAATCGAAAATGTGATTTGTCATCATCATGAGACGGATCCATCCAGTTGTCAGGAGTCTGAAATGAATTCTTATTATTCTGAATGGGGCAAGTTAGACGAATTCTGCTCTGATGTAATGTGTGTATTGGATTGCTAATGATTTGGATAAGCTCATCTGTCAGTACTTTCTCATTTCCAAGTTGTTAAACAAATATACAGCACATTCCAACATGGGCATAAATATAACACCATATCTGTAGGGAATGATTGTACACAGATGCTGGATTACAAAACAAAGTTAACCAGCCCCAGAAGAGAGGGCTCAGCAGTTTCCCCAACACACAGGCCTGGATGAGAAGCCTCAGCACACATACAGTTACACTCTGGACGCCAGAGATAAGCAGAAAAGCCGCTGTTTGACTTTCATCGCTCGCTCTTTCATCCTTTCTTTTGTGGAATAATCCATCTGTGGAGACATCCCACGGAAAACAGCAGAATTGTGTACACCACAATTACTGGCTCCATTTTTCCAGCTCATCATCCCTCTATCATGCCTTCTCTCGCTATCCTACTTTTTAATCCACAGAGATAATTTCCGGTGCACTTTGTCTCTGTCAATGGAGATCTGTTAAGCGCACAAAGCTGAACATTGGCATCTATCTTTATACAAACAGCAATATCTCAGTCTTTATCTCTGGAAAATACTTCTTAAACCTAATAGTCAGCAGTTGTTGCAAAAGAAAACAATGTGTTCACCAGCAGACAGTGCAGCATAATAATGATGTCTCATAATTCATAACTTTAAGGGCAAAAATGTATAAAGATTGATGTTTGGTGTGGTCTCCTCCATTATCTGAGAACGTTCCCCACCTAGGAAGTATTTATTATCTGTCATGGTGGCTCTGTGCCAGAGGTCAACTGTTAAGGCAACCTGGTTTAGGCCGGGGCCACATGGGGGACTAATGCGATCCTCGCAAGACACTCGGCTCACACTGGCAGTATAGCGGGAGCCGAGTATCATGCAAATGTCACTGCGACTGAGGTACGATCATGCGATCGAACCTCCAGCTGAGAGGGGGTAGGTCGGCACTGAGAAGGGGAGGGCTGGCACTAAGGAGGGGTGGGAGGGATTTCTCTCCCTCTCTCCTCCATTGCCAGCTATTGCCATTCTCGCCCTGCACCGGTGTACCGCAAGTGCAGTGCGATTTTTCTCTCGCCCCATAGACTTGAATGGGTGCGAGAGAAACCAGGAACGCATTACAGTCGCAGCATACTGCAATTGTTTTTTCGGTCCGATTAGGGCTGAGAAAATAATCGCTCATGGGTGCTGGCACATAGGCTAATATTGGTCCGAGTGGAATGCGATGTTTTATTGCATTCCACTCGCTCCGATTTTCATGCCATGTATCTTAGGCCTTACTCAATGTCTAGGTTCTTCTATCAGCAAATCTCGGGGCACTATGTCATAGACCACCCCAATGTATAAGAAAAGCTGCCCTGGTACAGGATCTACATACAGTAGTCTCATCATGGCAGGTGACACTTTAGGGGCAAGGGAGCACACTTACTTCATATAACCTCAGATTATGCATACTTTCTCCAGGAACATTTATTTTCAAACATTTCATGACCCAGCAATTTTCCCTAATTCCTGACCAGGCACTTTTTTTTACAATTTCATGTTTCCGTCAGTTTTATATTATTTTTTTATGGTATCTGGGCAACATAAAGAAAAAACCTAAATCAATGTCTATATTCACATTTTTTAAAATTCTTCTTATGACTACAACGGACCACTAAAAACATTGTGACTTGTGTTCCCCTTTCCATAGAAATTCTATTTATATATTGGAGAGATTTTTTTCATTTGGGTAATTAGGGAGTGTCTAGAAATAGCGATTCAGACTGGCAGTGTCTTTCTTTTTTAAGTTTAGTGTTTAATTAATTTATTTATTTAGTCATGCTTTTTCATTTATTTATTCTCTCATTTATGTTGAACAGTGTGCCCCCCCCTGAAAAGGAACCTATCAGGTGCAATATGCACCAAAACCATGAGCAGTTCTGGGTGCATGGGCGTTTTTTCCCCTGGCTAGTTCGCCCCCTTAGCATGTTATCACCCTCCTGTGGGCATACTAACATGCTAATGAATACGCAGCATCAGAGATATCTCACCTCTGCTGCCACTGTGCCCAATGCTGGATTTCGGCTCAGTGCACATGATCAGAAGTCCTGGACTTCTAGGAAGTCCGGGGACGTTCTGATCCTGTGCACTAAGCCGAAAACCAGCGGTGGCAGCAGAGGTGAGCCCGACCATGCCTCTAGCACTGCACATTCATTAGCATCTTAGTATGCACACAAGAGAGTGCTAACATGCTAAGGGGGCCAACTAGCCAAAGGAAACGACTAGTCACTGGCCTCATTAGCATATTAAAAAAAATTGTTAGAAATACTTGTTCTAAAGATTTCTTTATCTATGCTAGTGTATACAGGGACAGTTAGGCAGGGATTAACAATATGCACCCAGAACTGCTAATTGTTCTGGGAACATATTGCACCTGAAAAGTTCACTTTAAGACCTTTGGGGGGCATTTGAACACATTGGTTTTATTGCTGCTTTCCTATGTAAGTGGGGCTGGTACATTAGGCCCGGTTATAGAAGTAAATCAGTTTCTTCTCTGCACAGAAGAGCTGTCTGGGTTTTGTTAGCTCCTGTATTCTCACTACACCCAGCAATCACATGATCACTGGCCAGAAAAAGAAAGCACTGTCAGTGCTTCCTAATATGTATATGTAGCACCCATGGGGCAAGGGGTTAACTGTTAAGGCTACTTTACACGCTGCGATATCGGTACCGATATCGCTAGCGTGCGTTCCCGCCCCCATCGGTTGTGCGACACGGGCAAATCGCTGCCCATGTTGCACAGCATCGGCCGGACCCGTCACACATACTGCGACGTCGATGTGACCGGCGAACCACCTCTTTTCTAAGAGGGCGGTCCGTGCGGCGTCACAGCGACGTCACTGAGCGGCAGCCCAATAGAAGCGGAGGGGCGGAGATGAGTGGGACGTAACATCCCGCCCACCTACTTCCTTCCGCATTGGGGCCGTCGGCAGGTAAGGAGAGGTTCCTCATTCCTGCGGCATCACACGGAGCGATGTGTGCTGCCGCAGGAGCGACCAACTACTTCGTACCTGCAGCTCCAACGATATTCGAGAATGGACCCCCATGTCACCGATGAGCGATTTTGCACGTTTTTGCGACGATGCAAAATCGCTCATAGGTGTCACACGCAACGGCATCGCTAATGCGGCTGGATGTGTGTCACAAATTCCGTGACCCCAACGACTTCGCATTAGCGATGTCGTAGCGTGTAAAGCCCACTTTACTCTTCGCCAGGCCGGTGATGTCAGATCTGGGGATGTCACGGGTGGCCCTGCCCGGTTTCGTGGCCCCGAGGCGTACAATAAAGGGAAAGGATGATGGAGGATGGGGATGATGGAGGTTGTTTTGTGACACCACCTGTGGTATGCGACCAGGGATTAGCTGCCGCTGCAGGTGATGTCCTCCAGGGCTGATGGTGTCGCAGCAAGGGTGGTTCTGCTCCCCACAGGTGGAGAGGGCCCCGGGAAGGTGATGGGGAGATGGTGGCTGTTGGCGCCAAAGCAATAAAAGAGTGACACTACAATTGCGGTTCCAGGTCTTTTACTTACAGTTCGTAGATTGCCCGGAGGCACCAGTCTCCGCTGCGATTAAACTCCAGCCGATGCCGGGTAAGTCAAATGTCAGAACTGGTGTGGTAGTCTGTGGGCCCTTCCTCCTTGCGCTTTTTAGTGTGGATCCCCGTGACCGGAAGTGCTTGGGGACCCCGATGTAGTGTTAAAGTTCCTGTCCCGTCTGCAGGTGCCACGGGTCCGTGGTGGGGCCTGGCTTAGATCACAACCCCGGACTCTATGTAGCACTGTACTCCGGGAACTGTGGTGGCCAGAGGGACATACAATCCCCCTGTCCTGCAGATTCTGGTGATCCAACGTGAAGTCTTTTCCACCCTAGGGCTCTGCACCCTGATTAGTGCCGATTCCAAAGGAGCAATGAAGCTCTCCCTTCAGCAACCGTATTTCTGCTCCGTCCACAGGAGCTACCGGTCAGCAAGCTCCTTCACTGTCGTCTCCTGCTCCTTCCAGTCTGCCCGATCCTAACTATAGAAGTTCTGAAGCACTCTCTATAGCGACCGTGTTCTTCTGAGTCTCAGACTATTCTGACGTGAAAGTGTGTGTGTTCTCTCTCTTCCCCTGTAATACCCACACCTATCTGATGACTCACTGGTGGCTGGGAAAAACCCGTTATTATGGTAACCACCTTTAGCCCAGTTACAGTGGGTGGCTGCTAAGCTGCGTGTGTGTTGTGCAAGTGAAAACCAGTGGTTAACCTTTTCCTTACCCGGGATAAGTACTGCACCTTAAGTCAAATGCAATAACCTGTGGCGACTGAAGCCTCAGGGGCATCACATATACACAACAGCTTGTCCATTCAGCTGCACACAGCTATGGAGAAGGCAGACATGATAATAAATCATGTCTGCCATCTATGCAGGGAGTCCAGCTGTGTCTAACTAACTCAATGACGTGCAGAAGCTTCATTATGTAGTGAAGTATTGGAATGTCAGTGGAAAATAGAGAGAGGACCACCCAGACATTTTTAATAAATGGGCGGTCCTGAAATGGTTAAAGTGGTTTTCTCATTATCATAAATTATTGGAAAATAAACAACTTCTCAACCTAATCTATTAAAAATCCTTTGTGTTCTCAAAAATAAAATAATTTTCACTGCTTAGAACCTTGAGAAAGCACTTTTGCAGACTGCCCACAAAAAATATAGTAAAAACAGTCCTTTGTTTCACACCATTAAAAAAGATACACCTTGTAACACCACCAAGTGCGTGCAGAGCCGAACAGCGCATGATAATTATGGAAGCATTGGGCCATATTCTTTGTTCTCCTCTTAATGATTACCTAACTTTCATAAATTAGATGCTTTTTGGAAGTTACCTTCTCCTTGTTGAGAGATGCTGTGTCCTCTCTAGTCTGGTGTACACTCTTATTCTCTTGTGTCTGCCAGTCAGTGGATGGTAGGACCTCGGACGGGCTCAGAAAGAAATCTGGGTGCTGAAGAGAAATAATATTCATGTATAGATATAATCTTGGGGGACACAACTATCCTGAAATTGACCGAGATATTCAGAGAGCTACGTAGAATGTACATAGTCATAAGCATCTGTGTCTGGCTCATATGCAGAATACACCACTGTGAAATGACTAGTCTTAGTCATTTGCTTCTTCGTGCCACTCTACAAAATGGAAGCATTAGTGTGTAATAGAAGATAATGATAGACATCTGGGGTGTATTTGTGAGTAGGCTATAGTGTGTGTCTGCATGAGCTTTATTCATTACTCTATGATTAACACAGGACTGCAGCAAAGACACGCAAATCTCAGGCCAAAGCATGAAAAACTGACATTTACAGACATACATTTCCATTTCACCCCTCCAATCCAAAGCTCTTTAATCAACCTCTTTAAGGGCCTGGGTCATACGATGCTGGCACATCTACCTGTCGCCATTGCCAGCTCCTCTTTTCTGTCACCTGTCTCTTTTGTAAAAGCTGAATTCTGCCCTTACAATTAGCAGCATAAAATCATACAAGCTAACATTGCTTCCATGGCCTCTCATTTGTTTAAATACCCCAGATGTAAGCACATATCTTCACAGGCGTTCTTTTTTATGTTTCCCTTTGGTAGGCATGGGGTTTAAGTGATGAGTCTCGGAATTAATTCAGTGGCTGCCATCAGAGAAGGAGGGCGGTTATTTATTGCAGCTCAAGGGTAAGAAACCCCTGAATTATTCAAAAGGTCCCCTCCTCTTTTTTTCTGTTCTGTCCCATGGGGGAAATTAAGCAGAAGCTTCTCCTTGTCCACCTCCCACTAGCCCTGAGGGGTGATATGAAAAGATATCGACAGCTTGTTAGTTCAGATTATAAATGAGAGAAGAGAGAAAAGCCAAGAAGCGCGATGGGGGGAGAAGTAGTGATTGACAGAAGACGGCGTTCCATATTGTCTTCAATTGTTCAGGCACTTGTGATAAATGTTCTTGTGTGTTTTTTACATGATCTCAGTAAAAGTACCCCATCATCCAGAGGGCACGATACAGAATTGTACAAAAGACTTATGCCAATAGCATAGAGGAATACAGAGCATCGAAGAGAAGCAGAAAGAGACTGATAAAATAGAGCTGAATGCGAACAACAACAACAAAAAGAAGCACAGGAGGAAAAAACTCTGGAAAAGTAACCAATAACATACGGAAATACTGAAAAAATGTCTCCTCTTACCTCAGTCTTCAGCAGTAGGACCTGCAGTGACACACAGGGAGCCTCACCCAAAACGGTCTTCAGCTCTGTACCCTAGGGTAGAAAAAAGTTTAGAAAGGGCTACTTTGCCATATCCAAGTACTGTGAACCACTAATAATTCCATTAATTCTTTCCATTCAAGAAACGGTTCATTTCTATCAGGTAATGACACCGAATTGTTCATTATTTCAGCTCATCTACTGAGTTTACCTGAATTGGTACACCAGTTATGGTTAGGGCCTTGTTGCTGGTACCCGATATCAGCTTGTGATAGACTTCCATGTCCAATGGAACCACTGAAAACCCACAGTTGTTGGACAGGTGCCATGGGACACGCCTGGAATCTAAAATATAACATATATACTGAATAAGATTGATGGCACACATATATGACATCACATTACACAACCTAGTCTCTTTGCCACCAGTGAACCTGTCAGGTGCAATATGCACCCAAAATCACGAGCAGTTCTTGGTGCATATAGTGGAACCTTGGTTTTAGAGTAACTTGGTTTGAGAGCGTTTTGCAAGACAAGCAAAGCTTTTTACAAATTTGTAACTTGGTTTAAGAGCAATGCTTTGCAAGAAGAGCAAATACTCACCGTGCACAAGTCTGGTTCTGTCCTTTCACCGCGCTCTGAAGGTAACTTTCTATACATATGTACTGTGTACTGTACACCGTATACCATTGTACAGTACAGTATATACTATACAGCATGGCTATCAATTTGCATTTGTGGATACAGTACTGTACTTTCTTTCTGCTAACCAGTACAGCACATTGCTTGTACTGTACCTCTCGCACACCCACAACTTATTGTGAGCTAAAGTGCAGCTTAATTTGCTTTATATGTTTTTTACTGTATTGTACAGTATTTTGTATTAGTGTAATGTAATTTTATATGACTACAGTACATTATTTTGTATTACTGTAATGTTTGTATAAATACAGTAAATATTTTTGGGCTGTGGAACGAATTGTCTGTGTTTCAATGATTTCCTACGGGAAAATTCATTTTGATATAAGAGTAACTTGGTTTAAGAGCACACTCCCGGAATTATGCTCGTAATCCAAGGTTCCACTGTATTTCTGATCCCTGCCTACCTGTCCCAGCATCTAGTAGCATACATAAAGAGATCTTTGGAAAAAGTATTTCTAAAGATCCTTAATAATATGCTAATAAGGCCAGAGACTAGTCGCAAGGGTATTAGTTCCCTTGGCTAGTCGGCCGCCTTAACATGTAAGCATGTCCCTATGGGCATGCTAACATGCTAATGAATGCACAGCGTCACAGGCATGGTCGCTCTCACATCTCTGCTGCCACCGTGCCCGCCACTGGATTTTGGCTCAGTGCGCAAGATCAGAAGTCCCGGACTTCCAGTCATGCATACCAAGAAGCCGTTGTATGCGTCCTGACTTCAAACTGGTGTAGTGCGCATGACTCGAAGTCCTGGTACATTCTGATCATGTGCACTTAGCCGAAAACCAACGGTGGTCGCAGAGAGGTGAGATCGACCATGCCTCTGACATGCACATTTGTCGCGGGCGGGGAAGGACGCCGCTGCGCTGCGCTCGCTAACGCTCTGGTCCGGCGCTGCTGCGATGGCTGCTCGGTGGCTCAAGCGGTGGGCCGGATCCGGGAACTCGAGCGGCGCTCCTCGCCCGTGAGTGAAAGGGGGTAGTTTGGTTTGGGGATTTGGTCTGTGACGCCACCCATGGGTTGTGGTGAGGTTGGGCACCACCGCTGCTGGTGACGGGGATCCCGGGAGCGATGGCAGGGAGCAGCTGGGATGTTGTTTTACCCCTCCGTGGGTAGGGGTTGGTGGTCCCGGGGCCCGGTGAGATGACGGGGAGGCAGGGTTGGATGG
Source organism: Anomaloglossus baeobatrachus (assembly GCF_048569485.1). Taxonomy (NCBI): domain Eukaryota; kingdom Metazoa; phylum Chordata; class Amphibia; order Anura; family Aromobatidae; genus Anomaloglossus; species Anomaloglossus baeobatrachus. The sequence goes on from NC_134356.1 coordinate 446,008,492, forward strand.
GTGCAGGGTTGCTTGGACTGCGCAGCGCGGTGCCAGACGGCACGGTAGTACTCACTCAGCCACAAAGGTACGCAAAGTCTCTGGTAAACCAAACGGCTGGATGGACGGGTCCCGCAGCCGGCTGCTGTGGCTTCTCCCGGACAGTTAGTGGTGGCTGCCTTTCCCTGCACCTTTGTGTATGTTCGGTCCCGATGGATTCCCATCGGTAACCCACTCCCCAGCGTATATATGTGCCGGAGGAGCCCTTTTGCCCGCAGGCTCTGGCCCTTGGAACTCTAGCTGTGGCGGTAGCTGTATTTCCTTTTGCTGGTCGGACGGTTGCCTTCAATTGGGTCTTGGTTGTTAGGAAACCCCTGGGGTTCCGGTCACTGACGGATTTGACCTCTAATGGCGACTCCAAGCCTGGTCGGGGTCCGCAGGCCCTGCCTGAGTGTGCTGGCTTCACTTCGCTCCCCGGTTCGGTACCGGCGGGCCAGCACCCGTCCCCGGTCCTACGGTTCCGCGTTGATTCGCTTCTCCTGCAGATGGCCACCACCGTCTGCCAACCTTGCTCTTAGTGCCCGGGCCACTCACCCGGACACGGTCAGTTTGCTCCTCACCTACCACTTCCCTAACTGATCTCTACTTCTCACTCACTGATCTGAACTCACTTCCTTTTCCCGCCTCCAGGACTGTGAACTCCTCAGTGGGTGGGGCCAACAGCCTGGCTCCACCCCACCTGGTGTGGACATCAGCCCCTGGAGGGAGTCAACAAGGATTTTGTGTCTGGCTGATGTGCCTGTCTCAGGGTGGGTGTGTATGTTGTAGTACCTGTGACGACCTGGCTAGTCCAGGGCACCACACATTCATTAGCATGTTAGCACGCCCACAGGGGCATGTATGCATGCTAATGGGACTGACTTGCCAAGCTAACTAATGCCCTTGCGACTAGTCCCTGGCCTCAGTATCATATCATAAAGGAGCTTTACAAATACGTTTTCTAAATATCCCTTTATCTATGCTACTATAGGCTGGAACAGTTAGGCAGGGATTAGAAATATGCACCCAGAATCACTCTTGACCTGACAGGTTCCCTTTAACCTCATAACCAATATCAGATCCATCACATTACACACCCTAGTCTCTTTGCCACCATTAACCTCAAGTCATAACCAGTATCAGATCCATCCATAGATTGATTTTGTGCTAAATATTAAGGTTATTTGAAGTTGACCTTTAATTACCCTTTATCCCCATTTGCAGAACTATAAATGTAATGGCTTAGTGAGATTCCTTGAATATATGTCCCTGTAATATATCATTAACATTATAGATAAAGGGGCAAGAGGACAAATGGAAGAACTAAAAGGATTTTTTCTTTCTTGAACGTTTAGATTGCTAAATTAAACTGAGCACCAAGATATGCAATTTGCATATGCTAAACCAATGGACAGTGTATGGATGCTGAATGTCATTCCATTCTGATATTTCGTGAGCTGTCACATGATTGCAATGTTATAGAATTACTTGAATTTAGTTGTGTTCTGAAATTCCCCATTTAAATTCCAATTTACGCTGAATTTTAAAGAAATTTCTATACTGAGCTGCCTCTTCATCAGATGTTTTTTCTACTATAAAGATGTATCCATGCTGCATGGAAATATGTATAAGCAAAAACAGATAAGTCCCCCAGCCATGAACTTAACTCAAGAGCATAATCTGAAGTCAAATAAAGTTTTAACCTCATAATCTGAAAGGAGATTCTAGTTCCACGCTCCCAGGATCCAGTAGTGTTCTAGTGATAATTTACAGGGCGCAGTGAAGACGTCACTGATACAGCCAATCACTGGGCTTAGTGCCTCTTGTCGTCTACCATGTAGGTCAGGGGTTTCCAATCTCTGGCTCATAGGCCCGTGATTTGTGGCTCACGGCTATCTGTAAGCTTGGTGCATTAGTATCAAGTCTAGCAAATGGCTATAAAAAGTAGTTTTGCTTCCACCAAATCATGTGTCTCACCCCTGCTTTTCTAATACACTTCTTCTATATTCTTTATCCTGCACAATCAGTTATAAAACTATAAAAAATTAGTATTATGTATCAGATAATTCCTTGCTTAATTATACCTAGTTTTGGCTTTGGACAAACTAGTTAATTAATTAATTTAGTATTTTAATTCATGTTTAACTCTTCTATTGTTAATATATTGTGGCAATTAAACCAGTTATCTAATACTTTTACATTGATGCACCCCCTCCGATCAGCTGTTCTCGCTCCTGCTGGTGGCTGCACACATCCAGAAATGCTCTGTTCCGGAGCTGCCCTGTCTTCTGATAGTGGCCACGGGCGGTACTGCACTTTCACCTCCCATTTAAATCAATAGGAGATAGATGTTTCTGTACCCGGCCGCAACCACTATCAGAAGACGGGACCGCACCGGAACAGAGCGTTTCAGGCCGCCTACTGCTGCCACAGGCACCAAGAGCAGCTAAATGGTGGGGGTGCCAGATGTTGGACCCCAGGTGATCAGACATTTATGACCTATCTTAAGGATAGGCCGCGAATATAAAAGTAGTGGATAACCGCTTTAATACTACCTCGTGTTTCTCTTTTTTGATTACGTAATAATATACCTGTCTTGAAAAAACAAAGACCATTGTAAGCCCCCATACACATCAGACTAAATTCAGTCTAAAGGTACTTTCACACTTGCGTTTAGCGCAGTCCGTCACTATGGAGAATAGCGCAGTCCAGTAACACACTGCGCTATTCTCTATAGGCTTGTATGGATGACGCACTGTAACGCAAGTGTCAGCGTTTCATCCGCTAGACGATGCAGCGTCGTTATTTTGACGCTGCGCCTGGCGGGAGGAACGCAGCATGTAACGTTTTTTTGAGCAGCGCAATCCGTAGCATTTCACTGCGCATGCTCTCTCTGGCTCCCTGCACCCGTAACCAAGGTAAATATCGGGTAACCAAGCAAAGTGCTTTGCCAATATTTACCCTCGCTACGTGTGCAGGGAGCCCGACACTTCCCCGTTTGGCACCGCCCCCTCCTGCACTCCACTCCGCATGTATGTACACACACACGCACACTCACCTGTCCTCAGCGCCATGGCCCGCTCGGCTCCACCCACTCCGCACTTCGCCCCCGCACACATTCTCGGCGGCCGAACGATCAGCTGAGCGCCCGGCAGCCGGCATGTGAGAGCGCTCAGCTGATCGACTGGCCACCGGCATGTGAGAGTGCTCAGCTGAGCGCCCGGCAGCTGGCTATTGAGAGCGATCAGCTGATCGTTCACAATAGTCTGCTGCCGGTAAAACTGTAGAAAAGAAAAAAAAAAAAAAAAAAAAAAGCTTTCCGTTGTTTTGTACGATCCGTAGCATCCGTTGTGCCACTATATGCAACGCATCCGTTGCATCCGTCACACAACGTAATGCTACGGAAGCCGTCCAACGCAAGTGTGAAACTAGCCTAACATGCAGATTTTAACAGAATCCGCTGATTGCCTTTTGTGTTTGATGGCTTCCTGATTCTCCCATAACAAATAATGTCAGGCAGATAAGGCCCGGGCAGTCTGAATTTCAATGTCTGACCTACCAGTGCTGTATGGCCGTTACTTTCTCTGCTATTTCCTTTCAATAATCCGAACATTTTAACTATCTGAACGTTCCAGTGTATTGGAGAGTCGGGAGAGATAGCTGTCGGCCGAATGATGGTTTGGCTTATGGCCATCTAATGTGACTGTGAGCACTAGGGGCCTTTAATACAGGCTAATAATGACTGGCAAAATTAATATTCATCTCCTTCACAATTATTGCTCATGTAAACATGGACAGTGCAATCATCTGTCAAATACACAATCCTCATTTGTCTGCTGACCGAATCTTTTCATAAAAACCATTTATTGCCCATAGTATATCCCTCTGTATAAACAGGGATTTGCTGCTGACAATAATACAAACTGTATGGGCACAACGATCGTAGCAACAATCATCCATCTCCAAACAATTTGTACATGCCTGATGGTTGTCACATGTAAAAAGAGTATGGATGTACTTTTTATATTATAATCCGGGGCAGTTTATTTCTCCATTCTAAAATCCCTGTATTACGGATAATTTACTGATCATTGGGGGTCCGACTAACGGATCTCCCACCTGTTCCAACAGTGGGGCTCTGCTGAATGCAGTGAAGTACAGTGGTCAGGCTCCCTGCATAACTCACAAGCCTTGTGCAACCTCAAGGTGCGCAGTGCTGTATATACAATACATTAGTATTCCAGGCAGTACCCGAGAGGATTTACCAGCAGTGACAGGATAGTACTCTAAGACTAGTGCTGCTCCTTCACTGAAGAGAGTCACCCCATCTCTTCCTTGAAAGAAATAGGAGGAATTCCATATAGGCTGTGAGGGTGGAAGACCAGGGAAAGAAATCTGTAGGAACATGAAGCATGAAGAAGCATTAAATAGAATGAACATGTAAAACTTAAAAACCAAAATCAAAAGCCAAGAGAACTGTACTATTTACTTTAGGTTTTACTTTTGTTTTTACTTTTGTTTGACAATTTACCATACTTTACATGTTACAAACATCTTTATATTTTTTTTCGCCTACATGATCACTAATTTCCCTTTATTCCATACAGTTTACATTACTGTGAGCAACACATCCTGTTTACACAGTGATGCCCTCCCAAGAAACAGTGATTTTTACACTGTGTGCAGAATTATTAGGCGAATGAGTATTTTGATCACATGATACTTTTTATACATGTCCTACTCCAAGCTGTATAGGCTTGACAGCCAACTACCAATTAAGTAAATCAGGTGAGGTGCATCTCTGTAATGAGGAGGGGTGTGGGATAATGACATCAACACTGTGCTTAATTATTATGTAACTTCCTTTCCTTTGGCAAAATGGGTCAGAAGAGAGATTTGACGGGCTCTGAAAAGTCCAAAATTGTGAGATGTCTTGCAGAGGGATACAGCAGTCTTGAAATTGCCAAGCCTTTGTAGTGTGATCACCAAACAATCAAGCGTTTCATAGCAAATAGCCAACAGGGTCGCAAGAAGCATGTTCGGCAAAAAAGGCGCAAAATAACTGACCATGAATTGAGGAAAATCAAGGGTGAAGCTGCCAAGATGCCATTTGCCACCAGTTTGGCCATATTTTAGAGCTGCAGCATTACAGGAATATCAAAAAGCACAAGGTGTGTCATACTCAGGGACATGGCCAAGGTAATGAAGTCTGAAAAATGACCACCTTTGAACAAGAATTATAAGATAAAACGTCAAGATGGGGCCAAGAAATATCTTAAGACTGATTTTTCAAAGGTTTTATGGATTGATGAAATGAGAGTGACTCTTGATTGGCCAGATGGATGGGCCAGAGGCTGGATCAGTAAAGGGCAGAGAGCTCCACTCCGGCTCAAACGCCAGCAAAGTGGAGGTGGGGTACTGGTATGGGCTGGTATTATCAAAGATTAACTTGTGGGACCTTTTCGGATTGAGGATGGAGTGAAACTCAACTCCCAGACCTACTTCCAGTTTCTGAAAGACAACTTCTTCAAGCAGTGGTACAAGAAGAAGTCGGTATCGTTCAAGAAAAACATGATTTTCATGCAGGACAATGCTCCATCACATGCATCCAACTACTCCACAGTGTAGCTGGCCAATAAAGGTCTAAAAGATGAAAAAATAATGACATGGCCCCCTTGTTCACCTGATCTAAACCCCATAGAGAACCTGTGGTCCCTCATAAAATGTAAGATCTACAGGGAGGTAAAACAGTACACCTCTCAGAACAGTCTCTGGGAGGCTGTGGTGGCTGCTGCACGCAATGTTGATCGTAAACAAATCAAGCAACTGACAGAATCTATGGAAGGTAGGCTGTTGAGTGTCATCAGAAAGAAAGGTGGCTATATTGGTCACTAATTTTGGGGGGTTTTGTTTTTGCATGTCAGAAATGTTTATTTCTAAATTTTGTGCAGTTATATTGGTTTACCTGGTGAAAATAAACAAGTGAGATGGGAATATATTTGTTTTTTATTAAGTTGCCTAATAATTCTGCACAGTAATAGTTACCTGCACAAACAGATATCCTCCTAAGATAGCCAAATCTAAAAAAAAAACACTCCAACTTCAAAAAATGTTAAGCTTTGATATTTATGAGTCTTTTGGGTTGTTTGAGAACATAGTTGTTTATCAATAATAAAAAAAATCCTCTAAAATTCAACTTGCCTAATAATTCTGCACACGGTGTATGTTTAAGTATAAAAATATGAAATGAACAAATTATAATTTGATCAATGGATGTGTTTAACTCCTTAGTAATCAAACCAATTTTGACCTGAAAGAGGTATTCCTATCTCCAAGATCTTTTCCCGATATGTAGTATATGTAGTAATAATAATAATAATAATAATAATAATAGCAAATCCCTCCAATTAGAAATGTAGTATAGTTCTCTTGATTAGCTCTGTCACTTACCTCATGTGCATATAGGGACAGTTAGTTAGTTGCTTGTGGTCATAACCATGGCTACCTAAGCTTCAATGCCCTGCACATGAGGTAAGCTACATAGCTAATCAAGATAACTATACTACATTTATACATGGGGGGATTTGCTAATATTATTATCATTACACCTACTACCTATTGGAATAGGATCTTGGAGATAGGAATACCCCTATAATGACGAGCCAAATGTTTAAATTCTGACCAGTGCCATTTTATGAGGTAATAACTCTGGAATATGTCAATGAATCCCAGTGATTCTGAGACTGTTTTTATGTCATGACATATTGTACTTTATGTTAATGGTACATTTAGGTCAAAATTTTTTGCATTTATTTGTAAAAATATCAAAATTTTGGCAAAAAAATTGCAGCTTTCAAAGTTTTAATTTTTACATCCTTAAACCAATTAGTCATGCTGTACAAAATATTCAATAAATAACATTTTCAATATGACTATTTTATATCTGCATCATTTTATTTTGCTAGTATGTTAGAAGGGTTAAACGTTTAGCAGCAATTTCTCATTTTTTCAAGAAATTTACAAACACTGTTTCTTTAAGGACTAACTCAGATTTAAATAGAATTTGAGTGGCCTATATATCGGAAACACCCCCAAAGTCATAGCATTTTAAAAACTACACCCCTCATATACTTCAAAACTACTGGCAGGATTTTTTTTTAACTCTTCAGGTGCTACACAGGAGTTAAGGTAAACTGTAAAAAAATAATCTCCTCCAAAATGTTGCTTTCACCCTAAATGTTTCTGTTTTACAAGGGATAGAGCGAAAAACTGGACTCCACAATTTGTTCCCCAGTTTCCTCTGAGCACGCTTATATTCTACATGTGGTCAGAAACCATTGTTTGGAACAGAAGGAGCAATATTAGATTTTGGAACACAAATTTGGCTGAAATAGATTGATGAGAACCCCCCACAAGTGACCCCATTTTGGAAACTAGACCAAGCAAAGAATTCATCTATATATGTGTTCAGCATTTTGAACCCATAGGTACTTAAATGTAAAAACGAAAATTATGTTTTTTTAGCTAAAATATTGTTTTAGCCGTAAATTTGTAATTTTCACAATGGATAATAAGAGAAAAAGAACCCCATATTTTTTTAGTTAATGTCTCCCAAATGCGATGATACCCTATATATGGTCAAAAACTGCTGTTTGGGCATATAGTAGGGCTCTGAAAAGAAAGATTGCTATTTGATTTCTGAGCACAAATTTGTCTGGAATAGATGGTGAATGCTATGGCGCATTTGCAGAGCCCCTAACATACCAAAACAGCAGAATTCCCCCAGAAGTTACCCCATTTTGGAAATTAGACCCCTCAAAGAATCTAGATGTGAACTAAGCATTTTTAACCTACAGGTTATGGCCACGAGCAACTAACTAATTTGCTAACACTTTATAAGTGGACGTAATTATGGACATCTAAGCTGAAATGCCCTGCACATGAGGTTAGAGACATGGCTATATCAGCGGAAATATACCACATTTGTAATTGGATGTATTTGCTAATATTTTTATTATTACACCATCTACATATTGGGATAGTATCTTGGAGATAGGACTAACCAATTAAGACAAAAAAAATGCTAGTCTATGATCAACTCTTATTATCAGTACTAAACAATTGCCACACATGAACTACATTAAATTCTTAGATGTTTACCTGGTGGTGTCCCTGTGTGGCTCTTTGTGGTAGACGGAAACAAGATGGGGAAGGTTCTGGGAAAGTAACTTTGACTTGTGACACCCCCGACATGCCAGGGGGCTTATGTGTCTGTCTATAGGACAGAAAACAATCATTTTAGCCAAAACAGACATTTTTACCAAATGCTAATAAAATAATTGATAAATAATATAAAACTGGTATAATAACTGCATTAACAGCTAGTTTTCAGTTAAATTTTGATCTGCAGATGAATAACTTTGAATTTGCAGTGACTTATGATTTTCAAGAAATTCGACCCTAACACTATGAATTTTTTTGCGAGGATCGGCAAAAAAAAGAGAATTTTGTTTACTTACCGTAAATTCTTTTTCTTATAGTTCCGTCATGGGAGACCCAGACCATGGGTGTATAGCTACTGCCCCCGGAGGACACACAAAGTTACTACACTCAAAAACGTGTAGCTCCTCCCTCCTAGCATATACACCCCCTGCTAGCCAGATCTAGCCAGTTTAGTGCAAAAGCTGAAGGAGGACATCCACCCACAAGAGAGACAGAGTAAAAACCGGAAGAACTGAAACCTCTGTCTACAACAATAACAGCCGGTGAAGACACACGGAACAAGAAACCTGCCAACAGGCATAGGGAGGGTGCTGGGTCTCCCATGACGGAACTATAAGAAAAAGAATTTACGGTAAGTAAACAAAATTCTCTTTTTCTTTATCGTTCCTATGGGAGACCCAGACCATGGGACGTTCAAAAGCAGTCCATGGGTGGGAATAAACAGACAACTGAGAAGCAGGCAAACCTAACTTCACAAATGGGCGACAGACGCCGGAAAAATGCGTCTGTCCAAGCCCACGTCTGCCAAAGCATGAGCATGCGTTGGGAGTGCTTCGAAAAAGCATGCAGACTAATTTGAGCTGCAGTCTGACAGACCTATTGAGCCACAACCTGGTGCCTGAAAGCCCAAAAATAAAGGCGCCGACAGGTCTGACCAAATGTGCCCCGATCCCCAGCGGGGAAGGCACCTGAGTACACTCATAGGTCTCGGAAATGGCCGACCTAGGCCAACATCAGGGTCAGCTTAGATGCCGAGAGACCGTTACGCTGACGACCAGTCAGCACTAGAGAGGTGCACCGCCTAATAACGGCGGTGCGAGACACATAGATCCGGAGCGCCCGCACCAGATCCAGGATATGCAACGCTTCCTCAAGCGATGAACAGGAGCCGGACAAAAGGAAGGCAGGAAAATTGCCCCGGATAAGGTGGAGGCAGAAACCACCTTAGGGAAAAAAATCCGGAGTCGGACGAAGACCACCTTGTCTTGATGCAAAAGACCAAAAAAGGGGGACGACTCCGAGAGAGTGCAGCCAGAACTCTCAGGCGGGAAATTATAGCCACTAGAAGGTGTACCTTTCTGTGAAAGATGAAACAACAAAACCTCCCCAAGAGGCGCAAAGGGGGGTTTCCGGGAACCGGGAGGACCGGATTAAGGTCCCAGGTCTCCATAGGCCGCCGGAAAAGCGGAATGATGTGAGATGCGCCCTTAAAGGAGCGCACCGGAGCCAGCCGGGCGATACGCCGCTGGCACATACTGACAGGGCCGAGACCTGTCCCTTAATGAGGGATAGTCCTAGCTGTAGACCGGACTGTGGAAGGGACAGGAGGGTCGGCTAGGCCAAAAAGGTCAAAGGACACTTTGGAGCTCGAGTCAAGGCAGAGATGACTTCGGGAAGGATATCAGAAGTCGCTAAGATCCAGGACTCAAGAGCTATGCCGTCAAGAACTCTGACGGGAAAAACGGACCTTTTGAGAAAAGGTCTGAACGGTCCGGAAGATGCCATGGCAACCCAACGGACAGAAGGAGCAGGTCAGAGGACCAAGCCCGCTTGGGTCAGTCTGGAAGAATGACCCGACGGCCCCCTTTACCGATCTTGCGCAGGACTCTGGACAAGAGGTAGAGGGTGAAATTCGAAAAGAGACAAGCTGAGATCAAACATGAACCAGTGTGTCTACCGCAAAACCTGAGGATTGTGGACCGCGGTTGGACAGCTGAAATAGCCTGCCTCGTAGTTTTCACATCTAGGATGTGGACTGCGGATACGGTGGACTAGGAGTCCCTTGTCCACTGAGGAATGTTGAGCCGCCAAGATTGCCAGGCGGCTGAGCGTCCCGCCCTGGAAGCTGAAATAGGAAAACGCTGTCACGCTGTCCGACTGGACTCGAATGTGCCTAGCCGCTCACAGATGGGGAAGGCTTGGAGAGCCAGAAATACAGCAGTGATTTCCAGCACATTGATCCAGAGGGCTGATTCGGACAGAGTCCAAGCGCCCTGCGCTCCACGGTGGAGATATCCTGCTCCCCAGGCGGATAGGCTAGCATCCTGGTGAGGATCACCCGGGACGGGCCAGAGAGGAGCGCCCCTGAGACAGAGTGGCCGAAGCCACCACTGAAAACGAGCCTCTGGTCAGTGGCGAAGCCACCACCCCGTGGGAGGATTGAGTTCGCTTGTACAGCGGAAAACATCCAGTCTCAGAGGACGCAGGGGAAACTGGGCAAGGAACCGCTTCCATTGACGCCCCTGGTTCGAAGTCAGAGTGGACTTAGACAGAAAGACAAGCCACCCGAATAGGTCAGCGTGGCGAGAGTGAGCGAAGCACTCTGCTAAGAGTCAGCACTGGATGAAGCCCCAACAAGAAGGCTGACCAGGGCAAAAGATCACTGCCAAACCGTAGGGGGGCAAGGACCGTAATCACAGCTGCCTCAATGATAATACTCGAGGGGCCTTGGCTAATCCCAAGGGAAGAGCCACGAATTGGACCACTCCGATTGTCAAAACGTAGTCAACGCTGGTGAGAAACTGCGATTGACTCCTGCCGATAGGCAGCTCTGATGCCGATGGCTGCTAAGGAATCTCCTTGGGCTCTTGATTGATCCGGTGAGAAAAACACACGGAACAAAACCGAGACTCCATGTGAAAACGCCCCACCTGGCTATGCTTGAAAAGCTAAAGATCCAGGTCGGAAGGCACCGCCCTCTTCGGGGACTAGGAATAGATTTAAGCAAAATCTCAGAACCGTTCCCAGTCGGGAACCGGTATAATTACTCCATTGGCCAGCAAGAAATGCCACAGCCTGTGAGAAGGCGGCGGCCTTGGAGCCGGGAGGAGTTGACAGAAAAAATCTGTTTGGCGGGTGGACAGAAGTCCATCCTGTAGCCCAGGGAGATATAATGTCGCCCCCATTTAACGGAGACGTGTTAGAACCCTACGTCGCCAAGTGGAGAGAGCCTGCCAACGACCAAGGAGGTTGTTGGCGTGGCTAAATAGCTCGGAGGAAACTGACTCAGTGACAGCATCTCCTGCGGTTTTCTGAAGACGCAGCTTCGAGCCATTTGGTTCCATGAACCTAGGCTGAGCTAGAGGACGATCAGATGGAAGAACGGAAACCATCGAAACCTCAACTGATTCCTGCCCTGGACAGGTTCCCTGGTTTAGGTTTGTGGCGAGGAAGCACACTCCCCGCCAAGAGCTTCCTTAATTTCACCCAGCTTGGTTCCGGGGAAACTGGGCCCACCAAGGGGGAGCCCAGCCAGGAACCTCCATAGAGGCATCTGCCTTCCAATTTCGAAGCCACAGGAGCCTGCGGATAGCGAGGAAGGTAGCCCAGACCACCGCCGTGCGGCGTCTAGCATGGCAGACCTGGCAGAGGATGAAAAGACTGAAGTCTGGAGTTCAGGCAACCGTTTTGGGGATAGAGTCCCTGTGAGAGAATGCATCTCCTCCAGAGAAGCAGAGAAGTTACAAAAAAAACGCACTGCTGTAAGCTGAGGAGAACAAGCTCCTGCCGTTCCCATACCGACTTGGCCCAAAGGACAACCGGGCGGACCGCAGAACCTTAAGTGAGGAGCCATCAGCCACTGACATAACGGTCCGGGCTGAGCCACCTGAAGTGAATGAGCCCGCTTCTTGACCACCATTGGTGGACAGGGGAAACACAGTCCTCAGAAACACGCTTCATCTCAGAGCGGATTGAGGTCCAGTACAAAATTAATGTACGGTAGAATCCTATAGAGGTGCCGTCAGCCACTGATACAACTAACCGGGCAGTCTAGACCGGAGTGGCTACCCTCTCTGAAGGGAGGGGGAGACAGGCAGCAGAACCCCGCTGTGGGGTCTGCAGGATAGGCTGTGGGCTTGGACGCAGCGGGCTGAAAACTGGAGTGGTTAAGTAACACACTCCTTGACCTGCTAAAGGTAAACTGTGCCTTTCTGTCAGCAGGGAATACTCCCCTGATCAGGCGGACACAAGAATAATGGACGCAAGCCAATCATTCGCATCTGCGTCACCTACGGACGGATCAATGTACATAAAGTAGCGTCCGTGTCCGCGGTAGAGACATCTTCCTCGTCCGGTGAATCAGCTCGTAATCGGAGCTGCGGGACGGGGAGGACAGGGGACCCTGCGTCTCCCTGTCAGGAGAACGGGGTCTGAGCCCAGAAGGAGAGTCCCTTGTGAGCTTGGCCGAGCGAGCAGAAAACGCCCTGAGAGGGGGACTGCATGCTCAGCAGATGCCGGGACAGCCGACCCCTGGAAATAGGAATCCCATGGGGGTCAGCCACCGAAACCGGAGCAGCTGGAGGGACCATTAATGAGCCCCCATGCTGAGGGGCCACAGTGGTTAGGAGCTCGGTATAGCCGTACGAGACTAATAAAAAAAACAGCCTGCAGCCTCGCTCTGTGAGACATGCTGCAGAGGTGGGGGCTCTGTCTAGCATGCGTAGAATACCCAAGACAGGGGTTCAGCCTGGGGAGACTCCCACCTAAGAACCATTACAGTGTGCCGGTTCAGGCAATATGAGGTTACACGCAGCACATGTAGAGTACAGCCTTGTAGCTTTGCTGCTAGAGTGAGACATGCTGCTGAGGAGGAGATTCTATGATAAAGAATTAACTCCTTCAGAATGCCTGAGAGTGTATAAAAAGTGCACAACCAGAGGTTGTGACTTATCAGGCCATATTATGAGTGCCCTCCGGATTCCAAGCCTGGACCCTCAGCCAGTATTCCCTCCCTGTGCTGCAGGGCAGCCAGCGCCGACCAGTGTACTAAGACGCTGAGAAAATGGCGCCAGAGTGAGGGGGGGAGGCGGGGGTTAACCCAGGAGCGGGAATCGGAGGGCGAAGGAGATGTACAGGGGAGGGAATCATCACCTCAAAAAGGAGCGTCCTCCCCTGTGCAGAGCGGCCGGCGGGCGGCTCTGCAGCGTCCCCCTGCATGCCTGACATGCAGGGGAACGAAACGAAACTAGGCCGCGGCTGAAGCCGGGGCCTAAAGTTATGCATGCGGCCGAAAATCAGGACTCATCGGCGCGGTTCTCAGTAAAAACTGTGGAACCGGCCGGAAACACAGTAAACAAGGCAGCATTATTCAGCAATCACTGTCCCCCCCAATAAAAGTGCCCCACATTGCAGAAAGACCCTCTGAATAAACGTCTCTATACTTAGCTTTGAGACGCAGGGTCCAGTCCCTGTGGGGTGGGGGTAAGTGCTCCGTCCAGCAGGGTCCTGCACAAGGGCTGCGGATGGAGGCCGGTCTCCTGCAAGGCAGTGAGAACCGTGTTGGCTCCCACTTCAAATCAGAGCCCCTAAGGGATGTTGAAGGAGCGCGGCATGAAGGGCTCCTGCCCTGAAGTCAACCTTAACAGCACCGCCGCCAGGGGGGTGAGAAGGGACATGCCGGGAGTCCAGTGGACCCGCTTTTCTTCCAAATCTTTGTAAAAAATGAAAAATCAAAAAGGGATGCATGTGTGTGTGTGGATCCTCCTGACACAAAGCAAGAAACTGGCTAGATCTGGCTAGCAGGGGGTGTATATGCTAGGAGGGAGGAGCTACACGTTTTTGAGTGTAGTAACTTTGTGTGTCCTCCGGGGGCAGTAGCTATACACCCATGGTCTGGGTCTCCCATAGGAACGATAAAGAAAAATAAAAATAAATGCACGGTGCTATTTTAGAAATTGTTGAAAATTCACAGAGCAGGTGAATAGCGTGAAGTGTGAGCAGGTGGGATTCCCCATAATGCCCTGCAGCTAATATATCTCATGGTCTAGCACAGCCAATCAGGGAGGCTATGATAGCCACTAAAAAAGATGGAGGCCGGCCAAGCAGCACGATTTTATGTTTGTACAGAGTAGGGATAGGAGGTAATAGTACATAACAGGGTTTAAAAAAGGCCTAATCTTCTTTGAAAGCTCAAGCAAATTGAAAATAGGAGTATAAGTGTCAATTTGTGAATAATGATTAAAATATTAAAGTGGAAGTGCTGCAGCTATATAGTCACTCAGTGTGATTTTAATAGATTGATCTGCATGCAGTATATACTATATACTGCAGTAAAGGCACCTTAGTAAGCCTTTTTTTCACTATTCACACAGGGCAAATGTAGGGCGTGTAGCTGGTACGAAGGATTTTGATTCACTGTTTTTAAGGGAACAGGGCTCTCCCTGCTGTACACAGTGGACTGACCCACGTCTTTCCTTCTGTGTGTGTGTCCTTTTGGTCTGCCCCGTGAAAAAGTGTGAGAAGAGAGGAAGTAGACAGTGGGAGGTTCCAGGAGGTCGTGAGAGAAGGAGAAGCCAGAGAAAAGTCGGTACCCGACCGGGAATGTTGCCTGGATGAGCCCAGCTGCTCGGTCACCCGAGGGAAGAAAAGTTCTCCATCATCCGTCTCGAGGGAAGTGTGCACCAATGTACCGGGAACAATAAGAAAAGACCGGTTCTGTGGACAGTGTTGGGAGTTTGCACCCGGGTGCAGTGGTTAGGGAATAAGTTAGGCCTCTGTAGTTAGAGTGCAGTGTCTGCACGGTCCCTTTAGGAGAGACCAGTTTGGTTAGAAGTCAGAGCAGCATTATCCGCTGTCCACATATTGTTAACTTGCTGTTTTACATATTGTTGAACATTGTTATTGTTGTGGCGACTGAGCTATTCTCCTTAGCTAGAGAGGTCAATTGCATATTGTGGTTTTTTTCCGCCTTCACCCTTCTGTTCTGGCTGCTCAGCAGCTTGCACTTGTAACTTGCTTTACATAAACATCTACCCTGGTTTTATCTGTCAACTCATCTGATACAGTGACTGGCTCTGCACCGCGGTGGTTACTTGGCCATCGCTTCAAAAAAAAGGAAGGCAGTTTTAAACCCCTCAGTACTATTTTTGGAACTAAAACAAAATCCTGAATCCAGAATCCTGCCATGGAACGTGTGCTTCCTGTATTGTAAGGTGGTCAAACCATTTTTTTCCCCCTAAATAGAGATATCCATAATTCAGAACTGTAAACAAAACTGTGTAACTCAGAAAGTATGTGCTTTGAAAGTGTGTGCTTTGTGGGGAAAAAAAATATTTTTTTTTTTACTACGGTTTTATTTTGCCCAATATTAGACCTGTACCCATAAATAACTTTTTTTTTACCATATTGTGTGCTGTTGTTGCATTTTCATTTCTTTTTAACTTTTTACAATAAATATCTACATATTTTTCTACCTTGGGAATACTTTGTCTCGCTGGATCTTAGATATCTGTTAAAGTGGATTTCCGTGCTCCTATGTTATTTGATTCGCATTGGGTGGGCTAGCAGCAATATTTTTCTACTTTATATATATTTTGATTTCTGGCTGTGAACCTACTTTTTGGATGGCTTGTGAAAAAGTTTTTGCTACTGCATAGAACAATGCTCTTGATACTGGAAATAATTTTTACTCGTCCTGTATGAAAAAGCCACAGCTTCTAACTTTTTGCAGTTTATAAAAAATAAGTAGCCCACAAAATATAGCACCGCCGTCTCTACAGAGACACCGAGTTACTCCCCGACCAGGGCGGGCCGCGTCCTCCCCCGCATTCCCCCAGCTATCCATGTGTGCTGCTGCCTCCTTCCCCTCCCAAGCCCTGTACAAGCCGCACAGGGTTCCCGGGAGTGCACCTAAGATGCGTGCATGCACACCAGCCCTCCTCTTAAAGGGCCGGCGTGCTATATCCAGAAAATGCCTCTCAGCCTATGGCTGAGAGCCACAATGTATTTAAGGCGTCCTCCCATTAGGGGAGGTGCCTGTGCAATGCCTCTAGTTAGTCAGTCTCCAGTCTGCTACCTAGCTAGTTGTCAGGTCCAGAGCTCCTGTCCTGTTATCCCTGTGTCTTTCTCCAGTGCCTGCCTTCCCATACCTGTGTGCCCCTGCCGTGCCCACCATTCCTGTCCATACCCACAGATCCAGCCTGCCTCAGTCATCCGAGTATATTAAGTGTCTTGGGGGTCAGCTGCTACAGTCCCAGTCACTTCCCTGGAAGTGATACCTGGATTCCACCTTGTGGTGGGCACTTACCTAAGTTCCTCACACTAAAGGTTAAGTCTGGGTTGCCCCTGTGGTCCAGTGGATCCACTAATCCTGCTCGCTGCCCCTACGCTGGCCGTGAGTGTTACACAAAGTCTGAAACTGCAGTGTATCAATAAATAGGCTTCTGGATACCACTGGTTACCATCCGTTTTTCTCAAGCCAGATAGAATTGAGGTCACGTGAATACTAAGAAGACTGTGTTTGCATTACAGAGCTCAAAACAGATTCACACACACACATAGGAAACCAGGGTGTTATACATGTATTTTCTGGCAATTAGACACTTTTGAGTAATGAAACAAATTACATTTCTTGGAAAAATTCGTCAGTTATTGAATTCTAAATTTTGATCTGCTCAACTCTACATCAAACAACAGCATTACTCCAGACTACTGTTTCCCCTTAATTGGTATAGAAATAAGAAGCAGTCTCTGTAGAATCTTTTGGCCACCGAATGAAGGATTAATTTCTCTTCCAGACGGCTTTAAAACAGGTGCAGATTAGCATTTGTATTATTCGGCAATAACCGAACTAACTGTAACACAGATCTATGATGCCGTTAGTTCAGGTTAATTGACCCACAATCAAATTGTGACTTGTGGCCTCAATACGCATATTATTACGAAAGTGAACAGGGCTTGAGGAAGAGCTGCGCCTCTTGCCTTCTCCATACCACAGCACATTGTTTTTATTCTTAATGTATTGTGCAGAACAAATCAGATCCTCATGCTTGAGTCAAAAGATCTGCAGCAATTCGTTTCAGAGTAATCTTATTTCTCAGATTCTGATCAAAATAAATGGTATAGTCGTAACCAAAGATTTTGAGACTGACCCAAATTTTGGTTTTCAACACGTTTGTTGCATTAGTGTTTTTAGATCTTTTAGTTAGATGTTTCTATGGTCTACTGAAGTACAAGTATAAGAATTTCATACGTTTTTAAACTTTTATTGACAAATACATCAAGTGTATAAAAAAATATAGAAATCAATATTTACAGTATTGACTCTTATTCAAGATTTCTGCAATTCGCCTCGGCATGCTGGATGCCATTTTTAGCTAATCAGTGGTTGAAGTTCATCACAATTTCTGTGTTCTGTGTATTTGTTTCCCACCCAATACTTGAGGATTGGCCACATGTTTTCAATGGAATTGAGATATGGAGAGAATTTCAATATTTTGTTCAATAAGCTACTTAGTTATCAATTTTCCATTGTGACATGGTGCTCTATAAAGCTGGAAAAGTATTATTTATCACAAAATAACTACTTGATCATAGCAAAAAGTTTGTCTTGGAGAATGTCTAGACAACATTCTTTATTCATGCCAGCATTTTTAGTAAAAATTATGAGTGGGGCCACTGCCTTGAATGAAAAGCAACGACACACATGAATGGTCTCAGTTAGGATGCACTACAATTCTACAATTGGCATGTCACAGGACTCATGGTAGCACTCTTCTTTTCTTCTCCAGACAATCATTATGCCAGATGTGTCAAACATTTTGAAGAGGGCTTCATAAGAGAAAACAGCTTTACCCCGGTCCCCTACAGTTCTATTCCTCTAGTTCCTCCAAAGTTACTTTATCTGATGAAGCTCCTTCAGACTGTTTGGGACATTTAAAAGAATGATTGTCTGGAGAAGCAGAGATGAGGACTATCATGAGTCTGATGTCATACCAACTATAAACCATCCTGAGTCCATTCATGTGTGGGGTTAATTCTTATCCAAAGGAAAGGGCTCACTCATAATTTTGCTTAGCTACACTGCTATAATTAAGAATGATATCTAACCCTCTTCCAAGACCAACTTTTGCTTATTATCAAGTTGGTGTAAACACTGCTTTTACCACCATGATGAAGTACCATGTCACAAGGCAAATGTAATAACTTAGTGGCTCTTTGTGGAAAAAACATTTAAATTTTGGGTCTACGGCCAGGAAACACCCCATATGTCAATCCCTGTCACGTGGTCTCATGTGGTATGTAACGAAGGGACAGGTGACCCTAGGCTGGGCCTCAGACTAGAGACCCTGCGCTGTCCCTTATCTTGGAGGTAAGTTTGATGTAACCAGGTCCAAGCTTCCAGCATGACCCTAACTCCTGTCCAAGCCCTGATCTTACTCCCTCTCTCCCACACACTTAGGGCGGCATGGAAAACACAAAGACAAAACCCAACAAAACGACATGGCCAGGGGAGAATGGAAACTCATACACATAGCACTGAAAACAAAAAGGAGAGAAAATATGTGTACTGGAAAACAATGAAAAAGGGGAGGAAGTAACACACAATAGGCGAACACTCACACCACTCAGGAGCACAACACACATAACCATAAACAGGAATCATTAAGACCAGGATTGCTGGAGCTAAAGCTGAAGCTATAATCGGCACATGCAGGAATGAAGCCGTGGTTTAAATAGGGAGGAGACAGCTACACAAGGCAATCAGCAACCTGAGCTCTTAGGTCCTGCTCACCAGACAGCAGGAATTAACTCCTGCAGAGCTGAAGACCAGTGAACGTGAACCAGCCAATGCCCAGCTCTGGCTGAACAATACAGAAGCCTCAGGCTGCTTGTCAGACTCTGCTGCTTGTCAGACTCTGTGGTGCGAACAGAGTCTGACAACACCGTGGCAGCAGGTGTGTGCAGAGCCGAACATCTCATGACAATCCCATTGAGAACTTGTGGTCACGCTTCAAAAAGCAGGTGGACAGAAAAACAAACACAGAAATTTGATAAACCCCAAGCATTGATTAGCTAAGAATGTATTATCTTCAGTCAGGATCTGGTCCAGAAGCTGATATCTAGCATGTTAGGGCGAATTGCAGAAGTCTCTAGAAATAAGGGACAACTTTGTAAATACTGAGTCTTTCTATGAACTTGATGTATCTGATGTGCCCGCTGGGTCTGGGGGGGTTACTCGTCATCAGTCCGGTGTAGGGAGGTTTTGGGATATCACAGCGGCCAGGCCCGGTTCTGTGACCACTGCGGTGTCAATAAAAATGGAGGGGTTATTTAAAGGGGAAGATATAGTTTGTATTCGTGATGCCACTTGTGGTTTGAGGCTAACATAGGAGCCGCCGCTGTGGGAGGTATCCTCTGGGGCAGATGGTAACGCAGCTTGGTTGGTGCAGCTCTTCACAGGCAGAGCTCAGGCCCCAGGGAGGTTGGGAGTAGTAGTTTCCTGCTGCCGTGCAGCTAAGGCAAGGGTAGGGCGCGGGAAGGATTGAACGACACAGAGGTTGTAGTTAAAGTTCTTTACCCACTGAGATGTCACCACCCTTGGGGTGCTGGGTCCTGCTGTCATGAGCTTCAGCCGATCCCGGATAGTTCGGAGGTCAGAAAACGGTATTTTTCTCTGTGAGTCCTTCCTACTTGCGCTGTGTTGTGTGAGTCCCTGCGGCTTGAAGCTACGCTGGGACCCAAGTCCTTGTATTGGCTCCGTTCCTGTCCCATATGACAGGAAGCGCGAGTCCTTTACTGGTGTTGCTCTTTTCTCACGGCTCCTGGGTCTAGTATGCTGCTGCGCCCCGGGCCAGAAGACTTGAAATCCTCTGCCCGGCGGAATCTGCTGGTGGGAAATAAGTCACCAATCCAGCCTAGGGTTCCACATCCTGCTTTCTGCGCTCGGTCCTGAGGGAGCTATGGCGCAGCCCTCTTCCCCAGCAACCGTATTCTTCTCCATTTCTCACTTGTTCCTTTTCTGTGCGTAACTGCCTGTGTGTGTGTGTGTGTGTGTGTGTGTGTGTGTGGTCTTACTCCCCATTGTCTAGTTCAACCCCCCAAGTTGCTGAACTAGTGGGTGGGAGGTCCCATACCTTGTGGTGACCATCCCCATGACCCTACCCTAACCCATTGAAAGTGGGAGGGAGACTAAACTCTGTGTTGTATGGATTGGTGGTGGTTACCGGCTATGATCTCTTCCTTATCCGGGATGATCGCACCCTGTGGCGACTGAAGCCTCAGGGGCACCACATATCTGTCAATTCAAGTTTAAAAACATATGAAATACTTTTACTCCGATGTTTCTATTGTTATTGACGTCTGATTAGAAGATCTAAATACACTGGCACCGCAAATGTTTTGAAAATTAAAATTTGTGTCAATCTCAAAACTTTGGGCTATGACTGAACCCAGATATCAAACAGGTCCCAAAAATTGTCGCTAGGTGGCTCTTGTATCATTGCCGTTAATTGTACTTTTGATACAATTATATTTATTTCTGACTATATGTCGTTGCTTACATATTAAATCATTAAACGAAAATGTAAGACATACTGTATATCATGTGCAGCTGTTATATCTGCAGTAGTGGTCTGTATGAAAAACGTACCTGTAATCTTTGTAGTTGGGGACAATTCGTGCTAGTGCCAAAAGAGGATGGGTTGGATTTTGAAGGGATGATTCCACACCAACAAGTAGAACCTGTAGAGATATGCTGTGGTAACTTTGTAAGTAGATTGTAAAACAAAAAATGAACTGTAGGACATCTAAACTCACCTGTAAAGCGCTGTAAGTGAATCCATTCAGCTGTGCAATGGAGCTTGTTCTGCGCTCAATGGTAACATAAAGGTGACATCCATCAGGAGCCTGGTCATGTGGCTATGTGACAAAAATAAAAAACACTGAGGTTTGTTTTATCAAAAACATACTATTCTTAAATGCCCAGTAAGGCTATATGTGCATGTTGAGTGCTTGCAGCAGATTTTTCTGTAGTAAAAACAAAATTTTGGCAGGAAAAATGCTGAGCAGAATATGCATATTTTTGCATGCATTTTGCAGATTTGAAATAAAAAAAAATCAAACAAACCAAAAAACCTGTTTTGATGGTACAATTCTGCAAAGAAAAAATAAGCAACATGTACAGGTACATCTCAAATTAGAATATCATCAAAAAGTTAATTTATTTCAGTAATTCAATACAAAAAGGGAAACACATATATTATATAAAGTCATTACACACAGAATGATATGTTTTAAGTGTTTATTTCTGTTAATGTTGATGATTATGGCTTACAGCCAATGAAAACCCCAAAGTCATAATCTCAGAAAATTAGAATATTATATACGACCAACTGAAAAATGATTTTAAACTCAGAAATGTCGGCGCCTACTGAAAATTCTGTACAGTAAATGCACCAAATAATTGGTTGGGCTCCTTTTGCATGAATTACTGCATCAATGCGGCGTGGCATGGAGGCGATCAGCCTGTGGCACTGCTGAGGTGTTATGGAAGGACAGGTTACTTTAGTAGCAGCCTTTAGCTCGTCTGCATTGTTGGGTCTGGTGTCTGTCATCTGCCTCTTGACCATACCCTATAGATTCTCTATGGGGTTTAGGTCAGACGAGTTTGCTGGCCAATCAAACACAGTGACACTGTGGTTATTAAACGAGATATTGGTACTTTTGGCAGTGTGGACAGGTGCCAAGTCTTGCTGGAAAATGAAATTTCCATCTCCAAAAAGTTTGTCGGCAGAGGGAAGTGTACCGCCCCACGCTCGGCTGCAGCCGAGCCGCTCGGATCCAGGCTCGTTGGTGGGTGGCTCGAGCGTCTCCGGACCCGGGGTCACTTCGCTCTGAAAGGGTGCTGGCGCTACTTAGGGGGGTGGTAGGTAGGTGTACGGCCGGAGCCGTGTTTAAGTTCGTGACGCCACCCACGGGTTGTGGTGAAGGTGGACACCACCGCTGCGGTTACTGGGCATCGGGGGCAGATGGTGATGCAGCAAGGTGTTAACCCCTCCGTGGGCAGGGGTGGTGGCCCCGGGACCCGTTGGGGAGAGCTGGGTGGTGCAGGGCGGTGTGCGGCCGGATGGCACCGTTGTACTCACTGTTATTGACACACACAAGTCTCCGGTAAACAAAGTTGATGGTGGTCGGTGCCCGCAGCCAGCTGCGTCTGGTCCCCCACCTGGTTCGGTGGTCTTTGCCTTTCTCCTGCACCATGTAGTGTATGTGTAGACTGCCTGCACTTCAGTGACGGGAGTCCGCTCCCCGGCTGTATGTATGTCG
Organism: Anomaloglossus baeobatrachus; assembly: GCF_048569485.1. Lineage (NCBI taxonomy): Eukaryota > Metazoa > Chordata > Amphibia > Anura > Aromobatidae > Anomaloglossus > Anomaloglossus baeobatrachus. The sequence continues at coordinate 446,031,058 of NC_134356.1, forward strand.
GGAAAGCCCTTTTGCCCGCAGACACTGGCCCGTGGGATCTCTCTGCCTGTGTGGTGGCTTTCTATCCCCCTCGGTGGGCTCTTGTCTTCAGTCGGGACTTGGGTGGGAAAGGACCTATAGTCCAGACCGCAATCAGTTAATTAACTCAGTCCAGTGGATTCTGGACCTCGTTTCAGGGTCTGAGTACCCCCCTGTGTGCTCCGGTTTCCAGTCGGTTCCCCGGGTCGGTACCGGCGGGCCACTACCCTGTCACGGTCCACCACGGTTCCACCGAGCCGTCTTCCCGGCTCCTGCAGGCTAAGGCCACTGTTTGCCTCCTAGCCAAAGGTGCCTGGGCTCCAACCCCGGCACCTGTCAGACTCCTTCACTCCTCACTCACTACTCACTAAACTGAACTGTGTTTCCTGCCTGAGGCCCGCTGAACTCCTCAGTGGCGTGGCCAACCGCCTGGCTCCGCCCCCCTGGTGTGTCCATCAAGCACTGAGTTAGGTGACTAGGGTTTATGGTTTGGCTGGTGTTACCTAGCGAGGGACTGGTGTTGTGCGGGGCGCTATCTGTGACTACCTGGTTAGTCCAGGGCGTCACAGAAGCACAAAGTGCTCTAAAATTTCCTGGTGGACATTTGCACTGACTTTGGTCTTGATAACACACAGTGGATTTACACCAGCAGATGACATGGCTCCCCAAACCATCACTGATTGTGGAAACGTCACACTAGACCTCAAGCAGCTTGGATTGTGGCTTCTCCACTCTTCCTCCAGACTCTGGGACCTTGATTTCCAATTACATGCAAAATTTACTTTCATCTGAAAACAACACCTTGGACCACTGAGCAACAGTCCAGTTCTTGTTCTCCTTGACCCAGGCAAGACGCTTCTGGCATTGTCTATAGGTCAAGAGTGGCTTGACACAAGGAATGCTACAGCTGTTGACCATGTCCTGGATATGTCTGTGTGTGGTGGCTCTTGAACACTGACTCCAGCAGCATCCACTCCTTGTGAATCTCCCCCAAATTTTTGAATGGCCTTTTCTTAACAACCTATCAAGGCTGTGGTTATCTCGGTGGCTTGTGCACCTTTTTCTACCACACAACTTTCCATTAATATGCTTGGATACAGCCCTCTGTGAACAGCCAGCTTCTTTAGCAATGAGCTTTTGTGGCTTACCCTCCTTGTGGAGTGTGTCAATGACTGCCTTCTGGACATCTGGCAACTCAACAGTCTTCCCCATGATTGTGTAGCCTACTGGACCAGACTAAGGTACCATTTTAAACGCTTAGGAAGCCATTGCAGGTGTTTGGTGATAATTATTCTAATTTTCCGAGATAATTACTTTGTGGTTTTCACTGGCTGTAAGCCAAAATCATCAACATTAACAGGAATAAACACTTGCAATAGATCTCGCTGTGTGTAATGACTGTATATAATATATGTGTTTCCCTTTTTGTATTGAATTACTGAAATAAATTAACTTTTTGATGATATTCTAATTTATTGAGATGCACCTGTACAAGAGATTTCAGAAACTTCATTCTGTTTGCTTCTGATCCTTTAGGGCCTGTTCATACAAATGTTTATCATGTGCGAACTACCTAATCGCATATTTCATTAGACAGCACTCGGCCGATTTAAGGATCTTGCAGATATCCATTGGGGAAAAAAGTTCTGCAAACACAACTTTTTTGCCGTTGTTAAATATCTGATGTCTGCCAGATGAAATTTTTTAACATGTGGAGTCTATGGAGGATGGATCCGTTGACGGATTGCTATTTAATCATCCTTTCTTGCATTTGTAATGGATCCGTTTTTTCTTACAGGCTCTGTTTCAAATAGAAGATAAATAGGAATCCGTTAACACATCCATTCTCCATAGACTCCCATGTTAAAAAACAGACACTCTCGGAAACAAAACTCAGCTAGGGATAATTTTTGAGCCACCACTTCCCAAAAAGCCATAGCTTTCTCTATGGACACCACCTGAGTATAAATACCAGCACATCAGTCACCTGCCATACCTCCCATTTCTACGGCGTTCACATAATATCTTATGAATATTATACTGAATGCACTGTAATATAGTTGTGTTTTATAGTGAATGTCTAAGTGCTGCTGCTGGAGATTAAGGGCTGGCAATATAGCAGAGCCAGAGAAGTGCAATGGCTGGCACTACTTGATGACCGAGTGTTTAATGTGTTTTATTATATACTGTATTTTGCTGCCTACTATGTATTTTATAGTATGTTGATTATGTAATGTATATTACGAATGTATAGTTGTGCTTGGTGTTTCCTGGGTACTGAGAGCAAAGGTGGGAGGAGTGACTAATGGGCAGGGTGGTTAGCTGTACAGATAGGCCAGAGGACAGTCAGTTCTACAGTAGGATCCTGGTGTGTAGAAGAAGGTGCTTTGTACTTGTGTGACGCCCTGGCGACCCCCACTCAACACCTTCCCTCATAGGGTTACACCGAGCTGACAAAACCCTAGTCACCCCGCCCTGGGTAGAAAAGGCACACCAGTGGGCGGGACCAGACGGAAGGAAAACGCCCACCTAGTGGTCTAGAGAATCCGGGGCGGGAAAAGAGCAGAGTTGAGAGTGCGGAGTTCGGAGTAGGAGTGAGAGAGGAGAGGAGAAAGTGAAGTGAAGTTCAACTGCAAGCCAGAGAGGAAAAGCGTTGGGGTTGGAGCCCCGGCGTGCTGGCTAGGTTGCAGACGGTGGTCCGTGTCTGTCAGCAGATGAGAAGACAGCTGCCGGAGATCCGAGGTGGACTGGGACAGGGTAGGGGCCCGCCGGTACCGACACCGGAGAACAGACCCGGAAACCGTGCACAGAGGGGGTACCTGGACCCTGAAGCAAGGACCGGAAGCACCGGGTTTGTTAATTCACCAGTTGAGGACAGGATTATAGGTCCTGTCCCACCCAAAGTCCCAAAAGAGCAGACCAGCAGCCCACCGCAGGGGATAGGGCATCCGCCAGGGCCCCTTTAGATCCCACGGGTCAGCGTATGCGGCCAAGGCTCCCACTCGTAGGTCTGGGAGTGGACTCCCGTGTTCCACAACGGGAAGTCCAAAGAGAATTAAACCGTGCGGAGGAAAGTGACACAGACCATCACCCCGGGTGAGGCACCAGAATACACCCGGCCGTGGTGGCCAGCCACTGGCACCTTGGTTTACCGCTGGGCTTGTGTGATTTCTTTGACTGTGAGTACACTAACATCCCCCGGTCCGACCGGGCGCGCCGGCCCCTGCAGCCACCATCCTCAGCACAGTGACACTGAGCCCCGGAGCATTCACCCCTACCCACGGAGGGTTAAAAACAACTAGCTGCTATTCCACCGCCCCCAAGTGCTCTCTAATAGCAGCGGTGGTACCCCATCTTACCACACGCCGTGGGTGGTGTCACGGACTATATAGAAAATTCAACATACAACCAGTTCCCCTTTTTATTTGAAGTGTCTGCGAGACCGTCGGGTCCGGAAATCCCTCGAGCCACACCGCGGATCCGGATCCGAGCAGCCCGGCTGCTGGCGTGGGGGCGGCACACTTGCACAAGTTTGGAACCCGGAGGTATCGTCCAAGTGTCCGGAGCCTACGGCTCAACTCTGTTAGAGCTTAGAAGGGTCCAAAGACTAAACGGATGTTGCCGAGGGAGTTCCTGGGGACGGGCCTATGGAATTCAAGAGGCTACAAGCAGTCTGAGGCAGTGATTGGACACGGGTAGCTGCGGAGAGAAGAACAGGAGTGAAACATAGGCTTAGGCTCGGCAGCTAGAAGACTGGGTCACAGGCAGCGGGCTAGGCAAAAGGAAGTACCACAGACAACAGCAGCAGCAGGACTGGATATTATTGGCCAGGTCTGTCATGAAGGTGAAAGTGTTTAATAAAAGTTCAAAGTTGTTTTACCCAGAGCTGTCCAGTGTCCTGTGTTTAATTGAACCATCCGAGATGGCGACAAGCTGTGGGGTGATGGATGCTGCCATGAAGAGTACAGTAAGTGTCACACCACCCACCCGAAGTGGTCTAGAAATACGACTCTCTCAGACGAAAGGGTGCAGAGCCCTCACGATCCGACGTCCAAACCTTCCTTTATTACCATTACGCATATATGTCATATTGTGTAGAACGTTTTTTTTTTTAGTTCCCTTACGAGTCTGCCCACTACCTTGACCATGCACAGATGATATGGGTGGAAGGGCTCCAGATCACAAATAGGCAGTCTGTAGTCCAGCAGAAAGTCCTGGGAGGCATTATCAGCGATAGTCAGGATAAGCTCTACAATTATAAAAAATACAATATTCAAAGATTGGTACATCCTAATAAACAAATATGTGATATTCTCTTTTATTTAATGTTGTAGGATTTGTTAAAAGGTCAGACATTGACTTCCAGGGCTGCTAACTGCAAAATTTAGACACCATTATTACGACTGACAGACAGCAAATTTGTAGACCTTTTTTTTTTTAATAAAGGGCAATTGCTTGCAACGCAACCTGTTACTTTAAAGGGAATCTGTCATGAGGTTTTTGCTCCCATGTGAGAGTGGTGTGTAATTTTGGGCTTCTTTCTCTAGTTTTGATATATTTACTGCTCACCTCTGTCTAAAGCCCGCTTTACACGCTGCAATATATCTTACAATGTGTCGGCGGGGTCACGTCGTACGTGACGCACATCCGGCATTGTAAGGTACATTGCAGTGTGTGACAGGTACGTGCGATTGCGATTGAACGGTAAAACATTCATCGCATACACATCGTACCTGTCTCTAGAATTGCACGTCAGATTGTTCATTGTACCCGGGGTAGCGCACATTGCAGTGTGACACCCCGGGAACGATGAACAGATCTTACCTGCGTCCTGCGGCTCCCGGCCCACAATGCAGAAGGAAGGAGGTGGGCGGGATGTTTACGTCCCGCTCATCTCCGCCCCTCCGCTTCTATTGGCCGGCTGCCGTGTGACGTTGCTGTGATGCCGATCGTCCCTCCCACTCCAGGAAGTGGACGTTCGCCGCCCACAGCGAGGTCGTATGGGCGGGTAAGTACGTGTGACAGGGGTTACTCGTATGTGCGGCACGCAACAAATTGAACGTGCCACACATACGATGGGGGCGTGGCAAATCGCATAAGAAATCTTATGCGAAATTGCAACGTGTAAAGCTCCTCCCCTCCGCTTCTATTGGCCGGCTGCCGTGTGACGTTGCTGTGATGCCGAACGTCCCTCCCACTCCAGGAAGTGGACGTTCGCCGCCCACAGCGAGGTCGTATGGACGGGTAAGTACGTGTGACAGGGGTTACTCGTATGTGCGGCACGCAACAAATTGAACGTGCCACACATACGATGGGGGCGTGGCAAATCGCATAAGAAATCTTATGCGAAATTGCAACGTGTAAAGCAGGCTTAAGGCTGGAATCACACTTACATATGACTCTTGTGAGGATCACATTGCATTGCCTGGACTGGCAACTAGCTCTCCTGAAAGGAGATGGTTAGCTGCATAAAAATACATACCGCTGACCCGCTCTTGTCTGGACTGCCGGTGGCCAGTCCGGGTGGTGTTGTGCGATCCTCATGTGAATCACACGCAAGTGCGACTCCAGCCTAACACACAGCCCACATCATTACTTGATAGACTGCATCATACACTGTGCATAGGCAAAAAGTTGGCAATCACTGATGGAGGGAGCTATTAATAGCTCATGAATATGAAGGATTACACTGCTGCAGGTTAGCTAGTCCTTGCAGTGATAATCTCCTGCTGAATAAACACTGTATTTAAATACTACAGCAACAAGCATTGAAGGTGACACTGCTGGAATCAGGATCTCTGCCCCAACATTTTGCTGTTTTTAGTAAAAATCTAGTAACAGAATCTTTTTACAGGGGTTGTCCGGGCATCAATATGAAGTTAGTGGGGGCACTTATACCTAACATGCCCACTGATCAACTGGTATTGGCCTCTGTGTCAGATAGAGGTAAATATTGGATGGAGCTGGACAGCACAGCTCCGTTCAGTATCAAGATTTGTACCTCAACTAGATCTCATACTGATGGCCTATCCAATTGATAGATCTTCAATATTAGATGCCCGGACAACCAATTTTATGGACCAGTCCCCCTCCCACCTCTGAAACCCTTCCATGTTATCCTTTCTCCAGCTCTCCATCTCCATTCAGCAGTGACAGGCTCAGATGTGCAGCAGCTCCATCACACTCAATAATGGATGGCCGAAGCTTCTAATGATAATTCCGGGCTGAAATGTCCTCTGCTGTAGTCGTGTGCTATGAACAGTCTGAGGCCACCAGTCAGATATATGTCCCCCTGCTTCTTTCCTCCATGAAGATGCTCGGTCACACTCGGTGAATGTGACTGTGAATAAACTCAACATGAATTTAGATACTAGCGGCATCCACACATTGCTTTTGTCCAATGACTGATTTTTTATACTGCTTAACAAACTCTCTGGATGGAACTACAAAAATAATGACTTATTGATAATAATCACTTTGCATCAGTTTCATGCACCATCTGGGCTTGAACCATGTTACTGCACACTATAATGCCTCCTGTTTAATGAATAAAATGGCAGTTGTTGCAGTGAAGACAAACTACCAGGAAAGTTGGACAAACAGCAGGTGGGCACACACAATGGTGCATTATTGACATTAATAATTGGTACCCAACAGCTTTTATTTAATATAAGAGATTAAAGTTCTGAGATTCTAAATCATTTTAATACAGCAAGTAATGACAGCAGGTAATCTGCATTACATTGTGATTACCTTCTTCTTCTGCCTGCGCCTCATTCACTGTCATGGTCAGTGTTTCACCCCAGACAGGGCTGGTAGTTGGAGCTTGTGCAGCATGGGAGATGCTTTGTGCTCCGGTTTCTCTCTTCTCATCGATGCTGCTCATTCTGCAAACAAGGCATGTAACCAGTAACTATAGGGAAGAGGTGCAGCCATCTACTGCTTACTATAGACAGATAGAGAAATACCATAGATAGATAGATACTATAGATACAGTAAGTACCATAGATAGATAGATAGATACCATAGATGGATAGATACCATAGATAGATAGATAGATAGATAGATACCATAGATAGATAGGTACCATAAATAGATAGGTATCATGGATAGATAGACACCATAGATAGATACCATAGATAGACAGATACTATAGATAAGTACCATAGATAGATACCATAGATAGATACCATAGACAGATACCATAGATAGATAAATAGATGATAGATGGATAGATAGATACCATAGATAGATAGATACCATAGATAAGTACCATAGATAGATAGATACCATAGATAGATGATAGATGGATAGATATCATAGATAGATAGATACCATAGATAGATAGATAGGTACCATAGATAGATAGGTATCATGGATAGATAGATAGGTACCATAGATAGATACCATAGATAGATACCATCGATAGATACCATAGATAAATACCATAGATAGATAGATACTATAGATAAGTACTATAGATAGATACCATAGACAGATACCATAGATAGATAGATGATAGATGGATGGATAGATAGATAGATAGATAGATAGATAGATAGATAGATACCATGTGTGACGCCCTGGCAAAACCAGTTAGTCACAGATAGGCCACGCATAACACCCTTCCCTCACTTAGGAATCACACAGCCGACCTGAAACACTAGTCACCCCCCTTAGGGAAAAACAGACACACCAGTGGGCGGGACCAGGTGGTTGGACACGCCCACCCAGGGGTCTAGACAGCCCGGGGCAGGAAAACAGTCAGTCATGCTTTAGATAGTTTGGTAGTTCAAGCTGAGAGGAGTGTGGGCTGGAGCTAGGTGTAAGTTGAACCTTTGGCTAGGTGGCAGACGGTGGTCTCCGTCAGCAGGAGACGGGAACACAGCTCGACAGATCCGAGGTGGACCGGGACAGGGTTGTAGCCCGCCAGTACCGACCCGGGGAACCGACCCAAAAACCGTAGCACAAAAGGGGGTACTCGGACCCTGAAGCCAGGACCGGAAACCGATTGAGGCCAGGATTATAGGTCCTGTCCCACCCAAAGTCCCTCATAGAAGACAACAGCCCACCGACAGGGATAGGAGGTCACCGCCAGGGACCATAGATCCCACTGGCCAGCGTCTGCGGGCACGGTTCCTTAGGCCACATCCAGCCGGGGGCGGACTCCTGAGTTCCAGAGCAGGCAATCCACCATAAACAAAGTCAGTGCAGAGGAAAAAGACAGAGATCACCAGCCCGGGTGGGGACCTGAATGTAACCGGCCGCGGCGGCCGGCCACCAGCACCTTGTTTTACCAAAGACTCGTGTGGTTCATTTACTGTGAGTAACCAAAACATTCCCCTGCCGTCGCTATACCCTGCACAAAGACACTGGGTCCCGGGGCAACCATCTCTACCCACGGAGGGGTTAACATCCAGCTGCCACTACATCTCCCCCGGGCCCCCCATAATGGCAGCGGTGGTGTCCCACCTCACCACACACCGTGGGTGGCATCACGAACTTAATACCGCCTAGCCCGTACATCTACATCCCCCCTTTTATTCGGCGTGTCCGCGAGACCCCTGGGTCCGGAGACCCTCGAGCCACCCCCCTTAGAAGGTCTGGATCCGAGCAGCGGCGGCTGCTGGCATGGGGGCGAAACACATGCATAGATAGATAGCTAGGCGATAGATTGGTAGGAGATAAATACATAGATAGATACTATAGACAGCTAGGCAGGCGCTAGATAGATACAGTAGATTGATACGATACCATAGATAGATAGATAGATAGATAGATAGAAAGGTTGATAGATAGATGATGGATAGATAGATAGGCTGATAGATGGATAGATAGATAGATAAATAGATAATGGATAGATAGATAGATAGATAGATAGATAAATAGATAGATAATGGATAGATAGATAGATAGATAATGGATAGATAGATAGATAGGATACATAGATAGATAATGGGTAGATAGATAGATAGATAGATGATGGATAGATAGATAGATAGATAGATGATGGATAGAGCAATCATTTGTTTTATTTGTAAACATGTTGCTTGTATCAATACTGTCACCAGGCAATCACTAAGAAATTGATGGAAGAGGTACTGGATGGGGGTTGTAGTCATGTCAGCATTGGACCAAGGTGATGAAATATTAATGCCCACTGAACCCCCTGAGAAGACAAGGAGGGGCAGCAATATCCCATTAGCAGTTCAACACAAAACAATTTTCAGACTGGATTAGCTGCTCTTAAAGCAAAAGTGTTTCTAGGCCTGAGGCCCCCAGATCATTACTGGGCTTCAGAGAATAGAATAACAAGTCTGGCGGGTTTGGTTAAAATATAGAAAGGGAGTAAAAAAAAAAAAAAATGTGTGAAGAGGAGCGGAAGGCCTGGAGAGCAGTAATGTCTGAGCCACAGACATAGATCACTGATTGTTAATACAGCGCAGTTCGTACATAGATCTGTTGTGTATTCTCTCATGTTGATATGGGATATTTTCAGAAAGCCTGATATCATACATATGGACAGGTAGTGTTCATCACAAACACAGAAAGTGCCATAATAATGGAGTCCCATGGCTGGAGCTTCTATTTTATAAATCACACAGAGAAAGGAAGGAATGGGGCATTGTTATATAGGATATGGGGGGGGGGGGGGGAATCAACAATTCAGCAATACAACGGTCACAAATTAGTTAAAGCCTAAAAAGTAACACTGAATGAGATAATGTACAGTATTTAATTATGGATCAGACTTATTTTACAAATGAATAAATACAAATAAATTCAAGACACTGCTATAAATAAATATATATATATATATATATATATATATATATATATATATATATATATATATATATATATATATATATATATATATATATATATAAAAATAATAAATATATATAAATAATATATATAAAGAACAACATTCCTTCTGGACAATATATATATATATATATATATATATATATATACACACACTGTATATATACTGCAGAGAGAGCTGAGGCTATAGACTACAGGACATAAACTGTATATTATACAATGGCAGGCTGCCTCAGGAATCCTTTGTGTAGTGAAAGTGGAATGCACTCAGTATGACTGTGCAGATCAGCTCTGGGCAGAACCTGGAAACAGTGCCAACAAGAACATTCAATTATAGAGAGCAAAAACTGCGGTGAGACACTTTGGGGGCATTGTTTTTACATAAATGCATGTACAGTATATCATTTTTGCAGTTGCATTTAATTAAAATGATGCAGTTTTTTTTATAGGCTCTATGTTACACAGTCTCCTGCAAACTGAATGAGTAAACTAAGAATTCATCAGTGAGTGAGTGCTAGAGATATACTTTATAACTCTTACCTTTCGCCTTAAAGTGAACCTGTCAGGTGAAATATGCACCCAGAGCCACAAGCATGGGTGCACATTGCTAATCCCTGCCTAACTGTCTTAACTTATATCGTATGCTAATGAGCAAGGGCAGTGGCCCCAAGGGCGTTGCTTCCCTTGCTAGTTGCCCTAGTACGTCCCTGTGGGTGTGCTAACATGCTAATGAATACGCAGCGTCGATGGATAATCTCACTCACCTCTCCGCCACCATTGCCTCCAATACTGGATTTCGGCTCAGTGCGCATGATTCCAGCGTCAAACTGAAGTAGTGCATGTAGCGCCCCTAACTACGTCAGGGTGCTGCAGGGAACTGCATCCTGTAACCCAGGGCCTACCCACCATGGTTCCGGGTTCCCATCAGCAGTGTCACTGACATCCGCACTACAAATCCCAACCATACCTCACACCAGGGCTGGACAGACACACCAGTGGGTTGATAAATTTGGAGCATGGCCGCCCACCTAGGGGTCAGGCAGACTGGTGGGAGGGAGAAAGTAAGTTTTTGGAGTTAGCCCTCAAGGAGTGAGGAGCAGGGGAGTTGAAGCTCCCAGGAAGGCGACAGATTGGGTCACAGACGGTGGTCCGGGACTACAGAAGTCGGGGACCGGTATTAGGAACAGTGGACTGGAGTGTAACAGACGCAGTCTAGGGGGACTGTTGGCACCAGAAAGCCCAGCCACCTTACCCGTACTGAGCACGGCGGGGTACAGAACCCTAGATCGTGGAGTAGCTTCAAGCAACCTGATAATTAGCCTGTGGAGGATAGTCTCTGTATGAACTTTCCCCAAGAGCTCAGAGATTGGAGGCTACAGCACACCGCGGGGGATAGGGTTCTCAAAAATACACAACCAACTAAAATCCCAACTGCCAGCCACCAAGAGCACAGCTGCCATACACACGGGTAGCAGGGCCCCGAAAGCTTCAAGCCAAGGCCCAAGGGGCCACAGCAGTAACACAATTTGTGCACAGAGGCAAGGCTCTGGACTTACCAAGTGACACTGTTGGGAGCGGGACCTGGACGGGTTCCCCCCGTAGAGACTGCGGTGCCTAGAGACTTTGGTTTACCATCTCTGTGAGTGTCTGCTTAATCCACTTCATCCACAACCAAGACTACCGCAGTGAGTAATCTGAACCCTGCAACCTGCTTCCCAAGGCCAAGCAAGCTACCCGTTCACCAAATCCTCACCATCCGGGGCCTTCCCTACCTGCGGAGGGATTAACACCTGGCTGCACCACAACATCTGCCCCGGTACTCCCATCGGCAGCGGCGGTACTCCCCTTTACCGCAACCCGCAGGTGGTGTCACGAACATTTATCCCCTGTAAATACCTTCTTTACATTCGAGGTGGCTGTAAGCCCCCGGGTCCGGAGACCCTCGAGCCACAGAAACCCCGGATCCGAGCAGTTCGACTGCTGCTGGGGCGATACATGCCCATGACCCAAACTCCCGGGTTATGGGCACTGAGCTGAAATCCAGCATCAAGCGGCGATGGCAGCGGAGAGGTAAGAGATCATCCTCTGACGCTGCGCATTCATTAGCATGATAGCATGCCCACAGGGGTGTACTAACATACTAATGGGGGAAACTTGCCAGGGAAGCAACGCCCAGGTGGCTAGTGCCCTCGTTCATTAGCATACGATAAAAGATCTTTAGAAACACTTTTTCTATACATCTCTTTATCTATACTAGATACAGGGATGGTTAGGGAGGGATTAGCAATATACACCCAAAACTGCTCATGGTTCTGGGTGCATATTGAAGTTGACAGGTTCCCTTTAAGAACTGGCAGCAAGATTTATATGCTCGCGGCCATGATTTTACTTACCGCCGCCCCCACCGGAAGTCATGTGCGTGATCACGTGACTATCGGTGGTTGCCATCGTAGCACAGGGTCATGTGATGACGCCTGCAGCTATGAAGTTTCACTTTCGTTTTCCCTCGGCCGCGAGCAGAGAGAAACAGAAAGTGACTTAATCTGCTGTTTACAGCTGTATAGCTGTGATCAGCAGATAGATAAGAGCGATCGGATTGCTGATCGATATAGCCCCCTAGGGGGACTAGTAAAATAAAAAAAAAAAGTAAAAAAAAAAGTTTTAAAAAATAAAAAAAAAAACTAAAAGTTCAAATCACCCCCCTTTCCCCCCATTGAAAATTAAAGGGTTAAAAAAAAAATAAATATACACATATTTGGTATCACCGCGTTCAGAAATGCCCGATCTAACAAAATATAAAATCAATTAATCTGATTGGTAAACGGCGTAGTGGCAAAAAAATTCCAAACGCCAAAATTACGTTTGTTGGTCGCCGCAAGTTTTACGAAAAATGCAATAACAGGCGATCAAAATGTAGCATCTGCGCAAAAATGATATCATTAGAAACGTCAGCTCGAGATGCAAAAAATAAGCTTTCACTAAGCCAGAGATCCCAAAAAATAAGAACGCTACGTGTTTCGGAAAATGGCGCAAAACGTGCGCCACGTTTATTGGACAAACTTGTGAATTTTTTTAACCCCTTAGATACAAGTAAACCTATACATGTTTGGTGTCTACAAACTCGCACCGACCTCAGGCATCATACCCACACATCAGTTTTACCATATAGTGAACACCGTGAATAAAACATCCCAAAAACTATTGTGCCATCACACTTTGTTTGCAATTTTTCCGCATTTGGAATTTTTTGCTGTTTTCCAGTACACCATATGGTAAAACTTATGGTTTCATTTAAAAGTACAACTTATCCCGCAAAAAACAAGCCCTCATATGGCAAGATTGACGGAAAAATAAAAAAGTTACTGCTCTCGGAAGAAGGGGGAGCAAAAAACAAAAACGCAAAAACGGAAAGTGCCCCGGGGCAGAAGGGGTTAAGCAAAAAATATGGTCATGATACACTGTTATAAGGCGAGGATCTGCTGCTGACACTGTTATGTGGTTAATGTCCCCAAATTCTCAACTAAGGTACCCCAGCCCGGCAATGATCCTCCTGCCTTGTATATGATCCCCATCCATATATATATATATATATATACATATATATATATATATATATATATACACACACCGTATATATATATATATATATATATATATATATATATATATATATATATACATTATTTATATAATATATATATATATATATATACATTATATATATAATATATATATATGTCCCTCACCCTGGTATAGCCCCCATCCTGATATATACCCCATCCTGATAAATACCACCATCCTGTTATATACCCCCATCCTGTTATATACCCCCATCCTGTAATATACCCCAATCCTTATAAATACTTCCATCCTGCTATATACCCCCATCCTGCTATATACCCCAATCCTGCTATATACCCCCTGTCACAAACCACCGGGGGGGTCACTCAGAAATCCCCCGCGCTGGCTACCAGTACGTCACAATCGGGGGGTAACAAGTGGGGGTCACCCCTCCTTTATACCTCCCGACCGACAGACAGAGCACGTGATGCGCTCTCTAGCGCCCCTCTTATAGTCAGGCCAATTATGGAATTGCCCGACGATAAGCAAGGAGGCCGCTATACTACTTATGCCGATTATTGAAGGGTCCCCGGTGAGAGTAAGGTATATATTCCCCCGACCTCCGCGGGCGGAATATATAAAATCTCCCCGAATCTCACTGGCCTCCCCACAATAATCCTTGGCACAATTCGCTGCCACCAACCGATTTACGGTAACTATTAGCCGAACACACAGACGTGGGATTCAAGATCGAGATAACAGAACAGCCCAAGATTAATTATATAATTTAATCAGCCTAAAGCCACACTAGAAACTACAATATATACAATAGGGAATCTACAGAATATACAGTTATGTCAGAGTACAGTTACAATCAAAGCATGGGTTACAAACAGGCATACACAGTTCCAGCAGTTACCTTGTTGCGTCTGGCCACAGGGGGGCGCTGTAGGCCAGGTTTCTAGGATCCTTCCCACAGATGTTTCCTACACGTGCCCCCAGCGAAAAGAACCCTGGAAAATGGCCGAAGTAGGGTTATCAACCTGGCCAAATCCAGGTCCCCTCCTACCTTCGTGACCTCACAGGGAGCACTGCTCCACCCCTGGCTTGAGTTATGGACAATATCCCAACATGGAATATGGGCCATAACTTTGCCTGGGAGCGTCGTAGGCGGACGCCAATGCTCTCATTGTGACAGCTATGAATTTAGCCACAGAACGAGGGGACTCATGACCTGTCTGCCAGTTCCCCATTGGCTGATATCACGCCTGGGGCATTTCCCAATGTCCTGCTCCCATAAAAAGGGTGTGCCGGCATCGTCCGCATGCGGAGACACCATTTTTATGGTTGCCATATTTATCGGAAATATGGCTTGCGAGATATGAACCATTTTTTACTGGAGTCGTTCTGTCTGGCTATTTCCATAGCCTTGCTAACTAGCTAGCAGCTCCTACTACAGGGTGACGGCAGGGAGTCATCCTGTGTCCATTGTTCCCACACCACCTCATCTCCATATCACAGGACATGGCCATGGAGGTGTAAGTGGAACACTGAGAACAAGAAGGGAGGGGGCACTGCCAGGGAGTGATGAGGGATTATGACTGGAGTCATAATTCATCTTCATATCCCGGGATTTGCCTCACACCTCCCCCCTTTTGAGGGCGCTAGGGGGCAGCACACTCCGGTGTTCCCCCGTGCGCCCGTCCGCGACCTCTCCTTGTCGGGACAGCCCGTCTGCGTTACCGTGGTCACGGCCCCTTTTGTGGCGAATGGTGAAGTTGTACTGCTGGAGCGCAAGGCTCCATCGCAACAATCGCCCATTCGTCCCAGAGACGGTGTGCAACCAGCTGAGGGGATTGTGGTCCGTCTCCACGATGAAGTGGCGCCCGTATAGATAGGGTTGCAGACGCTGCAGGGCCCACACTATGGCCAGGCACTCCTTCTCCATCGTGGAATAGGCAACTTCCCTTGGTAACAGCTTCCTGCTCAGGTACAAGACTGGGTGCTCTTGGCTCGCAGAGTCCACCTGGCTGAGCACCGCACCGAGGCCGAAGTCACTGGCGTCGGTCTGTACTACAAACGGCCGCGTGAAGTCGGCTGCCTGTAGCACGGGCGGGCTGGACAGGGCGTCCTTTAGGGCCCGGAAGGCTGTCTCGCAGTCCATTGTCCAATCGACTGCAGAGGGCAGCTTCTTCTTGGTGAGGTCCGTCAAGGGCTTTGCCAGGCTACTATAGCATGGAACAAACCTCCTATAGTACCCAGCGGTCCCCAAGAAGGACATCACCTGCTTCTTGGTCCTGGGGGTGGGCCAGGATGCGATGGCTTCCACTTTCTCAGGCTCGGGCTTCAGTGTTCTCCCACCTACCCGGTGACCGAGGTACTGGACCTCGCTCATGGCCAGCTGACACTTTCCCGGCTTGATGGTCAAACCTGCCCGGTGGATCCGCCTGAGCACCTGGGCTAGATGCTCTAGGTGGTCCTCCCAGGTGGGACTGAAGACGGCAATGTCATCCAGGTACGCGGCCGCGTACCCTTCAAGTCCCTTGAGCAGGGTGTTGACCATCCGCTGGAAAGTGGCAGGGGCATTCCTCATCCCGAATGGCATCACCGTGGACTCGTATAGTCCAAATGGGGTAATAAAGGCAGAGCGTTCCCTGGCCTTGCGAGTCAGGGGGATCTGCCAATATCCCCGGCTCAGATCCATGATGGTCAGGTACTGAGCCCCGGCCAACTGATCGAGCAGGTCATCGATGCGTGGCATTGGGTACGCATCGGCGACCGTGACCGCATTGAGCCCCCTGTAGTCCACGCAGAACCGAGTGGTTCGGTCCTTCTTAGGGACGAGGACTACAGGCGAGGCCCAAGCGCTGTTGGATGCCTGGATCACCCCCAGCTTCAGCATCTCGTCAATCTCCTGGCGCATGTGTTGCTGCACCTCCAGGGAGACCCGATATGCTGAACGCCGGATCGGGGGATGATCCCCAGTGTCCACGTGATGGACAGCCAAGTCAGTCCTTCCGGGCTGGTTGGTAAACAACCCCCGGAAGGGGTGTAGGGTGGCCCACAGCTGGGACCGTTGGTCCTCCAAGAGCTGGTGGCCAACCTCCACATCCTCAATGGATCCGCCTGCCCTAACCTGGGCTAGCATATCCAAGAGGGTTTCCGCTTCTCCCTCCTCGGGCAGGTTGCACACGGGGAGCGCACATGCCTCCCGCTCATGATGTGCCTTCATCATGTTCACATGGAAGGGCTTCCGCCTTCCACGGGCAGGGTCCAGGGTGACCAGGTACGTTACAGGGTTGAGCTGCTGGTACACGAGGTATGGGCCTTCCCAGGCTGCCTGAAGCTTGTCCTGTGGTACGGGGACCAGTACCCACACCTTTTGACCCACTTGGTAGGTCCTCTCACAAGCGTTCTGGTCGTACCAACGCTTCTGATCGGCCTGGGCTTGAGCCATATTGTCGTGTACCAGTTGCGTCAAGGCCTGCATTTTGTCCCGGAAGCGCATGACATACTCGATAACCGACACTCCAGGGGTGGCCAAATCCCCTTCCCAAGCCTCTTTCACCAGAGCCAGGGGGCCCCGCACACGTCGCCCGTACAGGAGCTCAAACGGTGAGAATCCTGTTGAGGCCTGTGGAACCTCCCGGTAAGCAAATAACAGGTGTGGGAGATACCGCTCCCAGTCACGCCCATGGGAGTCGACCAACATCTTAAGCATCTGCTTTAAGGTGCCATTGAACCGCTCGCACAGGCCATTAGTCTGTGGATGGTACGGGCTGGCCACCAGATGTCGCACCTGGACTTGCTTACAGAGGGCCTCCATCAGCTGGGACATGAATTGGGTCCCCCGGTCAGTGAGCATTTCCTGGGGAAAACCCACTCGGGAGAAAATCTCCAGCAATGCGGTGGCCACCTTGTCAGCCCGAATGGACGACAAGGCCACTGCTTCTGGGTACCGGGTGGCATAGTCCACTACCGTCAGTATGAAGCGTTTCCCGGAGCTGCTGGGGATGGCCAGCGGGCCGACCAGATCCACAGCCACCCTCCTGAAAGGCTCATCGATGATTGGCAGAGATACCAGTGGGGCTTTGGGGCGTGGCCCCGCCTTCCCCACTCTCTGACAGGTTTCACACGAACGGCAGTAGGCAGCCACATCGGCCCCCATTTTTGGCCAGTAGAAATGCTGGTTTAACCTGGCCTTGGTCTTAGCGATCCCTAGGTGTCCGGCCATCGGAATCTCATGTGCGATCCGCAACAACTCCGTCCGGAACGGATAGGGTACCACCAACTGTCGGTCCCTGGGCCACGCCTCCGGTGAACCCTGCTGGACCGTGGCCCGGTACAGCCGTCCTTGGTCCCAGACCACTCGCTCCGGGTCCGAGTCCGAGGGAGGCTGTGCCGCCTGCTCCTTAAGAGCTTTCAGGCTGTCGTCAGCTTCTAACGCTGCCTGAAACCCCTGACTAGATGTGGCCAGAATCGACGAGACTGTCACATCTTCAGTCAGTACCCCGGGACCTGTGTCCTGGCCTCCACCTGACTCGGCTGCCACTTGGTCAGAAGGGGAAGAGCTATCGGACCTCCGGGAGGCCCCTTGGCTTCCAGCACTCCCACTGCGGGTGACAGCGGCCACAGCCGCTGCGACCGTGGGTCGTGCCTGCTCCTCCTCCGTTCCTGACCAAGTCGCCGGTTCAGGCAGACCTACCTGGCTTCCTGACACCCCGGTTGTGGGGGAACCATGCACCGAGATCTTACCTGGGAGCACTTCCGCTCCTGGACCGGCCCCAATCTCACCTGCCTGTTCCCCTCCTGCAGCAACAGAACCCCGCTGTGAAATCTCTGGGGACCCCACATTTGCTGTGGTAGCCCCCACCCCACACACTGGTCCTCCCCCTGCAGCACCCTGCTCTCTGCTTATCCCTGCAGAGGGCAGCAGATCCCAGCTCACAGGCTGGTTACTTGTAGAGGCATTGTCACACCTTTCTCTGACCCCCTCCCCTGTCACAGCTGCAGCTGTGTGTGTGTCTATGGTGTCTATGCAAGCAGAAATATCAGAGTTCACTCCCTCCTCCCTTACATCATTCATAGATAACACATTAACATTGTCCGGAGGCATGTCAGTACTGGCTGAAGGTTCAGCCCTTGGTTGGGGCCCAAACTGGGAGGTTATCTGCCCCAAATCTGTCCCAAGTAGCACGTTTGCGGGGATCCGATCAGTTACCCCCACCTCCCTCACCCCTCGCCCTGCGCCCCAGTCCACATAAATGTCAGCAACAGGCAGCGCCGGGTCAATGCCTCCAATCCCGGAGACAGCGAGGGTTTTTCCAGGGATCAAGTCTTGGGGGGACACCATCTCAGGCCGCACCAGAGTCACCTCCGAGGCGCTGTCTCGCAGTCCTATGGTCACAGACCGGCCGACGGTGACAGGTTGGAAGCTGTCCAGGGACCTACCACCACCCCCACCCACACAATACACCTTGGGCGGCCCTTGGGACGGGGACGGAGCCGGGGCCTTGGGACGCTGAGGGCACATGGCCTTGAAGTGTCCAGGTAGGTTGCACTGGTGGCACCGTCTTGGCTCTGCCACGGGCCTGGAGAGGGGAGTTGAGGGGGACACCCCCTGCAGTCTAGGGGCAGGTGGGGCAGTCGCAGAATTCATCTTACCCCCTCTCCAGGTGCTGCTGGTGGCTGCTCTCCTGGCTTCAGGAGCCCGATTGTTGGTGTAGTCATCGGCCAGGGCAGCTGTAGCCGTGGACCCCTTTGGCTTCGGGTCTCGGATGAACTGGCGGAGATCCTCAGGGCAGTTCCACAAGAGTTGCTCCGTGATGACCAAGTCCAGGATCTCTGGTCCGGTGGAAAGCTGCAGGCCTTGGGTCCAGTGGTCGGCAGCTCGGGCAAGTGCCCGCCGGTGGTCAGCCCAGGAGTCCTTTGGTCCCTTCTGCAGGGTCCGGAACTTCTTGCGGTAGGACTCCGGAGTGAGGTTGTACTGTTGGATCAGGGCCCGCTTGATGGTGTCGTAGCCCTGATCTGCCTCAGCAGGCCAGTCCCCAAGGATATCCAGGGCCTTACCCCTTAAACGGGGGGTCAGGTATTTGGCCCACTGGTCCTTGTCCAGATGGTGCTGCAGGCAAGTCCGTTCAAAAGCAGTCAAGAAAGAGTCCAAGTCTCCATCCTTCTCCAGCACTGGGAAGTCCTCAACACGGACCTTTGGAAGTTTGGTGTCTCGAAGGTCACGTGTGGCTGATGAGGGCCGGAGCTGAGCTAGCTGCAGCTGGTAGTCACGGTCTGCCTGTCGCTCTCGCTCTCGCTCTTCACGCGCTGCCTGCCGCTCTCGCTCCGCAGCCTCACGCTCTGCGTGCCGCTCCGCAGCCTCAGCGTCACGCGCTGCCTGCCGCTCTGCCCTGCGCTCTGCCAGGAGTTCCTTGTAGCCCTTCTGGTCTCCAGCCTGGAGAAGGGCCATAGCCATTTGAAGAAGGCTATCCGAGCCTCCCAGGCTCGGTGGAATGGCACGTGGTGATCTGCGGCACGCTGCAGAGCTAGGCGATTCACTGTCCCTTTCAGAGCGGAGGGCTGGCATCTGGCTCGTTGAGGAACCTTGGGTGAGCTGCTCCTCATCTTGTCCATAATTGCCAGGTTGTGCAATGTCCTCGGCAGAACGGTTTTCTGGCGTCGAGCTCCTGGAGGACTCGTGGGCAACCTCCTCATTGCTGTCCACAGCACCGTCCTCCCTCTCTTCGGCTCCTGCCTTAGCATTGGCCAGTTGCATAGCTCTGCTCCTGGTGCCATCAGCCATTCTTGCAGACTTTTGGTCACTGACACAGAACTGACACCTGATGCCTCCACACACCTTACAGTATCTGCACTCTGACACTCTAGTGTTGAGCTAGTCTGAAGACCCCAGCAGCCACAGCTGCTGCAGGCAGTCTTTAGTGTCTGGGAGTATGGGTCTCACACTCACACACACTATTATCTCGATCACACCGCTATGCCACCAATATGTCACAAACCACCGGGGGGGTCACTCAGAAATCCCCCGCGCTGGCTACCAGTACGTCACAATCGGGGGGTAACAAGTGGGGGTCACCCCTCCTTTATACCTCCCGACCGACAGACAGAGCACGTGATGCGCTCTCTAGCGCCCCTCTTATAGTCAGGCCAATTATGGAATTGCCCGACGATAAGCAAGGAGGCCGCTATACTACTTATGCCGATTATTGAAGGGTCCCCGGTGAGAGTAAGGTATATATTCCCCCGACCTCCGCGGGCGGAATATATAAAATCTCCCCGAATCTCACTGGCCTCCCCACAATAATCCTTGGCACAATTCGCTGCCACCAACCGATTTACGGTAACTATTAGCCGAACACACAGACGTGGGATTCAAGATCGAGATAACAGAACAGCCCAAGATTAATTATATAATTTAATCAGCCTAAAGCCACACTAGAAACTACAATATATACAATAGGGAATCTACAGAATATACAGTTATGTCAGAGTACAGTTACAATCAAAGCATGGGTTACAAACAGGCATACACAGTTCCAGCAGTTACCTTGTTGCGTCTGGCCACAGGGGGGCGCTGTAGGCCAGGTTTCTAGGATCCTTCCCACAGATGTTTCCTACACGTGCCCCCAGCGAAAAGAACCCTGGAAAATGGCCGAAGTAGGGTTATCAACCTGGCCAAATCCAGGTCCCCTCCTACCTTCGTGACCTCACAGGGAGCACTGCTCCACCCCTGGCTTGAGTTATGGACAATATCCCAACATGGAATATGGGCCATAACTTTACCTGGGAGCGTCGTAGGCGGACGCCAATGCTCTCATTGTGACAGCTATGAATTTAGCCACAGAACGAGGGGACTCATGACCTGTCTGCCAGTTCCCCATTGGCTGATATCACGCCTGGGGCATTTCCCAATGTCCTGCTCCCATAAAAAGGGTGTGCCGGCATCGTCCGCACGCGGAGACACCATTTTTATGGTTGCCATATTTATCGGAAATATGGCTTGCGAGATATGAACCATTTTTTACTGGAGTCGTTCTGTCTGGCTATTTCCATAGCCTTGCTAACTAGCTAGCAGCTCCTACTACAGGGTGACGGCAGGGAGTCATCCTGTGTCCATTGTTCCCACACCACCTCATCTCCATATCACAGGACATGGCCATGGAGGTGTAAGTGGAACACTGAGAACAAGAAGGGAGGGGGCACTGCCAGGGAGTGATGAGGGATTATGACTGGAGTCATAATTCATCTTCATATCCCGGGATTTGCCTCACACCCCCATCCTGCTAACTACCCTCATCTTGCTAACTACCCCCATCCTGATAAATACTTCCATCCTGCTATATACCCCCATCATGCTATATACCCCCATCCTGCTATATACCCCCATCCTGTTATATACCCCCATCCTGTTATATACCCCCATCCTGTTATATACCCCCATCCTGCTATATACCCCCATCCTGCTATATACCCCCATCCTGCTATATACCCCCATCCTGCTAACTACCCTCATCTTGATAACTACCCCCATCCTGATAAATACTTCCATCCTGCTATATACCCCCATCCTGCTATATACCCCCATCCTGCTATATACCCCCATCCTGTTATATACCCCCATCCTGTTATATACCCCCATCCTTATAAATACTTCCATCCTGCTATATACCCCCATCCTGCTATATACCCCCATCCTGCTAACTACCCTCATCCTGCTTACTACCCCCATCCTGATAAATACTTCCATCTTGCTATATACCCCCATCCTGCTATATACCCCCATCGTGCTATATACCCCCATCCTGCTAATTACCCCCATCCTGCTAATTACCCCAATCCTTATAAATACTTCCATCCTGCTATATACCCCCATCCTGCTATATACCCCCATCC
Organism: Anomaloglossus baeobatrachus; assembly: GCF_048569485.1. Lineage (NCBI taxonomy): Eukaryota > Metazoa > Chordata > Amphibia > Anura > Aromobatidae > Anomaloglossus > Anomaloglossus baeobatrachus. The sequence goes on from NC_134356.1 coordinate 446,053,366, forward strand.
TGTTATATACCCCCATCCTGTTATATACCCCCATCCTGTTATATACCCCCATCCTGGTATACGCCCTCATCCTGCTAAATACCCCCATCCTGGTATATGCCCTGTATCCTATGGCACAGAAAACAATAAACATTTATACTCACCTTTCCTCACTCCAGCAGCATCTACCATCTTCCTGTGTGTCAGCAGCAGCGCCGCTGACCTGTGTGGAGCCGTCACTGTTCCCCTGCAGCATCGCAATGTCCTCCTGTCTGCCGCCCGCTGATGTGTGTGGAGCCATGTGCGCACAGCGATGACGTCATCTCTGTGCTCACCGCTCTCTACACAGATCAGCAAGTCGTCAGACAGGAGGACATCGCGAAACTGCAGGGACCGGTGAGTATACCGTACTTATTCACTGTACCCCACGCTGATGATGATGTACGGGGGGCAGTGAATATAGCCGCACATCATCACGTAGTTACCAGGGGTGATCACGCGGGCCGGCTGTTAATTATGTGTGGCGCCCTGGACTAGCCAGGTCGTCACAGGTACTACAACATACACCCCCACCCTGAGACAGGCACATCAGCCAGACACAAAATCCCTGTTGCCTCCCTCCAGGGGCTGATGTTTACACCAGGTGGGGTGGAGCCAGGCGGTTGGCCCCACCCACTGAGGAGTACAAGTGAAGTGAAGCCAGCACACACAGGCAGGGCCTACGGACCCCGACCAGGCTTGGAGTCGCCATTAGAGGTCAAATCCGTCAGTGAACGGAACCCCAGGGGTTTCCTAACAGCCAAGACCCGATTGAAGGCAACCGTCCAACCAACAGAAGGAAATACAGCTGCTGCCACAGCTAGAGTTCCAAGGGCCAGAGCCTGTGGGCAAAAGGGCTCCTCCGGCTCATATATACGCTGGGGAGCGGGTTACCGGTGGGAATCCATCGGGACTGAACATACACAAAGGTGCAGGGAAAGGCAGCCACCACTAACCGTCCAGGAGAAGCCACAGCAGCCGGCTGCGGAACCCGTCCATCCAGCCGTTTGGTTTACCAGAGACTTTGCGTACCTTTGTGGCTGAGTGAGTACTACCGTGACGTCTGGCACCGCGCTGCGCAGTCCAAGCAACCCTGCACCCATCCAACCCTGCCTCCCCATCATCTCACCGGGCCCCGGGACCACCAACCCCTACCCACGGAGGGGGAAAACAACATCCCAGCTGCTCCCTGCCATCGCTCCCGGGATCCCTGTCACCAGCAGCGGTGGTGCCCAACCTCACCACAACCCGTGGGTGGCGTCACGGACCAAATCCCCAAACCAAACTACCCCCTTTCACTCACGGGCAAGGAGCGCCGCTCGAGTCCCCGGATCCGGCCCACCACTCGAGCCACCGAGCAACCATCGCATCAGCGCTGGACCCGAGCGTTAGCGAGCGCAGCGCAGCAGCGTCCTTCCCCGTCCGCGACAACTTGGCGTCACAAACAGGATCTTACCGTTCTGCCGGCTGGTGCGCCTTGTGCCCCGCCGGCGGTGTCCGGCCGAAAAAATTCAGAATCCGCCATCTTGGGCGCGAAGATTTTCCCGCTTGAGCGTCTTCTCAAGCAGTGGAGGCGTGAAAGCCGAAGCCCCGCCCCTGAAGAGGAGGTGCCGAGAAAAGACCAAGGGGGGATGGATGGCGTCCGGCCGCATGTAAACCGAGGCCGTGAAAGCAGGGACGCCAGGACTCTGTAAAAAACCCGGTTCCTGGAACCCTGAAGCCGCGACACCATGTCAGCCCCGCCTGCACCGCCCGAGGCCCAGCAGCCCCCGCCCGGGACCGTGGCATGGAGGAGGGCCCGAGTAACTGAGTCTAACCAACGTCATCGGAATCAGATACGTCTCCAGGCGGAGCAGTGGACCACCGAGGTGGAAGCGCTGGTTGCGATTGCCCAGAGGCACGAGATGGGAGCCGACGTGACGGAGCTGGTGAGTGACCCACGCCTCCATGTCCCACAGGGACCGGCCACTGCGGCTGGGAGACCTGGTCCGATCCTGGCCCTTGTACCATCCCTGCCACTACCCATGGGGCTCCCCAGCGCTAACTTGCCTGACCTGCTGCCCCGTGCTACGGCGGTGGGACCCGAAATGCTGAGTGCCGAGGGTCCAGAGGTCGGAGAGCTTGAGGGGGCTGCAGGCCCGGATGCTGCTGCGACTGGTAACGACTCACCTGGCGCAGAGGAGAAGAAGGCCCCGGTAGTCCGCCTGGCCCTAGAGGGAGCGCATGACCGTAAGGGGGTTAGGAGTGACGATTCCGGACCTGATACAGAGCCAGCTTTGGAGTCCGAGGAAGCGGGTGAGAGTCTTCGTCACGGCAGTGGGCTGGTAGCTTTCTATGTCCTGCGCGCCGGTGGAAATGGATACCGGGCGGCCCTTTCCCAACAGGCCTGCTACCGCATGTTTGAAATATTGGCAGCGGAGGGTGAGGCTCCCTCAGAGGAAGAGTCGGAGTAGGCAGCGGTCCTTCCGTTGCACCGTTGTCCCCGTTGGGACCACCAGTACCGTAACCTGTTATATGTTGAATGTGTAAATGAGTAAATGAATGAATCAACCGAGAAAGTAACCTGATTGACACCGTGATTGACCCGGCCGTTGCCGGCAAGTTGTCCCCGTAGGGATCCTTTGTACCGTTGGCACGTGGAACTCTTCATGGACATGCCTGAGAACTTGCAGGGCACCCACGAACTGGTGGGATTGTAAATAAGTTGGGGCATGTTTCCGTTACCGCCTCCGGAGAGGGTGATTTGGAGGATGGGCCTGGAGGAAAGAGATGGCCCAGGCCCGCCACTACTGCAACCGGTGGCGATCCTCCGGGGGTCAGGGGTCCCCCATGGACGTGGGGTCCCCTGAAGTGACAGCCGGGTGCGAGGCACCGTACCCATTCCCGCTCGGGCAGCCTGGATCTGGACTGGGGTCAAGGGGTGCTGCCCACTTCTTAGGGGCAGCATTAGGGCTAGGTTGCTTGGGTGGGAGAGCGGAAGCCGTCCATTGCTATTAGAAATGTAAATATCTGTGTTTTTGCAACGTTCAAGATGACCTGAAGTATGCTTAATGTTTACCGTTACATGTTATTTATTATTATTTTTACAGTTGAAAAGAAAAATAAAACCGGTGATGGACGGTCAGCCCGCGGACGGTCTGCATTTAACCAAGGGGGAATGTGGCGCCCTGGACTAGCCAGGTCGTCACAGGTACTACAACATACACCCCCACCCTGAGACAGGCACATCAGCGAGACACAAAATCCTCGTTGCCTCCCTCCAGGGGCTGATGTCCACACCAGGTGGGGTGGAGCCACGCGGTTGGCCCCACCCAATGAGGAGTACACAGTCCTGAAGGCGGGGAAAGGAAGTCAGATCAGTGAGTGAGAAGTACAGTTCAGTTAGGGAAGTGGTAGGAGAGGAGCAAACTGACCGTGTCCGGGTGTGTGGCCCGGGCACTAAGAGCAAGGTTGGCAGACGGTGGTGGCCGTCTGCAGGAGAGGCAGATCAACGCGGAACCGTAGGACCGGGGACGGGCGGTGGCCCACCGGTACCGAACCGGGGAGCGAAGTGAAGCCAGCACACACAGGCAGGGCCTACGGACCCCGACCAGGCTTGGAGTCGCCATTAGAGGTCAAATCCGTCAGTGAACGGAACCCCAGGGGTTTCCTAACAGCCAAGACCCGATTGAAGGCAACCGTCCAACCAACAGAAGGAAATACAGCTACCGCCACAGCTAGAGTTCCAAGGGCCAGAGCCTGCGGGCAAAAGGGCTCCTCTGGCACATATATACGCTGGGGAGCGGGTTACCGGTGGGAATCCATCGGGACCGAACATACACAAAGGTGCAGGGAAAGGCAGCCACCACTAACCGTCCAGGAGAAGCCACAGCAGCCGGCTGTAGGACCCGTCTATCCAGCCGTTTGGTTTACCAGAGACTTTGCGTACCTTTGTGGCTGAGTGAGTACTACCGTGCCGTCTGGCACCGCGCTGCGCAGTCCAAGCGACCCTGCACCCATCCAACCCTGCCTCCCCGGCATCTCACCGGGCCCGGGACCACCAACCCCTACCCACGGAGGGGGAAAACAACATCCTATCTGCCCCCTGCCATCGCTCCCAGGATCCCTGTCACCAGCAGCGGTGGTGCCCAACTTCACCACAACCCGTGGGTGGTGTCACAGACCAAATCCCCAAACCAAACTACCCCCTTTCACTCACGGACGAGGAGCGCCGCTCGAGTCCCTGGATCCGGCCCACCGCTCGAGCCACCGAGCAGCCATCGCATCAGCGCCGGACCCGAGCATTAACGAGCGCAGCGCAGCGGCGTCCTTCCCCGCCCGCGACATATGCACGCAGCCTCCGCCCAGGGAGGATGGGCGTGCATATGAAATGAGCAGGCCCATGTGGTCACGGCAGGCGCTGCTACAGCCTGCTCGTGCCGCCGATGACTCGCTCCACTGCAGCACCCTCATTCCCTGCAGCCCTACATTCAGACTATAAGATGCACCCCCCCACTTTTCCCCAATATTTGGGGAGAAAAAAAGTGCGTCTTATAGTCCGAAAAATAAGGTAGAGAGGGAGGGGATCTTTAAGCTTCTTCAAAGCGCCGACTGACAGCTGAGCCCAACAGTCTGGCTTTAAATAGACGATTTTCCTGCACTGTTATGAAAACCACCAATCCTAGTGCAGGAAAAAGGGTGCCAAGAGAACCAGCTGGGACTGGTTCAAAACTGCTTTGACACACAGCTGATGACTAAGGCTGGTTTCACACTACGTTTATTTAACATCCGTCCTTAACGTTATTTTAGCGGAAATACGGATCCTGCTTTTACAGCAAATAACGTATGCAAACACATCTGTTATTTTGCAGGATCCTGTCACTGGATGTTTAGGGGCGGGCAAAGGAGTCATGTGATCGGGAGTGAGGGGAACTAGACTGGGAGCCGGCATCTGACAGCTGCAGACGCTGGTAACCAAGGTAAACATCGGCCTTGGATACCCGATATTTATCTTGGTTACGAGTGTCTGCAGCTGCTAGGAGCAGGGCTGTCTGCACACGTAACCAACGTAAACATCGGGTAACTAAGATAAGTGGTTACGCGATATTTACCTTGGTTACGAGTGTCCGCAGCTCTCAGGTGGGAGAGAGGAAGGGGAGGAAGGGGGAAAGACAGAGATAGAGAGAGAGAGGGTGAGAGAGGGAAGAGGAGAGAGAGACAGATCACGCGAGACTGGTTCTGGGCATGCTCAGTACTTTCTGGGCATGCTCAGTACAAAAGCAGGATCCTGTCTATCAGCATGCCAGCGTTCACCTGCGTTCGCGTGCTGTTTAGTCAGGATCCAGCAATTTGCAGTATTTGGACGGAGCTCAAAAACGCTACAAGTAGCGTTTTTGAAACATGTTAAAAAACTGCAAGTCACTGGATCCTCACTATAACGCACGCAAACGCAGGTGAACGGATGTTAACGCGAGTCCATTGCAAATGCATTGAAATGAAAACGCATTTGCACTGGATCCGCTTGTCCGCTAAAAAAACGTTATGGACGGATGTTAAATAAACGTAGTGTGAAACCAGCCTAAATGACCTTTGCCCTGGTAAGTACTCTGTTGACAGAAAGATAAGAAAAACAAAGCCAGAGAGCGCAGATGCAGAGAAAAGAACATAGAAGTACCCAAAACGAAGCAGGCAAATTACTCTGGGGTCTGTGCGACCATGGGTCCCCCATTTTAAGCAAATGGGGGCCCTGACATTATACTTTTGAAGGAAACCGGAGAGAGAAAGAGACAGAAAGAGAGATAGAGACTAGTGCACCTATCATCCCTGCACACATCCAGACACTATCGCACTCATCATCACCGCACAGACACAAGCACGACCGCCCGCATCATCATCAACGTACACACCCCAGCACTACCGCACCTACCATCACCACACACACTACGTCTGTGACGTGACAGAGAGCGGCGGTGTTCTACAGCCGCTCCTGTCAGCTTCATGTAGTAGAGCTGGATGTGTCGCGGGACCTCGTGTGGAATACGCCGGACCTGGAGGGGTTTTCGGGGATTAATAAAGTGGTGAAACAGGGTGTTTTTTTATCTTTTATTCCACAAAGTATTTCTTAGGGTGTATGTGTTTATTTACATTCACTTACAGGTTAATCATTCTGGGTGTCTCATAGACACCTGCCATGATTAACCTAGGACTTAGTGGCACCTATGGGCTGCTGCCATTAACTCCTTATTACCCCGATTGGCACCCCACCAGGGCAATTCAGGATGAGCCGGGTAGAGTCTCGGGACTTGCGCGGCAATTCCGGGCAGCTGCTGGCTGATATTTTTAGGCTGGGGGGCTCCCCATAACGTGGGGCTCCCCATCCTGAGAATACCAGCCTTCAGCCGTGTGGCTTTACCTTGGCTGGTATCAAAATTGATGGGGCCACACGCCATTTTTTTTTAATTATTTATTTATTGTACTGTAGTTGCAGTGAGACAGCTGTCAGTCAGCGTGGGGGCGTGTCTGACTGCAACCAATCATAGGCGCCGGTGGGTGGGGGAAGCAGTGAATACTAAATGGAATAATGAACGGCCGGCATTTTCAAAAGAGGAGACGCCGCCAGAGAAGTGTGACAGCCGTGCAGTGCCGCGACGGTGATCAGTGAGTATGAGAGAGGGGGGAGAGAGGGAGAGACAGACCGACAGAGAATGCGAGAGACCGACATTGACAGGGAGAGAGAGATAGACCGAGAGAGAGATAGAGACCGACCGACAGAGAGAGAGAGACCGACCGACAGAGAGAGAGAGACCAGGAGTGCTTTTAAACGATTTAGAATGTTCTGCTGGACATGATGAGCACGCTCAGTAGAACGTGACGGAATCCTGCACTGGAATCCGTCGCCAAACACATCACGACGGAATCCAGCACCATAGACATTCATTATGCCTCGTAACGGATCCCAACGGAATCCTGCGTAGTGCATTTTTTTAGAGCAACAAAAAACGCTACAGTCAGCGTTCCCTCCGCCCGACGGTCACTGACGGTCAGCGACAAAACAACTGATGCGCTGCGGGGCGGATGCAAGACCATCCGTTGCTATCCATAGCTAATAGAAGTCTATTTGGAATAAACGTTTTCCTGCAATTGTTACCGTATTTCCTCAAAGCGGCGGATAGCAACAGATACCGTTCAACGCAAGTGTGAAAGCAGCCTTAGGCGGTCTTTGCACGTTGCAACATCACAAGCCGATGCTGCGATGTCGCACGCGATAGTCCCCGCCCCCGTCGCAGGTACGATATCGTGTGATAGCTGGCGTAGCGAACATTATCGCTATGCCAGCTTCACATGCACTCACCTGCCCTGCGACCGTCGCTCTGGCCGGCGACCCGCCTCCTTCCTAAGGGGGCGGGTCTTGCGGCGTCATAGCGACGTCACACGGCAGGCGGCCAATAGCGGCGGAGGGGCGGAGATGAGCAGGATGTAAACATCCTGCCCACCTCCTTCCTTCCGCATATCCTACGGAAGCCGCGATGACGCTGGTAGGAGATGTTCATCGCTCCTGCGACTTCACACACAGAGATGTGTGCTGCCGCAGGAGCGAGGAACAACATCGTACCGTCGCGTCAGCGAAATTATGGATTGCGCCGATGGTGCACCGATGATACGATTATGACGATTTTGCGCTCGTTAATCGTATCATCTAGGCTTTACACACTACGATGTCGCATGCGATGCCGGATGTGCGTCACTTTCAATTTGACCCCACCGACATCGCACCTGCGATGTCGTAGTGTGCAAAGCCCGCCTTACAGTTCTTCCTGCTGCAACATAACATCAAAATTACTTTTCAGGCCTACATCTACAGTATTCTGTTCTTGTCCCTATTAATACTCCTCTTAGCTGCATATCTAATTTAAAATATGCAAGGTGTGTGGTAAGGGACAGGGAAATGGATGTCCCGCTGATGGAGATGCATGCAGAGGCCTGCTGCTGGAATACAACAAACACATTTATCATCTAGACCAGTCATGGCGAACCTTTTACAGGCCGAGTGCCCAAACTGTAGCCCTAAACCCAATTTTTTTTCCGAAGTGCCAACCAATCCTATTATATAAAGAATTGATTTTAATCTTACCTTTGCCGTCTTCTCTTCTCTTCAGCAGGGGGCATCACGCTCATGCATGCTTACCACACATTGAAGCTGAGCCCCTGCCCTTTCCAGACACAGCAGTTGGATTGATCTTTCTGGAAAAATTGCAGCATATTAGACAGAGATTTTAGTCTGGAATGCAATCAGAGGTCACCCTGTAATCCACATCTATATTTCAAAGTCTGAACATCTTGAAATCCCATAAAGACGTACGAGTGGATCCCCTCCCCATAATTGTGTAGTTCTGTCCCCTTCCTCGCCCACTTCCTGGTAAACATCTCCCCCATCCTGATATATATTTCCTACATTCTGGTATATTTGTCCCTATCATGGCCCCATCCTGGTAAATGTCCTCCATCCTGGTAAATGTTACCCATTCTGGCATGTTCCCCCATGCTGGTAAATGTACCCCATCCTGACATATTGCCCATCCTTGTAAATGTTCCCCCATCCCGGCATGTACCCCATTCCTGGTAAATGTCCTCCATCCTAGTAAATGTTCCCAATCCTGGTTAATTTACCCCCATCCAGGTAAATGTACCCCTTCCTGGTAAATGTACCCTATCGTGGCATGTTTCCTCCATCCTGGCATACATGTTTCCTCCATCCTGGCATGCATGTTTCCTCCATCCTGGCATGCATGTTTCCCCATCATGGCATGCATGTTTTCCCCATCCTGACATGCATGTTTCCTCCATCCTGACATGCATGTTTCCTCCATCCTGGCATGCATGTTTCCTCTATCCTGACATGTATGTTTCCTCCATCCTGGCATGCATGTTTCCTCCATCCTGACATGCATGTTTCCTCCATCCTGACATGCATGTTTCCTCCATCCTGACATGCATGTTTCCTCCATCCTGGCATGCATGTTTCCCCATCATGGCATGCATGTTTCCCCATCATGGCATGCATGTTTTCCCCATCCTGCCATGCATGTTTCCTCCATCCTGGCATGCATGTTTCCTCCATCCTGACATACATGTTTCCTCCATCCTGACATGCAGGTTTCCTCCATCCTGACATGCAGGTTTCCTCCATCCTGGCATGCATGTTTCCTCCATCCTGGCATGCATGTTTCCTCCATCCCGGCATGCATGTTTCCTCCATCCTGGCATGCATGTTTCCTCCATCCTGACATGCATATTTCCTCCATCCTGGCATGCATGTTTCCTCCATCCTGGCATGCATGTTTCCTCCATCCTGACATGCATGTTTCCCCATCCTGGCATGTATGTTTCCTCCATCCTGACATGCATATTTCCTCCATCCTGCCATGCATGTTTCCTCCATCCTGCCATGCATGTTTCCCCATCCTGGCATGCATTGTTCCCCACCCTCGCATGCATTGTTCCCCCCCATGCTGGCAAGCATGTTTCCCCCCCATGCTGGCATGCATGTCCCCCCCCCATGCTGGCATGCGTGTTCTCCCACCCCATGCTGGCATGTGCGTTCCCCCCCACCCCCCCCAGCATGTGCGTTCCCCCCCCACCCCCACCCCACGCTGCTATGTGCGTTCCCCCCACCCCACGCTGGCATGTGCATTCCCCCACCCCCACCCCACGCTGGCGCTGCCCCCCCATCCCCACCTTGGCACAGCCGCACACGAGTTATAAAAAAAAAACAAAAAAACAAAAAAAAAACAACAACACACAACTTACCTTCCTGCACCCGCTCCACCGCTGCGCGCTGCTGGGTCCTCAGTTCCCACGTGGCCAGCAGACGACGCCGGCGCCACTCGCTGACGCTCCTCCGTCTCCTAGGCAACACACCTGCAGTCTGGGGGAGGAGGAGTGTCAGAGCGGAGGAGAAATGTCTCCTCCGCTCCAACACAGATTTGATCTGCCGGCGCGACTGCACTAGCAGACCAAAGCTGCAGGATCGGGCGACAGCACGCGTGCCAGTAGAAGGGGCTCAGCGTGCCCCTGGTGGCACGCGTGCCATAGGTTCGCCATCACTGATCTAGACCAATATTCCTGTCCCACTTTGCAGAGTGGGCATGGGACACCACTTTTGAAGCCAGAACAATGCGAGCAGGTGGTGGATTAGATGGCTGAAAATGCTTCCTGTCTGTTTCCCAGTACTAACCTCTCTTCCTACACAGTCTAGTCTCACTAGCCAAGAGTCTGGACCACATAATCCCCACCTGATCCTCCTTCCTCCCACCATGGCAAGTTCGAGGAGAAAAGTGATGCTACACTGAGACACTCTGAGGAGCACTTTACATTTACTGGCCTCTTGCCCTGCCCCAGCCTGGAAAAGTGTCATGCAGAGCATGGACAGCAGTGCAGAGGGGGAGTGATTCGCAGCACCACAACAGGTAGGAAGAGGCAGTGGGGTGACCATAAGGAGAATGCTGGCAACTGTTCCCCAGAGCACCCACAGATGGTAAGATCCCTGGCTAATCATTCCCCAGTACCAAGGTCAGCAGGCACCTGACCACTACCAGCCTGACCACCATCAGCATGCTCAAGTGTGTCGCCCTGGGCAAGCCAGGGGACACAGGTCACACACCACCACACCCTACATCCCAGGTAGGCACATCTAAGCTAACCAGAAATCCTTGTTGCCTTCCTCCAGAGGCTGATGATTCACACCAGGGGGTGGGCCAGGCGGTTGGCTCCGCCCACCGAGGAGATCACAGCTCTGGAGGCGGGAAGTACCAGGCAGTCTAGAGTTGGAGTTGAGTCAGGGAGGAGGAAGTGGAAGGAGTGGAGGAGTAGCCCAGACAGGGCTAAAGTAAAGAGCTAAGTGAAAGTGAAGAAAGAAAAGTAGTAAAGGAGGAAAGCAAGAGTGGTGACAGAACAGCAAGAGTGTGTAAAGCCTGAAGAGTCCAGCTAAGTGCAGGGCAGGTCAGCAAGGTCAGCAACGGCGGTGACTGTCTGGAGGGGGACCGTTTGGAAGTTCCTGGAAGGACCCCGTAGGCTGTGTGCCCGGTGGTCTGGAGCAGTGTTCCGAAGGACAGTCAGCACCAGGGCAGGGGCCTCTCGGACCCCGGCAAGGCTTGGAGTCGCCGTAAATTGCCGAATCCGTCAGTGAAGGGGACGTAGATCCCCCAACAACCAAGTCCCGAGTGAAGGCAACAGCCCAACCTGTACAACAGAGACACCGCCACCGCCAGGGCACCAGTTTCTGAGGGCCAGCGCCTGCGGGCAAAGAGTAGAGCTCCTCCAGCCCAGCTTGAAGCCGGGGAGCGGGTTACCGGTGGGGACCCATCGCAACCAACAAGTACACAAAGGTGCAAGGAAGAGGGACATCACCGTCACCTACTGGGAGAGCAATTGCAGCCGTCCGTGGGACCGTCTTACCAGCCGTCTGGTTTACCGTAAAAACTGTGTCAACGTCTCAGGCTGAGTGAGTACCACAGTGCCGCAAGGCACAGCGCTGTCCCCGCGTCCCTGCGCCCACCAGGCCCTGCACCTCTCAAACCATCACCGGGCCCCAGGATCACCAACCCCTACCCACGGAGGGGCAACACAACACCTGGCTGCTCCGCATCACCATCCCCGGGATCCCCGTATTGAGCAGCGGTGGTGAAATCACCACAACCGTGGGTGGCGTCACGGACTATAAACAATCCCCACACCCAACCAACCCCTTTCACTCACGGGCGAGGAGTGCCGCTCGAGAAACCCCCGGGATCCGGCCTACAGCTCGAGCCACCACTGAGCAGCGGCCGCCGGACCCGAGCAGAAGGGGTGAGCGTAGTGTGCTGACACCCTCCTCCCCGCCCGCGACAACTTGGCGTCACGAACAGGATCTTACCGCTCTGCCGTTTGGTAGAGGTGCGCCTTGTTACCGCCGGAGGTATCCGGCAGAAAAATTTCAGAAGCCGCCATCTTTGGCGCGAAAAGTTCCCGCTCGAGCGTCTTCTCGAGCAGTAGAGGCGCGAAGGCCAAAACCCCGCCCCGAGAGAGGAGGGGCCGGAAAGAGCTAAGGGGGACGCGATGGCGGCTGGACGCATGTAGCTGCGGCTATAAAAGCAGGGACGCCAGGACTCTGCATACATACCGTTCCTGGAAAGAAAAAGAGGCCATCATGTGGATGCCGTCCCGCGACACCGTAGCCCCCGCGCCTGGAACCGCGGCGTGGGTGGAAATCCGAACTGCGCAGCTCTACCAAAGGCTGCAGGTGAAGATGCAGCTCCTCATGGAGGAGTGGGAGGCCGACATAGCGGACGTTGTAGCCACCGTGCGGAGACGCGAGGAGGAGGCGGAGAAAGGGAGGGTGAGTGACCCACGTCCCGATGCCCTTGAAGGGCCGGTCATCGCGGCTGTGGGGCCCGGTCCAAACCCTCTCCCCCCGTCGCCTCCCTCGCCACCCGTCCCGGAGGCCGTGACCCCGCCACTAGGCCTGCTACCACCGCAACCGGTAGCAGTACCCAGCGTCCCCGCCCAGGCGGGCCAACCTGTAGTCGGAGCCCGTAGTAAACCGGAGGTGTTGCCGTGGAAGACTCCGAAGGTCGAACCGGAGGCATCCCTTGAGAAGTTCCCCGAGCCGGAGCCGATAGCCCGTTCCGAGCCGAAGGCCCAGCAGCGGAAAGCCCCTATGCCCATCCCCCACACCTCGGCTGAGGTAGCGCCGGGTTGCTGCTGCAAGGCAGCGCCCAAGGCCAAGACACCGCGGGACATGCCGCCCAGATTCCTGACAGTGGGCAATGTCCAGGATGTCCCGCAGGGCCCGACCCGTGCGCCGGTGCTGGCGGCAGCGCCGTATTGGGATAGGGAGCCGGTACCGCTGGGCCTGGAGATCACCGAGAGGGAGCGGAAGAAGGCCGAGCTGGTAGCCAGAGCTATCCGGGAGAAAGAGAACCTCCGGCAAGCAACCGCCCGTGTCCGGGGACCGTTGTACGAGGGGCAGGTGAGGCGGTTTGATGTCCGCCGGGGCTACGGGTTCATCTACGAACCAGGCCTGGAGGCCGAAGTGTTCATAGCCCGGCGGGATGTGAATACCCACCTGCCTGAGGAGCATCCCGGCCGCAATCTGATGCCGGGCGACATCGTACAATACACCCGGTACTTCGGGGAGCGGGGGTGGTTTGCGCTGGACGCCAAACTCAGGAGGGGCCCGGAGGCCCGAGCGAGCGCAGACCTCCCTTCCTTGGCAGCGGCACCAGAGCTTGAGCAACCGGAGTAGGGCAGCGGATGCCCGCAGCACCGTCCCCGTTGGGACCACCAGCTTGTTTGTTTGAAAAGTTGAAAGATGATAAGTAAAATTACCGAAGAAGTTACCTGATTTTCTGTTTGATTGAACCGGCCGGAGCCGGCATCGTTGTCCCTGTGGGGACCGTTTAAAGTTATTTTGCATGGGAACTATCCATGGACAAGCCCGTGAACTTGCAGGGCAACCACAGACGTTAGTGGCTTGTAAATATGTTGTTTGCAGTTACCGTTTTCCGCAGGCCGCCTCCGGAGAGGCAGGTTGGAGGGAGGGCCCTCAGCAGAGCAGGCTGGGGCCCAGCCACCAAAGGAACCGGTGGCTACCCTCTGGAGGGAAGGACAGATCCCGCTCGGGTGACTTGTGCCGGACTGTGGGTCAAGGGGTGCTGCCTGGGCTTTAGGGGCAGCATCAGGGCCAGGTTGCTTGGGTGGGAGAGAGCGGAAACCGTAACCGTAAACCGTTATGCAACGTTTAAGAAATGTGCCTCCCGTTTTGGGAAGAGTTATTAAAAATGTAAATATGTTATATTATTATGTTATCTTTCACAGAAAAATAAATCCGGTGTTGGACGGCAGCCCGCGGACGGTCTGCATTTTGCTAAGGGGGAATGTGTCGCCCTGGGCAAGCCAGGGGACACAGGTCACACACCACCACATCCTACATCCCAGGTAGGCACATCTAAGCTAACCAGAAATCCTTGTTGCCTTCCTCCAGAGGCTGATGATTCACACCAGGGGGTGGGCCAGGCGGTTGGCTCCGCCCACCGAGGAGATCACAGCTCTGGAGGCGGGAAGTACCAGGCAGTCTAGAGTTGGAGTTGAGTCAGGGAGGAGGAAGTGGAAGCAGTGGAGGAGTAGCCCAGACAGGGCTAAAGTAAAGAGCTAAGTGAAAGTGAAGAAAGAAAAGTAGTAAAGGAGGAAAGCAAGAGTGGTGACAGAACAGCAAGAGTGTGTAAAGCCTGAAGAGTCCAGCTAAGTGCAGGGCAGGTCAGCAAGGTCAGCAACGGCGGTGACTGTCTGGAGGGGGACCGTTTGGAAGTTCCTGGAAGGACCCCGTAGGCTGTGTGCCCGGTGGTCTGGAGCAGTGTTCCGAAGGACAGTCAGCACCAGGGCAGGGGCCTCTCGGACCCCGGCAAGGCTTGGAGTCGCCGTAAATTGCCGAATCCGTCAGTGAAGGGGACATAGATCCCGCAACAACCAAGTCCCGAGTGAAGGCAACAGCCCAACCTGTACAACAGAGACATCGCCACCGCCAGGGCACCAGTTTCTGAGGGCCAGCGCCTGCGGGCAAAGAGTAGAGCTCCTCCGGCCCAGCTTGAAGCCGGGGAGCGGATTACCGGTGGGGACCCATCGCAACCAACAAGTACACAAAGGTGCAAGGAAGAGGGACATCACCGTCACCTACTGGGAGAGCAATTGCAGCCGTCCGTGGGACCGTCTTACCAGCCGTCTGGTTTACCGTAAAAACTGTGTCAACGTCTCAGGCTGAGTGAGTACCACAGTGCCGCAAGGCACAGCGCTGTCCCCGCGTCCCTGCGCCCACCAGGCCCTGCACCTCCCAAACCATCACCGGGCCCCGGGATCACCAACCCCTACCCACGGAGGGGCAACACAACACCTGGCTGCTCCGCATCACCATCCCCGGGATCCCCGTATTGAGCAGCGGTGGTGAAATCACCACAACCGTGGGTGGCGTCACGGACTATAAACAATCCCCACACCCAACCAACCCCTTTCACTCACGGGCGAGGAGTGCCGCTCGAGAAACCCCCGGGATCCGGCCTACAGCTCGAGCCACCACTGAGCAGCGGCCGCCGGACCCGAGCAGAAGGGGTGAGCGTAGTGTGCTGACACCCTCCTCCCCGCCCGCGACACAAGCACATATCATCCATGTACCTGACTAGGTGTGATTGGGTGACACCACTGCCACGTCCCCTGTGCTAAGTGTTTGCCAATCCCGTGTCCAGGATGCCCACAGGGGCATGATAACATGGAAAGAGGGTCGACTAGTCTGGGGAAACTAACTCCCCAACGACTAGTCACAACAGCACCAGAAAGCATCATTAGAACCACCAGTAGTAGAACCACTCTAACCCGAAAGTGCTGGTGGTCAGGACTTCACTTGTAGTCTGGGAGCTGGTGTGTTGCTTGACAGCCAGCTCAGAAGATGGCCAAATCCCACTTTGGGGGGTGGCAAAATGCAGCCCACAGGAGACACCTTGGACAGCTGCATCAGGTGGCCGACAGCTACATCTTTGAGGAAATGACCCACTCACCCCCCTGCATACACCGCTTGAGTTATGAAGTCATAATGCATGTTGGTCCAATTCGTCCTAATTAGTAGCAATACTCCATCTTAACACTGTATATTTATCTATAAAAATTGTTCATTGCAAGAATTATCTCTTTAATTTATCTAACGTCCTGTCTTCAGAGAACTCCCAATAACAGTCCATTTTTAAGTAGATAAAATAGTAGAGTGATAGAGTTAATAGGAAAATAAGAAACAAATAATCTGTTTTACAATGACACTCCACAGCTTTATTCACATGGTCATATGAATGGAGGCCTTGAGTGAAGCCTAAAGGCCCTGTCACACACAGAGATAAATCTGTGGCAGATCTGTGGTTGCAGTGAAATTGTGGACAATCAGTGCCAGGTTTGTGGCTGTGTACAAATGGAACAATATGTCCATGATTTCACTTCAACCACAGATCTGCCAAAGATTTATCTCTGTGTGTGATGGGGCCTTAAGTTCTCGGATCACTATACTTACAGGAATATGAAGGGCATCGGTAAAGAGCCAGCTGTATTTAAAGGGATATGAGTAGCTGAATGGAGGGTGACAACAAGTTTCTCAGTTACAGGAAGGGGTAAGTGTTTGCTTTCTCCATCAGCACCTTGCACAGGGTCACCATGAGCAGGAGCCTTTTCTTTAACCTAAGGATGAAAAAAGCTAATAAAGGTAAAGAACAATGGAAGTACCGAGGAATGATCTCAGTAACACATGCAGTGAAGCCTGCACAGCAGGAGACAAGACATCGCACAGAATGAGTGAAGGTTGGTATGCAGCCCTGCCCTCCGAGAAAGCTCTCCAACATCCAGACAGTCCCACTGCATCCAAGACAGTTGATAGCTATGCCATATACGTGTCAAAAGTTTATTTTAGTGTTGTTCAAAATTCATAGAAAAATAAAATGTGGATATGGCAATGGATGCCACTTGCAATAGCAAAAGCATCAACACCATTGCCATCAGCCATCCGGGCACTAGTATTATAAAAAAGGGAGCCACAAATGTCCTCCTTTTTATACAGCAAGTATACTAGTGGCAAGGCAGTGGAGGCATTATGGAATATATGGCACATCACTTGTCTCAGTAACAGCAGGATGATGGTACCTCTGTCAGCAACACAGTCAGTTTGAATTAGTGTTCTGCAAAGAATGGTCTGTATGTTCACAAGTGACTAAGATAGATAATTTTTGGACCATTTTTAATTTACAAAAACATGAAAATTCTGTGAGTATGCTGTGTAATTCAATAGGCTGTTGATTAAAGGGAACCTGTCACCTAGAATATGCATTCTGACCTATCAGCAGACGCATGTGTGCCCTAATTACACCTCCCTACCCATCGCTGTGTTATAAAATTGTATAATATGAAAGTAATAGAAAACGTTTTATTACCTTCATATTTCCTATGTAAATTAGAGAGCTTCTGGTCACAGGGGCGGCGCCTTGCCCCTGCATGCTTTCCGTGGTATCACGCCCCTGTGGGTGTGATACCATGGAGTCACATGAGCGACGTCACCGTCGCTCATTCTATCCTGCGCACGTTTACACTTACTATTGCGGCAGGCTTCTCTTCCGGGTTCTCCTTGTCAGTTTCAGACGTCTGAAGCCGGCGCGTGAACACCCGGAAAAGAAGCCTGCCACAAAGCGCGAAGGATAGAATGAGCGACGGTAAAGTCGCTCGTGTGACTCCATGGTATCACGCCCACAGAGGCGTGATACTACGGAAAGTATGCAGACGTCCATAGGGCAAGGCGCTGCTCCTGTGACCAGAAGCTCCCTAATTTACATAGGAAATATGAAGATAAGAAAACATTTTTTATTACTTTCATATTATAAAATTTTACAACACAAGGATGGGTAGGCAGGTGTAATTAGGGCAGACATGTGTCTGCTGATAGGTCAGAACGCATATTCTAGATGACAGGTTCCCTTTAATATCAGCCACCAGCTGTTTATATGGTGACATCAATTTGATATCATTACTAAGGCCCGTTTCACACGTCAGTGAAAAACACTGACGTTTTTCACTGGCGTGTAGAACACGCACATGTCCCTGCGTGTGCCGTGAATCACGGCACACGTGGGTTGTCTAAGTGCAATCCGGGCTCCGTTCTCCGTGGCCCGTGATTGCACTTAGAAAACAACTCACCTGTGCGCGCTCCCGCTCTCCATGGTGCTGATCGCTCCCGCGGTGCAGCATCCGGCCGGCGCTGACCCCCGCAGCAGCTGCTTCCAGGTCGGCTGTGTCGCGCATATTGAATATGCGCGACAATAATGAGCCGGCTCAGAAGCAGCAGGGAGAACGGGCTGCAGAGGACATCGCTGGACGCCGGGTGAGTAAAAATGATTTTTATTCTAAAAGCACTTTTTTTCTGGCACGTGTTTCACGGACCACACCACTGCATGGTCCGTGGAACATCAGTGATGCCAGAAAAAAATGCCGAACAGAGACACGTGCAGTGAAAAATCACTGACGTGTGAGCAGACCCATTCATTATAATGGGTCTGCGTATGTCAGTGATTCTGGTACGTTTAAAAAAAAGCACAAACGTACCAGAATCACTGACGTGTGAAAGGGGCCTAATACTGTGTTTGAATTAAATGGAATCTGTCAACAGGATTTTGCTACCGCATCTGAAAACAACATAATGTAGACAAAGAGATCCTTAATCCAATAATGTATCACTTAGATTACTGGCTATAGCTAGGGGCGTAACTACCGCGGTGGCAGGGGTCGGCATTGCGACCGGGCCCAACAGATTAGGGGCCCGTGGCCACCTTGCAGATCAGCAGCCAGCTCCTCTCTGTGAGAGAAGCTGCGCTGTTCTGCAGACCAAGCGGCCGCTATATGACCCAGTGCTGCCACTGCGGACACCGGCAGCGGCACCGGGCCCCCCTCCCCAGTCATCGCACACAGCAATGATAAAGCATCGTGCGGCCCACGCCGCTCCATGCTTCATCATTCTCCCCCTGTGCCTGTGCGGTGACGTCACTTCTGTGTGACTGCTGTGCTGAGAGCACAGAGCGCAGGACGGGAGGACACTGACTGGAGCAGCGGGGAAATGAGGAGAGAGGTGAGAATGGAGCAGCGGTGGAAGGAGGAGAGAGGAAGAGTACTTGTGTTTTTTTCCTTTAATTATAAATCAGTGAGTCCAGGGAGGCCTGGGGGGGCTGGCTGCATCATACATGGAGGCCTGGGGGGGGCTGACTGCATCATATATGGAGGCCTGAGGAGGCTGGCTGCATGATGCATGGAGGCCTGGGGGGGGGGCTGGCTGCATGATTCATGGAGGCCTGGGGGGGCTGCATGATACATGGAGACCTGGGTGAGCTGGCTGCATGATAGATGGAGGTCTGGGGAGGCTGGCTGCATGATAGATGGAGACCTGGCGGATACATGGAGGCCTAGAGGTTCTGCATTATATATGGAGGCCTAGAGGGGCTGCATAATACATGTCTACTGGGCTGCATAATAAACATGAAGAACAAATTATAATGGACTAAAGGTGTGCATTATACATAGAGGTCTATGGGGCTGCATTATACATGCATGGATGTCTATGGGGCCGCATTATACATGCATAGAGGTCTATGGGGAGGCATTATACAACATGAAGGACACCTTATACATGGACTATAGGGGTGCATTATACATGGAGGAGTATGGGGCTGCATAATACAATATGAAACTATATCGGAGGGGGGACAAAGATAAAAGCATGGGATGGGAATGTTTTGTCCTGAGAGAAACAGGCTCTTTCTCTCAGCACCCAGCTTTCCCATCCTCTGCTATACATCTTCTCATAGCACCCAGCTTTCCCATGCTCTGAAATGGAATGATGATTAGCAGAGCAAGGGGAAGCTGGGTGCCGAGGACAAGATGGATATCAGAACATAGGAAAGCAGGGTGCTAATAAAGGGATTTCAGATCATGGGAAATCTGAGTGCTGTGAGTAAGAGACAAGTGTCAGCGTCATTATCCCGTATCCCGAGTGTCAGTGTCATTATCCCGTATAACAAGTGTTGGTGTACGTGGAGGGGAGGAGAAAGGTCCAAACTTTGCACCAGGGCCTATCAAACTCTAGTTACGCCACTGGCTACAGCCATTCTGACACAATCAGAATTTTTAAGTTTAGTCAGGTAGCAGAGTCCAGAGAATTGTCCCGCCAACACCAGGTGTCTATAGAGATTGTACATTGACAATTAGGCGTCAATCAGAAGAGGGGCATGTCAGAGGTCTATGCACGTGACTTTCTAGTCATAGCAATGATAAGGGTCCTGCTGCTTAAACAAACATAGCAAATTATCAAGAGATCAGACTGTGACAAGACAGGCATGTCTGAATTTTCTGTGTTAACCCTTGCAGCATGCTGGCTTCAGCTTACATAGCAAAAACCTGCTGATGGATTCCCTTTAAATAGCTTGAAAGGTGTTGGATACAGTCTGTATGACACCTCATATTATTATACCTGTCTTTTCAGTGCAATTAGAGGCTTTGCCATTCAAAACAAATAGATCCATTGCCAGTAACATTTTCAAAAAACCTTGGAAATTTGAAATTCAGAAGATTCAATCATCTCTAGTTGCTATGCAATGGGATTAAATATCTAACAGCATTACATACATAAAGCACCTGCTTGTTACACCTGACTACACACCATTAAGGGATTTGATTATGTAACACATTTTCCCTACATTTCTCCTTCCTTATTGCTTTGTGTGCTTTCATTATATTCTTATTAATTCCACTTGAAGTTTAATGTTTGTAGCAGCTAATCTTATGTCAATAATTTTGTAACTGCATCATCTATGCATCTTCCACCTGTACTCACTTCTTGTCATCTGTGCATGGCACGATTAGCAATATATGGTACCTATGTTTTGTTTTATAAGCTAGTAACCATTCTATAAGAAGAAAGATAATTAACATTATAGAAAGAAACAAAGCAACAACCATCTATTTCACCTTTCCACCATCATTAGAAGTAGAAAGAGAGATTTCCAGCGCCAGGAATAAGTTAAAAAATCCTTTTTTATTGAAAATAAGGCAGTAAAAATCCAGCAGATACCATGATAGATGTCAGAAGGATGGCAGAACAACGCGTTTCGACGCTTCAGGTCTTAGTCATGTTCTGACTTAAAGTATAACCAACTCCCTTATATCGGATCCCTGCTCCACTGATTAAATTCACATGTGTGGTTTCACTAGCGGCAACTCCTCAAGTAGTAATTACAAGGGATCCGAGAAAATGGAGATATACAATGGCAAATTCGTATATACATGAAGTAATATGGTATAATGCAAAAATACACAAATGCAAAAAGTATACAAAAAACATATATACATATAAAATGACATACATATTAAAAGAATTTTATGAACCGGTTTCCATTGTTGTTTAATATAAGTATAGATATAATATATAGTGATCCAACAAGACACTCAGCACATGACAACATAAATATGATTGTACACATCAAAAGGGAATGAGAGATCCTTTGTTAAATAAAAATCTAATCTATATCCATTAACATATGACTTTCCACATATATATAGCATATGCTGGCCTTTCAATAGCGCACTAAATTCAATAGGAGATACTTATTACATACCAATCCAACATTCCACTATTATTAAAAAAGAGAATTTTGTTTACTTACCGTAAATTCTTTTTCTTATAGTTCCGACATGGGAGACCCAAACCATGGGTGTATAGCTACTGCCTCCGGAGGACACACAAAGTACTACACTCAAACGTGTAGCTCCTCCCTCCGGCTATATACACCCCCTGGATGACAATCTACCCAGTTCAGTGCAAAAGCTGAAGGAGGACATCCACCCATAAGTAGAGAAAGAGTAAAACTCGGAAAGACCAGAACTCTGTCTACTAACAACAGCCGGTGAAACACACGGAACAAAAAACTGCCAACAGGCAACAGGGAGGGTGCTGGGTCTCCCATGTCGGAACTATAAGAAAAAGAATTTACGGTAAGTAAACAAAATTCTCTTTTTCTTTATTGTTCCTTATGGGAGACCCAAACCATGGGACGTTCCAAAGCAGTCCATGGGCGGGAAATAAACCAACTGAGAAGTAGGCAAAACCTAACTTCACAAATGGGCGACAGCCGCCTGAAGGATGCATCTGCCCAAGCTCGCATCTGCCGAAGCATGAGCATGCACCTGGTAGTGCTTCGAAAAAGTGTGCAGACTGGACCATGTGGCAGCCTGACAAACCTGCTGAGCCGTAGCCTGGTGCCTGAAAGCCCAGGAGGCACCGACAGCTCTGGTCGAGTGCGCCTTAATCCCCGGCGGGGGAGGCACCTGAGAACACTGGTAGGCATCGGAGATAGCCGACCTGATCCAACGAGCTAGAGTCGGTTTAGAAGCAGCGAGACCCTTGCGCTGACCAGTGGTTAGCACAAAAAGAGATGTGCACCGCCTAAAAACAGCGGTGCGTGACACATAGATTCGGAGCGCCCGCACCAAATCTAAGGAGTGCAACGCCTTCTCAAAGCGATGCACCGGGGCCGGACAAAGAGAAGGTAATGAAATGTCCTGGTTAAGGTGGAAAGGAGACACCACCTTAGGGAGAAAGTCCGGAGTCGGACGAAGAACCACCTTGTCTTGGTGAAACACCAAAAAGGGGGATTCTGAAGAGAGCGCAGCCAAATCCGAAACTCTCCTGAGAGAAGTTATGGCTACTAGAAAAACAACTTTCTGTGAAAGTCTAGACAAGGGAACTTCCCTGAGAGGCTCAAAGGGGGGTTTCTGTAAGGCCGTGAGGACCAGATTAAGGTCCCAGGGATCCAAGGGCCGCCGGTAAGGAGGAATGATGTGAGATGCGCCCTGCATGAAGGTGCGCACCTGAGCCAGTCGGGCGATACGCCGCTGGAACAATACCGACAGAGCCGACACCTGTCCCTTAAGGGAATTGAGGGACAGTCCTAGCTGTAGACCGGACTGTAGAAAAGACAGGATGGTCGGCAAGGAGAACGGCCAAGGGGCATGGCCGGACGAACGACACCAGGACAGGAAAATTTTCCAAGTCCTGTGGTAAATCTTGGCCGAGGAAGACTTCCGAGCCTGAGTCATGGTGGAGATGACCTCAGAGGGAATGCCTGAAGCCGTCAGGATCCAGGACTCAAGAGCCACGCCGTCAATCTGAGAGCCGCAGAATTCTGGCGGAAGAACGGACCTTGAGAGAGAAGGTCTGGGCGGTCCGGGAGACGCCACGGCACCTCTACGGACAGACGGAGCAGGTCTGGGTACCACGCTCGCCTGGGCCAGTCCGGAGCAATGAGCATGACTCGACGGCCCTCCATTCTGATCTTGCGCAGAACCCTGGGCAAGAGCGCTAGAGGGGGAAACACATAGGCCAGACGGAACTGAGACCAATCTTGAACCAGTGCGTCTGCTGCGAAGGCTTGAGGATCGTGGGAGCGAGCCACGTAAACCGGAACCTTGTTGTTGTGCCGGGATGCCATTAGATCTACCTCTGGAGTGCCCCACTTGCGGCAGAGTGAATTGAACACTGACGGATGCAGGGCCCACTCGCCGCCGTCTACGGTTTGACGGCTGAGATAATCGGCCTCCCAGTTTTCTACGCCTGGGATGTGGACTGCAGATATGGTGGACTTCGAGTCCTCCGTCCACTGGAGGATTCGTTGAACCTCCAGCATCGCCAGACGGCTGTGAGTCCCGCCCTGGTGATTGATGTAGGCAACCGCTGTCGCGTTGTCTGACTGGACTCGGATGTGCTTGCCCACCAACAGGTGGTGAAAGGCTAGGAGAGCTAGAAACACAGCTCTGATCTCCAGCACATTGATTGAGAGAGCTGATTCGGACGAAGTCCAAGTGCCCTGTGCTCGGTGATGGAGAAATACTGCTCCCCAACCGGAGAGACTGGCATCCGTGGTGAGGATTACCCAGGACGGAGTCAGGAAGGAGCGTCCCTGTGACAGAGAGAGGGGCCGAAGCCACCACTGAAGAGAGCTCCTGGTTTGTGGCGACAGAGCCACCAGCCTGTGCAAGGAAGAGATCCGCTTGTCCCAACAGCGGAGAATGTCCAGCTGCAGGGGACGCAGATGGAACTGAGCAAAGGGAACCGCTTCCATTGACGCCACCATCTGACCCAGCACCCGCATGAGGTGTCTGATGGAATGACGGCGGTGCCTCAGCAGAGAGCGTACCGCCAGACGAAGAGACTGCTGTTTGACTAAGGGCAGCTTCACAAGTGCCGGCAGAGTCTCGAATTGCATCCCTAGGTACTCGAGTTTCTGGGTTGGAATCAGAGTGGACTTGGGCAAATTGACAAGCCACCCGAACTGGACTAGAATGGCGAGAGTGAGCGAGACACTCCGCTGGCAGTCTGCACTGGATGAGGCCTTGACTAGAAGGTTGTCCAGGTAAGGAATCACTGCCAACCCCTGGAGGTGCAGGACCGCAACCACTGCTGCCATGACCTTGGTGAATACTCGAGGGGCCGTGGCTAGGCCGAAGGGGAGAGCCACGAATTGGAAATGTTCCTCTCCGATTGCAAAGCGTAGCCAACGCTGGTGCGAAACCGCAATAGGAACATGCAGATAGGCATCTCTGATGTCGATGGATGCCAGAAAATCTCCTTGGGTCATTGAGGCAATGACCGATCTCAGAGATTCCATGCGAAAGTGCCGCACCTGAACATGCTTGTTGAGAAGCTTGAGATCCAGGATGGGCCGGAAGGAACCGTCCTTTTTGGGGACTAGAAAGAGGTTTGAGTAGAAACCGCTGAACCGTTCCCGGGCGGGAACCGGAACAATTACACCGTTGGCCTGCAGGGATGCCACGGCCTTGCAAGTGTGTGTGACCTCCTGAAACACAAAGCAATGAACTGGGTAGATTGTCATCCAGGGGGTGTATATAGCCGGAGGGAGGAGCTACACGTTTGAGTGTAGTACTTTGTGTGTCCTCCGGACGCAGTAGCTATACACCCATGGTTTGGGTCTCCCATAAGGAACGATAAAGAAACAAGTAATATTCCAACAGTATTTTTGGTTGCAAACATATAGCAAAGAAGTAGAAAGCCACATAATATGAGCTAGGGTGCAGACCATAATAATCCCATTAGATATAATACCAAAATAATAGAAAGGAGTAGGGAAATACTTTAAGTCAGAACATGACTAAGACCTGAAGCGTCGAAACGCGTTGTTCTGCCATCCTTCTGACATCTATCATGGTATCTGCTGGATTTTTACTGCCTTATTTTCAATAAAAAAGGATTTTTTAACTTATTCCTGGCGCTGGAAATCTCTCTTTCTACTTCTAATCTGGATGGTTGCCGAGCCTTATTCCGTGCGCAGGACTCTTGATTGTAACCAGCAGGTCAGTCCCTGGTGAGCTGGACCCTCCCTTACTTTTTTCCACCATCATGTAACACAAATTCTATACCGACAAATAGAAAAAAGGATAGACCTACCTGTGGCCAAACATTTTTGTAACCCAGACCACAGCATCATGGACATGAAATTGCTGGTATTAAAAGGTAACGTCAAGTCTCAGAGAGACAGGAGACTATGGGAGTACAAACTTATGATGACCTTTGACACATTTAGAGCAGGAATAAATGTGTCTCATGGATTCATGCCTTTTTACATCAATTAAGAGATGTGCTCCTCTAACCATTCGAGCGCATCACAGCCCTGGACCAGACCTTAATCAGAGGTCAATAAAACTTTCACACTGAACTGCAGCAATATTTATGGCCACAACAGTTTGTCCTCTTGCCACAGTGATAGTTCTGCTTCACATAACTTGTTTTATTTACTGCCCCATTCTATGTCCTGTTGTGTATAAATATGTGACTCTTCAGATTTTGTGTTATATTGAGCCTGAAGAAGAGACCTGAGAGTCTCGAAAGCTTGCTATTATTACCATCTTTTCAGTTAGCCATTAAAAGGTATCAACCACTGAGGACTTCAGTTCTTTTAAACAATTTTTTATCTCTACTGGCTAACACGGTACAAAGATATATTTTACCTATACGGACAAATAAAAACTTAAGAGTGGCCTCAATATCTAGACCAAAACCTGACACACACTCTGTTGTCAGCCCAGAAATTCCAGGACAGTCTGTAAAAATAAAACACTTTTATGCTCTGTCTGAAAAAAAAATTAAGGGGCCAGTAATTTTTTTTAAAGTTGAAGAAACTTCTATAGATTATTTTGAATATAGTTATCACCATTTTACAGTTCACAAGTGAATGCAGCTGATTTATTTATATCAGAATTATGAGTTGTAGATGTATTCCTTATAATCGTAATGATTTATTGTAGTTTTCCAATGTGTCTGTAAATGTTTTGTTAAAGGGAATCTTTCATCAGGTTTTTGCCACCTAATCTAACAGCAGCATAATGTGGGGCAGATTCCAGGGATGTGTAACTTCCTGGACTGCTTAGTGTAGTTTTGATAAAATCACTGCTTAATCAGCAGTAGATCATCATAGGACTACATGGCCTGCAGCCAGGTACTCCAGCATATTCACCAGCTCTGTATATCTGCAGCTGAGAAAACATTGATTTTATCAAGATGACAGCAAACAGCTCAATAAGTGACATATCAGTGGAATCAGGGTCTCTGTCTCTACATTATGCTGCCCTCGGATGGGGTAGTAAAAACTTGGTGACAGATTCCCTTTAAGCTGTGCAGAAAAATTTAAAAGTCAGGTTGGCAACCCTTTCTTAGCTTAAAGTGTAACCGTCATTTTAATTTTCTATTTCATAAATGAATGGTGCACATGAAAATAAGCAACTTTGTAATAAATCTTATCAGACAAATTTGCTTCTTACGCTGCCAGAATTGGTCATTATCAAAATTTTCAATTCTGAGGTAAAATCTGTATCCAGTGAAACAAATTTGTCTGATAAGATATATTACAAAGTTGCTCATTTTCATGTGCACTATTGATTTATGAAATAAAAATTAAAACAAAAGTTACGCTTTAAAGCTTTCTTCACATGTCTGTGTTTCCGGTGCGTGTGGCATCCATCTTTTTCACAAACACCTCATGTAACCATTATAACCTATGGGACTACTAACATGTTTGTGTTTTCACATGAACCGTGAGTCCAGGTGAACCACACGGGGATTTTTTTTCTGACAGCACAGATGACAAGGGCCAATACTAGTTTATGGGTCCGTGAAAAATACGTGCAGCACACGGACAGCATTGTGTGCTCTACGTGATTAACATTGAAAGTATAGGAGAAGCTTTCCTGTATAATGAAACTGGAGTTAGGCTAATCTTCCGAGCAGCACACGCCCCATAAGCCCGAAAATAGAAGATATAAGAGGTGAATTTTTCAAAATAGACCGTCATCAAGGAGACACACACATATGGCTAATTTCACCTGTATGCCAATATTAACAACTTAAAAAAACAAAAAGGTGACATATTGCCTTTAAAAGAAATCTAAAACTTTAAATAAAGGTTGTTTATTACTATGGTAATAGTAATTCCTCCTTTCATTCTCAGAAAAGAAGCTTGGATAGAATACTCACATGAGTGTTCCTGATAGTTGCTGGCGTTTTAGGAGGCGGTGGGAGTCGTAGAGGAGCGTCGTGAGGTAAACTCCGAGATACAGGTGGTAGCATTTTACGAGTTGATGGTTTTTTATATTCAAGATCATCCTATAAGAGTAATATAATTAATGGCAGAATAAAAAACTTGGAAATAGGGAAACATTTGTTACAGAATACAACTGCAAAAATTATGTATTCTACCATGGTAAATAATCTACACAATAATGTACATATTGTCATCATATGGACATATAAGTTCAGAGGGGTTCGAATGACCTATTGTAGCTGAAATAGGAATAATAAAATATACTCAACTACCTATGCTTTTACAAGTGTTATTTATATTGTAACTAGGCGGCACGGTGGCTCAGTGGTTAGCACTGCAGTCTAGCAGCGCTGTGGTCTTAGGTTCAAATCCCACCAAGGACACCATCTGCAAGGAAGTATGTATGTTCTCCCGTGTTTGCGTGGGTTTCCTCCGGGTACTCCGGTTTCCTCCCACACTCCAAAGACATACAGATCTTGCAATTTTTTTTGTCTACAACATTAAAAAAAAAATCTTGTGAAAGTGAAGGTAAACTTTAAGTGGATATTATAGAAATCAACAGTGGATAATCTATCAACAAATTCCAAAATGTTGCATAGAAATATATGGGCAACCACCTTTATCTAAGGCCTGTTTCAGACGTCAGGGATTCTGGCACGTATGTGCTTTTTTTTTATATGTATCAGAATCACGGACATACGCAGACCCATTATAATCAGTGGGTCTGCTCACACATCAGTGATTTTTCACTGACCGTGTCTCCGTGCGGCGTACACGCGTGTCCGTGGTTGCCACACGGAGACAAGTCCGTTTTTTTCTGGCATAACTGATGTCTCACAGACCACACTATGGTGTGATCAGTGAAACACGTGTCAGAAAAAACATACATATAAAATAAAAAACATTTTCAACTCACCTTTCCAGTGACGCTCTGTGCAGCCTGTGCTCTCTGCAGCTTCCTGGCCAGCTCATGAATATTCATGAATGCAGCCAGAGCCGACCCAGAAGTAGCTGCAGAGAGCGGTGGGCGGACGCTGCAGAGCCGAGGAGATCAGCACCATGGACAGCAGGAATGTGACAGGTGAGCATACGTCCATGTGCAATCACGGATTGCACATGGACAACCATCGTATGCCGTGAATTATGGAACACGAAGGGACAGGCATTTTTTACACGTCAGTAAAGAACGTCTGTGTTTTTTACTGACATGTGAAAAAGGCCTTAGTAAGCCAAAACCAGGAATGCGTGAAAGATGCAGACGTGGGGATGTGTTTCTATTAAACTTTTCCACTGATTATTCCACTCTTGGTTTAGGCTTATTAATACTGAGGTAAAAAAAAACCTTACCAAATACTCAATATGTGCATGTGGCCTTATAGAGAGAGTAGAATAGGCTGCTATCAGACAATATGTTAGGGGAAAACTAAAGGATGGGCATCATGAAATAAAACATTCTATGTGCTTGTTTATAGTGTTACCAAACAGTGGCAATACATGTCAGATATCAAAATAATAGGACATTGGATGCCCAATTTAGGTGCCCATTCAGCTTCACGAGCTGGTGGTTGAGCGCTCATTTAGCCGACATTTTTTCCTCCTGATGCGCATATACTGTATATGAATGCTATGTTCACCTGAGCACATACAGTAACTGTGCCTTGAAAAAGTACCCTGTGAAATTTTCCAAACTTTTTTAAATTACACCCAAAAATGTAAAATGTATTTCATAAGGATTTTATGTGATATAAAAACAGTAAGTAGCAAGTATTTGTTAAATGGAAAGGAAATAATTAATGGTTTTCTAAAGATTTTAAAAATTTAAATCTGAAAACTGTGAGTTGCATCAGAATTCATGGAGTTCCGTGGACGTCTTGTTATACTTTGCATTCAGTAGTATACCAATCATTCCAGTGAACAGGGGATGAGCAATTAAGATTGCAATAACTGTTGGGGCACCAGATGTCACTAAACATCTCATAAAAGATTATACAGTTCCTTAGGGGTACTTTACACGTTGCGACATCGCTAGCATCGGCTAGCGATGCCGAACGCGATAGTACCCGCCCCCGTCGCACATGTGATATGTGGTGATTGCTGCCGTAGCGAATATTATCGCTACGGCAGCTTTACACGCACATACCTGCTCGGCGACGTCGCTGTGACTGCCGAACTATCCCTCCTTCAAGGGGGAGGTGCGTTCAGCGTCACAGCGACATCACCGCGACGTCACTAATCGGCCAGCCAATAGAAGCGGAGGGGCGGAGATGAGCGGGACACAACATCCCGCCCGCCTTCTCCCTTCCGCATTACCGTTGGGACGCAGGTAAGGAGATGTTCGTCGCTCCTGCGGGTTTACTCACAGCGATGTGTGCTACCGCAGGAGAGACAAAATACATCGTACCTGCGGTCGACCCGACATTATGAAAATGACCAACATTACACAGATCACCGATTTACGACGCTTTTGCGATCGTTTATCAGCGCATCTAGGATTTACACGTTGCGATGTCGTTACCGGCGCCGGATGTGCGTCACTAACGACGTGACCCCGACGATATTTCGGATGCGATGTCACAACGTGTAAAGTACCCCTTAGAGTGTATATTTTCTAATATAGTAGATAAATAACAAGAGTTTTCATTGCAGCACATACACGACTAGTATTAATTATTTTTATACTATTTCTTAAATAGGATAGCAATGTATATCATTAAACCAGCCTCTAGTCTAACAAACAACTCTCCAAAAGGGTATAGAATCATATACGGATGAATATAATTTTGTTTTAGGCTTTATGTGTGTGAACAGGATCCGAGAATGCAAAGGTGTAGTAAGGTGACTCATTGGTGACTTAACATTGGGTATTTATTTCTTTACAGAAACAGAATTGGCAGTGATAAAAAATTATCAGGAAATATTAGACTAGACACATTAATACATTCGGTAATATACTAAGTATATATGCAATATTTTTACATTCAGTTACTCAAGACACTAAATAACAGGTTAATTAAAGAATGTACGTCTCGAACACCATGGTGTGAACAAGGTGCAAGACTCAAAAATATACAACTAAACAATAGGATAAAGAGTTGCACACCAGTCACAATGTATAGGGGAATAATGAAAAGCAGAATTGCTATGGGAATGCTAGACTGAAAAATACAATGGACTATCTGAAAAAAGTGAAAAACATGAAAATGAAAATTACCTTGGCGTTTGGTTTTTGGTTTTGGGGCTCCTTTGTATTGATCAATACAATGGCTAAACATCTCTCATTCCTATTATTCATAGCAGTTATGCACTTACCATTTTCATGTTTTTCACTTTTTTCATATAGTCCATTGTATTTTTCAGTCTAGCATTCCCATAGCAGTTCTGCTTTTCATTATTCCCCTATACATTGTGACTGGTGTGCAACTCTTTATCCTATTGACTAGATAACAGGTATCACTAATGTTAACGTGGTCTCGGTCTTTCTGTCAGGGGAACGTCACTGTCACCCTCGCTATTGTCACAATACCCCTTATATAAACAGTTCAGTATATTGACACAGGAGACCTAACTGGACTGACCCGACCCATTACACCACAAGTCCACTTTTAGCAAGCAACTTTCTCGCTTTTTAGCATACATCAAAACAGGAATCAATGGCCCACAGGAACAGTCCATCACCTCCTGGGCCTGGTTCGGATCTAGTCACAGTCTTTTACTGGTGGTGGTAGTGGCCTTTTATTGGCATTAATCACGGTCTTCTACTGGTGCTGGTCACGGTCTTCATGCGTTGGTCATGGTTTTCTACTGGTGCCAGTCATGGTTTTCTACTGGCGCTCTTCACAGTATTCCACTAGCGTTGATCACAGTCTTCTACCGCTGCTGGCCATGGTTTTCTACTGGCATTGATCACAGTCTTCTACTGTTATTGGGGTAGCTCCGGTCTTCTCTAGGGTCAGATCACTCACAGGTACTTTTAATGCAGTGGGGGCCACAAGTCTGTTGGGGGCCACAAGTCTGTTGTTCACTTCACATAAAGTTTTAGTGCCAACCCCTCCCCTCCTTTACGGTACCAGGATATTCAAAGAGGGGATCCCGTTGATAAATAGCACACTGCAGACCCAAATAGTGCTGGTGTCCAAGGGAAAACACCCTATTCAATGAGATCACCAATAGGGTGTTTTCCCTTGGACACCAGCACTATTTGGTTCTGCAGTGTGCTATTTATCAACAGGATCCCCTCTTTGAATCAGCCATTTGGCTACAGAGGGTTTTTCTGAACCACCATTGTAGTTTACTATTGGCCTCCTGAGGAACCCACTTCTAGGGGAGAAACGCGTTGAGGTTTGAAATTACCATTCTGTTCATATCAATGAGATAAGTTTAAGATTTTTCCTCCCTACTGTCCACCCGCCACACCAATTTGTTTGTTGCACTTATCTTAGGCACTGCACCTTTTTTCCAGCAGGGAAAGACTTCAGGGGCAGCAGGGAGAGTCATCGCAGAGTGGGGGCGCCATATCGCATTTTTAGGGTGCCAACCCTCGCTGTTAGGCAGTGCACAGATAGGTACAGCTATTGAGGGCTAGCAATCTATCCTGTGCACTTTTAGTAATCACTGGACAGCATCCTGTCTCTTGCTGCACGTTGTGCAATATGGTAGGTGACACGTTTGCACAAGCATCTGTGATACGTCGTCGTAGGTCCTGCAATGTTGGTGGAGGGGTCGCATACACCAGCTGTTTGATGTGACCTCACAGAAAGAAGTCCAATGGGGTTAGGTCAGGTGAGCGTGGAGGTCACTCCACGCTGCCACCATACCCAATGACTTGTAGGAAGGTCTCCATGAGGTATCGCTTTACGTCCGCAGTCTTGTGAGTTTTAGGGCTCATGCGCACGTTGCGTACTTACATGCATTTATGCTGCGTATTGCACTGCAGCGTAAATGCATGCGTCCTGCGTTCACTGCATAATCTATGTAGATTGTGCATGATACGAGCGCACGTTGCTTTTTTGAACGCAGTGATTTGGGTGCTAAAATTTTGACCCAAATCGGTGCGTTCATAAAAGCAGCATGTCAATTATTTGTGCGTTCTGGATGCAGCTCCCACTCTGTCTATGGTGGGGCAGCATACCGAGCGCATGAAATCGGCTTTTTTAAAAAAAAAATACTGCATTCATTATGCAGTTTCTGCAGCGCTTTGAAGCGCACATGTGCTGTCAAATCGCTGCAGAAAATTCAGTAGTTACGTGCGCATGAGCCCTTACACGTTCAAATTATAGGATTTCTGCATGCAAGGTGTCGATTCGTATTGAATTGATGATGCCCTACAACTTTGTAATTCACTGTTTTTCTCTATCTCGTTCCGTTTTCGAGATAAAAATGCTAACTCCATTGTTTTCCACCAGGTGGCGCTATAGGTGGTTTCATTGCGTAGCGCATGGCTACTTTACTATACCTAGACACCACTTCTATGCCTATAGTTGCTGCCATTCTCAAGTTAATGGTGGTGGACAGGATATGGGTGGACACACTATACTTTGTGTCAAGAGTGTGTTCCTGTGACTCCATTTAATAGATATGTGTGCAGCAGCACTGCTAAAAAAGAAAATGTATAACAGTTCAAAGCTCCTTAGGAAAATGTCTGAATAGTATGACATCTGATAAAATCAGAGGCTCATAGAGGTACATTATGGCCCTACTGACTCCTATAGGTGGTATATTGGGGTACTGTTCAACTTATAGGGCCAGAGTAAGATTGGTGGAGCCTCCATCTAAACTCTGGGATAAGGATCCAACCTGATCCCGTGTTGCAGTCATGTAAATCTGCTTTAAAAATACACAACAAAAATCACCTAAAAATGCTTTAAAAAAACCCTCTTCTTTTTCATTTTTATTATAATAAAGTTTGTTTTTAGTATTTTTTTTCACACTTCAGGTTAAAAAAAAATACTGGTTAAAAAAGAAAGTGCATGTTACATATTTGAAGCAGATCTTGATGGAGTCAAAAGCTTAAAAAAAGCTCAGGAAAAAAATAATTCCGAAATCTGCCCAAAAAGGATTGTTTCCTGAAGTCATTTCAGCTGCAGAACTCATCGCTTTTGAATGTCTCCAAAAAAACTAAGTCTGCACATTGGGTACACATGATGAAAGCTTTCACGACTTTCCTGATTTCTGGAGCAAAAACATTGAAACGTTTAAAATTTTAGGTACAACTCGGACTTGAGCCTAAATATTGTGACTTTTGCTGTTTTATGACAATTTCTCCTAGCTCCAATAAAATGGATGGCCCTGGGATGGGATGAGAGCAGCAGGTGCAGGACTCCACAGCTCGTCTAATTCATGACTAGCTGTGGCGTTCTGTATGCTAGAACTCTCACTCCAGCACCTCACTCGGAGGTGCACACCACTTATCAGACGCTTCATGTTCATGAACCTGGAGTGTATGATCACAGCATGGCCCCTCATAAAGACTGGGGTGAACAATGTTTCAATGTGCATGGGTTAGTCAGAAGAGATAGCATTTGGTGGATGGTTATCTCGGCATATACAGTAGCCATCTCACCACTTCTTTTGCTAGATAGAGTTATTTCAAGGTACAAAAAATGATGTTGAGATTGTAATTAATGTAGTTGACAATGTTACTGGGAGTAAAATTGTACAATAAGGCCAGGGCCAAATGGAGCACTAGTGCGATCCTCGCATGACACTCGGCTCACGCTGGCAGTACAGCAGAGCCGAGTGTCATGCGAGTATCCCTGCGACTGAGGTCCGACTGTGCGAGCGGACCTCAGCTGTGGGGGGCGTTCCGGCTCTGAGGAAGGGCGGGCCGGCACTGAGGAGGGGCGGGCCAGCGCTGAGGAGGGGAGGGAGGGATTTCTCTCCCTCTCTCCTCCGTTGCCGGTAATTGCGATTCTCGCTCTGCACGCACGGTACACCGGTGTACCGCGAGTGCAGTGCAATTTTTCTCTCACCCCACACACTTGAATGGGTGTAAAAGAAAGAGTCTCACATTACAATCGCAGTATGCTGCGATTGCTTTCTCGATCCGATTAGGGCTGAGAAAATAATTGCTCATGTGCGCTGACACACAGGCTAAAATTGGTCCAAGTGGATGCGATGTTTTATCGCACTCCACTCGCACTGTTTTTCTCGCCGTGTGGCTTAGGCCTTAAGGTGTTATTTGTGCTATCTATTTTTAATAATACCACGTGCCATGCACACAAAGCATATGTAAAAAGGAGGTTTAATTAATTTTGCAAAAATTACATTATATAATTACGGTACTTTTGAAAATTAAATTCACCAAAACAACATTAAATATTGCCACCACTACTTCTATTCTCAGCCCTTACCTGATCTTGAAATGAATCAGACTCTGGTGATGACATCCGTTCTTCTGTATCTGCTTCGTCATTATCACCTTCATCATCAGAATACTGATGGTTTGATAAACCTTGGTTTTCAGAAGCATTATGATGTGTTTTTGGTGTAGGTGTACTAATTTTATGAGGATCAGAACTGGTGGCTTCTGAATGTAAGAAATGAGGTGTTCGCCCTGTATTAGGAGTGCTTTGCCTATAGGTGTCAAGCCTGGGAGTAGTAGGCTGAGAGTTGCCTGCTTTCAGACTGGTTGGTATAGGAGAGATTGGTTTGGAAACTTCTTCAAGTTTTGGGGGTTTGTATTCTCGAAAGCAGACATTGTATGCAAGACGTCCACAGTGCATTGCCATATGATCCCCTACAACTCTTAATAGTGCCAGCACGCCTTGATAGTTGTAAAGCGGCTCGAATGGGGCAGCTCGGAGATTGATGCGAGGCTGGTTAGGGCGAGGGTAGATGGCAAATAGTGCTTGTCCCACTTTTTTTCCGCCTCTAGGGATTCCAGACCCAAACTTTAAAACATCAATGCATAGTCGTACATCATGGTGTTTGTCATTTTTACATAGTCCTGTGAAGAAAATGGAAAATAATTAGACAATGCAAAGAAAGTAATAAATAGACTTCAATTTGTTTTACCTTTAGTTAATAAAATATGTGAAGAATATTAAATTGAACATTTATTTTAAAACATCTACTGTACAACTGTACTGCACTCATGCATAAACTTCTTAAATTTACTACAAAGAAAACGTTTTCTAATGTTATGTCTTAAATTTATACCTTATTAAATGAACGTAATGCTCTGTACAAAGTCTTCACCACCTCACCTAATACTAGAGAGAATTCATCACTCATTTTATTGGTGGAAATGACAGGGGCTGCAATTAACCAGATTAGAAATATCACAATTATATTTTAGTGTTACCTTTTGGCAAAACAAACAAAAAGGTGTTTTTTTCAAATGCCAATGTATCTGTAAGGTCTTCTTGTTCGGCAGTGTCAGTTTCGGCCTCACAACCTGGAATCATGTCTCCATTGTTGACCCTCACTGTGACTCCTTCCAAGGAATCATCGAGAAGAGGATTTTCTACACGTAGAAGCATTTTGTACTGTCCTGGTTCATTAAACTGTGCATCCAAGAGAAGGAACTCTAAAGACAAGACCTTGTCTTCTAACCGCAAGCGCGGTGGTCCAGGTGGCACCATCGGGGGAGCTGCTGGAACTGGCATGACGAAACTGGCAAATTCAAGCTCTACTTCATATCCACATCATGTACTTTCTCAATATCTACTGTGCTTTTCCAACGCTGGTGCTGGTCTTTGTATGATCTCTCACGCTTTTCCTCACTTGTATTTCTCCTCTTCATTGTCTGTCTTCACAAGGTTTATATATTTGCAGGGAGTGGTAGTTACAGAAGTATCACATTCACCTGGCTGCTGTTTGTTTGAGACAAACCAGGTAACCTGGTGACTTCAGGAGAGTGAATGGCCGTACTTAACCTGCCCCCTGCAGAAACGTGATCACTTTCTCACAATTAGAAACATTATACTTTATGTACAAAGTGTCATAGTCGTGTGTTCCAAACATTTCTGTGAATGAATATATGTCACTGATAACAATATTATTTCTGCTACTGAATGTGGTAA
Source organism: Anomaloglossus baeobatrachus (assembly GCF_048569485.1). Classification (NCBI taxonomy): domain Eukaryota; kingdom Metazoa; phylum Chordata; class Amphibia; order Anura; family Aromobatidae; genus Anomaloglossus; species Anomaloglossus baeobatrachus. Next base: position 446,089,592 of record NC_134356.1, read on the forward strand.
ATGTTGGCCGTAATGCTAAGATAAACTAGACTGAGTCTTAAAAGCTGAACTAATATTCTGATAACATTACAGACATCAAATCATCACACTATTACATTAAAACACAACAAATAGTCTCTGTTAAGGACTCATTAGTAAGAATGAAGTACAAAAGTATCTCTCACTGTGACGGTCTTGGAACACGTAAGACATACAGACAAGCGTAATGATTTTATTGGAGTTGCTGTGATCTCCTGAGAATCCTGTAGGGCAGGGGTGGGCAAATAATTTCCCTAAGAGGCCACAAAGAGAAACTGTGACTGTTGTAGAGAGCTGAACCAATAGGCTGAAATTCAATACTTAAACTTAATACTTAATACTGAAACTCAATATTTAAATTAACATGTTAATTATGATTTTTTTTTCAATATTTATATTAATTGTATCACTTCATTTTGAGCACAATTAAGTATGCTGACATCCCCCTTGTAGCTCCCCTGGCCCCAGCACTGTATCCCCACATGTCTCCACCTCCGGGTTCCAGCGGTGGCACCTGTGGTGGTGGGAACGGGGCAGGCAGTGGAGCTAGTCGTGGTTGCCGGGGACGACAGATCGCAGCACAGCCTGTCGTTAACCCCTCGCCTACCCCTTGCCGCACCACACACAGTAGAACACCATAGCCGATCAGGCGACATTGCTTTCTCGCTTACAGCAAATAATGTCCTGACACTGTTGCTTCTCTTAAACATACAAACTCTTTTTTTCTTCAACTTCTGTATCACTTCGGTCCTGGCTTTGTCGGTACTGGTACACTTCCCATAGGAGTTCTATGACGGCCTGGCCTATCAGTTCGTCACAGGGTGTTGCACAATTTTGCTTTCCATGCAACATCCATCTCTCCCTTGGTTCCAGGTGCCACCCAGTGATGTGCTAAGACCAGCATGCAAATCTCAGTCACACACACCAGTGGGGAGGTCCAAGAGAGAAGGGGCCGCCCACCTTAGAGTCAGGCAGACTGGGTGGGAAGTGGACTAGAGAGTCGTTGGCAGAGGAGCAAGGAGAGCAGTGGGCCCTCAAGTAGCTCTCAGGGGGAGAGCAGTCTGGGGAGTTGGAGCTCCCAGAACAGTGAGAGAAAGCAGCCTCAGAGAGTGAGGGGCTGTGAAGTGGAGGCTCTCGGAGGGTCGGACTGCAGGAAGTTTGGTTTAACCACAGCCTGTGACCTCCCAAATCAGCACAGCCTTATCCAACACCACGACTACCAACTGGGAGTTTCTCTGCTCCCTGTCTCCCAGGCCTACAGCCCACGGCTCCCCCTACCATCACAAAGCCCCGGGGCATCCCCCCTACCCACGGAAGGGTTAAACACCTGGCTGCCATCACATCGCCACCAGGTGCTCCCAACGGCAGTGGTGGCATTCCACCTTACCACACACCGTGGGTGAAGTCACGAACTGTAAATATACCGTCCCCTGTAAATATCCCCCTTTATTGAGTGGCCGCATGACCCCGTGGTCCAGAGACCCCTCGAGCCACCGTGGATCCAGAGGGAGTCTGATTCAATTCTGGTACAATTTTAAAAATCTTCTGACTCCCAAACTGGGAAAGCCTATACTGTCTCTAACTGTTAGGAAACACTAGGCGATCCTTAACCTTCGGATTATGCCTAATGGTGGAGACGACAGAGTCCCGAGCCTTACTATTCTCCTTACAGAACTAAACTGTTCCCTCTACCAGGGAATTACGGTGCAGGAGTTTGATGGCAACATAGATAAAGATAGTCAGGAAAAAACAAAACTGACACACTGCAAATTGTAATAAACAGTAAGAAACGAAGGAAATAAGCAATAGAAGTAAGGCAGCAACAAAAGGAAAACAAGGCTTAACACTACAACTGCTCACAGCAATAATGCTCCTCAGCAGATCAGTATAGAGAAGCTATAACTGACATTAATCCTTTCATGACTTTCGACGTAACAGTACGTCATGGAAATTTGTGCGTTCTTGACCTATGACATACAGTTACATCATGGCGATCGCTGCGGTTTCTGCGCTATACCCCCGCGATCACCGTCAGATCACCGGCTGATCTTACAGACAGGACCTGGCTTTCACTGCAGGAGCAGTTCCGGCACCGCTTCTGGCAGATAAATGCTGTGATCAATGCAATTGCAGCATTCAGGAGGCATGGACAGGAATCGCTTCTCCCTGGAGATAAGGTCTCTCTAATGCAATCATGGGGACCCAATCACTGCCATGACCCCAGGTTACTGAGCTATGGATCGCCCCATAGACCATGCCGGATGCATGTTGTGTGAGGCGAATTCTCAGTGCTGCAAAAGCAGCTCTGACACTGATAATCCAATGCAGTGATCAAGCATTGCAGTGGATTATATCAGTGATCAGATCACTGAAAGTTAGTTTCCCATAAAAGGTCTAAGCAAAAAGTTAAAAAAAAGCTTTAAAAGTTAGTAAAAATATTTTAAAAACTCTGAAAATAAAAAACAAAAAAACTGTTTCAAGAAATATGTTATTGTATGTAAAAAAAACCCCAAACCAAAAAAGTACACATATTTGGTATTGCCGCGTCCGTAACAACCCAATCAATAAAACTGTCAAACTGGTTAACCTCTTCAGTGAACAGGGTAAAAAATAAAAAAAAGTTGCAAAAACTGTCTTTTAAACATATAGCTGATAAAAAAAGAGTAATAAAACGCAATCAAAAAGTAATATACAGATAAAAATTGTACCACTGAAAACATCATTTTGTCCCGCAAAAGTAAGCAGCCATACAGCTCCATCAGCGGAAAAATAAAAAAGTTATAGCTCTTACCATACAGCAATGCAAAAACAGTTTTTTTTCCCATAATATAGTTTTTATGGTATAAAAGTAGCAACACATTTAAAAAACTACATAAATTTGGTATCCCTGTAATCGTAGTGACCAGAAGAATGAAGCTGTCTAATCACTTTTAAGGCATAGTGAACAGCGTAAAAAAAACCAAAAGACCTATTCCTGAATTTCTGTTTCACAAAAAGTGGAATAGAAAGTGTTGAAAAAAATATCCAAAATGGTACCGATAAAAATTCCAACTCATCTTGCAAAAAACAAGCCCTCACATGACTCTGTCAGCAGAAAAATAAAAATATAGCCTTTAAGATTCAGTGATACAAAAAACCTTTATTTTGTAAAAAAGCGTTTTCAGTGTGATAGTTTCCAAACTTAAAAAAACTATATAAATCTGATACTGCTGTAATTGTACTGACCGGAAGAATAAAGCCACATAATCACTTATACCGTACGGTGAATGGAGTAAAAAATAAAAAATGCCAATTCTTCAACTGCTATTGATTTGTACATTCTGCCTCTAAGGCCTAAAACGCACTTCCGCAAAAAAAACGTCCGTGTGACACGGTCCGTTTTTCGGGTCCGTGTTCCGTTTTTTTGGGGCGTTTCTCCGGTACGTATGGCATCCGTGTGATGGCGTATGCGAGCCGTGTGTATGTGTAAAATGTCCGTGTTTGTGTGTAAAATGCCCGTGTATGTGTACGTGGAATGTCCGTGTGGAATGTCCGTTTGTGTGTTGCACAATGTCGTTGATACATGTCGGCTGACAGCAGACAGAGTTGCGCGATGAGAATGAACTCGGGTGAACGTCACCTGACTTCATTGTCATGCCGCGGCTCTGTCTGTGTGCCGCGTACTGATTAGCGGTCACCTGTGAAGGATTCACCAGTGACCGCTAATCCCCCGAGTGACTGAAGTGAGCAGCCCTCTCTCATACTTACCGCTCCCCGATCACCAGCGCGGCGAGGAACAGCTGTGCAGAGAATACGCGGCAACAATTACTTTGAATATGCCGGCCGCTCATTAATCAATCTCGTATTCCCTGCTTTCCCCACCCACAGACGCCTGTGATTGGTCAGACACGCCCACCACGCTGAGTGACAGGTGTCTCACTGCACCCAATCACAGCAGCCGGTGGGCGTGTCTATACTGTGCAGTAAAATAAATAAATAAATAATTAAAAAAAATGGCGTGCTGTCCCCCCCCAATTTTAATACCAGCCAGATAAAGCCATACGGCTGAAGGCTGGTGTTCTCAGGATAGGGAGCCCCACGTTATGGGGAGCCCCCCAGCCTAACAATATCAGTCAGCAGCTGCCCAGAATTGCCGCATACACTATATGCGACAGTTCTGGGACTGTACCCGGTTCTTCCCGATTTGCCCTGGTGCATTGGCATTCGGGGTAATAAGGAGTTTTTGGCAGCCCATAGCTGCCAATAACTCCTAGATTAATCATGTCAGGCGTCTGCCCGAGATACCTTCCATGATTAATCTCTAAATTACAGTAAATAAACACACACACCCGAACAATCCTTTATTAGAAAAAAAAAACACTAACAAATTGCCTTGTTCACCAATTTTATAAGCCCGAAAAAGCCCTCCATGTCCGGCGTAATCCAGGATGGTCCAGCGTCGCTTCCAGCTGTGCTGCATGAAGGTGACCGGAGCTGCAGAAGACACCGCCGCTCCTGTCAGCTCCACGCAGCTAATAAAGGGAATAGCGCGATCAGCTGAGCTGTCACTGAGGTTACCCGCGGCCAACGCTGAATACAGCTGATCGCACTATTCCCATCATTAGCTGCGTGGAGCTGACAGGAGCGGCGGTGTCTTCTGCAGCTCCGGTCACCTTCATGCAGCACAGCTGGATGCGACGCTGGACCATCCTGGATTACGCCGGACATGGAGGGCTTTTTCGGACTTATAAAATTGGTGAACAAGGCAATTTGTTAGTGTTTTTATTCTAATAAAGGATTTTTTTGGGTGTGTGTATTTATTTACTGTAATTTACAGATTAATCATGGAAGGTATCTCGGGGAGACGCCTGACATGATTAATCTAGGAGTTATTGGCAGCTATGGGCTGCCAAAAACTCCTTATTACCCCGAATGCCAATGCACCAGGGCAAATCGGGAAGAGCCGGGTACAGTCCCAGAACTGTCGCATATAATGTATGCGGCAATTCTGGGCGGCTGCTGACTAATATTGTTAGGCTGGGGGGCTCCCCATAACGTGGGGCTCCCCATCCTGAGAATACCAGCCTTCAGCGTATGGCTTTATCTGGCTGGTATTAAAATTGGGGGGGACCGCACGCCGTTTTTTTTAATTATTTATTTATTTATTTTACTGCACAGTATAGACACGCCCACCGGCTGCTGTGATTGGTTGCAGTGAGACACCTGTCACTCAGCGTGGGGGGCGTTTCTGACTGCAACCAATCACAGGCGTCTGTGGGTGGGGAAAGCAGGGAATACGAGATTGATTAATGAGCGGCCGGCATATTCAAAGTAATTGTTGCCGCGTATTCTCTGCACAGCTGTTCCTCACCGCGCTGGTGATCGGGGAGCGGTATGAGCCGGGGGAAGAAAAAAAACGAGCGCCAATGTAAGTATGACTGAGAACAGCAGAAAAAAAGGTAAGTATACTGAATTTAATTTAAAAAAAATAAATAAATAAGATCGCTAGTGTAAAAACCCACATGCACGAAACGTGCTGAACACGGACATACTCCGTGTGCGGTCCGTGCAGGCACGGACCCATAGACTTTAGCGGGTCCGTGCCTGCGTGCTGCCGGCCAAAAACGGACATGTCGTCCGTGCAGAAAAGCGCACACACGTACTTATCACACGGACACACGTTCCGTGTGATTTTACGTGTGTGTGCCATCTACCATTGAATAACATGGGTCTCCGTGTGTACATGTCTCCGGTACGTGCAAATACGTACCGCACACGTACAAATTAAACGGATGTGTGTTGCGGGTCTAAAAGACTGATGATACACAGCTATACACCTCATCCCCTGAGCTCACCCCCGCTGTACTACAGAACACAAGTGACTGCCTGACTGCAGTTTGCAATGCAATGTCTGCTCTCTATCTGAAACTTAACCTTTCAAAAACTGAACTTCTTCTTTTTCCTCCGTCTTCCAACCTTCCTAAACCTGACATCTCCCTCTCTGTGTGTGGCACAACAATAACTCCTAGGCAGCAAGCCCGCTGTCTGGGTGTTATACTTGACACTGATCTCTCCTTCACCTCCCACATACAATCTCTTGCCCGCACCTGCCGCTTGCACCTCAAGAACATCTCTAGAATCTGCCCCTTTCTCACAATGGAAACGACAAAAACCCTCACCGTGGCCCTGATCCACTCTCGCCTTGACTACTGTAACTCTCTATTAATTGGTCTCCTCCTAACTAGACTCTCCCCTCTACAGTCCATCCTTAATGCAGCAGCCAGGGTCACCTATCTGGCTAACCGCTACTCGGATATCTCTGCTCTGTGCCAGTCATTGCACTGGCTGCCCATATATCATAGGATCAAATTCAAATTGCTTGTTCTCACCCACAAGGCTCTCCACAGTGCGGCACCCCCTTACATCTCCAACCTCCTCTCTGTCTATCACCCCACCCGTTCTCTACGCTCTGCAAACGACTTTCGACTAACATCCACACTAATTCGAACCTCCCACTCCCGGATCCAAGACTTCTTCCGAGCTGCACCAACCCTCTGGAACGCTCTACCCCAAGAAGCTAGGACAAATCACAACTTACTCAGCTTCAGGCGCACCCTAAAGACGCATCTTTTTAGGGCGGCCTATCACACTCCCTAATCAGAATCATTTCACATAGTCCCTCTACAACTTCTCACAACATAACTCCACATCAAACTCCATGGCACCCAAATGCATCTCAAGGCTCTGGCCAACTGGTCCAGGAAACCATCCCCCATTTCCGTGAGATGGCTGGATTGTCATTGTAAATAAGCACTTGTACCTTGCCCCCGCCCTGCCATCTCCCACCCACCCCCATATCTCATTGTAGATTGTAAGCTCTCATGAGCAGGGTTGTTTTTCTTTTCTTTTTTTTTCCATCTAAATATTGTATTTTCTGTAACTGTTACTTGTTTGTATATTATCCTCCTGAATTGTAAAGCGCTGCGGAATATGTTGGCGCTATAGAAATAAAGATTATTATTATTATTATTATTATTATTATTATTAAAAGATCGCAGTACGGCGCTGATCATATTTATCCTGCGCTCTACGCTGAGCACTTACATCGGGGATTATGTGTAAGGGTTCATACCCACAAGAATAGCAGCGTTTTAGATGCAGCGTGTTTTTGCTGCATCCAAACCTCTGAGCTGTGCAGTACAAGCACAGTGGATGGGATTTATAGAAATTCCATGCCCACTGTGCTTCTTTTCTCTGCAGCATAAACTGACATGTGGCACGGCTTCCCATCCTGTCAATTTATGCTTGCAAAGACGCAAGTGTCCTCAGCTGGGAGAACAGAGCGAAAGTTCACAGTGCGCCAAACCGTGATAGTGGGCACAGGCAGCTGCGGTCTCCTGCAGAGAACACTTGCGTCTCCGCAGGTGAAGACACACTGTGTCCACAACACAGCGTCTGCAGATCATGGGCACATACCCTAAATCTCTGAAAAATGTGATTCAGACAAAATTCCCAATAGAAAATTCGCTGTAATGCGGCAGAGGGAGTCACTTTGACCTCACATCTGGCCTGTGGTCTGGCAGTGTCCATCTTTTTGCGCCTCCTTTTAGGTATGCACACAAGTGCAGTCATTAACACTTTTGTTGTTCACCTTAGAAAGGATGGACACCACTGAACAAAGGTCAAACGGAGTCCGTAGTAACTCTGCTGCCTCATTAGTGAATGGATACATCGCAGATACATCGCAAAAGTAGAAGAGGCAGGCACCGACACACATTTCACAGGTGATGGGAGTAATATTCTTGTTTTTAAAACAACCTCCCTTATTATATAATGTTCTTTTATTATGTATAGTGCTGTCGATAATTATTACTCCCTTATAATGTATTGCACTTTCACATAACTGTCGTCCCCTATATATGCTGCCAGCCATTATTACATAGCTTCCTTTTTTAATATGTATAGTGTCATCCCATTATATAGTGTCCTCTTTTATTATGTATCACAGCATTCCTTAATACATGGTGTTCTCTCTTGTTATGGTATGTATACAGCCGCCCATTAGGGAAAAAATAGCAATCTGTCCCTTGTCATTTGCCAAATGTGCACCAGAGCACTGTGTTTACCATATAATCAATCTCATGACACCCACTCACCATGTGCCATATCACATGACACATCAGGTGACTTGGGGGTCCACACAGGCTACACAACCCAGTGCTCTGGCTATGTTTATTCCGCCCCTGGATATAAGAGGGGATATAACAAGAAGCATAATATAACATTGGGTGTGAAATAAGAGGGGATATATCCTCACTTTTATAGGTGACGTAACATCTTTAAACTACTCACAAATTATACTTTGTCTACACAGCGCAAGAAGACAGTCACATGACCACAAGCCAGCGATTTTCATAATTGTGGTCATCCGCCGACTAGATGCTTATTGAGGTCTCTCAGTAGAACATTAAGAAAAGCTCCTGAGATGGGAAGTGACGGCAAAGATGCAAATCAAATTTATGTGGTCACATGATTACCCACTTGTGCTGAAAATGCATGATTGTGACAGCGTACGCATTACACACAGTTTCAATTGGGCAGTCTATAGTCACATACAGACTGCTTTATCTAATGATACAGAAAAAAACAAGGGAGGAGGAGATGAAGTATATTCTGACTGATGCTGTGAGAGATAGAGTTAATCATTAATAGTGGAGAAAAATACCAGAAATATGCTAATGTCTGCAATACATCTTATACTCTGTTAAGATAAATACAACTAGATGACCAAGATCAAAAGTGAATAGTGGAAAGAGCGATGAATATTTCACACAGATAAAATGAGCATAGATGATCAAAATTTGACTTCTTAAGAATACCAAAGATTTCGGTTTACAAACTTATTTTTGAAAATGAAAATTTCCCATCTTCCAGTAAGGCAACCAATCACACTACTACTCTTATCTCTTTCCGACAGATTTCCAAGCTTGGATGTTTGAAGTCAGAGTCTAAACAGTTTCATTTTATCCCACGACACTGTCTGAATGCAAAGGATTAAGCATCATCTGCCTAAACAGTAATTAAGGGCACTACGATGTTTAGACTGCGCACCCAGGATCTGGTGCTTCCCTCCCTCATGAAAGACACAGCAGGCAATGCTCATGTAACATCAGGGAAACACATAATTAGAACAAATGGTGGAAATAACTGATGTGGTACAAGTTAATTGCTTGCAAGGATAATAAGAAGTAACTTACACAGCACACAAATCTATTATCAACAGAAATAATGGAGGTGACAATTTAATAGGTGGGCAATGCCCCATGATATACTGTAAATGTGCTATGTCTTATGTATTTACTATCTACTGTTGAATATTATAAATGTATGTGTTGATATGTGTTATAAGATAAGAATAGGTTACAGTTGTAGCAGAGTTAGTACTGTCTATCAGGTTACCAAATGCTGCCATCTAGTGGTTGGTTTAGCTGTTGGTGAAGCGAGTTTTACAAGAGATGTTAGCTAAGTTAGGGTTAAAGTAGTAAAATGGAGGAGTGCCAGATTGCAGGGGGGTATGGTGAAAAGAGGGAGCTCCAGAGGAAGTCAGTCGAAAAGTGGGTTCAAAGTGAGAAGACGTGGGCTTAGTGGTAGGGCCAGTCAGGGAACCCTGAGGCAACCTTTGGGGGTCCAGAGCTTACGGCTCACTCCGGTGGGCTTAGAGAGACGTTCAGCTAGAAAAGTCGTCGGGGTCCAGAAGCGGACGAAGGTGTGCCTTTTTCGGGGAAAGGAAGCTCAGATCCTGGAGTATTGAGGACTAGGTTCAAAATAGTGGGGGACTGAACTAAGAGTAGTACCTCACAGAGAGAGAGAGGAAGGCCATATGTCTTCCATAACTGTGTGAAGAATAAAAGTAAACAAAAACTGGTTGACCAAGTGAACTCTGGTGTTGCGTGTCTTACTATCCGATGACATCAACAACTGGCAGCAGGAGTGATGAGCACCGGCCCGAAGCAGCAAGTAAGTGTTGTGCACCCCATCTGAAGCCATGTCTGCACATGAAAACTCTCTGGCGAAGAAGAATGGCTCATTCCTTCAACAGCTGCAAGTTGATTCAGATCATATTTTAAGTATTGCGAACAAAAGGATCGCTACTCAAGACGAACAATATAACAAGAGTGACGAGATCACCTTAAGAAAATTATTAATTACATGTAATATTTATAGTTGCATTAATAAAACTTTAAGTAATTAACTGGCTGTAAAGAAAATCTTTGTGTCACGGGCAACTAATTGCCTGTGACACACAAACGACGGGGGCGGGTACGATCGCTCGTGCGATCGCACGATAGGTCGTACCATGTGACGCCGGCCTGACAGTGTATGTACATACAAGTGTTTCTCAATATATTAGAATATCATCAAAAAGTTAATTTATTTCAGTAATTCAATACAATAAGGGAAACACATACAGTGCCTTGCGAAAGTATTCGGCCCCCTTGAATTTTTCAATCTTTTCCCACATTTCAGCCTTCAAACATAAAGATAAAAATTTTAAATTAATGGTAAAGAATCAACCTCAAGAGGGACACATTGTGAAGGTGAACGATATTTCTTAGTTATTTTACAATTTTGTAAAAAATAAAAAAATGAAAATCGGGGTGTGCAATATTATTCGGCCCCTTTAAGTTAATACTTTGTAGCACCACCTTTTGCTATGATTACATCTGCAAGTTGTGACGCCCTGACAAAATCAGGGTGCCACAGATGACTGCACCCCTCTCCTAGGTGCAGGATTCCCTCCTCCTTGGCCCTCCATCACAAACCCCACAACTAGGTACACAACATCAGCCAGCAAAGCCTAGTTACCCACCATGACAATAGGGACACACCAGTGGGTGGGGCCGAGCACATGGTGACGCCCACCTAGGGGTCCTGAGGTGTTCTGGGAGGGAACAAGTCAGTCAACCTTAGGAGGAGAAAGTGAGAGGAGTGTGAAGTGACCGGGAAGTCAGGGGTTGGAGCTCCTTGACTACCGGACTACTGACCAGGTGGCAGTCGGCAGACAGGGCCAAAGGTGACGGAGATCCGGTCGCGGGAGACCTTAAGTGGACTGGGACAGGGTTGTAGACCGCCGGTACCGACAGCGGGAATCTGGTCCGGAGCCAATGCACGACAGGGTACCTGGACCCTAGAGCAAGGACAGCTTCACGCACCTTACTAATTGACCAGCCGGGGGCAAGATTTCAAGTCTTGTCCCACAGGAGGCCCCGATAGAGCGACACGGAAGCCCAACGAGGGGGCTAGGGCTCCGCAATTGCCTGCTAAGATCCCACGGGTCAGTTCTCACAGCCCACAGCTCCCAACACACAGTATCACCGGGAGTGGACTTCCCCGTTTCATGCGGAGTATTCAACAACAAGGACACAACAATAAGTGCATGAGTAAGGGACCCCTGTTTGCTGTACCAGGGTGTGAGATCCGAACACACCCACCGGAGGTCATTTAGGAGAACATTGGATCACTCAGAGATCCTCAATGAACTTCTGGAGTGAGTTTGCTACACTGAAAGTAAAGGGGCCGAATAATATTCCACGCCCCAATTTTCAGTTTTTTATTTTTTACAAAAATTTAAAATAAGCAATAAATATCATTCAACTTCACAATTGTGTCCCACTTGTTGATTCTTCATCATAACATTAAAATTTTTATCTTTATGTTTGAAGCCTGAAATATGGGGAAAGGTTGAAAAATTCAAGGGGGCCGAATACTTTCGCAAGGTACAGTATATTATATAGAGTCATTCCACACAGAGTGATTTATTTCAAGTGTTTATTTCTGTTAATGTTGATGATTATGGCTTACAGCCAATGAAAACCCAAAAGTCATTATCTCAAAAAATTAGAATGTTATATAAGACTAACTGAAAAAATGATTTTAAACTCAGAAATGTTGGCCTACTGAAAAGTCTGTACAGTAAATGCACTCAATCCTTGGTCGGGGCTCTTTTTGCATGAATTACTGCATCAATGCGGCGTGGCATAGAGGTGATCAGCCTGTGGCACTGCTGAGGATTTATGGAAGCCCAGGTTGCTTTGATAGCAGCCTTCAGCTCCTCTGCATTATTGGGTCTGGTGTCTCTCATCTTCCTTTTCACAATACCCCATAGATTCTCTATGAAGTTTAGGTCAGGAGAGTTTGCTGGCCAATCAAGCACAGTGATACTGTGCAGACTTTAGTCCAAATTTTGGTCCTGGTACCTGGATGTTATTGGGACTCGAACCAGAGCCTGAATCCCATATACGTTAATGGGGACCAGAACATGAGTGCAGTAAAATGGTCCTGGTAAGGGCTTGGGGCTGCAAAATGAAGCAAATGGGGGTAAGAGCCAGTCAATTATACAAACTTGAAGATATGGTGGCAGGCTGCTGTACTCTGTACTCGCCTACCCCCCCGCTGTTTAAATAACATGAATATTCACTGCTTTCCCCACCCATTCTCTGTGAAGGTGTCTGTGATCGGTTGCAGTCAGTCTGCTGTACTGGGGCCCCCTGACGAAGGATTCTATGCTGAAACATGTATAGGGACGGGCACCAGCACCAGCAGGAGTTAATTTACCACTAGGTAATTTACAACAGGGTTTTGTCTACTGATATTTTTTCATATATTAACCTTCTACGTCTCTGATGATTGTACATTATTGTCTTTCATATCTGCCCCATTCCTACTGGGTTTTTGATTCACACATGTGTTTTATGTTGGTAAATCCCTGGTAGTGTGGAGTAGAGCTATTTATAGCCTGTGTATGTCATGGGCGGGAGGACGCCGCCGCTGCTGTGCGCTCGCTAACCCTCGGGTCCGGCGCTGCTGCGGCTGCTCAGTGGGTCGAGCGGGGGGCCGGATCCGGGGACTCGAGCGGCGCTCCTCGCCCGTGAGTGAAAAGGGTGGTTGGTTTGGGGGATTTAGTCCGTGACGCCACCCACGGGTCGTGGTGAAGATGGGCACCACCGCTGCTGGTGACGGGGATCCCGGGAGCGATGGTAGGGAGCAGCTGGGATGTTGTTTTCCCCCTCCGTGGGTAGGGGTCGGTGGTCCCGGGGCCTAGTGGTGTGCCGGGGAGGCAGGGTTGGTGAGGTGCAGGGTTGCAGGGACAGCGCGGTGCGGTGCCGGATGGCACGGGTGTACTCACTCAGCAAAAGAGGCACAAAGTGCTCGGTAAACCAAACGGCTGGATGGACGGGTCCCGCAGCCGGCTGCAGTGTCTCTCCCCGGACAGGTGATGTTGGCTGTCTTTCCCTGCACCTTGATGTACTTGTTTGACTACTTTGGATCCCCAATGGTAGTCCGCTCCCCGGTGTATGGATGGCGGAAGAGCCCATTTGCCCGCAGGCGCTGGCCCTTGGGTCTCTAGCCTTAGGCGGTAGCTGTATACCCTCATGGTGTGGGCGGTTGCCTTCTATCGGGTCTTTGGCTGTTAGGAAACCCCTGGGGTTCCGGTCACATTCGGATTTGACTATTGTTGGCGGCTCCAAGCCTGGTCGGGGTCCGATGGCCCTGCCTGTGTGTGCTGGTTTTACTTCGCTCCCCGGTCGGTACCGGCGGGCCAACGCCCAACGCTGGTCCTACGGTTCCGCGTTGCTTCACCACTCCTGCAGACGTCCACCACCGTCTGCCAACCTTGCTGTCAGTGCCTGGGCCACAACCCAGACACCCAAGTGCTTACTCCTCTCACTTCAACCTCCTGAACCCATCTGTCACTTTTCCCGCCTCCAGGCCTGTGAACTCCTCGGTGGGTGGGGCCAACCGCTTGGCTCGCCCCACCTGGTGTGGACATCAGACCCTGGAGGGAGGCAACAAGGGTTTTGTGTTTGGCTGGTATTACTGTCTAATGGGGGTGGGGGTGTTTGAGTGTTATCCGTGACGACCTGGCTAGTCCAGGGCGCCACATTCCCCCTTGGTGAAATGCAGACCGTCCATCACCGGTTTTATTTTTTTTTTCAAAAACTGTAAAAACATAAATAACATGTAAACATTTCAAACATATAAGCATTTTTGTTAGGTCACTTAAATGTTGCACATATAAAAACATTTTTAATACTGACGGACGGACGGACGGACGGACGGACGTCTTCCGCTCGCCCACCCAAGCAACCTAACCCTGATGCTGCCCCTAAGAAATGGGCAGCACCTCTTGACCCCAGTCCAGGTTCAGGCTGCCCGAGCGGGAACGGGTATGGTTACTCGCACCCGGCTGTCACTTCAGGGGACCCCACGTCCAGGGGGACCCCTGACCCCGGAAGATGGCCACCAGTCCTGGTGGTGGCTGGGCCCCAGCCTTCTCTGCTGCGGGCCCTTCCTCCAATCTGCCTCTCCGGAGGCAACGGTTTCCATCCCACAAAACTATTTACAAGCCCACCAGTTCATGGGTGGCCTGCCAGTTCCCGGCCATGTCCATGAGTAGTTCCTCATGTGGGTGGTTGTGAAGCACAGAAAGTCCCTCCGGGGACAACTTGCCGGCAACGGCCGGAATAATCACGTAGACAATGAGGTCAAGAACTCGGTTGATTTATGTCATTCATTTAAACTGCTGAGGGTCCCAACGGGGGACAACTTTATGCAACGGAGGACCGCTGCCTTTACTGGAGGTCACCATCGCCACTCACTTCCTCCGGATCCGCCCTAGGACTCTATGGCGGAGCAGGTGACCGGGGCTGCTCGTGGTCATCATGGCTCACCCTTCTCTGGACATCCAGGGCGAACCAGCCCCTCTCTCCCAGGTGACAGGTATATGTGACCAACTCTCCTGCACAAAGGTCACGCTCCGGATGGCCCAGGGACAGCTGGCTGTGCACATCTCGCCTGGAGAAGAACGCTTCGACCCCCAGGCTGGGCTCGTGAATAAACCCCCATCCACGCCGGGGGTAGAACTGCCGGACTTGACCTTCAAAGATCGGGCCCCGAGCTTCAGGAGAGGCTCTCCGGAGAGCGTCCTTTGCCTCTACGGTGCGGGCCAGGATAGCAGCCTTCTCTTTCTCCCGGGCCTCTGTCTCCCGGCCCATCAGGTTTGGCTACCGCTCCCAACATGGCGGCTCCTCCAGCGCGGGGGTTGGGCTCAGCTGGTACCCCCCGATGCGGGCCACGACTGGCACCTTCTGGTTAGGGGGGCACCGCTGTGTCGTGGCCTGCTTTGCTGCCTTGCAGCGACAACCCTCCGCAGCCTCAGCCGAGGCCTGGAGTTTGAGAGCGGTCAGCGTGAACTTCCGGGCTTGAGGCGGGCTACCCTCCGCCTCTGTACTGGCCGGGCGGACTGCCGGGGCCTCTTCGGGTGTGGCCACTTCCGAGCTGGATGGCTCCCTTTGGGGAGCGGGCACCCTCCAGGGGAGCGGGGTCGGGGCTGGCCGGGCAAGCTGTCGTTTGCGGGCAGCACCTGCAGGTGGATCTTCGCAGGCGGGAGTGATGTCATCTGTTGTTGGGTTTGGGAGCAGCGGGCCAGCCAGCGGGGTGGCGCCGACCAATACGGGCAGCGGGGAACGCAGCTGGCTGAGCAACGGCGGACCGGGCCCCTCGGCCGCAGCGACCGGTCCCTCTGGGACACCGGGGCGTGGGTCACTCACCCGCTCCTCCGATTCTGCTTTTGCCTCACGGGCCTGCACGGTCATCACCACTTCCACCATTCCAGCCTCCCATTCTTGCACCAGGAGCTGGAGCCGGGTTTGCAGCCTGCGGCTTAACTGGGCCACCCGAGCCTCCACCCACGCCGCTGTTCCGGGCGTGGACCTGCTGGACGGGACGGACATCCTACTTGCTTGGCCTCCGGGAACGGGATATCTTGCAGAGTCCTGGCGTCCCCGCTTCCTATAGCCTCGGCTACATTAGGCAGACACACACCCGCCCCCCCTTGGTTGTCTTCAGCACTTCCACTTGTTGGGGGCTGGGCCTCGCTTTCGCGCCTTCCCTGCTCGGAGAAGACGCTCGAGCGGGAGATTTTCGCGCCAAGATGGCGGCGCTTCAAAATTTTCGGCCGGACGCCGCCGGCGGAGATCACAAGGCGCACTTCTACTGGTAAGTAGATGGGTTCAATCCTGTTCGTGACGCCAAGTTGTCGTGGGCGGGGAGGACGCCGCCGCTGCTGCACGCTCGCTAACGCTCGGGTCCGGCGCTGCTGCGGCTGCTCGGTTGCTCGAGCGGGGGGCCGGATCCGGGGACTCGAGCGGCGCTCCTCGCCCGTGAGTGAAAAGGGTGGTTGGTTTGGGGGATGTAGTCCGTGACGCCACCCACGGGTCGTGGTGAAGATGGACACCACCGCTGCTGGTGACGGGGATCCCGGGAGCGATGGTAGGGAGCAGCTGGGATGTTGTTTTCCCCCTCCGTGGGTAGGGGTCGGTGGTCCTGGGGCCCGGTAGTGTGACGGGGAGGCAAGGTTGGTGAGGTGCAGGGTTGCAGGGACAGCGCGGCGCGGTGCCGGATGGCACGGGTGTTCTCACTCAGCAAAAGAGGCACAAAGTCCTCGGTAAACCAAACGGCTGGATGGATGGGTCCCGCAGCCGGCTGCAGTGTCTCTCCCCGGACAGGTGATTGTGGCTGTCTTTCCCTGTACCTTGATGTACTTGTTTGACTACTGTGGATCCCCAACGGTAGTCCGCTCCTCGGTGTATGGATGGCGGAAGAGCCCGTTTGCCCGCAGGTGCTGGCCCTTGGGTCTCTAGCCTTAGGCGGTAGCTGTATACCCTCATGGTGTGGGCGGTTGCCTTCTATCGGGTCTTTGGCTGTTAGGAAACCCCTGGGGTTCTGGTCACATTCGGATTTGACTATTGTCGGCGGCTCCAAGCCTGGTCGGGGTCCGATGGCCCTGACTGTGTGTGCTGGCTTCACTTCGCTCCCCGGTCGGTACCGGCGGGCAAATGCCCGACCCGGTCCTACGGTTCCGCGTTGCTTCACCACTCCTGCAGACGGCCACCACTGTCTGCCAACCTTGCTGTCAGTGCCTGGGCCACAACGCAGACACCCAAGTGCTTACTCCTCTCACTTCAACCTCCTGAACTCATCTGTCACTTTTCCCGCCTCCAGGCCTGTGAAATCCTCGGTGGGTGGGGCCAACTGCTTGGCTCCGCCCCACCTGGTGTGGATATCAGACCCTGGAGAGAGGCAACAAGGGTTTTGTGTTTGGCTGGTATTACTGTCTATGGGGGTGGGGGTGTTTGAGTGTTATCTGTGACGACCTGGCTAGTCCAGGGCGCACATGTACACTTACACCTTATCTTTTCTCCCCCCTGCTGTTTTTGTTGGTGCATTTCAGTCACATTTTTTATACCTTGTTTTAATCTGTTTAAAAAAATCTACATTTTAATTGGCTATTTTGTATTTGTTTTTTTTGGTGATTTCAATTGTTGTATTGCATATAGCCTGGGCCATTTGCCCTTTCTACTACCATGCTTGGGGTATACTGACCTTTGCACATTCTTTCCGACTTTCCCCTTGTGTACTGGCATTTTTTGGTCATTTTGAAGTCCATCCACCTGTAGATTATATGTGGAGCAAGACCACAATAGGTTATGGCACTTCCGTGGTCTCCAGGACCCCTTCTGTAAGTGCCCAGGCCGAGCGGTACCAGCTCCAGGCTACGGGTCTTTGCTCCTCCACTGCTCCTCTCCTTCCCTTCTCTCTCCACACTCTACACTGCCTGAATGTTCCCACCCTGAAGACTCCACCCCCCCGGCCTGGCTTCGGGTTTAATCACACCCTTGCCATGTCTGATGAGGTGTTTCTGAGTGAGGGTGTTGTGCTTTTGTGTGAACCGGTGGTTACCTCCTCCATACCCACGATGGAATGCCACACCTCTGAATGAGGTGCAGTACCTCTGTGGCGCCACACATACACAAAGACACAGGCCTACTGCATGCATCTACACACAAACAACTCTAATACATGTACACTACATGCACCTTTTAACAAACACAACTCTGTTAAATGCTCCACATATAGACATACACAGCCCTACAACAGGTGCATTCATTTACACACACTATACATTACCACATCTTTCAGTTTCTGATCAGTGCAGAGCAGGAGAGGAGCCACTGGAGCCATCACAGAGGCTGCAGCAGTTCATCAGCTCTGTCACATGACCTGAAAGGTCCTGATTTTACTCTGGCAGAAGGTCCTCCACTTGCTCAGCTCCAACAGCCTCCATTCATCTCCCGGGTAGCTTCCTCTCCTGCTCTGCAACAATCACATAGATTAGTGCAGAGCAGGAGGGGTGAGGGCAGCGTTCTGTGAGCGGTCTGACCCCCCTCCTTACTTCTGCTCACAGGGCCCCATACACCAGTAAGGGCAATAATGCCCTGATGGCGGCCCTGTCAAGAGGCTGAAATTTTTGGGCATTCTTCTTTGCAAACTAGTTCTAGCTCAGTGAGATTGGATGCAGAGTGTCTGTGAACAGCAATGATCACGTCTTGTCACAGATTCTCAATGGGATTTAGGTGGGATCTGTGTTTGGATCATTCACATGCCTGAATATGCTTTGAAATAACCCATTCCATTGTAGCTCTGGCAGTATGTTTGGGGTAGTTATGCTGCTGGAAGGTGAACTTACGCCTCTGTATTAGGTCTTTTCCAGCCTGTAACAGGTTCCTCCAGAATTGCCCTGTATTTACCTCCATCTATCTTCCCAGCAACTCTTAACAGCTTTCCTATTTCCCTGTCCCTGCTAAATAAATGCAGGATGATTTTCAGGATGATGGGCAGTGTTCGTTATCTACTACACATATCGTTTTGCTTATAGCCCCCATAATTCTACTTTGGTCTCGTCTGACCAGAACACCTTCTTCCACATGCCATGTAGGGGACACAGCTAGCATGTGGAAGGAAGTGATCTGATGAAACCATGGTAGTGCTTAACGGTGTTGTGTGAACATTTTTGGGAAAATTCACAGGGTATAAAATACTTTTTCACAACACTATATAAAAATACCAATTCGAGACACCACCTTTTTCCCAATTAACAAAATAAACATAATTGGCATTGTCACATTTATAATAGTCTTCTTCCAGTGGTGACAACAGGCTGCCATACAATGGCAAGCAGCTTGACCTGTTCTCGCCACTGAATGCGAAGTCCAGAAAGTGAAGTCAATGTTAAGGTTCAAGCTCCCAAAGTAGACTAAAAATAAAGTGAAAAAATAAATAAATATGAATCAGACCCTTTTTCATCAACATAATTAAAACAATAAACTCCTGGTATTGCTGCATCCGCAACAGTTCAGTCTATCAATATATAAAATTAAAAGGTTTGACCCTTGTCAATCTTTATGCTTCTCCAAGTAACGTAATAACACATACTCACTTCCAGTTGCGGCACTATTCCAGCTGTGTTGCCATTTGTTCTCCTGGGGATTACATGACATAATTACGTCACGTGATCCCTGCAGCCAATCAGCTGCTGCTTCATTGTCCTCGTCATTGTGGAGGAATTGTATTTATCCCACTGCATGTTTACATTGTACTGCGGAGAGGGGAGGATTGATTTTAGTTTAATTTCAATCTTAACCTCAGTTAACCGGGAAGTTAGAATTGGCACTGCCAGAGGTCCTCGGTGACACCAACCACATCACTGGAGAACACAGAGAGAAGAGTGCCCCTATACAAACCTAGTATATTGGCCATTTTCAATCCAATAACTCATCAAATACACAATTCCACCTGCTTTGGGGGTGGAAATGGGCCCCCTATCCTCTTGGGCCCCTGTGCGGCTGCACAGGTTGTACCAATGATATGTCCGCCCCTGACCACATCGTCATATAACATGGCAGCCACCAGCAAAATGGCTCTATACTAAGATCCTAAACTTTATCACACTACTCTCTTCCTTTTGCAAGCACCCACAATCAGACACACGCGAGCACCATGTCCACATTCAAAGCAGTCATAATTAGTGATGAGAGAGCATGCTTGTTACTACTCGGTACTCGCACGAGTATCACTGTACTCGGTCTACTCGGCGGGGACCGAGTAATCTCGCGATACTCGTGCTGTACTCGTGGTCTTCATCCCTGCATGTTGGCGCTCTTTTGAGAGCCAGCCCTCATGCAGGGATTGGCTGGCAGACCACTGCAATGCCACAGCCCTGTTAGTTGTGGAATTGCAGTGATTGGCCGGCCTGCACAGCGTGACCGAGCCTTTATACCGGCGGGCGCGCTGTGCTCTGCTCACAGCTATCCAGACAGTCAGTGCAGGGAGAGGGTCGCTGCTTCAGGGAAAGGTTTGCGGCCCTTTTAGCTATTTCCGTAGCAGGGCTGCAAACAGTGTGACCAAAAGTCCTTCTCAGGACTATTCTAGTTGTATACAGGCAGGCAGGGTATAGCCAGGTCGGAGTACAGTAGCAGAGTCCTTCTCAGGACTATTGTTGCTGTATACAGGCAGGGTATAGCCAGGTTGGAATACAGGCTAGTGACCAAAAGAGTCCTTGTCAGGACTATTGTAGCAGTATACAGGCAGGCAGGCAGGCAGGGTATATAGCCATTCCTAGTGGTGACCGTATACCAGCCTTCATCATATCTGGGGCTGGTGTACACAGTCTAAAACAGTCCTGATAGTGTCAGACTTCTCAGTAATTGTCGCTCCTAAAAACCTGTTAGGTTCTTATTGCGTCCGTGCTTGCATTTAAAAACCGCACGTGTGTGCCTGTCGGTGGCAGCGTACAGGTGCACTTGTGTGCGTTTTTCACAAACTATTATATAACGCACAAGTCTAGTGTATAATACACGTCAGTCAGCAGTGCCTGATAGTGTCAGACTTCTCAGTAATTGTCGCTCCTAAAAACCTGTTAGGTTCTTATTGCGTCCGTGCTTGCATTTAAAAACCGCACGTGTGTGCCTGTCGGTGGCAGCGTACAGGTGCACTTGTGTGCGTTTTTCACAAACTATTATATAACGCACAAGTCTAGTGTATAATACACGTCAGTCAGCAGTGGCTGATAGTGTCAGACTTCTCAGTAATTGTCGCTCCTAAAAACCTGTTAGGTTCTTATTGCGTCCGTGCTTGCATTTAAAAACCGCACGTGTGTGCCTGTCGGTGGCAGCGTACAGGTGCACTTGTGTGCGTTTTTCACAAACTATTATATAACGCACAAGTCTAGTGTATAATACACGTCAGTCAGCAGTGGCTGATAGTGTCAGACTTCTCAGTAATTGTCGCTCCTAAAAACCTGTTAGGTTCTTATTGCGTCCGTGCTTGCATTTAAAAACCGCACGTGTGTGCCTGTCGGTGGCAGCGTACAGGTGCACTTGTGTGCGTTTTTCACAAACTATTATATAACGCACAAGTCTAGTGTATAATACACGTCAGTCAGCAGTGGCTGATAGTGTCAGACTTCTCAGTAATTGTCGCTCCTAAAAACCTGTTAGGTTCTTATTGCGTCCGTGCTTGCATTTAAAAACCGCACGTGTGTGCGGCAGTCGGTGGCAGCGTCAGGATCCATATTGTCCCTGGATAGAGACGTGCATGATGGCCTGTAAACATGAAGTGCCCATTGTAAGGAAGTGGGTCTATTGTAGTATAGCCCTTAGGCAGGGCAGCCAAAAATTTGGAGGCTCCACATTGTCCCTGGATAGAGATGTGCATGAGGGCCTCAAAACATTGTTCCCATTGCAAAGGAGCGGGTCTCCTGTCGTTGTAATGCCCATTCTGAAAGAATGGGCGAAAAAATTTACCACTGGGGGTATACCTGAAACAACGGCTTAACTATTGTAATGGTCCTCATGATGGCGCATGAGGAGAAGGAGGAGCAGTCCAGCGATTAGCCAAAGTCCAGAAGTGTGTTACCATGGGTGAGTGGAGGTACATGGCAAATTCCCGTTACAAACTTTAAATTCCGCTGTCATTTGCTGGTGGTGTGGTGAAGTCTGGCCCAATCCAACCCTTGTTCATCTTGATCAGAGTCAGCCTGTCAGCATTTACAGTTGACAGGCGGGTGCGTTTATCTGTAATGATTCCACCTGCGGCACTAAAAACACGCTCTGACAAAACGCTAGCGGCAGGGCAGGCCAGGACTTCCAAGGCGTAGAGAGCCAATTCATGCCACGTGTCTGTCCAGCTTGGATACCCATTAATTGTAAGGCACAGAGGAATGTCGGAGTACAGTTGTTTGATCTGCAAGGTACTCCTTGAGCATCTGGGCAAACTTAGGATTTCTTGTGGCACTACCCCTCACCTCAGGGGCTGTGGTATGTGAGGGGCTGAGAAAACTGTCCCACATCTTAAAGACTGTTCCCCTACCTCTGGCGGATTGGACTTGTGCCCCTCTCGGCTGTACGCCTTGGTTGTCCACTGATTCCTGACCTATGCCGCTAGCGTTTTGTGAGGGGAATGCTTTGCCTACTTCCGTGACTATGGCCTTCTGGAACTGCTGCATTTTGCCTGACCTCTCCGCCTCGGGAATAAGAGACATAAATTTCTCCTTTTAGCGTGGGTCTAACAGTGTTACCAACCAGTAATGATTGTCGGCCAAGATGTTCTTAACGCGAGGGTCACGAGACAGGCAGCTTACCATAAAGTCAGCCATGTGTGCCAGACTCTTAACAGCCATCACTTCAGTATCCTGACCAACACGATGACTGAACATGCTGTCCTCCTCCTCCTCCTCCTCATCATCTACCCTGTCCTCTGGCCAGCCACGCTGAACCGAGGATATGACTGCATGTCATATCCTCAATTTGGCCAGAGAGTTGCTCCATGTCTTCATCCTCCTCCTCGTCATAGTCCTCCACTGCACGTTGTGATGAGACGAGGCTGGGCTGTGTGTTATCACCCACACCCACTACTGTTTCTTGCTCAAACTCATCGCGCTCCGCCTGCAATGCATCATGGTTGTTTTTTGAGCAGAGACCATTTTAGAAGGCAGAGAAGCGGTATGGTGACGCTAATAATGTCGTCATCGCCGCTCACCATCTTGGTGGAGTCCTCAAAGTTTTGGCGGATGGTACATAGGTCGGACATCCATCTTCACTCCTCAGGTGTTATGTGTGGAGTTTGACCCATTTCCCGACGGCTTAGGTGATGCAGGTACTCAACAACTGCCCTCTTCTGCTCACATATCCTGACCAACTTGTGCAGAGTTGAATTCCAACGCGTGGGGACATCACACAGCAGTCTGTGAGCCGGAAGATGCAAACGGCGCTGAAAGCCGGCAAGGCCGGCTGAAGCAGTAGGTGACTTTCGAAAATGTGCAGACAGGCGGCGAACTTTTACCAGCAGATCAGACAGCTCTGGGTATGAGTTTAGAAACCGCTGAACCACGAGGTTGAGCACATGGGCCACGCATGGAACATGTGTCAGCTGGCCTCGCCTCAAAGCCGCCACCAGGTTCCGGCCATTGTCACACACGACCTTTCTTGGCTTTAGGTTCAGAGTTGTGAGCCAGTGATCTGCCTGCTGTTTCAGAGCTGTCCACACCTCTTCTGCATTGTGGGGTTTGTCACCTATGCAGATTAGCTTCAGCACTGCCTGTTGCCGCTTCGCCGAGGCAGTGCTGCAGTGCTTCTGTGTCGCCCTGGACAAGCCAGGGGCCACAGAGCACAACACTTAAACACCCCACACTCCCTGCAGGCATATCATAGTCAAAACACAAAATCCTTGTTGCCTTCCCCAGGGGCTGTTGTCCACACCAGGGTGTGGAGCCAGGCGGTTGGTCTCCACCCACCAAGGAGGAGGGAAAACACAGGCAGTGAGAGTTAAGCTAAGGAAGTGGAAGGAGGAAAGTAGTAGAGAGGAGAAAAGTGACAGCAAAGAGCCTGAAGTTGGTCCGGGTGTGTGGCCCGGACAGGACAGCAAGGTTGGCAGGATGTGGTGACCGTCTGCAGTGGAGGCCGATTGGAGTCTGCCGTAAGGACCGTGGACGGGTGGTGACCCGGCCGTACCGGACCGGTATACAAAGAGAAGCCAGCACCATTGGCAGAGGACTTTCGGATCCCGGCAAGGCTTGGTGTCGCCGTGAATTTGTCAAATCCGTTAGTGAAGGGGACCTCAGGGTTTCCAAACAGCCAAGTCCCGATAGAAGGCAACCGTCCAACCGTGAAGGGAAGACACCGCCACCGCAAAGGGCAACCGTCTCCCAGGGCCAGCGCCTGTGGGCAAAAGGGGCTCCTCCGGCCCATATCCAGGTCGGGGAGCGGGTTACCGGTGGGAAACCATCACTACCAACACTGAACTTATATTGAACAAAAGGCAGATAGGGAGTATTAAAGGGCCATACATCATAAATAATATTAAGACTCCTTGTAATGAAAAATTATAGACAAATTTATTTCAACATTACAGAACAAGGAGACAACATTACAATTCATAAAAAATAGTGCATAAGTGCAGGAAAAATGGTTCCAGAGAAAGTTCCCAGATCATGGGCCCCTGCCATTATGGCTACAAATTACTGGGTCAGCAGTACAAATTCAGTGCTTTATAATACATATATTGCCGCTTACCCATCAAGAAAAAAGTGCAAGTGCTATGTAAACGTCCAGGCAGGGGTCCAGTACAGGGGAAGCAAGCCCCTTGATGGGTAAGCGGCAATATATGTATTATAAAGCACTGAATTTGTACTGCTGACCCAGTAATTTGTAGCCATAATGGCAGGGGCCCATGATCTGGGAACTTTCTCTGGAACCATTTTTCCTGCACTTATGCACTATTTTTTATGAATTGTAATGTTGTCTCCTTGCTCTGTAATGTTGAAATAAATTTGTCTATAATTTTTCATTACAAGGAGTCTTAATATTATTTATGATGTATGGCCCTTTAATACTCCCTATCTGCCTTTTGTTCAATATAAATCCTTGGAGTGGCCTTAGAATATCTATATTTACCCCATTTGTTACCCTGAGATTTTGTAAAACAACACTGAACTTAGGTGCAGGGAGAGACAGTCATCACTAACCTGCAGGGAGGAACAACCGCAGCCGTCCGAGGGACCCGTCCATCCAGCCACTTGTTTTACCGTGAACTGTGTCATCATCATTGGGCTGAGTGAGTACCTCCGTGCCGTGCGGCACAGCGCTGACCCTGCGACCCTGCACCTCATCAGGCCCCGCAACCCGCCTGTCATCCATCTCTACCCCATCACCGGGCCCCGGGACAACCAACCCCCCTACCCACGGAGGGGAGAAATAACAACAAAGCTGCTCCCTGTCACAGGCTCCCGGGATACCCGTCCAGAGCAGCGGTGGTGTCCACACAATCACCACAACCGTGGGTGGCGTCACGGACAATATCCCCAAAACCCAAACCACCCCTTTTCACTCACGGGCGAGTAGCGCCGCTCGAGTCCCCGGGATCCGGCCATCGCTCGAGCCAACGAGCAGCAGCAGCCGTAGAGCAGCGGCAGCCGGACCCGAGCAGTGGGAGAGCGCACCGTCCCCTCCTCCGCCCGCGACACTTCCAGCTTGGGACTGGTGTGGAGGGTAAAGTGGATCAGGATGCGCAGGAGGAGGAGGAGGCTGAGGAGCATGACATTCCGGAGCTGTAGAGTGTGGGTGAAACCCTGACTGAGGTAGGGCCTGCAAAACTTGGTGTGTGAAGGACGTGTTCCGTCCCTCGCTCAGACTGGGTCCCAGCTTCCACAATATTAACCCAGTGTGACGTCAACGAGATGTAGCGGCCTTGCCCACATGCACTTGTCCACGTGTCTGTGGTTAGGTGGACTTTGGCTGAAACAGCGTTGTTCAGGGCACGTGTGATGTTTTGCGACACGTGGTTAATGGTTATGCAATGCGGGGACGGCACACCGGGAGAAATAGTGGCGGCTGGGGACCGAGTAACGTGGGACAGCTGCCACCATCAGGTCGCGGAATGCTTCTGTCTCAACCAGCCTAAAAGGCAACATTTCCAGCGCAAGCAGTCGCGAAAAGTTAGCATTTAGAAGTGTGGCATGTGGGGCGTTGGCAGTGTATTTGCACCTGCGTTCAAAGGTTTGCTGAATGGATAACTGAACGCTGCGCTGGGACAAGGACGTGCTTGATGATGGTGTTATTTCTGCGTGGGTAACTGCAGGTGCAGGGCCGGAGGAGGCTTGTTCGCAGGCAGCATGGACAGGGTATTGGCTCGCATGCACAACCAGCGAAGACGTAGCAGTGACATCAGCAAGCACTGCTCTTCGACTCTGTTGTACTTCCCACAAATTCGGGTGCTTGGCTGACATGTGCCTGATCATGCTGGTGGTGGTCAGGCTGCTAGTTTTGGTACCCCTGCTGATGCTGGCATGGCAGGTGTTGCAAATGGCCTTTTTAGAATCATCTGGAGCCAACTTAAAAAACTGCCAGTGTCAGAGTTCCTGGTTTTCCAGTTTTCTTTTGAAAGAGCTTGCCCTTTGTTAACATGGAGTTTTCTGTTCTGTTGCCCTACTTCCTGTCCATCTGTTTAAAAGCCGCCCCTAAAGCTTAGTCCAGTGCCTGAGTATACTGCTTCCTGTGTGCTCCTGCCCTGCTGCTTTTGGTTCCTGATTGTTATTCGGATCCTCTTGGAAAACAACCGACACCGACTCTGGACTTCATCTGGTATCATCTAGCTGTGCCCGGACTCCGTTTGCCGTCTTTGGTCGGCACTTCTGCCCGGTTCCTTCCGTTTAATACCACTCTGGACTCACATCACATACGGACATTTTTGGACTTACCTATTGCCCTTTTGTGTCCCGGCTGCTGCGCATTTAGGTCTTCTGGGGTGATTGCCAGACAGTCCCTGTATAGGGGTTCGCTCTTGGTGGTCTCCCTGGGGGAGTCCGGTGCGCGGTCCCGTGAATTCCCTTTCGCTCCGTCCCTGGAAGGTATTTCCTGTATTTATGTTCTACTGTGTTTTTGTTCCGTTTATGTACATATTTGCTGGTTGCATATTATAAACGTCTTGCACCAAGAACTCGTCTCTGGTTGTCATTGCCCTAACGCAATCGAAATCCTCAATACATACAATAGTATTACAGCCAGACTCGGGAAGACCTAACATTTGTACAGGCACCTTGTGTCGTGTTGTTCCGGGGAACAGTTGCCTGACGTCTGCCTGGGGCCACCACTCTGCTTCTTACTGCCTGTTGGGATGCTACGCCTCCCTCCCCCTGTGCACTGCTGTCCTCGCTCTGCATATCCTCCTGCCAGGTTGGGTCAGTTACTGGATCATCCACCACGTCGTCTTCCTCTTCCGCACCCTGCTCCTCCTCCTGACTTCCTGACAATTGTGTCTCATCATCGTCCACCCCTTGTTGAGACACGTTGCCAACTTCGTGAGAACGTGGCTGCTCAAATATTTGGGCATCTGTACATACAATCTCGTCATGGCCCACTTCAACAGGAGCTGGCGAGAGGCCAGAATGTGTGAATGGAAACGTGAACGAACAGCTCTTCCGAGTGTCCAAGTGTGGGATCAGTAATGTCCGTGGACGTGTACTCGGCCTGGTGGTAGGAAGGAGGATCAGGTTCTGAAATGTGCGGTGCAGTATCACGGCTACTGACACTTGACTGTGTGGAAGACAGAGTGTTTGTGGTGGTGCCAATCTGTTACGGGGGGCTGTCTGATAATAACCGAAAGGAGTATCAGACAGTCAGGGTCCACCGTGCAAAGACTTTGCTGCAGACTATGGCAGAGTGCAATACCTCTGTTAACTCACAGAAGGATATAATAAGTAAGTAAAGCAATTCCTCCCTTACTTGGAGGGTGTGTGGAATGATCTCTGTTAATAATCACAGAGACAAAGGCAATGTGTGCGAAATGGCACCTACCTAGGTCCGCTCTTCTAGTGGTGCAAAAGAGACGAACAGCAGCGTAAGCCGCACAAAGCTCCTACCTGCGTTCGCTCCACTAGTGTGCGAGGACACGAACCCCTAGATATGGCACCTGCCTAGGTCCGCTCTTCTAGTGGTGCAAAAGAGACGAACAGCAGCGTAAGCCGCACAAAGCTCCTACCTCTGTTCGCTCCCCTAGTGTGCGAGGATACGAACAACTGCCAGACGCAGTATAAGGAACGTTACCCTAGCGGCAACGTCCACCTACGAGTAGAATCACAAGGCCCAGCCAGACCATGTGCCTCAGGCACCTGCCTATGTCCGCTCCCCTAAGAGGTAAGGATACGGACAGCAGCCGAAGCTGTAAGGTATAAGAACGCTACCCTGCCGGTAGCGCTCACCTAGCATAGACAGAGGAATGCCTAGAGGAACGCGCACAGAGCGTCTACTCATATGCATGAACCAAGAGGACTGAGCACCATGCGGCGTGTGTCAGGGTCTTATATAGACTCTGTGCCTCATCCAAGATGGAGGACACCAGAGCCAATCCGCTGCCAGAACGACAGGAGTGACGTCATGCTGGCCTATCACCGAGCAAGACGTCACAAGCACATGACCAGCGACCAATCGGCATAGAAGGTGTCAGAGACATGTGACCTCGTGTCAGCGATGATGTCACCCGCACATGTGCAATGGCTCCAAGATTGGACTTAGTCTCCGGCGCTCGCACATGTGTAGTAGCAAGAAATCTGGACTTAGTCTCCGGCGCTCGCACATGTGCAGTAGCAAGAAATCTGGACTTAGTCTCCAGCGCTCGCACATGTGCAGTAGCAAGAAATCTGGACTTAGTCTCCAGCGCTTGCACATGTGCAGTAGCAAGAAATCTGGACTTAGTCTCCAGCGCTCGCACATGTGCAGTAGCAAGAAATCTGGACATAGTCTCTAGTGCTCGCAGCAACCGTAACAGTACCTCCCCCTCAAGGGCCCCCCTCCCGGCGACGCAGGTAATCGGCAACTAAGTCGGGAGCATGGACAGCCTCCTCAGGCTCCCAAGAGCGATGTTCCGGGCCATAGCCCTCCCAATCTATCAAGAAGAACCTGCGCCCTCTAACCATCTTAGAACCAACTATGGCTCGTACCTCATAGCTAGAGCGAGAGGAATCAGAGGCAGGAGAGTGCACTTCATGAGCGTGAGGTAAAATAGCCGGCTTTAGCAGTGAGACATGGAATTTGTCATGAATCCTAAGATGGACAGGTAACTTCAATTGATAGACTACAGGATTTACCTGTCGAAGAACCTCATAAGGACCAAGGAAGCGAGGAGCAAATTTGACAGAGCTCACTCTAAGTCTCACGTGTTTTGCAGAGAGCCACACAAAGTCCCCTGGAGAAGAGACAGGAGCCGGGCGACGAAACCGATCGGACACCGTCTTCATACGGTCCTTAGCTGCTTGGATCGACTCTTGAGTCCGATCCCAAACCTCTCTGGCATTAGTTGCCCAGTCGGCCACAAGAGGAGGAGGTGCAGCAGCGGGAAACAGTACCGGTACCCTAGGGTGTTGCCCATTATTGAGTACGAACGGTGTCTGCCCAGTGGCCTCAGCCAGCGAATTGTTAAGGGCAAATTCTGCCCAGGGTAGGAGGGAGGACCAGTTATCGTGGTTCTCAGCAACAAAGTGTCGAAGGTATATAATCATAGATTGATTGGTACGTTCAACCAAACCATTAGTCTCCGGATGGTATGCCGAAGAGAGATTCAACTCAATTTGCAGAAGGCTACAAAGATCTCGCCAGAAACGGGAAGTAAATTGCGGGCCTCTATCACAAATGATACGATCTGGCATCCCGTGAAGCCTAAAGACATGCTTGAGGAATAGTTTGGCTAGTACCCTGGAAGATGGGATTCTCGATAACGGTACGAGATGAACCATCCGGGAGAAATGGTCCGTAATGACCCACACAAATCTATGTCCCTGTGAACATGGAAGATCACCCACAAAGTCCATGCCTACCACCTCCCATGGTCTATCTGGCACTGGTAAAGGATGCAAGAGCCCCAACTAATAATGCTGTCAGACTCCCAGTCAATGTGAGGAGCATGAGTACGAAGCCATGGAAGACCCAGAAGGACGTCGTCTATACCCTCAGGCAAAACAAGAAAAGAAATCTCCTCTATGTGACCCTGAGACAGGGAAAGGCGCAAGGGAACTGTCCTCAATGTAATGGAGTCAGACAACATAGTTCCATTAACAACACGGACAGGAATAGGCGCCTCTAACATGATAGAGGGAATATTGTGTCCCTTTACAAATCCTGAGGACACAAAAATCCCGTCAGCTCCGGAATCCACAAAAGCCATAATAGGCCATGTATTCTCAGATAACGAGAGCTGACCTGGGATACAACACTTAGAGGGTGAAGAAGACGTCTCTAGTAACCCCCCTCTAATGGTTACTAGGCCAGGGAGTTTCCCTGACGACTAGGACACTTGTTGGCATAGTGCCCAGCCTGACGACATACGTAACATATAGGAGGACCAGACTTGCATAGTCTGGAGAACGTATGACCTAACTCCATAGGAGTGGGAGATGTTTCAGATGCTGAGGAAGATGGTAGTGGACCCTCAACAACTGGAATAGCCCGATGCTTAGGGCGTGAGGAAGAGACCTCGAGTCTACGTTCCTTATGGCGTACATCGATCCTCGTTGCTACTGTGATCAAGTCCTCCAGAGAAGCAGGGACCTCACGAGTAGCAAGGGCATCCTTGGCATAGCCTGCCAACCCTCTCCAGAAGATAGGAATCAACACCTTCTCTGGCCAATCTAGTTCTGCCACCAGAGTTCTAAAAGCAATGGCATAAGAACTAGTGGATAACGAACCCTGAGATAGATCTAACAGTCTCAGGGCCGCATCATGGGTAACCTGCGGACCCATGAATACCGCCTTAAGAGCATCAAGAAAGTCTTGATGTCTCAGAGTAACCACATCAGAGCGCTCCCATAGGGGAGTCGCCCATTCTAAGGCTTTGTCCTGAAGTAAGGAGATGATAAAGCCTACTCTGGACCTCTCCGTAGAGAAGCGAGAAGAGTTGACCTCTAGGTGTATCTGACACTGACTAATGAAACCACGACATGATCTGGCATCGCCAGAATATCTGTTTGGCAGAGCAAGTCGAGGATCATGTGCAGATGTCACCATGGTCTGAGGTTTATCCTCTATACTCTTGAGCCGTGACTCAAGTACTTGTATGTAACGGTGTAACTGCTGATATTCTGCCATAACTGCCAGACCCTTGGCTCAGTCCTAATGTTACGGGGGGCTGTCTGATAATAACCGAAAGGAGTATCAGACAGTCAGGGTCCACCGTGCAAAGACTTTGCTGCAGACTATGGCAGAGTGCAATACCTCTGTTAACTCACAGAAGGATATAATAAGTAAGTAAAGCAATTCCTCCCTTACTTGGAGGGTGTGTGGAATGATCTCTGTTAATAATCACAGAGACAAAGGCAATGTGTGCGAAATGGCACCTACCTAGGTCCGCTCTTCTAGTGGTGCAAAAGAGACGAACAGCAGCGTAAGCCGCACAAAGCTCCTACCTGCGTTCGCTCCACTAGTGTGCGAGGACACGAACCCCTAGATATGGCACCTGCCTAGGTCCGCTCTTCTAGTGGTGCAAAAGAGACGAACAGCAGCGTAAGCCGCACAAAGCTCCTACCTCTGTTCGCTCCCCTAGTGTGCGAGGATACGAACAACTGCCAGACGCAGTATAAGGAACGTTACCCTAGCGGCAACGTCCACCTACGAGTAGAATCACAAGGCCCAGCCAGACCATGTGCCTCAGGCACCTGCCTATGTCCGCTCCCCTAAGAGGTAAGGATACGGACAGCAGCCGAAGCTGTAAGGTATAAGAACGCTACCCTGCCGGTAGCGCTCACCTAGCATAGACAGAGGAATGCCTAGAGGAACGCGCACAGAGCGTCTACTCATATGCATGAACCAAGAGGACTGAGCACCATGCGGCGTGTGTCAGGGTCTTATATAGACTCTGTGCCTCATCCAAGATGGAGGACACCAGAGCCAATCCGCTGCCAGAACGACAGGAGTGACGTCATGCTGGCCTATCACCGAGCAAGACGTCACAAGCACATGACCAGCGACCAATCGGCATAGAAGGTGTCAGAGACATGTGACCTCGTGTCAGCGATGATGTCACCCGCACATGTGCAATGGCTCCAAGATTGGACTTAGTCTCCGGCGCTCGCACATGTGCAGTAGCAAGAAATCTGGACTTAGTCTCCAGCGCTCGCACATGTGCAGTAGCAAGAAATCTGGACTTAGTCTCCAGCGCTCGCACATGTGCAGTAGCAAGAAATCTGGACTTAGTCTCCAGCGCTCGCACATGTGCAGTAGCAAGAAATCTGGACATAGTCTCTAGTGCTCGCAGCAACCGTAACACAATCTGACTGGAAGCATTATCCGCTATCCAACTAACAACCTGTTGACACTGGTCTTGGTTCAAGAGCGGTGTACTGCTGCGGTCCCCAAGAATTTGGTACAGGACGTGCGAGCGAGTAGATGTGGCCCTTTGTTGTGGCGAAATTAGAGCTTGCACACAACCTCGGTCTCTGCCTGCACCACCATCACGTCCACTTCCTTGTTCGTTGACAACGCCCTTGCGCATTTTGCAATGCTGTGCTGATGTGTATTCACTAGACTTGTGCGTTATATCCAAGTTTTTGCAAAACTCACACAAATGCAGCGGAAAGCTGCCACCAACAGGCACACACGTGCGGTTTTTAAATGCAAGCACGGAGGCACTAAGAACCTAACAGGTCTCTATCCAGGGACAACGTGGAGCCTCCCAATTTTTGGCTGCCCTGCCTAAGGGCTATAGTACAATAGACCCACTTCCTTCCAATGGGCACTTCAGGTTTACAGGCCCTCATGCACGTCTCTATCCAGGGACAACGTGGAGCCTCCCAATTTTTGGCTGCCCTGCCTAAGGGCTATACTACAATAGACCCACTTCCTTCCAATGGGCACTTCAGGTTTACAGGCCCCCATGCACGTCTCTATCCAGGGACAACGTGGAGCCTCCCAATTTTTGGCTGCCCTGCCTAAGGGCTATACTACAATAGACCCACTTCCTTCCAATGGGCACTTCAGGTTTACAGGCCCTCATGCACGTCTCTATCCAGGGACAACGTGGAGCCTCCCAATTTTTGGCTGCCCTGCCTAAGGGCTATACTACAATAGACCCACTTCCTTCCAATGGGCACTTCAGGTTTACAGGCCCTCATGCACGTCTCTATCCAGGGACAACGTGGAGCCTCCCAATTTTTGGCTGCCCTGCCTAAGGGCTATACTACAATAGACCCACTTCCTTCCAATGGGCACTTCAGGTTTACAGGCCATCATGCACGTCTGTATGCAGGGGCATTGGTGAACCTCACAATTTTGGACTGCCCTGGCAAAGGAAAATACTACAAAGACTCAGTTCCTCAAAATGGGCACATTAGACTCAGAGGCCTTTATGTACGTCTCTTCTCAGGGACATCGGAGTGCCACACAATGTTTTACGTAAAATCTTTCATGTATTGATCTCAAAAAGTAACATACATTAGCTCTATCTCACTATTGGGTATGTGCCCTTAACATTTCCGCCATGAAAAATCATTTTGGTGTCATTTTGGAAGGTTTTCTGGTGAGTCCGTAAAAATGGCGTAAAACGCGGACAAAATTGTTCACAGCTGTGACTTTTGAGTGATAAATGCTTCAAGGGGTCTTCCCCATGCTGTTGCCATGTCATTTGAGCACTCTTCGGAGACTTTTGTGCCATTTTTAGGGTTTCTACATGCTGCCGGTGGTCATTTCACAAAAATACTCGGGTCTCCCATAGGATAACATTGGGCTCGGTGCTCGGGCCGAGTACACGAGTATCTTGGGAGGCTCGGCCCGAGCTTCGAGCACCCGAGCTTTTTAGTACTCGCTCATCACTAGTCATAATCCAAGTTAACATTACCACCGGTTTCTTGTCAAGTGTGAGCAGCTTCTCCCCCTAGTGTTTAAAAGTTGAAAATATCAAAGTTTTTATTCATTTTTCATTTTCACACTATTAAAAACATATATTTTTATAAACAAATTGAAACCATAATGCTTTCATTTTTTTAAAAAATTGTTTTACTTTTTTTCCTGATAAATTCCCTTTAAGGGTTAAATTAAAGTACTACATTTCACTCGGAGGATAGCCGTATATTAATGGCATTGGGGCACACGGATCACTAGGTATTGAATTGTTGCCAGCATTGCAGAAATGTTTCTTTGGATATAATCTTATGGAAGAAGAAATCTCAATGCGTCATTAAGGCTCTTTAGGCCAACACAGCATGTAGCTGGCTCAGAACCATCCAAGTAACATATACCTCTATACAGGGTCGGACTGGGATGCCAGGGGCCTACCAGGGAAATTGCCTCTAGGGGCCCACACTATGGCTACCATAAACGTTTTTATTACTTGATCATTTTCGGCTTCTCTCGGTATAACGTGCGCCTTTTAGCAAACTCTACAGTGCGCAGAAGAGACCTGTCCTGGGTCTGCAGATAGCACATAGAGACCTGTCCTGGGCCTGCAGATAGCACATAGAGACCTGTCCTGTGCCTGCAGATAGCGCAGAATTTCTTGTAGCCTCTGATTTATTGCAGTTAATAATGGAATCTGTTATTTACAGTCAGTCGCAGTTTTTCTTACACACGGACATTCCTTGTCCTAGGAAAACCACCGAGTCCATCAGCCAAACAATATTCAAAGAGAAGCAGAACGTTATCCAGCATCTTCACATGGAAACATTTACTAACATTAATCCCCTTCTGCCTCCATCTATTCCCCCCATATAGGGTCTGCCCAGGGCCGGCGTCAACACCCGGCATACCCGGGCAAATGCCGGGGCCCTGGAGAGCCGGGGGGGCCACTCGGCCTCGTCAGTTCTGGTGCACCTTGGCCGGGGCCCACTCTCCTTAGTTCTGCGGCCCCCGGGCCGAGTTCCGGGGACCGCAGTCCTCGGCAGGAATCTGCGGCGCCGTCCCTTTAAGGCGCGCAGACTTCCTTGTTTGAACTTCATCTGTGGGCGGAGCTACCGACCAGCGTCCTGCTCAGTCCCACAGATGAAGGAGTTGCAGTGCCAGCCAGCGACCCCCAGCACAGCGCGTCCCTCCGGCGCTGTGTGGGCCCCCTCTCCTCCGTGACCTGAGCGGTATGTGCCCTCCCCACCCCCGATTTATGCCCCCCGGAGCCGCGCGCGTCTGTCTGTATGTAGCAGAGCTATGTGTGTATGTATATAGCAGAGCTATGTGTGTATGTATATAGCAGAGCTATGTGTGTATGTAGCAGAGCTATGTATGTAGCAGAGCTATGTGTGTATGTATATAGCAGAGCTATGTGTGTATGTATATAGCAGAGCTATGTGTGTATGTAGCAGAGCTATGTATGTAGCAGAGCTATGTGTGTATGTATGTAGCAGGGCTATGTGTGTATGTATGTAGCAGAGCTATGTGTGTATGTATGTAGCAGAGCTATGTATGTATGTAGCAGAGCTATGTGTGTATGTATGTATGTAGCAGAGCTATGTATGTATGTATGTAGCAGAGCTATGTGTGTATGTATGTAGCAGAGCTATGTATGTATGTAGCAGAGCTATGTGTGTATGTATGTATGTAGCAGAGCTATGTGTGTATGTATGTAGCAGAGCTATGTGTGTATATATGTAGTAGAGGTATGTGTGTATGTAGCAGAGCTATGTGTGTATGTATGTGGCAGAGCTATGTGTGTATGTATATAGCAGAGCTATGTGTGTATGTATGTGGCAGAGCTATGTGTGTATGTATATAGCAGAGCTATGTGTGTATGTATGTGGCAGAGCTATGTGTGTATGTATATAGCAGAGCTATGTGTGTATGTATGTATGTAGCAGAGCTATGTATGTATGTATGTAGCAGAGCTATGTGTGTATGTATGTAGCAGAGCTATGTATGTATGTAGCAGAGCTATGTGTGTATGTATGTATGTAGCAGAGCTATGTGTGTATGTATGTAGCAGAGCTATGTGTGTATGTATGTAGCAGAGCTATGTGTGTATGTATGTAGCAGTGCTATGTATGTATGTAGCAGAGCTATGTGTGTATGTATATAGCAGAGCTATGTGTGTATGTATATAGCAGAGCTATGTGTGTATGTATATAGCAGAGCTATGTGTGTATGTATGTAGCAGAGCTATGTGTGTATGTATGTAGCAGAGCTATGTATGTAGCAGAGCTATGTGTGTATGTATATAGCAGAGCTATGTGTGTATGTATGTAGCAGAGCTATGTGTGTATGTATATAGCAGAGCTATGTGTGTATGTATATAGCAGAGCTATGTGTGTATGTAGCAGAGCTATGTGTGTATGTATATAGCAGAGCTATGTGTGTATGTATATAACAGAGCTATGTGTGTATGTATATAGCAGAACTATGTGTGTATGTATATAGCAGAGCTATGTGTGTATGTATATAGCAGAGCTATGTGTGTATGTATATAGCAGAGCTATGTGTGTATTTATGTATGTAGCAGAGCTATGTGTGTATGTATGTAGCAGGGCTATGTGTGTATGTATGTAGCAGAGCTATGTGTGTATGTATGTAGCAGAGCTATGTATGTATGTAGCAGAGCTATGTGTGTATGTATGTAGCAGAGCTATGTGTGTATGTATGTAGCAGAGCTATGTGTGTATGTATGTAGCAGAGCTATGTATGTATGTAGCAGAGCTATGTGTGTATGTATGTATGTAGCAGAGCTATGTGTGTATGTATGTAGCAGTGCTATGTATGTATGTAGCAGAGCTATGTGTGTATGTATATAGCAGAGCTATGTGTGTATGTATATAGCAGAGCTATGTGTGTATGTATGTAGCAGAGCTATGTGTGTATGTATATAGCAGAGCTATGTGTGTATGTATATAGCAGAGCTATGTGTGTATGTATGTATGTAGCAGAGCTATGTGTGTATGTATGTAGTAGAGGTATGTGTGTATGTAGCAGAGCTATGTGTGTATGTATGTGGCAGAGCTATGTGTGTATGTATATAGCAGAGCTATGTGTGTATGTATATAGCAGAGCTATGTGTGTATGTAGCAGAGCTATGTGTGTATGTATATAGCAGAGCTATGTGTGTATGTATATAGCAGAGCTATGTGTGTATGTAGCAGAGCTATGTGTGTATGTATATAGCAGAGCTATGTGTGTATGTAGCAGAGCTATGTGTGTATGTATATAGCAGAGCTATGTGTGTATGTATATAACAGAGCTATGTGTGTATGTATATAGCAGAACTATGTGTGTATGTATATAGCAGAGCTATGTGTGTATGTATATAGCAGAGCTATGTGTGTATGTATATAGCAGAGCTATGTGTGTATTTATGTATGTAGCAGAGCTATGTGTGTATGTATGTAGCAGGGCTATGTGTGTATGTATGTAGCAGAGCTATGTGTGTATGTATGTAGCAGAGCTATGTATGTATGTAGCAGAGCTATGTGTGTATGTATGTAGCAGAGCTATGTGTGTATGTATGTAGCAGAGCTATGTGTGTATGTATGTAGCAGAGCTATGTATGTATGTAGCAGAGCTATGTGTGTATGTATGTATGTAGCAGAGCTATGTGTGTATGTATGTAGCAGTGCTATGTATGTATGTAGCAGAGCTATGTGTGTATGTATATAGCAGAGCTATGTGTGTATGTATATAGCAGAGCTATGTGTGTATGTATGTAGCAGAGCTATGTGTGTATGTATATAGCAGAGCTATGTGTGTATGTATATAGCAGAGCTATGTGTGTATGTATGTATGTAGCAGAGCTATGTGTGTATGTATGTAGTAGAGGTATGTGTGTATGTAGCAGAGCTATGTGTGTATGTATGTGGCAGAGCTATGTGTGTATGTATATAGCAGAGCTATGTGTGTATGTATATAGCAGAGCTATGTGTGTATGTAGCAGAGCTATGTGTGTATGTATATAGCAGAGCTATGTGTGTATGTATATAGCAGAGCTATGTGTGTATGTAGCAGAGCTATGTGTGTATGTATATAGCAGAGCTATGTGTGTATGTATATAGCAGAGCTATGTGTGTATGTATATAGCAGAGCTATGTGTGTATGTATATAGCAGAGCAATGTGTGTATGTATATAGCAGAGCTATGTGTGTATGTATATAGCAGAGCTATGTGTGTATGTATGTATGTAGCAGAGCTATGTGTGTATGTATGTAGTAGAGGTATGTGTGTATGTAGCAGAGCTATGTGTGTATGTATGTGGCAGAGCTATGTGTGTATGTATATAGCAGAGCTATGTGTGTATGTATATAGCAGAGCTATGTGTGTATGTAGCAGAGCTATGTGTGTATGTATATAGCAGAGCTATGTGTGTATGTATATAGCAGAGCTATGTGTGTATGTATATAGCAGAGCTATGTGTGTATGTATATAGCAGAGCTATGTGTGTATGTATGTAGCAGAGCTATGTGTGTATGTATGTAGTAGAGGTATGTGTGTATGTAGCAGAGCTATGTGTGTATTATGTAGCAGCGCTGTGTCTGTATGTATGTATCCAGCAGAGCTGTGTGTGTTTGTCTGTATGCATGTATGATGTGCATCTATGTATGTCAGTGTATATGACTGTATAGATGTGTCAGTTCTATATGTATTTTTGTGAGTTTGTCGTTAAATATGTATATGTATGTGTGTGTCTGCGTGTGGATGGGGCCCACTGGGACTCTTCCGCCCAGGGCCCACAAAAACCTGGAGCCGGCCCTGGGTCTGCCCTAACTGACTTGGGAAATCCCCTATAGAGTCAGTATGTGGAGGTGTGAGGCATTACCACCCAATACTCTTCCATGTGGAGACTGGTGAATTCTCTTCTCTTTCCACCCTCACACATTACATCATTATCAGTAATGATCGGTCCGCAGTGTCTGTACTGGATGTGGACAGTCATTTTGTGCGGACAGAGGCCATAAAAGCCGCACTATGGTTTCCACATTAGTGTTACATGTTGGATAAACCCTTTATTAGGCCCGTTTCACACGTCAGTGAAAAACACAGACGTTTTTCACTGGCGTGTAAAACACGCACATGTCCCTCCGTGTGCTGTGAATCACGGCACATGTGGGTTGTCTAAGTGCAATCTGGGCTCCGTTCTCCGTGGCCCGTGATTGCACTTAGAAAACAACTCACCTGTGCTCGCTCCCGCTGTCCATGGTGCTGAATCCTCCCGCGGTGCAGCATCCGGCCGGCGGTGACCCCTGCAGCAGCTGCTTTCGGGTCGGCTGTGTCGTGCATCATGAATATGCGCGACAATAATGAGCCGGCTCAGAAGCAGCAAGCTGCACGGGCTGCAGAGGACATCGCTGGACGCCGGGTGAGTTAAAATGTTTTTTATTTTAAAAGCACGTTTTTTTCTGGCACGTCTTTCACGGACCACACCACTGCGTGGTCCGTGGAACATCAGTGATGCCAGAAAAAAATGGACATGTCTCCGTGCAGCAATCACGCACACGCGGGTACGCCGCACGGAGACACGTGCAGTGACAAATCACTGAGGTGTGAGCAGACCCATTCATTATAATGGGTCTGCGTATGTCAGTGATTCTGGTATGTTTAAAAAAAAGCACAAACGTACCAGAATCACTGACGTGTGAAAGGGGCCTTAGTCCTGTGTATTCTGACAATACTGCTCTATGGGCAGATCATGTATTTTTTTTTTTTTTTTTACATATACATTATTTATACTGAAGCCCCTCCTGTACTATTATCACATATAGAAGCCACCTAAAGAGCAATTACGTACAGCCTAAGATACTGACACTGGGGGTACAGGATAATGACACTGACACTGGGGGTACAGGATAATGACACTGGGGGTACAGGATAATGACACTGACACTGGGGGTACAGGATAATGACACTGGGGGTACAGGATAATGACACTGGGGGTACAGGATAATGACACTGACACTGGGGGTACAGGATAATGACACTGGGGGTACAGGATAATGACACTGACACTGGGGGTACAGGATAATGACACTGACACTGGGGGTACAGGATAATGACACTGGGGGTACAGGATAATGACACTGGGGGTACAGGATAATGACACTGACACTGGGGGTACAGGATAATGACACTGGGGGTACAGGATAATAACACTGACACTGGGGGTACAAGATAATGACACTGACACTGGGGGTACAGGATAATGACACTGACACTGGGGGTACAGGATAATGACACTGACACTGGGGGTACAGGATAATGACACTGGGGGTACAGGATAATAACACTGACACTGGGGGTACAGGATAATGACACTGACACTGGGGGTACAGGATAATGACACTGGGGGTACAGGATAATAACACTGACACTGGGGGTACAAGATAATGACACTGACACTGGGGGTACAGGATAATGACACTGACACTGGGGGTACAGGATAATGATACTGACACTGGGGGTACAGGATAATGACACTGACACTAGGGGTACAGGATAATGACACTGACACTGGGGGTACAGGATAATGACACTGACACTGGGGGTACAGGATAATGACACTGACACTGGGGGTACAGGATAATGACACTGACACTGGGGGTACAGGATAATGACACTGACACTAGGGGTACAGGATAATGACACTGACACTGGGGGTACAGGATAATGACACTGACACTGGGGGTACAGGATAATGACACTGACACTGGGGGTACAGGATAATGACACTGACACTGGAGGGGGTACAGGATAATGACAGTGACACTAGGGGTACAGGATAATGATACTGACACTAGGGGTACAGGATAATGACACTGACACTGGGGGTACAGGATAATGACACTGACACTGGAGGGGGTACAGGATAATGACACTGGCACTGGAGGGGGTACAGGATAAGACACTTGATATCAAAGGGAAAGCTGACAGCTGAGGACAAGATGGATATCTATCAGACCATAGAAAAGATGGATGATTAGGAGGAAAAGAGCTTCTTTCCCTCAGCACAGCACCCAGCTTTCCCAATCCCAGCCCATGCTGTGACTGCTGTTATCCCTCTTTCCCTAATCCCTACTACTGATATATGGCTACTGTGTGGACTTCACTCACATCATGCACCCCCCTAATCACACGGCACACATCTTTTTCCGTATATTATATTACCCCTCTCTCAAACACACTGAAATCGCATGTGCCACACACCCTGTATCCCACCCCTCTGTCACAGTCTGGACCCCCCATATGCCACTCACCCTGCACACTTCCCCCCCATGTCCCACTCCCCCCCCCCCCCCCTCTCCGGACACTTCTTCCTCCGGCACATCATCCCTGAACGGCAGCCCCTGCTCGGCTCCTCCCACACGGTCACATGGGCATGAGTCATCGCAGGTCCTGCACCACTAGAATGGATCTTCTTCCTCTTGGATGGATCCTGCTCTGCCCCTGCCGCGCTGCAGCAAACCTCTGGGTGCCTCCAGGTCAGGAGCGCCCCTCCCCCCCGCTGTAATCTGACTGCTGCCTGCATCCTGCATACAATATTATCACCTGTGGTGGCGTCTGGCGAGCCGCGGCCGCAGGTCATTGTAATACACCCGGCGGGGGCCCTGCAGGCTGCCGGAGACAGCATACATTACAGACAAGGGCGGGCCTACCGGGGGTTTCCCCGGTACCCCGTCACGCCAGACCGAGCTTGCCTCTATACTTACCTCACGGAGGTTTAGCGTTAGGTCTTATACAGCCAGATAAAAAAGTAAGAACATCCATGTAATCTTTTATATTTCTTGAACATAACAATATTTTATTTTTATTCAAACAGGCAAAAAAAATGTATGTATGTATGTGCGTGTGTATGTGTGTATGTATGTATGTATGTGTGTATGTAATGTATGTATTTGTGTGTAGAGGATGCAATGGTTCTTTGTTGGGAAGTGGCAGGTAAATTCTTCCTAATGGTTGGCATGATGCATTTGGCATACGGACATTGATAGTATGACACGTGACTTTTTTGTAGTAAAAGCCTGCTTACTCCAGTGTCAGATGAGGACAGGGAAGAGTCTGGCGGCAAAAAAAGACAAGAGTTTGTAAGCAGACTGGCATTTTATGAGCGGCTGACTCAGAGGAATCTTTTTTTGACGTAGGGGACTATAGCACCCAGAATAGTGAGTGACCCATGCTATCACCTACTCCAGTGTTCAGGTGCAGTGGGATATACTTTTTTACATGCAATCGTATAAGCATATTGTGAACGCACAGTTGCACACTTCTATTTTTATGTTCAATTTGGTCTTTGTAAGTAAACAAATGAAGAAAAAGCGATTGATAAAAAAAATCTTTATTTTTATATAGCGCTAACATATTCCACACCGCTTTACATACATCAGGAACACTGTCCCCATTGGGGCTCACAATCTAGACTCTCTATCAGTATGTCTTTGAAGTGTGGGAGGGAACTGGAGTTCCCGGAGGAAGCCCACGCAAACACGGGGAGAACATACAGACTCCTTGCAGATGGTGTCCTTGGTGGGATTTGATCCCAGAACCCCAGTGCTGCAAGTCTGCAGTGCTAACCTCTGAGCCACCATGCCACCCACATTGATGGCAAAACCACTAAAAATAGTTAAGCGTTAATCTCTGCTACTGTGCTTGTTAGGTTCCTTTGATCACGTGATTGGCTTCCCCACCACATATCTGCTCCCCTTCTATTAAAGCTGGATGAAATCTCCTACCCATACCAGTAATAGATTCTATGTTGGTCTGTGTAGTGTGGTGTCCCAGATTAGTGAAAATTGTGCTGGTTGTGTGACGCCCTGGACTAGCCAGGTAGCCACAGACATAACACCACACACACCCCCTCCCCTGGACAGTCACACCAGTCAAACAAAAACCCTTGTTGCCTCCCTCCAGGGTCTGATGTCCACACCAGGTGGGGCGGAGCCAGGCGGTTGGCCCCACCCACCGAGGAGTTCACAGGTCTGGAGGCGGGAAAAGAGACAGTCTAGTTTGAGAGTTGAAAGTGAAAGGTCAGAAAACTGTCGTTGTCTGGGTAGGGGCCCAGACACAAACAGCAAGGTTGGCTGATGGTGGTGGCCGTCTGCAGGAGTTAGTGGACCTCTGCAGAAGCGTAGTACCGGGGTCGGGCGGTGGCCCGCCGGTACCGAACCGGGGAGTGGAGTGAAGCTAAGCACACAGGCAGGGCCATCGGACCCCGACTAGGCTTGGAGCCGCCGACAACGGTCAAATCCGAGTGTGACCGGAACCCCAGGGGTTTCCCAACAACCAAGACCCGACGGAAGGCAACAGTCCACACCGTGAGGATATACAGCCACCGCCATAGGCTAGAGATCCAAGGGCCAGCTTCTGCGGGAAAAACGGGCTCCTTCGGTACCTATACGCCGGGGAGTGCACTACCAGTGGGCAACCACAGGAGGCAGAACATTCTAACAGGTGCAGGGAAAGACAGCCACCATCAGCCGTCCGGGGAGAGCACAAAAACACTGCAGCCGGCTGCGGGACCCGTCCATCCAGCCGTTTGGTTTACCAGAGACTCTGTTATTGACTGCCTGAGTGAGTACACCAGTGCCATCCGGCACCGCGCCGTGCTGCCCCTGCAACCCTGCATCCCAGCCATCCAGCCTCCCCGTTACACCACCGGGCCCCGGGATCACCAACCCCTACACACGGAGGGGACAACATCCTAGCTGCTCCCTACCATCGCTCCCGGGATCCCCATCACCAGCAGCGGTGGTGCCTTTTATCACCACGACCAATGGGTGGCGTCACAAACTTTCTCCCAAAATAAACCACCCCTTTTCACTCGTGGACGAGGAGCGCTGCTCGAGTCCCCGGGTCCGGCCCACCGCTCAAGCCACCGAGCAGCAGCAGAAGCCCCGGACCCGAGCGTGGCGAGTGCGTCGCCTGCGACAGTTGCTTGTTGCATTTGTGGAAGTTTACCCCTGTTGTTTTGTGGCTTCCTTCCAAATCTTGTGTTTCCTCCTGTATCTCTTATTTACGTATGTATGCACGTACTACGTGACAGAGTTTTGGTTTTCCCCTGTCTGTCTATATCTGTGATTTTCATTACACTCCTGTCCCATCCCTTCCTGGGAGAGGGGGAATCATATCAGTACTGGTCAGGAGCAGGGCCAGGAAGGAGACTCAGGCATCCCCACCATTAGGGGGGTATCCCTGATATTAGGGATAGCATAGGGACACCTATCTTGAGGGTCAGCTTAGAGACTCTTATTCCCCGCTATCCCAGAGTCATCGTGACATTATATACTCCAGCATGAACCCAGTTGCTGCACTACCAAGGCAATTGCAGACAGTGTCTCTCCAGGAGGCTGAATTAAAGGGGGCAGGACAGCAACAAGAACAGTCCGCCACACCGGCGCAATCTGTTCTGGTTTTTGGATCACCCAAACCCCAACTGCCCTTCCCGGAAAGATTTTCAAGGAAGCACAGTCAATTTTTTATCGCCATTTATTTATTACTCTCTTTAAGGGACTTGAACTTGCGATTGATTGATCTAATATACTAGACTATTGCAGTATATAAGAAAGTGATGTTCTCCTGTGAAGTCCATCCATCCACAAGGTGGGCTTCACAAGAGTGCTAAGATGGCAGCAATCCCCCATCTGCCTTAACAAATCCTTTTGCTTCCTTTTTTTACAGTGGCCAATCACAGCCATGCCAATACTTAACATGGCTGTGATGGGCTAAGAGAGGCTTTTTCCATCCAAACATTTACCAATCCTTGGAAAGATCACCAACTTTTGCGGTAAATGTTCGTATGTCCGATTATATGCCCATCCGGCCAAAGTTCGTACGATTTTAACATTTTCTTTGCCAATCAGGATCGCTCATCTCTAGTTAAGATCTCTAGTTGTCTTCTGCATCTACAAATTTTTAGCGTACCTCTAGCCATACTCTTAAGCCACACCCATTTAACATTTCTTTCTACTGTCGCAGGAAGGGATTTCATAGGCGGTATAGTAGTAGTGA
Source organism: Anomaloglossus baeobatrachus (assembly GCF_048569485.1). NCBI lineage: Eukaryota > Metazoa > Chordata > Amphibia > Anura > Aromobatidae > Anomaloglossus > Anomaloglossus baeobatrachus. Next base: position 446,134,426 of record NC_134356.1, read on the forward strand.
GTGACAGACCGCTAGCATGGCATAGACCACAATTTTGGACTGTTCCGCTGTATCCAAGATGGTTGGAACCTATGGATTTATTTTTTGTTCATTCATAGTTAGTTGTAGAAGTCAAGAATGTTTTGTGTTTTAACTTAAGTTTCACTAGATTAAGTTTTGTTGCTTTTACGTGCCTGTAAAGGCCGCTTTACACGCTGCGATATCATGACCGATATCACTAGCGTGCGTACCCACCCCCATCGGTTGTGCGACACGGGCAAATCGCTGCCCGTGGTGCACAACATCGCGCAGACCCGTCACACTACTTACCTGCCTACTGACGTCGCTGTGACCAGCGAACCGCCTCCTTTCTAAGGGGGCGGTCCGTTCAGCGTCACAGCGACGTCACAGCAGCGTCACTGAACCGTCGCCCAATAGAAGCAGAGGGGCGGAGATGAGCGGGACGTAGCATCTCGCCCACCTTCTTCCTTCCTCATTGCCGGCGGCCGCAGGTAAGGTGAGGTTCCTCGTTCCTGCGGTGTCACACATAGCGATGTGTGGTGCCGGAGGAGCGACGAACTACTTCGTACACCGATCAGCAGCGATATTTGAGAATGGACCCCCATGTCACCGATGAGCGATTTTGAACGTTTTTGCGACGATTCAAAATCGCTCATAGGTGTCACACGCAAAGACATCGCTAAAGCGACCGGATGTGCGTCACAAATTCTGTGACCCCAACGAGATCGCTCAGGCGATGTCGCAGAGCGTGTAAAGCCCCCTTAAGTCTGTGTTTTTTATAGTACAGAAAAGCTTTGATTCTGCGCTTAAAAAGTGAGTTTGCTTTTTTACGTGTTTTTTTATGTCCGTTTTTCAGGATCACAATAAAAGCCTATAGAGAAAAAAACCCTGTACACTTCAACAACATCTTTAGACCCACACTGGGAGGTGTTTCAATGAAATCACATCCAATTTGCTTGGACAGTTAAACTCATCAGAATTACTGCACAAAACGCAAAGGATAAAATGCAGCATGTGAACACAGCCTAACTGTCTAAGCAAAATGGATATGATTTCATGAAATTTCAGTGCTACATTTAGATTTAGATACATTAGATTTTTCATGGGTTTAATAAAGAAAAAAAAATAATAATCAGTCATGCCTTTCTTACCACTTATTGATCATCGTAAATAATCTGATTTGTGATGCTTACTTTATTTTGTTGTAGCATATACACAATTGTATTCTTGCAAATGTATTTCATCATTTTATAGAAAGAAGAAAATGTGACATTTGTTACCGCCAATGTCCAGGTACATAGAAATGCATTGGTATATACAGACATATTTCTATATGTTGTACCAGTATAATTTGCCTGTAATTCTGAAGAATACACTGCACATTCAAGTATATAAAAATTTCCTTTACGTGTTAGTGCAGTCTGTGGCTCATAGAGACCAGATCCCAAGGAAAGAGATGAATTAGTGTAGGTGTATGGAGAGCAGAAATACCAGCCGGCGCCCCGAGAGTCAGGGGGTGTTGAGGAGCTACTAAGCCGTGAGGACAGTAGTACAGGAAACTGCCGCAGAGAGTGAATGGCAGTCAGGACATATCCTTGACCTGCTGGGACAGCAGGTCACCTCCTCCAAATTGTGACAGTCGCACTGAATCCAAGACAGTTGAGATTTCGTTTCCTTCCTCCTTGTGTATTTTTACTCTTTTGGGTGAACTTTAGACTTTGTTTTTGCTAGATTTCACATACCTTCCTAATATGTATTTAGAATGATCTTCCCACTTTGCATGGTATTTTGCATTGCTTATATGGGTGTATACATGTAAAGCATTTTATTTTTGGGGGGGTTTTGTTTTTGTTTTTTTTTAAAAAAAAAATGAGAAATTGCTGCTAAACTTTAAGGCTAAGACTGCACTTTGCGTTCTCCTACTTGCAGTTCTAAACGCACGTTTTGGGCTTAATTGATTTGACCAAAGTTGCCTTTTTCAGAACTTTAGCGCTGAAAACGCATGCGGGTCATTCCGTGTCAAGTGGACCAGTGGTCCCCACTCGACGTTCTCCGATTTTGCTGAAAATTTATAAGGATGTACATGTATGTTTGAAAAGAGGTTCTGTAAATTTTTAGGGCCAGATCTCAAATATATTGGGCACTGTTGACCTTTCACTGGAGGCCCCCCCAAGGCTGCGGCTTCAGCTAAGAGGATTTTGCAAACTTTGGCACATAGCCATTAGAGTTCTATACTGGCTATGATGCTGAAATTTGGCATACTAGCTCAACTTTTGCTGCTAAACGCGATAAAATTATTACCGGCTATGACAAAACAATATTTCGGCCGCAATTTTGTGTCAAAGTAGCTTGCAAAACGCCTCGCATAAAATTTATGCCAAACTTTGCCCATATATAACTCAAGACCAAAAACCAATAGGAACTGGTGCTTTTCTCTGTACAACAAACATCTTCATGACTTTGCATTGCTGCAATATCACAGTCAAAGCATATGTATTTGTGGAAATATTCACACCCACATATGATGAAAAACTTAAAAAAACCGAATTTTACCTATATTTAGGTCAAATTTCCTAAAAAGGGTACCCCTAAAATATATTAATTCTGTTATCATTTGAAAGAGCACATTTTTCTCTACAAGGATCATTGGGGATTTTTTTGGAGTCTCTCCATTTAAGAAAAGAAAAATGCCACTGAACATGGTGTTATGTATGCACGTAATGCATTGATTTTGTGTTGGATTTTCAGATTCTTATCACATGTTACAGAGTTGTATTGTTGCTAGCAATGTCTATTATAATCAAAAACCTATAAACCTATTGACTATTGTTACATTTTAATGCATATATTATTTATTTTTTAGTGATGGAGAATGAAATTGATGACAAAAAGATTGGCATTTCAAGGGTGTCAAATGACCCTTCAGCTTTCATTGCCCATGTAGATGGATCTGTCAGATCAGAAATGCCTTTTGTGCCAATTGCAAAGCTCCAGCCAGGGCAATACATTGCCTGCATTTACGATAGGAACTGGTGGATTGGAAATATTTCTGAAATTTCAGTCGACGACCATGATGCATTAATACATTTTATGCATCCTCATGGACCAGCTAGTTTCTTTCACTGGCCTGTGAGAAATGATACATGCTGGATTCCCGAGCAGTCGATCATTGCAATAATTCCAGCACCAGCTGCAACAGCAATGGGCCGACAATACAGCTTCTCTGAACCCATTATGTTGCAAATTCAGCAACAATTCCAGACCACTTACTTAGAATGAACATTATGGCTTGGGAACCAACAAAAGATACCCAATATTAGTCTTGGGATCCTAGGCAAAGACACCCACCCTCAGGCTTTGGAACCTGCGATAAAGAGACCACCCACGACTTGCCTTGCACGGCTATCGGCCATGGCTCCTAGGCGATGGGGCTGCCAATTCTCGAAAGACAGCATTATTACAATTCTTAATAGGATTATAATACCAATTCTTAGGGAATTGGTTGTGGTATAACCACCATGGACCAACACAAGGGTTTGAATAGTGCAGTTAGCATTCATTGCGTATTAATAAATAACACCATGTTCAGTGGCATTTTTCTTTTCTTAAATGGAGAGACTCCAAAAAAAACCCCAATGATCCTTGTAGAGAAAAATGTGCTCTTTCAAATGATAACATAATTAATATATTTTAGGGGTAACCTTTTTGGGAAATTTGACCTAAAAATAGGTAAAATTCGTTTTTTTTAAGTTTTTCATCATATGTGGGTGTGAATGTTTCCACAAATACATATGCTTTGACCGTGATATTGCAGCAATGCAAAGTCATGAAGATGTTTGTTGTACAGGGTAAAGCACCAGTTCCTATTGGTTTTTGGTCTTGAGTTATATATGGGCAAAGTTTGGCATAAATTTTATGCGAGACGTTTTGTAAGCTACTTTGACACAAAATTGCGGCCGAAATATTGTTTTGTCATAGCCGGTAATAATTTTATCGCGTTTAGCAGCAAAAGTTGAGCTAGTATGCCAAATTTCAGCATCATAGCCAGTATAGAACTCTAATGGCTATGTGCCAAAGTTTGCAAAATCCTCTTAGCTGAAGCCGCAGGCTTGGGGGGGGCCTCCAGTGAAAGGTCAACAGTGCCCAATATATTTGAGATCTGGCCCTAAAAATTTACAGAACCTCTTTTCAAACATACATGTACATCCTTATAAATTTTCAGCAAAATCGGAGAACGTCGAGTGGGGACGATTTTTAAAACTGGTCCACTTGACACGGAATGACCCATGCGTATTTACCGCGTTTAAGATGCGTTTTTAGCGCTTTATACATGCTTTTTCACCTGCGTTTTGACAGATGCGTTTTGAACATCAAGACACTGCTGAATAAAGATTAAATAGTCAAACATCATGAAAAAAGAGAAAAAAAAGGAAAACATAATTTTGGAATTCATAAAGAAAATATTTATATTTCATGAAATTATAGCAGTTTTATAATATTAAATGTTAAAATAGCAATAAAATTTTCTTTAATTTCATTGTCGGACTGTGTGTAAAGGGACATATTATTCCATTATTTTAATGTCAGAAAACCATGCGTAAAAAGCAGGTAAAACGCAGGAAATTTGAAGTTTCTTGGTTTTTGCCATTTCTCATTGACTTCAATGTTAGCAAAACACACCCAAAATGGCAAAAACAATTGACATGCTGCTTCTTTGAACGCATGGTTTTTGCCACAAAATATGCAAATTAAACGCAGCGTTTAAAAACACAAAGTGTGGTCTAGAAATCCCCATTTTTCATAGACTTTGCTGGAAAATCAAAACGCATGCCTTTTGGCATGAAAAAGGTGCATCTCAAAACGGACCTAAAAGCAGCTGAAACGCAGGTGGAAACGCAAAGTGCAGTCTTAGGCTATGTGCCCACGCTGCGGATTTACCGCGGATTTTGCCGCGGATTTACCGCGGATTTTCCGAAAATCTGCAGCAGCGGCACTTCCAAGCCATTTCAATGGTATTTTGGAAATGCTGTGTCCATGCTGCGGATTTTTCCGCGGCGGATTTGACGCGGATTTTGATCCGGAAAAATCTGCAGCATGTCAATTATTGTTGCGGATTTTGGGTATAGAATGGGTAAAAAAAAAAAAATCCGCGGCAAATTCGCGGTAATCCGCGGCAAATCCGCGGCAAAAATAAGGTGCGGATTTGCCGCGAAAGTCGCAGATTTTCATGCAGAAAAATCCGCAGGTACATTCTACCGTGGACACATAGCCTTAGCCTTACCCCTTCTAAAATTCTAACAATGAAATAATGTTTGAAAAATGATGCAAATGTAAAGTAAACATATGGGAAATGTTATTCAGTGATTATTTTGTACACGGTGACTCACTGGTTTAGGGATGTAAAACTTGAAAATTGCAAAATTTTCCCCAAAATCTTGACATTTTTGCAAAAAGCACAAAAAAATATTGATCTAAGATTGCCACTAACATGAAGTAATTGTGTCACGAAAAAACAATATTAGAATAACTGGGATTTGTTGAAGCGTTCCAGAGTTATTGCCACATAAAGTGACACTGGTCAAATTTCCAAACTTTGGTCTGATTAGTAACCCTTTTACGATCTATGCGTACCTATACTTGTCACTTTAATTAAGGCTCTCATGGTGAGCCCACATTATTCCCCGTACATGTCTGCTGATCGCCTGTTAGTTGGTTAGATTCGCACTGTCAAATTCTTGCAGTGCGATCAAATGTGCCCCGACAGGGATTGCACAGTTCCCCAACGCCATCAGCGCCCCCGTTTCGTGATCACGGGTGGCACCAATGGGTTATCATGACAGCGTGGGGTCAGCTCATGACCCCTATTGCTGCCATGACTGACTTCCTGTGAAAGTTTAAAAAATATGAAACATCCCCCAAAAACTAAAAGTTCAAATCACCTCCATTTGCCCTATTGAAAACAAAATAATAATAATATAAAAAAAAATCACCTATTTGGTATTGCTGCATTCAGGAATGCCTGATCTAGCAAGATATAAAATCAATTAATCTGATCGGTAAATAGCATAAAAAAATCAAAATGTCAAAATCACAATTTTATTAGTCGCTGCAACATTGCATTAAAATACAATAAAAGTGGTAATGATATAATTAAAAATGTCAACTCAAAAGCGTCAACCGAAAATTAAAAACTTTCACGAAAAAAAACAAGCCCCCAGATAACTAAAAATGAAATAGTTACGGGTCTCATAAAAAAGTGATACTCTTTGTTTGTTTTTTTCCTTTGTCTGAATTTTTTTTCACCACTTAGATAAACGTAAAACTATACATGTTTGGTATCTACAAACCCGTACTGACCTGGGGAATCATAATTCTAAGTATTACCAAATAGTGAACAAGGTAAATAAAAAACACCAAAATTATTCTGCAATTGCACTTTTTTTGCAATTTCACAGCACTTGGAATTTTATTTCCCATTTTCCAGGACAATATGGGGCAGAATGAATGGTGTCATTCAAAAGTGCTACTGGTCCCGCAGAAAACAAGCCGCCATCATATGGCAATATTGACTGAAAAATAAAAACAATGATGGCTCTTGGCACGCTGCGATCTGCGAGACCCGGGAAACTGGTGGGTGATGGCGTCAGGAACGCCACCCCTTATCACTCACCACACACAAGAATGGTGATAACTATAAATATGGAAATAAAATAAATACATTGTATCTCATTATATTAATAGAATGCGCTTTCCCTTTAAATTTACTGCCGCATAAATCATCATGGAATGTGCCTCAGCCGTCAGCCAATAGTATCGCAGGATTTGAACTTAAAGAAAGAAAAAAAACGTCAGTTGGTGCCAGTCTGTGAATGCTCTAATAGAGATAGGACAGGCTCCTTATTGATCTAAGAAGAGACCTTTATTGGATTGTTACCAGTGGATTCAGAGAAAAACCCTCTACTTTTGGATTTAGAGAAAAACCTCTACCAGCGGATCTAGCTTCCAGAAAAAGAGGAAGAATGGCCATGAGGAAGCGGAAAAGAGAACTGATCGCCCGCTATGAAGTGGAGTGGTGGGTAGATGAGTTAATACCACCGCAGTCATCATACTCTATAAACTTACACCAGTAATCCATAGCGGACATTACAATCACCACTACACATATACAATGTACAACACAAAACTAATATCAGGTCCCCCATGAAGATAACCCCCATCAGGAGGAGAGTACGGCCGTGTGTAGAGACCTAATACTAATATATTAAGCTCTTCTATCATAGCTCACAATCTAGCACCCAGGAAGATCCCAAGAGGAAGAAGAAGAAGACTGATGATGATATCCCGCAGCCTGAAGAGCGGGAAGCTTTTTTCACACTCCTTGGTAAGACTCATTGCACCTTCCAAGGATTCCAGACACAAAGTATTAGATTATGTGACATGTAGGGAATAGTGTTTCCTCTCTCCTAGGATGATATAGACATACAGTATTCAGGACCTGTCTCTATGTCAGACATGGATTAGGTTTTATGATAGACATGAAAGATATGTTAATTATGGATCCAACAGCTTACACCACATACTACTGACCTACATTAGGAACAATGAGGCTTTTAATGGTACCTTCCCCTGTTGAGTATTATAGCTCAGTAGACTGATATTCTGCTGCCAGTGGGGGCAGACACTTAAACCGTAGAAATAAATACCAGTAATATCATAGCCCCAATAATAAGGTCAATTTTCTTCAGAAAATCTCCTCTTCACTCTCCAGAACCAGTCACGTTTCTGTTCTGGGCTTATTACAATATGGTATCTCATAGCGGTTGGATAGTGTGTCCGCTGATTGGATTTTAAAGGGGTTGTTCATTACTTAAATAGTGTTGGTCTATAGGACAAGTCTTCAATATCTGATCAGTGAGTGTCGGGTGTCAATTCCCACTGATCAGATAATGATGACCTATTCAAAGGATATGCCTGAATTAAGTGCTCTACAATAGCTTTGATTAAGGCTGTTATTATTATTTGCATTAAGTAGCTAATAATGAAATAATGTTATTTTTTATCATTCTTGTAGAAGAAGAATAGATCAAGTGTTTTCTAGCCAGGGACAGCTGCCTTAAAATTTCCAACAAGGTATTATTGTAGTGAAGGATACGAAAACATCCAGATGTGAGAAGATCCATCACAGTGGAATGAAGGTTTATTCTTATGTACCAGAGGACAGATATTACAGAACAGAGGAATATACTGATCACCTGTACATGTAATGTATAATATATACCCTTTAACTGCTTCTCACTCCACTAGTATCTCCTCGCCAAGGTCTTCACCTACTTCAGAAGAGCTGGACTTCGCCCCTGCGGAGTACAGAATGTTCTTCTTTCCAGCTCTGTGAGTCTCTTCTTATTACACCTTTATGTATATAAAATGTAATATCTTTTTTTATTGTAAAAATCAAAGAGCTCTTCTATTCACTGAGCTAAATACAGTACATGATAATTGCCTTTGGTGCTTCTTATTTTTCTGTATTTTCTACTGAAATGTTTAATAATTTTTTGGGTGTAATTTTTTTCCCTCCAGGTTTTTAGCCAACCAATTTGAAGAGGACGTGTCATATCACCGGGAGATCTACCGCTGGGCCCTCAGATGGACGTGGACTCTGAAGAAGCATCGGCTCCTGCACTTACGCGATGTGTTACTCACCAGGATGGGATTTCGCGCTTGGGTGGATCAGGCCGCCTGTGATCTGGTAAGTAATATAAAGCAAGAATACTTTAAAGCTGATCTGTAACCAGATATCACAATATTAAAATAATTCATATATACATATATTTTAGATCTGATGAGGATGGTTTACTTACTTTGAAAATCCATGTGAGAATGGTTGAATAATCTTGATAATAGATATGAGTGCAGCCATAGCTTAACTCATGAAATGCTTGCTTAAATATCAAGCAGGAAAACTCTAATAAGGGATTGTACAACCATTGTAACATGGATTTTCAAAGTAATTACACTAGGCTCATCAGGTCTAAAATATATGTAAATTGAATTATGACATGGTGATTTTATACGTTAATTCTAATTACTTATTTCATTCTAGATCATGGCACAAGACCCTGACCATTGGGCATGGAGGAGAGACAGGAACATCCATCACAGCCGGGCAGTACGGTGGTTCAGGAGGGATACTACCCTATCCTGCTCTCTATCCTGCTCTCTATATAACACCAATCCATCCAAGAGGGAAGAGGCCAAGAACATCTCATGCCGGACATACACAGAGGACGTACCCGAAACAGCAGATTCCTAACCATCTCTGGTAAGTGTAATATTGCTGTGGTAAAAGGGTTTCATAACACAAATATATAGTGTAGATCTATAACAGACCTATCTCTAAGTGATCATTTATTCTGGATGAATGTAGATAAAATTAATATTCTTCCTAAAATGTGAAAATGGTGAATTATCTATCAGTTCATCTGTAAAGTAAAATGCACTGCCTTACCCTTAGTAATGAGAAGTTCATGTAGAAGGACTTGATAAGATTGATATGTTATTATATTTTCATCTAATAATTCTCTTTGACATTTAGATGTTCTGCTGCCAGGATGAGGACCATATCGGCTGGATGTGGAGCAAAGCTGCTGGACCTAGAAGGAGAAGAACATCAAGAAGACGGATGAAGAACCGGATAAGGAGGAAATATCCTTCATAACCACATCACAGTAATTAGTCACTACACACACACACACACACACACACACACACACACACACACTATATACTATACACACATGCTGTACATGCATACAAATTATAAATACTGTACACACACTAAATACTGTACACACACTAAATGCTGTACATACACACTGTATATACTGTACACATACTGTACACATACAAATTATTTATACTGTACACACACTATATACTGTACACACAATATATATACTGTACACACACTATATACAGTACTGTACACACACAAATACTTACTTTTTCACTGTTATATTTTATAGAGGTAGCCTCCTTTAGAATGCCCGGAGGAAGGGCAGTACAGCGGCCATGGTTTCCCTACAGGTTTCCTCCACTGGGGGTTTTTCCTGTCCTGAGTGTTGCTGTACGCTCCTCGTGAGTAATGGGAGGTAACCACCACATGGAAAACATTTAATAAACTTCACATTTTTTAAACTCTGTATTAAGTGTCAGTCTTATTTTTAATACTTTTATGTGTGAACGCAAAGTCAAATCTTAAATGAGATTTGATTAGTCCATGGCTGCTGGACCAGATAACTGCAAACCTACTTTCTGCAGTGTCCCTGGCGCCCTTAGTGATTAATAGGCCTCCTCCATGTTCTGCATGTAACACAATGATGTTGTGACTTGTGGGGCCTACTATTCAGAAGAGGCACCAGTTATGTTAAAGATAGTAGGAGGCTCATAATGCTCCGGTCCGGCTGCCACAGGCTAATGACATGGCCGGTGAACCAGGATCCTGCAAATGTTTTGGTTTAACTCTAAATACTGCCTTAATCCATTCTCTTGTGGGAACTTAATTCCCACAAGAGAATTACTTAATTAATTAACTTAAAATGTTACTTAAATATAAAAAAAAAAATCCAAGGATATCCTCTATTTCTCAGACTCAATATATGAAATGGATTCCAAATTGGCCCCAGTAGATCGATCACATCTGAGGCAGAGTGTACCCAACTTCAGCCTTGTCATTGTATGAATGGCTGTTTAGAGCTATGTTTAGGGATCTGGAATCACATCATTAAAAAGTGTCTGCCAGCACAAAATTACAGTATTTACTTGGGCCAGTGCTTTGTCAGCCAAAACAGTGAGCATATTTCCAAGGGGGCATTTGCCAGAGACAAGACTAGTGTTCTGAAGTAGGGGCAGATTTATTTTAGTTCTTATCTTTTCAAGGTGAATATACAGTAAGGGGTGCTTCACACACAGCGAGCTCGCTGCCGAGATCGCTGCTAAGTCACGCTTTTTGTGACGCAGCAGTGACCTCATTAGCGATCTCGCTGTGTGTGACACTGAGCAGCGATCTGGCCCCTGCTGCGAGATCGCTGCTCGTTACACACAGCCCTGGTTCGTTTTCTTCAAAGGCGCTCTCCCACTGTGACACACAGATCGCTGTGTGTGACAGCGAGAGAGCGACGAAATGAAGCGAGCAGGGAGCAGGAGCTGGCAGCTGCGGTAAGCTGTAACCAAGATAAACATCGGGTAACCAAGGTGGTTACCCGATATTTACCTTAGTTACCAGCCTTCGCAGCTCTCACGTTGCCTGTGCTGCCGGCTCCGGCTCTCTGCACATGTAGCTGCTGTACACATCGGGTTAATTAACCCGATGTGTACTGTAGCTAAGAGAGCAAGGAGCCAGCGCTAAGCAGTGTGCGCGGCTCCCTGCTCTCTGCACATGTAGCTGCATTACACATCGGGTTAATTAACCCGATGTGTACTGTAGCTAGGAGAGCAAGGAGCCAGCGCTAAGCTAAGCGGTGTGCGCTGGTAACTAATGTAAACATCGGGTAACCATACCCGATGTTTACCTTAGTTACCAGTGTCCGCAGCTTCCAGACGCCGGCTCCGTGCAAGCGCAGCGTCGCTTGCACGTCGCTGCTGGCTGGGGGCTGGTCACTGGTCGCTGGTGAGATCTGCCTGTTTGACAGCTCACCAGCGACCATGTAGCGATGCAGCAGCGATCCTGACCAGGTCAGATCGCTGGTCGGATCGCTGCTGCATCGCTAAAGTGTGAAGGTACCCTAAATGTCTCAGAAATGATGGCATCAAAGAGAATTTCCCTGGACTTCAGTAGCCAATTGAGGTGACTGAATCTTAGGATATTCTAATTTGGCAGCTTTAGCAAATATTTCCCTAAGTCCTATTTGCAGTGAATATATTTGCTGAAGACGCCTTGGAATTTATCCAACCTTATTCAATCTCTTCGACACAAAGACAGTCCTAGTCAGGGGCTGGCTGTCAAATTTTGGCTTGGGGGGCAAGCAGACAGGAATGGCTCTTGTAATAGCAGCCCATATTTTAAGGTAACCGATCATCAGATTTTACCGATATAAAGTACAGCCTCCACCTTTAGGCTATGTTCCCACGGGAGAATCAACCTGCGGATTTATCTGCGGAAAATCCATGGATTTTCTGGATTTTCCAGATAAATCCACAGGTTTCAGAATGTACAAACACTCCCCATGTTATCCTATGGGACATGGGGAGTGTCTGTGTCCATGCTGCGGATACGTGCAGCTGCGGTATATGCTGTAGATGTCCCGCAGCCGCACGTAATTGCATGTCAATTATTTCTGCGGAATTACCTGCAGAAATCCCGGCCCTCCACTATGGAGATAGAGGCCGGGACTTCCGCAGGTAAGCCGCATGACTGCCCGAAGGTTTATAAATAGCTGCGGATTCCGGCGAGCAGCTGCGGGAAACCTGCGGCTGTACCTGCGGATATATCCGCAGGTACAAACTCCCGTGGGCACATAGCCTTAAAGCTTCTTTTACAGTACTCTAGCAAGCTGTATGTATTTTCTAAGCCCCTGTTCATAGTACAAAAAAGAGATTTTATTATACCCGGTCCGGTCCGATTGGTGTCTCTGGTCTTGATCCGGCGCCTCTTCTCTTTCTACAATCACCATTGCCATTAGGCAGGGCAAAGTATTGTAGTGCGCATGTACTGGCTTTACGTCTGGGTAATCGACGCTCTTTGGCCCTACACATCCCTCGGCAGAGCAGTGAAGTGCACCTGTGCTGGAGCATGATTGGGAAACTCTGCGTGGATGATGTAGTAGACATGTAGTAGACATCATCCACATGAAGTAGGGAAAGACAAAGGCTATTATAGGAGATCAAGACCAGAGATGCCCATCGGATTGGACCAATGGCTGTGGGTATTAAAAAAAACCCTATTTATTGTGCTATGCAGAGGGGCTTGGAGACACTCACAGCTTACTAGAATTCTTTAATAGCGGTGTTAAAGGTGGTGGACGTATTTTATATTAGGAGAACCTCTTGACAGTTTTCCTTTAACATGTTTACTTGTGTATGCCTGTGGAAAAACTGACAGCACTTGGACCAGTTGGTATTAGCGCTTGTACTAGTCAGGTGTAGCACATATTGTGGAAAGGATTTGAGGAAGATAGACCCAGCACCGAAAATCCAAAAGCTTAAAATTCAAAAAACTTTATTGGACATCTAAAATCTTGAATCTTCAAAGGGATCCATAAGGTGAAAAACACGTATAAGAGCACCTTACGCGTTTCGGACGTAAAATAAAAACAAGTCCTTAATCGTAGTACATATTGTGCTTACGTATTACTGTCTTTAAAGGGAATTTGTCCGGTGCAATATGCAACCAGAACCACGAGCAGTACTGGGTGCATATCACAAATCCCTGACTAACTGTCCCAGCATCTAGTAGCATAGATAAAGAGAGCTTTAGAAAACTTATTTCTAAATATCTTTTATGATATGCTAATGAGCGCAGGGACTATTCATAAGTGAAACTAATCTGCCCTTATAGCATGTTAGCACACCCACAGGGACGTGCCAACATGCTATTCAATGTCGATTGCCCAGCATCATCAGTTGTGATGCGCGTACCTGTATCCATTGTCACCGATTCAGAACGCCGGGCTTAGGCTCATTGCGCATGATCAGAATGCGTGGCACTTCCTGTCATGCGCACTATGAAGCTGGATGTATGAGTCTTGGCTTCAGAGAGGTCTAGTGCGCATGACCGGAAGTGCAGTGACTAATCTTGCGCACTGACCCCAAGCTCGGCGTCTGAGGCGGTGACAGTGGACACAGGTACGCGCATCACCGCTGATGATGCTGGGCAGTTGAATATCATGTTAGCACGCCCCTGTACTATGTGGGCAGTTTAGTTGGGTGGAAATAACACCCTTGCGACTAGTCTCTGGCCTCATTAGCATATCATAAAGGATCTTTAGAAATACTTTTTCTAAAGATCTCTTTATCTATGCTAGTGTATACAGGGACAGTTAGGCAGGGATTAGCAATATGCACCCAGAACTGCTCATGGTTCTGGGTACATATTGTACCTGATAGGTTCCCTTTAAGCCGGATATATATTTTCAGATCTGTAATAAAGCAAGGTAGACTGTGTTTTCGACACTCCTAAAAATAAAACATATCCTCAGAGTAAAGGTGGTCACTACTCCTAAGCACAGGTCTGCTAGATACTTACCTAGGGATATTTGTTATGTATTTTCTCAAACATACTTGATCCACCAAGTCACCAAAGTAAACTTCAACTCCGCATCAATTAAAAAGGTTATATTGTATGATGTAGCAGTCACTTATCTTGTTTATACATACAATCTGGTGTCCAGATATTATACCAGTCACATATCACCTGTATACAGCATATTACATAGAGTTTACAGGATAATACATGACTGGCATATATTTCATCAGCTGTATAAGTATTGAATAAGTCACTGATTTTCTAACTAAATATAATTCTAAAGGTGCTATTGATAGGAATTTCTCACCAGATGTCAATAATAATCCATCCAATCCAAACAGGCAAATAAATCAAACCATAGATGTCTATAAATTATGTGTAATAATAAAAAATGACAGGGAAAAAGCGCCAAAATCAGAATGACATTGCAATGACCAGGGGCAGACACAGACTGCAGGGGGCCTCTGTGCAAGAAATTTGTATGCTCCCCTTTCTCCTTCATACTGCAACAAAATTATGTTAACATATAGATTGCACTGTTTACAGGGGCGGACACAGACTGCAGAGGGCCCCTGTGCAGGAAATATTTTTGTGCTCCCCCCCTTCATACCACAACAAAATGATGGAAACATAATTACATGTTAATTACTAGTTTAGGACACAACTACTAAATCTAAACAATAAATAAGTTCCATATATACCATCTGAATATAACACAGTTCAGTCCTGCCACCCTGCTACCTGCTGCACTTCAGCACTGTCTCCAATGCTTCTATTTACATTGGCTGGAGATGGCACAACCTGTATACTGTGTTTTGCAGCTTGTCAGTGGTATATGGCTCAAGAGTCCGAAACCAGTGATTGTCTGCAGTGGTCACATGAGGCACCTGGGTTGTGATGTCTGCAGCCATTGTAAATAGAAGCATCAAGGAATGGAACACTAGAGCTGTTGTGACGCCCTGGCAAACCAAGTAGTCACACAGAGAGGCCCCCGCACAACACCTTCCCACACAGGGTTACATACAGCCGACCTGAAACCCTAGCCACCCCCCCTTAGGGTAGGATACACACACCAGTGGGCCAGACAAGGCAGAGGAGAAACGCCCACCTAGGGGTCTGGAGAACCCAGGGTGGGAAAAACAGTCAGTCGAGTCTAGTCTAGTCTAGTCTAGGAGAGTCGAAGTTCAAGGGGAGCAGTGTAGCTCCAGTGAAGTGCGGAGTCAGAAAGGAAAGGTGTCGGGGTTGGAGCCCCGGTGTACTGGCTAGCTGGCAGACGGTGGTCCGTATCTAGCAGGAGACGGGAAGACGGCTGCAGGAGATCCAAGGTGGACCGGGACAGGTTTGGAGCTCGCCGGTACCGACACCGGAGAACCGACCCAGAAACCGTGCACGGAGGGGGTACTTGGACCCTGAAGCCAGGACCGGAACCAACAGCCTAGCTAATTAACCAATTGAGGGCAGGATTATAGGTCCTGTCCCAACCAAAGTCCCAAAAGCAGACAACCACCCACCGAGAGGGATAGGGCATCTGTCAGGGCCCGGTAGACACCAAGGGTCAGCGTCAGCGGTCATGGCTCCCAACAAAAGGACCGGGAGCGGACTCCCGTGTTTCACACCAGGAAGTCCAACACACCACACACTGAGTGCAGAGGAAAGTGATATGGATCATCAGCCCAAGTGTGGGACCAGATACACCCGACCGCGGTGGCCGGCCACCGGCACCTTGGTTTACCACTGGACTTGTGTGATTTATTCAACCGTGAGTAACCTAACATCCCCCGGTCTGACCGGCCGCACCGGCCCCTGCAATCACCATCTCCAGCATAGAGACACTGGGCCCTGGGGTATCCATCCCTGTTGTGAATGTTAGTTATGTTTTGGCTGCTGGGAGGCTCCCTCTGGTGGCCAGGAATGGTTTGGACTTGGACCAATTGTGTTGTGCAATGGGCGTTTCCTTTGCTAACTCTCTGCTTATTTAAATCCTGGTCTGATAGCAGGATATGCCGGATGTCAGTTCTTTGTATCACCAGCCTGCTTCATTCTGCTCCACACCACATCTACACCAGATAAGTGCTAGCTCTTTATTTATTGTTTGGTTCTTTTGCTCTTATCTGGGTTTGTCATTTGCTGTAGTTGTTTTCAGTTTATTTGCATGCAGGGATCATGCAGTTCTGTTTGGAGTATAGCTCCTTTGGGTCCATGTGTTTGTGGCTTGTTGAATTTGTTATGATTCTTGTTTTCTGTTCATTGATATGACAAAAGCACCTGGTATAGGACGGAGTTCAGATCGTGCGATCTGAGGGCCTTTTTGTACTATCAGGAATTTTGCAGGGTTTTTCTCTGGCCACCATCAGTCCCTTTCCTGTTCTTTCCTATTTTAGTCAGTGGGGCCTCACGTTTTGCTAATCCTGTCATCTATCTGTGTATTGTGTTTTTCCTATATCACCGCAGTCTTTGAATGTGGGGGGCTTGCTATTCTTGTCTATTTTCTGAGGCAGAGAGTTATTCATCTTTCCTTTCTTTAGGATAGTTAGTTCTCCGGCTGGGCTCGCGGTGCACAGGATGTTAGTTCACCCCTCTGCTACTTCTAGTTGTGATGGTTAGTAAGGGGATGGCGGCCAGATTAGTTGCCAATGCTCTTGTCACCTTTTACCAATGATTTGTGGTGGTCTTCCATGGTTCCGGATCATAACACATCCCTACCCATGCAGGGATTAACATCCAGCTGCCATACCATCTCCCCCGGGAGTCCCACTACAGCAGCAGTGGTGCCACACTTCACCACACAACGTGGGTGGCGTCACAAACAGTTTACGGCAAATCCCATACAAAGACGTCCCCTTTTATTTGAAGTGTCCGCGCGACCCCCCGGGTCCGGTAGAATCCCTTGAGCCACACTGCGGATCCGGATCCGAGCAGCCCGGCTGCTGGCACGGGGGTGGCACACCTCAAAACGTGGTGTCACAAACAGGATTCTTACCCCATCCACCTACCTGGTGGAAGTGCGCCTTGTTCTGGACTGTCAGCGGTGCTCCGCTACAAAATTTTGGAAAGCCGCCATTTTGCCGCCATTTTTGGGCACGAAAAACAACGACCCAGCGTCTTCTTCCCCGAGGAAGGGCGCGAAATTAAAGCCCCGCCCCCTGGGAACACGGCCGGAAGGAAGTAACACCCTGAGGCCGAAAACGAAACTAGAGAGCCGCGTCTAAAGACTGCTCCCGAAAAACCAGGGGGGCGGACGAGAATTGTGGCATGTGATCCGAGGAGATAAGAGGCAGGGACCCCACGACTCTGCCATCTTCTGTTCCTGGACACCATCTCGAGAAGATGTCTGCCCGGTCCGGCGACCCGATCATGGAGGAACCAGCTCCCGGGACTGCTGAATGGGTGTAAGCCCAGACTGCGAAGATGTGCCGCAGGATCCAAACTCAGGCCAACTATATGCTGGCAAGATGGATGGCCGCGACGAGGGATCTGGCTGCAGCCGTCCGGGCACGTGAAGAGGAGATAGCCTCGGAGGAGCGGGTAAGCGACCCACGCCCCTATGTTCCACCGGAACTGGCCCACCAGGCTGAGGAGCTCGGTCTGCCCCTGTCTGCCACGTCGCCTCCCTCGCTGCCTGTACCTGCAGTTAGTGACCCAAACGGTCCGTTGCCCCAAGCCACAGCAGCGGAACCCGTTCCATCTGCCTGCGAGGACCCGGCAACGGAGTCCTCGGGCCATGAGCACACCACCACTCCGGCACCCAATCATACCAGCCCCGCGCCAGACTACAATGCCCGGAAGACATCCCCTCCGGCCCTGAGCCTGGCCGCACCAAAGATGACATCACCCCTGGTCCCGAGGATGGCAGCGCGCTTGATGACGTCAGCCCCGGAAATCCGCCCGGACGCAACAGAGGCGACGCCCGACCGGAAGTCGGCACCTGCAAAGACGCCGACTGCTCCCCAGTACCCGGTCCTGGCTGAGGCGCAGCCAGGATGCACCTGCAGGGCGGCAGAGATGAGGGATCTGGCTGCAGCAGTCCGGGCACGCGAAGAGGAGATGGCCTCGGAGGAGCGGGTAAGCGACCCACACCCCTATGTTCCACCGGAACCGGCCCACCAGGCTGAGGAGCTCGGTCTGCCCCCGTCCGCCACGTCGCCTCCCTCGCTGCCCATACCTGCAGTTAGTGACCCAATCGGTCCGCTGCCTCAAGCCACAGCAGCGGAACCCGTTCCATCTGCCCGTGAGGAGACTGCAATGGAGTCCTCGGGCCATGAGCACACCACCGCTCCGGCACCCGTACCAGCCCTGTGCCAGACCAAAGCCCGGAAGACATCCCCTCAGGCCCCAAGCCCGGCTGCACTAAAGATGACATCACCCCCGGTCCCGAGGATGGCGCCGCGCAATCCGCCCAGCCGCAACAGAGGTGACGCCCGACCGGAAGTCGGCACCAGTAAAGACGCCGACCGCTCCCCAGTGCCCGGTCCTGGCTGAGGCGCAGCCGGGATGCACCTGCAGGGCGGCAGAGCAGGCCGCGGTTCAGCGGAGCCCTCTCCTTCACGTGAGGCCAGTTGTAGCCGGCAGTAAGGGCATCTGGATGATCCAAGCCCCTGAGCAGGAGGAGGCGGAGCACAGAACCACTGCCCTGTATTGGGAGCGGCAGCGGCAGCAGCTGAAGACCGAGATCGCGGCCCGTGAGAAGCGGAAGGCCGAAGTGTTGAACCGTGCATACCGGGAGAAGGACAATCTCTGACAGGCAACCTTCCAGGTGCGGGGCCCGACCTACCAAGGACAGGTCCGGCATTTCAATGCCCAAAAAGGATGGGGCTTCATCTACGATCCGGGCATCGATGCCGAGATATTTGTCTCCCAGAGGGATGTGGCCCCACAGCTACCCACTGGCCACCCAGATCGAGACCTGGAGCCTGGAGAGTTTGTCTCATAAACCCTGCACTGCGGAGAGAGGGGGTGGTTCGCCCTCGATGTAAGGAAGTGGGTGAAAGTAGGTGATCAGTTGTACCTACACCCCTCTCCGCCATCTCCAAGCCAAGATGATGAGTAAGGTAGCGGTTCCCTGCTACCCCAGTTTACCCCGTTAACAGCTTTTCAGTTAATTAGACCGTGGCTTTTGGACTGGAAAAGCCAACCCAAAAACTCTTGGGCCCTGTAAATATACCCTCATCCACCTTCTTGTTTGCTCGCTGCAGAATCTGGAGAGGCTGATTGGAGGAAGGGCCTGCGGTAGAGTAGGCCGAGGCCCAGTCACCACTGCAACTGGTGGCTAACCTCCAGGCCAGGGGTCCCCGGACTTGGGGCCTGTGACAAGGACTTCCAGGTAAGGAACTTTTTACCCGTTCCTGGACTTGGGCAAAGGGGTGTGCACTAGTGGTTAGCGGTGGCACCAGGGAACAGGTTGTTTTGCGTGTGTGCAATGAGAAGGTAGTCCGTTCCGTCCTGTCCCGATGTTTGTAACAGTTCAAGAGATGTGCCTCCCATAATGGGAAGAATTGTTGAAAAATGTTATTATTCATGTTATCCCTTTTTCCCGTTTTTCTACAGTTCTTGTTTAATAAACGGTAGTGGTTGGACAGCCCGCGGACGGTCTGTATTAAACCAAGGGGGAATGTGACACCCTGGCAAAACCACGTAGTCACACAGAGAGGCCCCGGCACAACACCTTCCCACACAGGGTTACATACAGCCGACCTGAAATCCTAGCCACCCCCCTTAGGGTAGGATAGACACACCAGTGGGCCGGAGCAGGCAGATGAGAAACGCCCACCCAGGGGCCTGGAGAACCCGGGGTGGGAAAAACAGTCAGTCGAGTCTAGTCAAGTCTAGTCTAGGACAGTCGAAGTTCAAGGGGAGCAGTGTAGCTCCAGTGAAGTGCGGAGTCGGAAAGGAAAGGCGTCGGGTTGGAGCGCCGGCGTACTGGGTAGGTGGCAGACGGTGGTCCGTATCTAGCAGGAGACGGGAAGACGGCTGCCGGAGATCCGAGGTGGACCGGGACAGGGTTGGAGCCCGCCGGTACCGACACCGGAAAATCGACCCGGAAACCGTGCACAGAGTGGGTACTTGGACCCTGAAGCCAGGACCGGAACCAACGGCCTAGCTAATTAACCAATTGAGGGCAGGATTATAGGTCCTGTCCCAACCAAAGTCCCAAAAGCAGCCCCTTTTCCCATACAGAGTGCTCCCCATGCTGCTGCCCCTGTCCCATAGAGATCACACCCTATGCACCCCCTCTTCCCATACAGAGCGCTCCCTATGCTGCTGCCCCTGTCCCACACAGATCACACCACATGCACCCCTTTTTTCCATAGAGAGCGCTCCCTTTGCTGCTGCCCCTGCCCCATACAGATTACACCCCGCCAGCTACCGCCACTATCTTCGGCTCTACAGCGCTTACCTTTTGGCTTTGGTGACTCTCCTCCTAAGTGGCACTCAGTCTGCAGAGACGTCGGCAGCAGTGAGGTAAACTCATCGCGCTGCCAGTGACGTCATCAGTAAGCGCGCCAGGCCAAGCAGCTGATTGCAGCTCCTGACCCCGGAACTGGAAGTGCCGCTGCGCAAGGAGCAGGTATGGAAGATGATTTGCATTAGCGTCTTACAGATGTGACGCCCTGGCTGGGCCAGGTAGTCACAAGTAGGGCCCCACACTACACCTTTTCCTCACAGATGACATCAGCCAACCCTTAAAACCCTAGTCACCCCCCTCGTTGCTTGATAGACACACCAGGGGGCGGAAGATGCCCACCAAGAAGTCTAGACAGCCCGAGGGCAGGGAAAAGTTCAGTTCAGTTCAAACAGATCAGTTGTAGAGTTCAAGGAGAGTGGAGGTCAGGCCTGTGTCTCAGGCCTGAAGGCAAACTGACAGGTACCAGGGTAGGAGCCCTGGTGCCTTTGGCTAGGAGGCAGACGGCGGTCTCCGTCTGCAGGAACCGAGGTGGACCGGGACAGGGTTGTAGCCCGCCGTTACTGACCCGGGGAACCGACTCGGAAACCGGAGCACACAGGGGGGTACTCAGACCCTGAAGCTAGGTCCAGAAGCAACTGGAACTGGTTAATTAACTGATTGCGGCCAGGACTAGAAGTCCTGTCTCACCCAAAGTCCCGATTGAAGGCAATAGCCCACCGAGGGGGATAAAAGGCCACCGCCACGGCACAGAGATCCCAGCGTCTGCGGGCAAGGGCTCCTTAGGCCACATCCAGCCAGGAGCAGACTCCTGAAGTTGCAAGCACAGGCAGTCCACCGTTCTAAAACAGGTGCAGGAGAAAGACAGAGACCACCAGCCGGGTGGGGGAACCAGAACGCAGCCGGCTGTGGGCACCAACCACCATCACCTTGGTTTACCAGAGACTCGTGTGTTTTCTTAATAGTGAGTATACCAGCACACTGCGGTCGCCAATCTCCCTGCACCACCAAACCCCAACGGGTCCCGGGGCCACCATCCCTTCCCACGAAGGGGTTAACAACTTGCTGCACAACATCTCCCCCAGGTGCCCCGTAACTACAGTGGTGGTGTCCAATATCACCACATACCGTGGGTGGCGTCACGAACCTAGTACGGCCCAGCCCGTACATATACGTCCACCAAAACCCCCTTTTTCATTCGGAGTATCCGCAGGATCTCTCGGGTCCGGAGACCCTCGAGCCACCCACCCGAAGGTACGGACCCAAGCAGCGGCAGGCTGCTGAAACGGGGGCGGCACACAGACGCTAATAGGAATGAATTAATTCCGGGACCAACAACTATACCGCCCACTCCGGTTTTAGTAATGAGTCTGGGGAGGGGAGGGGGATTTAAAAAAAAAAATAATAATAAAAAAAATAAATTTATATACATACTGTATATATATGTGACGCCCTGGACTAGCCAGGTAGTCACAGATAGCGCCCCGCACAACACCAGTCCCACACAAGGTAACACCAGCCAAACCACATAAACCCTAATCACCTCCTGCAGAGCTTGATGGACACACCAGGGGGGCGGAGGCAGGCGGTTGGCCACGCCCACCGAGGAGTTCAGAGGGCCTGAGGCAGGAAACACGAGCAGATTAGTGACAGGAGTGAAAGAGAGTGGAAGCAGGCCTGTGTAGCAGGTCTGCAGCAGTCTGACAGGTGCCGGGGTTGGAGCCCGGGCATCTTTGGCTAGGAGGCAGACAGTGGCCTTAGCCTGCAGGAGCCGGGAA